>NC_046315.1:88076135-89449347 GCF_009819535.1 Lacerta agilis | reverse complement strand
GAGAAGGAGAAGGAGAAGAGAGAAGGAGAAGGAGAAGGAGAAGGAGAAGGAGAAGGAGAAGGAGAAGGAGAAGGAGAAGGAGGAGAAGGAGAAGGAGAAGAATTTATTATTTATAACCCATCCATCTGGCTGGGTTTCTCCAGCCACTCTGGGCAGCTCCCAACAGAATATTAAAAACACGATCAAACATGAAACATTAAAAACTTCCCTAAACAGGGCTGCCTTCAGCTGTCTTCTAAAAGTCAGATAGTGTTTATTTCCTTGGCATCTGATGGGAGGGCGTTCCACAGTGTGGGCGCCACTACCAAGAAGGCCCTCTGCCTGGTTCCCTGTAACCTCACTTCTCACAGTGAGGGAACCGCCAGAAGGCCCTCGAAGCTGGACCTCAGTATCCGGGCTGAACAATGGGGGTGGAGACGCTCCTTCAGAAACACCCGAGCTTGTGCTGTGGAATCCTCATGCATTGCAGATAACACCAGGTTTTTTTGTAAGGACACACACTCCATTTGCACCCACCAGGCCCATGGGGAATTAATGCTGATCCCTGTGAATTTACTTGCCCCTGTGGATTGAGCATACTTTTGCACATTGCGGTGAATATCAGCTGAAGTGGGCAAGCTAGAGAAGCTTGTTCATCATTTCTGGTCATCTCACTGTGCACTCCACAATAAGTTTCCAAGGAAGCCCAGCACTATGCAACACCCTTTTGATTGAGCTCGTCCAGCAAAACCTAGTATGTCCTTTGGTCATAAATGAATTTTGGTCATGATCCTAGCCATGCCACTGTTGTCCCTCTTGTTGGAGAGGACAAAGAGGAAATTGCAGTAGGGTTTGCGGACCAAAAAATGGCCAAGAGCAGAACTAGCTAGTCCACCAAATACGTGTTAAACTTCTTGCAATTGTACCTTCACTTTTGCATCACATCACAATCATGCACGAGTCTGGCCATTTTGCCAAGGTCCCTTTTATTTTTATAAGTTTTTTAAAAAACAATATTTATTTATTCAACTTCAGATCCTTACAAAAAAGAAGAAAAAAACCCGAAGCTATAAACAAACAAAAAATACAATACATAAAACTATATCATTCCCATTATCCTCCCTCTCCACTTCCCCTCGCCCATGTGTGATTCATTTACTCAATATTTTACTTTCTCTTTCTTAGATGTGCTGCTACTTTCAACATCATTATCCTATATCTTTTATTTTCCTTCTTATTTTCCAGGCACGATTTATTCCACCAAAATATCAATTCCGGAGCAGTGTTCAATCATATAATCTTTCACTCCTTCCCATTCCTTTATTATTTCTTGGTTTGAGCGGCCCATAATATTTGCCATTTAGTCTGCCATCTCTACCAATTCACACACTTTATTTCTCCACTCTGATATTGTTGGGATTTTCTCCCCTTTCCAATTTTTAGCAATTAATAACCTCACCGCGGCTGTGGCATTTAAGAATACATTGATATTACTTTTTGGGATTTCATCCGAAATTAATCCTAATAAAAAGGCTTCTGGTTTCTTTATGAATGTAATTTTGAATAATTTTTTAACTCATCATATATTTCATTCCAGAATCTTTTAGTAACTTTGCATCCCCACCATAAATGATAAAATGTACCCACCTCCTTTTTGCACTTCCGACACAGATTGGATTGTTTTTTTATAATCTTTCTGGAGTGACGTACCATCAGTACATCATCTTGAGCATATTTTCTTTTATTGTTGAGCAGGCTGTAAAATGCAGATCTCTCCTTGTGACGGTAACATGAAGGTGCTGGAAGTGAAATAGTTAAACCAGGTTACCAATCAGAACTCAGAGGGGGTGGAGTCAGAGTGACAGTTAGTTGGCAGTTGAGAGAGTTAGTTGTGGGAGTGGGTTGGAATTGGGTTGGAATTGGGAGGTTGGTTGGAGTGGGAGTGAGTTAGGAAAGAGTGTGCGTAGGTGAAGTTAATGTAACAGGGAAACTGAGTCAAGACCAGTTAGGAGAATAGAAGACAAGTAAATAGCTGAGAAGTGGTTAAGTGAGAGAGAGCTACTAGAGGGAGTTATAGGTCTGGGAAGACACCCATGTTTGACATTGTTTGCCATCGTTTATGAAACCACATGCTTGTTAAAGGTAAAGGTAAAGGGACCCCCTGACCATTAGGTCCAGTCGTGTCCGACTCTGGGGTTGCGGCGCTCATCTCGCTCTATAGGCCAAGGGAGCCGGCATTTGTCCGCAGACAGCTTCCGGGTCATGTGGCCAGCATGACAAAGCCGCTTCTGGCGAACGAGAGCAGCGCACGGAAACGCCGTTTACCTTCCTGCTGGAGCGGTCCCTATTTATCTACTTGCACTTAGACGTGCTTTCGAACTGCTAGGTGGGCAGGAGCTGGGACTGAGCAACGGGAGCTCACCCCGTCGCAGGGATTCGAACCGCCGACCAATTTAACCCTGACTGGACTCAATAGATTTACCAGGTAGAGCCTGGTTGGTGGCAGCGAGAGAGGAGAGCGTGGTGGCACAGGGATCAATCGACGGTGAAACGTCCGGGGACCCTGCGTGCGATCGCCACACTCCTCCATATCCTCTCCCATCTATCAAGCTCAATTATATGGCCGATGTCCCTTGCCAAGGTCCCTTTTAGAAGGTCCATTCACAGGGACCTCAGCAAGGATGCACAACATTTTAAAGGTCCGGTTCTTCCACCACTGTTGGAATAAAATTGAGGCTCCATTTATTAAGTTGAGGAAGGATTCATTTTGCACAGTTGCTCGCATCTATGTTACATCATGCCAAGATGATAGAAGGTGGTCGTAGTTCAGGGGTGGCGAGGGCCGGGGAATATGAGGCAGAGATTTGCTGCACTTTTAGTTCTTTAGAGCTCTATTCCAGATTCTCCATCATGTTCAGTCCTGCGTACATGCTTGCCATAATGATTGTTTTTCTCATTTGGCTAGATTACCTGCTATGATTTTTAAGAGCGACATTTGTGTTCAGGTGTAGACAACTCTAAACACTTACATAAGGAATAGCATACAAGCACATTAAAGCCGCCGCTTCCACTCTCCCCCCCCCCTCCTCTCCTCCTCCTCCTTTTTCGGGGGCAATTTAATATTCTGCAAATGTTACAACTTTTCTCCCTCCCCCAAATTAAAAATACATCAGCTTAAACGCCTAGAGGAAATCTGGCTGTTTTTAATTTATTGTTTTGTCGTAAAACTCCGTGTGCTAAGAGCCAAAATAAACCAACTCTTGGAACTCAAAAATATAATGTGAATGTTCTGTCTCTCTTCTTTTTAAAAAAAAAAAAAAGAAGCAAAAGCAAGCAAAAGCTGTTAAAGGGTGAAAGCAATGTGCTTATTATTTATTACAATTCTGTACTACCTTTCTTCCAAGAAGATGAAGGTGACATCTCCTCTTCCCTGAGTTTATCCTCACAACAACCCTGTGAGGTAGGTGAGACAGAGTGGTGCCCGAAAGAAAACAAACATTTCAGGTCTATCTATCCTAATGCAGCTGCTTACAGACATGCCTCTGGTCTCCTTGTGAGTAACGCAGCATCTTGGATGTTCAGGGTTTGGTGATGAAGGACAAACAGGGAGGGAAGACTATTGGCAATATTCCACTCTTTTAAGGGATCATGACCCAGGTGGGTCAAAGCACAATCCTATACATATCTGCTCAGAATTAATTCTTAAAAAGGTTTAGGATTGCAACATAAATGTCCAACTAGAATGCATGCGTGCCCATGGCTATACAGTTTGGCTCCGACCAGGGGCGTAGCAAGGTAAACTGGTACCCGGGGGCAAAAAATTTGTTTGTCAAACCCCCCCCCCCCCCCAGGCATGGGACGGTCAGGTGGTACCCGGTGCGGAAAATTTCTTGTCAACCCCCCCATTGATCCCCCCCCCCGCAAAAATGGTTTTACGTTATTTCATATTTTCTGACAGTGTCCTATGGGAAGCCCACAAGCAAGACTACAACACCCATCACTCCTGACCAGTGACCATACTGGCAGCCCCTCTAAGTGTCCCTATTTTCCAGGGACAGTCACAAATTTACAGAAGCCGTCCCGGTTTCTGATTTGATTCCAGAACGTCCAGCTTTTCCTTAGGGCATCCCTATTTTCATCGGACAAATGTTGGAGGGTATGGAGTTATGCAACCGCCAAACCAAGAAGATAAGTAACTTTAAAACCTTTAGAAGACATCTGAAGACGGCCCTGTATAGGAAAGTTATAAAATGTTTAATGTTTTGTTATGTTTTTATATATGTTGGAAGCCATCTAGAGTGGCTGGAGTAAACCAGTCACATGGGTGGGCAATAATGAATGAATGAATGAATGAATGAATGGGATGTCTCTATTTTCATTGGAGAAATGTTGGAGGGTATGTACTGGCATGGCCTGATAGGAGTTGGAGTCTGTGGCGTTTGCCCATTCCTGGGGAATATATGAATGTGCAGGAGTAAGTAAAGGGTTAAGTGGCTGACCCTAGGCGAACCAATGAACAGAGGGAGGAGGAGCTAGGGGCAGCTGAACAAAGGCAGTTGGAGTTAGTCAGTTGGTGTTAGGCAGTTGGTTAAGGGCAGTTGACTGAGACAGTTGGTTGGTGATTGTGAGGGTTGGTGGTGAGCAGGGCCGTCTCGTCATAGGGGCTGGGTGGCATGGTGCACCAGGGCGCCAGGCCCCCCAGGGGCGCCCCCGCGAGCCCACCGGCATACCAGGCGCCCCCTCCCCAACCCGCGCCCGCCCCCATGGGCGGGCGGGGCGGGCGCTCGTGCGCCGGCAGGCAAGCTGCAAGCCGGCTGCCCTCCAGAGCCCCAGCTGGAGCGCTGGGAAGGGCGTGCAAAGCCCCGCGCCGCTCCAGCGCCATGCCCCTCATCTCCCGCTCGCCCACCTCCCTCCTGCGCTGGCCACCCCTCGGGGGATGAGGGGCGTGGTGCTGGAGCGGCGCGGGGCTTTGCACGCCCTTCCCAGCGCTCCAGCTGGGGCTCCGGAGGGCGGCCGGCTTGCAGCGCCATGCCCCTCATCTCCCGCTCATCCACCCCCCCTCCCGAGGGGCGGCCAGCGCGGGAGGGAGGTGGACGGAGAGGCGGCCCACCGGGGGCGCCGAGGGATCGTCGCACCAAGGCGGCCGATCCCCTTAAGACGGCCCTGATGGTGAGGTAGGGTGGTGAGTGTAGGATCAAGACAGGGCTGAGATAAGAATAAATATATACCAATGTAACTAATATCTTAAGAGCCAGTTTGGTGTAGTGGTTAGGAGCGGCAGACTCGTAATCTGGGGAACCGGGTTCGTGTCTGCACTCCTCCACAGGCAGCTGCTGGGTGACCTTGGGCTAGTCACACTTCTCTGAAGTCTCTCAGCCCCACTCACCTCACAGAGTGTTTGTTGTGGGGGAGGAAGGGAAAGGAGAATGTTAGCCGCTTTGAGACTCCTTTGGGTAGTGAAAAGCGGGATATCAAATCCAAACTCTTCTTCTTCTTCTTCTTAAGTTTGTTGATGTTTAAAATAAACACTTGTTATTTTGTTCAAATCCAAGCCCTGACTGTGACAGTGATTACCGGGGGGGGGGGGTCCTGGTTGGTGGCAGCAAAGCTCTGTGGTGGCACAGGGATCAATAGACTGTGAAAGGTCCGGGGACCCTGTGTGATCGCCACAGAGTCCAACAACAACTTGAGAAGGAAGGCTGTCATGGGTGTTACTTGAGTTCTCCACTGAATAAGTTCCCTTCCAGTTCTGGGATTCTGCTAAATCAGCTCTAAGGCAACTGAAGCACTTATAAACCTTGGTTCTCTCTCTCTCTCTCTCTCTCTCTCTCTCTCTCTCTCTCTCTCTCTCTCTGTGTGTGTGTGTGTGTGTGTGTGTGTGTGATGGCAGGGGCTAAAGAAAGAAAACTATACAAATGAGGAATGTAGTCTTGCAAGTGTGTTTAAGGGCCTGGCAACTTTTGACAACTGAAAGTGATGTGGAATTGGTGGCAGAGAGCTGCACAAAGAAAAATGTCAACTTTGAAGGGAGGGTATGGAAAGGCTTTCGTGCACAAACAAAGCAGCAAATACACAAAGTGCCTCTTCAAATAGCGCAGTGATAAGTCTATTGAGCGTGTGAGTCATCTTTTCAGTTAGTGAGAATGATTAGGTGCAGATCGCTATCAGGAAAACCACTATTCTCTTCTAATCCTTTTTTTTTTAATCTCTCATGCTTGCCAACTTATTATTACATTCAAATTGCCAAAATTAGATGGGATTGCGGCTTTTTGCTTGCTCAGGAGTGTTGTTGACGGTAATAAAAATAATGCAACCAGTCTTTTTAAACTAGGCCCAAGTATGTCAGAGAAAACATACACACAAACAGAGAGAGGTGGCATCAATTACATACCACCCTTTTATCGAAGCTCAGAAGTGGAGTAGCCATGTTGTTTGTGGGGGAATGTTTTGAGTCCCTGAGCCAACTGAAACTGCTTCTCGTTGCCCTTTCAAAAACTCTCCCTTCTTCTCCTCAGTTTTGTGAAATGGTTTATTCAAATAGGGCAACCGTTGCCAATATTGTGCTTCCCTGATATCATGGACTAAAATTCCCCTCGGCCTTAGCCGGCATGGGTGTTGTAGTCCAAATTCCCCTGAGGGCACCAGGTTGGATGAGGCTGAAATAAACAGTTGCAATTTCCAGAGAGAGTTTATTAAAAAAGAAAAGAAAATCAATCTTTGACATGGTAATGGATCTTATTCATTAAGAGACGATAAAAAAAAGAAACCTCAAGCAAAATGAAGGGCCTAGATTTAGGTTTCGTCATGTGCTTCAGATGCAAATTGACTCCCTTGCACAAGATGACTTTCTCATTATTCCCCGTAATTATATCGATACCATTGCATCACCGCAAGAATTAACGCATAATAAAGGCCATGTTAACCAAGCATCAAAGCAACTGAATGCATTTCAACCATCCACTCCTAATTAATAATTTTCAAGGGTCTAAAGTAAGAGCGTGATGGATGACAACAGGATTCGGCTTCTGCTGAAGTCAGTGGGAAATCTCGCAAAGGCTAGAGAAACAAGATTAGTGTAATTGTGGTGTCTTGGTGGTAGGAAGTATGAAAAGGGGCAGATGTCTCGGGAGCATTTTCCTTGATAGCAAAACTGTCAGCCCTTTGATAGCAGCGACAGCTTTGTCACTGCATTCAAGGAAAAGGGAAAGCAGCGAGGAAGGGATACCATTACCGATATCGGTAGGGCAGTGTTTTTCAACCACTGTTCCGCGGCACACTAGTGTGCCGCGAGATGTTGCCTGGTGTTCCGAAGGGATCTTTGCGCGCACACCCCCCGCCCCATTCTCGGTGCAGGGCTGTAAATTCCTCCTGTCAAGCCACAGATGCAGCAGCAGCAGCGAAACCTTGCCGCTCTCCGCTCTCGCCGGGCTGCGGCGCTGCGCCCTGGCTTGCAGCCTTCGTGACATGCGGCAGCTCGTACTGCCGCTGCGACTGTTTCACCCCGGACTGCTTCGGATCCGGTGCGAGGTTTCCAGCTCTGCGCGCTGCTCTGGGGCGCGGCAGGGTGAGGCCGCCGGCGGAGCGCCTGTCCTGCAAGTCCCAGCCTCGACGGCCCGCCCGACGGAGGTCACCTTGCGTCCCAGGAGGGGAAGGGGGAGAGGTGGAAACTGCGTCCGTCCCGCCTATGCCCCAGCCAAGACGGGCGACGAAGCCTCGGGGGGGACGGACGCCTCTCCCTCCTCCCCGCGGTTCCGAAGTGGCGCAGCACTGCGGGGAAGGACCCTCGGGACTTTGGGGGGGGGGACACACCCCAGCTCTTGGGACCTTTGGCGGCGGGGAAAGACCCTCGACGAAAAGGTCCCAAGAGCTGCCCGCAGTAGCGAAGGTTGAGTTGCCTTCTCGGGCGTCGGGTCCAACCAACGACGGCAACGCGAAGTCGACGGCAGCCGCTTCTCCACGTCGCCAGCCCCGATCTTTCGGGCATGCGAGGCATGTGCGCGCCCTCGCCACCCGCCTCCGCCCGTGTGGTTTCGCTAGCCTGGGGGTGGGGGAGTAATCGAGTGGAGCTGAGGCGCCCCCGAACTCGCGTCTTCTCCTTTCGCAAATGCGGCGCTTCGCTTGCCGAGAGTCGCGGCGGCACTTTGGGCATTTCTGCTCTTTGCACGCTTCGGGACTGGTCTGGGGAACTTTCGGGGTCCTTGCACCATGGGAGACTCTGAGAAGGGGTCCCTTGGTAGAAATCCACTCAGGGGTAATTCCCCACCTGTGAATATGGGCTTTGGGCGAGCTGCAGTCACAGAATGGTAGAGTTGGAAGGGAGTCCCAGGGGTCATCAATAAAGTATTTTATAATTTTTCATATTTCTGTTTACTTACTATTTCATAATAAAGTAATTATAAAATACTTTCTTTGTGTTTATTTGATTCCTATTCAAGAGAATTACTTTATATATAGTCAATATAGGCACAGAGTTAAATTTTTTCACATTTTCTAATGGTGGTGTGCCTCGTGATTTTTTCCATGAAACAAGTGTGCCTTTGCCCAAAAAAGGTTGAAAAACACTGCGGTAGGGGACATGGAAGGGGCAGAGATTCCATTAGGAGGATAAGATTCCCGGCCTACTTTGGGAAATGATGGGGGCTGAATTGCAAAATAAACATAAAGCCCCAAACCACCCAATGCACTTTAAGAGTTAGTTGTTGTGCGGTGCATGGAGACAGCCGGGTCGTGCATCCACAGCAGTGACCAGAGGAGGAATGATCTCTGGGAGGAGCATCAAGATAAGAAACGCCATGGTGCATCTGCAGCAGCACAACCGGACGCCTTCATCTGCTCCAGCTGCAACAAAACATGTCTCTCCTGTATCAGTCTCTACAGCCACAGCAGGCGCTGTAACTCTCCGACGATTTGACTTCACCCCCGAAGGTGCACTCCTCCCAAGACATATGCCAATAGATGTATTAAGTAGTGGGTGGCCATATCAGACGACACAGGGATTCTCTAAGCAGCTCTCTTTATTCTCAGGCTGGAACAGAACTGAACGGAAGGGCTGAGCCAGCCTGCTTATATAGTACAGTGGTTGTTGTTGTTGTTCAGTCGTTCAGTCGTGTCCGACTCTTCGTGACCCCATGGACCAGAGCACGCCAGGCACGCCTATCCTTCACTGCCTCCCGCAGTTTGGCCAAACTCATGTTAGTAGCTTCGAGAACACTGTCCAACCATCTCATCCTCTGTCGTCCCCTTCTCCTTGTGCCCTCCATCTTTCCCAACATCAGGGTCTTTTCCAGGGAGTCTTCTCTTCTCATGAGGTGGCCAAAGTACTGGAGCCTCAACAGTACAGTGGTACCTCGGGTTAAGTACTTAATTTGTTCCGGAGGTCCATTCTTAACCTGAAGCGTACTAAACTTGAAGCACCACTTTAGCTAATGGGACCTCCTGCTGCCGCCGCGCCGCCAGAGCACAATTTCTGTTCTGAAGCGGAGTTCTTAACCTGAAACGTACTTAACCTGAAGCGTACTTAACCTGAGGTACCACTGTACTCAGTAACATGCAACAGTAACAACTCTCTCTAGCAACACCCCTAGTGGCCTAGGGTGAGAACTTCAATACATAACAGATGCCAACAAGTTGCCAACACAACTGTGTTTCTTAAACTTTTTGGACTCGCTTCCTTTTTGAAGCTTGTATTGGGGAGAGAAGCTTGTGACCTCCTAGATGTTGCTAGGATTGATGGGCGTTGGAGGCCAAAACACCAGGAGAGTCGCATGTTCCCTATTCCCGATTTAAACTTTTAAAATAGCTTATTGTGTACACTAGGGATTTATATTGGTTTTGCTTCAGTTTTACGGTAATGATGATCTCAAACCGATTCCTGCCCCACAGTTTGAGAACCATGGCAATATATTACATCACAGAGCCATTACTGGGAGCGGGGGTTTGTGCCTTTGACGGTCTGCATTTAATTGTTTCAAATGAGCGTCAGGCCAGATGTAGTTAATGCAATAGCCAGTCAGAGGTAGAGGTGCTCTTCCTGAGGACTAGCCGCATGACATAGATGGGGGTCAGGAGGAAGGGCAAAGCTTTCCCCTGCCCTCTCCAAATGTTGTCCCTGATTACGGCCTTTTCTCTACTGCAGGTCAATTTTGTTTTTGAGGTAAGAAGAGCTGAGAGTCTTAAGACACTAACATATTTCTTGCGACATAAACTTTATGGATTAGAGTCCCACCTTCATCAAATGCAGGAAGTGTTCAGTTTGGGGCGGGGCGTGTCTGGTTTGCTTCTCTCCCCCAGCTGATGAGCTTGGTGGTCAGTCAATGAGAGAATGTTCCTGATGTGTTTCTCTGAGTATCCTCTTAGTTCTGGGCAACAGGGAGATGCCCCTTGCTTTCAACCTGGTGTGGGGTGGAACAAGGAAAGAGGAAGCTGAATTTAAGCAATTATAATGTTTAGGCGTGGGACGCGGGTGGCGCCATGGTCTAAACCACTGAGCCTCTTGGGTTTGCCGATCAGAAGGTCGGTGGTTCGAATCCCCGCGACGGGGTGAGCTCCCGTTGCTCTGTCCCAGCTCCTGCCAACCTAGCAGTTTAAAAGCACGTCAAAGTGCAAATAGATAAATAGGTACCGCTCCAGCGGGAAGGTAAATGTCATTTCTGTGCCGGCTCCCTCGGCCAATAATGTTTAGGCAAAATGAATGTATATTGCACATTATAGATTCATTGTATACAGGCAAACTCTCAACTTACGTCCCAGGGATCACGCTTAAAGCCAAATTGCATATAGTCAAAACACATTGGGTAAAATGGTGAGGAGTTGGCAAAGTCTTTTTCCTGGATGCCTGCCCCCTTTCCACCCCCTTTTCAAGTTAAAGAAATTGCCAAGCGTGTAAAGCTGAATGCACACAACTTAAATGCGGGTAAGTTGTAAGCTACCTGTATTTAACATTATGTGCACATTTTATGTCAAGTACACATTAAATCTCTATAATCTCTGCAATATGTAGAGCAGGGCTTCCCAGACTGAAGTCTGTGGACCACCAGAAGTCCATCACACGTCTGCATTAAATAGCCATATAGGTTTTTAATTGTATTTTATTGCTTCTTTTATTTCTTATACTGTACTCTATCACATTACAGTTTGAAATCTAAGGAATGCAAATCGTAATACAATAAAATGCAATATAAGAAATAAAAAGCAATAATAATGCAGTTTAAAATCACACAGCGTTTAGCAAAGCACATTACAATTACTACAACAGGCAGGGAAATCATTAAGTGTGTTGCCAAGACCCTCAACCGTTTTCAAGTGGTCTGTGGGATAAAAATGTTTGGGAGCCACTGATGTAGGATTCCTCCCTCTATATAGTTTCAATATGAATTTCAAGTTTGGAGAAGCCAAAAAAAAAAAAAAGGAAAGGAAGGAGTGAAGAAAGAAGTCAATGTCATAAGAAGTAAGTGAATGTACCATCAAGTCTTTCATGTTAATTGGAACCATGTATAGGTTAAAAAAAACCCACTTTTTTACAGGGAGTGGATAAATTCATTGGCTTAGTCCTCTGCATTCTCAATCATTTGGTCATTTAATATGCAGTCCTATATTGACAATGGGACTTACTCCTAAGTAAACATATAGAGAAGTGTGCTATATGATCCCCCCAACTCAGTGCGTTCCTGAAATATCAAACAGTTTGGAGAGAATGATTCAGTAGCAGCCTGAAAGGATTAAATTGTTTCGAGCTGTAGAAGATCTCAGTGATCGATGACTTCCATGGTTAATGACTCAGGAACTTGCATTGGTAATATTGAAAATGTGAATAATAATAATAATAATAATAATAATAATAATAATAATAATAATAAAGACTGCCTCTGAGTATATGCAGAGGACTCCCCCCTGCCTACTGAATTAAATAGCCATTCTTTGTTGAAAGGATTAGGATAAAGTCTTCCGCATCTGAAGCAGCTTTTCATACATAGCTTTAAGTTGAATATAGAAGAGTAATTAGAATACCGGTAGCATTTCACTTGCAAGAACAATCAACCATCTTCTGTCTCTCTCTGCAAAGCATATTTCAAGAAATAATAATGGTGATGATAATAATAATAATAATATCTCTTATATTGTTGGCTTTTTCAGTGCATAAAAAGAGGAAATTTATACATTGCTTAACTGGAGTAGTCAGATTCCAAGCATAGGACTAGGCCTGGAATCAAGTCCTCACTTTCCTATTAAACTCACCAGTTGATACTGGGCCAATCACCAACTCTTGGTCTACTTCATAGGGTTGTTGTGAGGTTCAATAGAAGAGAAAAATGTGTGTGGTTTTGAGGTCCTTGGAAGAAAAGCAGGGTATGATGTAATAAATGGCAAAAAAAGGTATAGTCAATGACTGAGGGTAAATCTGGGCATGTCAGTCTGTGTTTGTGATTCTTCCCTAGAATTTGCCGGGTGCTTGATATTTATTATTCAAAGCATGGTAAGTGTTGTAGCAGTTGTAACGGTGTTGTGTTCAATTATGCCAAAAGGTGTTTTTTGTGTTAAAAACACACAACAACAACAACAACAACAACAACAACAACAACAACAACAACAACTTCGGCTGCCGTCCTAAACGCTCCCCACTGAAAGCAGGAGGCCTCAAATATGCATTAAACATGTGTAGGATTTGTTTAATAAGGCATTTGACCTTAAAACAACAGCAGCAAACATATTTGCCTGTCCGAAATTCTAATCTGTGTGATAAAACGTAGTCTTTCTTAAATCCGCCCCCTTTTCTTAAATCCATGCCCACAGTTTGAAGGTCCAAAGTACAAATGGAGGAGGCTATTTCAGGACAGTGGGGTTTTATAGAAAGGGTGACAAGTCGCACCCCTTCCCTTCTCGCTCCCCCCACCCCACCCCGTAGCCTCCACATATCCTTTTTTCTTTTTCTTTTTTTGCTTCCCGGTTTAACTCTTCTAAACCCAACTGAAGCGAATGACACACAAGCGGAGTCGCTCCTCTGGTGTCCGCATTAATCAATCTGACACGTCCATTCATGCCGTGGCCACGGGAAGGGAGTGTTAATCGTTGGTCTCTTTGACTCTTGAAGGGTGTAGCATTCTGCCATATGCTGGTATTTTCCAGATCTGGCTCTCTTGGGGCGAGGGAATTAGTCGACCCTTAGTCTTCTGGGTATATATGGCTGGCCTGTCTACCCGTTTCGGGAAGGGAGACAGATAGACAAATTAGATGGATGGGAGGAGGAGGAAAGAGGCTGTTAACGCGGGGGGGGGAGCTGCTCCCATTCTGTTTATTGTAACAAAACGAGTTATAAGAAGTTCCCAGAAAAGATGGGGGGGGGGAATCCCCTGCCAGCCACTTTCCTGCCTGGTAATTAAATTTCTCAAGAGGATGTCCTTGCCATCCTGAATGGTTCAGATGCCGTAATATGACGCTATTGGCAAAGAGATGGATTTTCCCTTATTTTTTGTGGAGGCCTTGTAAGACCTTGCAAGATGACGCATGTCTACTCAGAAGTTAGTTCGAATGGGTTTTACTCCCCCCAACCTTACTGATATGCTTCCTCGAAATTCAGCCCCCGCTGAGTACAAGGGGACTTTCTGCTTCTTCTTGCAAAACCCGAAGCAGATTGTGGAAATAAGGCACGAGTCATTGAAGCACTTTTAAGTCCCTTTGATTTCGGTTCCCATGCTCAGAACATGTTCCCATGTCAATGTGTGAGTGGATGGGACTTCAAATTATTATTATTATTATTATTATTATTATTATTTACATTTGTACACCGCCCTTCATCGGAAAAGCCTGAGGCGGTTCACAACAGAAAAATACAAAATGAGAATGCAGAATACACAGTGATACAGAAACAAAGCAATAACCCCACCTCCCACAAACACAGTTTAAAGAGGAACGTTTTCGCCTGGTGCCTAAAGATGTACAATGAAAGCGCCAAAAGACCCTCGCTGGGGATAGCATTCCACAAATGGGGAGCCAACGCAGAAAAGTCCCCTCCACCTCCCAGACCTCTCCTGGAAGAGGAACACGAAGAAGGGAAGAAGGTCCACCAGAAAAGTGCTGATTGCTTTTTTCGAATCTCAGAAATAAGGTCCCAGATATTAGCCCTTGACTTCTCCAATTGAAACCAAGAACCCGAAGAAGCCAGAGTGGAGAATAACGGGGGTTAGATGAAGACAGCGTCTGGGAAGACATCGTCTGCCTGCGTTTCTCTCCCTCCCTTGCCCTCTTCCTCCTTTTACAGATTCCCCTCTCATCCCAGTTTTGATCATATCGGTGTGTTTGAACATGCAAGATTATATCGGTGTGAACATGCAAGAGCGCCTCTTTCCACTCTGGCCTGGCTGGCGTTGTTGGTGTAGCTACAGTTTTAGCCAAGCACCTGTTAATTTTCTCTCTCGTACCGTCTAAACAGGGGGCGTCGTGGAATGAGCCAGCGGCCCCGCTATACCTGGCAGAAGCAGACTGAATGAAGTTCGGGGGCTCATGATCGATCTCTGGAAGAAGAGAACTTATAGAAGGAAATAATACCGCGATGCCCAACCGAAGTCCCAGTTAAGTCGCAGCGCTTGAATTTAAGCCGACTTTGTTGTCGCTGAACGACACCAGCTGGACAAAACGATCTGAATTTCAGTCCGGAGTGAAACCGATTTAAGCCGTGCTAGCACCAAGGAGACTTCAATCGGTTTAAATCCAGACACACTGCGCCCACGCAGTAGATACAAAGCGCATTGTCCCTCCCTGGGAACTCTTGTTTAACTCTCACAGAGCTATAGTTCTCAGCACCCATAAGAGCACATTTCCCAAGATTCGTGGGCCGGGCCAGAGGGAAAAGGAGAAGGAGGAGAGAGGTGTGTGTTTTAGATGTACTTTAAATGTGGATCGGGCTGGCAGGTGGCTGCAGGAATTCTTCACCTGCATATTTGGGGGCGGGGAGGGTCACTTAAAGGAAAGGTGGATGAGTTCAGAAGCAAAAGGTTTGAGGGTTAGCTGCCGACGGATTGCAGGGTCGAAGCAGGTAGCGGGACAAATTTAAGGAGGAGTAAGTCGCCGGTCTGGTGGGAAGGCGCCCGGCAAAAGCGATCTGATTTCAGAGCTATCCGACGTGGGATATCCCCACCGACTTCTGCACTCTTTGATCCGAAGCATCCTTTCATGGAAGTAAAAAAAAAAAAGTCCCGTTGATTGAAAATGAATTGCGCCTCCCCACCAAAATAATAATAATAAAATCAAATCAAAGTAACGCATCCTCTGCAGAGCATCATTTCACACACAGTGATAACGTTTCCAAAGACGTCGGAGGGGAGATTGGAGGAGCAGCCGCAGGAGGAGCTCCCTACCGAAGTTGATGCTCTGAAGTGACCGAATTTCGGAATAAATCGTTTAAGAGAGGGAAAGGGAAAGTGAGAGGCGTGGTGAGGGGGGTTTATTGCCTCCCCCTTGCAAACTGCAACGGAAGAATTGCGCTTGTTGAACGTCCCCGTCCCGTCCCCCCTCCATGGGCGTAGCCAAGAGGGGGAAGGGAGGGGCAGCTGCCCCCAATCAATAAAAATAAAAAATGCATAGCAAACTGAGGTTCTGCCTCCCCCCCCTTAACAAGAGGCATGTCCCCGCTAACAAAAATCCTGGTTATGCCCATGCTCCCCTCCCGGCCGCTCGTCCTGCCTGAGCGAGCCCGCAGGGGAGGGGGCGACGTGGGATCGGTGCTTCCCCCGGCTCCTTGCCGCCGGCCCTTCCCCCTCCCATCCCCGCCACGTCCCTCCCCCACCATCACCCGCCTTGTGGTATTGATCAGAGTTCTCGAATCGAGGCAAAATAAGCTCTGCCCCCCTCCCGTCCCGTCGATCAGCCTCGCCTTCGCCGGGGAAAGAGTTAATGGTCCCTGCCGAGCCGAGCCGGGCCGCTCACTTCCACACACCACGAAGGTAAGTCAAACCAGGCGAGCGGGTTTTCCCTTGACAGACAGACGGGCATGTCAATGCGACGGCAGCGGACCTAGCAGGTGATCTGGTAGCAGGGAAGCAAGGGGCCGGTGAATACCTGGTTCCCCTCCCCAGCTTCCGCCGTCCAGGAGACAAATATTGGGGGGAACCGGGGTCCCCTTCTTCTCCGCCGTTAGCTCCCTAAGGATTTTGGGCCCTCCTCCTTAATTCAGGACCCCCCTCCCCGTCAGTTAAGTTTGAATTGCGCGTTTTGATGCGCTCGTTGTCCCTTCCCCTGCCTTCTTCAGGATCTGTCCCGGGTCATTTTTCCCCCGGTGCGCCCAGGTGTGCACCTCGGAACGAAGCGCCGCCTCCAAGTAGAAGAGCGTTTCCGAGAAAACTTCTCCAGGAAACTGTCGAGGCAGCACTTTTTTCCAGGAGAGAGAGAGAGAGATCCGCGCGGACCAACACTCTCTCTCCCCATGACTGGCAAATCGCTTCTTGGAGAGGAAGAGGGGCGAGAGCCAGCCAACGAAGCGCGCGCTCAGTTTGGGGATCCTCGCGAGCGATCGCGGCCGGGGTGCGATTGAAGCGGAGGGGACCCCCCTGTCGAGAAAGGGGAAACCGTGGCGGCCCCGTCCGCCCCCTCTCCTCTGCTCTGCTTCGTCCACAGACGAAGCCGGATGGCCGGCTTTTTCGGAAGAGGAGGGCGCAGCAGGGTTTCCCAAAAGGAAAGGTCCCGGAGAGATGGCTCTGAGTGCGCACGCGCCCCGTTTTTCGCTTGCCCTGGCGGCGGGCGGGGGGGGGGTGTGTGGCGGAGAGAGAAGGGAGAGAGGGAAACACCCCCCCTCGCCCAGTCCCCGCCCCTCCCTCGAAGGCCTGCGGCGGCGTGAATGGGAGACGGAAATGCGCTCTCTTTAATCAATGGAACGCGGGGGAGGGAGGAGGGGGAGGAGCCATGGGGGGCCGCCCATTCACTCGCCTGACACCCCGCCCCCTCCTCCTCCTCCCCCGCCTCATGCCCCCAGATACACACGCTGCCCATGCACCATATAGGCGAGCCTAATGCCTTCGCCAGCGCACAGGGAGTAGAGCCTGCGTCCCGGAGGCAGCAAGAGGGGGCAGCTGGCACCCAACGCTAGGGCTAGATACGGATATAAATACAGATACGTAGAAGACGCTTCCAATCTAAGGGCTTTGCGCCTGGATCGTCCGTCATCTACACCGGCCGCGTTTTAAGCTTTTGTTTTGTTTTGCTTTGCTTTCCCTCTCCTCCCTCCTCCCTCAGCCGCCTTCCGGCCCCCACAGGCTCGCCCTAAACTTCAGCGGAGCGGGGCGGGCGGGAGGAGCGAGCGGGCAGAGGTGGAGCCGACGGGAACTTGTGGCAAGTTTGCTGCGAAAGCGGCGCGGCAGCGAGATCGGGAGAAAGGAGGAGCCGCTCCGGAGAGCGCTTGGCCGCCGCAAGAAGCGCGATCGCCGGCTTCTTCCTACTGCGCCCTCGACGGCTGCGAGGAGCTGGTCGTGGCGAGCAGAGGAAGGGTGCTAGCGGCTGAGCGAGACCGGCGAGCGAGGATGGCGCCCGGAGAGGAAGCGTCTCGCTCTCCGTCAACATAGAAGGAAAGCTGACGGAGAGAGACGGGCGGGCACCGGACAGCCTGGCTGAGGGTCTCTGCGGGAATCGGACAGCTCCCGTCCCTCTCTCTCTGGCAATCCAGATCGACTTTAGATTGGTGCATTTGACTTCAAAGAATAACATTCGTAACTAAGTTTTTTTGCCTGCTCGCACCGTCGGGTTTAAACTTTTCTCGGCGGCCAGTCATGCTGCCGGTGGCGACAGCCCGGGGCTCCTTTGCTGTCCTCCAGTCGGCTGTCAAATGCCCCGATTCCCGCCAAGAGTAAACGCCAGTCGCACTTGGGTGTTGCAGGGAGCGCTTTGCACCTACTCGAGCTAAGGAGGGGGCCATTGGAGGGCGGGGGGCGTCGGCGAACGGGATCCGAGGAGCAGGAGGAGAACCGACGGCGCGCCTAACCACCGCCAGTTATAGGCCGTGGCAGGGAGACTGCGGCGGGGTTTTGCCGGAGCACGTTTCGGGGTTCGGAGAGAGGGGGCAGGCACCCCCGAATTTGGGCGTCCGGAGCGCAGGAGCCACCATTGATTTCCTGCGGGTGGCTCGCAGCGACGGGCTGGGCGCCGCCGCCGCCGCCGCCGCTGCCGCCGCGGGCATGGCCAAGCCGGTTGACCACGTCAAGCGGCCCATGAACGCCTTCATGGTGTGGTCGCGGGCGCAGCGGCGCAAGATGGCTCAGGAGAACCCCAAGATGCACAACTCGGAGATCTCCAAGCGCCTGGGCGCCGAATGGAAGCTGCTGAGCGAGGCGGAGAAGCGGCCCTTCATCGACGAGGCCAAGCGCCTGCGGGCCATGCACATGAAGGAGCACCCCGATTACAAGTACCGGCCGCGGCGAAAGCCCAAGACGCTGCTCAAGAAGGACAAGTTCGCTTTCCCCGTCGTGCCCTACGGTTTGCCCGACGCCGCCGAGCATCACGCGCACCATCTTGGCCACCACCACCCGGCCCTCAAGGCGGGCGCCCTCCACGGCCACGAAGCCCTGCTGGCCAACCCGGAGAAGGCGGCCGCAGCCGCCGCAGCTGCGGCCGCGCGCGTCTTCTTCCCCCCGACGGCGGCCGCGGCCGCGGCTGCTGCTGCAGCGGCCGCTGCTGGCAGCCCTTATTCTCTGCTCGACCTGGGCTCGAAGATGGCAGCGGAAATCTCATCGTCGGCGTCTGGAGGCTCCGGCGGAGGAGGCGCGGCGTCGGGGTTGCCCTACGCCTCATCGCTGGCTTACCCGACGGCTGGCGGCGCTTTCCACGCGGCGGCGGCGGCGGCTGCCGCGGCTGCAGCCAGCGGCGGCCACACTCACTCGCACCCGTCCCCGGGTAACCCGGGCTACATGATCCCCTGCAACTGCAGCGCCTGGCCCAGCCCGGGGCTCCAGCCCCCGCTGGCCTACATCCTCCTGCCGGGCATGGGCAAGCCCCAGCTGGACCCCTACCCCGCGGCCTATGCGGCGGCCCTATGACATCCTGCCCCCCACGTTGGACCCCTGTACAGAGGAAGCCTGTGGGGCGCCTGGGGGCTGGACTCCGACGCCGGACTCTAGCCGACTGGACCCTCTTCTTCCCAGCCTGCTGCTGCTGTTGCTACCGCCGCCGCGGTGCCCTCCAGCCATCTGCTCTACGGGGCCGCCGACTGGGGTTTCCGGACGAGAACATTTCGCCTCTCCATCCGTCTTGTCGCCTCCTTCGCCGCCCGTCCATTTCTTCAACCTGTTGCCTTCCCTCCCCCCCTCCAGAATCTGCTCGCTCTGCTCCTGTCCTCGGGTTTCCTCGACGGATTTGCTGGAGGGTGATGGGTGGAGAGAGAGGAGAGAAGTCGCGCGTTTCCTTGCCGGGCATCCCGGTGGAGACGCTTCGGGTAGCCCGTTGCCTTTTCTCCTCGACGTCTCATGGGATTGCCTTTTTCTTTTCTTTTCTTTTCTCTCTCCTTAACCTCTCCTCCCTCCCCCACAAATCCCACCCTTCCTCTCTCTTCCCCCCTCTCTCCACACCCCCGCTAAATCCAGCCCTGTCCACAGTAGGTCCAGAAAAATGGACCCAAACCCAAAGCCATCAGCCTTGACTCCATGCTGAACCAAGTGGACGAGGCGCGCACAGCTAACCACCCCGCGAAATAAGCAGAGTTTGATACCTCGCTTTATGAGGAGGAGATCGGGTCACTAAAAGGAGAATCAGTATGCACTATCGCTGTTGGTTTCCTCCTAGCTCCCCTCCCTTCGCCCCTTTCCCCTTTAATGTATACAGCAAAGTTCCCCATGACAACTTTTGTATTTCTGGAGAAGGGACCTGTAAATGTCTACATGCGCGTGGGAACTTTAGGTGTAAGACTGCTTCGCTGTATTATCTGAGTCACTTTTTTTTTATAACTGAGATATATATATATATATTGGCTGTGATCCTAAGCACACAGTACCTTGGTAATGGGTCTCGTTGCAATCAATGGGGCTTGCTTCCAAGCAAAACTGTGCAGGAGCTCGAGTGCCATAAATAGACAGCGCCAACCACAGCAAAACACCGAGGCGAATTGCAACAGACTGCGAAATCCCTTTTCGGGGGGGTTTCGGAGTTCAAACTAAAAATAAAAATCAGACTTCTTGTCTGAGAGATAATTCTATACTTTCTGTGATGTTGGCGTATCCCAAACTGCTGTGTTTCGAGCGAAGACGTTTGAAATAAATCACCCCCCTCCTTTTCGGACACCTCACGGCAAAACCTGGAGTGCTTCCATGCGATTTGGCCCGACTGGGGAGGTGGGGGAAGGGAGAAAATATTCTCCTTATTATTCTTTTAAATAAAAGCATACAGGATTCAGTTGCAGGAAATGATTTTGGAGGGCGAGGGAAGTCATTCTGAGCAATCTCTTCCATTTTCGTTTACTTTTGTAATGTGTATATTTGGATTAATGTTTGTGAATCAAGTTGGCTAACCTGTATTTAGTTTCCTTTCCTTTTGTTTTTCGCTTTCTGTAATATAAGGTTTTTGGAAGGGGGGGTAAGTTTTTAAGTATTGGTTTTAACATTTGACGTGTATAAATGAGTTTGCTGGTGTGTTCTAATTTAAAATTAGACGTCTAAGCTATATCTGTACATTTAGAATCCGACTTACCACTCTGTTCATTTTGGAACAATGAGTTTAAATAAAAGCCTGAAGCAGGGGAAAGAGAAAATACTCTAGTTCTTATTGAGTTACTTACAAGATTTTAATCTCAATCGCCCTTACCTGCTTAGGCCAGGTGAAGTGTAAGGTATCCTCCAAAGACTTTCTTTGTTTCGCTTTTGAATAGATTGACTAGGAAATCTAAATCGGACCATTGTAAGGTAGAACTAAACCCTGATTTATCACATTTGAAATCGTGAATAGGAAAGTAGGGTTTCCCCCCCTTTAAAAAAAAAAATCCAAGTAGCTCTATTATGTGGGGGATGGGTGGGTGAAGAAAAAGAAACAGCATTCATTTGTTGGTTGAATAAGACACACAGGGAACCCTGAACCGGTTTCCGTGTAGTGTTTTCAGAGTAGAAAGTTGTTTGCCTGCTCTGTCTTCCCACTGCAAAGGGTTTCTCTGCTCCAAATCTGCGCAATTTGCTAAAAGTATCCTTGGGATATTTCTTATATTGCACACCTTGAGGTCGTCACCTGGCGCTAAGGACATGCCGCCCGGGCCTGTTTGTTTTCAGTCTGAAGCAAATAATTAAAAGCAGAGCAAATGGGGAGTCACCCCGGTTAAATAAGCTCTTTTAAGGACCATTGATTTCAGTGGCCAACGTTTGCATGCCGCCCTGCTAAAAATTAGCGGGCACTTTAACGCTGCACCCCTTAAAAAAACAACACCCCTTTAAAATTTCATCCAGGTAAGCACATATCAGATCGGTTTGCCCAGCTGCAATTCTTGGCAACCTGGACTTGGAGTGGTTTCTCGCTCCGGTTACTTTTGAGAATCCATCCTCAGGGCTGCGGTGGCCCTCGGTTTTCATTGAGCCGGTTTCTTAATTTGTCGAGGAGAGAAAGGAGGATGGAGAAAGGCTCATTGAGCAAGCCTGAAAGGGAGGGGGCTACTACTTCACCCAGCGGATGGGGAATCGACTAGAAATAAAGCCCCCCTTCAATCAATTTCAGCTTCCAAATCTGTTTTTATTAGCCTGGAAGAGTTAGCTCCCTGTTCCAAGGCTGGGCCCAACGTTTGCTTAGAAAGGGATTTCTTCTTTCAACCCCCCTCCTCGCTGGACGAAATTTAGTTTTCTTGTGCAACACCCCCTCCTCGCTGGACGAAATTTCCAGCGCCATTCTTGGCACGGTTGCTTGGAGGCAAGTCCCGCGGAAAAAAGCAAGCGGTCTCTTGCTCCCAAGCAAATGGGCACCGGCGTACACACGTGCGATTGCTTCCTAAGCGCGTCTTTTACTTGGACGGAGCTTCAGTGGGACAATCTCAACCGAGTATGCAGAGGACTGGAGCCTTAGTTTTCGGAATGAAATGTGTGTGCATTTTGCGGGATGTGGGTCGGTGGGATTCTGCGTGGAAACACGTCCCAGCAAGGATGTCTTTCCTGACCTGGCACTGCTCATTAAAGCGATCTTCCTTTGTCGCCACTCCAGCTGTCCCCCCCTCCCAAATATCCTAAGTGAATTCATATGGTTAGGAGCGATTATGCAAACTCGGACTGTCCAGGGGTAATTAGCCCTGACACGGTTAATTAAATCCTTTTCAGGGCTCGCCATCTTCCACCCCCCCTCCTTTTGTGGCAGCCCATCATTGCTTCACATGGAACTTCCTGCTGCTCTCTAGAAATCCCAGCCCTAAATCTTCCCTGACCCCCTCTCTGTTTTGTGGACTCGAGCACCCGGGAGGCACCGCTGGCTTTTTAGGCGCTGTAGGGCCTTATTTGTTAACTCCTAAGGCCCGTCGAGGGGGTGTTCACCAACGGAGAGCTTGTAAAGGGTGGCTCCCCCGCCTTTCCACCCCAGAAACCCCTTTGCAATGCACGTGGAAATGGCGTTTCTTGTCCGCCTTGGACAAGAACGCAGAACAAGGGGGCAGAAATTGCTCCAGATTAATCAACCTGCCCCAAAATTAATCATTCTTGTCCACTTTTACAGAGCTGTAAATCGATTGGCAGGACTGACCGAATCCCTAAAGGAACCTCCACCCTCTAGTAATACTGTAGTAATAATGCACGTTGTGATCTTGTGTATGCAACCGTGGTAAACTTTCGACCAACTTTGCCGCCTGAAGCGTCCTAGAAAGGAATAGACGGAAGGGTGAATCGTTTGTTTTCCCCGATAAGCGGGATTGTACGTGGAAATAAGTCCCACCAACAAGCTCATTAATAAGGCAGCTTTAAGCGGATGGTTTTAGTTTTAATTTCCGACTATTTCTTCGCATTCCGCTCGGGACAGGGACCTGGCAGTGGCAGTCAACCGTTTTTGCCCAAGGATCGGTGGCTTTTGCAAGATCAGAATTTCCCCTTGCAAAGCTCAAATGTGCAAAACATTTAAAAAGAGGAAGCGAACTGGCCCAGGGCTGGTGCAGAGATCAAGTTCCTGGTCCTGTTCTTCACCCAAGGGCGGGGGTGGTCCCAACCACCACCGCCTAGCAATTAATTTGCAACGACGTTGTCCACGGTCTCCAAGTATTTGAATAAATACTTGAAGCAACCATCTCTTAATTGCAGTCTGGGTTAAACAGAGACCGATGAAAGTATGGAATGGGTGTGTGTGTTTTTCACAATGGGCAGCTTGTTTCCTAATGTCCCCGTCCCTGTCCTTACTCCCGTACCTCCCGCCCCACGCCGTGGAAGGGAACCCAGATTTCTCCCGTGCAGGTCACTTCCGAAGGAGGCCGAAAATTCCTGGAAAGAATGCAGAGGAGGCGAAGATTCCACCAGAGAACGGCAAGAGCGCCAACATTCCACCAGAGAACACCGGAGAGCTCAAGATTCCACCAGGGTCCCTTCGACGACAGGGGTTAGAGACGGGGCGGCGGCGCGAAACGTCGGGGAGGACAACATTTCAGACCTGGAGATCTGGAGCCCCCCAGATGGGACGGAGGAGGCAACGGCCTCTTGGAGGGGGACCCGGGACGCAGCACTTTTGCCCTGAATTAGGACGACACCGCTGGTCCCCGAGCACCAATCGCCCCCCCCCCGGGCCACTCACTGCTTTAGAAACTTTCCTAATCTCCCCCTCGCCCCTATCCTTCCCCCCCCCCCAACCCGGCCCTTCCCTTTCTCTCCTCCCTCCCGGTATCCCTCAAAGGTCACCACTTCCCTTTTCAAAGACTGATATTATTAATTCGCGGACAATTTCCCTCTCCTCCGCAAGCTCCTTTTCCTCTTTCCTCCCTCTTATTTCCCCCCACCCCACCCCCCCTCTCTCTCACACACAAGGGAAATGGGGGCAGGGAGAGAAAGGACCAAATCGAGAAAAGCTCTCTCTCCCCCCCCCCTTCCCCTTTCTCCTCTTTTTTTTTTTTGTTCTGCAGTGGGAGCGTTTAGACTGTCGAGGGTTTTTTTTGTGCCAGAACAAAACCAGGGGTTGGGAGGTTCTGTGAGGGTGTTGTTTGTTGAAGTGGAGCTAAGAGAAAGCGGCGGCATTCTCCTCTTTGTGAAGAAACCAATCAGTGGTATTTGGAAAACTGTTAGCATTGTGCATTTCTTCTGTGCCCATTGTGAAGCAGTTCTTTTCACAAGGCTTCTTCTTCTTCTTCTTCTTCTCTTCTTTTCTTTCTTTTTCTTCTTCTCGGGCTTTTTTTCTTCTCTCTCTCTCTCTTTCTCTCTCTCTCTCTTTTTTTAGCCGATCCAGCTGGCCAGACTGAATAGCGGTGCAATTGTGTACACGCTTTGTCCCTCCGGCCCTTCAAGTAGCCCCCTTTGAATAGACTAAGTTGACACTGCATGACAGAGAAACAACATAATAAAAAATACATGAGCCCCTGAATGGGAACAGGCGCATAAATAAATAAAATGGGTGACCAAAACTGGATAAACTGAATGACAAAACGGTGAAAGGGGAACAAAAAGATATTTAACACGCTAGATTAGCATTAGAATGCCATCGACAAGACTGAACAATTGATGAATAGGGTTACCGGCGAAGAAAGAAAGAAACTAAATGCCCTTTGAATAGATTTTTTTTTTTTGCGTGTGTGTGTGTGTCGAGGGCACTGAATAGAATATGCTTCTTGCAAGACTGAATGAGAAAAGGTAAAAATGAAGCTATGCAAATTGAGGGAGAAGATGGGCGTGCGTGTGTATACGCGGCTATGCATATAGAGATGCACACGCATATAAGTACATATGCATGTGCGCGCGTATATGTTTGAGAGATGCGCATCTACGCATGCACACGCATATCCATGCACGCGCACACACTGCACTGGCAGATGCTTACAGCAAGCCGAATTACTGGATATAGATAGCCATATGCGGGGCATAATACAAAAAATACATGCTAGCTGGGGATATATGTACATACATCTGTGCATATTTATTTATATATTACACGCACTTTATTTTTAATTGAATGTTTTCCCCCCAGCTTTGTGTGTGTGAGAGAGAGACCCTTGCAATTTAGGATTTATAAGGTATCGCAGCAATATCCGCGCTTC
Organism: Lacerta agilis; assembly: GCF_009819535.1. Lineage (NCBI taxonomy): Eukaryota > Metazoa > Chordata > Lepidosauria > Squamata > Lacertidae > Lacerta > Lacerta agilis. The sequence goes on along the minus strand of NC_046315.1, from coordinate 89,424,218 downwards.
TTTGCATAGTCTTGGGACGGGAATCAAATAACTGGATTGATCGTAGCCATTTCTCAAGGCCTAACTCTTTGACGAAGGAGCGGATCTCCCCCACCCATCACCAATCTTTCCCAGACAGGTTAAGTTCCCGCGAACTGACCTCAAATCCCGCCCGGTCCTGAAATTCAGCGAGCGAACCCTGGAGGTTGCTGCTGCCGCCTGCGCGCAAATCACATCTTATCTCTCTGGTTCTCTTGTTATTTATTTCGTTTCTTCCAAGTGTCGCGTTTGTGGGAAGGATGGTCTTCCGGGCATGCCCCCGCTTGGGAATGTGAAGTGGTGAAGGGAAAGTTACAGGAACTTTTCGGGAGATGTAGCTAAGGAGAATTAGGGCAGGACCCCGAAAAGTTTGCAGAGAGTTTTTGCAGTCTTTTTGTGGGGTGCTGAGGAACAAAACGCTGCAGCAGCCTATGATCTATCTAGCTCCCGGCTAGAAACTGTAGACACACATACTGGAGCGGAAAAACCTTTCCGTCGCCTTCTGTGGTCCATAGAAATGACGAGAAAAAGTCCTTCGGGCATGGTTCCTCGCTTGGCTCTCTTTGTGGTCTGAGCAATATATGGCTGACCCGCGTCAGGATGATGCGTGTCGAGGGCGTGCTTTCTCGAGTTGGTGCGTGTTTGCTGGAAGAGGGTCGGGAACTGGATCTTAGGGCGTTTTCGCTCCCTCCGATGCTGTGATACCTCTCAGTTCTGCTCCCTTCTTTGAGCAACCAGATACTGTTTGTTTCTTGTTTCTTGTTTTTTTTAAAAGTTCCCTTCTTTATAGCCCCCGTAAAGCTGAAGTTTAGCTAAAAGTTTCTCCACATGTCTCCTTGACAGCCTGCTGTTCGCAGCCGCTTTCTGACGTTTTGAAAACTCGCCTAGTTTCCAGCATATAAGAGCGCACCTTTCCCAATGCGAACAGGTGCGTGATGCGCGCGTTGCGTGCAGCGAGCGGGAACGACCCGTTTTAAACGGGCGTGAGTCTGTTTCGATTTTGCACCGCTGTTGCAGGCGAGGGCCGTTCCTGCCTTGAACCTGGACGTAAGGAAGCCTCCTCCAAGTATATGCCGCGTTTCTCTGGGGGAGGAGACCCCTCTTTGTGGCCTCTAAAAGGGGTGGGCGGGGGGAGGAAAGTGAAGTGTAAATCTAGTCCGATTCAGTTGCACTGAATCCCAAATAAACCAAAGTGGAATCGGATTGCAACAGGCATCCATTCCCCAGCCCACCCCCAATAAATTAATTCGGTGAAAGACCATCACAGGTCGGAGTACGTTTTCTGCACTAAAATCCACCCCCCCTGGCTGTATGCTTTAAACCTTCGTTAAGTATAATGTCATATCATAGACGCACACACGTGTAATTCCATAGGAATTCCTTTTTATTTTTCTTCTCACATGCACATTTCGTCCTTTGAAAGAACACCCCCCCCATTCATTGAAACTTTCGCATCTACAGACCCAGGGAATTTGCCGGTTGCCTCTGACAGGTTATCCTCTGTCGCTCGCGCGCGCACCGAAAGTGACACTTGTTTGAGAAAATTGCCGTCGAGGGTGCCACGTACAAACACAGTCGCCCCGCTTTCCTCCCTTGGAGTTTCCTCCTTGCGCCCGGCTCTTTCTTTCTTTCCATTTGGAAGAGAGGGGAGCCCTGGGTTGTCAGGGAGCCTTTGAAGAATCCCTAACAACTGCCTGAGTTAGCTGTGGGCAGAGCAATGTACATAATTTCTCTTCCCACCCCCCCGCCCGGAAGCCCGGAGGATGCAAGTTGGCTTTCGCTGGTTTCAGAAATAAAAACCGTGCTTCCTGATCTCGATTTGCTTTCCTTCCAACCGCACCCCCCCCCCCCAGCTCACCTCGCCAGTCCTGAGACTTCTTAGGTGAGTGAAAGGAATGAAGCAGTCATTGTAAACACCTCGTTGCTTTTTCTGAATGTGCTTATTATCATATTAGCAGAGGAGTAAGAGACACATGGCGCATTACTCATCCAGCGCCTCTAGGCAAAGAATTCTCCTATTGAGATCAACCAGTATAACCAGATTTCTTATGGGAAATTACAGAAGGCAGCTTTAAACGCTTCTCCCGGAAAGAGATTGCCAGTCCCCTTTCTCCTTCTCCTTCTCCCCCCCCCCATCAGCTACAAGCAAAAAAAAAGTAATTAGCTATTTACAGCTCAAGACTTGGAATTCAGCAAAGAGAAGAAGTGGGAGAGAGATGGAAATCACTTGGAGCACCCCAGAGGAGAGGGGCGAGGAGTGGCGGGCTGTGATTGGGATCCTGGCCACACTGAACGGAGAACAAGTCCTCTAGAACTCAGTGGAACTTGCTCTGGTGTAATCACACAAAGGGTCATCCTGTGCATATTGCTATGGATGGCATAATATACAGGTGTTGTTTTTTTTAAAGTGATAGGAATAATGTTGGGCTTTTGAAAAGGTATGATCAAGGAAGCAGGAGGAGATCTCTGTCCTCTTAGCACCACCTAAATTCCTTCATGGATTCCCCCAGCCCCTGCCCCGTGTGAGCATCAGAGAGACTTACATGTGTAGATCATAGATTACGTCCTGGTTCACACATGCATGCATATTACTTGATTACTCTACAGTTGATTACTGTATAATTTGGGCTGGGTCACACCCACGTTATTCGTCATTTGATGAATGTGAAATTTACAACCTGTCAGTGTGTAATTGGGCCACCACAGATATAATGGTACAGATAGCACCTCACACTACCTCAAATGCAAAAGCCGACTTTCCAAAGGAGTCAGGTCACATGTTTAGCTGCCGGTCATGCATGAGGCAGTCCTTGATGCTGACTGCATCAAAAACACTGGTGTTTCTGTCTTGTTTTATAGGCAACGAGAGACTACATTAAAGCTCCATCTCTGTACTGTATCTGTAATGGCCCATTCACACCTGCAAGTTATCATGATGCCAAGTGACTGTCAGGTATGTACAGTATCAAGGAGTCCTGTAAACTGCATGCATATTGTTTCCCATAAAATGGATGCCAATTGCTTCTGCAAATATTGGGAAGCTGCAATGGGTTCTAGCATCTCGGTTGCACACAGGTTTCCTACATGCTATAGCCTCCATGCCATAACCATAAACTTATTGCAATATCTCCATGTAGGAGTTCGGTATCATCAGCTTTCCACATACTGCATTGCCATCTCTTTCTCTCCTTTTAATACTTACCATGAAGGGAGAAACATCTCAAAATAATTATAGTACATCATTTTGGTGTCTACTGTATATAGTAGAAAAATCATTACAGTAATCCTCCAGAGGAGACCAAACTTAAGATGCACACACACACACTATACAATTAAAGCACATTCAAAGCACATTTCCCCCCTCAAAAATTATGGGAGTTACAATTCCCAGCAAACCTTGACAAAATAGAGTTTTTGGAGGGGTGGGGTGGGGGGATGTGTTTTGGATGTGCTTTAAGGGTATAATGTGTATGCTGCCTTAGAAATAAAGATGATAATAATCAAATAATGATAATGCAAGAGTGTGTGTTTTTCAGTGTGTGACCAGAAAGCCATGGTTTACTTTTTCCCAACATTGTTGGGAAAGCCAGTGTGGTGTAGTGGTTAAGAGCGGCAGACTCGTAATCTGGGGAACCGGGTTCGTGTCTGCACTCCTCCACATGCAGCTGCTGGGTGACCTTGGGCTAGTCACACTTCTCTGAAGTCTCTCAGCCCCACTCACCTCACAGAGTGTTTGTTGTGGGGGAGGAAGGGAAAGGAGATTGTTAGCCGCTTTGAGACTCCTTCGGGTAGTGAAAAGCGGGATATCAAATCCAAACTCTTCTTCTTCTTCTTCTTCATTGTGCCCCATTTTCCAGTCCATTTATGCTGTTCCATGGAATTTAATGGAAGCCTGTTTGCAAAAATCAAGCCTGTTCCCAACTCTGCATAGCTCCACCCCAAGTTCTGCTTCTTGGTCTCCCTAGACTGTGGTGGAATCTTCATATCCAGGTCTTGTATGTTGAGGTTATTTTAAGACCCATCAGGTTTAATGGGGGGTGGGAAATAAAGCACACCATCCCTTTTATCTATCCACATTTACCACCCCTAATCAAGACTGTCCCATCCCAATCCTGAAACACATAGCATTAGAAGCAAACTATCACAGTGCGTCTGACTCTGCAGGAGTGATGGCTTAGTGGTGGAACAGAAGTTAGGTTAGAATCTGCTGATAGAAGGAATTATGAAAAGAAGATCTGTGGTAGATCTCTGGGTAATTTGCAGCACATCAGCAAGTGCTTCTGTTCTGATTCTCAACTATTTTACAATGCCAATCACATCACGACTTTTTGTATCTACATTCCACTACTGAAATGAAAAAGGTAATGAGGAGTGGATGTGTTTGAAAGGACTGTGAGCTGCATTCAGTTCTGGTACTGAAAATAATGTCCTAGGCTTAGCATCTGCTCAGAGGCACACTATTCTATAACTCTAATTTTAGATGTGACTCTGTTCAGTAGAAGATTTGGGGTTCCAGTAAAACACCAAGTAGATCTGGCAAGTCTGCCCAGCTCTGTGGTATACTGCACAGCTTGGCTGCAGGAGGTCCAAATGGGGGTCCATTCATGATATCTCCAGTTTAAAAGGATCTTGGGTAGCATCTCTGGGTAAAGACCTCTGCCTGGAGATCCTGGTGAGCAGGTGCTACCCAGAGCAGGCAGTACATTGGACCAGTGGCACAAGACAGCTTTGTGTGTTAGAAAGGTTGGAAGACGTTTTCTATGTTAATAGGATTCTCTATATACTAACCAACAATTGCATCCTCCTCTCCAAATACAGTAAACAACTGAAAAGAGATTATAGCCTCAACACAACAACGTAGAGTCAGGTGCCCTTAAGCCTATTGAAATCAAAGGATTCTAAGTGTATGTAATTCTGTATTGGATTGTGGCCTGCATATTCTGCACCTCCTTCCAAGAAGTCTCTTGTTATGCTAGCTGGCTGCATGATAAATGTGGCTGAAATGTTTTGTCCCTTCCTGTAAGTTCCTGCCCATGTACATTCACCCCAGGAAGCAATCCCCTGTGAGCCAGAGAAGACAACTGAGAAGGAGTAAGAAGAAAAGGAAATGAAGCTGAAGCTTCCAGCGGGAAAATTTGTCCACCTTTCCCCAGTTCCCGCATGCTTTTGGTTGGTACCAAGACTGTGAAGAGTCCCTGTAAGCAAGCCCCCACATTGCTATTTTCTCCCACGTTTATCAAATGCATAATAGGTAAAGCAAGCTTTATACTGGGCTTGACTCTTTCCCACCCCCTTCAGTGGAGGTTTCCACCTGCTGGGGAGAGCTTTGGGCTCCGGCGATAACAAGATAAAAGGGACAGAGCTGGCATCTGGCTGCTGATTGGACGACAGGGCATCCTGTTTGTTCTGTATGACCAAACAGCTTTTGGAAAAAGCGAAACAACAGCAGAAGCAGCATTTGAACCCTCCTATCAGTTTTGCACATTCGCAACATCAGAGACAACCAGGAAAGCCCAGCTCTCTATATCTTTAAACAACAACAACAACACCACAGGGTCAGTAGAAGACTGTAGGGAAGAGGAGGCCACAGACAGAAGTGCTAGCTCTTAAAGGAATTTTCAGGAGTGCCAGTGATTTTTGATCAAGCTATTCCCTTGGAAATGTTCCTACATGCTCTCTTGAATTGAAATTTCCTTCGGCTGCCAGTAATGAAATGTGAGAAATTACTATCAATTACTAGGCAAGGGGAATGTAAGGGAAACTTTGGGAGGGGAGGAAAAAAAGAAGAAGGGAGAGAGCCAAATAACTGTCAGGTTACATAATCCAGTATTCCTTCATGCTTCTAACAAAGTAAACCCATGAAAATTGTGGCAGTTTTCTCACTGAACCAGGTATATGCAAGATCAGATTTTTAGATCCTTTGTTAATTTGTCTAGAACAAACGTTAAACTCCATTCTCTGGTTTGGTCTTGACAACTAATACAATTAATAAGAAATATAGAGAACATTAAACAAACCACCCTGCAATGTGGACTGTGTTTTTTTTTTTTTGCACACAACTGACTACAGATTAGCTACAGCTCAAAACAGCTTTAATTACCATTTTGTTCAGAGTAGCTAAAGAATTGCAAAAGGTTGGGTATTTCCTGAACTTTTCCAGTGCATATTTGTGGGACTCTTCTCTTAATCCCCTGTTGAGCTTATTTATTCCAGGAATACCCCCCACAGTCACCATAACAGATTAGATTGACTGGTCCCTATACGTTAAGACTTAAAGTTTAAGTTCTCCTTGGAGGACTGAAAAAGTCATATTTATTTTATCATTTCTAAGCTACTTCTCAGAAAATAAAAATAAAAATAAACAAATGTTCAGGGGAAACTACTTCATACAAACACATGAATGTCTACCTGGGAGCATTGTACACGCTATGACTTACTTCTGAGTATCATGCAGAGAACTGGGACACACATGTCCAAGGTGCATAACAAGTTTCTTCTTCCTTACTTTCCCCAAGTCTAGTGGGTGAGAGTTGAACTTTGACCAGTCATCACATCCCTTTTAAGGGCAGAAAGGCGACATGTAAATTCAAAGATTAGGAACTCCGGTTAGGCATATTTGGATGCATACAAACTTTGTCAGATGCCTTTGTCAAGTTTTTTTACAGCGGTGTTGGTGTACTAGGTTTTTTTTTTTTTTTAAAGAAAATAGTGATGGTGGTAATGAAACCACAATATTAAATTTATTTGGTTTTTTTTTGTGTGGCGACTGGTCTTCAGAATGCTACAATACATTTACACACATTGAGACAGGGATAAACCGCTTGGTTGGAACTTACCCCTAGAAGATGACCCTCAGGAAGGTCTACCTGTTATCATTTAGGCATCAGGAAAAGACCATTTTATCTTCTCAAGCTTTTAAATTACTTTTTTCTTTATCTGTGCTGGGTTATTTCTTATGCTGTCTTTAATTGGCCATTTTTAATATACGATGTTTTAATTGCTATTTTATTATGATCAAAATATCTTAAGTAATAAATTATTCCAAGGATATAGACTTGGGTGTTCAAAGTTTGTAGGGATTTTCACAGCCTCAAGCCAGTAAGACCCTTGTAATGAGGCTTCCCTGGGGCTCATTTTATTATATTTTAGGCACCAGGGTACAACATTTTTATTCTTCCAGGAATTTGTACTTCAAAACAATGGAATTGGGTTTTTTATTTTTCTGTTTTAGTGTGTGTATTTAGTTAATGTTATTTTTAACAAATATTTCTCCACGGTTGCTTGCACATTCCATTGCTTTCTTTTAAACATAGCTGTCAACTTTTTCCTTTTTTAAAGGGAAATTCCCTTATTCCAAATAGGATTCCTCGCAAGAAAATGGAAAAGCTGACAGCTATGGTTTTAAGTCACATTGTGAACTGCACAGAGATAAAGATTATGATGGGCAGTATCTAAATACATGGGCTGAGCAATCCTGTGGTTGAGAATTCACAAGCCCAAATGTATGCCTTTGTAGCAACACAACCCCAAACCACCCCCAGCTTGGGAGGGGAGAAAACAAGAGAAAGGAAGAGGTGGATTTCCCGCAGCCTGACTTGGAATTGGATCGGCACTTACAGGTGTAGCTGGAGAATGTTATGTATATCTGTATGCACACAGATACACACACAATATTCTGTAAGGGTTTATAATCGGATCATTTTTATTTTATTTTTACACATGCATGATTGCTCTGTGGAACACTCTAAGAATCTGCATGTATTCCAGAAAGCAACCATGCATGTGCAAAAAATTTATAAAAAAAGGGGAAAAGTGGGGAGAAGAATGTTGCTTGGGAATTTAGGGGGTGAGACAGTAATTCCTACAGTTATGGCAGAGAAACACTGATAAATTCAACTCTCCACTATCAAAACAAAAACATTCGGTAGCAAGGTTTTAACTCTGAAGTGGGGTCGGGGTGGGGCAGTGATAAAAATAAAATAAAATAAAAATAAAATAAAAAATAACAATATAATCATCATCATCATCATCATCATCATCATCAAATCTTCAAGAAACTTCAATTTTTGAGAATTGACTCAAATATGTTCCGCAGAAAACAACAGGACGCTTGGTCAGGCTGTGTGTTTCACAACAGTCAGCAAGAATAAGGGTTTAATGTTAATTAACTTCTGTACATGTACTTACAAGGCACCTAGTTTTGAGCAGCAAATCTGCCAAAACATGACTAAGCAAGGAAATCACACCTGATTCAGAGTGGGACCAGTTCGTATTCTGAACCAAGCAATCACAAACTTTGGAACCTCAATCTGCAGAAGTGCTGTACCCTTTGCAAAAATATTTAAGCCCTCGCATTAACTTCGTCAACATATATTGATGTATCCAAGGGGAACATACTGCAGGTTGTTCCTAAATGTGGATTTCTAGACCAAGATTCCCATAAAATAGATAGCTGGAAACAAGCAAATATTGAGGGGATATTATAAAGCTATGTGCATACCCATTCTCTTCCAGTGATGGAGCGTCAGTGAGTACAATCTCCAAGATGCCTCATATCCAGTATTATCTCCTATATTTCTGCTTTTCAAGGCAACATGTAGTTATTTAAAAACTGAGTACAGTACCTGGATTAATTTATTTTACTGACTTCTTTCTAAATTTATTTTGTCCTGTAGAATTCATGTAAACTTGAGAGTTTTGAAATAAACTTATCCCTATATTTGAGTATTTTGAAAAGGGAAAGGGGGGAATTTTAAAATCTACATAGGAGTGGAGTCAATTTTTCTTCCTTTACTCTCTATTCCTTTTCAAAAAATTCTCCTTTCTTAAAGCTCGCTTTAAAATGCAAAGATAAAATATTATTTTCACATTTCCTGGATTACTTTGAAGCAATGTGTGTCTTTCTGTGTTTGGTCTCACACCAAAATTGCACCAAGTCTTGAGCTCATCACGAGATATATTGTAATAGTACCCATAATATTAACCAGAAGTAACAATAAGCTATCAGCATCTGATATAATTTGGACAATACACGTCTCTAACCAACACTAGATATCTCAAGAGGTCTATATCCCCTCGTTGTTGTTGTTGTTGTTGTTGTTGTTGTTGTTGTTGTTGTTGTTCAGTCGTTCAGTCGTGTCCGACTCTTCGTGACCCCATGGACCAGAGCACGCCAGGCACGCCTATCCTTCACTGCCTCTCGCAGTTTGGCCAAACTCATGTTAGTAGCTTCGAGAACACTGTCCAACCATCTCATCCTCTGTCGTCCCCTTCTCCTTGTGCCTTCCATTTCCCCCAACATCAGGGTCTTTTCTAGGGAGTCTTCAGTTCTCATGAGGTGGCCAAAGTACAAAATCCCCTCACCCCTCATCAAATAACACATTCAGTTTTGCAATGAATCTACATAAATGTATTTAGGTTCTGGTAGCAGGGTATTGTCCCAAGCAATTTTCGGTATGAACTATATTATGGATTGCAGCAGCTAGATTTCAGTATGGAACCATGCACCGAAGGCAAGCAAGATGGGATTCAAACACAGGGTCTGAAGATTGCAAACAGATCACTTCATTAGCAGACTGGAGAGAGGAATTTTAATTGGCAATTCTACTCTAAAGTGGGGAATTCTAGTTCCTGAATCCATATCTGGTTATGTTCAGGTTACAAGACTCATGGAAACATCTCAACTGGTTTCTTTGACCACCACATACAAGCAGTAGATGCCACACCTGAGCACTGACTCTTCAGACAGTTGTTAACTGGACAGTTGTTGCTTGACCACATTATGTACCTACTTTGCTGTGACTTCTCTAGGACAACATAAATATAATTTCAGAACTGAGGTGGAGGAAGCAGAAAAGAGTTTAAAGCCTTTGTATCTGCAGAGACAAAAGCTTGTTATGAAAATAAACGTTCTGTGAATCCTCTTAATATAAGTGGGACCAAATAGAGAGCCAGTGTGGTGTAGTGGTTAAGAGCAGTGGATTCGTATTCTGGTGAACCGGGTTCAATTCCCCGCTCCCCCACATGCAGCTTCTGGGTGACCTTGGGCTAGTCACACTTCTCTGAAGTCTCTCAGCCCCACTCACCTCACAGAGTGTTTGTTTTGGGGGAGGAAGAGAAAGGAGAATGTTAGCCGCTTTGAGACTCCTTCGGGTAGTGAAAAAGCGGGATATCAAATCCAAACTCTTCTTCTTCTTCTTCTTCTTCTTCTTCTTCTTCTTCTTCTTCTTCTTCTTCTTCTTCTTCTTCTTCTTCTTCTTCCTCCTCCTCCTCCTCCTCCTCCTCCTCAGTGCTTCAGTATGTAATGACTATAGTTAAAACTTTGGTTTTCTGGTAATAAAAGCAGAGGCACTATTGCCTATGGAAAAGGGATGCATTTATTTTAAATAAAGTAGGATTGTCAACACCCCTATGAAAATTCAGGAGGCAAGACTATTCCTGGCACACAAGTGATGGGGAATCGCTTTACCTGCGTAATTGCTGTTTTGCCATGTTGTCGTTCGAGGCACGGTAGCAAGGCCCCAAAAGCAAGCATACAAATTGACATCTAGCACTAAGCAATATAGAAGACCTGCATGTAAAAGAAGCCGATAGAAGGATAATATTTGTTTCACTGATATGATAACTTTATTCACGGAACATCAAGGACTGCAGCCATGAGCTGAAATTTAACAGATGTGTTGTAGAGAATCAAGGATGCACCCTATGGGCCAACTAGGTTAACTGCCTTTTCTTAAACATGTACCGGGTAATCCAGTGCCCAAAGCTTCTACAGCAGATGTCCGGCAAACATTTTCTTGAAATCTTGTATCAGTCTTCCGAGGTGGTTTATTTCATTGCTAAATTGCTCTGAACCGCTAGGATGTTTTTGTTTGTGGTAATGACGATGATCCATTATTATCCTCATAAATTCTCCTCTTAATCCGTTTCAAGCTGCCATAATATTGAGGACACTTAGCCCAGTGTTTTTCAACCTTTTTTGGGCAAAGGCACACTTGTTTCATGAAAAAAATCACGAGGCACACCACCATTAGAAAATGTTAAAAAAATTAACTCTGTGCCTATATTGACTATATATAAAGTAATTCTCTTTAATAGGAATCAAATAAACACAAATAAAGTATTTTATAATTACTTTATTATGAAATAGTAAGTAAACAGAAATTCTTCTCTCCGCTGCTGCGCACACTGTGCTCGGGCGGGAAGGAAGTCGGAAGATGATGTCAAAAAACCCACCCCCCATACCCAGGACACAGTCCAGCGCCCACAAAAGAAAAAGATTTTTTTTATGGAAAATTCCAAGAAAATACACGTCCTTAATAGTCTTAAGCCAATTTCAGGCTATGTTCACTTCACTTGCCAAACTGCACTCCCACTGAACCGCAAAAGGAGGGCTGCAACCATCATAAACGCAAGTTTCCAGCATCCATGCTGGCAGCTTATGGAGGGGGCGGGGAAGGGCCCACGTCAAAGCGACGGCAAGGAGGAAAATAATACTATTATACCGACACCCTGTATCAACGCAAAAGATTTCGCCTAGTTTTTCTGTCAATCTAATTGGATGTTATAGCCGAGATACTCAAAGCAATTAATTTAAAAAAACCCGCATAGGAAGCGCACTTCACATACTTCGGGGCACAAAAGTTTAAGCAGGCGCGTGTAGAAGGAGAAAGGGGAAGGCCGCCGCTCCCTTTATTAGAGGCTCCTGGAAAGCGCGCCAATGAGCAGGCAGCCGGCAGAGGAAGAGCAAGCAGCGGTAACTGCCCTTCACGCCCTCCGGCGCCGCTTCTCCGCCCTCGCACCGCCCTCCCTCTGCCGACGGCTCCGCCAAACGCACGGCCGCGGTGCCGCCCTCGCGGCTTCTTCCCTCGACCAGCCCGCCCATCTCATCGCTGCCGAAGGCGAGCGAAGCAGCCCTGGGCGCCGCCATCTTTGGCGCCGCCTCCATTTTGCCCGCGCAGCGTCAGTAGCGCCGAAGGGAGGGAAAACAAACCCCGCCAGGTCCAGCCACAAGCCCCGCCCGCCGTTACCCCGAGGGGAGTCCCCTCCTAGGCGCCGCGAATTTAGCTAAGCGGGGCCTCGAAAAGAGCCAAAGAGAGGCGTCGCTGCGGTCTCTTCTCCACCCGCGCCACTCACCTCCACCGTAACGGCCATACCGCGACATCTGCACCCAAGTAGGGGGGGAAATCCCAACCGTCTCCACGGCACACTAGGCAACATCTCGCGGCACACTAGTGTGCCGCGGAACAGTGGTTGAAAAACACTGACTTAGCCAGTACTGGCTACAATAGCTTCTATTTCTTTCTTAACAGTGCAATCCTATACATCTTTACTCAAAAGTAAAGACCTAATGTGTCCAGTGGCACTTGGCTTAATCCCAAAAAAAAACACGGTTGGGATTGCAATCTAACAGCACAATACTGTGTTTACCTGCAATTAAGTTCTACCATAATCAGTGCAGCTAACCTCCAGATAATGTGAACAGGATTGCAACTGGAGTCTCTGAAATGTTTAAAGTAACCGTAATTGGCAGCATCACAGTATCATATTGTTGACTCTAGTCCAGTTTGTTGAATCTCTGCATATTTCTTGGAAGTGTTGCTTGGTTATCATCTGGTTTATATTGTAAACTGGCATCTTATTTTGTATGATATTTGCATCTTATTTACATTTTGTTACATTCTGTTTTATTTTTTTCACCCAGGAGGGCAATTTAAACATTTTTATCCTCTAAAGTGATAGGCAGTGACCAACAGGCAGCTTGCAGGCTATCAGACACCTCAACCAGTTTAGTCCTTCAGCACCTGCCAGCAAACAGAGGGCGTCTCTCACACAGCTGCTGTTTTTGTACCACATCCCTGTTAGGTAGGTTCATATTATCTACATATTTCAAGATGAGGGTGCAAGTGGTTTGTTTATGACATAATACTGAGTTTATGGCTGAAGTGAAATTTGAATCTGGGACTTCGTAGCTTGCACTCTTAGGTACCACACAACACAGTTATCATGCCACAATTAAGCAGTTATATTTATAATAAAGAAAGAAGACAGACAATGCTTTTCAGGAGGGGTGGGTGCCTATTTACCATTTGCTGAAAGGGAAAAGTTAGGCTGAAGGATAGAGAAAGGAATAAATCTATTTCCCCAAAAAATATACAGTTACGAAACACGGTGCCATTTTGCATTAATAACTGAGCTGAGTGTCTCTAAGAGGCTTTGTGCTAAATCAGCTGACATTCGATTTCAAACTTAATTTAAAATAGTATGTGCAAATTGTGAGCTATGGAGTGTACTCCTATGTATGTTTGCTCAGAAATAAGTTACACTGTGTTCAATAGGGCTTATTTCCTAATTGGTGTATTTAGTATTGCAGCCACAGGCAAACATACATTATTGCTCTATTTTAATTCTTTAGCATATAATGCCTGAACCAAGCCTTGTGACAGTAATACAAGCACTATTGGTGTGAATAGGCCTTGAGTAAGCAGTTGAATGGGACATGGGTGGCGCTGTGAGTTAAACCACAGAGCCTAGGGCTTGTCGACCAGACGTTCGGCAGTTCGAATCCCTGCGACGGGGTGAGCTCCCATTGCTTGGTCCCTGCTCCTGCCAACCTAGCAGTTCGAAAGCACGTCAAAGTGCAAGTAGATAAATAGGTACCACTCCGGTGGGAAGGTAAACAGTGTTTCCATGCGCTGCTCTGGTTCGCCAGAAGTGGCTTAGTCATGCTGGCCACATGACCCGGAAGCTATACACCAGCTCCCTCAGCCACTAAAGCGAGATGAGCGCCGCAACCCCAGAGTCGTTCGCATCTGGACCTAATGCAGTTCAATGGTGTTAGCCCTGAAATTAAGATGAATCCACAGGTTTTTTTTATTTTTATTTCAGTGCAAATATTACTAAGAAACACATACTTTCCGTTAAGATTGCCATGAAGTATCATCCCTCCCGCCATCAAATAATTCACAAATAAAATAACAGTATAATTGGGAGAGCTATTCACAAAAGGCCAGAATGATGAGAGTCAGCTTGGGGGATACACACAAGCAGAGAAACAATCACACACTCACCCCAAAATGTTCTGCACAAAAAAGGGCCAGATGTTTGAGGTTTTGTGGTGGATATCTCCTGTAAATACTTTACAAAAAAGAAGTGTGGGGATGAAGTGGATACATTAATTTTAATAGCTATGAACTACAATTTGAAGGGCTTCAGATAATATAGTTATATAGTTCAGGTTCAGCCACATCCCTGCCAATGGTAATTTCACTTTGAGGAGCTATTCCTCTAACAATCACCCACAATGAAGCTGGTTATTTTTAATTGTAAGATCTGGGCAGGAGCCAGCCTTAAATATTAAACACGAGACACCATCTAATATGGTTTTTAGGTCACTTTTACTACTTCATTCGGTGCCTGATACCACATTTTCCCATGTTGTTATCTCCTCTGGGCCTGACACTATTTCATCGGGGCTGTGCATCTTTAACAGGGAATTCAAACTGGCAGTGTGGAGAATTAAGAGATTATCAGCCATCAGATGATAGGCAAGTTGGATTTATGTTTAAACATTACAGTATCGCTGGTTTAAGAAATATATCAAAAGGTACATTTCAATGTGGTTTTGAAATGTGATTTGAAAAGATGACCCTAATCTTCTGAGAGTCTGTCTGGACACATGTGCATTTCACTAGATTGTACCTTTTCTCTCCCTCTTCCCCCCCCCCACCCTGAGGAATTTAAAGAGATATGCTAAACTGTTACCTAATGCAGCTTTTCTGTACAGGAAGTGTTAAACTACAGTTACTGATAAAAGCGGCTGATAAAGCCCATGAAATATATGCCACTGCTTTGCTAGGAAGCTCTATTTTTCACATGTCTGAAGCTGAAGTAAAGAGCAGGTTGCCTGGAACCAAAACTTCCTATGCTGAAATTGTAAGGGGAAGAGAGATTTGGGTGTAATGAGTATCCTTATCCTCCCCGGTATCTTTTACAACTGCTTTAGATGACTTCCTAATGGTTGCTTTAATACATTTTAATTAGGATGACACTTCCTCATTTTCGAGGATGACATATTAATATTACAGATCATTAACATTGCTAAATGGCTGTAATGGCACAGAAGTCTTTAATTGTCCCAGTTAGACAGAGACCCACTTTTTCATTTAGCTTTTTCCTTTTCTTTCTTTTTTGTTATTGGCCTTACAGAGAATTCAGGAATGACTCCCAAGTCTTTAAAGCATGTAGCAAGAAGCAGCTACACCCTCCTTATTAAATTATGGATAGGATAAAGACTCTTGTGTAATGCTGTTTCTTCTTGAGACTGAATGACCGCTAATATTGTCTTTCTAATATCCACTTCATCAATATTAGAAGTTGGGAAACTTTGGCTCTTGAGTAGAGCTATTTTTTAAAAAACAATTAGAGCAGACTGTATTTAACATCTGCAAAATACTCATGCTTATAAGGAATGAGCTGTTCCATTCTGTTTGCAATGGTTTTAATCTCTTAACTTTAATATATGTCCTCTAGCAGGCTATGCTACTTGGATTTCATTTTTAGATCCTTAAGGCTGCATATATCTGTCAGACAGACATAATGAATTTAAAGTGCTAATGCTTAGGAGGCAAGAAAAAAAAACAACAACATTGAAATATATCCTCGGTTGATTAAATTGCCACCTCCAGCTACTTTGCCTCCTTATGTCCAAACTGATTTCCTTTTCTACTTTCCAGGTACTGGATCTAGCAGATGTGGAAGATGTAATTTAATGGTAAAACATGCACAAGTATTTAGACAAGAACATTTTCTTTAAGCATCTTTTTGACTCTGTGTCTATAAGATAGAGCTTCTAACTGACTAGAGGGGCTTTCAATTATACTCAACCTCCAGGCTGACCTTAGGCTGAAGGAGGACTTTTGTATACTGGCACCGAAAGATGATTAGGGTTAAAAATATCTGGCATCGCACTTCAAATTTAAAACAGCCAATCTCCCTCTTTCTCAGTTTAACTTGCTCTGCTTATTTCATGATTCATTCCATTATACACAATTGGTAGTGTGTGCTTTTCCACACCTAATACTGTAACCTATTGTGCCCAACCTCTGTGTGATTTTGTCACCAAAATAAACAATCCTCTTAATGTGAATTTAATTATCACACTTTTTGGGGGGCGGGGGCAGGAGAAAAGTGTTTACTATCAGATCACTGCTTCACGGGCAGTATTTTTTTGGAACAAGCAATTGCCTTGCTTTGCATCTATAGCTGTGCCAGCATCATCTCCATCACCATAATCATGCAGTGGCTCATCAAATATACCGGTAATCTATATAATGTCTTGCTCCTGCTGTCATTGTGAAGTGCAGTGCCACTTTTCACATGGTTCTTCCTTATGGCATGGGAAGTGTCCATGCCAATCTGGCCCAGTCTTGTGGTAGTTGAGCTGTGTAGAAGAATTAAGTAGTGGGAAGAATTAAGCTGGAGATGGTACTACCTGCTATGGCAGTAGACTGGATAAAATACTCTATGGAGGCTGTTACGGTGTGATCAAAATAATATACAGTGGTACCTCGCAAGACGAATGCCTCGCACAACGAAAAACTCGCTAGACGAAAGGCATTCGCTAACAAAAGGGTGACTCGCAAGACGAATTTTTCTATGGTCGTGCTTCGCAAGACGAAAATTTCAATGCATTCCTATGGGAATTAAATTCCTATGCATTCCTATGGTCGTGCTTCGCAAGACGAATTTTTCGCAATACGAAACAACTCGCAGAACAAATTAATTTTGTCTTGCGAGGCACCACTGTACAGACCAGGCTTTACTCATAATGCAGTGGACGCTCGGGTTGCAAACGTGATCCGTATGGGAGGCGCGTTTGCAACCCGCAGTGATTGCAACCCGCAGTGCCACATCTGCGCATGCGCGGGTCGCGATTCGGCACTTCTGCGCATGCGCAAAGTGCAATTTAGCGCTTTGCGCATGTGTGAGCGCTGGAACCCAGGAGTAACCTGTTCCGGTGCGCAACCTGAAAACGCGCAACCTGAAGCGTCTGTAACCCACGGTATGGCTGTAGTTGAAAGCAGAGAGCATGGGGAATTAAACAGGTTAAGCAAGGTTATAGAAACGTCTTGGTCTGCATAGCATCATGGTATTTGAAGGACACCATGCTCTCTTGTCCTGGAAGGTGCTAAAGGTTTGAAAATATGCCCCTGCAACCACAGCATGCATATATGTGCCATATACTCTAATAAAAACACAAAGATTCAAATAAATCCAGAAACGCAAAGGCACAAATATGAAGGAAATTATCCCGTATGTACACATTTAGTCTACGTAAAAAAGTTTACTCATGCAAGTAGCTACACAAACACAAATATTAACTTGCAGGAATATTAACTTGCACAAGAGAGGGGGAGTGTGTGTAGATAGATAGATGATAGATAGATAGATAGATAGATAGATAGATAGATAGATAGATAGATAGATAGATATTTCCCATTCAGGTAGCTCTACTAACCCATAAGTACACGTAAATGAATAAATTTCTGTTGCATCTAATATATACCATAATTAATCTTACTCTTTAACCTTTCAGGAAATACAGACATAAACATAGTCAGACATTGCAAGAATGTGCTCGTGTAAATCTTCATAAGAACACACACAACCCCTATCCTTCGTATTCTTCTCAAGATAACTCATATCCACACAATCCTGGAGTCGCACAGGTACAAATATTTGTTTCCTTGGCAGCCTCAAACTATGCACATCATTCCTAAGTACAAATATGCACATGGTCAAGATGAACTTGCATATACACCCTCCGAACATGGCGTTCACATTTGGTATCCACCCTCACAAAATACCCCATGACACACCCTTGAGACCCCCCCTTGAGACACACATTTCTAGACTTTCCCCACATTCGGATTGGAGCGCACTTTATCATCCCATAACAACCACTTTCAGCACCCACCTCACACTTATTTACCATTTTATTTCATTTTTTACACTCCTTCCCCACCTTTCCTCCAAGGAGCTTAAGGTGGCACGCATACAGTACTTCTGCTTATACAACAACCCTGCAAGGTAGGCCAGGGGGAGAGCAAATGCAGGACCCAACATCACCCAGCGAGCTGCGCTGCCAAGCGGGGATTCGAACCCTTCTCAGGGAGATTTGCCTAGAAATACCCGCTCACTCTGAACGTAGATACAAACGGGTCCCCGCAAGGCCTAATATGCGGCCCACCCAAATATCTTCCACTTCTTCATTTCCTCAAGGACAAGCCCCACATTACGCTGAAGCACCCTTGCAGCCTGTCATGCCTCGCACCAATGCCACCATGCTCTCCCATCTCTCCCTGCACCCACACAACGCCCGGTTGGCAGAGCGTGAGACCCTTCTAACCTCAGGGTCATGGGTTCGAGCTCCACCCTGGGTGAAAGGTTCCTGCATTGCAAGGCATTGGACTACATGGACTATGCCCTTTCTAAATGTGGTTTTTTTTTGAGTATGTGTGTCATTGGGTTGCTGTTTTTATTTTGATTATATATATATATCTTGCGGTTTTATATCTTGATTTTGTTCTGTGAACCGCCCTGAGACCTCCAGGTAGAGGGCGGTATATAAATAAAATAAAATAAAATAAAATAAAATAAAATAAAATAAAATAAAATAAAATAAAATAAAATAAAATAAAATAAAATAAAATAAAATAAAATAAAATAAAATAAAATAAAATAAAATAAAATATCAGGGTTTTCCAATCTCAGGGCTGTACTACAACTCTCATCATCCCTAGCTAGCAGGATCAGTGGCCGGGGATGGTGGGAACTGTAGTCCAGAAACCGCTGGAGACCCATATTTGGGAAACCCTCAGGGTCCCTTCCAACTCTACAGTTTTGTGCATAGCTGTCAACTTTTCCCATTTCTTGCGAGGAATCCTATTCAGAATAAGGGAATTTTCCTTTAAAAAAAGGGACAAGTTGACAGCTATGGTTTTGTGACGCATCCCTTGGCCCTTCTTCCCAAATGCAAACAGGCTTAAACCACACATAGTAAACAGCTACTTCTTCAAGTTTCTCTCACACAAACTCACAAGAAACACTTTTTCCCACACAGCAGTACAGACACACACACACGTGTCGATCGATCGATCGAGACAGGGTTCTCTTTTTCTCCCTCTGGAGTCAATATGGCGGCGCTCCCTTGTGAGGCGAGGGGCCATCTTCCCATGAAAAGCCACCTTGCCTACTCTGCAAAAAAGAGTTTTCCCACCAAAACTCCCCTGCCATGAAGTTCCCTCTCTTTTTTCCCCTTTGGAAAATTTATTTATTTGGTTCTTCAGTTTAAAGTTTTACAATCACATGTCCAACATGCAACATGAAAACCAGATTCCAAAGAATCTCCTGGACTTCCCACCTCCCCTTTGTGGGTCCTATTATTAGTCATTTCCTCCTGCATCTTTTATAATGACCCAAATCTATTATTATTATTATTAATATTAATATACTGCCCTATACCTGGGATCTCAGGGCGCTTTCACATCTCCATTATGTCCAAAATTCACCATTAAACTACAAGTGTTATTCCAACCCTACTAACGATTTTAGCTATTTGCAATGGTTTTTTTCAGATAAATTATAAATTTCCCCCATTCCTTATTAAAATTTTGGTCTTCCTGATAAGAAAAATCAGGATGTTGTCTCTCTTTTGCCAGGGGAGGTATTTACCCTGCCTTTCCCCCCTTGCCCTCAGCCAGGGCCGCAAGGGCCAAGCGGGCTCTGAGGGGGTTTGCCCTCTTTCTTTCCCGCCATTTTGTTCCATGCATGCGCCTTCCTCTCCCTCCTCAGCAGCAGACAGAGCTGAGGGGAAAAAGGGGGGACACAAATGGGGCCTTTCTTCTTCCTCCGTTGCTGCTGCTGGAGGGTTGGCGGGGCCTCTGAGGTGCCCACAACCCGACCAAGGGAAGGGGATATGATAGATAGACAGACGTATATAGGCATTGTAGGATAAGGAGCTTTCCCTCAGTTTTTCGTTTATTTTATTATTATTTTTTAAAAGAAAAGCGAGTGCCCCCAACAGATGAGCAAAGTCCCCACAATTTGAAGTGGGTGGGTGGGGGTTAGGGGGCGATGGGTGTGGGGCAGCGTGAGGTAAAAATGAACAGGGGACGATGAAGGGGGGGGGTAGGGAGAAGCAAATGGAAATGAGTGAGACAAAAAATAAGGGGAAAAAGGCAGAGAGAAAAAGAAAAGAGAACAAGAGGGGGGGAAAGAAGTAATATTTTCCTTGATAAAAATGCACAAAAGGGAAGATGAACTTTGTTCTTTTTCTCTTTCTACTCTCCTCTCTCTTTCTGCTTTTCGCCTCGCAGCACGCCAGCCTAAGCTGAGAGCTGTAATGTCATTAAATTGCAAATGCTTTTTCATTTCCGACACACACTGTTTACTTATCTGGCAAAAACATATGTTGGAAGGAATCCGTTAAATTCTGCCCATTGCCTTGGGTAAAAGTGCAATGGAAACGGACCCAGTGAGCGTCTTCTTTCTTCTTCTTTTAGCACTTCCCTTATCTACAAGACTGCTTCGCAGCAAACTGGCTAGTTCAATGAAAAATGAAGATACAGCAGGAGATTAGAGAAGAACAGTGAGCAAAAAATTCCTGGAGAGAGGGTCACTTCATTGCAAATGATTTCACTTCTCTAGATCTGCATAAATTACTATTTTTAAGGCATCTCCAAAGTCTGTATATTTTTCTCACTCTGTCAAACATTTAATTTCACGCCCCGTGTTCTGAATATGCTAAAATGCATATCTCTGATGCACCTTTAAGCCAGAAAAACGAATGCAAAATTGAAGATAAAATGATGTGATTTGCACTACAAGCCTATTACTTGAGGTATTTACATATAGTTTACCTCTGCAGTTCTGAGAATGATTTATTAAAAAAAAAAATCAGGATTAAGCTCATATAAATATGTATAAATCTTTGTTTAGAAAATAGATTTTGCAGCTGTTGTGTCAAGAAGTTCTTTAAGATTCTGTGAAGAATTTTCCTTTTAGCGTGCCTTTCTATTTAAAAAAAACAACAACAAAAAGAAAGAAAAGAATTTGACAACCTTCTTTGGCAGGAAAACACATATTTTTTTCCTAATGCCTTGGGGGTTTCCCCCCAAAGATTCACTTGAAGTTTCTTTTCTCCCCCCCCCCTTTGCATCTCCCCACCTATTTTCCTAATGCCACTTGGGTCCTTTCCGTCTTATTTGTTTGGACCCTGAAAATAACCCCTATGGTATCTCTCGAATTCAAAAGGAACATTCCGGATTTATAAAAGTAGATCAAACCGCTGTGGATTTCTCTTATTCCCACTAAACTATTGTTGTTGCATAGGCCCTAGCTATGGGAAAGAGAGCTCTTCAGATTTAAAAGATTCTTGAAACAGAAGCATCGCTTTTAAAAAGGGACAGGGAAGTTTGCCCACATGTTCCTTTTTATTTCGAAACCGATGCTCCTTTAATCGCCTCTGTTTAGGTGAACAATGCCTTCCAGATCTGGCATCCTTTCACCTGGTGAAATAGAAAATAATGACATTATGATGTAATTCACCCTCCTTGTAATAAACCCTCCACCTTCTAACAGTGAGAGTCTCTAACTCTTCTCTCCGGCCTTCGCTTACAGATAATCAAAGCGATGGGAGATGGAAAAGCAAGACCGAGCAACCACCATGCTGCCAGTCTCCAAACCAAAACCAGGAAGATGCTTCTGGTTTGCTCTGGTGCTTGCTAGCTCAGCTAGCTCTGGGGAACAGGTACTGGAGGAAAAGCAGGTACTTCAAAGGTTACGTTAATGCAATTAAAAAGACCAAAGGACTCTGGCCAGAGACAGATTGTATTGGAGAGAGTGAGAGTGAGTTTGCTGTTTGCTTACAAAAGCTGTGATTGAGAGCTCTTAAGATGCGCTTGCTTGGAGTTGGCTAATGACCGCTGGGAAGAGGGAAGGGGGGGGGAAACACCCACAAACTTAACAGTTACTTCCAGAAATTCAATTTAATTTTCTCCCACACACAAAATGGTTTAACAATCCCCCTAGCGGTATTTCTAGTGCTACTGTAAGTACACAAAAAATGCACATAAACAAATTCCTACTTGCAAGTGATAGCACGGTTAAAAGATGGAGATCGGATAGGAAGGGTATGTGTGTGTGTGTGTGTGTGTGAGAGAGAGAGAGAGAGAGAGATCATTCATGTTGTGAAATAAGCACAGCTTATGTTGTATATAAACTGCACATGCATATGCCTGTGAAGAGATATAAAAATGTATTTTAACAAATCTTTTTACCCTGCACATCTCAGATCAAACACATTGGTATAAACTAATTTGTCAGCATACTTTATCAAATGGGGCAATAAATTAAAAGTAAGCATCCTTTGGAAATCGTGTCAATCTCTCAGCTGTTAACCATTTCCTGAAACAGGACTGACTGTGACTAAGATTCAGAGTCCAATGCGACTAACTCCTGGTAAATGAGTATAGTAGGATTGCAGCCTAAATGCTATATATCTGTAAAATGAATATAAAAGCATTATTGGCTAAAATCCACATTTGATTTTCAAGTTACCTTTCCTACACATTCAAATATCAGGTTGTTGTTTTTTAAATTTCAGCACAAAGTGTGTGAAACATGTGCTGTCATCATTTGTGAAAATGCAGTAGAAGAACCATTTTACATATTATGCGGAAAGAGTTGGTAAGCTGTGGTGATAGATTACTGGAGCATACCACTTCAGACTCCAGGTGGAGTTCATATTATTGAATGCGTTCCCTACTTAAACAGCAAGTGATAATATTAGGTACTGCTAACTCCATCTAATGTGCAGAAGGACTCTAACATATTAGCTCACAAAAAGAAGGAAGTATATAAACAATAACTTTTGATTGTTACTGTCTATAGCTGTTGTCTGATATACGTAGCTGAAATATTATAAATGTATTCATATAAGTTTGTACAACGTAAGTGCCAAACTGCATCCCTGTAGTAGCAGTTTATCTGAAACAATTAAAGTTTGTGTGGCCTTCCCATTCCAATGCTAACTTAACCTTACATTTTCCACACACCTGCGATTTCAAAGGTTAAAGGTGGGTTGCTCCTTTTGCTATAAGATTGCGTCCTGCACCCTGTCACCTGTTTGTAGTTATTATATAAAATTGCATGCTTTATTTTATCTATTGTTCACTTCCTCTGCTTTTACATGCACTTTAAAAAGCAACTTTGTGAGCTATGTACATCTTAGCCTCAAATGCTTCACAGTCATGTTTGGAAAATGTGGCTCTTTCCGATTTACAAAAATACAAAGGTAATTTTAAATGTGGTGGTTTAAGCAAGAGCAGAAGGCAGGCACAACCTGCAGAATTACCTGGTTTTCAGACCCCAAAGAAAGAAATTACTCTAGGGTAATGCACATAGGGATGCGGGTGGCGCTGTAGTCTAATATTTATTTATTTATTTATTTATTTATTTATTAGTAGAAATTTATTGGATTTTGGTAATAAACATAAACAAAATACAAATACAAACACTACAAAAACTACAAAACAAAATACACACAAACAAAACATTTATTTACTCATCCTTATCCTCTTTATAATCCTAAACTTGGGACTTCCTCGCATCCTCTCTTTTGCGTTCATTTCTAATCTTCTTTAGTAACTTTATAACATTGTAAAATCTGCTTTCTTACATCTAATCTTAATCTTACAATTATAATCAACGTATCTTAAATCTTATTCTTATCAAACAAAACATCAAATTCCACATCTCAACTTCTTTTATCCTCTCTTAACTTAACTTTGTTATACTGTAGCCTATATTTCTTCTGATTCCAATTTCAAATATTAAACAGAAACCACATTTTAACAAATACCTAAATGTTTCTTCCAGTCTCATAGTCCGTTTTCCCTCTGGTTTCGGAGTTCCTTGGTCATCCTTTATCATATCCCCTTTAATTCATCCTTTACCCCACCCCCCTCCTGTCCATCACAACCCTTCCCATTACCTTTCCCCTCCCCCACAGGTCCCCCCCCCAAAATTCACCCAATCCAGTTTCTTCTTCTTCCATTATTTCCTTCATGTTCAGTTTTGCTTCTTCTTCTTCTGTTATTTCCTTCATGTTCAATTTTAAACTTAGTATTCCTCGTTGTAGCTTCCTCTCCTCCAGATTGTAGCATTCTTCTTGATAAGTAGTTGCTGTAACTTTGTCATAAAGTATCTCTCCTCCACTCTCAGCTCCATAATGCATTTTCCATGATTGTTGTTCTCGAACCCTTGGGCTGGCGCTGTAGTCTAATCTGATCAGAAGGTCGGCAGTTCGAATCCCCGCGACGGGGACGTTGCTCGGTCCTTGCTCCTGCCAACCTAGCAGTTCAAAAGCAGCTCAATGTACAAGTAGGTAAATAGGTACCACTCCAGCGGGAAGGTAAACGGCATTTCCGTGTGCTGCTCTGGTTCGCCAGAAGCGGCTTAGTCATGCTGGCTACACCCAGAAGCTGTATGCCGGCTCCCTTGGCCAGTAAAGCGAGATGAGTGCCACAACCCCAGAGTCGTCCGCGATTGGACCTAACGGTCAGGGGTCCCTTTACCTTTACCTTTAATGCACATACAGTAGGCGCTGCAATACACTCTTTGTATATTAGGACTGATGCAGGAGTTACACTGGGAAAACTTTTGCACTTGTGGAACATCTCCCAACAACCACATTCATGTGACTAATGTAACATATGAGACAGAAGCCTGAGACCTTTGTTCTCTAATGCACGTTAGAGATATTGCTGTGGATGAGGTTCACACGGTTTACTGCTAGGAAGAATGCCAAGAGAGCTTGGTGAATGCAAAAATCACCTCCGTGTAATGTTAAAATTGATCCTTAGATATGTAGGTGAAAATGCCTTTTGCCTGACGCAAGCAATTGATATTCATGATAGCCTTTTGCTCCAGTAGCAAATAATGATGGGCATTATTTGCTCCTTCTTTCCAAGAGGTCCATTCCACAAGATAAGAATCAGGCATTTAGTATCATGGCACCAACCCTTTGGAATTCCCTCTCTTAAAATTTTAGGCAGGCACCATTACCGTTGAATTTGGGTGCCCACTGAAGTCCTTCTTCCTTCAATAGGCCTTTTAAGTGGAGCTCTTTCCCAGTCCATATCTGTACTGAGATTGTTTTTAGACGTTTTAATTGTTTTCCTCTGGGCTCCTTTGGTAGGAGGTGTAGGATATAAATTTGAATAATGGTAATGGTAATAATTTTCTTGTGTTACATTTATATCCCTTCATTCATTCATTCATTCATTCATTCATTCATTCATTGTGAAAGTATGTACAAAATAAGTGCACTTCATGGTATAAAAAGTAAACATGCATTTTGTGTATGTTAATGAGATATCATGTGACTTTTTTAGACAAAGAAGCACAATGTGGTTCTTTAACCCAGGTGGAATCTACACACAGAGTAAAAAGGCTGTGAAAATGCTAAAAAAGAAAAAAAGTTTTGAAAAATACATTGAATTTTGTATAGCTCGCTGTTACCATCTAGTGTTACAACACATTTAAACTGTTTTATTTGCAGCTGTATAGCTGAGTCCCAGGTTGCCATTACTACCATTTTCACATACACACATCTCTAGCTTTTGGATATCAGAGCAGCGGCTTTCTTGTTCCAGCGAATGACACATTTGTATAATATGTGATTTGTATAAGAACTTTCAAGATTGTTGTTACTTCCATTCATTGTTTTCCTAAACACATAGTCTTATGTCCACTTTTATAGCAAACGTTTCCCATTTCTATCTTGATTCCCATTGCAACACACTATATGGATGGTGTCAAGCACTGTTTTCCTTTCCAGGAAGGAAAACTGTAGTTCTGTAGAGACGATAGAGTTCAGCTCAATTCTACCCGCTTTGCTGGTCACTTCTGACAATATTGCATATGGCAGACACATCCAACAGGTAGATCACGATCTACTGGTAGATCACGGGGTGTTCCTGGTAGAGATCTGGTCCCTCAGGGATCTCCTTCCCCAGAAAATAAAAAAGAATAAAAGAATAAAAAAGCTCAACCACTCTGCCTTCCTAAGAAAAGCTGAACAACTTTGCCTTTCCAAAAAAGAGCTCAGCAACTTTTGCTTCCTAGCAAAAAAATAAGTGGACCATCAGATTAAGGTCCACTATTTGACTGTGGATTCAGGACCCTCAACTGTGTGTTTTATATAATTGACTTTTTATTAAGTTCTGTGCATATTGCAATGCTGAGTCAGTTTCATTCCTTCATATATTCAGTTCCATTCATTCATTTCCTTCCTAAAAAAAACAACAACTCAACAACTTTGATCCATCAAATGACAATGGGTAGATCACTGCCAGTTTTTTATATTGTGAGTAGATCGCAGTCTATTGGGAGTTGGATGTCCCTGGCATATGGCAACCAGATCAGGAACTGAGCCAGCCGCTTGGACCTGCAGGGGAGCTGTCCAGCAGAATCTAAAGCTGAGTTAGATAGGCTATGTGGGAGCTTTCTTCATTGCTTTGTACTGACAACTAGCAGGCCGATATTTTATAGCAGACTTGGCAGCACCACTTCTTCCTGAAGCTAAGTAGGCCCAAATCCAAAACATGTACTAGTGCTTGCTTCCTCCTCCTAAGTAGGGATGAGGGAAGGGAAGTGTTGGGTTGCTGTCTGGGCACTGTATCTTCAGTGCCTGTTCTTGTACAGGGCCTTCCTTGCCTTTGTTCCTGTGGTCACTGGAGTGATGGTATAGAGTCTAGAGCTATTTGGGAACATTTGGGTCCTCTTGGAGCAGGCGCAATCTGAATTCAGGGCATTAATTCCCTATGGTCCTTGTATGAGGTGCAGCTCACAGAATGTGCCACTGTCGGTGCTCTGCCTGCCCCCCCCCCACTAGCAATAGCAAGGCAAGGAGAAGCAGCAGTGGCTTCTTGCCAAATTTCACGGAGCTCTTGTGAGATCTTGCTGGAAGCCACTGTTGCTTCTCCTTGCTTCTCTGCTGCCACTGTGGACATCCTGCCTGCCTTCTGCTGCCACAATTGGAGAAAATCAAGGCAGCTTCTGGGTTGTGGCAAGATCTGGCAGGACTCTTGCAAGATCTTGCCAGAACCTGGAAGTTGTTGCCACAGCTGCACAGCCCCAGTAAGTGAGATTTTGGTGGGGGCAGGTGGCACCTTCCCATTTTGCCGCAGGCAGTGAAGCAAGATGCACCAGCCCTGGTGAACACACACAGACCAAATGCAAATGCAAATAAAGTTTATTTGCATCTGGATGTACCTAGAATTCCATGGGAAACTCATTAGCCCCAAAGCTGCAGCATTTTCTGTTTTCTACCCTGTGGGTAGAAATAACCCACGCAAGACTTTTCATAGCTGCTCTCAATTCCCTTGCATTTTAGATTAAATCCAGCCTCTCTCATACGCTTATCTTACTGCCATTTTATCTGAATATGTTTATTTAAAAGTCACCCACTGACCTCCACTACTCTTGTGCAGCAATTGCTGCCTATCACTCAAATACATATTTGAGCTTTGAGTAGCACCTTCAGTGTATGTTCGGCAGAAAGCCTCCTGTGTCTCTGAAAAGTGGTTGCACTGTGTGTACAGCAGGCACTTTTCAAAGTAAAACATATCTTTTCAATTTTTTTTAAAGTTTCAAAATACCCAAAGCAGTAAAATCATGTAATTGACTAATCACTTGCCAATTTTCCTCTTTTTTTTAATCTAATCTATTTTAATTTTTAACGGTGCCAAAATGCAAATGAAACTGGTATGCTTCCAAGCTGCTTTATTTATTTTACAGCACAATTTAAGGTATTCACAATTTAGAGAAAACATTTCCCCCCCCAAAAAATAATAACATTCCCTCTAGTATGCATGAGTGTTGTTTTGCAAGTTTCAGCCTGAAGCAAAGGTTCGTGTTGAGGGAACTGAATAGAGGCCTTTTGTAAATATTGAAACACCTTTGACTGCAATGTATGTTTTCAGCATATGGATTGAAATTCATAACTCAATTGTCTTAAAGTGAATCACATGCCCAAGAAATGTTTGTTAAATGACTTACTGTCCTGATTGCCCTTTCAGCTCTACCTACCACATCAAACAAGCCAATAGATGGCCTCCTGAGACTCCCTGTTTGCAGAGTTTTCCCTGGTGAGTTTTCTTAGTGTACCGTGAAATACTCATTAACTAGCCTAAACACACTCTTCAGCACTTTATCCTGAAGTGGGAAAACACAATTTAAGTAGGCTGCTTAAATGAACCTTGCCACCATTTTGTCTGTACTCCTTAGTACTCTGTACAATTCAGGCTGGTTAGCCTAGTACTTTAAATCAGCCTAGTTCATGGACTGAATACAAATATCAATGTATGGATTATGTATCTGTCTGTCCAACAATTCATCCATCCAGAAACACACACACCACACACACACACTTCCAGCAACCGCATCCAGGAGCTTAATATCTACCATGTGAGTGTGAAATATAAGCTTTGGTATTGAATGCAACATCATGCACGAGAACAGTGATGCAGACTGTAGACAAGTGATGTTGCCTTGATAATAGAACTCTGGTGGAGCCCAAGTGCCTCTGGAGAAGGCAGGGGTTCTCCAGTATTTTATAAAGATTATACCATTTGATAAAAGAGAGTCATAATAAAATACTGAAATATGCCACTTGGAGGCCTCCACTTCACTCTGCTTTCAAGTGGACAGCGGAATACTTGGCAGTTGGGCTGACAGGGACAGCTGCTGCAGAATCGGTTGTGTAATATATTTAAACTTGTTTAAATGCTATTAACTTACACAGCATTTATTTTAATTTCGAACAACTAGAGACATTTTAAGGCGGGAGATTTTGCTAGGAGGCTTAGCAAATGCAGCTGGCCAGATAAAGTGGCAATTTTGCAGCCTTTCAATTTTGTGCCTAGAGTCCTAACACTGTAAATTGGATAGTGCAGGATACGGGAAGAGAGAGAATTTGAAACAGATTCTGGACAAGTACTAGACTATTTGGAAAGGAGCACCCAGCAGTCAGTAGCAGGAACAGTCAATCTGAACAGTGGGAACCAGACATTTTAGCAAGAGTTATCAATTAAATTATAAACTAGATTGTTGTTGTTGTTCAGTTGTGTCTGACTCTTCGTGACCCAATGGACCAGAGTACGCCAGGCACGCCTATCTTTCACTGCCTCCCGCAGTTTGGCCAAACTCATGCTAGTCACTTCGAGAACACTGTCCAACCATCTCATCCTCTATCGTCCCCTTCTCCTTGTGCCCTCCATCTTTCCAAACATCAGGGTCTTTTCTAGGGAGTCTTCTCTTCTCATGAGGTGGCCAAAGTACTAGAGCCTCAACTTCCGGATCTGTCCTTCCAGTGAGCACTCAGGGCTGATTTCTTTAAGGATGGATAAGTTTGATCTTTTTGCAGTCCATGGGACTCTCAAGAGTCTCCTCCAGCACCAGAATTCAAAAGCATCAATTTTTCGGCGATCAGTCTTCATGGTCCAGTTCTCACTTCCATACATGACTACTGGGAAAACTGTAGCTTTAACTATACTGACCTTTGTTGGCAAGGTGATGTCTGTTTTTTAAGATGCTGTCTAGGTTTGTCATTATTTGTACTAATTTACCCTATGCAGATGGGGGCGGTCGGGGCACTTGCTGCAGGAACAATGCACCTTGAGAAGTCATGTAATATATTAAAGGGAAACAGAAACCTTCTTCTACAGTGGTACCTTGGGTTACAAACACCTCAGGTTGCAAACACTTTGGGTTACAAACTCCACTAACCCAGCAGTAGTACCTCGGGTTAAAAACTTTGCCCCAGGTGTGGTGGCAGCGGGAGGCCCCATTAGCTAAAGTGGTACCTCAGGTTAAGAACAGTTTCAGGTTAAGAACAGACCCCCGGAACTAATTAAGTTTGTAACCCGAGATACCACTGTATATGTACCGTACTTCATGCCCTGTTCATGTAGCTAATGAACTAAATTTGCTGTCATGAAAGCTGGTATGTCAGAAACAAATTGTGGCCCAGTTGCAGTTCTAGTACTTGTGGTCTGGGTTTAATAGTTCTGTTATGCTGTGTTATCTTATCCTGGGCAATTGCAGGGTTTAGTATAGCTTTGATTAGAGTTGTAAAGGTCCTTGCAAAGATTTTTAGTTTTGAAAGGTGATATATGTTTATTAAATAAAATGAAATAAAATCAGTTTGTGCTTTATTTTATTTTTTGTACAAATGTAATCAAATTAAGTAAAACAAGCAAACCAGCATGCATTTATTGCCGTACACTGTTATTCTTCTCTTTACCATCACTGGGAGAGCAAACAGCTGTGCAGACTCCATAAGCATGCAGACCCCTGCCCCACCCAGTTCTGAATCTTGCTTCAGATTAGAACATTTTATCCAGCATCACCCACACATTTACTGCCTTAAGTGCTAGAAACTTCTTCCATTTTTTTTTTAAAAAAGCTAGAATTCTGGCCCCTTCTGGGCCTGTGATTCCATGAATAGGGAAAGAATTAAAATCAAGGCAAACGGTAGGGTGTATGCGTGGCTGAGAGTGAATCAGAGCATGGAGGAGGTCAGTCAGGGCATCAGTGATTCAAAATGGGTATTGATAATGGCCATCATCTTTCAAGACCATACCTTCTGGAGAACTGCAAAGAGAACTAAATGGTGCCCTGGTGCCTTAGCCGCTAAATGGTGTCTTACACTCTCAGTTTAAGGGGAAGTGCAACCTAATAATAGAATCTAACAAAATATGAGACAAGGGTCAGAGAAGCTGCCTGCAGTTCTGAGATTACTTTTATTGCCATTAGGGCCTATTCACTTAGAAAATCAGAGTTTCTGTTACATTAGCATCACTTGAAATATTGTGCATATTAGCAGAACAATAGATTGCTTAATTTTCCCCCCTATTCCCATTCTATTTATAAAACCTTTAAAAAAGCCACACACCCAAAACCTGCCTTCTCCACTAATGTAAGATATAGCAAAAAAAATATTGTTTTTTTACTCTTAAACCAAAAAATGTGATGAACTAGAATCCAACAATGTGTTGATAGACTAGCTTCTGAGAGAGCATCCTCTCTGTATCCTGAAACTTTTCTGATTATTAACTATGTTGGCTACGTTTGCACAGGCTTCCACAGCTCCAAATATGCCCACTGGGTGCTGCTCAAAGGGCCACAAAGCAGGATTGTGCTGGTTCTCTAGGCTGCCTTCTTGCACCGTTGCTGGGATTCTAATGATGGATGGGCTGCTGAATCAATGTGTGAAAGAACAGAGAACTTCAGAGCACACCCATTTTAAGGACCAAAGGCCATAGCACTCACAGGGACTTACTGTTTTTAAGCAAATTTCTACAGGGTAAAACTATATAGCTAGTAGAGGAAGAGCACCACAGCCAAAAAGATTTAGTTAATGACTGGCCAGTGTGGAAACAAAACTTCCTTAAATGGCAGTACAGCTGTAGGATCCAGTCTGGAGAAGTTCAAGCAGAATCTTTCACAGATGAACACCCCTTTCTGTACCAAACTCTGGTCCTCTTCCCATAATCCCTCTCCTCATCTCAGTCATGAAGGGCAGTGCTGTCTGCCCATATTGAGAAGGAAGCTCTCAACATTCTTTTGTTTAACTCAGCAGCTTCTGAAAAACAATGGGGGGCGGGGCGGAGAAAACAATGCAGCTCACGGAAACCGTTTATCAATTGGTCAATAGAAACGGTGCATGTGGACAATTAACAATGGTGCTATATGCTGCTGTATGGCATGTATGGGGTGTTGGGGGAGGGGTAGTATCTCTGGTGGGGGACACGTGGTGCTCCTTCTGGGGTAGTGTGCCCACATTTGGACCCCATCCTGCACTCAGCTCTTACCTGCGGCTTCTAGAAGCTGTCAACATTCAACAGTGGCCACAGCCCGGGAAACGGCTTCGAGCTGGTCGGCTTAAACCAGGCGAGGGTAGCCAGTTAGTCTCAAACCCTTGGTGGATTAGGGACTTCTCCTGCGTGTGAAGCAGACTGCATTTGAAGCAGATTGAGTGGGTGGGACCAACAGCGAGTCCAATGGTGAAGGAGACAGTTACTGCACATGCTGTAGAGGGAAGTGAGGCAACCTGGGAAGGCAGCCCATCTAGGAGAAGGAGAATCGTAAACTTCCACTGCCTTGCGGATATACTCATTTGTGAGAAAGGGGGAAGAAAAGGCTAAGGAGTAAGCCCTACACAAATCTGGAGCGGAGTCCCTAAGATGGTTGGATGGCATCTTGTACGCCTCTTTCCGGCAACTCCTGCAGCCAAGCTGGTGCCGCACATATTGCTCTGCTTTCCTTTTGAGCGCATCAGTGAGCCTGACAGTGGGGAATGCTGTCTGCCCCGACAGTGGCTTTGGTGCTGCCAATACAGCAAAAACAATGTGGGATGCAGCAGTTATGAGTCTTTGCAGCCACAGCAGGCACTGTGATTTCTCCAGTGGTTTGACTTCGCACCCAGAGGCGCAGTCCACTGACTTTTGAGACAGATGGATACTGATAACATGCTGATGGTAGACCATTCATCAGAAGCCCAGTCATTACATTCTCCCCTAACTTCAACTCCTGGACTCCACTTTAAAGAGTAGCAACCCCCTGCTGTTAAAATAATCCAAACTCTAATTTGCCAGCACTTGGACTACTGAAAGCAGAAATCACACTGCGCAATTAATATGAGAATTGAGGTATCAGTTTTTCATGCATTTTTTTCTGACCAAATGCAACTTTTATCACGCAAGATGGCAAGTGGCACCATTCATTCCTCACTCTTGGTGCAAGCCTTGTGTGCATTTTGCATGAGAGGAAACCCAGATGTATGTTGTCTTGTATTATTGAAAGTTTGTGCCAAAACCCACCTTTTCTATTCTGAATATGAGCACAGAGATAAACACAATTTAAGCCATTTTGATGTGGCTACCAGAGAAATGCAAAAATGTTGCAGTCGTTCTGCTGATGGCATGAAAGTCTACGATTTCAGCCTTTCCAGCCTCAACCTGCCGTTCTTGTCCTGAATTACAAAGAGTAACTAGTGAATCTATTTAATGAACAACTTTGTCATGTTGCCATTTGCCTTAGTCAGAGGCAAATATGTGGCACCTATAAACTTAAATGAAATCCCGAGACTGATTCTCAAAGCTCTATTACCTTTAGTAAGGCTTGTGCTGAAGCAGTGCTTTTGAAGACTAGACTGTCTGATTTTAAAGGCTGCATTCCTAAAATTATGTTCAAGCTTGTACTGTATCAGGATTGCTGCCTCAGGCTCCCCTGACGCTCTCCCCATACGCTCCTGACCAAGTTCTTTGAGGATAAGTCTGCCATAGTTGTATTCCCCACTGCTGCTAATCCTGGTGTGAAGTGGGGAAGAGAGTGGGGAAGAGGATAAGTGGGAAGCATTAGTTTTGTACGGCCTTCTCCTCCTTTCTTCTGGCAGTTGGCTCAACACAGCGCGAGTATTGCCTTGGAGCAAGTAGGAAGCGTAAATAAGCACGAATCAATCAGCTTTCATGGCTGGCTTCTGATGATGCTACAAACACAGCCTTGTGTCTGGAACTCAGAAAAAAAACTGAAGCATATTATAAAACTAGCTTCACATTTCCTCCGAGACACCAGTTTACAAGCATGATTTAATAGCACACAACAGCACAGAAATTACTTAACAGGAGTATTTATTTTATATAGCAAAACTCGTTCAAATTATTTCAATCTTGAGCAATAAATAGGCACTTCAATAAGAGTATATACTTACAATGGCAGTCTGAATGCTAGGAATCATTTTAAAGTGTGCTTCTACTACAATGGGTGGGAGATGGCAACTACTTAGAACCCACTGCCAACATGGATTATAACAAATCCAGTGAGTATTTTGTTTTTCAATTATTCATAGAAAATTTAATCCTGATTAAGTATCCTTGGGCAGGAATTCATGGGTAGTTGATGACTGAAACTAACATTGATGACTGAAACTAACATATTTGAAATGCTTCTGTTAATTTAATCTGTGAATATGGCTTAATTATGATTGAATCCTCAATGTAAGAGTAATGAATTATATCAGGATTAAAATTCTAGTGCTGCATCACATATCCCCCCCCCCAAGTTTAGGAGATGCTAGCCTGCTGTTTTTATAACCTTAACAATGCCAGGTTTTTGTTTTTAAAAAAAACAGAACTCAAGTTAGTCCATCACCCTTATGCTCTTGTAACATTTGTCACAAATATGGTGTGTAAAAAGCAATTGGTAATCAAGCTGAAATCTGAACTGCATCCAAATCTCAAGGCAAGGAAGTGTGTTTTCTTTTCGTTTTCAAAAACACAAATAATGAGTGCTACAGTTTGCTGTAAACATTTTACACTGGTTTCCCGGACCTATTACAATTTCTAAGTCCTTTTAAACTTCTGCACAATTTGCACTGTTTCAAAGCAACTTTAAATCAATATATTATTTTAATTCCAAAAGTGGTCTATGTGATCCATTTATGCCTGTAGTTATTACAATTTGGATCTAGTTCCAATGTAAGATGAGGCAGTTTTTAAGTGAAAACACCGAGGTTAAGAATTTTCTTTGACTTCATCCAAGATGCTTTGTCGCAATTTTTGAGGAAATCTGCCTCATACCTGCACTCGTTCAGCTCCTGCAGCAGTGCAATTCTGTGTTTTGATTGTTTCGTTTCTCCCAAAGATCCTCTGTGGTGGATTCACTGCTGAAAACAGCTGCACATTTCCAAGTCTTTATTGCACATTTGTCAACGGATCTCCCAGATGCATGTCAGAAGTGATGCCGACTTTTATGCCCAGATGCTACTGTAAGTGGCAGTGTTACTGAAGAGAGGGAGGACACTTCCCAATACAGACTATGGGAAACAAAGAGTCGGTACAGGAGGACCATGGAGAACAACTGGCAGAGGATGACACCTACGGTAATGGCCTAAAATATGAAAGGAAAAGAAAACAAAGAAGAGAGCTTTGTA
Organism: Lacerta agilis; assembly: GCF_009819535.1. Lineage (NCBI taxonomy): Eukaryota > Metazoa > Chordata > Lepidosauria > Squamata > Lacertidae > Lacerta > Lacerta agilis. The sequence continues at coordinate 89,389,141 of NC_046315.1, read as the reverse complement.
GAAAGAACAGAATATTCACCTGAAATTTACTGGACCTACCCAGGCATTCAAGTTTAAAGTTCACCTTGGGATTGCCAGATCTCTTAAAACACAATTTCATGTAGTCTTTCATGGGATCTCTTAACATCACAATTCTAAAGCTGCCTGCATACATTACAATGCACATGAAGGGGCAACGCGGGTAGGAAGGGACTGTGCAGTTCCCTCTGGCCCCACCATTCACGTTTTGCAGGCTTTCCTGGAACTTGCACAATTAAAAGTTCCAGGATATGAGGAAGTCTACATGCACAGATTTCCCTGCCTCAAGCACCCACACTAATACACGACTGGTGGGGCCAGGGGAACTTGATGCGCTGGGGGAAGGGAAGGGGTCCCACAACTCCCCTCTATACATGTTGCTCCTTCATGTGGAATGAGTGAAGGGGGCTACAGGGGAAAAAATAGATTCAGAAATTCCCATTACTTATCAAAGTTTAACAATCCAAAGTCTTATATACCAGAGGTGGCCAACTCCCAAGAGACTGAGCTTTTTTTAGGAAGGAGGAAGGCCCATTTTTGCGGGGTTCGGGTCAAAGTTGTTGAGTTTTTCCAGGGAGGTAAAATGTTGAGCTTTTTTTAGAGGAGCCACAGTTGTTCAGCTTCTTTGGGGGGAGCCAATGATTTACCAGTGATCTACCGCAGATGTCCAGTGATCTACCGGTAGATCACAATCTACCTGTTGGACACCCCTGTTATATACAATTAAGCCTTCATTCTGACTCAAGTTTTATTATGCTGTATCTACCTACCTTCTCTCGCTGATAATCTCTTAACATTAGAGATATAAATACAAGACTTGGTTGACACAAAAACCATAGAAGACAGCCCTGAAAGAAGAAAGACCACTATCAGCTAATCCACTGCCATCGTTCTGCCTGGACACTGAGATCCAACACCTAGGGCCTTCTGGCGGTTCCCTCACTGCGAGAAGGGAGGTTACAGGGAACCAGGCAAAGGGCCTTATTGGTAGTGGTGCCCACCCTGTGGAACGCCCTCCCATCAGATGTCAAGGAAATAAACAACTATCTAACTTTTAGGAGACACCTGAAGGCAGCCCTGTTTAGGAAAGTTATCATCATCATCTGTCAGTACTAAAAGTCACTCTGTCCATTAACGGATCTCTAGTTACCTTACCTATTTTCATTTGACATGTCAAAATAACGTTCTGTAACTTACCAAATGCTCTTCTGCATCAGGCCATAGAACACTGAGAGTCTTGATGTATAACATCATACCTTGCATAACCAAACCTTATGTATGTATGTACTCAGAAGTGAAGTCTCACTGTGTTCCATGGGGTTTACTTCCATGTAAGCATGCATAAGATCGTAGCCTCAGACTACAATCCTGTACACAATAACTTGGAAATAAGCTCCATTAAACACAATGAAACATTTGTAAGTACATAAGAGACTGCACTGTTTTATTTTCTTCCAAACTAGTGACTGCATTCAATAGCGCTCTGGAAGAATACATTAAGTTTCTATATTATGCACATACTTTTGTGAAAGTGATATAGAATTCTCTTTTCAGTGTACTTCTCTCAATTCGGATGATCTGGTAAAGTCCGCAGCCAAGCGAAAGAGCTAGGCAAATTCTCAAGCCAATGAGAAGCCCGCCTGCTAAACTTTGGTGTGAGTGGTAGCTGTGATGATTTGTATCCTCAAACTGTTCCCAAATTAGCAAAATGCCCTGCAAAAGAACAAGGAACACATTTAGAAGAAAGATAGTGCCCAGATGGATCTTTCTTCATATAACTTTGTACAGTATAAAAACAAATTATGATGGCCCCCACATTGTCAGCCTGGGCAGTGGGGAGAGAGGAAGGAGGAACAAAAAGAGTACAATTCGCTGAAGCCATCTTCAATAAAACTGAGATTCTAGTCAGCAAATACAATCTTTTAGGATGTGAGGTGGTCAGGGGTGGACAAAAGTTCAAGCACTCTATTTGGGACTGATCTGGATAATTTTGCCTCAGTTATAGGGTCCCAATTCAGTGGCAGATTCCATCTGTTGTGGTGTGACAGGCACTTGCCAAGAGAACTATGTGAATGGGCTTTTTAGCTTTGGGAGAGGGAATAAACAAGCATTGGTTTAGAAATAATTAGAAGTATGTCGGAGAAGGAAACCTTTCACCTGTGCCCATTTAGTTTGTTTGTTTAGGAAGTAACATAATCTTTCAATATTTTGTATTTTTCCGTGTATAAAACTAGTTTCCCCCCCTAAAAAATAATATCATAAATTAGGGGGCGTCTTATACTCTGGGCCATCTCCCAGCATTTTCTTAAATCTGAGTTCCCCAAAATAGGGGGTGTCTTATACATGGGAGCGTCTTATAGATGGAAAAATACGGTATCTGGTGTGTGTGTGTGTGTGTGTGTGTGTGTGTGTGAGAGAGAGAGAGAGAGAGAGAGAGATATCACAGTAAAAATTAGCTCAGGGTCACATGTTGTAATAGCGTTCTCAAAGGCATATGGCTGAGAGGTGAGAACTGTTTTTTTCTGCTGAATGCCCACCAATATATGAAGCACAGAGGGCCAATGAATGAATGAATGAATGAATGAATGCTTGGAGACATGTCTCTTCATTCTCTAGACCAGGGGTGGATAAATCAAGGCCTAATCCCACGGCACCCTGAGTTCATACAGGTAACAAGGGAAAACCAGGGAGTTAAAGGGAGACAATGGAGTGGTAAAAAGAGAAATAAAAGAGAAGCAGTGCCATCCACCTTTGGTGCCAATATGCGGTCTCCCACAGATTACTCTAAGGGTGTAAAGCCCTTGACAGAAAGGAGTTTGTTCACCACTGCTCTAGACAATAGTCCAAGAAGTATATTTTGCCAAAAATGAGAAAGAAAAGAATCCCATCTATAGGCTCTCATGGAATCTTTGGGTAACTGATCAGTTGGAACATTGCATACCTTCCCCCCCCCCCCAAAGCATGTAACATTCACATGTGAAATCTTCCTCACAGCTTTTGAAAACATTGGCCTTTTCCTTTCTAGTGATGAGCTGGATAAAATAGTTACCAAATCTTTATTTGCATTTGGTACAGTTGCTGGGGGGTGGGGGACGGCGGCAGATCAATTACAGCGGACCCTCTAGTTACGTACCGCTCTGGATACGTAACTTTCGGGTTATGAACGCAGCAAACCCGGAAGTGTATACTTCTGGGTTTCACCGTGCGCGCCTGCACAGAAGTGCTTTGAGCACCACACAAAGAAGCGGCACCTCTGCCTGTGGACTTTTCGGGTTGCGGATGGACCCCCGGAACAAATTTAATTCATATCCAGAGGGTCCACTGTACTTTGGCAACTAGGAATCCAATGCTGGTATGAAGAGAAAAACACATTTGCCTGTGGCAGCGGCAGCAAACATGGTGCCCTCTAGACACTGGGCTACAAATTCCACCATCTCTGACCATTTGCCATGCGGTCAGGGACTGATGAGGATTTTAGTCCAACAACATTTGGGTGGGTGAGGGGGCAGGCTGGCTTCCCCTGGCTTAAGACAACAAAGGAAGTTCATGATTAAGAGCAGATTTGAACGAGGGACTTCCCATTTCACACTTTGGGCTGATGCAGTGTATCAGTGTAGCTAAAGGAGAGACTTTGAGAGACCCTGGAAATACTTAGCCATTTAGAAAATGTACAACCAGGTACTCAGGGGCTGCTACTTTTTCAGGAGCTAGGTATTACATTAAATCCTATGCCAGCCTGCAAAGAGCTCTTCTGAGTTTTTCAATCATCTGTATCAGTACCAGCAACAGCGGCATTTGCAGTCTTTCGGGCTGGATACCCTTTCACAACATTCCTAAAGGAACATCAGTATAGACAGCCTCTTCTCTTTTTGCAGGATCATTATGACACCATATGCTTATTAATGTTTCTTAACTACCCCCAAAAGCACCTCCACAGTAAATAAAACACCCAGCATGAAAACAGACCTGTGTTACCACGACAGCTATCGCAATGGCTGTGGATGTTGGAGTGGAATCCCACTGGAGAGGTTTACTCTGAGATTTCTTCATTCTCCCTATTGTCCATCCCATGCACAAGCTGAGCAGTAGATAGAGCATCTGCACCTGAGAGATTATGTCGCACACTAAGGGAAAGAACATTAGTATAATTGAATTGTCTTAATTACGCCACCAAGAAAAACCGCTGTATAAAATGGCCTCTTGTAGGGCTTTACTTCTGCAAAACGTACATAAGGGGTCAATTAACATTGTTGTAAACACTTCAATATAACTAGCGGGATGATCTAGCCTAGATAAATAGCATGCATACTGACCAGCACTCTTGCAGTGTACAAATTCATTTAAATTTTGTCCATTGGTGTTCCAATACGAAGCTTCCTGTATATATCGGCTTTCCCCCTCAATATTTAGAGCCTCTGCTGTACAGAATGCCCTCATTTGGAGAAATGCAATTTTCATAATCTGGACCAGACTTCCCCAACCTTGGGCCCCCAGATCTACTACCTGTCATTTAGAAAATACCTGAAGGCAGCCCTGTTTAGGGAAGTTTTTAATTTGTGACTTTGTATTGTATTTTGATATTTGTTGGAGGGCGCCCAGAGTGGCTGGGGAGACCCGGCCAGATGGGCGGGGTATAAATAATAAATTATTATTATTATTATTATTATTATTATTATTATTATTATTATTATTATTAATTATCACCCCCAACAACTGGCCATGATGTTAGGAAGGCTGGTCCGGAGCTTTACTGTGGTTGTCACTGCAACCACATCATGGACAGTGTGCAGGGACAGCCTTGCACGGCTTTTAAACATATTTTTGGTACACTTAAATCAGAATCAGATATATGGAACGCACAAGGAAGAAGGAAAATCCCATAAAAATATTTCTGAAATGAGAGGGGACAAAATGAAGCAGGACCATGATTTCATGCTTATGTCTCCCCCCTTCCTCTTGAGAGTCTGTACACGTCATCTATCCAGAGCTGTTCTGTATGTGTCCAGAAAAGCATCTTTAAAAAAAAAAATAGACATGCACGCCTATTCCCCTAATGTCACCGGATACATCCAGTATTTGCCACACAACAGCAACAGAGTCAGTCACCTTTTCTACACTGAAGGTCAACAGTTGCAATAGCTAGGGACAGAAATGTGTTTTTTTCGCTGCAACACAAGCATTGGCTGCTGCAATTAACACTGAACAGTCCTCCTGGAAGTACAAGAGCCCTAGGAAACAGCACAGTATTGTAAAAATCGTACCCAACAGATTTTACGCAACATGCTACAAGAAAAATTAAATTAAATTAAATTAAAATCAGCACGTGTAAGGGTGGAGTCGTGTTGGCATATCTTGAAATAGTAAATCTGTCAGGTTTAGCTTTTGCTGCAAGAAATTCAGCGAAGGCGTGCATGGACTGTATGGGGACTTGAGTCTACAACATCTGGGGGAAATGCACACCTCTTTTGTGAGGAAGCAAGATTTACAGGGAAAGAAACTGGAAGGGAGGAAAGGAGCAGTGGCAAATCACAGAGTGGGGTCTAACCTGTGCCACGTCTTTACAGGAATATTTGCACAAGAAACTGTCTGCCTGGAACACCCTAAGGGGGGGAAATGAAATTTGTTTAGCTGAAGCGATTTAACTTGTAGTTAAGCGGGCAATCCTATGTTGACTTATATGAATGAAGTTTTACTGATTTCATGGGGCTTAGTTTTGAGTGGAATGCTTGAGTGGACTCTTAACACTGTTCTAAAAAGTGTAACTATTTTTAATAAATAAGGGTAAAGAGCCCCATTTGCTGCAGGGGCTCCTTCAGTCGCAGCCGGGAATTGCAACTCTGCGCAAGGACAGGTTTCTAGGTGTGGCTTAAATTTTTTATCTAATATTTTAAACCACTCTGACTTTCCAACAGACTTAGCATTTCATGCTATACAAGATATATTAACATCCAGATAACGTGCTTCCCTAAAACCAATGTCCTCGTTTGTGACCAGCTCAAAGAAAGCAAGATGTACTTACACTCTGCAAGGCTTCCCATAAAAGGTGCTCCTACTCCATTTTTAGAGTAACTAAAAAGGAAAACCAGCTTGATAAATAAGCCTATACTAAAGAAATACGCATCATAAAAGCATAAACTGATTGCAAAACATAACCACCACTAATACCATTTTTGGATATTAAAAAAAATGGAAATAACTTTGTAAAAGCTTTAAGAATACATAACACAAAAATCAGCTGGGTTTGCCTCTAGCTTGTAAATGATAAAGGAAATGGGCAAATCTACTATTTTGCATTCCGCACAGAGGCTCCAGAATTCAGCTTTTCTCATATGAATTTCTGTGAAGCAGATTTGACTTATTAACAGAAGAGGATACACTAGCAGTGCGCAGTGGCACACAAGTTGGGTTGATCTGGAGGCCTCCTGCCTCACAAAATGCAATGCCAATACTTCCCATCATCCTGAGTTGGATTAGCTGCTGCACATAATGGCCTTTCTCTGCACTGTATTTCCTATATTTCTTTAGGTCCACAAGTTTTGCAACAAGTGGGGCCGTCCCAAATGTAGCCTGCAGAACACTGAAAAGCTGGTGATTGTTTTTTTTTGTGGAAGTGCAGTAGAAGAGGACTTTCAAATACTTAAAAGCTTTCATTTACTTACTTTTTAAAGTGTTTTTTAATTGGAGGGCAAAAGGGAAACACACACACACACAGAGAGAGAGAGAGAGGGGGGGGAGAGAGAAAATGCACTTGACTGAATTTATGTAACCCTTTTTACATAAAGGGGAAATACTAAAACAAAATGTCAATACTGTTCTATTCCAGAGTAGTAGGCCTCAATTAAGAAGTTAAAAAGCAGCAAATCTAGAGGAACCAACAAGAATGACAATCGATCAGTACATCCGAGTTCAAAGGAAGCTGAAGTATGAATGTTTAACTACAAGAAAATACTTCTGTTTCAGTGTATCTGAAGAAGTGTGCATGCACACGAAAGCTCATACCAGGAACAAACTTAGTTGGTCTCTAAGGTGCTACTAGAAAGAATTTTCGATTTTGTTTTTACAAGAAAATAAAATTAAGGTGGAAGAACGCCTTAAGAACAGCATATTTAGGTTTTATAGTGGAAAGTGACAACAGCTTGTTTCTTCACCTATTTTCAGCACTGAATTGTATTCCCTACAACAAAACCTAAATCAGCTCTGCTAAATGGTTATTTCCTATCTCACTCTTTGGATCATCTATTGGGGATGGTGTAAATATTAGGAGATAGATGTGTTTCCTACACCCACACACACCAGTGTTTCATGCAGCAAATATGTATTACGTAAAGTGTGGAAAACATTCCCGCCTGTGAATGCATATGGAGACTCTGGCGATTCAGGGTTCCAACATACATGTACATGTTTGTATGTCTTCTACGCTGTTCTAGGAAACAGCAATGTAATATTGCAGCATATGTAGCAAAAACATTTATTGCGCAAAGCAGGGAGCTGCCCTAAGATACAGGTAGTCTACCTTTGCACAGTTGTTCAGTTGTGGTAACTGTATCAGTGTGCCTGCGAGTTCGAAACCTGCTGTTCCCCTGTGCTGGGGCAGACCAGCACCCTGTATTTTGCTCTACTACCCTTGTGTGGCGAGTTGCAGAAAGAACATTTCAGAGTCAATCTGAAGGGAACAAAGCGAACATCGGTAGGAATGACTTCTGGGTCGACTGCGGGCAATGGAGGACGATGGAGGCCGCTCACTGCGAGCGGCCCGATTGCTGTGAGGAAATGGGAAGTGACAAAGGAGACTCTCTAGGAGCTCCCAAAGCTTCAGAGGGAGCTGCGGGAGCCCCGAGATCGAGCACAGACACACGGCGCGATCGAGACCCACAGCAAACTACCACAAGGGCTGCCATTGAAGCAGCGACTTCTCCAAATAAAAGAAATTTGGACCAGTTTGACAATGTAAATTCCTTCTTGAAACCTGGGAAGGTGCGACGAACCTCCACTTCACACTCTCCCCTTGTTACTAAGTGAATTTCTAATCAGGTGTTCTGGGTCAAATTTCAATCCACCCCACCTGTCCTTCTGAGGTCCGTCTGTTATGTCAATCCCCTTTTATTTATAAACTGGGGATTCCTTAGTAACGGGAGTTTTCCTGTCCAGCGGCCGTGGCCGGTTATATCCTCTGCTCTGGGCTTCAGGGGTTAAACTCTCCTTTGCCTACAATTCGGGGTCTCTCTTTCATTAGATCCCTCGCTATATCAGTTAGCTAAGCCCTCTTAGCAACTCTGTGGCAATACCAGGGTTTCCGCCCGCTAGCCCCTCCTGAGGGAACTCCAAGACACAAACTATCGCCCTGCCGGTCAGTTTTGTCCTTTCCCTGAGTTCGCCTCCTCATGAGCATACATAACTCGCTGGACCAAATGAACGACGATATTTTCTTAGCTCAACAATAAGAAGTCTTTATTTCTTTCAGAACATAACTGTTTCAGTAATGGTTTATAAGCTTAGTTTCATAACAGAGAAAACTCTTTCTTTCAGCATCATATACACATCTTCAACGATCCTAACCTATCCTAACCTACCCACCACTATCCTGGCTCCACGCCCTCCTTCTTCCAGTCACCACTCCCCCTCTCTAACGGCTGCTCCCTCCTTTTAAAGAGCGGAATGTCCCGCCTCCCAAGGGATATCTGCCACTCAAACTGGGGTGCCCATTAACTCCTAAAACACCGTGGGTTTCTGAACATCCCTTAACTTAGATCCGATTCACTACCAATGCAAGACCAGGGGTGGGGGACCTGTAGCCCTCCAGATGTTGGACTCCACCCTGCATTTGCTCCAGGCAGAATCACCAATGATCAGGGATGATCACTGTTGAGCAACATCTGGAGAGCCGTAAGTTCCCCATCCCTAACACAGACAGCACTAGATGTGGAAGACCAATGATGTTACTCGGTATGGCAGCTTCATATGCCCAAAGGCGGAGGGTTTAAATTTACCTTGAAAAATGCAGGTAGTTAGCAAAAGCGGAAGCAGCTTGCAAGAGCAGAACGGTCGACAAAACTTTTAACACAGTGTGCATAGGTCCTGCTTTTTTAATCGTCTGCCACAATGTCTGAGCATATATGCAAGCAGCGATGAAGTATGCCAGAACAAGCAGGAAGAAGAACTCATGGAGGCCTGCAAAGAGAAAAGCACCTTACATAATATTTCTTTACTTAGATATTTAATGTCCAACCCTTAAAAAAAATATCAAAATTCCCAGAGCTAAAAGTAATAACGACAAAACACAGTGGCAACCCAACCAGATAAAATTTTAATTAAGAATAGAAATCTAAAAGAGAGACTCAAAAGGGTCTCACCCAGTGCTCAAAGGGCAACAAATCGGATGTCAAGTAAACCTCTCTGGGAAGAAGGTTCTGAAGGCAAGGCAGGGTGGGGTTAAGGGTACTACAAAAATAACTCATCTTTGGTGTGCAGAGATGAGCCTATTGAACAGGGGAAAGTAGTGGTCCCTAAGGTACGTTGTTCCGAAGCAGGGTTATTATTAATATATGCCTATATACTGAGTAATTTCGACAGAGACAATTGCTAGCTTAGTTTTTTTTAAAAAGGCTGGAAATTTTTTCTATGAATAAATAGAAGCAGGAAACTCCAACTACTGTCCCGGCAGACTGTAAGTACTGTGCTCGTATAGATACTCACAATACCAGCATAACAACACTGGAAATGCTGGAATCTTATCATTAATTATATTTGTTACCTGTCTTTCACGTCCCAGGACAGGCTGCATCTAAAAAGATAATACAATACCATTATGCTGATACGCCCTAACCTACTGTATGTTATCACATGCTACCTTTCAAGATTTATTTCAAAGAACCAATTAAGATGTGACCAAAGAATACTTTGTTCCTTCACCAAAATACCGTAACTTAATAGATTTTAAAGTAACTGTTTACTATAACACCAGTATTTCCAGTGTGATGCTGGTACGATGAATATTGCTTACAAAGCGTGGGGACAGATGTTGGATTTTCTTGTCTCTGTCTAATAACAGAAATAATTTCCAGCCTACTTTATTTTTACTAAGCCGGCAACCATCTCTGTTGAAATTACTAAGTATATATGCAAACACACGTGCCTTGTCAGAAGTGTCTGAAACTTACTGTGTTTAGTGACAAGAATCTAGCCTTTGGGTAAATGTAGCTCCTCTTTTCAGTCATGGAATATTGCTGACTTTGCAATACAAACATTATACGTTTGCCTTGAGGATATGGCATTTGTGAACAGTGCTCTCAGCTCAACAAATTTGTTTATACGAAGACTCCTTTGTTACTGTTGTAATGTCTTTTGCTAAAGCAGTTGACAAACAATGAGTGACTGAAATGTTTCAAGCGCAGCACGCACACAAGTATAGTGAACGGCAGGATAGTATATCCATGTCAGTCAGTCCCAGCTAATGCCACATCCATTGTGAATGAGCATCAAAGCCGCGCTTCACACACAAAACATTATTGCTTCCCAAGGGTGTGATTCTGTGAACCCTAGCTTGAAAGCGTCACTGAATTAATGGGATTTACTTCTGCGTAAACACATAGAGATTTGCACTATAAAAAGTGCTTCCCGTGTACTCATATCTCTCTTTTCCCTCACAATACCAAAAAGAGATGTTTGCTGCAAATATTCATAGTGATCACAGCATTTGAAGAGGAAGTTCCCAGCTGCTTGTTGGCAGACATACATTTCTGTTCAAATATAATGCTTGACATGCTGCAAACGCCACTTTTTCATACAGAACAAAGAAGCTTCCAGTTACAGGTAGGTAGCCGTGTTGGTCTGCCATAGTCAAAACAAAATAAAAAATAAATAAATCCTTCCAGTAGCACCTTAGAGACCAACTAAGTTTGTTCTTGGTATGAGTTTTCGTGTGCATGCACACTTCTTCAGATATCTGGTATGCACACGAAAGCTCATACCAAGAACAAACTTAGTTGGTCTCTAAGGTGCTACTGGAAGGAATTATTTTATTTTTTATTTTGTTTTGAAAGAAGCTTCCAGTTTTGCTTTAGACTTGTGGACACAATTGACTCACCAAAATTTTACCATGCCTACATTTGAGAGACCGTGCAACAGATGTGAGAATCATTCATCTTACCACTAGATGTCATTGCTGCAACATTTAAAAGGAACAGCCAGTCCACAATGCACTTAAACACAGGATACAATTTTCAGCTTTGAATGAATGATGTTCATGTTCTATGGTGTGTAACATTAAGATGAATTAAAGAAACCTGGCCCCTGAATTTCTCAATCAAGATATTTTATTTTCCTTTTATACTTGTCTGGATTAAACTTCTTCTGCTGCTGTGTAAGAAGTAGTCATTTATCTCTGTTACATTGTTAATTCTTAGCGCATTCAATGAACCCCAAATAACTTTCTTTAAAGCTGTGTTTGCAGTCAGAACAGAAGTGTCATATATATTAGCAACTAATGTTAATTACAGAATAATAAAATTGAAGTGGTTGATTCTATTAATGTGTTACTGTATCTTCTGAGACATCACAATTAGACTGCACCAAAAATGGAACTACCGGTAAGTAGACACTTTGGGTAATTGTCCTGGATTGTGGAAAAAAGGAGTAAAAAAGTGGGTGAACACTAATCTATTAGGGCAAATTAAAAGTTATCAGGCACTTCAAAGTCCTCTTTATATGACCAATCCTATACTTTCCCCAAGCAACTATGTTTCCCTCATCCTAAAGATAACTGGATAACAACATCTATGTATACAATTTAATGGGTTATTTTTGCCTGTCACTTCCCCAACCAATTTCCTCCAAAATCCAGAAGAAACATCTTACCTGATTCCCCTGCACTAAAGTGATCTAAAGGATTCCCTTCCGCATCTGGATTTAGTAACACCATTTCAAATTGAACTTCCTCGGATTCAGAGTCCTCATAATTCACCGCACAGGTAAACTTGTCGACATAAAACACATACCATGTGTCAGGGTACGGAATCTGGGACACAGTCAAATTTTGTTCTGTGCTGTTCAGATGCACTGCAAAAGGAACCAGACTTGAATAAACTCAGAAAGCTTTGAATTACAGAACATAAAGCAATGCTAGAAAACAAGAAACTTTTCAGGTTAGCTATGGCTAAGGAATGTACAAGCTGTTTTTGTCAGATGCACATGCATCAAGGTGCTTTTTAAAAAACAGATCCATATGATGCATTTGTGTTACGTGTTTTAGTGTGTGTGTACCCCTTAAAAACCATATGGTGCAATGCAGTCACACATCTTTTAATTTCAGTAGGAGGCAGTTAAGCATGTGCATAACTAACATTGCAATCAATGGATATAAAAGTGCTAAGCTATGCTTAGATTGTGGTCATGATGTTTGGTCTAGTTAAAATGTTAATTCAGCGGCATGCCTTCAGCCCCAAACCACATTGTCAATTCTCTACTTGTCCATGGTAAAATCTGGACAAACTGGGCTAAAGGAAAAGGGGGCGGGGGAAATCCAATTATAACTAGAATTGTTCATATAAATGCTCATATAAACACACTTAAATGATACTACAATAATGATTTTAGTATCTGTTCAATTCAGTTATATAATTATACTGTCCTTCTGAGACATAATTTGCATGTCTTTATTTTGATCAATAAGCAAATTAAGAATGATCTTGATTAGCACATCTTGATTAGCACAGAGGCTGCTTTCTGGATGGGGAAAGGGCAGCTGACATGCTGCTGCATGCATTTTGCATGTGCTGAGCTGCTTCTTGTACATTATGTGTTGCCGTGCATATTTTTATGTGATGGGCTATTGCACATGCCTGCTCATGACACAGTTCAGCCTGCTGCTGCATGTGTTTGCCCAAGACACACTGCTGCACACATTGCTGTGTGGATGTGCTGTGGCATGTTACTGCATGTGTGTTCCCCCAATATGAAAACGGGCTGAAAAACCATAGGAAAGTGCATGGATGAAGGCTCAGTTGCAATCAGGCACAATATATACAGCTTGCGTGGCATGGAAATTAAGTCTAGGTACCTTAGCTTACAATTGCATGCCTTTTGTTTACATGAGCAAATTTATAAACACCTATTCTCTTAGTTTTTTCTTCATCCTAAACCTATTGTTCAACTGATGCATATAATAAGCTATGAACTGACTGAGCATATTTATGACACCCACCGCCCATTCGAACTCACTTATCAGCTGAGCTTTGGACAATCTCTCTTTACAGCTGTAATCCTGGTAGCTTTCTTGCAGCTTTAGCCATTCCTGAGCTTGAAAGAGGTGAAGCTTGGCTTCTTTTCCAACTGCTGTTGCTACATTGTTGATTCTGACATACAGAAGAGCACAATCACCTTGATATTTAAAAAGAAGTCAAAGTCTATTATACTGATAAGGACGGAAATAAAGCTAGAAAGCTTTTAATGCTGGCAGAATTGCCTCTTAATGCAAACTGCTGCCAAGTGTTCACTTTCCTACCAATATTTAGTTCAACAAATAGTTGTATAAGATGCCCGCAATTAATTTTCCAGCTTACATCAAGGCACAACAAATTCCAAACTGCGAAAATGCTCTACATTGGGCTGCTATATATTTACCTTAAAATAGGATTGTAGAACCTAGATTTATTTGGGGAAGGGCACTTTGGACATTCTGACGTGGGTATAAAAATGTTTTGGATTGTCCCTGCTGCAGAATGTTATTTACACAGCAAAGTGATTTCAGTTGGCTCAAATCGGACAGCTAAGACTTAGGCTGAGCGACTCAATTATATCCACATACACACTGGATCTCTATGGAAGCAACCCTATACACAAGACACTGGGATAAAGCAAGCTGGTATAACTTAAACTAGGGTAAAATTACAGCAGATCCAGACTCCATTCAGCAGTGGGGCTACAGCTGGCTAAGCCTGCCTAAGTCTGGCAGAGAGAAAGCAATAGTGTTTGAGTTGTTTTACTCTTTTTGCCTTTAACTTGTTCAGGCTTAGGATCCAGCCTAAGCCTCTAACCTCTGCCCCTATAGTGCCCTTTATTCAGGGCTTACCTTGGGAATATGATTACTGGGGCAATCTCATAGCTCCAAACCGGCAGAAAGGAGAAGCGACTTGCAAGGCAATGCTTGTCATTTGACAGATGCCTGCGGAATAGATAGCTCAGTCGGTAGAAGAGCATGAGGCACTTGATCTCAAGGTTGTGAGGTCGAGCCCCACGTTGAGCAAATAGATTCCTGCATTGCAGGGTGTTGGGCTAGGAGACCCTCGTGATCCCTTCCAACGCTGCGATTCTATGACCCTCCAAAGGGGAAACAAGAAGCCACTCCAACAGCGCCATCCTGACTCTTTGACAGTGAATGCTGTTTGTTAAAACCAATGTATGAAAAATTTAATTGCTTAACTAAGATATATAAAAAGGTAAAGGTAAATGACCCCTGGACGGTTAAGCCCAGTCAAAGGTGACTATGGGGGTGCAGCACTCCTCCCTTTTGTGCCTAAATGATCTGATCAGAGAGTTGTTTTTACCTCCACAATTCATTCCATTATTTTGAAATGCAGGCCAGATTTCGAAAGTGGACTAAAGTCTGTTTATACGGCGTCAGCTCACCGATTCACCAACCTGAGTACTTTTGACATATGTTGGCTAATTCTGAAGTGGCAACACTTTAAGCCAGTGGTTCTCAACTGGTGGTTCACAGAAACCAGGGGATCCATGGCACATTCTCCATCACGGACCTGGGACATCGTGTTTTTTTGGGGGGGGGCATGCTCTCATGCAAGAGCACAGCACCTAAAAACGTGTGCGATCGTGGCTGGACATGTGTCTTGCTCAAGATTGCAGCTCCAAAAACTGCATATGTCTGACTCTAGCGAAAACTGAAAACGTCAATATTGGGTAGATAGCATTAGCAGGTACACCAAATAATCAAGAGAAGACATGACTTCTGTTCTCATTCATAGAAGTGGTCCTCCTGGGAAATGTTCCCCAATAGGTAAAGGACCCCTGAACAGTAAAGTCCAGTCAAAGGCAACTATGGGGTTGCGGCGCTCATCCCGCTTCAGTCCGAAGGAGCCAGCGTTTGTCCACAGACGGCTTTCCGGGTCATGTGGCCAGCATGACTAAACCACTTCTGGCGCAACGGTACACCGTGATGGAAACCAAAGCGCATGGAAACGGCATTTACCTTCCCGCCACAGCGGTACCTATTGATCTACTTGCACTGGCGTGCTTTCGAACTGCTAGGTTGGCAGGAGTTGGGACAGAGCAACGGGAGCTCACTCCGTTGTGTGAATTCGCACTGCCAACCTTCCAATTGGCAAGCCCAAGAGGCTCAGTGGTTTAGACCACAGCACCACCCGAGTCCTGCATAAATAGATGAGCATAAAGAAAAATGCCAACTACCTTGGCCGGAAAGCAAAATTAGTGCCGCAACCCCATACTCGCATTTGACTGGATTTAACCCGTTCAGGGACCCTTTACCTTTACCTTACCTATATAGGTGACAATACATATGGCTGCAAGATCAGCTGAGGTCCGGACAGAGCCTTAGCTACAGGGAGAGCTAAAGGGCGGTGGACTTGAGGATGGGGCGAGTCTCAGAGCCCCCTGGAATCGGGGCAAACCCTTGTCAAATCCAGGAAGGGCGCATAACGCGTGGAAACGGGCGCAAACAGCAGAAAAGGCCCTGGCACGGTGTCCCTCGCTTCCCTCCTTCTCCTCCCAACCGAAGGCGCTGCTGCGCTGGATCCTGACCTAGGCGCGCATAGGATCGCGCTGCGAAAAGGCGCTGGGCGGGGATCCTGCTCCAGGCCGGGCAGCCGTCGAGGAGGCGGCCGAGGCGGAGGCGCCCCGCTTACCGTGGAACTGGAACTGAGCCGCCGCCTGGCCAGCTCCGGCGGCCGCGCTGGAGAAGCCGCCCCGGACCGTCTTGGCTTGCGCCGCCGAGAGCCACGCGCCGCACCAAAGGGCGGCCCAGGTGAGCCACGGAAGCCCCATGGTCGTTCCCTCGGCGGCCACAGCGGCCGCCTCAGTCACCGCTTTCTCATCCCCGTACCACGTCTACAACCTCACGGATGGGTGGGCGGAAGCGAGACTGACCGCGCAGCTAACCAATAGGGTTCTTCGAAACGACGGGGTGGGAGGGGCCAACAGATAGATACTGCTATACTTCCGGTCCGCCGCCAGTTTGATCTCCCCCCTTCGGCGCGCGGCGGAGGTTGCTAGGGTACGAGTTCTCCAACCGCGTGACCCAGCCGTGTTTGACCAGCCTGTTGATTGGTTGCTGGGTGGGTAGGTGGGCGGGGAAACTTCCCAAGGAGGGCAGAGGGTGAGGGAACGCGGCGTCAGAAGGGGGTCGTGACGTCATAGCCACGGGACACGACTTATACAGGATTTATTTTATACACGAAAGCTCATACCAACAACAAATTTAGTTGGTCTCTCTAAGGTGCTACTGGAAGGATTTTTATTTTATTTTGTTTTGTTTCGACTACGGCAGACCAACACGGCTACCTACCTGTAACTAGGATTTATGATGATTATGATGATGATAATCATAAAATGATCAAAAAATAAAACTGCAAAATATATAATCAATATTCGTATTTTACTTTATTCAGAATCAGAAGAATCTTTTATTTGCATCAGCCATTCACAAAAGCAACAGCAATAAATTGTACTGAAGAGAGAGGTAAAAACTATACAAAATACATTTTGCAGGTTTACATCAATATTCAAATAATAGATCTTATTCTAATTGTCCCCGCTCAAAGCCTTTCAGTTTTTGCTGTCACCTGATCATCTTGATGTACTAAAAGAAAGTGCTAAAAGATCATCTTGATCAGCTAAAAGGAAGTGCTAAAAGCAAGGACAGTGGCAATGGTTGATCGACAAAAATAGAGGGGTAAAAACTTCACTTCTCAAATCTTTATAGAGAGTGCAAAAGCCAGAAGCACTTTATACTGATTAAATGGGAGATCCAAGGACGGTTAACAGAATAAAATACAGGACAAAATAGCAGGTAAATAATTAAAGCAAAACAACACAACTAAAACTCCCTTTCCCACGGATAACATTTAAAAGGCTGCAGGATATTCAAAAGTCTGCTTGAAGTGGAACGCATGCCGCCTTTGCGCAGTGTCAGCCGCTCTCAAGGCGGCCGACGACATGAGTAAAAACACATCGCTGCCACATAACAGAAAAAAAAATTAAATACTTTTTTTGGGGGGGCAACTTTATGTTATCACTCCCAGTTTTGGAAAGAGGGGAGCGCCCGAGTGCGCATGCCCGCGACACACCCCCTTGCGCTACGTTCGCAGAACGCAGAGAGAAGCGCACGTGCAAAGGTCGCTCTGGGTGGCAGTGCAGGCGGAAGTGACTTGTACAGTCGTGGCGGAAGTGACGCGTCGACGGGGAGGAGGAGGAGAGAGAGAGACTCTCCAGCTGTGGGGAGAATGTCTGGGGGGTTGTCCGGGTCCGAGGCTGCCCCGCTCCCCCCGGGCTTCGCCAAGAGGATTTTGGTGACCGGCGGCGCGGGCTTCATGTAAATTCCCTCCTAGGTTGGGTTGGGGTTTTGGGGGGAGGCTTCCAGGCTTCCTAAAAGCCCTCACGAAAGGAGTAAAAAGCGCATTTAATATGACGGGGTGGGCTTACTCCTGAGTAAAGATGCCTAGGGTTGTGTGTGTGTGTGTTTTAAAAAACAAAAAACTTTTGGCCTGCTTTCTCTGCCAGCGTGCCTTTCAAGGAGGCTTGCGAAATTAAAATTGCATAAATTACCGGAGTACAACTTCCTTTTTTAAAAAAGCTTGCAAAAAAGGGAAAGCAATAGTTTTTAGTATAACTCCTCTACCTGGTGAGCTGCAGGGTAGTTCTTTACCTACTGAGCTTTCCTTCTCAGAAAATATGGGCTTGGAAAGAGCAAAAAGGTGTCTTATGCTTGTTCCCCATTGAAGTTCTTTACAAAAAAAGGAAAACTAAAAAAAAAATAAAAATTGGCTTGTGTTTGCTACTTAAAACCTATTGGTTTCCTCTCTTTTTTTATTATAATTCCTGTACCTGGTGAGCTGCACGGTCGTTCTTTACCTACCATACGTGATTGGGCTTGTGTCCACTTACAAATTTGGGTTGGGTTGGGTTGGGGTGAATTTGGGGCAAGGGATTAAAGGCCTTAAGCTTTCCATTTCAGAAAATAAGGGTTTGAAAAGTGAAAGGTGTCTTATGCTGCTTCTCCATTGAAGTTCATTCATGACACCCGCATCATGTTTTCCATGACTGTAAAAATAAAGAAATCCTAATATGTGTGACTGGAAAGGGTGTCACTTATTTCTTGATGCTCCTAATAAAGGGGCGGGAAGTTCAAACTATGTGGAGGTGGGTAGGTAAACTGCTTATTTGCTAGAAGCTTTTTATGTTTTTGTTTCTTAAAAAAAACACAGTTGCTTCTTAAAGAAAACAATATTTTGGATACAGTTTTGCTTACTCTGTCTGAAAAAAAGTTTACAAACAAATATTCTAAGAGCTCCACAAGTAAATATCTTTTCCACTGAGATTTGCTTCTCGGTTGAGGCTGATTACTTGAGAGACAGTTCATGAGACATTACCTCAAGATTTTTTTGTGGTGTGCCAGTCTTAGTGACAGAAAAAGCAATCAGATCATGGCAGCAGAAACAAGGGAGCAGCATGGGACTGGTACATGTGTGTACGTGTTTTGGAAATGCTTTTGAAATCAATGCAGTTTAAATTTGAAATATGATTTTTTGTTTTTTCTTCAAAATCTGCAGTGCATCTCATGTAGTGGTTTCCCTCGTAGAGAAGCATCCAAACTATATGATTATTAATCTTGATAAGGTAAGACTCTTTTGCTTAAATAAACATAAATTAGCAAACCAACATATACTTGACAGGCAATCAGTGACTGCATGCAATATTTCAGGTCTTGATTTTAAAGTAAGCCATTACCATGGAACTCATATGCATGTGATGCTATGGTGAATTTTGATCCGGAAGGCCAGTATCCTACAAAATACTCTATTTACTTAGCTCTGGAGATAAACAACAGTAAATGAGATCTGAATGTTTGCAGCTATGCAACTTTAATCCAAATAGCCATGCTCTAAGGGAGCAATCTCATGCAGAAGAAGCTGGTGTAAAGTGAGCTAGTGTAAAGGTAAACAGCATTTCCGTGCGCTGCTCTGGTTCGCCAAAAGCAGCTTAGTCATGCTGGCCACATGACCTGGAAACTTTCTGCGGACAAACGCCAGCTCCCTCGGCCAGTAAAGTGAGATGAGCGCCGCAACCCCAGAGTCGTCCGCGACTGGACTTAATGGTCAGGGGTCCCTTTACCATTATACCAGATCCAAACCCTGTTCAGCAGTTGCTTTGTTGCTATAATATAATAAAAAAATATTCATTCAAACCTCCTTGATACACCTCCTTGTTCTTATATAAATTGAAGGATCACTCAAGAGTATAGATTAGAGATACTATTTAAGGTTTCTTCATATGATACATATTATACCCGGTAACAGATTCTAAAAGATGAAGTTCAGTGCATTGTCATTAATGAAGGAAAAAACCCTTAACCTTCACAGCTTGCTGTTACTGACTTCCACACTGTTTCTTTTTGTAATTCTGGCTTTTGGACTTCTCACTGACCAGTTCTGTGTCTCTTGCACATTTATCCATGTAAATAAAAAATTAAATTCTTCCTTGGAATTGTTTATAATGAAAATACAGTCTCTATATTTCCTTCAGAGAATAACTCTGCAGGCCAAAGAGTTGTCATTCAACACATATTTGCTTTCATTATACTTTTTCTCTCTTAAGAATTCATTTTCTTGACTTTTTTGTGATTGAAATGTGGATGTGATGATTTTCATTTATTTCATACTAAGACACACCTGAGTTTAATTAAAAGGGTTGATTTGTACCAGTCCCAAGATACAGAGAAGGTGGGTTGGAAGAGAATACTATGAGACAAAATGGAGGAGCAGAGGCTTGACTCTAGAAATAAAACTTCTCTGTTATTTTCCTTTTTTTTTGCTGTTAAGCTGGACTATTGTGCAAGCTTAAAAAATCTGGAGAGAGTTTCTGAGAGAAAGAACTACAAGTTTATCCAGGTAAACTAGACCTTTTTTTGGGGGGGGGGGTACGTTGCTCGGTAGATAAATAGGTACCGCTCCGGCGGGAAGATAAACGGTGTTTCCGTGCGCTGCTCTGGTTCGCCAGAAGCGGCTTAGTCATGCTGGCCACATGGCCTGGAAGCTGTACGCCGGCTTCCTAGGCCAGTAAAGCGAGATGAGCGCCACAACCCCAGAGTCGTCCATGACTTGACCTAATGGTCAGGGGGTCCCTTTACCTTTTTAATTTATTGTTATTTTAAAAACCACCTACAATATAAAGGCTGCAATCCTGTACAGACTTACCTAAGCGTGAGTCTTGTTAACTGACTTGGAACTGGCAGCTTTTTCTTTTCTTTGTTACTGAGTATTTCACTGTGTACACTGAAGTTGGAACTGACTGAAGCATCCTTCCGCAGAGCTTTGTGAAGCGAAAGTATTAAACTTTCTGCAACAGGTGTAAAATTTGGTGTAGTTGAAGAGTTTTGGGTATACATAACGAAAGTTGATGTTCACTACTAATTTTATACTTTTAATCTTTCTCTTATAGGGGGATATCTGTGAACCCAATTTTGTAAAAGAATTATTTCAGACTGAGAAATTTGATATAGTGCTACATTTTGCAGCTCAAACACATGTAGGTGAGCACTGCATGTCACTACAAGAATGTACTATACTAGTAGTAGTAGCTTCCAGTTTTTGCGTGAGGGACAGAGGATACTGCTTATGCTGCACCGCTAAAATAGCTGGACATCTATCCTGCTGTACAATGTACATAAATTGATAGGTTTTACTGTTTTGCCATTGTGCACCTTGATTCATCATTGCTTAAACTTTTGACGTCAGGTGTTAAGCATGCTGCTGCTGTAGATAAGTGGCGCAGAACATCTGGCCAATGGACCTGATTAATGTTTTTAATAGGAGCTGCTCAGAGTGGCTGGGGAAACCCAGCCAGATGGGCGGGGTATAAATAATAAAATTATTATTGTTATTATTATTATTAGGCCCAGTGGGGATCAGCCTGCAGTAGTTCCACTGCTGAGTGGAGTTTGGGTCTGGTGGAACTTTATCATAACTTAATTTACACTGGCTTGCTTTATACCAGCTTCTTGTGTGTAGGATTGCTCTCTTAAGAGTAGTTTTATTGTACTGCATATGGACACATTTTTTCTTTTACTTGAGTTCATGTTGTAGGTCTGAAGGTCCCTCAGAGATCATGGCATTCAGGCTTTTTTTGGTACCAAGATGGATGTACATTTCTCTTTTATTCTTTTGTCTCAAAACTCAGATCTTTCTTTTTGGCATAAGTTTGAATTCAACTATGTCAACGTTTATGGAACTTGCATTCTGGTTGGTGCTGCTTATGAGGCTAATGTGGAGAAGTTCATATATGTCAGTACTGATGAAGTTTATGGGGGAAGCTATAACAAGGTGAGCTTGAAGTAAATGACTTTCTTACATCTCTTACCTTCATGTTTGTCTATTGGGTGAATTAAACAGGGCATGATCTTGTAACGACCAGTAAGTGGAGACTGTTAGCTTTGTTTAACTAGTACCACTTTACTTCCCATGACCAACCAATAAAAATAGACAAACATTAGAAACTGAGCCTCTCTTGTTTCCAGCTTAGTAAGCATATTGTTTTACATTTACACCAGTGTTCGGCCACTTGAAAATAACCAAAAGATAAAGATAATCTTACACAGAAATTGTACCACACAAATTTGTGCTGGTACAAATTTGACCTAAAGCATTTTTGATTCTGCTGTCTTTAAAGAAAGCAAGAGTTTTTGTTAGGACTTTGGTATTTTAGGATTTCTGTGCAAGTAAATACTTTTTTTCAGTAAGAGGATGGAACATGAAACCTCATCTGTCACGGAGCAAGAGTAAAATGTTAATTCCTGGTAAAGGTAGTCAGAGTTGAATTTAGGAGAACACTTTGGGCAGGATGGTTTCCTTATACTATATAGGTAGACAGGATCACTTTCCCTTTTCCCATATTTTCTGCTGCATCTGCTAGGAAAAGGATCAGGCCCTCTGGGGTATCTTGCAGCACAAGCCTAACCGACATCTACTCAGAAGTAAGCCTTATTGAATTCAGCAGGGCTTACTTCTAGGTAAGTGGGTTAGGATTTTATCCTTATGTGCTTAGCTGGGGGTACATTTTTCTTAGCACTACTGCTAATTAGAGAGTGGAAGTATTATTGGTATAATGTTAGATAACTAGCAATGAGAAAGATTCAGGTAGGTAGCCTTGTTGGTCTGACGCAGTCAAAATCAATAAAAAAAAAATCAAAGATGCTTTTTTTAAAATAAAAAATAGTCTAGTAGCACCTTGGAGACCAACTAAGTTTGTTCTTGGTATGAGTTTTTGTGTGCATGCACACTTCTTCAGATACTCTTCATGCACACAAATGCCCATACCTAGAACAAACTTAGTTGGTCTCTAAGGTGCTAGTATACTATTTTTTTTTTATTAGCAATGAGAAAACCTCTTAAATGTTTTCACTCCACATACAGAATTTTGTGTTGTTGTTTTTTTAAATTATTACATGTTTTTGGCAAGCTTGCACTGCTTATTTGTGTTAAGTCAAACCACAATAGGAAAGGTGTCTAAAGTAACAATTTGCATGCAATTCCACAACTATCTTAAACATTACTGTCGGTATATATAGAATTTAGTATTGTGCAACCGTTAGCCAAACTGAACCACGTTTCTATGAATTATTGCTACATTAGTAACTTAATGTTTCTAGTTTCGAGCTTAACATTAATCACCAGTCTAGTATGTAGACTATTTAAGCCATGAATTACTGTTTCCTGAAAACACTGGCAAATGACATAACTGTAGTTTATTTATTACCAAGAAACCAGAATCTAAAGTTGTGATTTGTTGTTGGCTTACGAACCCTGCTTTGTTTTAACCTATGACTTGCTCTTAATGTGTGAATCTAGTACCCTTCCTTAACCATAGTTTCAGTTACAGGTAGGTAGCCGTGTTGGTCTGCCATAGACAAAACAAAATAAAAAATAAAAAAAATCCTTCCAGTAGCACCTTAGAAGTGTGCATGCACATGAAAGCTCATACCAAGAACAAACTTAGTTGGTCTCTAAGGTGCTACTGGAAGGATTTTTTTTATTTTTTTATTTTGTTTTAATCATAGTTTGTTTGGTTGCTTAAACCCAGATGCTCACTAAGCTACAAAGACACAAGGTAAATCCCAAACTGTGGAGGAACAAGCTGTTCTTTGCTGCTTTATCAGATAGCTCACGGTTAATTTGAGGTTTGTTAAATAAGCCATAGTTTAGCATTATGTGAGAATTGGGCCATTAACTAGAGTCATTTTAAGTTGGCTTGTAAATCAATATAAATTCTTTTTAAGATTTTGAATGTCTGGCATGTAAAAAATTGTTCTAGGAATTTGATGAATCCTCATCTAAAAAACCGTCAAATCCTTATGCAGCTTCTAAGGCGGCGGCTGAATGCATTGTCCAGTCATATTGGGAAAGATACCAGGTAAGCAGAAATGAAACTTGATATTTTAGGTACTGTTATTAATTATTTGGATTTCTGAACATGGTCCATATGCCCAAATATGTTTTGGACACAGAAGAAATGCACAAGAACCCACACGGAGGTTAAATAAGTTGCCACCGCAAACTATATACGTTTAGTCAGAAGTCAATATCATTATGTTCAGTGGGCTAGCCAATGTTGTGTCCTTCAGATACGATGGGACTACAACTCACATCATTCCTCACCACTGGCCATGCTGGCCAGGGCTGATGGGAGCTGTAGTCTATCAACCTCTGGAGGACAACATATTGGCTACCCCTGCTTTGCTGGTGCTAGTGAGTTTTAAAATACGTAGTAGATTTCCAGTATAAAATATGGTAGTTATATCTTTGCTGTGGGCTTGCTTACAATGAAAAATAAACATTTAAAAACTTGATATGTAACCTGCTATACTGGCTATGCTGGTTTATAGTTTTCTGTGAAATGCTGCACCACAGGTATCAATTTCCTGATAACGTCTGGCTTTTCCCTCTTTCAAGAATATATGTTTAGTCTCTGACTCCAAAGCCCAGCCTTTAAGAGAAGTGAAGCATGTCCCAGAGCCCCCTTTCTGCTGCTCCATATTGGAAGCAAGGAATACTTTAAAATATAACACCACTGATTACTCTTGCTGGGCCCGGTGGCCATGTGGCACGACATATAGGTATGCTTGTCAAGGAGCAAGGATTTTTTAAGTTTGTGTATGTGGTGATAAGCCCAGGTTTGCCATTGTATAACATGCAATTGGGCCCAAAGTCCTATCCCAAAAGTGTATTATTTTGCTCTTAGCTGATATTCTTCAGAGATATGAAAAGTGCACCACTTACTGCGTCTTCTGTTTGTGGAAGAAGGCATTGGTTTGTATCTTTACTAGTCCCCTGCAAACAGAAGGCCTTGTTTCATTTGCAGAGGGAGCTGTGAGGCTAGGACATGATTTTTTTCATTTCATTTCATTTCACTTTTAATTTGTATACCGTCTTTCTATTTTGCAATACCCAAGGCGGTTTACAAGCTGAAGAAACAAAGAATGTAAACCTTATAAAAATCTAATCCAATACAAAAATGTGATTATAAAACATAACTTTAAAATGAGTAACTTATATAAGTAATACAGTGGTACCTCGGTTTAAGAACAGTCCGGTTTAAGAACGATTTGGTTTACAAACTCCGCAAAACCGGAAACAGTGTCCCGCTTTGAGAACTTTACCTCGGTCTAAGAACGGAATCCGAACGGTGAAGGGCACCGGCAGTGGGAGGCCTCATTAGGGAAAGCGTGCCTCGGTTTAAGAACGGTTTTGGTTTAAGAACAGACTTCCGGAACGGATTAAGTTCGTAAACCGAGGTGCCACTGTATTTAGCAGTCCATTGGAATAGTATAGAATAATATTAAATATCAGCATATAAAAAACTAAACAGAAACCCACTCTTAACAATTATAATTAATAATTTCTAAACTATAATCAATAAAACAACAGCAAGCCGCAGTGCATAAAATAATACAATACAGATTGAGAAGCAGAGACTGGAGGGTGGGGCAAGGCAAATGGAAGAAGGCCTTGCCTGGTGAAGTCTCTCTACTCACATGATACTTCTCATGCTGCTTGGGGGGCTATACCAACACCCTAGATCAGATTTCACAGGGGCAAATCAGCTGGGTGGTGGGAGGAAGGGGAGATGCCCCCCACCATTGGAACCTTAGGATCTAAGCCACTGCAAGCTATTTATGGCTGTTCTCCTTGAATTTGTGCTGGCACACTCATAGTATATCCTTTAAAGTTTCCAGTGGTTATCACGCGGAGCAGCAATGTTTATGGACCCCATCAGTTTCCAGAAAAAGTAAGTGAGATGAAGGCACTTCATTTATCAAACAAACCCTTTGTGAGCTCTCAATTAACAAAGTCACAGCATTTTGCCAAGCGTTTATTACGTGGTCTCTGTTCTGTAGAATTACTGCTTATTAATGTGCATGCCGTCAGATATTGAAAGAGTTGGCCATTCATCTAGCTAGGGGTTCTAGCATGTGAAAATAGGCTTCCATGTAAATAGTAAATCCCAGCTGGGAGAGGAACCACACATGCAGCTGTGTGCTACCCATTCAGTTCACCTCTCCGGTCCAGCAGCCAGAATTGTGTGTGCAGAATCCATAACTGAAAACAGTTGGGCTTTTAATTGGCTGTTTAGGAGATGGAGCAAGGTGTGGTTTCAGCCCCTTCCCTTTAAAAAAAAGAAAAAAGAAGGGACTGCTACAAGTGATTGGTGGTTTTTATTACTGTCCGTTGCTAGAATTAAATATGTTCTCACACAAATATTTCAAAAAAAGCTGAAAGGTTTAACATTCTCTTTAAGTAGCCTGGATTAACAATTGCTGTCTATTTTTAATGTTTCTTAGGTTATTCCAAAGTTCATTTCTCGCTTGCAGCAGAACAGAAAATGGTATGTATCACGGTCATTTTCGGTGTTCCCCCCCCCTTCTGTTATGGCAAGCTAAGTCAGTGCCATACCCTTGGAATTGAATTGTCTGGACAGTAAAATGGGTCACGTTTAGAGACCGCACTGCCCCTGGGACAAAACCTGCATGCACAACTGCTTTTATTCAACAACAATAGGTATATGGTTTCTTAATACTCCGTCCCACCACAAGAGGTCATAGATGTAGAGCTGGACATAGCAGAGTCACTGTTTCATGCTTTTCGCTAATTTGAAAGCTTGGCTGAAGAGAATGTATAATGCTGGGGTCTTGTACTTAGCCTTTCTCATTGACATGGATTTGCACCTGTTATATGTTTTGACACTACTAGGACACATTCTGTAGCGCAAAGTCTGACACAGGGTGCAGTGCAATAGCCACTTTTTCCGTAATTCTTTGTAACTTGCTGTGTGTGCCGCCAGGTTTATTGCCACTGTAAAGAACTAGCATGCATGGAGGTCGTGTTTTGTTATCACATACTTTGTGCTTTGCCCTTTGTAAGCAGTTTATAATTTTGCAAACCTGGCTGGAGTGTTAGAATAGCATTTGAAAAGCAATGCTAAATGTATGCACTGTCTTCCTTGCTTGTAGCTGTATTCATGGCTCAGGACTTCAGAGAAGAAATTTTCTTTATGCCAGTGACGTAGCCGAAGCATTTCTTACTGTGATGAAGAAAGGGCAGCCAGGGGAAATCTACAACATTGGAACAAGCTTTGAGATGTCGATTGCACAACTTGCAAAGGAATTAATCCACCTAGTGAGTAATAAACAGTGTTGGAAATTGGAGGCTAAGTTGCAATAAATACAGTACTGAATAGGACAAATGAGCTCTATTGATGCATTTCAGTAAATGACTCTGTAAGATATGTGTGTGCAGATACATTTGGAAATGGGAGCATGTGCAAAGTTTTATTTTACTAACCAGTGGGGTCTGTTTGCTCTGCCTTTGATCCTGTGTTGACAAATTCCTTTCCATCATATTTCAGGCAGGCGCTCTGCTTTTGGTTTTGTTGTTTATTTCCTAGCACTCGCGTGGTTATATCTTTAAACATTTGACTTAAACCTCTTTTTGCCTATAACTATTATTATTATTATTATTATTATTATTAAATTTGTATGCTGCCCTTCATCCAAAGATCCCATAGTGTTTCACAACATAAAATACAAAATGAAAGTTTGTTCTGATGTTTAGCCAGAATCTCCTTGAACTTGAAGCCATTGGTTCAGGTGTTACCCTCTAGAGGAGAGAACAAGCTTGCTCCACCTTTCGTGTGACAGCCCTCAATTCATTTTCTGCTCAAACCAGTTTCCCCCCCAAGTGCAGTCCAGGGAAAAACGTGGCTTGTCCAGTTACAGCGTGGTTGAGCAGACTTCCTATGGTGGGCTCCTCACTGAAATGTTATATTTCTGGGTGTACCGATAATTACATTACAGTCTCCCTTCCTGACACTTTCAGGTATCACCAATTGTAGAAGAATGTGCCAGTTCTTTTTCTTTTAAGTGATGCAAGGTCGTTCTATACAAACTACTGGGGCAAATCCTCATCACTTACCTGTATAGCTTCATGCTCTTATATTATGGTCAATATTGTGTGGCTCAGAATATACAGTGAGGGGGGGGGGGAAGTATTTGATCCCCTGCTAAATTTGCCCGTTTGCCCTCTGATGAAGAAATGACCAGTCCATAATTTTAATGGTAGGTTTATTACAACTGTAAGAGACAGAGTAACAACAGGAAAACCCCCAGAAACCCAGAAAACAAAATCCAGGGATTGATGTGCATTATCATGAGCCAGCCAGATGTCAGGCTACCTGGTATCTTCACTGTATGTAACAAACTGAGATTAGAAGCACCTGCTGTAAGGGAGAGGTCTTACCTGTAATCCCAGCTCATTACAGTACCTGTACAAAAGACACCTATCGACAGAAGCAATCAATCCAGCAGATTCCAAAGTACCCACCATGACCAAGACCAAAGAGCTGTCCAAGGATGTCAGGGACAAGATTGTAGACCTGCACAAGGCTGGACTGGGCTACAAGACTATTGCCAAGCAGCTTGGTGAGAAGGTGACAACAGTTGGTGCAATAATTCACAAATGGAAGAAACCCTCGGTCTGGGGCTCCATGCAATATCTCATCTCGTGGAGTTGCAATGATCAGGAGAACAGCGATGAAGCAGCCCAGAACTACACCAGGGGAACTTGTCAATGATCTCAGGGCAGCTGGGACCATAGTCACCATGAAAACAGTTGGTAACACACTACGCCGTGAAGGACTGAGATCTTGCAGAGCCCGCAAGGTCCCCTTGCTCAAGACAGCACATGTACAGGCCCGTCTGCAATTTGCCAATGCACATCTGAAAGACCCAGAGGAGAACTGGGTGAAAGTGTTGTGGTCAGATGAGACTAAAATTGAGCTCTTTGGCATCAACTCAACTTGCCGTGTTTGGAGGAGGAGGAATGCTGCCTAAGACCCCAAGAACACCATCCCCACCGTCAAACATGGAGGGGGACATATTATGCTTTGGGGGTGTTTTTCTGCTAAGGGGACAGGACACTTTCACCGCATCAAAGGGACGATAGATGGGACCATGTATTGTCAAATCTTGGGTGAGCACCTCCAGGGCATTGAAAATGGGTTGAGGAAGGGTATTCCAGCATGACATTGACGCAAAACACATGGCCAAGGCAACAAAGGAGTGGCTCAAGAAGAAGCACATTAAGGTCCTGGAGTGGCCTAACCAGTCTCCAGACCTTAACCCCATCGAAAATCTGTGGAGGGAGCTGAAGGTTCAAGTAGCTGCACATCAGCTTCGAAATCTTACTGACTTGGAGAGGATCTGCAAAGAGGAGTCGGGCAAAATACCTCCTGAGATGTGTGCAAACCTGGTGGCCACCTACCAGAAATGTCTGACCTCTGTAATTGCCAACAAGGGTTTTGCCACCAAGTACTAAGTCATCTTTTGCAAAGGGATCAAATACTTATTTCAATCATTATAATGCACATCAGTCTCTGACTTTTGTCTTCTGGGTTTCTGGGGGTTTTCCTGTTGTTATTTTGTCTCTCACAGCTACAATAAACCTACCATTAAAATTATGGACTGGTCATTTCTTCATCAGAGGGCAAACGGGCAAATTTAGCAGGGGATCAGATACTTCCCCCCCCCCCCCCCACACTGTATTTAGTAACATACTCCATAAACACCTTTGATTTGGGCCAACTAGCTAACACTTGGCATCTTAAATGTAAGATATATTTTCCGGCACTTGAGTGTTTCTCACAACTTACATCTCTTGTTTTCAGTAGTTTTAATGATACAACTAGCAGAACTTGGGAATCGTCTACATTTTAGACAAAACAGAGGGTGGTTTATTGGTTTTGGGTTTTTTAAAAAAAATCTTCATTAGAAGTAGTTGTGCTTACAATGCAATAGAAATCAAAACATTTTGTTAAATGTTAAATCTCCCCCCACCCTCCTGATTTACAGATTAAAAATACCAGTTCAGAAGCAGAGACAGAATATTGGATGGATTATGTTAAAGACAGGTAAGATATTTATTACTTCGTTTCAAATATTTTGTCATGTCATGTAAAGCATCCCACAGGATTTCAGATGCCATATTAATTTGGGTAATATTATGTGTCCTCTTATTTAGTGGTACAGAATGTTTTGCGTATGTTACAGCGAAGCCAAATTTTGAGCTGCTCTGCCCCCCACCCTTTGTAGGTTGGGCTGTGGCATGGAGAGGCAAGCATGGAGCTTTGTTGTACATTCCTTTCCTGCTCCAGGATAGGAAGATGAGTTTGGTCCTGGGTGCCCAAGGTAAAAAGGTAAAGGTAAAGGACCCCTGGATGGTTAAGTCCAGTCAAAGGTGACTATGGGGTTGTGGCACTCATATGGCTTTCAGGCCGAAGGAGCCAGCGTTTGTTTGCAGACAGCTTTCCGGGTCATGTGGCCAGCATGACTAAACCGCTTCTTGCACAATGGGGCACCATGACGGAAGCCAGAGCGCACGGAAACGCCGTTTACCTTCCCGCCACAGTGGTACCTATTTATCTACACCCTTGTGCAAATTGATTGAAACAAAGCATGTTTTCTGTCTTGCCCGTAATCCTGTACTCAAAACAAACACGAAAAGTCACTTGATCATTATGGTGTCGGAAGCCTGCAGCCAATAGAAGGAATGATGCGCTCGCCACAATATATTGAGGTTCTATGAAAGAGACTTATTCCAGAGCTGGAAAAGAGGTATTCTGATGGTACTGGGATATTGCAGCAGGACCTTGCCCCCTGTCACACATCGAAAGTGGCGAAGAAGTTCATGACAGAGCAGTAATTGATTGGCCAGGGAATTCCCCGGACGTAAATCCTGTTGAGAATTTGTGAGCTATTTGCAAAAGTCGCCTCCGTGCTGTAGACTGTATGATTATGGAGAAGCTCATTCAGGTGCTGATTCAAGTGTGGTACAGGGATCCAAAAATCAACAGTGACTGTTGAAACTAGTAGACTCCATGCCAAACCGTGTTCAAATGCTGCTTAAAAATAGCAGAGGTCATATCCATTACTAATGTACGTTATATGTGAGTTTTGTACATGTATATGTGAGTTTTGTACAATAAACTACATTGTTTGTTTCAATTAATGTGCACAAGGGTGTACTAGTACTGGTGTGCTTTCGAACTGCTAGGCTGGGAGGAGCTGGGACAGAGCAAAGGGAGCTCATCCTGTCGCAGGGATTCGAACCACTGACCTTCTGATCAGCAAGCCCAAGAGGCTCAGTGGTTTAGACCAATACACACTCCCAAGCCTCAGAGCTTGAAAGGGGGCAGTGATTGTCTTGGCATTATGTCTGAACTCAGTTTCACAGTTTGTTTTACTTCAGACAAACCATGAGCAGTAAACCCAGAACAAACCTTTGGTGTAGCTTTGCATGCAAGCCGAGTCACTGCATCTCATATTGGCGTAGACACTGCTTTTATGTTTTACCGACCATCAAGTGACTTGCTTGAGACTTGTAACTATTTGAAAGTAGCTTATAGCTACAATTAAACAAAGACCCTATGCTTGGATTTGGATATAAAAATGATGAGGCAAACTACCCAGTATTTTTACTGGAATATTTTATTTCTGTTTTATAGTTCCTTGAAGCAGTTCAGTTAAAGATTTCATATAATGAAACTTCTTCTTGAAAAACCAAAAACATCACAAGAGATATTCCATTGGGTCTGCGGTCACACGGCAATTTTTTTGGTCTTCCTGGCATTTCCTGTTATTTTCTGCATTGCACACGACGGAAATCTGGTTGAATTTAGCATTAATTGCTTTACAGATAAATTCTGTATCCAGCTATTTTAGCTTGGAAAACCACAGGACAAATTTTGGGGTGATATCCCAGCATGCATCCTTTCCTGCCATTTAAAATTTAGTGTAACATGGTGGTATATTGATCAAAAAGCTGGCGCTCCAGAACGAAACAGGTACTTCAGTGTGAAAGGAACTTTTGAAATCAGGACAGAAATGTTATTTATAATAAGAAAAACTAACATAGTAATCCCCACATCTGAAATCGCGCACAATAATTGAATCAAGGGACCTAAGTTAACTGATTTCAGTAGGTCTGCTCTAAGTATGATGAATGTTGTTTATTGCCAGAATCAGCTACTGAAATAGTCCTAAATGTGACTTGTTATCTATCTCATTTTCTTTACATGTACCAATAAAATGTTTCATCTATACCTATGTGATTCATGATCTCGCTTAAAGCTTTTAGGGCTGTAGAAAGAGTGGTTTTCTTTTATGAAAGTGAGAAGTCGTCAGTGTGATGTAATGGATAAAATATTAGTCTTAAATCAAGAATGCTTGAGGTTGAAGGGATGCGGGTGGCACTGTGGTCTAAACCACTGAGCCTCTTGGGCTTGCCAATCGGAAGGTTGGTGGTTTGAATTCCTGTGACGGGATGAGCTCCCGTTGCTCTATCTCAGCTCCTGCCAACCTAGCAATTCGAAAGCATGCAGTGCAAGTAGATAAATAGGTACCGCTGCGGCCAGAAGGTAAACAGCGTTTCCGTGCACCCTGGGTTCTGTCACGGTGTCCCATAGTGCCAGAAGCAGTTTAGTCCTGCTGGCCACATGACCCAGAAATCTGTCTGTGGACAAACATCGGCTCCCTTAGCCTGAAAGTGAGATGAGCGCTGCAACTCCATAGTCGCCTTTGACTGGACTTAACTGTCCAGGGGTCCTTTACCTTTTACTTGAGGTTGAATCATTTATCAACAATGAAGCTTACGACTCTGTCAGCCTGTTGTTGTTCAGTCGTTCAGTCGTGTCCGACTCTTCGTGACCCCATGGACCAGAGCACGCCAGGCACCCCTATACTCCACTGCCTCACGCAGTTTGGCCAAATTCATGCCAGTCAAACTTTGAAATGAAGCTTTGAATACACAAAGGCTTTCAGAACTCCATTTCAGCATTTTGATTACATTTCCTGAAAAATGCTGTTGGTGTTAAGCCTTAAGGTTGTTTGTAATACTCCTTTCTTATTTGTTTTTTTTTTTTAAACATCATAAATTGATTGGGATCTGATCTGGCATTTTTGTGCTATGTGTTCCACATGGTTTTAATTTACACACGCCCCATTTAGTGACTGGAATTGTGATGGGTTATATAAACTAAAAGTAAACTAAAGGTGTTCATAATCGGAATGTATATGAATATATCTATGCACCTGCTAGAGACAGTCACCTGAAAATGTAATTACAACTGCTCAAATTCATTGGTATTCATCCATAATATTCCAAATAAATTTCCCATGTTTGATGTCAGTGGTAGTATATTTTTCTGCCTCACATGACTGATCTTTGCTATGATTACTCACACTCAGGTCTGTGATTGCAGTAATCGAGTCAGAGATTGGAAATTATTTGGGTGCCTTGCATGTGCGTAATATTTGTGAATATAGACTATTCTGTGTAAATCATGCGTGTTTATCAGGAGAAGGAAGGGCAGCCTAAAGATTAATCCAAAGGAATAAAGTGCTGAACTTCTAAATGTCCTTTGAAGGTAATTAATAATAATAATAATAAATAATAATAATTTATTATTTGTGCTCCGCCCATCTGGCTGGGTCTCCGCAGCTTCCAACAAATATTAAATTATATTAAATACACATGCTATATGAAACTTTGAGTTTTCCATTGGAATAACACTCTTCTCATTTTTTTAAAGGCCTACGAATGACTTGGGATATCCAATGAACTCTGGAAAAATGCACAGCTTGGGCTGGAGACCTAAAGTGCCTTGGAATGAAGGAATAAAGAAAACCAGTATGTTGCATTGATACTAAATATGGAATGAGAGTGAAAGGAAACAGGGCAGCATTGTTTACAAAAGAGCTGTTTTTTATAGGTTACTTTGGAGAGTAAGCTGTTTACTGAATTAGCTAAAGCTAGAATTTTTAAAACAAACTTTGAACCTCCCATTTTATTTTTGTCTGTATATACAGTTGTACCTTGGCTCCCGAACAAATCGGCTCCCGAACGATCGAAACCCGGAAGTGAGTGTTCCGGTTTTCAAACATTCTTTCGGAAGCCGAATGTCTGACACGGCTTCTGTGGCTTCCGATTGGCTGCAGGAGCTTCCCGCAGCAGCCAATTGTAAGCCACGCTTTGGTTTTGGAAGTCGAATGGACTTCCGGAATGGAGTCCGTTCGACTTCCAAGGTATGGCTGTAATGGTAAGAGAGGAAATAAATGTTGCTTCTGTGAGCTTGAGAGTAGGCACTGTATGTTGGGGTAAGAAATATGAGAATAGAAATTATCTACACCCAGGCAACTGTTAGCCTAGACCACATAAGCACTTTTCACATACATCATTTTCATTTGGAAATGGGATGTGCTTGGTTGCCGTTGGTGGAATTTCACTTCTGTAGTTTCCACCAGTGCTTTCTTTCTAAAAAAATGTTTAGGGGTACTCTCATTTTCTTACCCATATTGAAATACTGCCTCTCAATGAAGCCAAACTTAGATTTACAAAATGTTTAGGGGTATGGGTACCCCTACGTACCCCCAGAAAAAAATCACTGGTTTCCACCATTAGCTTAAGTGCCCCATTAAGTTCCTAGGCTGCTCTGGAAACTTGGCAAAGGACTACAGATCTTGACTTAAACTTCCATAAGGCAAATATTTGTTCACAAGTTAACCTGGAATTCAGGGCCTTTTGTGTGTGAGCAAAAGCCAACTCTGCTCGTGCAAGTATTGCCTGAGTTTCACCAACTTGTGCTAAAACCCTGTGGACCTCGAGGAGTGGGAGTGGCTTCTCAAGAGACAAAACAAGGGCCTGTAGAGGAAGATAGGAAGGCTTGTTGTGAGAGCAGAGTTCTGTATACCTTTCCCTGCTTCCAACCAGAAAAACAAGTCTACATATGCTGTGAGATGAAATTGACTTCCTTTTGGGGCTATCAAATGCCCTGCTTAATCCTAAATGTCTGACATTGTTACTCTGCTGTTAAGAACATTTAAACCATCATAAACCAAAACTTTTTATTTCTGCCTTTTGGTTCCTGAATCCTTGAAATGTGCTGCCAAAAAAAATCACGAGATAGAAACCTTCAAACTGAAAAATACACTGTTGTGATTGTAACTAGTAACTAGTACAGTGGACACTCAGGTTGCGAACGTGATCCATGCGGGAGGCGCGTTCGCAACCCGCAGTGCCGCATCTGTGCATGCGTGGGTCGCGATTTGGCGCTTCTGCGCATGCGCAAAGTGCGATTTGGCACTTCTGCACATGTGCGACTGCCGAAACCCGGAAGTAACCTGTTCTGGTACTTCCGGGTTCGGAGCAGTGCGCAACCCGAAAACGCACAGCCTGAAGTGCCTGTAACCCGAGGTATGACTGTATCCTGTAATTTGTCATCCTCTGCACTTAACGATTTTGTGTGTGTTTGAGCCTGCATGGATTAGCACTGTAAGATTGCTTATTACATATTCATGCTTTGAAATCTTCCTTTTCTTGTGCTAGTTGAATGGTATCAAGAAAACTTCCACAACTGGAAGAATGCAGAGAAAGCTTTGGAGCCTTTTCCTGTTGCTGAAGAATCTGTATGATTTGGTCTGCAGCAAAGTTGTAAAGAAAAAATGAAGGAAAACATTCTACCTCAAGATCATCACATTAATGGAAAACTGTACTCAAGCAGCCAAATGTGATTGTACTCATGGAAATGTCAACAATCAATAATATCAAGAAAGACAATGGAGTAGAATTTTACAGTATGGGCTTTTAATCAACATTCCAGTGCAGTATTGAAGCTTTAATATTTTTCTATAAAAATAATAATTGAATTGGAGCATTTTTTTTTATTAAATAATGCACTTTTTAATAGGTACAGCAGTTTTGCATTTTAATTATTTATTAATGTATTGTATTGACAGGGTTATAGTTTTTTTTACAACCTAGGCAGCAGATTTTGGTTCAGGAGTATTTTCTGCTTTTTGTAGTTGTATCTGTAGTTGTCCCAGAAGAAGTCTATGCTTGATCACGTGCTTGTTTTAAAATACTGTCATATCATGTATCCTCAATGATCTGGTAAGGAAATCTGTCTCCCATTGCTCTACAGAAATAGTGCTTTGTAGACAACCAAAGACTTCCCCGAACTCAAGAATACAGTATAGAAACCTGATAGCTTCTTTCAAATTTATTTTGAAGAATAACAGTGCATTCAAAATTTATTTAATTTGTCTTTCTTGTTGCATAAAAGTATTTTAACTCTATGAACATGTGAAATTATGTGAACAATATTAAAATGTAAGACTACGATAAATGCCCAGTGGTGCCTTTTCTGAGCTAGACTTGGAGCTGTGTATTCAAAAGGTAGAAATGTGTAACAGCTGACATCTGTTTTGTCACTGAGCAATCTGGCAGGTATCTCCCATGCTTTACTACTATTCTTCATAATAATAATAATGATGATAACAACAACAACAATGATTTGTTTTTTATATGCCGCCCATCTGACTGGGTTGCCCCAACCACTCTGGGCAGCTTCCAGCAAATTAGAACACCAAACACAATAAAACGCCAAACATTAAAAACTTCTCTATACAGGGCTGCCTTCAGATAGTTGTTTATTTCCTTGACATCTGACGGGAGGGAGTTCCATGGGGAGGGCACGCTGCCAAGATGACCCTCTGCCTGGTTCCCTGTAACCATGCAGTGAGGGAACTTCCAGAAGGCCCTCGGAGCTGGACCTCAGTGTCTGGGCTAAATGATGGGGGTGGAGATGCTTCTTCAGGTATACAGGGCCAAAACCATTTAGGGCTTTAGAGGTCAGCACCAACACTTTGAATTGTGCTCGGAAACGTAACTGGAGGCAATGTAGATCTTTAGGCTGACATGTATCCCATAGTCTCTCTTTTCAAAACAAAATAGAAAATTCTTTCCAGTAGCACCTTAGAGACCAACTGAGTTTGTTCTTGGTATGAGCTTTCGTGTGCATGCACACTTCTTCAGATACCTCTCTTTTCACTTACTGTTGGTGCCACTTGGCACATTTTATCTAAAGGCACGTTTTAAGTATCAATCCCAATTAGCCTGTACATTGCTTTATGCTGATAAGAGATATTGAACCAATGATGAGTATTCTCCATCGCAAACTGCAGTCATATAAAGGCGCTTTGTCAAACCCCTTCAACATCGAATCCAAGTCTAAAACACCGTAGCCACATTCTGTCGTGCCAAAAGGGTCGTGTGTATTTTCCATTACTCTCTTCCCAAAGCTTTCAGTATGAGGAAACTATGGTCATGGTATTCTGAGGCCAAATTTCATGCCATGCTGGCCATTGGTGAAGCATTTGTCTATATGACAGAGGGACCTTGCCTTAGGCCAACTTGGTCCATCGATTCATCTAGTATTGTTGACACCGACTTAAGAAATGGCTGTCCAAGGTTTCAGGCTGAAGTCTTTTCCCAGCCCTGCCTGGGGACAC
This sequence comes from Lacerta agilis, assembly GCF_009819535.1. Taxonomy (NCBI): domain Eukaryota; kingdom Metazoa; phylum Chordata; class Lepidosauria; order Squamata; family Lacertidae; genus Lacerta; species Lacerta agilis. Next base: position 89,351,988 of record NC_046315.1, on the reverse strand, counting down.
CCAGGGATGGAAGTGGAGACCTTTTGCATGCAAGTCATGCGCTGTACCACCGAACTATGGGATGTCATTTAAATGGTCTTATCGTTGGTGCCGGCCCATATGCCTGCGGTGTTGGCATGCCAGCAGCTTCTCCGTAGGGCTCAGATATCACTAGCATGCAAATGCCGCATGTGATAAAGAGAATTTAAACAAGATGCCGGCTGTGTGGAATGCTTACCCGAGTAAATGGCTTGCCCAAGGTCGGCATAGCCTTGAAAATCTAGGGAAATCGCAATGGAAAATGTTCACCAAAGAGGAATGTATGCAGGTCCATATTGTGTAAAAAAAATGCAAAATGCAAAAGAGAACAGACTATAATTGAAATGGCATAGGCTACACATTCAATACTATTATAACACAGGAATCGAGCTAAAGGCTTATAAACCCCTAACTCTTTAGCTCCTGAAATGAAAGATGCGAAAATGGAGTACTTTTCCTTTGTGCCACTTTTTTTTAATGCTAAACCACTAAATCGTCTGAATCCCTCGAAGGCATGTTCCCTCACTATGTTAGTTGTCATTATAGTCCCAAAACAACAGCGCAGAGAACTTTGATGGCTACTACTTGAAAGCACTGGGGACACGGGTGGTGCTGTGGTCTAAACCACAGAGCCTAGGGCTTGCTGATCAGAAGGTTGGCGGTTCGAATCCCCACAGCGGTGTGAGCTCCTGTTGTTCTGTCCCTGCTCCTGCCCACCTAGCAGTTTGAAAGCACGTCAAAGTGCAAGTAGATAAATAGGTACCACTCCGGTGGGAAGGTAAACAGCATTTCCGTGCGCTGCTCTGGTTCGCCAGAAGTGACTTAGTCATGCTGGCCACATGACCCAGAAGCTGTACACCAGCTCCCTCGGCCAGTAAAGCAAGATGAGCGCCGCAACCCCAGAGTCATCCGCAACTGGACTTAACGGTCAGGAGTCGCTTTACCTTTACTTGAAAGCACTACTTGCCTACTTTAAATGATCTCCCCCAGCCAATGTGTTTTGATGAGTGCAACGTGCCACCCTTGGAAAGCAACCCAGGACCTTCAGCTTGTTCAGAGGAGGACTTTGCAAATAGGATGGCGCCAGCACACATTTTTGTCGTCTGCAATGACTTCCAGTCCATTTCTGTGTCCAATTCAAAGTGCTGACATTAACCTTCAAAGCCCTAAAATAATTTTGCACCAGGTTATCTCAAAGGATTGCCTTCTCCCATAAATAACGCTCTAGCTTCGCCCTTAAGAACATGTGATGTTCTGCAGGTTCCCCTACCCAATGAAGTGAGGTGGGTGGGTTACTACAGAGGGGACCTTTTGGGTAATAGCAACCCACTGCAATGCCCTCCTCAAAGATACTTGTATCGTAACCTACCACCAGGTAAAACACTTTTTATTCTTACAGGCCTTTGCACAATATTTGCATACTTTAGTACTTTTTATATTCTTCCACCCTTTGAGCTTTTAATGCTATTTCATGTTGATTTATGCTGCTGGGGGCATTTTTGCTTGTTCTATCTTCTTTTTCATATATCTATAATTTTCATTAAATTTTCTGTTTTACAATTTAAAGTACTCGTTTTTACATCCTTAAAATATCAATGACTCCCCTTCTTCCCTCTCCATGGTTCATTTTTACATACCTGCATATTTTACAGAAACTATACCATTCAGTATTCCATTATTACATTCACCAAAACTTATTTACACTGTTGAGTTTTATCTTAACTCTGCCAGCGTTTTCAGCTGTTGCTTGTTTCATCTTCTATTTGCATGCGTGCAGCTAATTCATACTACAGTACAGTACAGTACAGTATGTGTGTGTGTGTGTGTGTGTATATATATATATATATATATATATGTGTGTGTGTGTGTGTGTGTATATATATATATATATATATATATATGTGTGTGTGTGTGTGTGTGTGTGTGTGTGTGTGTGTATGTATATATATATATATATATATATATATATATATATATATATATATATATATATATATATATATATGTATGTATATTTCTGATTGTATGTTTAATACAATGGTAAACCAGTCATGGACCAATATATAGAAATGCAGTTCCAGTCGCGTGTGAAGAAGAAGAAGAAGGAGGCAAAACCTTGCATGCTGCCTTTAAAACCCCACGTGGCAAAACTTGCCCGCAGCTGCCTTCGCTGCCATAACTTGGAAGTAACTCCCATTGAAGTCAATGGACCTTAACTTGAAAAGCAAACATTTGGCAGAGTTGGCACGTGGGGCATCTTTAATAGCGCTGTTATCGCTGGAGGAAAGGTGACAGAGGCTGCCCGTCTCGCCCCCAGTTTGCAACGTCGCACTGCAAACGTGCCAGCCTGCGATTTCCTCCTTTTCATATATAAAAATTTAATTTTTTATATTTATATTTAAGTTTACACACACGCACACAAACACACACACATATTAGTATTGGCATGGGCTTTGCAGAGAGCGCCATGTGAGCTAAAAGTTTTCCTGGGAGTTTATATAATATTAAAATATAAAAAAATAAAACTCCCAGGAAAACTTTTAGCTCACGTGGTGCAAAGCCCAGGCCGATACTAAAATGTAAATATACACACACACACACACTTAAATATAAATATAAAAAATTACATTTTTATATATGAATAGGAGGAAATCACAAGCTGGCACGTTTTTCAGAACGTGTGTAAAAATAAGTCCTAAAGAAATCGCCAGCCTTGGGGTGGGGGTTTATTATTATTTAAATAGTTTTTTTTTTCTTTAAGCAGGGTCGCTGCTCACAGCCACTGCCATGAAATGGAATTTGCAACTAATTCAACAATCGTCGAGAAGCTGCCCTAGATAACACCAGCGCCGAGAGAAACAATATATATGTGTATGTGTGTGTGTTTTCAAATAAAAAGCACAGAATTTATCAACCGGGAGAGTCCTTTTGAAAGTCCTTCTTCGAAAGCCGCAGAGCAGCTGCCGAAATAGCTCAGTTGGGAGAGCGTTAGACTGAAGATCTAAAGGTCCCTGGTTCGATCCCGGGTTTCGGCAGGCGGTGTTTCCTCCGCAATGAAGGTTTTATTTTTCCCATTCCCCTTCTTCCTTGAACTACTCCCTGCACGTTAAAATCTGCTTCTCGGGAGAGGTTAATCGCTGAAGCTCGATAGCTGCTCTGCAGGATCGCACACAGACAGAAGCTGAGCTTTTTTTTTCTTTCTCCCCCCCCCCCCTTTGAAATAGCAAAGACTGGCAGAGCTCTGTTTGCTATCTGAAAAACCAGAGTTAAGAGGATTTAACTCCAGACAGCTTTTGAATTATGGTGCTGGAGGACGAGACTCTTGAGAGTCCCATGGACTGCAAAAAGATCAAACTTATCCATCCTTAAAGAAATCAGCCCTGAGTGCTCACTGGAAGGGCAGATCCTGAAGTTGAGACTCCAGTACTTTGGCCACCTCATGAGAAGAGAAGACTCCCTAGAAAAGACCCTAATGTTGGGAAAGATGGAGGGCACAAGGAGAAGGGGACGACAGAGGATGAGATGGTTGGACAGTGTTCTCGAAGCTACCAACATGAGTCTGACCAAACTGCGGGAGGCAGTGGAAGACAGGAATGCCTGGCTTGCTCTGGTCCATGGGGTCACGAAGAGTCGGACACGACTGAACGACTGAACAACAACAACAACAACAACAACAACTCCAGACAGAGGCTTAATGTTGCAAACAGGTCATTCAGATATCACAAATGGGTTGACAATATTTAAAAAACTAAAAAACCCCACAAAACACACACAAAAAACACACAACTAAAAAAACTGTGGGCTGGCAATTTGTATGCAGTTGATATAGAAAAATAGGGGTGGTTGGCTTTTGCTGCCCAACTCCCCAAGGGACTGAGTCTCCTAAGTTCATGATCTGTCAGAGATGAATGGATGGAGGCTGGATGCACTGAAATCAAGACAGATCTTTATTTTTATGTTGCAATGGAGTTCCCACCCCTCTTAGCAAGGAGGCAAGAGAGACCCAGAACCAAGAAAAAACACAATTGTAGTATTAGTAATAGTAGTAGTAGTAGTAGTAATATTACTATTATTTATACCCCGCCCATCTGGCTGGGTTTCCCCAGCCACTCTGGGCGGCTCCCAACAGAATATTAAAAACACGATAAAACATCAAACATTAAAAACTTTCCTAAACAGGGCCGCCTTCATCACTTTTAAGGGTTGGCATTTTGGCGTGCAGAAGGAGGACATCTCTACAAACAGTCAGAAATTGCATCACACCTAAGGTGGGGTTACTGTGGCTCAGGCAGGCCAAGGTGTGATATTCCTGAGGATTTAGCAAGTTTTACATAGTTCCAGACACAGTTCACGCAAAACATTAGCGTTGGATAAGACAATCAGGTTGCCCCTCGGACATCCCTAAATGCAGAGCCTCTGGGCAAACAATTGCAATTATTACAAAGACGGTTCGTAGATATAGGAGAGGAATTATTTCAGGAACTTCTCCTCATTGCTATCTGCCTGCGTGTTCTCAGGGATTAAGGAGGCAGAGGGAATGTTTATAGAGTCTTTAGGAGAGGCAAGATTACTTTTGGATTGCTCTCCTGAACTGTTTTAGACATGTGGTCTATATACTTATGTATGTGTGTTTACCTTATGCAATTATCAACATTTATTCTATATTTGAGACCTTAGCCAGGGGTCAGCAAACTTTTTCAGCAGGGGGCCGGTCCACTTTCCCTCAGACCTTGTGGGGGGCCAGACTATATTTTGAATAAAAAAAGAAGAAGAACCAATTCATATGCCCCACAAATAACCCAGAGATGCATTTTAAATAAAAGGACACATTCTACTCATGTAAAAACACACTGATTTTCGCACTGTCCAGGGGCCAGATTTAGCAGGTGATTGGGCCGGCTCTGGCTCCCAGGCCTTAGTTTGCCTACCCATGCCTTAAAAAGGTAAAGGTAAAGGGACCCCTGACAGTTAAGTCCAGTCGCGAACGACTCTGGGGTTGTGGCGCTCATCTCGCTTTATTGGCCGAGGGAGCCAGTGTACAGCTTCTGGGTCATGTGGCCAGCATGACTAAGCCACTTTTGGCGAAACCAGAGCAGCGCACGGAAACGCCGTTTACCTTCCCGCCGGAGTGGTACCTATTTATCTACTTGGACTTTGACGTGCTTTCAAACTGCTAGGTTGGCAGGAGCTGGGACCAAGCGACAGGAGCTCACCCCATCATGGGGATTAGAACCGCCAAGCTTCTGATCGGCAAGCCCTAGGCTCTCTGGTTTAGACCACAGCGCCACCTGCGTGCTCTACCCATGCCTTAGAAACTGGGAAAATCTTGCCTGCTTGAGGAGCAGTGATGCTGCAATAAACACTTGTCTAGAAGTCCCCCCCCCCTCCGATCTGCATGGCTTGCGATAGGGTCAGCCTAGCTCACACATCATTTAGGTTCATTTGCCCTAATTAACATCATGTTGCTTCTAGGTCAAAATCTACAATAAAATAAATTTATGGCTATATTGTTCAGGAAAGCCTTGAGGCTTAAAGAAAGAATCTTACTTTGTTTAGCTGCTGCCACTACTTAATATTACTACTACTATTTATTTCAGACAATCAATGCTTCCATTGTTCCACACGCAGAAATATGTCAATGAATTTGAATGACTTCTGCACAGTAGTGTTGTTGTGTTTCCTTCTGCCAACTTTGAGACCTGGGTTTCTGCACTGATAAAAAGCAAAGCAAACAAACCACTCTCAGGGAGCATGTGATTCACTTCAATGCTTGCTCACACACAGACACATACCCGGGGCAAACAAAATTGTAGTTGCGTGATTTGGTAATATGGCTTCCCATATCCGGCGAACAAACAGTCCTGCCAATGGAAATGGCTAACATTTCCTGTTTCCCAGAAGGACAAGCAAGTCATTAAAGTACCATCACATCGACACAAACCAAAACACCAGAAACAAGCTTTTCCCACACACAGAAGACTCATTCATTGAGCGTTTGCTGAATGTCTGTGCCTGCTGGCTTGTCTTGTTCATAGGATAGTATGCCCTTTGGTGTTGAACTGTTTTCTCAGATCTTGCTTTGAAAAGAACTTTTTGAAGATGAAAAACCAAGTAGGAGAGCTGGAACTTCAACATGGTGCTGACAGCGAGATGGCCCTCTGCTTGAAACTCAATGCCTGACTCAATGTTTGGTCAAGTTTTGAGTTTCGGGGCAATGTGGCTACTGAGGAGCAGAGCCAAGCATGAGTTTGGCTCCTGTTTAAAAGCGAGGTTTGTGTGAAGTGATGGCAGCAACAGCTCCACAAACACAGCTTTGGTGGTGGTGAACATGGCAGGGCCACAAAGCACCAGAAGATGGTCTTGATGACAGCCTGGCAGATGTGGGTAGGCGACGGCCCTTTCTGAGTCCCAGGAGGTGCCCATCGATGCTGATCCCTGGTGTTGGGCCTGCCAGGAAGCCACACATTTAAGGAGAAACGTCATTTCTGCACCATCCCTTGGAATCCAGCCACCACATACTTGATGTCAGAGGAACAGGAGATGAGGATTCCAGGTAGGAATCGGAGTGATTCTTGAGAGCTCTTGGGAAGTTTCTGGCTAGAATGGTTGGCTATTCTGTCAATGTCCTGGTCATTCTGTGGGATGTGGAGATGACTCAGAAGAAGAAGAAGAAGAAGAAGAAGAAGAAGAAGAAGAAGAAGAAGAAGAAGAGTTTGGATTTGATATCCCGCTTTTCACTACCCGAAGGAGTCTCAAAGCGGCTAACATTCTCCTTTCCCTTCCTCCCCCACAACAAACAATCTGAGGTGAGTGGGGCTGAGAGACTTCAAAGAAGTGTGACTAGCCCAAGGTCACCCAGCAGCTGCATGTGGAGGAGTGGAGACGCGAACCCAGTTCACCAGATTACGAGTCTACCGCTCTTAACCACTACACCAAACTGGCTCAGGAGGCTGACATGATTGTTCCTAAACACCATGTCCTCCAATGCAGAGCCCATCCAGTAATTTGATTTTCTGGGGGTGTATGGGCAATGAAACAGACAAACCACCAAAAAAAACCTTGGTTACATACAATAGTAGCTCAAACCACAACAAACGTAACCTGCTGAGTCTCATTAATATAATATCTTGTTTTTTGTCATTACCATCAAACGGGTATGAAGTTCAACTAAATGCTAAACCAGGATTATAATACAAAATATACACAGATCTGCTTCACATGTATAGAAAGAGGCCCAAAATAATTAATGCATGGAGGAATGATAACAATTCATAAAGTTCATAGAATCATAGAGTTGGAAGAGACCACAAGGGACATCCAGTCCAACCCCCTGCCAAGCAGGAAACACCATCAAAGCATTCCTGACAGATGGCTGTCAAGCCTCTGCTTAAAGACCTCCAAAGAAGGAGACTCCACCACACTCCTTGGTAGCAAATTCCACTGCCAAACAGCTCTCACTGTCAGGAAGTTCTTCCTAATGTTTAGGTGGAATCTTCTTTCTTGTAGTTTGAATCCATTGCTCCGTGTCCGCTTCTCTGGAGCAGCAGAAAACAACTTTTCACCCTCCTCTATATGACATCCTTTTATATATTTGAACATGGCTATCATATCACCCCTTAACCTTCTCTTCTCCAGGCTAAACATACCCAGCTCCCTAAGCCGTTCCTCATAAGGCATTGTTTCCAGGCCTTTGACCATTTTGGTTGCCCTCTTCTGGACACGTTCCAGCTTGTCAGTATCCTTCTTGAACTGTGGTGCCCAGAACTGGACACAGTATTCCAGGTGAGGTCTGACCAGAGCAGAATATAGTGGTACTATTACCTCCCTTGATCTAGACGCTATACTCCTATTGATGCAGCCCAGAATTGCATTGGCTTTTTTAGCTGCTGCATCACACTGTTGACTCATGTCAAGTTTGTGGTCTACCAAGACTCCTAGATCCTTTTCACATGTACTGCTCTCAAGCCAGGTGTCACCCATCCTGTATTTGTGGCTTTCATTTTTTTTGCCAGTAATGTTAAGTTCAGTAATGTTCCATGCATAGAATGTGACAGTTCCGTGAAAAGACACGAGAAAAATACGTGGAATGTAGTAGTTCCATGAGATGATGCAAAAAGGAACAAGGATTTCCGGAATATATTCTCCCTGTTTCGCCCTTCGGCTTCTTCAGCAATATGGAATCTAAATAATACAAATAAATCAAAAGCTGTAATCTTACACATATTGCATGATCCAATCTTAGAAATGCAACATAGCCAAATAGATTATACTTACCAAACATGATATTATGACAATGTACATCACAGGTATTCCAAAAGGCTGCAATAAACTCTTGTGATACAGTAAGGAATACAGGGCAGGGAGATAGCTAGAACTTTGGTGTTGATAAACCCTGATGTACATCTAGACTAATGCAAGGGTGAACATGTTATCTAGGCTACAAAGTGGTGGCAAAGAAGTGATACTTCACTGCCATGGTGTCAATGGGGTGCCATCCAGTGATGCTTTTGTTACTGGTCTGAGGCCTCTTACAGCTTGTCTCGTGGTGTAATACGAAGGAACCCTGCTAACGTGTTTGCTATGCACTTTGAGGAGAGGAATTGCGTTGTCTCGGGCATCACAGTTTCTGCAGATTAGCCAAGGGGCGTGTCCAGAGCACCATCTAGTCATTTTCTATGGGATGCATAGCTTCAGTGCCTGAAGGAGCCCCAGCTTTAAGAAGTACTGGTTCTCAGTGCTTGATCCTACGGCTGGAGACATAATTCAGATTCCAGCTGGAGTGATGATGATGAGCAACTGTGTGAGGTTGGGAAGTGGCTATTTGTCCAAATAACTAAGCCTAAAAAGGTAAAGGGACCCCTGACCGTTAGGTCCAATTGCGGACGACTCTGGGGCTGCGGCGCTCATCTCGCTTTATTGGCCGAGGGAGCCGGCATCCAGCTTCTGGTTCATGTGGCCAGCATGACAAAGCTGCTTCTTGGCGAACCAGAGCAGCGCACAGAAACGCCGTTTACCTTCCCGCCAGAGTGGTACCTATTTATCTACTTGCACTTTGACGTGCTTTCGAACTGCTAGGTTGGCAGGAGCAGGGACCATTCAAATACAGATACCTGGTAAAATCTGAATGTGTATTAGTTAATTGTCACACACTAGCTAATGGGGTGCAATAACATTACCGGTAAATTTGACGGTGATATGGGTAGGTTGGAAGAGCTTGAGTCATTTAACTTCCAACTTCATTTCCGATATTTCCCAGATGAAAGTAGGAGCTTGCTTGTTAGTTTTCCAATTCTCGTCCCAAGGATTTCTGCCAGAGTCCCAGCTACCCCCTCTGTGACACATTGCAGAACTCTGCAGCTAGTGTTTCTTTCATGGGCTGCACTCATGTTCTGTCTTCTAATGATGAAAAAAAGCCAAGAAAATTTGGGCAAAGAGGTACTAAGTGCAATAATCCCATGAGGCTGCTTAGGCTGTGATAACCTCGCAGTGAACGACCTCACGGGCTGTGAACGACCTCACGGGATTATTGCAAGCGTACAATGAAATAGAAAGCTTTGAACCTTCAGGGGAAGGGGGAGATGCCACCTAAATGAGTATGTACATGTTTGATATCATCTTAAAAGTCTGGCCTGGGTAAGTTGGGCAGACAACTTGCCAACCGTTTCTTGAGATGGGGTTGCTCAAGGCGAATTTCTGGTGGATTAATTGCATTTGTAACGTCGTTTCATTACTTTAGGAAACGAATCCTCAGTTTAGGTAGATTGGCAGATGCAAGATGGCACAAGAAAACAAAACCAAACAAGCCTTGTGGGCAGGAATTGGGGCAGGCAATCTTATGGGGTGGGTGTCCTTGGAGGGAGAACATCAACATTTGAGGGTGTACCCCTGTGAAAGAAGGGGGGGAGCCCACAGCAAGGACTCATTCACACTTCTGCTTGCCCTGTGCCCAGAAAGTTCCTGCCTCGAGTGGCAAAAACACTTGTTCCAGTCCTGGAACCGGACCTGAGATCTTATGCACGTGCTGAATTATGGACCAGTTTCCCCAGAAACAGAAGTCAGTCCTGCTTCCAATCGGTGTATCTGAACCTTCACATAAGTCTATATGCATACAAACAGTGGCGTAGCAAGGGCGGGGCGTTGGGGGCGGGGCGCCCCGGGTTCCAGCCTGGGGAGGGTGACACTCTGCGCTACCCCCCCCCCCGCGAGTGCGACTCCTAAGCCGCCACCCGGAAGGGGTGCCGGGCAGTGGCTTGGGAGTCCGGGCGGACTGCGCATGTCCGCAGCAGCCCGCAGCACTGCAGTCCACCCAGGCTGCTACGGACATGTGCAGTCCGCCCGGGCTGCACTCTGTAGCGCATGCGTATTGATGTCATGACGCATACGCTACAGAGTGAGGCTTGGTACGCCTCTGCATACAAAGGATGTGACTCACTTCCCAGCAGTCTGGCATCCCCTTCTGTTGCTGAGCAAGGACTATAGCAATTGTTGGCTCCTGTTTCCTTTCCTTTCCTTCCCTTTCCCTTTCCCTTTCCCTTTCCCTTTCCCTTTCCTTTTCCCTTTCCCTTTCCCTTTCCCTTTCCTTTTCCTCTTCCTTTTCCTTTCCCTTTCCCTTTCCTTTCCTTTCCTTTCCTTTCCTTTCCTTTCCTTTCCTTTCCTTTCCTTTCCTTTCCTTTCCTTTCCGACATTCTTCAGGGGGAGGGAGGGAGGGAGGGAGAGAGAGAGTGAGAGTGAGAGAGAGAGAGAGAGAGAGAGAGAGAGAGAGAGAAGAAAATGGTTTGGAAGAGGACTGTCACTATTAGTGGCTTGCAAACTCATATTGCTTTTTCCTCCAGTAACAATATTTAGCAGATTTTCGATACTGTTTAAAAGACCTGCAAATCCTGTCTTCTCAGAGGTAACAATGGTACAAAAGATGCGTGTGTATGCTTCACGATGAGAAGCGAAAACTTCCCTCCAACTGCTCTTGGTTTTCTCATAAACGATTATCTGCTTCCAATTTATTTATACTTATTTTATTTATCTCTAGAGAAGTTCTACACCTCAGCTTCCCGGGGCCTGCATGCTACTTTTTGCAGCTATGGACAATTAAAACCAACCTGAAAATACAAGGCAAGTCCGAAAGAACAAAGACAAGACAAAGAAACTCACAATATTATCAAACCAGAGATAGGCGCAGCAGATAGGCTTTTATAGCAGATTACTGTTTTAAATTCTCTCTCTCTCTCTGCATAACATTACATTTATTCTACCTATCTATGCCACAAAGAAACCGGTGTCTCCATGCACAGTGCATGAACTCCAATGCTAGCGGTGTTGCAGAATGCAAAAGAGAACAGGCGAGAGAGAAGACAAGGAATGAAAGGCATTTTGTCTCACTGACCCAGAGAGCCAAAGTATTTCACATATCCCCCACCTCTCAAAAGGCCTCTTTTTTGCCCTTGATGTCATGTGCTAAGCACGAGGGTTGGTAGAAAGCTAATCCTTCTAATTAGGGTTTGCTGCCCCTACAGAGAAACCCCCCAGCCGTGGCCTCTTGGCAAGCAACAAAGGACCAAACTGTCCTCGTTTCTACCACATTCAATAAAAATTAGGCTCCAGGATTAAGCAAACGCCCCAAAGTCTAACCCGGTAGGCTGTGACGGGTTGGGGGGTTGGAGACCTCATTTGGTCACATAAAACCTGGCTTGCTTGTTCAGCCCAGAGGCTGCGGATAAGACCGCCTGCCCTCAATCCCATGCTGACTTTGCAGGTTGAACAAAGCGAGTCAAGAAGTCCTGGAGTCTGATACTGATATGGCCTTCCTGCTGTTTTGCTGCGCTCTCTTAGGATGCCTGAGCCCCTTTTGGCCTCCGGAGGCCACGGCGCAATTCCCACGAGCGTGCATGACGGCGGAGATGCTGCAGTCCAAGCAATGCTGCCCTCCTTCGGGGCCTAATCCTAACAACGTGTGCGGCTCGCAGCAAGGCAGGGGCACCTGTAAGGAGGTGCAAGTGGACACCAGACCTTGGAGCGGCCCTTACACTCTCCGCAATGTGGACGACCGAGAACGATGGCCACTGAAATTCTTCAACAGAAGTTGTCAGTGTACAGGTGAGAATAATAATAATAATAATAATAATAATAATAATAATAATAATAATAATAATAATAATAATATAATTTATACTGTACCCCACCCACTCTGGGCGGCTCCCAACAGAAAATTAAAAACACAATCAAACATCACACATTAAAAACTTCCCTAAATAGGGTTGATTTCAGATGTCTTCTAAAAGTCAGATAGTTGTTTCTTTCCTTGACATCTGATGGGAGGGCGTTCCACAGGGCGGGTGCCACTACCGAGAAGGCCCTCTGCCTGGTTCCCTGTAACCTCACTTCTCGCAGTGAGGGAATTGCCAGAAGTCCCTCTGAGGTGGACCTCAGTTTATGAGGGCTGAATGATGGGTGCGGAGACGCTCCTTCAGGTATACTGGGAGGGAGGTTCCTTACTCTCTGGAGAAAGCCAGGAATATTCAGAAATACACTAGAAAGTCCCCATGATTCTGTCGGGTTCCATCTACTTTGCATGTGCAAAATAGACACAAAGCTACGTTTTATATTTCTTATTTTCACCCCCAGTACTTGTGATACGTGTCGACAGTTTCCGATGTTACTTTTCCCTCTTAACGTTCCAAAAACAGCTATACAGAAGCAGGAAGAAAAATGGCTACAGGTGCACAGCTTTGTGATGTGTTCAGACCCGAATCGGACGTACATCATGATGAAAGGCAGGAGAGCAGAGTTTTGCCGCTTTTGCCACTTTTAGGCATTTCCCCACATTAAAAAGAGGCCTTTTGATTCATGGAACTTACTAATTGCCTGACAAGAAAGACACTAAGAGCTACAAATTTAACTTTCTTTGGGGGAGAGACCACTAGAGATTTATGGTGCCTTTGCAATATATGTTGAAATTGTAAGTATATGAGCAGATTATATTGGAACCAAACAGAAACTCCTATAGCAGAATGCCAGTCCCATACAGCGTTTCTGAAAGCTCAGCTCAGCTTTTATACCTCCAGACAATTTTACAGCTCCCAAACTCTCTCTAACGCTCTCTAAATTCAGACTGACATCTGGATCCAACTTTATTTACCCTGCTTCTCACCTAGAGAGCCATCATCTCCTCCAAGCTCTGGATACCACATTGCAGAAGCTGGGGAGAGATTTCTATTCCAGCTACCTCCTGTCATTTGGGAATGTTTTAGTAGTCAGCCAGCATCTGCCACAGTCACCAAACAATAACAAAACAGTATTAAAATGAATACGACATTTTCTTCACCTCCTGCTCTTGGGTTTTGGAAATGCATTAATTTGGAGGAAGATCTGGAGCTAATTGCCAGTTTAGTAGCAGCAATTAGACAAACAAGAGATCTTTTTGGAAATCTCCAAGATCTCCCAAAGTGTGTTCTCTGGTATATGTTTGTTTTTCTAATGCATCCGTTTAACCTTCTGGTGGCTGCTTTGCTGATAATATCGCTCTGTTATGCTAAAGGCAGTACTGTTCCGTCCTTGCCAAAAATGTTTTAGCCACCAGAACACAAAGCGCAGTTATGAGACCTCATGTAAGAACAGCGCATGAGGCAGCTTGAAGGAAAGTTTTGAGCTGACAGATAAGGTTTCATTTGAAAGCATTTGTGTGTTCCACATCAGATGCATTAGGGTAGCCAATTTGCCCGGAGGCGAGAAAAAGAAAAAGATAGAAACGAGCAAGTAACAGTTGCTGCGGTTGTACCTATCAAGTCCCTCAATGTCAATTTGATTGCCAGGTTGAAACACGGAAATAATGCTATGTTAATTTATTCATTATATTTACACCCCATTTTTACTTCAAGGATCTTAAGGCAGGGGAAATGATCCCCCCACTTTTATTTCGACTAGGTCTGAGCTCTCTTAAGGCACTCATATTTGTAGTCGGTCTAGAGAGGGTATTTTGTTCATGAGCTCCCAATATCTCGAGCTGGCGTGGTCTGCAGGTAAGCGTCAAGGCTGGAGCCAGGTGGCAACTAGATACTTCAGTTCTGAAAACAGGGCATTTGCACCTGGTCAAACAACACATGTTCTTCTCTCTATCTTCATTTTCTCCATTGCGGGGGTAATCTTGAGTTATGTATTGCAGTTCTCACCCTAGGCCACTAGGGGTGTTGTGTATACAGGTGAAACTCGAAAAATTTGAATATCGTAGAAAAGTCCATTTATGTAAGCAATTGTTTTCATTAGCTACTGGAGTTGAATATATGAGATAGACTCATGAAATGCGAAGCGAGATATGTCAAGCCTTTGCTTGTTATAATTGTGATGATTATGGTGTACAGCTGATGAAAACCCCAAAGTTGAGATTGTTAATTTGGGGTTCTCATCAGCTGTACGCAATAATCATCACAATTACAACAAATAAAGGCTTGACATATCTCGCTTTGCATGTCATTAGTCCATCTCATATATTAGTTTCACCTTTTAAGTTGAATTACTGAAAGAAATGAACCTTTCCACGATATTCTAATTTTTCGAGTTTCGCCTGTATAGTTTCACTCTGCCCACCGTGGCTGCAGTTCTCACTCAGGTCCGCAACATGCAAATGAAGGATTGAGAATGCCGTTCGCGGATTGGGTAGCTAGAGAGTGTTTGTTACTGTTGCATGTTACTGAGTGCTATATCAACAGGCTGGCTGGGCCTTCAGTTCAGTTGTGTTCCAGACTGAGAATAAAGAGAGCTGCTTGGAGAATCACTGTGTCGTCTGCTATGTCCACCCGCTACTTAATATCTTGACTGTATCCTTCCCAGGTCCAGTTAAAGAGTTAGTGGTGACATTCGCTTGCCTGGACCATCTGAAGCAATTGCAGCTTGTCATTGCACTTATTTAGAAGTGTGGCTTAAATGTCCCTGCAGAGCTTAGGCAATTAAAAAATACCACCAGGCATAACACTGCTTCTGAATGCAGTTGTTTTCTAGCCAGAGCAGGGAAAATAATTCCTGCTTGACGGAACTGGTTCGTCCCCACACACTGACGCTCAAATTTAGATCGGGCCTGCACAACTTGTGCCCCAACTTGTGGCCCACTAGGACCTTGTCAAATCTTAAAGCTTGCTTGCTTCCGGTCTGGGACCGTAGAGGCTGGGAGATTACGAAGCAAGGTGCCAGTACACGACTGATGTTCTCTCTTGAGTTAGGTGGGTCAATCTACACAGATTGCCAACCTAGCTGGATTTCCTGAGAGACCAAGGCTGTGCATGCTATATTTTCGAACCCTCCAAGTGTCCCTATTTTCCAAGGACAGTCCCGGATTTACAGAAGCTGTCCCGGTTTCTGATTTGATCCCAGAATGTCCCGCTTTCCCTTAGGACAGGGGTCTGCAACCTTTAAGACCAAAAGAGCCACTTGGACCCGTTTCCGAAGGGGGAAAAAAACCTGGGAGCCGCAAAACCATTGCGACATTTAAAACAAATATAACACTGCATTTTATTTTTAAAAATCCTATTTAAATAAAAAAAAAATCCAATTTAAATAAAAAAATCCTATTTAAATAAAAAAAATCTGATTTAAATAAAAAAAATCCATTTAAAAAAAAATAAAAAATCATTCATTTTTATCCATCCTGGGGACCACTACCAGGTCACAGCCTGATCCAAGGTGGGTTGCAACAGCATACAAATATTTGATTTGTTGGGTTTTTTTTAAAATGAGTCCTCAACTGCACACTTGTGTTAAATGTTTGTCCCATGTCTAATTGAAGACTGCTGGCTTTTACAATAATCTTAGTGTCTTTTACTCTTAATATTTCAGACCAGAGGCTATGTTCACCTCTTCCAACCTCCTCTCTTGCTAAATAAAGCACAGAATTGCACCAGAGAAGCCTGTGATGTTTGTGCTGACTTGCATACAGGTGGCTGTAGTAGTTCGTAGTGTTCAAACCTTTTTAGGGGAGTTCCCTGCCCCCTTAATGACAATGGCGATAGATTTTGCACATGAACACAGATCCAAGTTAGGACTCCTCTCTTCCACGCCAACAGGTGCTTTGTCAAGGCTCCCCTAACACACACTCAGGACAGAGGAAAAACTGCAAAACGTCCCGGCCTTGCTCCGGGGCGGAGAGAGACGCGCGCCCGCGAGAGCGCGGTCTGATGCTGCGAGCGGAACCAGGAGCGAAGGAGGCAGCGGCAGGGAAACAGGCGCCGCTTCCTCGACCATTTTTAAAAAGAGGGCTTCCCCCCTCGCCCTCGCCTGCCACCCGCCGCCCCTGGCCCAACCCACAGCTGCTTACCTCGTCGTCGCCTCAACGCAGCAGCCAGCAGCCTTCCAAGAGGAACCGCGGCCAGCCCGCCCCCGCGGTCCCACGACCCAGCCGAGGAGTCCTGGCCTCCAGTGCCCGTGCGGGCACGCGTCTGAAGGCCCCCTTCCTGCCCCCATCCTATCCCGCCTCCCAGGTGCCTCTGGATGCTGCGGGGTCCCACATAGCTGCCGACCCCGGAGCTCCCCTGTCCGCCCCAAGGCCGCCTCCCACGCTATGAAGACTCCCGGAGCTGGGCAGGGTTGGTCCCGCCAGGCAGGCTTGGGGGGGCGGCCTCTCCCATGGACGCCTGCTTCGGAGGTGGAGGCAGGGTCTTCAAAGTTCCCCCTCCCGCTCGCCCAGCTCCATCTCTTCCCGAAGGAGCGCACGCGCCTCAGGTGCGCTCCCCGCCAGAGCCCTCAGCTGAGCTGCGCCACCTCTACTACGTCCCCACCGCCTCCGAGCCCCGCTGTTCAAGGCCAGGTGATCCTGGGTACGCCCCTGAGCAGCGCCCTCAGCCTCTGGAGGGCGGGCCGCCGGCCAGCTGGAGGGCAGTCGCTTCCGCTGGCCAGCTGGAGAAGTGAGCGGGCGTATCTGCAGCCGTGTAAAAGAGCCGCATGCGGCTCCGGAGCCGCAGGTTGCTGACCCCCGCCTTAGGACATCCCTAGTTTCATCAGAGAAACGTTGGAGAGTATGGAATAGGATGTCCCTATTTTCATTGGAGAAATGTTGGAGGGTAGAAGGTAAAGGACCTCTGGACGGTTAAGTCCAGTCAAAGGTGACTATGGAGTGCGGCGCTCATTTCGCTTTCGGGCCGAGGGAGCCGGCGTTTGTCCGCAGACAGCTTTCCGGTTCATGTGGCCAGCATGACTAAACCACTTCTGGCGCAATGGAACACCATGATGGACACCAGAGTGCACAGAAAGGCTGTTTACCTTCCCACCGGAGTGGTACCTATCTATCTACTTGCACTGGTGTGCTTTCGAACTGCTAGGTTGGCAGGAGCTGGGACGGAGCAACGGGAGCTCACCCCGTTGTGGGGATTTGAACTGCCGACCTTCTGATTGGCAAGCCCAAGAGGTTCAGTGGTTGCAGTTAATGACAGTGGCAAACTTTGGGCTTGCAAATTTCAGTGGCGCCTTTCCCGATGCTAAAATTGAGCACCCCCACCTCTCACACTCTGTTTTTGCAGCTTCATTTTGGCGCCCCCTGCGATGCAACGACAGTGTTTGCACTTCTCTAAAACTGCCTCTGTTAATGACCTACCAACGGGGCGGTGGATCAGTAGCCTTATTGAGCTACTGTTTTTAGAGCAATACTTCGTTCTGTGGACATTGCTCTTCCTTGTAGCTAGGGTATTATAAATCAGAAATAATTGAATATGAAAGTCTGACCTATTCCAGTTTTCTTCTGCTAATACTCCTTGTAAGGGATTATTGTTTGAATGCGCCGACTGATTTAGGGCAGAGGTCATGAATGTAATTGCAAGCAATTACCAGCCATTATGGCTCTTAGATGGCTTCTTCCATACTTCATCTTTTATGAATGTGATAGATTTTCCTCGTATGTTGAGACAAGTCAGCAAATCCTTGCTGTCAGTGCTGTCCACACATTCCCCTTTTCTCTGCATCCCATGTGATCCCTGTACCATTTTAGGAAGTGGTGTTCACAGGGCAACAGTCTAATCAGTATCTATACTGTCATTTCTTGTCAAGTACTGCATTTTGGTGTCTGTCCCCCCCCCCCAAACCAGCTTTGATCTGAATTGAGGCCAAGAATGACCCTGTACTCTGTACTCTGCTGAAGCTATATCCCAGGGGGCAGGGATCTCTCCAGATCTCAGAACTAGGGAAGGGGAATAGTACTGTTTAAATATATATATATATATATATATATATATATATATATATATATATATATATATATATATATATATACACACACACACACACACACACACACACACATATAATATTTATGAAAAATTTAACTGAAAACATACATAAAGAAAAAACATAACTACAATAACAACAAACACAAAAACACATAGACATTAAAAATAATTATTCTTCCTCACATCATGGTGGGACTTCCTCCTGTCTACTCCTCCTGCGTCCCTTGTAAATACCTTTTTTGTAACTTCCACAATTACCTATAGTTCTATTTATTTTCTAACAACAAAATTCATTAATATCTCAAACCTCTTAACATATATTATATCATTATCTACTCAATTAAACTTATATCTTATCTTATCCTTATCATCTTCCAACCTATTCATCTATCTTCTATTCTACAACCTATCCTATCCTCAAGTTATATCTAACTTTCAATCATACAATGATCTTTTAAGTACAATTTAAAATTCTTCCAAAAAATAAATATATATTTTTAAATCTGTTCTCATAACTGGCTCCATGTTACCTACTGTATGGTGACACTGGTGAAGGAAGAGGAGTGGGGGGGGGAGCGCACTGCCCCCGGCAGCGCGATCCCGTTTGGGTGTCATTACAGCTGCCCCCCCTGCGCTGGGCGCCCCACCCCTGCAGATGGCACGCCCCACCCCTGGGACACGTGCCAGCCCCGCCCCTGCCTGCTCTCCGCCCCCCCCCCCGGTGCCGGAGCATGAAGCTCCGCCACTGCATGGTGAGCCTGTACATCAGGTTTAGTCTGCTCTTTCCAAATGTCACACCAACTCTGGAGACTTCAGGGAGGATGGCTGGCAAATTTGACCAAGGTAGCAGTCATGGTCTCATTTGTTCACAATGCCTTTAGCGTATACATGGAGGTGACTTTATGGAAACAGCTCTCCTGAGATGTTGGAGAGCATGAAGTAGTCATTTTGGCTGCATACACAACATACATTTAAGGAATCACAAAGAATCATGGAAAATGTAGTTTACCCCTCTCTGAGTTACAATTCCCAGCGTCCTTAACAAACTATAGTTCTCAGGATTCTTGATGTGCATG
Organism: Lacerta agilis; assembly: GCF_009819535.1. Taxonomy (NCBI): domain Eukaryota; kingdom Metazoa; phylum Chordata; class Lepidosauria; order Squamata; family Lacertidae; genus Lacerta; species Lacerta agilis. The sequence goes on along the minus strand of NC_046315.1, from coordinate 89,332,697 downwards.
TTTGTGTGTGCTTTTGTCAGGCTTCAGGGAATCGGCTTCCTCCTCCATGGCAGTAGATAAGCAGAACAAAGGAAAAGGAGTCTTCTTACCAGTTAGAAAGTTTAATAATCACAGCGACAGAACAAAGAACACCTCTCCTAGAAATGGCGGTGCTCCCAGTTAAGGAACCCACCCCTTTCCATCCCTATTAATCTACGTCACTCCTACGTCTTGTAATCTGAGCTTGTACCCTCTGTGCTTTCTGTTCTGCCACTTTCTGAGCTCTCCTTGACTTTGGAGAAGGGTGTGTGTGTGAATGCTGTCCAGAGACTGTGAATCTGTTAACCCTCTCTCTTCCAGTGTTTCTTCTCCTAGCTGTTCCCCATTCAGTATTTCCCAGCATCTGCCTTCTGGACTATGTCCCTCTGCAAACCACTGTTCCAAATCTATACTGTCTTCCTGCTCCTGGGAAGATTCAGGATCCAGAGCAGGAGCAGGAGGAGGGGGAGGCTGCCAGCATTCCTCCTCAGTGCAGCCCTCCTCAGCACAGTCCCTGACAGCTTTGAATGTTTAGCGTTTATTCAGCCTTTTAACTCCTCCTCATCACAGAGGTTTGGGCAACATCTTCTGCTTCTGTACGCTGAGGTATGACTGGTGCTGTCTTTCAATACAGGGAATTTTGCCGGCTACAATTGTGGGGACTGCAAATTTGGTTGGTCAGGGCCCAACTGTGACGTCAGGAAGCCTCTGGTTGTCCGGAAGAATATCCACGCTTTGACGGAGGAAGAGCGAGAGCAATTCTTGGATGCCCTCAACCGTGCAAAGACCACCGTCCACCCCGACTATGTGATTGCTACCCAGCATTGGCTGAGTCTGCTTGGTCCCAGTGGAAATGATCCGCAAGTTGTAAATTGCAGCATTTACAATTACTATGTGTGGCTTCATTATTACTCAGTCAGAGACACACTTTTAGGTTGGTGATTTCCATGAGCAATGGATAAGATAGAAAAAGCTGAAACACACACCAAAAGGAATGTCAACAGAGTGTTGTTGTTGTTGTTGTTGTTGTTGTTGTTGTTGTTGTTGTTGTTGTTTTATTATAAAAAAACCACTTTGGAAAAAACACACTGTAGTTAACACAGGAAATGAAACATTTCCAACACAGTGGATCAGATTTGTCTGAGAATTTCCCCTCTTCTGGGGAAGAGGATTTTTTCCCCATTCTCCCAACTTAGGAACTTCGGAATGCTCCTTGAAGCTTCTTAGGATTCCTGTAATCTTTGGAATAGTCTAGTTAGTAGAAAGGCAGTATGGTTTGTACAGTACTGAGGTTTGAATTTGTATTACCGGTACATTTATTTTACACTGTTTGGGGTGGTTTTTTTGGGGGGGGGCATGTTTCTTTAAAAACACACAAGAAAACTGTTAAAAAACACACAAATAAATCAGAAATAGATGTGGAACTATTCTAGCATTACATTCCTTTGTCTGAAACATAAAGTTTGGAGCCATATACGATCACTGTTCTGATAGCCAAAAATGGAAATAGTTTTGCATTCTGACTTTCCAGGCAGAGCATACAGGGTTTTCACCATAGGATAAGAAGAAAGAATGGTGCTGGCAGATGACATTTCATCTGAGCCTACCTGGCCTAATCTGAATCTTGGGCATATGGCAGTCAGCTAAATGGGTAGAAATCTAGAATTTTAGAAACAAGAATGTGCCATAATTTATAAGCCAGGATGGCAAAAGGCACAGCTTTCTCTCGACTGTCAAGGCATTGTAGCAATGTTTTAAAAAATGGATTTCTATCCAACGTGATAGAGAAAACGTCCACTTTCTAAGCGTGATTCCATTCTAACCCACAGGACCAGGCCGCCCCTTCACAGCAATAGACTTCTCCCACCAAGGACCTGCCTTTGTAACTTGGCACAGGTATCACCTGCTGCTGCTGGAAAGAGATCTGCAGGTTAGTGGAAACACCGACTGGTGTATGATGCAAATGGAGCAGCTCCTAAGTCCTCCCCCCCCCCCATTCCTGAGACGGAGGAATTCTCAGCATAATGAGCCTCCTTAAGGTTTAGCATTCTGGCACAGAATGGGAAATGTGTAAAGATGGTCCTGGGGAAAGAGAATGATGTGACAAAGGATTTGGAGCTTCCCCATCTGCTGCATTGGTAAAGGTAAAGGACCCCTGGACAGTTAAGTCCAGTCAAAGGCGACTATGGGGTTGTGGCGTTCATTTCGCCGAGGGAGCTGGCGTTTAGCACAGACAGCTTTCCGGGGCATGTGGCCAGCATGACTAAACCACTTCCACCACAATGGGACACCGTGATGGAAGCCAGAGTGGGTGGCAATGCCGTTTACCTTCCCGCCGCAGCGGTACCTATTTATCTACTTGCACTGGTGTGCTTTCGAACTGCTAGGTTGGCAGGAGCTGGGACAGAGCAACGGGAGCTCACCCCGTCACGGGGATTCGAACCACCGACCTTCTGATCGGCAAACCCAAGAAGCTCAGTGGTTTAGACCACAGCGCCACCTGCGTCCCATTGCTGCATTGACTGATAGAGGGATCAGTTGAGGCCGGGATAAACTACACAGACAATAATATATCCAATGCCATCCCATTCTAATTAGGCATGTAAGAATGATTATTTTGCATGCCCAGGCAGTGACCCCTCGACCCCCCGAGAGACCACTGCATGCTTTGCTTTCGGCTCCGCCCCCTAATAAACAGCACAAGCGGACCAGAGTGAAGCCTGCTCACTCACGGTCCACTCGGCTGGCCCCGCCTCCACTGCATTATTTGAACCGAAGTTTGGCGGGAACCCCCAATGGCTGTGGCATCAGGGAGGCAGGCCAGCTTGGTGAGCTGGTACGTCCCACGAGGCTCGGGGGTGCTGCACGTGGTCCCACAAAGGGCGCCCACAATCCGAGGACTGAGCATTCCTTCTCTCCCCCCCTGTATTTTTTGCATGCAACACTGTTTCCATTCTACTGCTGTTCATCTTTTGCTAAAACTATATCTTGCTGTCTGTTGTCTGCTATCATTACATTGTTCCTCCCTTTTCATTTTGATGCAAAGGCAATCCATTGGATAGCTCAGTTGGTTAGAGCATGGTGCTGATAACACCAAGGTCGCAGGTTCAATCCCCAAATGGGACAGCTGCATATTCCTGCATTGCAAAGGCTTGGACTCGATGATCCTCAGGGTCCCTTCCAATAGAATCATAGATTTGTTTTGTATGCAACACAAGGCACGTGTGTGTGTGTGTGTGTGTGTGTGTGTGGAGAAGCTTTGTGCTCTGATTTCAGGCAAATATAGCACATCTACCTGAAGAGATATCCATGTTTTTGTAAGGACTGGGATGGCCTGGAAAGAGACGGTTTGGGCAAGTGTTGCAAAGAGGTTATATTGGGTTTGTTGAGATGTGGAAATAATTTTAACAAATGTTTCATGCAAAGAACTAATCCAAAGTGGTTTCATCCCCACCCCCTCCATCTCCCCCCTCTTGTGTTTAGCGGATGATCGGGAACGATTCCTTTGCATTGCCTTATTGGAATTTTGCTACAGGCAGAAATGAATGTGATGTGTGTACTGATCAGCTTTTGGGAGCGCAGAGTCCAGACAACCCAAACCTAATAAGTCGGAATTCAAGGTTTTCACAGTGGCAGATAGTATGCAACAGGTAACACAATTTTGTTTAGAACTGAGATATTGGGGATACCTATGCATCCAGGCTTTTAACTCCTCCTTTGATTTTTTTTTTGAGCTGTCAATAAATTCAAGAATTACCTGCCTTTTCATTGATGAATAAATTCATTCATTGCATTTAAAGACAAGCTGCATCAAAACCTCAATAAAGGTGACATTTTAAAATTTCTTGAGGAAGCGTAAGATAATTTTTGGTTTAATAAGTAACAGCTGCCACCAAGACTTGGTTCAGATGTAATGCTAAACTATGGTTTGGTGTTACACACAGAGCCTCGGGCTCATGTTCTCCCTCTTCCTTCCTGGTTAATCTTCACTATGGTTTAGCAAAACAAACCAGGACCACAAGCCAAAGTTTGAAGTTGACTTGTTTTCCTAAAGTGTAGATAAGACTACCCACAGTTTGTTTGGGTTCAGACATAACAACAAACCTTAGTTTGTCAAAAATGGAAGTGAAAGCTTCTGATTTCCTCTCAGCAAACATGGGGGGGGGGGAGCAGCTTATGCACAGGTGTCTGAATACAGCCAACTATTTGAAGAAAAGTCTATTTTTAATTTGTTGAGCAACATTTATTTCACCTTCCTTGCACATGGCTCCAAGAGGGATTCCTCAGTTGGTACCTCTCTAACTCCCCCAGCCCTGAATCTGCCTGACCATTATCTCCACTGGGGTGGGGGCGGGGGTGGGATATGTTTGTACTTCCAACACAAAGATCCAACACTTTGTAGCTCCTATGCTCCCTGGTGTGCAAACACTTCATGTATGGGTGATCAACATTTTCCCCAACTGGAAGATTAACTAAGCACCGGCTAATTAATCCTCCAGTTAAAACCAATTAACGCTTTCGGCACCATCTTCCTCCCTGCGTAAAATCAATAACAAGGAAGCTCAGCACAAAATCAAGTCTGACTGCTTCATGTCTCTCTATTTTTAAACCTAAGTTTGGATGATTATAACCGCCTGGTTACACTTTGTAATGGGACCGATGAAGGACTCCTGCAGAGGAACCCATTCAGCAAAGCCGGGGACCGGCTGCCGACCATGGAAGATGTCCAGAATTGCCTCTCTCTGCAAGACTTTGACAAGCCGCCTTTCTTCCGGAATTCTAGTTTTAGCTTCAGGTTAGTTCTTTGGTTTGCATCGTTTGCTTTGCTGAACAACGGAGCTTGTGAGATGGTAATGCTCTGCCTTGCTTGACCCAGGAATACTTTGGAAGGCTTCGACGAACCCGACGGAACCCTGGTCCCATCAGCTGTGAGCCTCCATAACTTGGTCCACTCGGTCTTGAACGGAACGAGTGCTTTCCCTCATTCTGCAGTGAACGATCCTGTCTTTGTGGTATGTCCTTATCTCATTTTGGGTCCCTTGGAAGTCCTTGTAACCAAATATGCCTGTTGGGGCATGGGTGGCACTGTGGTCTAAACCACTGAGCTTCTTGGGCAGGGGTAGGAAACCTAAGGCCCGGGGGCTGGATGCGGCCCAATTGCTTTCTCAATCCGGCCCGTGGACAGTCAGGGAATCAGCATGTTTTTACATGAGTAGAATGTGTCCTTTTATTTAAAATGCACCTCTGGGTTATTTGTGGGGCCTGCCTGGTTTTTTTTACATGAGTAGAATGTGTGCTTTTATTTAATACGCATCTCTGGGTTATTTGTGGGGTATAGGAATTTGTGCATTTCCCCCCCCTTCAAAATATAGTCCGGCCCACCACATGGTCTGAGGGGGGGGGGTGGACCGGCCCACGGCTGCAAAAGGTTGCTGACCCCTGCTCTTGGGCTTGCCGATCGGAAGGTCGGCAGTTCAAATCCCAACGACGGGGTGAGCTCCCATTGCTCTGTCCCAGCTCCTGCCAACCTAGCAGTTCGAAAGCACGCCAGTGCAATAGGTACCGCTGCGGCGGGAAGGTAAACAACATTTCTGTGTGCTCTGGTTTCCGTCATGGTGTTCCGTTGCGCCAGAAGTGGTTTAGTCATGCTGGCCACATGACCCGGAAAGCCATCTGTGGACAAACGCCGGCTCCCTCGGCTTGAAGTGGGATGAACGCCGCAACCCCATAGTTGCCTTTGACTGGACTTAACTGTTCAGGGGTCCTTTACCTTTACCTATTGGGGAACATTTCCCAGGAGGACCACTTCTACGAATGAGAACAGAAGTCATGTCTTCTCTTGATTATTTGGTGTACCTGCTAATGCTATCCACCCAATATTAACGTTTTTCAATTTTCGCTAGTGTCAGACATATGCAGTTTTTGGAGCTGCGACCTTGAGCAAGACACATGTCCAGCCACGATCGCACACGTTTTCAGGTGCTGTGCTCTTGCATGAGAGCATGGCCCCCCAAAACAGGATCTCCCAGACCCATGATGGAGAATGTGCCATGGAACCCCAGGGTGGGTTACACAGATCCCCTGGAGTCTGTGAACCACCAGTTGAGAACCACTGGGTTAAAGCGTTGCCTCTTCAGATTTAACCAACATATGTCAAAAGTACTCAGGTTGGTGAATCGGTGAGCTGACGCCGTATAAACAGACTTTAGTCCACTTTCGAAATCTGGCCTGCGTTTCAAAATAATGGAATGAATTGTGGAGGTAAAAGCAACTCTCTGATCAGATCATTTAGGCACAGAAGGGAGGAGGCTGTGGAACACCCTCCCATCAGATGTCAAAGAAATAAACAACTATCTGACTTTTAGAAGACATCTGAAGGCAGCCCTGATTGGGGAAGTTCTTAATGTTTGATGTTTTATCGTGTTTTTAATATTCTGTTGGGAGCTGCCCAGAGTGGCTGGGGAAACCCAGCCAGATGGGTGGGGTATAAATAATTTGTTGTTGTTGTTGTTGTTGTTGTTAAAAAAGAGACAAATCAAAATCTTGTTCATTAATAGTTTTGTTTTGATAAAGTGAGGACAACAGTGTCCTATTCATGCACCTTACAGAACCCCTATGTGGGCAGACAGGGAAAAAAAGCAGGGAAGACGGAATATTTCATATGCGTGGAAGTGCCTCTATTAATTCACAAGATTATCCATCGTTGTTCTGGGGGCATAACGGAGTATGTGAGCTCCATCTGGTGGCTCAACTAAAGCTCGAGCCCTGCAGCTTTAGTAATGCAAATAGAAGAACTACATGGAAAAAAACTTGTAGGAAATGTAAGAACTCTGATTCACTGCAGTAGAATTCTGTAATGATGCCTAAGGAAAGAAGCCACAGCTGCGTTCCTTCAAGGCAGGTTTTTAAAGAATGGTTGATACCCAAAGAAGGAGGTGGATTTTCATTCTCTGCGGCCCAGAGAAGGACCTGAAGGCACAAGATGCTGGTCTCAGTAGAGGTGATGCCTTGATAGATCTCACAGAACCCCATGTAAAGTCTCCTGAACTCCACAGGGATCTAAATGTAATAAATAAAACTGATAAAAAACGGAGAGAAAATGAAAACCCACATCCCAGGATCAGCCTATTAGAGAATCTAGACGTAGGAATATTGATATATTATTAAATCCAACCTTGAAATTCTTAAATATTGTTGCTGGCTTCCATCTGTCTTGAGAGAATATGGAGTGCACCCCCCAAATCACTGTGCTAGCAGCACCGAAGTAACCTTCCACTGTGTGCAAGCTTGGGCAGTGTGTATGGAGGTCCTGGGCTGTCCAGACAAGCTCTCCCTGATTCTTTCTTTCTTTCTTTCTTTCTTTCTTTCTTTCTTTCTTTCTTTCTTTCTTTCTTTCTTCCGCAATCACTCGTATAGCCGAGTAAGATTGTCTCCCATAAACATGGTTTTAACAGTGAGTCCGTAAGTGACTGTGGAAGCCAGTTCTGGATCCGCATGTCCTTCCGCAGTGGGGGTATTGCTAATCCAGTCATGGAAAAAGGGTGGCGGACTATGTTTAGGGCACCTTTTCTAGCTCCTTTCCCTTTTTGGGGTGAGCAGAGTGGATCCTAAAAAGGGCTGCTTAGTCATGGATACAGATGCTCAACTGCCTTGTTCCTGGAGTCAGAACAACTAAATCTGTACCCACCACCCATGTGCCGGTTCATGTCTAGGGGCTTCCAGATTTCATGACCCTGCCCCCGCTACCATTTGCCGATCGCCATGGGACTTTTGGGTTTTGGGTTTTGGATGGGTTTTTGGAAGACGCCTGTGCATGAATTTGTTTTCTGTGTGTAGATCAGTGCACGCTGAACAAACGCACAGTCTTCGCAGTGCCCTTCCACCGTTCGGCTTCTGTTCTTAGACCAAGGTAAAGTTCGCAAACCGGGACACAACTTCCGGTTTTGCCGAGTTCGTAAACTGAATAGTTCGTAAACAGGGCTGTTCTTAAACTGAGGTAGCACTGTGCTCCAAAACCCAGTAGTTTCCTATAGATGATAAACAGCATAGGGAATAAAATGAACATGGTCAAATTGTTTGTTTTCATCATATTGGCATGGGCATATCCCTGTGAGCTTACGATCATGTGTGAATTGACTTCCCAGGTCCTCCATTCCTTTACGGATGCTATTTTTGATGAATGGATGAAACGATTTCACCCGTCTGGCAGTGCGTGGCCCGAAGAACTGGCTCCTATCGGCCACAATCGGAAGTTCAACATGGTGCCTTTCTTCCCTCCTGCGGCCAACGAAGAACTGTTTCTACCTGCAGAACAACTTGGCTACAGCTATGCCATTGACTTGCCTGGTAACACAGATAGTTTTGCGAGTTATATAGTGCAGGTTTAGCTTGCAAGAGCTCAGCAATGCAGCATGTACCACGTGTGTGGTACCACTCTGGGCTAAGGGCGCAATGTGGTATGGTAGCCTTTGCCAAACTGGTGCCCCTGGTTGTTTTGGCTTACAATCCCACTGGTTTAATAGCATGGCTATTAAAAACAACGGAAGCATTGTCAATTATGGCAGTTGTCCAGGGATTTAGTGTAATGGTTAGAGTGTGGATGTGGCCCCCAGAAAGGAATGTGGCCCTCTGGTTAATTTAGGCTACCCACCCCTGCTTTACCACAATGTTGTAACTGGCTTTGTTCTTTGTTCTTTTTACAAAATTTATTTATTTGGTTTTTCAAATTAAACATTTACAGGGATATATCAGACATAAATCATAAAAACAAGATTCCAAGGAATCTCCTGGACTTCCATCCTACCCTATATAGGTCCTATTATCAATCCTTTCCTCCCTCATCTTTTATGATAATCCAAATCCTTTACCTTTTCCATTATGTGCAGAATTTAACCTTAAACTACAAGTGATATTCCAATCCCACTAACAATTTTAACTGTTTACAATGGTATTTATAAATCTTCCTCATTCCTTATTAAAATTTTGGTCTTCCTGATTTCTGACTCGTCCGGTCATTTTAGCCATTTCAGCATAATCCTTCAGGCTTTTAAACAAAGGTTATTTTAAACACTTTTTTCAACTCATTATATATCATTTCCCAAAATCCTTTTACTACCTTACAATTCCACCACATATGATAAAAGGTGCCTTCTTTTCCCTTACATTTCCAGCATACATTTGAGCACATTTTATACATTTTTGCTAATTTACTAGGAGTTAAATACCACCGGTACATCATTTTCATATAATTTTCTTTCAGTGCATAACATGCCGTGAACTTCAAGTCCCCAAAATCACATAGCTGTTTATCTGTTTGACATCTGCTGGTGGAGGGTGTTCCACAAGGCGGACGCAACTACCCAAAATGCCCTCTGCCTAGTTCCCTGTAACCTCACCTCTCACAATGAGGGAACCACTAGAAGACCCTCGGACCAACAGCTTCAGACACTCAGTGTCACTTTCAGCACCACACAACTCTTTGCAGCAGACATGCCAACTTTAAGGGCTGACGTATCTCTGGTCCTTTCAGTCTTTGTTGAAAAGGGGGTGGGTCCTCTCAGTACTGAGGGGGCCCAGTGTGTGTCGCACAGGCATGACATATAACATGCCGTGAACTATAAATCCCAATTCCATAACATCTCCCAAGCTGTGAGCTGTATATTATACCCAAAGTCTCCCACCCAGGAGAGCCAGTGTGGTGTAGTGGTTAAGAGTGGTAGACTCGTAATCTGGGGAACCGGGTTCGCGTCTCCGCTCCTCCACATGCAGCTGCTGGGTGACCTTGGGCTAGTCACACTTCTCTGAAGTCTCTCAGCCCCACTCACCTCACAGAGTGTTTGTTGTGGGGGAGGAAGGGAAAGGAGAATGTTAGCCGCTTTGAGACTCCTTCGGGTAGTGAAAAGCGGGATATCAAATCCAAACTCTTCTTCTTCTTCTTATCATTACGGATTTGACCTGTTCGTCTTTGGTAGACCATAATCGGCTTTGCTCTTCTGCCTTCACAGAATCGGCTGAAGAAGCCCGCACTTGGGCTCTCATGGTTGGATCTACAATTGGAGGAGCTCTGATTGCTTTACTTGTTCTGGTCCTTCTGCTTGTCCTCTTCCAGCACCGGAGACACCGGAAAGGGTTTGAGCCGCTAATGAATGCAAGGTTTAATGTGAAGAAATACAGCGACGAAGCCTAAGGGGGGTGGGGTGGGTGGGAAGTGTTTTGCAGTCGACCGCCCTTGAGAAGTCAGTTGGTCAACACATACCATTTGTTGCTTTAGCATCTTGACAGAGAACAACGCCCGGACAACTTGTATACTTTTAAAACCAGCTCAACTAAGCCTCCATTCCTTTCTGATTTGAGGTTGTCATCTCGCACGTCAACACCCTTCGAAAGGACAGATGCAGATCTTGATTCCTGTTCCATGGACTCCACCTCATCGGCTCTCACAGGATTTAAAGTGGGGTGCTCACATGTGCAGGAAGGAATCCTCCCCAGGTTGCCGAATCTCTGTGAAATTGATTTGTCCGCCCTTAGCCCAGAGTTACCTTGAGAGATTTCTCTTAGGTGGCTAGGTGCACAAATATAGAGGAGAAGAATTGATGTGTTGCACACATTCAAAATACAGTGGTACCTTGGTTCTCAAATGCCTTGGTACTCAAACAACTTAGAACCCAAACACTGCAAACCCAGAAGTAAGTGCTCTGGTTTGCAAACTTTTTTCGGAAGCCAAACATGCTCCGTTTTGAGTGTCATGCTTCCGTTTTGAGTGACACACTTCTGTTTCGAGTGTTACACTGAGGTCCGTCTGCTTTTGCTATTAAATTTGCATTTTTGTTTTTGTGACTTTATCGTTTCGTTTTTGTGACTGTGTGGAACCCAGTTCAGCTACTGATTGATTGATTGTCTGCAAACAATTGCAGTACATTGACTGCAAACAACGCAGTACATTGTTTATTGCTTTCATTTTATGGATCAAGGGTCTCGTTAGATAGTAAAATTCATGTTAAATTGCTGTTTTAGGGGTTGTTTTTAAAAATCTGGAATGGATTAATCCATTTCGCATTACTTTCTATGGGAAAGCACGCCTTGGTTTTGGAACGCTTTGGTTTTGGAACGGACTTCTGGAATGGATTAAGTTTGAGAACCAATGTACCACTGTATGTCTTGTTATACACAGGCAATGCTGATATCCACATATCCATCATAGGGGTAACACCACTTTGATCTCCTAACTACTTAACTATGAATGCTGTTCTAACATTTATTTAGCACAGCATGCTAAGTGCTATTCAGAGCATGCCCACGGTGCTTAAAGAACACTTGCCAGAGGAGAACTGTTGTCGTTTGTTCCTATATTTTTAGTCGGCTCTGAGTGCTTATTACATTGTGCTTCACATGTTTCACTGTATACACTAAATTCCCCATCTCTTTGTGTGCAGTAACATACTTTGATTCCTGATCGTATGTCTGCTCACAGGTGAAAAGGCATTCACCAGTATCTGATAGTGCCAATTGCCTGTTGGAGAGAGCATGAGAGAAAGTGGATTCAGTGGGCCTCTCCCCTCCATCCTGCTCCCAAAAGTGATTATTATTTGTTTTCATCTCGGTTTTCCTCAAAGGACCTCAAGAATAATGCAAGGCATTCCCTTTCTGCTGTGTATTGATTCAAGGGTTATAATATCTGTATTACTATTGTCTGTATTCACATTAGGGGAAAGTAACTGCCTTCCTGTTCCAGAAGGAACAGCTACTATTGGTTCATTCAAGTTGCTGCATTTGGATCCTCAGTCTTATTGGTTCCCACCAAAAGGCAGCTTTGTGATTGCTTGAGATTGTTCCCTCCAAAATGTATCCTTTCTAGCCAGTCTTTCTGTCCCTATAAATGTAGCATCCCTCTCCTCAGTTCCCCAGTCTTGTTTGTCTGAATAAAGAGTGTTACATGAAGAAGCTGTCTCCTGCATGCTATGTCAGAGAGCTGAAATCACTTGCTGAATCACGATCCCCACGTTACAACACTTTCCACCCATTTTATCTGTACAACAACCCTTGGAGGTAGGTGAGGCTGAGAACCGATGACTGGCCCAAGGTGAGCTAAATGGCTGAATAGGGATTTGAACCCAAGTCTCCCTGGTTCTAGTCAGATACTCTAACTACTGCACCACAAATAGTGGGTGCCCAATAGCTGTTTGGAAACAAATGTATAGACCTGATTCAGGGCAGCTCCAGGGAATGCAGGACCCAGAAGAACACAGCTTCCAAGTGTGGCTAGTGATTGCTGGATTTTACTTAGTTTGTTTTGTTTAACTGCATACATGAATTCGTTTTTTAAAAAATGTGCTGAGATTTCTGTAGTAAATCCTTGGCTAATACACATTGCAGTAGCACTTTGGATCCCAATGAAATGTGGCGATTCGACCTACAAATCATGAAGCTGTAAGTCTTACTTTCCCTCCTGTGTTTTGCTTGCTTCATTAAATAAAATGTAACCTTCAAAAAATGCAAGAAGGAGAAAACTTTGTTTTAGAAGGGATGGAAACCTGTGCTGCATGAAAGTGTGGGTTGCCCTCTTGTGGCATGCTTGGGAACTACAGGGAGATCCTCTTCTGCTTGATCGGAATCAAGACCGAGGACTAAAGCTTTGGAAAAAAGCATGGTTAAACGGACCACTTTTGTTTTGAAGAAAAAGCAGCTGTGGCATCCTGATCTGAAACACGGTCTCAAACCAGATCAAGGGCTCCATGTTGGAGGGCCTCTTCCAACAGAGGTGCACTCTAAGCTCTGTCCCAGCTCCTGCCAACCTAGCAGTTCGAAAGCGCACCAGTGCAAGTAGATAAACAGGTACCACTGTGGCGGGAAGGTAAATGGCATTTCCATGCACTCTGGTTTCCATCACGGTGTCCCGTTGTGCCAGAAGTGGTTTAGTCATGCTGGTCACATGACCCAGAAAGCTGTCTATGGACAAACACCGTCTCCCTCGACCTGAAAGCAAGATGAGCGCCGCAACCCCATAGTTGCCTTTGACTGGACTTAACCGTCAAGGGGTCCTTTAAAGGTAAAGGGACCCCTGAACATTAGGTCCAGTCGTGGCTGACTCTGGGGTTGCGGCGCTCATCTCGCGTTAGTGGCCGAGGGAGCCGGCGTGCAGCTTCTGGGTCATGTGGCCAGCATGACAAAGCTGCTTCTGGCAAACCAGAGCAGTGCACGGAAACGCCGTTTACCTTCCCGCTGGAGCAGTACCTATTTATCTACTTGCACTTTGACGTGCTTTCGAACTGCTAGGTGGGCAGGAGCTGGGACCGAGCAACGGGAGCTTACCCCATTGTGGGGATTCGAACCACCGACCTTCTGATCGGCAAGCCCTAGGCTCTCTGGTTTAACACACAGCGCCACCCGTGTCCTTTACCTTTACCTTTTACCTTGTATCCCTCAAGCTGAGATGCTTGCCCATGCTTCCTAATTCAGGGCTAAGCATTGTGTAGTGGACTAGGATTGGGAGACCCAGGTTCAAATCTCCACCCTAGCCATGAATTTCAGTGAGGGACTTTAGACCAGTCAACAAAACTCAGCCCGACCTAACTCACAGAATGGGAACTTTGTTTTGTTCATTTTTGCTCCTGGTGATGGTGTCTTTCTTGCACATGCATGGCAGTTTGGGCCCTGGCAACTCTGCATACTTTGGCCTTTCAAGCAACGCAGGAACCAAATACGCCATTATCTCAGTAAGGACCCCAAAATGCCGCCCAGAAAGTGTGAGTGTAGCCTTGTCATAATATAGAGCTGCAACTCTTCGGCAAGGGGATAGGCTATATATGGTGTAGGCTCTTTAGAACCCTTTTTGTGTTTGAATGTGGCAGCACACTCTGTACCCTTCAATCGTTTGGATTTAATTTAATATATTCAGTGATTTGCTACACTTGGTTTAACCTCCCTGTACTCCCCACCAAGAGATGCTGCTGCTGCAGGCTGATTAACAAATTAGATTATGAATTCTAAGAGAGCTTGTTGTTAATTTAATTGAAACCTAATTGTGACTTCATTAGCATCTTCTATTCCCCCCCTCCCTGATACTTAAGGTTATCTGAGGTATTGTGCCTCTCTAAAAACACATTGTTGAAAGGAAGCCCCATTGATCCCTACATGACTTGCCACTGTCTTAAGTGCTTAGTTGTCCTTCTGGCCTGATAGGGAAGGATTGTTGTTTAGTCGTTTAGTTGTGTCTGACTCTTCTTGACCCCATGGACCAGAGCACGCCAGGCACTCCTGTCTCCTGTCTTCCAGGAGAGCCAGTGTGGTGTAGCGGTTAAGAGTGGTAGACTCGTAATCTGGGGAACCGGGTTCGCGTCTCCGCTCCTCCACATGCAGCTGCTGGGTGACCTTGGGTTAGTCACACTTCTTTCAAGTCTCTCAGCCCCACTCACCTCACAGAGTGTTTGTTGTGGGGGAGGAAGGGAAAGGAGAATGTGAGCCGCTTTGAGACTCCTTCGGGTAGTGAAAAGCGGGATATCAAATCCAAACTCTTCTTCTTCTTCTTCCACTGCCTCCCACAGTTTGGTCAGACTCATGTTGGTAGCTTCAGGGAACACTGTCCAACCATCTCGTCCTCTGTCGTCCCCTTCTCCTTGTGCCCTCCATCTTTCCCAACATCAGGGTCTTTTCCAGGGAATCTTCTCTTCTCATCATGTGGCCAAAGCATTGGAGCCTCAGCTTCAGGATCTGTCCTTCCAGTGAGCACTCAGGCCTGATTTCCTTCAGAATGGATAGGTTTGATCTTCTTGCAGTCCACTCTCCAGTGGAAGGATACAGGATGCAAACAGGCATCGTTTAGGGAAGACATCATGTGAAAAGCCCTGCAGGTTCAGATCAATGGCCCATCTAGTCCAGCATCATCTTTTCACAGTGGCCAATCAGATGCCTTTGGGAAACCCCAAATGCAGGTCCTGAGGACAACAGCACTCTCTTAGTTTCTGATACCTACTGTACTACGATGGAGGTAGCACATAGCCATCATGGATGGAAGCCACTGATAGTTTTATCCTCAGTGAAATATCCTGTAAAGCCCCTTAAAACCATCTTCACTGGTGGCCATTACAATGCCTTGTAGCAGAAAATTCCGTAGCTGAACCATGCGCTGCAAGACAAATGCTTAAGACAAAGATCTCTTGCTTATTAGATAGATCCTTATAAAAAAAAACCCCATCTTCCTGAACTTCATGCTCCCTGCTGGACATTTGGCATGAAGCTCTTGAGCCCAGAACCCTGGCAGCTGCTAAGACAGTTTTGCAAACAAACAAACAAACTGCATGAATTATTATAGCTAGGAAATGTAAGGGGCAAGCAGAATATAAAATGGAAGAATGGTATAAAGTGGTGTGGGATATAGCTATTAATGATAAATAAACATGTGTCATTAAGGCAAGGTGGGGAATATGCAGGAGAAATGATTTCAAGGAGATATGGAGGGTGTTTGTAGAATTTGTACTGTTAAAACGGAAAGGGGTCAAACCATCGCAAGAGGTCTTGAAATTTTGGGAGACTGGATATTTAGAATGGAATGGTCTCGGTGGTGGGGTGGACATTTTTATTCTTATTTATTTATGATTATTACTTTGCTAAAATAGAACAAAAAATTAAAAAAGAACAAAAAAGAGCATTATAATATATCAGAGATATATTATCTGGCTTAAGGCCAATATAAACAAAAAAATGAAATGCCATTTACCTTCCCACTGGAGCAGTACCTATTTATCTACTTGCACTTTGACGTGCTTTCGAACTGCTAGGTGGGCAGGAGCTAGGACCGAGCAACGGGAGCTCACCCCATCATAGGGATTCAAACCGCTGGCCTTCTGATCAGCAAGCCCTAGGCTCTGTGGTTTAACCCACAGCACCACCCGTGTCTCCTGCAGGGTGGTGGTTGAGGCCAATTCTCTTCCAATGGCTAGTCGCCTGTAGATGATTTTTTACTTGTGGCAAGCAACCAGGCGAACTGCTCTTCACAAGCCTGTGGCAGGTTGAGAAAATGAGGCAGCCAAGCCTGTACACTGCCTTGCTTGTGACCAGAAGTCACCATGAAACGTCTACTCCCTTCTCAGGCAGCAACTGCAACAAGAGGCTATTTTGTGAGGCTAAGAAGACTGCACACCATCTCAGTAGCATCCCTCGGAAGTCTTTCTGAGATTTCTTGCTGCTGTACTGAATGCATCAAACCGACTCATGACTTTTGCGTTTCCTCTTGTAAGATACGTTGTCCCCATGGTTATTTTAGCTCTTTGTCTATGCCATTGCTCTTCTAACAAAAGGACCATAATTGCAAATGGTAATGAGACCGCTATAATGAACAAGCGTATCTAAGCAGAATGGAAAAGCTGTTCTATTTGGAGCCTTGCTTTGCTGACTGGTCCATGTTTGTTATCTGAAAGCAGGCGCTGTGTGTTGAATGCATGGACAAAATATACTCACATTTAATCCTCAGCATCTAAAGAAGTAAAACTGAAGCGCTTCCAGATGCTCTAGACACCAAACTCTGGTCAGATCTGTGTTATCTTACCCTTCAACTACAGAGAACCTGGATTTGCAAATGTCAGGGACATGGATTACTTTCAAAATATATAGGGTGCTTGCCAGAATTTCCTTTCCATGTGCTCTGAAAAAAATTGCATTTCCACCCTTTTCCTAGCAGGAAGCTTTCCAAACTTGATTTTCTTCAGTGTTGCAGAGAGCAGAGTATGGAATGTGAAAACATTGTTGAAAAAGAGATCCAGCTGTTATTCACTCAAGCCCTGTGAATTTTCACCATCAGCCACTATTTGTTCCAGGGCCAAGTGCAAGGAGCTTTTATGCTCTCAGTTAAATTTGCGTGATTATTTCTGTGGTGTAACAAAAGCATCTTCCCCTTCTTTGCTACTGAGACACTGTTCCTGATTTCTCCTCGCTAGCTTTACAACAATACAAATGGAATATGGGGGTTCATTATTCGCTCCGCTTTTCCAATTGCACCAGCTTTCCCTGCTCATATAAGCAAAAGGAGTGCTGGAATTGTTTAAGCTACAGGTGAAACTCGAAAAATTAGAATATCGTGGAAAAGTCCATTTTTGTAAGCAATTGTTTTCATTAGCTACTGGAGTTTAATATATGAGATAGACTCATGACATGCAAAGCGAGATATGTCAAGCCTTTGCTTGTTATAATTGTGATGATTATGGCGTGCAGCTGATGAAAACCCCAAAGTTGAAATTGTTAATTTGGGGTTCTCATCAGCTGTACGCCATAATCATAATTATAACCAATAAAGGCTTGACATATCTCGCTTTGCATGTCACAAGTCTATCACATATATTTTGTTGTTGTTCAGTCGTTCAGTCGTGTCCGACTCTTCGTGACCCCATGGACCAGAGCACGCCAGGCACGCCTATCCTTCACTGCCTCTCGCAAGTTTGGCCAAACTCAGAAGCTTCGAGAGCACTGTCCAAGCATCTCATCCTCCGTCGTCCCATTCTCCTTGTGCCCTCCATCTTTCCCAACATCAGGGTCTTTTCCAGGGAGTCTTCTCTTCTCATGAGGTGGCCAAAGTACTGGAGCCTCAACTTCAGGATCTGTCCTTCTAGTGAGCACGCAGGGCTGATTTCTTTGAGAATGGATAGGTTTGATCTTCTTGCAGTCCATGGGACTCTCAAGAGTCTCCTCCAGCACCATAATTCATGTCATGAGTCTATCTCATATATTAGTTTCACCTTTTAAGTTGAATTACTGAAAGAAATGAACCTTTCCACGATATTCTAATTTTTCGAGTTCCACCTGTTGTTCACGGGCAGTTTCTGGCTTAGTCAATTTCACTCCTAAGGCAAATGAACTTTAAAAACAAACAAAACAAAGTGAATTTTTGTCCATGACACCAGTGTTGCTCTTGCTTCTGGTAGCTTGTTTCAGAGACCTTGAAGTGCTACAAAAACCTGGAAAACCTGGATTCATGATATATCACAGTGGCACATGAAAAG
Organism: Lacerta agilis; assembly: GCF_009819535.1. Classification (NCBI taxonomy): domain Eukaryota; kingdom Metazoa; phylum Chordata; class Lepidosauria; order Squamata; family Lacertidae; genus Lacerta; species Lacerta agilis. The sequence continues at coordinate 89,314,692 of NC_046315.1, read as the reverse complement.
CAAGAGCTTGTACTACTACAGGCAATGGGAGCTCCACAGTACCATTTCCAAGCCACAGGAACATTTCCAGTCAAATGCAGTGACATTTCTCGCTGCTCCTGAGATCAGTGTTCTTGTCACACTCCTATCCCGCAGGTCACTGGAAAAAGTAAACCACTGCCTGGAGAAGCAGGTCTTCCTGCAATTGCGCAGATCTCCCTGTAGCTGGAGCTCGTGGAATCCGGAAAGGGTCAGAAGCAGGCTGAAAACACGCAGCTGATTCTGTGGAGGCTGCTGCAGTATTCAGAAGCTGACCACTGTCATTTAAAATCAGCTGAAAAAATATATATTCTGAGAACAATGGATGAATCATTCACAACACAACACAACTTTGGCTCCTTGGCTTTCCTGATACACAAATCAGGTGGATTTGGCTGCCGTTGGGATGAATGGGATTTACACCCAGTGTTTTTTTCCCCCTGAGGGTATGCAGGGGTACACATACCCCTAAACATTTTGTGAATCTTTGTACTTTTGTCCATTTACTGTATTTATTTCCCCCGATTCGAACCATAAAATGGTGATTTTCTTGAGTCAAAACGAGAGTACCCCAAAACATTTTTTAAGGAAAAAAGCACCACTTACACCATACATCTAAAGCATATTGCTTCCCCCAAAGAATGCTGGGAACTGTAGCTTACCCCTAGCAGATGCATAATTTTTCTTGTTGTTGTTGTTTAGTCATTTAGTCGTGTCCGACTCTTCGTGACCCCATGGACCAGAGCACGCCAGGCACCCCTGTCTTCGCATAATTCTTAGCACTCAACAAACTACAATTCCCAGGATTCTTTGGGAGAAACCATGTGCACTGAATGCCTGGCACCTACTCTGTCACAGTAATAAACTCTCATTTGGAAATGGCACGAAAAATATTCCCCTTAGGGGGCTGGTTTTTACAATGATTAATCGTAGAATCCCATAACCCACCCCACCCCCATTTTAAGCACTTTATTGTTCATTGATGATGATGATTATTGTTATTATCATTATGTCCTGCCGCCCTTTTTGTGTGTGCAGAGCCACCAGGGCTCTCTCTTCCAGCCACTGATCAGGTCCCATTTATTCACCTTCACCATATAGGCAACTCCAGGCCAATCACGGGAGCTTCCCATTGGCACCTGATTGGCCACAGTCAGAAAGAAGATGCTGGGCTTGATAGGCTTTTGGTTTGAACCAGCAGGGATCTTGTTCTCTTAAGTCCTCCGTGTGCTCCGTCAAAGTGAGAACATTAAAAACTAGCATCCGGAGAAGGTTATGGGAAAAGCACCGAGTTGGACCTTACAGTGTTAAATACTGAATATCTTTTCCTCGGCATTTGTCACGGGTAGATATCAGAATATTCCCAGAAACAAGAGATACTGCAGGTGTTCCTGTCGAGATACATAGAAGGTTGTGTAGCCTAGTAAGTCTGCAGGCTTGAGCTTGCTTGCAAAGTAAAAGAAGCTGATGCAATAGACCTACAAACATTACTGTATCAGAGTGACTCAGCAAGAGTGGGCTGACAGATGATTGGCTGTTGTCTTGTATTAAAGGGGAACCTGTTAAGCAGGGTGTGGTGGTGTAGAGTGGAGTCAGAGAGTGAGAGTGAAGTTGTCCTAGTTGTCTTTGTATGAACTGTCTGTAAGTATATAGCTCACATTAAAACAATACTGCACTAAAGAACCTGTGGCTTTTGCACTTCTCTGCTACAACGCCATGGAGCAATCCGCGACAGTTCCCTGAATGTCCCGGACACTGTAGAGCATATTCTCTTTTATTGCCCACTACACAGTACACTGCGTGAATGCGTGTTGTCCCCCCTTTTGGACGGTTTGAAACCGCAGCATGGTGGAAGTGTTGGATTCTGTCTCTCTGACATTGACCAAGGGGTGACTGCGGGGGTAGCCGAGTTTTTGGCAGCAGCGCTTCAAGAAGAAGAGGAAGAAGAGTTTGGATTTGATATCCCGCTTTTCACTACCCGAAGGAGTCTCAAAGCGGCTAACATTCTCCTTTCCCTTCCTCCCCCACAACAAACACTCTGTGAGGTGAGTGGGGCTGAGAGACTTCAAAGAAGTGTGACTAGCCCAAGGTCACCCAGCAGCTGCATGTGGAGGAGTGGAGAAGCGAACCCGGTTCACCAGATTACAAGTCTACCACTCTTAACCACTACACCACTACACCACAAGGAGTACTTTAACAGGAGGAAATTCTAGATTTTACTAATACACACATACAATCAGCCTATGAGTTTAATTGTTGTTTCTTTGTGTATATATATTTTAAAGTTCCTGTATGTGATTCTTTCTCTCGCAATTTTACATGTAAATGCCTAATAAAGGTTTTGATAAGTAAATACCCAGGCGGGGAGGGCTCAGTACAGGGCCTGCTGCTCCCTCCCTCCACAATTACATATCACATATGTGAAGTTCCTCATCAAATGTTATGTAGATGGGCCACCTAGTTTGTGGAACTGGAGGAGAAACATCACCTAAAGGGAAAAAATGAGGGGGAAATGATATCTGCATTGCAAGTGGAACTAATGAAAAGGGTTTTTCTCCCAAACAAAATTTAGCAAAATCCTTGGGAAGCGTTCTGTTTCTAGTTGGTATGGATGGTTAGGACAACTACCATACAATTATCTGCAACCATAGCCATGTAATTTCCACATCCAATTTAATTATGATGCTGCATTAATTAAAAACACTATGATATTCTAAAGGATTTCAAATACGCTGCCCCAGCCGTTGCACGATTATTAATGTTGTGAAAGCAACTTAAGCTTTGTTTGTTGTATCTCGCCATAAACAGAAGAGAACCATTTGAATTACGGCACTGAAATAATTCTGCATTTCCTGTAGACAAATAGTTATTATAAACAAAGGAAGTGTAAAGAGAGGCACTTCAAATGATATAGAAACTTGCATTTAGAAGCACCAGGTTTTTAAATTTTTATTTCCTAACTCCAAAATCCAACACGCTCTGTAGATTTAATAGCTCCTTCACATTCCAAGACAATCTGAGGTGTGGAAAAAGAGAGACAATTCAAGCTTTAGGGAATATTGGAGAGTTATGTGCACATCTCGCACAAAGCGATCACCATATCTACTGTGGAGAAATAAACAGAGAACTATGACCGGACATATTCATCCCTGATTTAACTCACATACTAATGGATGAACTACGACCAAAACATGATGGATAGAGGCATGTCACATTATTTCCATGTTACCTGGCATCCTCAGCCAATCCCAATCTCAGGATGGGGAAGTAGAGCCATTACTATTGCATAGCACCTGGCATCTTCGTGAATGGATGCCATCCTGAATCCGGATAAAAATTGCCCTCTCTTGAGAAACACATTATGGTTGCATGTTCCCTCATTTCATCACCATTTGTTCTCTTGCGACGCCGAATATGCAGCTGGGTTACTACCATCTCTATGAATACCCAGACCAAGCCGTATGTTAATGCAGTGCTGTGTGAGTGCCATTTCAATGCGACTGGATCTCACACGGCTCTGTTAATGTTTGTAGAAAGGAAGGATCTGTGACAGGCCACTGAAGTGGCACCTTTGTGTATCAGCTGGTAGGGAAAAAGTAACCGCATCAGCCATCTTTGGCCCATGTGGTTCCTTCCTACAGACATCAGTGAAACGACATTGGTCCACACAGCAGAAGTTGCCATACAGTTCTAGTATCAAGGCATGACTGTCCGATTGCCCAGAAGTGGATAGAGTCTGCGGTAAGGGGCAATGGAGTGGAGGGCAGCCCCACAACGCTTTCCTAAGAAATGTCTGTGAAGAGGAAACCATTTTAGAAGAAGGCAAATCATATGACAGAGTGGACTATGTGTTGTTGTTGTTGTTGTTGTTGTTGTTGTTGTTAAAAAACAACAACAGGGCTCTACCATTTCTTTCCCCACTTGTCTCAACTGTGCCAAGGAGTTGTAATGTGGAGTAGCAGAGAATCTGAACGAGGATACATGGGGTTATATTATATTTACCTATAGCATAATTAGATGAAAGTGAAACTGGACTCTGTTTTATCAATATCTCATTACATTGGCAAAGGCCCAAGAAGAATCCTGGCATGCTGGAAAATGTTGGATAAGTGTACTGAAGTGCCCAAGGATAATAAAAAAGGTAAAGGGTAAAGGACCCTTGGATGGTTAAGTCCAGTCAAAGGCAACTATGGGATTACAGCGCTCATCTCACTTTCAGGCCAAGGGACCTGGTGTTTGTCCACAGACAGCTTTCCGGGTAATGTGGCCAGCGTGACTAAACCAATTCTGGCACAATGGAACCCAGAGCGCACAGAAACGCCATTTGCCTTCCCGCCGCAGCGGTACCTATTTATCTATGTGCACTGGTGTGCTTTTGAACTGCAAGGTTGGCAGGAGCTGGGACAGAGCACCGGGAGCTGACTTGGTCGTAGGGATTTGAACCGCCGACCTTCCGATTGGCAAGCCCAAGAGGCTCAGTGGTTTAGACCACAGTGCCACCAGTGACCCAAGGATAATTAGGGTGAGCTACCAGATAAGATGGTAAACATAAATCAAGATGGTAAACATAAATCAAGAAACTTAAAAATAAATGGGATGCAATTAGTTGTAGGGTGATTAACTGCTGGCTCTCTTTGTGACAAGGAAGATGGTTTAGCATTAACAGGTAGATGAAGTTACTTGTGGCGAATCAGCTTATGGTGTTCACTGCATCCTTTTTCTTAACACCTTAGGCAGGTGAAGGGAAGGGCCATTCCTCAGTGGGACAGGATAGGTGCATATAAGGCCCTAGTTCAACCACACACATGCTCAGTTAAAAATCCCTTAAGAAACGGTCTGCAAGTAGTCTCTACCTGAGACAGAGCTACAGCCAGGGAACCAGAGCAGATAGTAAATGGGTCATTGGCCTAATCGCATATGAGGCAGTACATTATATCCATATTCTCAACTGGAGAGTCTGAATTTGTGTGTAACCTGTAAAAATGTTCAATCCAAGAAAGATTCAACGGCTGATGTACAGTCAAAAGGTGCCTTTACTTAAGTAACCACCACTACTACCATGTAACTGCCAATAGGGGTGACAAGGTTGGGGGGTATAAAAATTTAAATAATAATAAAAAACCCAGAATAAACCTGTTTTTGAGAATCAAAACCTCTGCCTTTTGTTTACCTACGGGACGTAGCATTTAATCATTAGCTGCATATATGCTCATTTTAGGGGGAAAGGGAAGTGTAAAAGTGCTTAAGTATACTTTATACATTTGTGCTGTGCGCCTACTACTTTCATTACTAAATCGATAGCTAATTATAACGAGATGAGGAAACGATTATTTTGAAACATGTACAATTCATACGGTCAAAGCCTTAAAAGCAACGCGAGCAGGTTTCCTTGAATGTGTTCCACCAACTTCCCCCTCTCTCAACGCTAAAAGAGCAATAAAAACAGGGCCATCTATTTGTAACGACTCCCTTTTCAATGAGGCTGTAATCCTATAGCTATTTACACGGGAGTAAGCCCTTTTGAACTCACTTGGATTTCTGTATAGACATGTAAGGTGGCAAGGATCCGGTTTGGGCCTGCTCACTCATGTTTCTCATTAGGTTGTGATCCAGGCCCCTCTGAACATGGAGCACGGGGCAGGGCCAGGACATCTGCATAAATCTCCCCGCTCCCTTGTCATGCTACCTTTACACTATGCCTAGCATGGCAAGGGGGAGTGGATAATTTATGCTGATATCCTAGCCCCTGCTGCTTCCATTTGCACCCAGAGCCTCTGACATCTTACCCCGCAACATGCTAAAGCTCCATCACCGCCTTGCCATTCCTGGTACACAGGTGTGATACGACACACAGAAGCTTTTCAGACATTATCAACAGGATCGCCAACAGCAGTGTAGCAAAGGAGCATAATATTTATGCGTATGGGAGCAGGATCACAGCCCCGGGGCTCGAACACTTTCTTTTACATCAGATCCTGCTACCCAGACACATCCCGGGGTTGCTATCACCATGTAGGCAGTCAAACTGGCTTTTGAAGGAAGCACGCAAGAGTACAAATTGCCGTCACAAAGTCACACTGCATTTCCATGTCCCCGTTGCACGTGCTCGCGCAAATGCACAGACACAGAAAAGGGAGAGAGACACCCCTTTGCAACTCCGTAAAGAAATGGACCAATGAAAATGCAGAAAAGTTCCCTTTCTGATACTTGCACTTGCCAGTTATGAAAAGGCGACTCTTCCTAAGCAGAACAACAAAAATAAAAGCCGGTTGACAAAACATTCCCTCCCCCCCATACAAAGATGTGTCAACCCTGAGCTTGTAATTAAGAAGTTAAAATCTGTGATTTATATATATATATATAATATTCATATATATAAAAATAGATGATCATACTAAGACTAAAAAAGTGAAAGAAATTTTCCATGTCAGTACTATATATATATATATATATATACTTGTGTCGACGTTTTAGCAACAGAGTTCCCTTCTGATACAGAAACTAATAGATACGAAGGATGCCGTTTCTATGCAAAACTAACATATTGATCCAATTACTGTTATCAGTTCCTTTGAAAACTGCCATTTGGTTAAGGTAAATGAACACAGTCGCAGGAATTTCTACTTGATGCCAAACCTGCAGCTAAAGAAAAAGGAGAGATTCTATCGCAAGAGATTAGTTTTTATGTCAAAACCCTCGAGTTAAAACTTTTCAAGCATTGTTAAGACTTTGCTACAAACCAGGTGGTGATGGGCAACTTAGTGGACGCCTTTGTCAATTACATACCATGGCTAAAGGGTAAAACCAACCAGGACAAAGAGTGTTAGAATTCAAACAAGAAGTGTGCTAAACAACGTGAATATTCTGAGACGAATGATGTTCCTTGATTAGTAGACTTATTTCTGCTTTTGTTTTGGACCTCTTGGCAAGTCTTCTATTTATGGCCAATGGAGTGCAAATAATACAGGATTCAAAAGATACTCCCTCAATAGTAAAGATCATTTCGGTGATCTGAAGCGCGATACAAAAGCACTCCTTGTTTTTTATGTATATGTTTGAAGTCACATTTCGCTATTTTGTTGGGCCTTGGACTTAGCTTGATTGATTGATTGATTTTTTGGTGGTGGGGCGGGGATATTCTTTATTTTGTTTCTCTTCTCTTTTTTCTCTGTAATGGAAAACCCACACTTTGTACCCTTAACCCTTTCCCGCCTCCCCTCCCCTTTTTTCTTCCTGCAGCATAAAAGCAAATGAAGCTCTGAAAAGTCTCCTGTAATAAAAACGTGAGAAAAAGAGATCTCGCCGAGGAGCGGACAGCGTCTTCATCACAGCTATCTGAAGGAAACAGGGAAAGGTCCACTCTGGCACCCGGTGCTCTTTGGAAATGCACAAAGGGGAGCAGGTTGCAGCACCGCTCTCTTCTAGTAGAAAACTGTAAGTATTTGTGGCATGGTCCGTTGCCCAAGAGCATAAGAAAAAGAGAAAGTTGGCTGTTTTTGTTTTCATTTTCCGAAAGCTAAAAGGCAGTCATTGCTGACCAGAGCTAGGATTATCTGCATTGTTTTTGCAGTAGGAGAACCAGGCAGATGACAAACCACGTGAGTGCTGACCAACTGGGCTGACTGGCTGAAGAAGAGTCCACTTCCCTTCTGTCTGAATCAACGAGGGGTGCGTCCGTGGTGATGAATTCAAACTCTGTGGGACAAATGTCATCCGTGCAACCGCTTCCGCTTCCCGAGCCACTGGTCTCTTCGCCTGCGGGAGGGAAGGGAAGAGGGAGAATGTCATCCTCATCATCCTCATCACCACCATCTATTTCTTATACCCCGTGCATCTGACTAGGGTATCCCAGCCACTCTGGGCAGCTCCCAACAAAATAAAAAGGAATACACCAAAACATCAAACATTAAAAGCTTCCTGAAACAGGGCTGCCTTCAGATGTCAACGAAAAGTCATATCATTGTTTATCTATTTAACATCTTTGACATCCTTCCAAGCACAATTCAAACTGTTGGTGTTGACCTTTAAAGCCCCAAATGGCCTCAGCCCTGTACACCTGAAGTAATGTCTCCACCCCCATTGTTCAGCCCAGACACTGAGGTTCAGCTCCGAAGACCTTCTGGTGGTTCCCTCACTGTGAGAAGTGACGTTACAAGAACCAGGCAGAGGGCCTTTTTGGTAGTGGCGCCCGCCCTGTTGAACGCCCTCCCATCAGATGTCAAGGAGATAAATAATTGCGTGCCAAGGCCCCATGACAAAGGCCCCCTAAGGGATAAATAAAACACACAAACAAGCAGAATTTGGTTTATGGGTTCAAATAGGGGCAAAAATAAAATTATTATTATTATTATTATTATTATTATTATTATTATGGCCAACTGTCAGGGATGATGGAAGTTATGGGCCAACAATATCTTGGAAGGCCACAGGTGGATCTCTGGCTGCCAGGATGGACACACCTCCCCATGAGAGCTCAGATAGCTAGTGTGTAAACAGCACTGAGATGGGTCAAGGCAGTTTCCTGGTCCCACGGAGGTTTTCATCCAAAAATAATGAATAAATGGATCACAATGGAAATTTCAGCATCTCAGCCAGTGGTTTCAACTAAGAACATATTTGAAGAATATTTTTCTATCCCATTAAGCACTGCTGTTGTAAGGGACCCGATTAAGAGAAGCCGAATGACGCGGGATCTTACTTGTATCCTGAAAATTCACATCGTTTCCATTGTATGCGTTCTTGAGTTTGTTCGTCATGACTCTCAGGGCCATGATCTGCTGCCTTATGTAGGTGTCGGGCCTGGTGATGTCGACGTCAACCTCAGGATTGTTGATCTGGTTGGTGAGCCCATCATTCATGATCTCTGGGAGGTATCTGTGCATCAGAATGAAGAACTGCATCAAAATGATATGCCACGACCAAGAAATTTCACTAGTCCCTGACACAAAAAGCCAGAAAGTTCAATTTGTCAACCCAATGGACATGCAGCTGCAAACATGCCTCCAGGACCACTCACTCGATCCAGTAGGTCTTTTAAAAGTTTTTTATTTTTTAAAGAATGAAGGAACTGGCAACCTGTTTTTCAGAATGGTCACTTTAGCTCGCCAGTAAACCCGCCGTTTGAAACTGAATAAGCAGCGAGTCCCCGTCAGATGGGCTTTACGTAGATGATGATGATGATGATGATATACTGTGCTGGTTTACACATTTAGGAAAGCACTTTGCTTAGTAGCAATTAAGAAATGTATTGAGGTTAATGCAGGGATTTTTTTTTTTTAGGTAGGGAGATAGGAACGAAAAGGATTTTCAAAAAATATGTATCTGCCATTAAAGAAGGAACTATATATTATTTTGACAGGGTTTCATGTAAACTCTGTTAGCATGATGGAAATGAACGCCTGCAAGTGTAGAAAATGTTATGTGAGAAGCACAGGGAAACTGGCACAAACCACCTGCATCTGTGCCTCAGAGGAAGTGCTTTCATATAAAGAATAATCTCATTCCCTTCCCCTTCACTGTCAATATTTTGAACTAAAAGCTATGGACTGGATTTAAACTAAGGCTACAATCCTAAATATCGCACGCATTATACTTTTAAAGCACCTCACCAAAAGAATCCTGAGAATTGTAGCCTACTCCCCCCCCCACAGAACTACCATTCCCTGAACACCCTGAACAAACTACAGTTCCTAGTATTCTTTGAGCAGGGAATGTGCTCTAAACGCACACAGCCACAGACTAGGAAGTAAGCTCCACTGGACACAGCGGGACTTAAAATCGGTTAGCCATGGCTCAACTCTTGATGATTTCAATGGGAATTAAATGAAACTAATGCGCAGAGAAATCCAAACTGGCAGAGGCACCCAGTTTTGCATAACATGGGGTGGTGGGGGTTGTGTGTATGTGATGTCACATATGCGACACACATGTCTGAGGTCACGTGTGCCGGGAGGAGTCCGCGAGGCCCTCCACCATTGTAGGGAGGCCTGGCGGGGCACTCCACCACTGTGGGGAGGCTCGGTGGGCCCCAATCCCTCAAGATTGGGGAGGGCTCAGCTCTGTCCCCTTTGTGGGGGCTGAGCTGTCCCCAGCTCCATAGAGTTGGCACGTATACAAAGTGGGGTTTGCCCTGTTTCAAAGGCTTCTGCCTGTTGGCTTCGCACAGTGGTGGATGATGCACTTGTGGGGCTCCTCACTGCCAATGGAGGCAAATAGGATTGTGAACGACTGGTCATGTTGGACTGGTCATGTTGTGTGGATGCCTGATTATCGTCTTCCAAAGCAACTACTCTATTCCAAACATCAAAATGGAAAGCGTGATGCTGTTGGTCAACAAAAGAGGTTTGAAGACTCTCTCAAGGCAAATCGCAGAAAATGTAGTATAGACACCGACAAATGCGAAACACTGGCCCGCGAGTGCTCCAATTGGAGAACAGCCTTTACCAAAGGTGTCATGGACTTCGGAGATGCTCAAATTCAGGATGAAAGGGAGAAACGCGCTAAGAGGAAGGCATGTTTGGCAAACCCTCACCGTGATCAACTCCCATCTGGAAACCTATGTCCCCACTGTGGAAGGATGTGTGGATCCAGAATTGGCCTCCGCAGTCACTTACGGACTCAATGCTAAGGCCATGTTTATGGAAGACAATCTTACTCGGCTACCTACCTGTAACTCGGCTATAAGTGATTGGCAAAGAAAGAAAATAGGATTGCGACCTGTATACTGAAAATCTGCATTAAATCTCATCTCCACTGAACTGATGGGTAGGTTGGATACCTTCTGTCTACGTATTGATCATGTTAAAGTCAAAGGCGGTACAGGTCTGCATCCTACCTCCAAGGCTGGATGGGTTTCTTGCTCCACTCCTCAACACCCACAAGCCTATGTGTGTTGACCTCTATGGGAGCTGGAGCCCTGAGTGATCAAGCTCATGCTCTTATAGAAGTTTACATGCTTAGGCTTTGGCCAGGAAGATGTGCATGTTCAACACATGATGCTGGAGGAGCAAGGAAGTAACCCCATCTCAGATGCATAAATAATAATAAAAAGGCTATCTCTTTATTTATTTTTGCTTTTTGTTTTTTTGGTATTTGTTTTCTTTTATTATCATTTTATTTTGACAAAGTAATAGTCATAAATAAAGAAAAATAAAAATGTGCACCCCACCACCCAGACCATTCCATTGTAACTATCCAACCTCCCAAAATGTCAACACCTCTTGCGACGTTTCGACCCCTTTCTTTTTTAACAGTAGAAATTCTATAAACACCTTCCATATCTCCTCGAAATCATTTCTCCTGCATATTCCCCGTCTTGCCTTAATGGCACATGTTAATTTAAAGCTGACCGAAAGTCCAGAGGTAGCATTATTATCAATTTACGATGGGGTGGAAGGTTCGCAGGCTATGAAGGACTTGCTCACAGATTTATTGACAGCTGCACAAATTAAGATACCGTAGCTAGGAATTGGAAGGGGCAAGCAGAATATAAAATGGAAGAATGGTATAAAGAGGTGTGGGATATAGCTATGAATGATAAATTAACATGTTCCTGCTCTCTCTTTAATTGGATAGGTTTCACAAAATCAACACATAATTGACCCAATTATACAGAAATAGGGACTTACTTTTTTGTTTATTTCAAAGACTTATAATTTCATTTTGATGAAACATGTTTTGTAAAGTTGCATCAATCTGTGAGAACGTGTCGTGTTCGAAACATCTCTCTCCCTTTTATTTTATTTTTTACATAGATATATTTTGAGGAATGTTGTTTCTGCTCATTTATTTTTCTGACTACCGATAGTGACAGAGGCCACCCTGCTGTGTATTTCCGAAAGGACCAAAAAGCTCAGAAAAAGCTATGATTGCACTTTCACTTGTTCATTAGGGTTCCATTCACATTATAAGAGCTGTTTCACACTCCCAGCTCCCTGGTCGTATATGGCCTGATAAAATTACATCTCTGATAATGAGGCATTCCTGGCTGCTTTTCAAATAAAGGGCTAGAAAGATCAATCCTCCTCTGTGTTATTTGCTAATTGATGGCCTAGAATTAACTCAGCCTGGCCTCTTCTTAATTAATAGTGGCAGTTGTAGAGAAAGGAGTGATTTTAATAATCACAAGTAATCTTGACATGATGACTTCTTCACAGCCACATAGCTTCCTTTGGCTTAAAACTGAAGTTAGGAAAGGGCTACTCAATGATATGAGAGGCCCATTTTAAGGCATGTCTACTATAAATGGAAATTAGTTTGATGTCAGTTTGTCATGCCTGTTTAAGAATGAATCCTGGGATTTGTAGCTTGGTAAGCGTACTGAGCCTCTGGTTTCCAGATATAGCTCTGAAAACTTGTTTATTCCTTCGTTGCAAATTGAGCCTTACATTGTCTACTCGTAAGTACTGCTTACTGTATTCAAGGGAGCTTACTCCTGGGTAACTGGGTAAAAACTGTGCAGCCTCACACAGCAATCCTAATCATTTTTACTCAGAACTAAGTTTCACTGAGTTCAATTGGATTTACTCTCTGGTATGTGAGTATGATAATTCTCGCAGTTGTTGTTGTTGTTGTTGTTGTTGTTGTTGTTGTTGTTGTTGTTGTTGTTGTTGTTGTTGTTGTTGTTGTTGTTTCCTGCCTTTCCCCCTGACAGGGACTCAAGGCAGCTTACAGCTACAATTGTATTTCATTCCATTTATCTGTTGAAGGCATTGTACAAGACCCCTTCCCTCACACATTTCTTCTTTACTACAACCCTGTGAGGTAGGTTCGGCTGAGAGGTTGTAATTGGCTGAAGATGACAGGTGTAGATGTATATTTGACATCTATGTGTGCAGGAGATCACACACAGGAGAAGCTCCCTGAGGTGGAATAGGATGTCAGGGGACGCGGGTGGCACTGTGTGTTAAACCACAGAGCCTAGGGCTTGCTGATCAGAAGGTCGACGGTTTGAATCCCCACAACGGGGTGCGCTCCCGTTGCTCGGTCCCAGCTCCTGCCCACCTAGCAATTTGAAAGCACGTCAAAGTGCAAGTAGATAAATAGGTACCACTCCAGCGGGAAGGTAAACGCCGTTTCCGTGCACTGCTCTGATTAGCCAGAAGTAGCTTTGTCATGCTGGCCACATGACCTGGAAGCTGTATGCCGGCTCCCTCACCCAGTAATGTGAGATGAGCGCCACAACCCCAGAGTTGGCCACAACTGGACCTAATGGTCAGAGGCCCCTTTACCTTCATTTCCATTTGAGAAATGTTGGAAGGTATGTGTGTACCTTCAACACAGTATTTCTAAACAATGCTTCACAAAGTGTACTATGCATGGTTCCATGGAAGTTGCAGATGCAAATATTAATATATATTTTTGGTCTCCCCCCCTTACTTAGCTTTGGTGTGCCCATTCCAGCAGTCCTCCTCATTGGACAGGCCTGCTGTCACTCTTTCTTCTTTGCAGATACTGTATGGTAATGTTGACCAGAACTTTTTGGAAAGCTTCAGTTTTTCTTTAATGTCAATTACCTGATCAAAAGACAAAAGAAGGACATTTGGTTAAAAAGAGATAAGAAAAGATAAATAGACTCAGATTGTGTGTTCGTGTTTGTGCACATGTGCATATTTTTTTTCTTTTCAAGAATTACAAAATGGCAAATATCATTCTTGATAGTGGAGACTATTAAGGAACACAAGATAATTTCTATATAGACTGAAACAAGCTGCCAACCACATGGGACTGCAATCCTAGGCCCACTTACCTGGGAGTAGGCTTCACTAAACTCAACAAGATTGATTTCTGAGCAGGCATGTAAAGGATTCTGCTCTTAATTTACCTTAAGGCCATTTCTACACAACATTTAAATTGCCCTCGTGCCTTCCCTGTGCATGCGAGTTTGTAATTATTCATCCAGAAGAGAGTGTGGGAGAAATTCAAATTGTCAAAGCAGGCTTATATTTGCAGAATAAACTGAAGTGAGAAGAAGACCTAGTAAGAAGACCTAGAAGCTTACCAGGAGTAGCTCAGTTAGATGATCAGCAACAGCGGGCAATTTCCTTTGAGGCTTACCCTCTGCTACTGAAATGTGCACCGCCAAGTTTGTTGTGGTTTTCAAGGGCTTGCTCAGTTCACATGTGCGACGAACCTCCCTGCCAACTACCCCTCTGTTACCAAGTGTATTACTTCTGAGGTGTTCAGGGTCACTTTTTTCCATACACCCCACCTCGATCCTTGAGGTCCGTCTGTGAGGATAATCCCCCTTTTATTATAACTAGGGATGACTTGGTAACGGGGTTCTCTTGTCCAGCTGTCATGGCCTGTTTTATATGTATATATATTGCTCTGGGCTCCTGGGTTGAGAATACCTCTCAGCTCTATCAGTTCTGGGGCTCTCTCTCATTAGATTCCCCCACTGCGTCAGTTATCTAAACCCTTTTAGTAACTGTGTAGCCTTACCGAGGTTTCTGCCCTTTTGACCCTCCTGAGGGAAACTCCAAGATACAAACTATCATCCTGCTGGTTAGTTTTGCCTTTTCCCTGAGTTCACCTCCTCATGAGCATCCATATATCGCTGGCCCAAATAAATGCCTCTTTTCTCTTGGCTCAACAGAAAAAACAAGACTTTATTTATTTCAGAACATCGTGCTTCACGTATTTTGATATTTCATCAGCTTAGTTACATCAAAAATATCAACTCTTTCAGTACAACTGATTAATCTCCATCCTATCCTATCCTAACCACCACTCTCCTGGCCCCACACCCCTCTTCTTCCAGTCACCACTCACTCCCTCCCTCTTCTCCAACTGCCAAAACGGCCGCTCCCTCCTTTTAAACCGGGGATCGCCCCGTCCCCAAAGGATGAACTGTCCGTCACAAACGAAGGTGGCTTAACTCTTTCGGCGCTGGGCTGTCATACCTCCTCCATCTTAGGGCCAATCCATCACATAATGGAGCAATGGTGAGGCCCACTGATTAGAATACGTTCCAGAATCCTAGGAATTCCTGCTCAGTATTTCATGCAGAAAGCACACCTTTCTGGTAGAAAGCCAGGCAACCGGGACGGAAGAGATGACTTGCCACATGTCAGAAAAAACAGCATTTGAGCTTCAGTAAGAAGACCTAGGCGACTTAATTGATTTTTTTTTATAATGCGTAAGCAAACCTGCCAGTCTCCCATTTCGTTGTGCTGAGTTTGAGGAGTTGTCTTTGCTGCTGTCTTAAAGAACAGTCGGCTCATGAACTTGCTTCATAGACCCAGAACCATAAAGTACTCTAGATGGCAGCCTTGGCCAATGTTCTGCAGAATTAAGCGTTTCCCTGGCTGCACACAAAACAGTACACCCCAAATAAAATTGTAGATTGTTCTACCGAATAGAAAACTGACAGGCCTGATATTTTAAAACTTGAAACTGACAGGCTGCTATTTTAATGAGGTCTGCCAGAGCCAAGGTTAACCAAAGCCTTAGTTCCTTACAAAGCATTACTGCCTTGCTTCTCAGCAGGAGGCTGCACAACACGATGCCTATTGATATCTTTATAGAGTTCTCAAAATTGCATCATGGGTGTGTTTGGTATAACAAAGGCCTTTAATTTTTTTTTTAAAATGCAATTTTGGACAAATTTTATTTCTTTAAACAGAAATGGCCTTACCTTATTTTTTGTGTGTGTAATGCATAGAGACAAACGGGCCCTTTTGTAATTTGAAAATAAAGCTGGAGACCTTTCTTGTAAAGAGGTATCTCCTTCCTCTCTGATGTTTCAGAAACACAGAAGGAAATTTAAAAGGAGGAAATGTGCGCTTGATATTTGCAAATGGCTTCATGAATTTAGACAAGGAAATAAATGCCAGAGGTGGTCCGACAGCCCACGCACATTTCATCTCTCTCCCGCATTGTGTCCTATGTGAGCACCACTTGCATAAATAGCATGCATCAAACTCAAAAATGATTTTCCAGCTTCACACGTGACAGTGGTCTCTAAAGACAAATTAAAAGTTTGCTTCAGACACTCTCTCCCTCACATCCCTGGACCTTGAGCTGAGGGAGTTTGTGGTGCCACAAGAGTGCTTGTAACCTGGCCAGGATAACATGTAAGGTACTGGCTGAATGAACAAGCCTCTCCAAATTGATTCGATTTAATATTTGTATTCCGCTTTTCCAACAAAAAACAACAAGAGCAAGGTAAATCTTGTGGTCTTGCACACCCTCCAACATTTCTCCGATGAAAATAGGGACGTCCCATTCCATAACGATAAATTTACTATTTACACCCCACACATCTTACTGGGTTTCCCCATGCACCCTGAGCAACTTCCAACATATATAAAAACATGATAAAACATTAAACATTAAAAAAACTTCCCTGTACAGGATTGCCTTCAGACGGCATGGGGGTTGGATAATACCTTCCAACATTTCTCTAATGAAAATAGGGGCATCCTAAGGAAAAGTGGAGGAGACTCTTGAGAGTCCCATGGACTGCAAGAAGATCAAACCTATCCATTCTTATAGAAATCAGACCTGAGTGCTCACTGGAAGGACAGATCCTGAAGCTGAGGCTCTAATACTTTGGCTACCTCATGAGAAGAGAAGACTCCCTGGAAAAGACCGTGATGTTGGGAAAGATGGAGGGCACAAGGAGAAGGGGACGACAGAGGGCGAGATGGTTGGTTGGACAGTGTTCTTGAAGCTACCAACATGAGTCTGACCAAACTGTGGGAGGCAGTGGAGGACAGGAGTGCCTGGTGTGCTCTGGTCCATGGGGTCACGAAGAGTCGGACATGACTAAATGACTAAACAACAACAAGGGAAAGTGGGACATTCCGGGATCACATCAGGAACTGGGACGCCTTCTCCAAATCAGAAACGTCCCTGGAAAACAGGGGCACTGCAAAACACCTATCGTGAGGGATCATGTGTCTCTTCTGAAATTATCTTGCTTCATGTTCAACACAAATACCGCTACTGCGTCCTCATACCATATTTGTTTTAGGAAAAACAACAACACCTTTCAGGTGGGGCAGTTGGGGAGGAGAGAAGCCACAGGGATCCCTTAGGCATTTCCTGATTCCATCACCACCCTTGCTACTTTTGCTCATATGGGACTTTAAATGTGTGCTTGCCAGAGAAAGACAGGTTTTGTTTTTGCTGAACAAGTTTACTGGAACAACAACCCTCTTGGTGGCCAAATTTATTTTTCTGGCCTTTAAGCGTTGTAAGGCTAAAATTGACTGTATTGATATGGGTCCATGGGGCCACCTCATGAGAAGAGAAGACATGGACACTGTTGTCACGCCCGCAAGTGCTTTTTATTTTATTTGTTTTAACCTGTACGATTTTACTGCCAATTGTTTTAACTGTATCTGTTGTATTCTCTGCATAATCGTGTCAGTCTACTGCCTGGTCTTTTACTATGTGCTATGGCCATAGGGCTAATGCAATAAATAAATTGATTGATTGATTGATACGGGTCTAAATGTATAAACTACTTTTCCTTGTAGGTCTAAGTGTCACACTTCTCTAGACATTTAGATGTTTAAATTTTTGTGTGGATAATATTTGTTTTCTGACTGACGGTCGAATAAACTTTATTGATTGATTGAGAAATGTGTGCTTGCTCTTGCATCGTCTCGCCTTTAGGAGGTGGAACTTAGAACTGATGGCTTTAAATATTCAACTAAGAGCCATATGAGCTACAAAATCGCTGCGTTCTTGGATATGCCCCTCCATGGCCAGGCAAACACCAATATTGTTTTATTAGCTTGTCTGCCACATTTATATCCCACCGAAGCACTCATGGCAGCATACATGTTTCTCTTCTTCCCCATTTTATCCTCACAACAAGCCCTTGAGGTAGATTAGGCAGTGAGAATGTGACTGGTCCAAGGTCACCCAGTGAGTTTCATGGCTAGGCAGGGATTTGAACTCTGCTCTCCCAGGTCCTAGTCCAACACTGGAAGCACTAAACTACAATTGGATCTTTGGTTCGTTGCAATTTCTAACAGTCGGTCTCATGTTAAGACGAGCTCTTGTTAAAGCAGGTTTGTTTATACACTTTCAAATGTCATCATATTTGCATCATCTCTCACTCCCTGTTTAGTCACCTTCCCCAGATGACTGTGAAATAAGACTCCTAAAAATGGAGAAAGACAACCGAGGCTGCTGAAAGTATGGAAGCATAATTTAGCATTCAAAATGATTTAAAAGCAACAACACACGAAGAGGTTTTATATGTCACAGCAGAACTGCACCCACTCTAATAACTCCATCACACCCTACTGTACAATGTAGGCTTCAGAAGTAACTCAAAGTGGTGGGGAGTTAACTCCCTGAAGTGGAAATCTGAAGAAGTCTGTTAAAGATTTCATTTTTCCTAGATAATTTGGGAACAGTGTTAAAAAGCTAAGTCATAAATCTGAGTCAAGAAAATCCAAAGTGTGCTGACGGAGATTCGTTTTATTGCAGATGAGTGTAGCAACAGCGTTGCAAGCACACTAGTATCTGAAAGTGCTGGGAGGGGTGTGTGTGGTGTGTGTGTGTGTGTGTGTGTGTGTGTGTTTCTGTGAAACATCCATAGCTAAGTGCTGAAATTTCAGGAAGAAACTTTCATCTCTCTGAGAAAGTACAAGCAAAACAGGATCTCAGGCAAGCAGATAATAGTGACAGAATGTCGGGTCCCTACATCTTCCCCACTGTTTAAGAAAACTCATTTGCTTGCAGAAAAGAAATGGCCCAGCCTTTTGGCATTTTTGAAGGTTGTGAGAGTGGTTACTTAAATGGTGAATCATGCATCGGTAAATCAGTAAACTGGAGGAGAATGGAATTTGATTGATGTGGATGTTCACATTTGAATGGTGACGAAGCCAAGGCAATTTTTGTGCATATCCAAACTCTTGAGACTTACAATGGAATACCACTTTCTTTCAATGCTGTGCTCTCATGCCCCAGCGGGGTCAGGGGTCAACCTGAATGGTTTTCCAGTCAGGCTGCTGGTCAAGGTCTGGAGGAGACACAGATGACTCCAATGGACCAGAGGCTGATGTGGGCACAAACCCACAGTACCATTTCTGACCATTTTAGACAGGCTCGGTATCAGCACAGGGCAAGTTGGGACAAAACGAAGGGAGACCAGGAAGTCCCACTATGGAAAAAGACTTCTGGGAAAAGATTTATAATGAAATGAAAAAAGTGTTGAAAGACACTTTTATTAAGAAACCAGAAGCCTTTTTACTGGGAATTGTAGGAGAGGAAATCCCTAAAAAAGATTTAACATTCTTTCGGTATGCCACAACTGCTGCGAGGCTACTACTTGCAAAAAACTGGAAGAGTTGAGATCTACCAACTATAGACAAATGGCAAATGAAGATGATAGACTTTATGGAACTGGCCAAACTGACTGGGAGACTCTGCGACCAAGGAGAAGAGTCGTTGGAGGAAGATTGGAAGAAATTTAAAATTTACTTCAAAAAGTATTGTAATATTTAGCATGGCCTAAGGAAGTAGTTATAGGTTTTTCGCAATAATTTTAGGAAATAGGCTAAGCATAGATGTTTAAGAAGAAAATATTGGATAAGATGTTAGCCCTTAGTAACTGCCAAAGAAGATTAGGAAATGAAATTCAGATGGGGGGATTGGGAGAAGTCTTCTATTGATGTTAAGAGGAAGTTATGTGATTGTAAGAATTACATATTGTCTCTTTCTTTTTCTTTTCTCTTTTTTCTCTCCCCCCCTTTTTAAATTTCTGTATTTTTCATGTTTTATTATGTTATATTCTTTAATCTTACAAAATGAAAAATAAATATTATTAAAAAAGGAAGTCCCACTATGGTTGGTGATGGCACCTCCCTTTCTGAACAACACTTTTCTTTTTTTAAAGAGCCGGGAAATAAAGGAGAAGCTCCAGGCCAAGCAGCTGTGGTCACCATCTGGCCTCTGCCCCCAAAGCTTTAGCTACCTGTGAATCTAGGTTGGTACGCAGAGTTCAGTGGAAGTAGTAATATGATGTAGTAATAAATGTAAGGCTGGACTGGATGAATCCCAAGCCGTAATTAAGATTGCTGGAAGAAATATCAACAACCTCAGATATGCTGATGACACAACCTTGATGGCAGAAAGTGAGGAGGAATTAAAGAACCTTTGAATGAGAGTGAAAGAGGAGAGCACAAAATATGGTCTGAAGCTCAACATAAAAAAAAAAACTGAGATCATAGCCACTGGACCCATCACCTCCAGGCAAATAGAAGGGGAAGAAATGGAGGCAGTGAGAGATTTTACTTTCTTGGGTTCCATGATCACTGCAGATGGTGACAGCAGTCACGAAATTAGAATACGCCTGCTTCTTGAGTGAAAAGCAATGACAAACCTAGACAACATCTTAAAAAAACAGAGACATCGCCTTGCCGACAAAGGTCCGTATGGTTAAAGCTATGGTTTCCCCAGTAGTAATGTATGGAAGTGAGAGCTGGACCATAAAGAAGACTGATCGGCAAAGAATTGATGCTTTTGAATTATGGTGCTGGAGGAGACTCTTGAGAGTCCCATGGACTGCAAGAAGATCAAACCTATCCATTCTGATGGAAATCAGGCCTGAGTGCTCACTGGAAGGACAGATCCTGAAGCTGAGACTCCAATACTATGGCCACCTCATGAGAAGAGAAGACTCCCTGGAAAAGACCCTGATGTTGGGAAAGATGGAGGGCACAAGGAGAAGGGGACAACAGAGGACAGGATGGTTGGACAGTGGTCTCAAAGCTACCAACATGAGTCTGACCAAACTGTGGGAGGCAGTAGAAAACGAGTGCCTGGCGTGCTCTGGTCCATGGGGTCACGAAGAGTCGGACACGACTAAATGACTAAACAACAACAACAAATAAATGTAAAAAAGAAATCAACAATAAAACACATTTCCAAACCATTTCAAGTCCAATACAGATACAGACTTTGATAAGAAAATCTCAACAAAAGGCTTTCTGGAAAAGGAAGGCCTTCAACTGGTGCCAAAAAGGCTTTTGAGAAGGTGCCTTTCTGATGTGTAAAAGGAGGGAATTGTAAAAGCTAGGAGCTGCCACCCCAAAGGCCCTATTCCACAGGAGGCTCTTTCCTGCAAAATGCAGGGTTATAAGGGGTGAGATGTTTTTTTCCTATTGAAGTTACAATCACCAAATAAAAGAAAATGGCAGGGATGGCCTTGCTGCAGAAGGATATGCTAGATAGGAAGGGAAAGTGACTTAAAAGAAGTATTTCATGTTTGAACACTGGAGAGCAATAGCACGCAGCCTCTGGAAATAAGAAGGGGAAAGAGAGAGGGAAATTCATATCACCAGTGGACTCTGAAAACGGTGTGGGCAGGCACTGAGCAACATGAACACCAACGAAGAGGTTCCCATCACACCACTCAAACTACCCCCTTTCCCACAGCAAGGGCCACAAACAGACACAGTTACTCTTTCGCAGAAACTGGAAGCAGCAGTTTGAGTGCCAGTGCACAACCATTCTACGACACGAGCATTTCCTGGCTGACTCAGTCACAGCGGCACATTCCCAGGGGCAAACACACAACATCTGGAAAAGCCCTAAGTAAACACAGGATGCGGCGATATTCCCTTAGTAGACAGATGCCTAGGTGTTTATTTTCAGGGCAGACATCCTGTGTGAAAAGGTCCGCTTGTCTTCAGCCTTCATTCTCGTTATCTTCTGTGATCACTCATTCTTTTTCTTTCCTCCCCCCCACACCCCATTTTACATAGTGCAACACTGACCCCAAAGTTTCCATGCTTAACCTAGGGAACATTTAATGATGGGATAGAGTTCTCCGTGTGCGCAAATTTGAGCTATAGAGCTTAAAGCAACAGGCTGGTTCCACCAGCTGTTGGTAGTGAAATAATTTTTTTTCAGGAGGATTTTTCAGAGGACTTGAAGCTGACCTGGGAGTAAGTCCCATTGAACTCAGTTGGGCTTAATTCTGAGTAGATCTCCATAGGGCTGCACTATATGAATGTAGTAAATTCCAGTTGGGCAATCTCACCAAAACGTTGGCTTGATGCAGCAAACAAGATAAAGACCAGGGGCTGGTTTCTTATATTTAAAGAAACAGCTAGAGAACCTTTTGGTAGCTGAACTTCAGTTTTTTTCTACTTAAAAATTAAAATAATAGTAGTCAGGGCTTCCCCCCCCCCAGCTGGAACTTGCCAGAACTGAGTTCAACATGTAAATAATTGTGTTATTTTCCGCATTGTCAGACCCTGTGTGAGAACCCAGAGGCTGAGAGGTAGGGTGTTTCAGAAGGAAACTGATTTGATATTGATTTATATATTAGTAACTTACAACAACAACAACAACAACAACAACAACAACAACAACAACAACAACAACTTATTTATACTCTGCCCATCTGGCTGGGTTTCCCAGGCCACTCTGGGCGGCTCCCAACAGAATACTAAAAACACAATAAAACATTAAAAACTTCCCTAAACAGGGCTGCCTTCAGATGTCTTCTAAAAGTCAGATAGTTGTTTATTTCCTTGATATCTGATGGGAGGGCATTCCACAGGGCGGGCACCACTACCGAGAAGGCCCTCTGCCTGTATTAATGTAACATTTCTATATGTAACTGCACTTTTTGCAATACTTTGTCTAAGTTGTCTGTTGTTGCTTCCGTTTTTAGTGTACTGCTTAGAGATATTTTTAATATATTAAGTGGAATAGAAACACAATAAAATAATAATAAAATAAAATAAAATAGTTGAAACACTTTTCAGCCTATGCTGAAGACACACCTCTTTATCCTGATACCCTATTCTTGTGATTGTTAGTTGCTTTAACTGATTTTTAAAAGTGCAATTTTACTTTGTTGGTAGCCTACCCTGGGACCTTCTGGTGAAGGAGAAGGCAAGGAATAAGCAGCAACGCCAACAACTTTGGTCACATTTCTCCTTAGAAATATACTCCAGTGCCAGTTTACACTATTTTACTCCACAGCTTTTAATCTCTCTTTCCTAAAGGCAGGAAGGATTTAAATACACACAAAGAAGCCTTGAAGGTTTGCACTGGCGGTTCTTGAGCCATGAGGCATTAGGACCAAACTTTTCTCAGAGAATCCTGCCCTGAGGAGCATTTCTGAAGGGTCTGAGGAGAAGGGTGAATTCAATGAACACCACACACACACACCCTTCTTTCAAATATCAGATTTCACACAGTGGTCAAATTAAAACAAGGACCAGGTTTTCCAAGGCACCCAATGCAAAGGAAGTTTTGCTTGGCCTTTTAAGGATGAGTCATGCACAAAATACATTTCAAATATAGTGGGTAGAACAGGAAAAGGCTTTGCTGAAGGAACAACGAGACCCTGATGGATATACGGTTACATGACCTGCTAGTGAACTCTCCTCGCTGACCCCCCCCCCCGGCAATGCAAGAACGGGAGCAAGTCCTCCAATTAAACAAACGAATCTCCGAGATTGTCTGTATATAAGATAATAAACAGTAAGCTCATTCCTCAGTGGTGAAGCTTTATGTAGCCAAAATGGCACCAATCACGCAAAAGGATGAGCTATCTGAATAATGGGATGAACCGCAATGTTTTCATATATATATATATATATATATATATATATATATATATATATATATTGTTGTTCAGTCGTTCAGTCGTGTCCGACTGTTCGTGACCCCATGGACCAGAGCACGCCTATCCTTCACTGCCTCTCGTAGTTTGGCCAAACTCATGTTAGTAGCTTCGAGAACACTGTCCAACCATCTCATCCTCCGTCGTCCCCTTCTCCTTGTGCCCTCCATCTTTCCCAACATCAGGGTCTTTTCTAGGGAGTCTTCTCTTCTCATGAGGTGGCCAAAGTACTGGAGCCTCAACTTCAGGATCTGTCCTTCTAGTGAGCACTCAGGACTGATTCCTTTGAGAATGGATAGGTTTGATCTTCTTGCAGTCCATGGGACTCTCAAGAGTCTCCTCCAGCACCATAATTCAAAAGCATCAATTCTTCGGCGATCAGCCTTCTTGATGGTCCAGCTCTCACTTCCGTACATCACTACTGGGAAAACCATAGCTTTAACTATACGGACCTTTGTCGGCAAGGTGATGTCTTTGCTTTTTAAGATGCTGTCTAGGTTTGTCATTGCTTTTCTCCCAAGAAGCAGGCGTCTTCTACATACATACATACATACATACATACATACATACATACATACAAACACATTAGGGGGGGAAATCAGCTTAATGAGAACTGAGCAAGCTGAGCGCATTGGGCATGGGGGTGCTGATGAACTACTGTGTGTGTGTTTTTTTTTGGGCGGGGGAATAGATGGAAAACTGATGGGAAAGAATGGAATGGATTATGGAGAAGCACGTTGGAGGCTTGCTGGATTCCTGAACACTCTGCGCTGTAACATTTTGTTGCACTCCCCGCCGAGTTTGGTTATTATGTTCCAACTCAAGGTGACTTGCAGCGAGCACCTAAAAGTGTACGACGTTTTCCTTTTGCTGATTTCCGCCAAAGAAATACAAGCAAGCGATTCCAGTTTGTGCATATTCTTTGATGGGAATTAACGAAAGGAGACTGGCATTTCGTGTTTCCCAATAATGGAAATTTAAGCAGGGCAGCAGAAAGAGGAATATAGTCAATGGGAGAAGAGGGCAACATTCTGTGGGTGAATCCAATGCACATTTACCTGTGAGTAAACCCCATTGAACTTAATGGGGATTAGTTCTGGGGAGATGCATAGAATTAGACTGCAAAGGAGTCAAAGGTAAAGACTTTTAATTTCTGCCTTGTTGTGTTTAAACAGTCTAAAATGTGAAGAAAATGGGCAGAGAACTGGGAGTTCATCAAGAGAAAAGGTGGATTCAGTTACCTGATGTAGACATCAAAGTGATCAACATCTTTGATTTGCTGTAATTCTTATCTTAGATTTTTCTCAGTGAAAGTGCAGTTTAGTTCTCATGTAGCTGTAATTTATCCAGGCTTAAGACATGTCCTGTCAAATCTGTCACAGCCTCTCATATTTCATTTGTCCATCAAAGTCAATGGCATCATAGACGGGAAAATTGAAAATAAAGGGGGAAAACCTGCTCGGCAAAGGCAGGCCTTTCAAGCAAATGGGGGGATTTGGGGGAAGAGTCTTTAGGGCAATTGATTTACTGTAGGTCTTCATGAATATAGAACTGTAATTTTTAGTCTTTAGGCACCCCACAGTACAGACACTGCAAGGCTCTTAACTGGATCTGATGTGTGAGGAGGAAGCAAAGCAAAATAGAGACAGAATGCATAAGCTCAACAAGAATTTTTGTACGAAATCATTGTTAGGGTCCAGTGAACCTTCTGACATCAATTCTCTGCTCTTTTGATGTGTGTGTGTGTGATGTGTGTGTGTGTGTGTGATTTGCAATACAAAGCAGAACTAAAACATGATCAGTCATCAAGAAGACATACAGGGCTGCTTCTGAAACCAGTAGCACATTTTAAAAGGGCATTGGATGTCAATCAGCAAAAGGGCTAGTTAAAGGAACGTTTTTGCCTAAAGGTGTATAATGAAGGTGCTACCGTATGTAATTATTATAGCAATGTTATCAATACATATAAAAAAACCATCTCTTTTAAATCAAAATACTTGTGCTTACACAGACCCATTTAACTATTGATCAAAGCATGTGCTCTACTACAAAGCAATAAATTTACCTATACTATTTATCCTCTTTAAAGCATTTTTTTAAACAACAACAACAACAACAACAACAACACTTCCTATAAGCTACAGGGCAACCATTGCTCTTTCTAGAAAACCATTTGGGTAATGGATCTAGTGTTAAGGGAGAAAAATGGGATGGAAGTTGCTTTCACACATAAGCTTTGAATAATCTTGCATCTCTTCTGGATGCATGATCATCATTAATGTTAATGATCATCCACCCCCATCATTCAACTGAGGTCCAGCTCCGAGGGCCTTCTGGCGGTTCCCTCACTGCGAGAAGTGAGGTTACAGGGAACCAGGCAGAGGGCCTTCTCAGTGGTGGTGCCCGCCCCGTGGAACGCCCTCCCTCAGATGTCAAAGAAATAAACAACTACCTGACCTTTAGAAGACATCTAAAGGCAGCCCTGTTTAGGTAAGTTTTTAATGTTTGATGTTTGATCGTGTTTTTAATATTCTGTTGGGGAACCCAGCCAGCTGGGCGGGGTAGCAGCAGCAGCAGCAGCAGCAGCAGCAGCAGCAGCAGCAATAATAATAATAATAATAATAATAATAATAATAATTTTGGGATGGAAAGCTGATGAGAGGCAGCTGTAATTGCAATAGCATTCGGTGCCCTCCATGTTTAACACTTGCAAAAAGTCACATGTGAAAAACACAACGTAAGAATGTAAGAGCCCTTGAGCTATCCACAGCCTGTAAGTAGCTTTTAAAGATATTTCAGATCTACTGTTCTCAGCGTCAGAGCTACTACTTCAAAATGCTTGCCCAGCATAACAGGTCCCCCCCCCTCCATTCTGGGCAAACTGGGCAAAGGACAAAACTTTGAGTTTCAAAGAAGAAAACGACTTTGTCTCACAGTCTGCATTTGAATCAGTGACACTGACTGAGTGAGAGAAAGAAGAGAGCGAGGTTATCAGCGAGGCTTAACGGTCTGCGATCGAACCTGTAGGATTAAATTGCACAAAAGCAGCACACTTCAAGGACATTTGTTGTAATTGCTTTCCTCATAATTATTATAGGATTGTTATCAACTCATATCAAACAACCACCATCACTTTAAAGGTAAGGGACTTGTGCTTACACAGACCCTTTTTAAGTGCTAATAATCATGGTCACTGAGGATCAAATGCTATAGATGATGCATCATTTGCACTCGGAAATCGCTCGCTTTTTGTTATCTCTCTTGAATTTCTTAACATAAATACATATTCAACAACAACAACAACAACAAGGGAGATCCTTGGCTTTTTTGTTTTGCTCAGTGACTCTTCACAAAAAGACAGGTTTACAGACTTAGTTTCTCCAATAGTTTCTATTGGTGATTCCCACAATTTAGCTATGGGACCCTTGGTGTTCCCTATGATAGCTAGGGCTGAATAAATCTGTCAACGTCAGTTTCCTGTTTTGCAAATCTTCATATCAGTTTGCCTCTTTTTCACAACAGCATATTTTACCTAGTATGCAATTCTTGAAGCAATTTTTCCTGAACGAAATAAAGTATATTTATCTATGCTCTTTCCATTAATATATAGATTTTGTGTGTGCAGGTAGCCTCCTAAATTACACTCTGTTTTATATGTATTCTTTCTCGCCCCCGCTTTTTCGGTTGGAGAACAGTGCCGCAAAGTTCAGAGAAGTGCAAATTTCAAAGGATTATCTGTTTCAGGTCACTTATTCGTTTGGGAAATGTGAATTAGATGACATGAAAATAAGAACGAAACAAATCCATCCCACCATCCCTAACAATAGCAGATGACCTCAAAGACTCATAAGATTCTTGTTCAAAAGCAGATGCTGTCACCCCTTATTTTCTTTATAGAGTGGAGATCTCTGGTGACCTTCCTTCTTCTGGATAGTTGCTGCATAAACATGGAGTCTTCATTCACATTTTTTTTAAAAAAATTTTTTGCTGACCTAGCATCATACAATAAATCAAAAACTTGCAGTGATGGATAGATTGCAGTCCAAACCAGCAGGCCTCTGCAATATTTATACCAAGTGGTAATATATTGCCTCTAGGAGAACCAGGCAAGAGTTTGTGAGGAAGGCTGTGTTTGCTTTTAAAATTATTGCGTGAAATATGGGCAATCTTTGGGACCAATGGTATATAACAGGAGTTAAGGATGATCTGGGTGTTGCCATATCTTCTATATATTTCCTACTGCTTTAAGTTGCATATAAGAGAAGTTGCTTCACCCCCTGCGAAGACTTTTTCCTCTCTCTTTTGGTATTGGATGTTTGTTGGAGAAATGTTTCCACGTTTCTGAAAGTGGTCAAATCTCTTGCAGGTTCACTGGACTTGAATATCCCTCCTCCCTATTTCAGGACCCTTATTTAATGGAATGCTAACTTATCTGTGATGGGACACGGGTGGTGCTGTGGTCTAAGCCACAGAGCCTAGGGCTTGCCGATCAGAAGGTCGGCGGTTCGAATCCCCGCGACGGGGTGAGCTCCCATTGCTCGGTCCCAGCTCCTGCCAACCTAGCAGTTCAAAAGCACATCAAAGTGAAAGTAGATAAATAGGTACCGCTGCAGCGGGAAGGTAAACAGCATTTCTGTGCGCTGCTCTGGTTCGCCAGAAGCAGCTTAGTCATGCTGGCCACATGACCCGGAAGCTGTACGCCGGCTCCCTCGGCCGGTAAAGCGAGATGAGCGCCGCAACCCCAGAGTCGTCCGTGACTGGACCTAAAGGTCAGGGGTCCCTTTACCTTTAACTTTTCTGTGAGATTTTATTGACTTTTGACTACCCCACCACAGTGGCTTCTGCTGCTGAGCTTGTCTTAATACGAGGGCAAAACCCTCTGCCCTCCCCAACCTCATGCCAATACACGTCTATACTCAGTGAATCAGGCCATAAAACAATATGGGAAGTATTATACAAACATCGTTGGACACTCTCTAGAAATGGGTGAAATGACTTGCCAGAGATTTTCATTTTCATATTTTATGAAGCTAGTAACATGGCCACTGCATCAACTGGAATACAGAATTCAAATTACCTTAAAAAAAGAGGGGGGGGGAGTTAAATTGCAGATAAAAATAAAGCCTCCAACCAAGATAAACAACCGGCCTGCAGCTGGTGTAATTCTTTATAAAGGCCTTCATAAAAATACTCAGTTCCTATCAGCGGATTCATAAAAACACCTTCTGTAAGTCCAAATGTGCCACAAAGAATTTATATTCTCATGTCTCAATTCCTTATTTTCCTCACAAACCCCAAGAATAACTTGAATGTTTTTTTTTTACATAATAACGAACCATTCCTCACTAACAAAATATAAAATCAAAAAATCCTTCCAGTAGCACCTTAGAGACCAACTAAGTTTGTTCTAGGTATGAGCTTTCGTGTGCAGGCACACTTCTTCAGATACATTCCCCACTAAGTTCTCTAAAACAGTTGCGTAATGGAAGGGGATAAGAGCCAGTGGCTGTGAACATGGCTGTGATTTGGGTACCAAAAACATGGCTCTCAAATTATAGGGTAGTGCACATTAATAATAATAATAATAATAATAATAATAATAATAATAATAATAATAATATTTATACCCCGCCCTTCCCAGCCAGAAAACCGGGCTCAGGGCGGCTAACATCAATTAAAATCACAGCAAGAAACATAAAAACGATCAATTTAAAATAACAGATTAAAATACAAATTTAAAAATTCAATTAAAACTGCAGGTCTCAATTTCAAAATATCCCACCAATAAAAGATGAAGCATTAAACATAAACCAACCCAAAGGCCAGGTGGAACAGCTCCGTCTTGCAGGCCCTGCGGAAAGATGCCAAATCCCGCAGGGCCCTGGTCTCTTGTGATAGGCTGTTCCACCAAGTCGGGGCCAATATTGAGAAGGCCCTGGCCCTAGTTGAGGCCAACCTAACGTCTTTGTTGCTCGGGACCTCCAAAAGATTATTATTTGAGGACCTTAAGGTCCTACATGGGACATACCAGGAGAGGCGGTCCCTTAAATACGAGGGTCCTAAACCGCATAGGGCTTTAAAGGTCAAAACCAGCACCTTAAACCTGATCCTGTACTCCACCGAGAGCCAGTGCAGCTGGTAAAGCACTGGATGAATGTGGTCCCGCGGCAAAGACCCGGTAAGGAGCCTCGCCGCGGCATTCTGCACCCGCTGGAGTTTCTGGGTCAGTTTTAGGGGCAGCCCCGCGTAGAGCGAGTTACAATAATCAAGTCTGGAGGTGACCGTCGCATGGATCACTGTGGCCAGATCAGGGCGACACTTCAGTTATATTGGGTGCATTCAGAATATTGGGGAATGTTCCTTTCACATTGCAGTAGCTATTGTGTTCTGGAACTGTGGCTTTTGGACTGATATACCGGCATTTCGCACTAAATTTAATTCATACCTAGTGGGTGTGGCCAGGGACGGGTTTAAGTTTGATGAGGCCCTAAGCTACTGAAAGTAATGGGGCACTTTATATGTCCAGCTGTCCTTTGTCAACAAAAAATTGTGGCTGTTTTTTTGTGTTGAATATATGCTATATGGTAATTTATGGACCTAATAAGTATCTAAAGCCATTTGCTGTATGTAGGTTTTATTTTATTTGTTTTTTTATCTTAGATTTTGGAAATGTACATTCAGTTTTTCTTCCTTTAAATTTTTTTTTGGGCCCCCAAGAGACTGGGCCCCTAAGCTATAGCTTGTTTAGCTTATACATAAATCCGGCACCTTGAACAATGCCTCTGCTCCTCACCCTTTTCGTGCACGTGTGCTTCTTCTGTCCTCCATAATTCCTTCATGAAAAGAGCAGTATGTCCCAATTATTTTTTTTTTACTCCCACAATTTCCCATGTTAAGGAGGCTGGAAATGACCCCCCCCCCCGGAATCAAATAACATGGAAATGAATGCGAAACATGCACTACATTTCATTATTTTTCTGGAAGCGGCTTTCCCGCCATGTGGGATCTCAAATGTAATGTGGGAATTAACAGTTACGGAAACGTTGCGGGAAATGGAACAAACTGCAATGTGAATGCAGCTGTACCAGCAAATTCACAGATCCTCCAAGTGTCCCTATTTTCAAAGGACAGTCCCGGATTTATAGAAGACGTCCTGGTTTCTGATTTGATCCCAGAATGTCCCATTTTTCCTTAAGATGTTCTTTTCATCAGAGAAATGTTGGAGGGTGTGGAGTTATGCAACCCCCAAGCCAAGGAGATAAGCAACTATACAACCTTCAGGAGACATCTGAAGGCAGCCCTGGAAAGGGAAGTTCTTAAAAAATGTTTAATGTTTTAATATGTTTTTATATACGTTGGAAGCTGCCCTGAGTAGCTGGGGCAACCAAGTCAGATGGGTGGGGTATAAATATTATTATTATTATTATTATTATTATTATTATTATTATTAAATAGGATACCCCTATTTTTATAGGAGAAATGTTGGCGGGTAGGCTTTAGCTTTGGTGTACACAGGCTGAAAGCCTGAAGAAGTCTTAACTGTGGCTGGTTTCGGTGTTTTTGGTTATTTTTGTTTTCTAACTTTGCTCTTCAGCCGCATGCCGTTTCTGATTATTTCATTTCTGTGGAGGCTATGGTGGCTTGGTAAATTTTAAAGTGAGAATCCAGTCTCAGATGTCTGAGCTGCATAGATGCCAGCCTGTGGCGTTATCAAGACAGCTGAGGTCTCAGAGTCCCCGCTTTTTTTGTCTGTGAGGCTAGTTCAGAGCAGGCTTATGAAGAGAAAGAAGGTTGGTTCAATGAAAAGGTAGATTGATTTCTTACACTGCATGAGATAGCGATTTACCTCAGGTTACAAATTGACTGCAGCTGCTAAAAATAACGAACCCGCCTCATTTCTTACTTTTGGGGAATACTGATCTGAGGGATAGGAAACCAACAGTAATTTTTTTTTTAATATTTAGCAGTGATCCTGTTGCTGCGCTTCATTATTTTTGATTAAATTTGTGAGAAAAGGTGTAGGTGATGTTCCCATTTCATATTTTGCAGATCCTATACTCTCCACCCCTGCACACAGGTAATTATTATGGAACAACTATCCTCTTTGGTGAAAACTCCATGCTGGAAAGAAGCCAAAGACTTTTCTAAAGGGCAGCATTGTGGTTCTAAAACCAAGTTTAAATGATGTCTAACCTTTTCTCACACAAACTGTTTTGAAACTAAGGATTGACAACTGCAGTGCCCCCATGAGGCAATTTTGTGCTCATTGGAATTTTGCCTTGCTTGGAAACTCACTATAGGGGCCTACAGTTGCCTGCTAAATTGGAGACTGGGATGGGTGATTCTCTCAACTTCAGTTTCTCATTTTTCCAGTCTTAAATTCAGTGCTCTAGATTTCCACACCAGTCCTCATGAAAATGCATTCCCTCCAACTTTTCTCCAGTGTCCTATTCCAGGTATGTCCAACCACAAGTAGCCCGAGATCTACCATCCCATATAAAAAAACTGGCAGTGACCTCCTACACTCTCCCATTGTCATTCTTCAATTTAAACATATTATATTTGGCTGAGCTTATGACAATAATAATAATAATAATAATAAATGACAGTCGCTTCCATAAAAAAAGTTCATCATAAATCAATATATTTTAAAAATACATACTTTGTGTACTTGTAATGTAAGAAAATAACATTGAGGACAGGGTCCTACATAATAAGCACATGATGCACGGATTGTTGTTCACAAAAGTTCATGCCATAATAAATGTGTTAAGTCTTTAAAGTACCCCAGGACTCTTGCTGTTTTTCAAATGAGTCAGGGGCACATGCCAACCACAGCGGTTTCCCTCATAGTTCGAAACAGAAATTGGGTAAACTCAACTGCAGAGTTGACAGCCTTCAAGCACCACCTTAAGAACTGGATGAAACCTGTGGAAGCCCCTTCCCCTGGATCCAACCCACCCCATCCTTTCGAGTAAACCTAAACCAGCCCTTTCTGTCTCTGAGGAGCCAGTGCACAGGGCTGCACACGCATACCTCGGGGTGGGATGGCAGCAGCCACAAAGGGTCCCCAACTCCCTTGTGCGTGTTTACTCGAGAGTAAGTCTCGCCGCACTCAGTGAGAGAGCTTGTTGGTTTACCATGGGGGGGGGCAAGGCAGTCCTCTCCTTGAGAGCTGGATCCTAGAATGTCCAGCACCATCTCTCTCTCTCTCCAAAGCAGTCCTTTCTCTTGAGGAACCAGTGCACAGGGCTGTTATCTCTCTCCCAGTCTCTTCATCTGCGTATGCCTCTGCCCACCTCATGCCCATTTTCTTCTTAGAGAGAGAGAGAGAAAAGCCTTGCACACTGGCTCCTTAGACAAAGGACTGTTTTGTGTGTGTGTGTGTGTGTGTGAGAGAGAGAGAGAGAGATTGACAGAGATCGGCGAGAAACAATCACATGATCCACAAGTAGATCCTGATTGACATTTTGTACAATGCTGTCCTATTCAATAATACCACTACTAAAAAATATTTTATTATTTATACCCAGCCCATCTGACTGGGTTGCCCCAGCCACTCTGGGCAGCTTCCAACATATACAAAAACGTAATAAAACATTTTAAAACTTCCCTATACAGGGCTGCTTTCAGATGTCTTCTGAAGGTTACATAGTTACTTATCTCCTTGGCTCGGGGGTCACATAACTCCATACCCTTCAATATTTCTCCAATGAAAATATGGATGTCCTAAGGAAAAGTGGGACATTCTGGGATCAAACCAGAAACTGGGGCAGCTTCTGTAAATCTGGGACTATCCCTGGAAAACAGGGGCACTGGGAAGGTCTGAAAATGTAACAGCGTTTCAGTGCAAATTTGTTTGGAAAACTACACTGCAAAATTCAGAAAAGTGTGAATTATGAAGGGTGCTAGGGTTTTGCCTCCCTTGTTGTTTTGGGAAGGGTGCATTAGACAAGTTCATGTTCAAATGTGAACTGAACTGAATGTCTCCCCTATCTCTAGTTGTGGCCTTCTCACAAAAAAGTGAGCTCACATTCTAGCACCGTAGATGTCTTGGTGGCATACGTGTGAAATTCACTTGGTGCAAGAAGACACAAAGGCAACTCAGCAATGGGTTTAGGGTTGTCAGATTTGAAGGCAGGTTGGGGAGCAGGCTGACGATGGGGGTGCTATGCAGGGCCGTCTTAAGGAGATCGGCCGCCCTGGCGCGGCTATCCCTCCAGCGCCCCCGCCATGCCGCCTCTCCGCCGCCTCTCTCCCGCGCTTGCCTCCCCTTGGGAGGGGGGTGGGTGAGCGGGGGACGAGGGGCGTGGTGCTGGAGAGGCGCGGGGCTCTGTGCGCCCTTCCAGCGCTTCCAGGATGGGAGGCGGGGGCAGCCGGCTCACGCTCCCGTGCTCCGCCGGGCAGCCAGAGGGCGCTGCGTGGCTGGCCAGCTCGCGGTCCGCCGGGCAGCCTGATGGCGCGGTGTGGCCGGCCGGCTCGCGCTCCTGTGCTCTGCCGGGCAGCCAGAGGGCGTGGCATGGCCGGCCAGCTCCCTTGCTCTGCCGGGCAGTTGGAGGGTGCTGCCCGCAGGCGCTGCCAGCAGGGCTGGAGGGCGGAGGCACCCTCCAGGCCATTGCGCCCTGGTGCGCCGCGCTGCCAGCCCCAATGGATGAGACGGCCCTGGTACTATGCTACAGAAGTGTTTCGGTGTCACAGCTGCCCAGCCATGATGCTCTGCTACTCCACCTCTTGCTCAGAACAGGCCTGCTTCCCTGCCCCAAGCCCAATAGGAGGATTTACTTCCTTACGGAATGTGAATTCTATGAAATAAAGTTGTCGTCATGCAGGCACAAGCCTTTTACCTTGCCTGTTCCCTACCCACCCAGCCAACGAGGGTGTGGGAGAATCAGCCCAAAACTCCTTTCTCCTTCACAAACCACAACCCTGCAATAAACTGAATATTGCAGCTGAAAACAAGTGCTGGTTCCTGAACGGGAATCGTTGGCGATTCCAAATGATGATGCATGAAAGAGAGGCAGGGAAATTTGATTTTCTCAGACTAGGCTGACCCTATAAAACTGAGTGGAGCAGAAAAATTGGTTTTACTAAGCAAACATGACATGGAAGTCATAAAAGGAGCAACGCTTACAATATGAAGCATCAGAATGCCTCATTGCTATAAATATATTGTTTAAAGCAGAATGACATTTAAATGACAGCAATAAATGCATTTTCTTCATTATCCTTTATGTGCTTGCTTTCCTGCCAATTTTATATATGCCAATGGAATCCCAGGGCCTAGAAATTTCGGTGCCACAACTGCCCTAGGTGAAATGCAATTTACTAGCATAAAATGTGCTGACTCTTTCAGACAATGTTAAATATCTGGGGGATTCTTTTTTTTTATTAAAAAAGCAAAGTTTCTGGCCACCATGGCTACAGACAATCTAGCCAAAGCTGAAATCAGTGGGTGAGATGCACACCCTGAACTGACCCATTTTAATCAAGGGAATTTGAAGGGGGGGGGAGTGTAGCTTTGGCTGTTTTCTACCCCCTTAACATACAGATAGTGTCTGCTACAGACTCAAACAGAAAACAGAGGTGGTTTTAAGGAGATGGATGTCAGTTCCAGATCACCGCCATACAAATCTGCTCTGAAAATAGCACAGGGCAAGGACCACACTTTTGCCTTGTCACTTGACTCTAATTAAAACACCACATCCTTATTCCTTAAGCAAGTGACTTTGCATAAATTGTTGCAGAGGATATACTAACCAGATTTTAATATTATGGATATTTAAGGCTTAAGTCAGACATCATCTATCTTAAACGGGTGGCTTTCACATAGACTGTTGCCAAATGCACTGACATAAAACGGTAATCTGCATACAGGAAATATTACCTATCCATCTTTAATGTTTTATTTATAGAGAGCCGCCAGCTTTCACTCAAGTGAGAGCCTTTGCACTTGGGTTTTTGCAGTTTTCAAACAAAGGCTGCTAGCTCTTACTCAAGTGAGAAACTTTGCATTTGACTTTCTGCAGTTTTCGACCAAAGGCACTTAGGAATGCAGTCTTGTCATCAGTTTTGCACAGTCAAATCTCACTGATTCAAATAGGGCTTGTACAGGAATAGCTGTGCACCAGATTCAGCCCAGGAGCATTCATGTGTGGTGTGCAAAAATCACAGTTCCCAGTACTTCAGTTAATGCCAGAGTTAGTTGAACATCTGGCAGACCCCAAGGCTCCTGTTTTTGCAATCAGTGTCATAAGCTCCAAGCTGGGACATAACCACATGCATATACATTTCTGTACAATGACAAATCATGTTTCTTCATTCTCAGAATCATATGAAAGACATCACAAGTGGGGAAGAGGACCCTGAACCAGGTTGGCTTTCTCTCAGTATACATCAAAATGGGTCTAGTTCTCAGTGATGGCCGAAAATGGAGAATCAGGGTTCAGGCTTGGGAAGCAATGCAAAAAGTCTACGGATATCTGAGCATGCATAAAATGTCTCTCCCAGTACTGAGATCCTGCTATCACCTCCTGTAAAACATACATGTGGGTTTAAGAAGAAGGGCAACGAGAAGCCACACCTTTTCACTACTTTCTGCTAGCAATACAGAAGCAGGTGCCACAATGGAAAATATAGTTATTCCTAGCTGGAAGCAGCAGACATTCATTGCCCACATCACCAGGGCTGGGCCATTTCAGAATCAACTGGCTCACCAAATCTATTGCCCTGTAAGCAACCATGGCATGGCCATCTGATCTGGAAGTAATGGTCTCCCATGATGTCACTGCCACAATTGGAGTGACAAGAAACTGGCATATTCCAGTTAGGCCCCAGAAGGCCAAGGTCTCATCCTCTCAAGTAAACATCTCCTGGCTACATCTGCTTCTAGGAAGTTTGATCCAAGCTATAGTTCTCAGGGACCACCGAGGCCCGCTTTTTCTGAGCTGTGAATAGCACATTTCCACCCAAGCTGATCGTTGTAAGAACTTTGTGCCATCCACAAACCCTGAGTTTGCTTATTGCCCCTTCCCTCCCTGCTTCTTCCTTTTGTGAGTTGTCTTGTTAAACTGTAAGCTTGAGGGCAAGGTCTGTGCTATTTTCATTAATTCAGCCACTCTGTAATATTTTCTGGCTGAGCGATGGGGTGCAATTTCTTTGAACGACTGAATGAATGATTGACAAAACAGAGAACATGGCTTTGGTAAGCCCAGGTGAGGACTAAGCTTAGAGAGGATGGACAGGTGGCTGAGTGGCTGTACCAGCTTCTCCTCCTCCTCCTCCTACATGTTCATCCCTTTCTGCCACTAATAGTGCTCTTCTTCCTTGTGTTAGATGGTGGTTTTGGCTCTGGGAAGGGGAGAGGAGTAAGTTTCATTCCACCCAGGAGCAATGGGTGCAAGCTGCTATGATGTGAGGACATGAGGGGAAATGACCTACACAAAAACCCAGAGCCAGCTCTGCAAGTGGGGAGAGAAAGGTGCGGTGCGAACAAGACAATAGCATCTCTATTCAATGTTAGACATCTTCAAATGGCTGGGGAAGGAGAAAACCGCTCTCTCTTTCTGTCTCATTCTCTGAACTCAGCTATACAGCTGCAAATAAAACGTTTTTGTAACGTGTTGTAAAGTGCATTATACAAGTGTGACAGTAGAGGGCGATGGCGAGCTATGGCAAATTCAATACGTTTTTCAAAACGGTGTTTTTTTTTTTTAAAAAAAGCATTTCCGTAACATATTTTTTAAAATGTGTGTGCAGATTCCACTTCACTCTCTCTGGCCATCTTCATGAGTTCAGTACCATTGTTCACCATTTGGGGCTTGCCTGAAAGTTCACGGAGAGAACAAGTCTCGCGGCAAAAGTAAATAAATCCCTTTAGTTTCAGTATCTGACTTTTTTCTCTAAGCACTAGTAACATCCCTAGAAGTCCATAAAGTGTCAAACATCCATTACGAGCCAAAGAGAAATGTATTAGGGGCTATATGTTTGGCTTGGGAAATCACTTTTCATTTGCTGTAAACCAACTTCCTGTTATGACTGTGTCTGTCAAAGGCAAAATCTTCCGCAGCGCATTTCTGTTATGACTACTCAAGCAGTGCATCTGTTAAAACCAAAAAGCTGAAAACGGCTTGGGGGAGAACTAGTATCGAGAGGATAGATGAACCGGGGTTTTCCGTTTGCAGCTCTGGCCTCCTTTGTCTGCGATAAATTCAGACTGCAGCAAAGAGATTTAATTTCACTTATCATATTCACCCCCGGTTCTCAAGTGACTTCTTCCTGGAACGATTTCGACACAAACTACATCAGCGTTGTCAAATGAGATTTACATTCCCAACCGGGTGTGAGTCACCAGTGTCATTCTCTGCTTCCACTCTGTCGGAGGGAAGTCACTGCCTCCAATTTTGCCTATCTAGAACGAGGTTAAATAAAAGCAGAATTCGGAAACATTTGCTACGCTCATGCTAAGCCAACAATAAAGATTGTGAAGCCGATTCAGACATTAAGAAAAAGAGGTGCTACAGTCCTCCCCGGGGAGGACTTCAGAATGCAGATGGGGTACTTTATGCTCGAAAACGTACTGCATGAAGAACACTAGCACCTCAGGGGAGAGCCCTTTCCCTTTTTACTATGTTACAGAAAAGGTCAATTTTCACCATAGCTTGTGGGAATACATTTTAAGGTGCTCCTGCACCTGTTTTCTTTAAGGAAACCTTCCGCGCATTGCACGGAAGGTAAAGGATCCGGCAGAAGGTTTGCTGCCTGGATCCCTCCGCGCTTGGGGCAAAGCGCGCCAATTTAGCTTTATTAACGGTCAGTTAAGAGTTTCCCGCCCAGAAACTCACCTAGAAACAACGTTGTGATTGGTTGTTGACAATGTTATGACAATGTTTAACTTCCTAATAAATAGCCCCCTGCTCTCTGTAGCGGTGTGGAGAGTGCGCGAGACAAGCTAAGAAAGAACATCGGTGCGAGACAAGCCAGAGAGAAACCGAAAGAGAAACCAAGCCACACAGAGCAGTGGAGCGCTTCTTCACCATTGACTGCAGTCTCTTAGTATTTATTTCATTTTATTTCTAAAAGTTTATTTGGCCTTCTAAGTTTTGGCCGCTACTTTAGCTTTGCCTATCTTTCCTATCCGGAAACCTCCGGAACCTTCAGAAACCTTCGGAAACCTTCAGAACTCACAACAACTACCTTCAGGTTCATAACCAGTGGTCCCTTTTACGGTCAGTGGGAGCAGGAACTCCGGGATTACTGGTCGTCCCAGATGCTGGTTATCCCCACAATAGCTTTTGTTTTCAAAGGCTCGAGTTTCCTCGCTGTTGGGCAGTCTATTCAGTTGTTTCATGTATTCATTCTTTATAATTACTATTACTGAACTGAAAACCTACCAGAACTGAAGAGAACTAAACCGGGAGTAACAGGTTGCTCTATGGAAGAGATTTAGATAGGAGTTATTTTACGATCAGCAATTTTTTTCTTTAGCCAAAGAAGAAGGCCGCGAGGAAACCTAGCTCCAGAGATTCATGGTTGTTATTACAGCAGAATATTGCTAAAAATCGCCGGCTGAACGACCAGTTTCTTTTGGACAGCGATTCTTATGAAACACCAGAATTTAAGTGGCGTTGTGGTGAAGTAGTTCGGCGCCTACATATGCAGCAAAGCTTCAGAGTTAGCATAATGTGAAAGCAGTTGGCTGCTTTTTGGAATAATATTGCAGCTTAAAAAGGTGTGCGCGCTTGCATGTCTCTGCAGGATTTCGAAAGCCATTGTTATCTAACTCCTTGTCAACTGAATCTAGTAATAAGTTATGAGTGGGAGAAGAAAAATCCAGCACCTAATGTAATATTGCTGGGACATCCTTCTCAATTGATATCAAACAGGTAAACTTTCTCTTGCAGGGTTCAGCTCAACTTTTAACATTGCTATCTGCAGTTGTCAGAATCTCGGGAAATAACGCTAATATGTTCAGCCTTCATCTGTGAGAGGTTCTCTTATGGAGGAACTGAGCATCACATGAACCTCTGTGATTGTTGTTTGTTTCAGACCTTGTGCCACCAAAGCTACAATTTGAGATAGATATCAGGCACAAAGGGAAATGGGTTTCTGAACCCCTTGCCCTCGTGCTTCAAACCAGGTGTTGTTGTTGTTTTTAACCTGCTGAGGCCATTTGTAGACCACAGTGGTCCAGGCATTGGTGATTTCAAGACAGGTTTACTGTAATGAACTCTCCGTGGGGCTTCCTTGTCACTTTGCATTTCTTAGTACAGAAAGTATTGATCTGATGTGTAGAGATCTTTCCTATTCTAATTAATTCAAGAGGGTTCTGGAAGCTTCTCTGTGCAAAAGAAACAAGCAGATGGTTCATTATGTTTGGGTTATTCCTTCAGAGAAGCTGAGTACAGCTGATCTAAATGGTTCTCTTATTCTTTCTGTCAAGGTCATGCTGACTATAATAATAGGTCAGAAGGAGCCTAGGTTTCACTCACTTTCTCTTTCTATCTCTTTTCCTTCTGGTGTGGCGTTCTGTATGCTTAGTGCTAAGTTTTAGACTTATTATAAGTTATTGTAAGTTTAAGTTAAGTCTGTTGCAACTGGATTTCTTATGGAATTCTTATGGACAGTGCCAATCCAGAATGTATTGGATTTGTGATCATTACGCTTATTTTGCCTTCAGTAGCAGTAAAGCTCTGCTGGATGAAATATTAATTGCATCTGGTCTACTTTTTGGGAATCCTGCAACATGTTTAAGTTTTTACTCTGCTAATGATACATTGGAATCTGCTCTGGATCAATATTGAGTAGAATTCCAATGTTTCTTTGGCCTTGGTTCAGAAACTGCAGTTAGTGCATAATGCTGCAGTGCAGTGTGATTTCTGACAAGAGAGTGGCAGCTGTGGCGGAGAGTGTGGGGCGAGGAGAACTGCAGTGTTGGCTCACCACTTCCTACCTCCCAGTCAAAGTAGCCTTCTGACAAAAGTAGATGGTCGCTGGAATTCTAGTAGGCCTATCTTGTTCTTCTGTTTGGGAGGCCAGGATTGAAACCCCACATTTGCTCATGGCTCATTTGAATGGGCAAACCATGTTCTATCAACATCAGTTTTTCTCCAGAATAGCACAGTGAGAGGCTATGTTGCAAGGAAGAACACGATTAAGATTCGGGATCACTCTACACATTCCAGAAGATGTGCTACACCCATGATTAACGATGACCACAGATGCTCCTTTTTACGAAGAACATTTCTAAAGGCGTCCAACTCCATCATTGTCTCTTACAGAGAGAACAGACAGACAGGCAGAAGTTGCTAAATGGAAATTGTATGCTTTGACTGAGATCAGATCCTCTGTTGTGATCTCATCCATGATATGTTCCATTTTATGCATGAAGAAATGGCACCTGCAGCAGCTTAGCAACCCAGCAGTGTGAAAATATTGGCACATTTACATCATTGGCTTCTTTTCAACCTGTTATTTTCTGACTTGGAGGTGTGACTGAGACCATACGAGGTCTTGCCCTTTAACATATTCTGTTGTCACATCTAAGTATTCCGCATTCACATCTACATATAGCCATGAAGAAGAATTGCGGAAAAGGCTGTATCCGTCCCATGGTGTTAAAGATACTAGACATCATTTGCATGCATTAAATATGAATTTATTCTACTTTATATTCTGTGAATGCTTGAGAGACAAATTGTATATTTAGAGTATTAATATACTTCCTGACTCAGACATACTGTATGTCTGCAGGTTTAAGTGACGATGCTAGATAAAAATCCTGTATCTTTTTTTTTTTTTTTTTTTTTTTGCTACATTGCAATACACCAGCTAACTGTATATGAAATCTGGCTGGAGGATTATGGTGACTGCTGACTGATTAAATGTATTCTATTGAGACAAGTGTGCTGATGTGCCCCAGGCAGCTGACTCAAATTCATCCCCCCTTCAAATACAATCTACTTCCTCCTGGCTTGGTGATTCAACAGATGGAGAAATGGCCAGCTTAAGTGGATGACATTAAGGAATTCCTCTGTCATAGCTCTTCCCTGACCCACTAAGCAACTGTAAGAAGTTCTGGAGTCTGACATCAACTAGACCAGTTTTTGAAATTAAGCACCGCCATAGTTCCCCCTTGGACTTTCCTGTTATGAAAGTTGCTTGACTGCATAAGCCTAACCAGAGGATATACTATGTTTTCCTGGGTGGCGTCCAGACTATGAGATGGATAGATTCTATTCCACAACCCTTGGTAAAACAGGAAAAGGTGGCACAGGAGCCGTGAAATCACTTTGCATAAGTACGTGACACAAAAATAAATGTATGAATATCTTGCTCTGGCATTCGATGATTGAGTCTATATGGAAAGGGAGAAATTGCCTGTATTTAAGACTTCATTCTTACCATGACCTATATTTTTTCTGTCTAGGTATGCAAGTCAAAGGTACAATTCCCATTGTGAAATAAGTACCGTGTTGATTCCATTGCTATAGGTTTTTTTTTATGACGCATTAAAAATAACATAAGATATATTTCTATTATTTCCCTCCCTTTTTACAATAAATTAAATGTAGCTGGGGGGGCATGTACCTTTGAAGTTTACTGAATCTTATATCTCTTCAATTGAACTATCTACCCACTATCCTAAAATATGAAATTTTACTCTGGGGCCTTGCTGAAAGTAAGTTTTACTTTGTGCAGTCCTTTCCAGATGATTTAAAGAGCAGAATCTGCAACAATTAGAATGGATTGAAGCAAATGCAGATTCACGCAGAGGATGGAGACACCTGAGGACCAATCAAGATGAGCAATCACACAAATGGCTTTGGAAAAAGGAAATTCCATACAGGGAGATTTGCAAACACTGCGGTGTTCAAAGGGTTAAAGCCCCCCCCATTCCCCACACCAGAGTCCCGATCAGATTCAGAGGCTCCTTGTCCACAATTTATTTTTTAAAAGCCATTAACACAATTGTTTGAATGGCACTGCATTTAGCTGGGTGCCGGGGAGGTGTAATAACGCAGTCTAAAAGGAAATCTGTACAGCCGTATGACTGGTGTGTCATTTGAATTTTAAGGCAGAAGAAAAACAACAACACATTATCTCAGTCATTAGAAGTTTGGGAAACACTGACTTAGATGAAAACTACTCTGGGAAATGAGGGGTGATGAAAAGAACCCGAATCACCCGTTCCAAACACTGAGATCTTTGGAAACTGGAAATGAACTCATTTTGCAGTAAAGCCAAGGGAATGTGACACAGATGATACTAGATGGAGTTTGCACAGCAAAATCAGAAACAGGCGAATGGGTATGAAAGTCAAGAATAAGAATACCAGAGCTTACACCATGTTGCATTGTCCTCCAGATAGTCCTCTGGGAAGCAAAAGAGAGAGAAAAGAAAAGAAAATAATTCAAGACAAAGTG
The DNA here is from genome assembly GCF_009819535.1 of Lacerta agilis. Taxonomy (NCBI): domain Eukaryota; kingdom Metazoa; phylum Chordata; class Lepidosauria; order Squamata; family Lacertidae; genus Lacerta; species Lacerta agilis. The sequence continues at coordinate 89,271,645 of NC_046315.1, read as the reverse complement.
TTAGGTTATAGAGAGAAGACAGCTGCAAAGAAGATAGTGTATCAGTACTGGCAAACCACTCTGAATGGGACTTATTTAATTATGGCTGACAATATACACATATCCAATTAGCCCTAAACCACCTCTGTATCACATTTAGCTTTTATTTTCTTTTATTTTTAATTGAGTGCATGTTTTAACTTTTCTATAGGGCTAATGCTAAAAACTTCAGAATACAAACCCCCAGGAACGTAATAACAAGAATTCATAATTTTTATCTCCTCCTGCCATTAATCTCCGTGTCCCACCACTCACGCATCCCCAGTTCCTACCAAAGTTATCAAAGTCTCTTCTGCTAAAAAGAAAGGGGCACATTTTCACAATAATAAAATTAGACACTTCCTGCTTAAGCCCTTAATGGAAGTAAAATGGGTTCAGCAAATTAATGAATGTATAAGGAGATGATAATTAATGTATAAGGAGACTTTTAGAAACTCAGACTGCAGTGAAGATACATCAGGGTTTCTGAACTTTTGTGCACTATAAACACAGGTGACCATTTTGCACTCTCTCTTCTCTTTAAAAGGTGACATTCTGACAAAGACTGATGCTTTGATGATGGCAGGGGTGTCTCTCACTTCATTTTAACCACTCCGTGCTGCCTGGTATTGGAGTGTGTTATGATAAATCAATATAAAACAATTTGGCCGTATATTATCAGGGAGACCTCAAAGGCAGTTTTCTTCCAAAGCCCTTGTGTTTATTTTGGTCCTATTCTGGCTTAGCTGCAATCAATTGTTTTGTTGTTTTGTTCTGCTTCAGGTAACGCTCTGTCTCTTTCTTTCTCACCAGTTGGAACCAGTTCAGATTGTCCTACGCTGCTACTCAAAGATGAAATCACAATCATTAGTGTGACATTTATATCCCATCTTTCTTTCACAATGAAGGGCAAGGTGGCAGACTTAGAATTCTCAAGTGGTCTCCCATTCATTTACAGACCAGATCAGGACTTGCTTAGGTTCAGCTTTTTGGATTATGCTGCACCCTGGGACCAACTGCATCGAATGTCTAAATATTAATCTAGGAGATTCAGGGTTCAGACTGTTCACTGTGATTTGTGAAGGTTTTTGGAAGTGGGTACTACTAGGACTTCGACGTTTGAGCTTCTTGATTCCTGAAGTCTTGAAAGCACAGAGGACATTGTTTGTGGATTCTAGAAGATTGCTCATTTGATCATGACGGCTAAATGAAACCTGAAATGAAGTTGCTGAGTGAGGTGCCTTAGAAATCTGGAGGGAAGTGTCATTCGTATCTAGATGACACCTAACCCTATTTCACTTTGTCATCAAAGTCAGGTGAGGCTATGGAGGTAATGGATTATTATCTGGACTTGATGAGGACCAATAATTTGAAGCTAAATCTTGAGGAGACAAGCACTGTGGGTCAATAGTTTCCTGGTCTGGAAAGTTGCTGTGTTAACTTTTCTAGATGGGGTTGCACTCCTGCAAAGGAGAAGATACAATAGCTTGATCTGACATTGTCAATGGAACCCCAAGTGGCTCACAGCACCTTTGACAGACTTTGCTTCATTGGTCAGTGGTGACCATTCCTGGATCTTCTTCTTCTTTGGCGATCACTCGTAGCTGAGAAAGATTGTCTTCCAATAAACACGGTTTTAACAATGAGTCTGTAAGTGACTGTGGAGGTCAGTTCTGGACCCACATGTCCTTCCACAGTGGGGACATTGGTTCCCGGGCAGGAGTTGATCACGGTGTGGATTTGCCAAGCCTGCCTTCCTTTTAGCATGTTTCTCCCTTGCGTTCTGAGTTTGAGTGTCTTCAAAGCCCATGACACCTTTGGGAAAGGCTGTTCTCCAACAGGAGCGCTTGCAGGCCAGTGTTTCCCAGTTGTGGGTGTTTATACTACATTTTTTAAGATTTGCCTTGAGACAGTCTTTAAACCTCTTTTGTTGACCACCAGCATTACGCTTTCCATCTTTAAGTTCGGAATAGAGAAGTTGCTTTGGAAGACGATAATCAGGCATCCGCACAACATGATAGCCTGGCTACAGCAAACCATTCTCTGGTCATCTCCAGGTTGAGTTATTATAACGTGCGATATGTGGGGCTGCATGCACACTTCTTCAGATACCTGAAGAAGATATCTGAAGAAGTGTGCATGCACACGAAAGCTCATACCAATAACAAACTTAGTTGGTCTCTAAGGTGCTACTGGAAGGAATTTTTTTTTAATTTTGTTTCAACTATGGCAGACCAACACAGCTACCTACCTACCTGTAACTAGAATTCCAGATGGTTTTTCTTGATGGAGCCAAATCACATCAGTTCTGAGGTAACCATACTTCTTGCTTCCTGTTCAGTGTCAAGGTGCTGGTTTTGGCCTTAAAGAGCTTGGGCCCCAAATATCTGAAGGAGCACCTCCTCCCATATCAAGTTGGCCATGCATTAAGATAACCAGAGGAGGCACTTTCCCATGTTCCAGCTATTGGAGAAGTGTGTTATACATATGCAGAAAAGAGGGCTTTCTCCATGGTAGCATCCCAGTTTAGGAATGCCCTCCTGAGAATGGCAATCCTGGCGCCGACAATGTGTTCCTTTTGGCACCTTTTTATTTGCCTAATTTTATGTGAATATATTTTCAGCTGGTTGACTGGTTTTATTCCTCTCACTTTCATTATATTGATGTTTAATGTAGGCTTTGTATTATTATTATTATTATTATTATTATTATTATTATTATTATTATTATTATTATATTTTAAACGTCTGCTGCTCCGAAATCCATTTTTGGATGAAGGCTCAGTTTACAAGTTCTATAAATACATAACTAAAATAAATAAATGGAGATGAATAGCGACACATGGCTTTCCCATTCATAAGGTACCCAGGGAGGGTTGGGGGGGGGGGAGAAGGAATAACCATTAGCTGTAGCATATGGCTAAGCCGGAAGCTTGGTTATTTGCCTGCTGTTTCTGCAGAAATGCAGAAAAGAATCTGGCAGAGTCACACAAAGCTAAATTTGTCACTGCAAGCTAATGGGAATGCATAGAGCAGATTGCCTTATTTATGCCGAGATTTGCTTGCCTTTCAGACACCTAGGACCAGCCGCCCAATATAGCTCCTGCAAATCCTTAGGAAAGACAGACATGAGTTGTTCTGAAATGATCCTGGAGTCAAGCTGCTGGTAAGTAGCGCAGCTTCAAGCCGTCACTTATCCCCCATTTTGTCAGCCTGCCTTATGAATTTACAGTGTTTAAGCTGACTCCTACCTGGTAAAATACACAAAGAAGGTATTGCACTTGGTCTATACAATAGTGTTTTTCACATTTAAAAATACCTATCCCTATTGTAGAATGAAGAATAAACCCACCTTTAAAGGTTTTCCTTTCCTTTTCTTTCTTTTTTAAAGAAAATGTCCCCGGCGGGGACATGGCAAATCATTTTACAGCTTATTGATGGTTGTAAATGAAAGGGGGCAGGGGATGAACAGAAGAAATTTGCTGTGTAAAATAAATACTACTGTGCTAGTTGCATTTTCTGCCCTTGATTAAGACGCCAGGGAGTTTTGTTTAAAAACAACAACAAAGGGTTGGATCCACGATTAGTCTGGCTATGAGTAGAACCATTAAGATCAATGGGACTAATTAACACTAAAATCAGCGAGTCTCCTCTAAGTCTATGTGTGGATCCAACCCAATGGCCCCAATACTGCCCCCAATGAGTTGGGGGAACTGGTGGCTCTCCAGATGTTTTTGGATGCACATTCCTACCAGCCCAGCCCCATCCATTGGGGTGAATGAAGTCCCATTAGGATTGATAGGAGTTGTAGTACAACATCATTTTGCCATGGGTTCCCTATTCTTAATGTATTGAGTACTGATGTGGAAACATCCCTAGCTAGTGTGGTGTAGTGGTTAAGAGCGGTAGACTCGTAATCTGGGGAACCGGGTTCGTGTCTCCACTCCTCCACATGCAGCTGCTGGGTGACCTTGGGCTAGTCACACTTCTTTGAAGTCTCTCAGCCCCACTCACTTCACAGAGTGCTTGTTGCGGGGGAGGAAGGGAAAGGAGAATGTTAGCCGCTTTGAGACTCCTTTGGGTAGTGAAAAGCGGGATATCAAATCCAAACTCTTCTTCGTCTTCTTCTTCTTCTAGCCACCTGAAGTCAGTTCCATGGGGTGAAATTAGCCCTATGGTGTGATTGCAACTGCACATTCAGATGCACACCTGTATCTGTATTGGCTAAGTGTGGATAAGCACAATTTTTCTAGATTTATCAAATTGAAAAGTCAGACCCTGTGGACCTGCCAGCTTATTCTTCTATCCATTTTCTGCCAAGTTGGTTGGAAAGATTAGACCAGATGTTCATTATATCAGTGTAGTACCAGCAAATACACATTCTGGAAGGTTATATATATTTGGGTCTGAAAGCCCAGGATTTCAGATGTATTCAACAGTATTATAATCATAATCACCATCATCATTATTTTGCCATGGCCCCCACTCTAATAATCCTCCTAATCCACATTAAGAATAAAAGAAATTGTGACCCTAATTTAATTTATCCACCTCAAATTGAAAATGCCATGTCCCCAATTAGAGGGAGGGAGAAGGTTTTTCAGTGGCCACCTATGTGTTTCTGAGCTTAGAAGTCTGAAAGACTTGCCAATCATGGACATTATTGCATCTGTTATCTTTGCAGGTCTTGGAGAATACCAAGAGGTTTGTTGTTTTCACAAATTCAAATCTGAATGTGTGTGTGTGCATGTGTAGACAGATAGGTAATCGATAGATAGATGGGCCTTTTTTCACTGATAGCACCAGTGCTGTGAAATTGCTTCCCTGATGAAAAACTGAAAGCCCCATGAGTATTGGCATTCTGCCAGCTATTGAAAACATTTCTTGAAAGCATCTCCCTGATTGGCTTGTTTATCCTACATATGTTAATTGTGGATGCTTAATGTAGCCATTTTACTATGTAACCTATTTTTTGCTCCACAAGAGGCACTTTTTGCTTCCTAAAATGTAAGGGGAAATATCTGTGCGTCTTATGGGGCGAATGGTGGTCCCTGGCGCTGAATTGCCCAGGGGCCAAAAGAGGATCATGCTTTTTATTTTACAATGAGAAAAGGGGGTGTTGAAAGGACCCCGTTGAGCAGCTGATCAGCAAAAGATCGGGAGAGAGATAAGAGTCCCGGCTCCCTTTCAGCCCCGCCCTCTTGCCCAGGCCTCCATTGTTGAATGTGCTGCAGAGGGAGGTTGTTTGTTTCCCCAGCGACATGCGACTGGCTGATTAGATTATCTGTCTGGAAACTGTAGAAAAGGCTCCCTTTCCTTTAGAAACTGTAGAAATGTGAGTTGAACCCCATAAAAACAGGGCTTTTCCTCTTTGATTTTCCCCCTTTGCAAAAAAAGCTGCAAAACTTTTAGCTGATCCTCAAAAAAGGGTTTTTCCCTTTGCAAAATAGGCTGCAAAACTTTTAGCTGATCCTCAAAACCAGGGCTTTTCCCTTTGCAAAAAAAGCTGCAAAACTTTTAGCTGATCCTCAAAAAAACAGGGCTTTTAGAGGAGGAAAACCAGATTTTTTTCCCTTGCTTCCTCCTCTAAAAACGAGGTGCGCCCTATGGTCCGGTGCGCCCTATGGAGTGAAAAATAAGGTATATTAATTACAGCAGCTGTATTTTCAATTAGTTTTATTATTGTCACTTTGCTATTGGTTTTATTTGTTTGCGAATACCACCCTGGTAATTCTTTTTGAAATGAAAGGTGGTATATTAAGAATAGTAGTAGTTTAGTAGTAGTAGTAGTAGTAGTAGTAGCAGCAGCAGCAAAAAATAATCTAGAGATCTTCGCCCAGAGGCTGGAAGCCATCTCTTGGGGATTTATTTATTTATTTATTCATTTTATTAAATTCATAACCTACTTTTCCTTTCTCAGAATAGAACACAGTAAAAAACAGAGAGAAGGTAAAATATGCAGACTTTTCGCAATGAAAGTCAAGAACTGCTTTTATGTACCACACATAACAGCATCACCTTTATATTTTGCATGTAAAGAGTCGTTTTTGAGAAGATGGGAGTGTCTTTCAGGGCCTGTCTGAGGGGACAAAAGAAGAGTTCCCAACGGTTGAAGGCATTGATAACAAGAACACCGTTTCATATGTTTAATGTAGTTGTGAAGTAAGTTTTGTGTCCCAACTTGCTTGAAACGTGAATTCCTTAATTAAAGTTTAGCGAGCGGAGATGCATTATGCATATGGACACTTAACAACAATAAGTGCTTATTTAATTATGAGAGGAGCTGTAAAAATGAGTGTATTGTAAAGTTAATTGGGAGCTGAAGTGATGGCACTTTAATTTGACAGGCTCGGGATTACTCGTTTCAGTTTTGGGAGCATTCAATTTTCTCATGGACAGAAACGGATCTCTCCATTGAAAAGCTGTCCTCGCCATTTCATCTTAAGAGTAATGTATTATGACTAGTGAAATGCATGGGAAATTTGTGGGAATGTTTTAAATCTGCAGCATAGATTTGCCATTTGGAGTTCATATCGTGGAGATTGGTTTGCTAGTAGCAGCAGCCGGTAAATCTGGGAGGAGGAAACTGTTGTCCTCGGGAGGTTGTTGGCCTGCCTCTCCCATAATCCCTGACTATTGGTCATGATGGCTGAGGTTGACAGGAGCTGGAGTCCAACACCATCAGGAGGGTCACAGTTTGAGCATCTCTGATCTGCTGGCTTCTGCTAGTGATATAATAGTCTTTTTCCTTGCTGCTTTTCTGTGGAGGGCTGGAATGAACTATCTGGGGTTATTTCTTCCAAGTAAATAAGCATAGATCCCCTAGACAGAGTCTCTTGGATTCCCATCTCTCAGCTTTTTGACGGGAAAAAGGTAAAGGTAAAAGGACCCCTGGACGGTGAAGTCCAGTCAAAGGCGACTATGGGGTTGGGGCGCTCGTCTCGCTTTCAGGCTGAGGGAGCCGGCGTTTGTCCACAGACAGCTCTCCGGGTCATGTGGCCAGCATGACTAAACCACTTCTGGTGCAACGGAACACCGTGACAGAAGTCAGAGTGCACAGAAACGCCATTTACCTTCCCGCCGCAGCAGTACCTATTTGCACTGGCGTGCTTTTGAACTGCTGGGTTGGCAGGAGCTGGGACAGAGCAACGGGAGCTCACCCTGTCGCGGGGATTCAAACTTTTGACCTTCTGATCGGCAAGCCCAAGAGGCTCAGTGGTTTAGACCACAGTGCCACCCGCATCCCTTTCTGACAGTACCTACCACAGGCAACATGTTTCAGAAAAAATAGCTAGGCAGCAAGAAGGACTCTCTCCCATACAAGGGAGAATCACAGTCCTTTAACACTGGGTGCCTGGAGCGGTCTTTCCACTAGGTGACCACACGTGATTCTTCATGAGGACTTTTCTTATTGCACCACTCTATGGAAAGTAGTTCCTATGATGTATTGCATTTCTGTAGCACATGAAGAGAGGCTTGAAAGGTGATATCGCAGGGAGGCAAGCTAGGTCAATGGAGCCCAGCAATATTTTAATACAGTAGTAAAAGTTTAACAGGGCCCAGGGAAGTCGTGGTTGGTTGAGTAGCTGCAGCCTATTGCAGGGAAAACACAAGAGAGACCCAAAGAAAGGGAAGGATGGAGTCAAATTGTAGGCTTGGCAGATCTACTCTCTGCCCCCAAAGAAGTCTGAGGTCTACTAACTGGACCCATGTGCAAAACAGGAAAGCTGACATAGAACTGTAGGAAAAGGTAAATGCTTTCTCAGTCCACAGATTTGTTTTCAGTACCAAAAATTGAGCTCACATGCAAATCTACTCTGATTTCCCCACAATCTGCCTTAATTTCAGGGGAGGAAAGAATGTTATGGTGATTTTTTAAAATATTTTTTATTTTGCAATTGTATTGGGAGTCAGAAACTCTTGCTGGTTTACAGTCAGGAGATCCCAGTCTACCTCCTTCCTTCTGCTCTGAAATGGGACGGGTGTGGGTGAAGTGTACCAAATGCTTTTGGCAATGCTTTTAGTATCTTAATATTGTGTCTTGGGTGTCAACATCTGTAAAATGCATTCTGTTGGAGACAACAGAGTGGTTTAATTCTGTTAAGTATCAGAAATGGATAGCATAAAAAGTGAACTAAAAAAGCTATTGCCAGGTACAATAGTTGTTTCTATTACATCCTGCAATCTGTTCTCAAAGAGTTGGGTCAGAATGTGGGTACAGAGAGGCACATTTCACTGAAAACAATGCAGTGAATAGAGATATGTAGCATCCCTACTCAGATACATAATCAGAACTGACAGTGAAGGAGCTGAGAGCAGCTTATGCTATAAGCATTGCTGAAACTATGCAGGCATGGACCTGATCTGGGCTTAGATGTAAGACAGCTGAGAGCTCCTTATCTGGATAACAGACAACTGGGAACTCCTGAAAAGTCCATGTAAGCAGCTGGGAGCTTTCTAAATGAAAAGGAAACTATACATGCTTATTTTATATAATTACCTGTATGTATCCGAAATGTGACTGTATTTTTATTAGGAATGCCATGAAAGGTGTCATGAAAGATGGCAAGCTTCAGATTTGGTCTTGGATTTGTGGTATCCTACTCTTAGAAATCTGGGGCAAAAGTGGGTCTTTCTACCTATCCAAAAATGGATTCCTGACATTCCGCAAAGGTTTCTGGCCTGATATATCTGGGGCAGTGACAATGGGGAACTCCCCTCGTCTTTGATAACACCACATTGAGCATCAGCAAACACCACTAAGCAGGAGTGCCAACTTGAATAAAATATTGCGGGGTAAGCCCCGCCCTGCATAATTGATCACAAGATGTGGCACCCCCCCATTTGAATGTCAATGCCTGTCAACTTTGGGCCCCTCCGGCCTCCTCAAATATTTTATTAGGGGGCGGCTGAAGGGACCTCAACCACCAGGAGTTGGCTCCTATGCCATGAAGCATGTGCAGGGAGATGACAGGAAGGGCAAAGTCAACCCAGTGCTAGTATTTATATGTGATATGTTGTACTGGAATGTGAATGGGGATTTACATCTCATTGCAGGGGAAGTGCATATGCTGGGGGCCCTCCCTCCTGATACAGGTACCACTGCTACTAAGCCAGCGGCCCTGACCTTGCTGCCATCTTGGCCCATCCATCGCCATCCAGGTAAGCGACAATGGCACTGGTGTCGGAAGGATGGTTCTCCTCAACCTACATGTGGCTACTGTCTCGCTGGAAGCAAGGTTGAGCACCCATACTCCCTTGTGCTGCTCAGGGAACCAGGCAGAGGGCCTTCTCGGTAGTGGCGCCCGCCCTGTGGAACACCCTCCCATCAGAGGTCAAGGAGATAAACAACTACCTGACATTCAGAAAATACCTGAAGGCAGCCCTGTTTAGGGAAGTTTTTAATCTGTGATATATTAATGTATTTTAATATTTGTTGGAAGCTGCCCAGAGTGGCTGGGGAGACAAATAAATTATTATTATTATTATTATTATTATTATTATTATTATTATTATTATTATTATCCTTTCCCTCCCCATAGCCAGAAGTGCAAAGGACAATGTGGGGAAGGACGGCAAATGGCTATAGTGCACTTGTGAGCCTCAAAAGGCCGTTCTCACATTCTGTTAGGATAGAGCTCAGTAGATTCATTCGGTTTTAGGAACAGTGTTGAGTAAGCAAGCAGGCAAGTCTTCAGCATAATTTTGCAACGCCCCTAGTTTTAGGAAAATATTTGTTTTATGGGGCAATAATTGTTCACATCATATGAACAAGGATTTGTCGTTACTAGCCAGCTGCTTTGGCCATGTATAGCCATATGGTGAAGCCACATACATAACTATGATTAAGGGGGAGAATGAGAAAAGATTAATCATCTGTTAAGTTCTAGCTGACCAAAATTCTTCCCTCCCTATATTTTTTTAAATGATTTGCAATTTGTAAAATTAGAAAACGGCTATAGCGCACGAAGACACAAAGGTCAGAATTGTTTTATAGGTCCACACTTGGCTTTTTATGTCCTTCATTTAAGATTTAAATGAAGATCTGAGGTAGGTTGCTTTTCTCACATTTTAGGTAGATTCACTGAACCACAAGAGTAAGCAATATTTAAGTCTCTGGCCTACAAAACCTCCCCAACAAACACAAACTTTCCCTACCATTGTGTGGCACCTCACTCAAGAACAAGTCATTCTGAAGGAAAAGGAGGGAAATGCTTTGAAGGGTCACACATGACGCAACATACTTACGTTGTTCTTGTGGTCTGCAGGAAAGATCATTGTTACTTCCAATATTGTTAGTTTTTCACTGCCCAAATAATTCAACTATTTTACTATTCTTCCTTTTTAGAGTAAAATAGCTGTCCATTGTACTGTTACACATTTTTATCTGGTGGTGTCATGTAACAGGTATGACCATCTAAGGGTGTGGAGAAGGTTAACTTTCAAAATAGAATCCCTTCCTTTTCATAACAATTGAGATCACTTTACCATAGTTATTACTCACCAGCCTGTCCAAACTTGTACCAGCGGCTGTTGTTGGTCTTTCCTCAGGATTATAGGGCCGAAAGCGGGTATTAAAGGTATCCGGAACAGAGCGGGAGGATCTTAACGCTGGAGCTGGTTTAGGCTGTCCACATCCTTGAAAGACCTGCAAGAACCATGCTAAGTTACTCCAAAGGTTTGCTCAGAATTGAATCTAGCAGCATCTTATTCCTGAGTCTCAATAAATTTGATGACCTGGTAAAAGTGATCGATCAACAGCATCATCAACAACTGAATAAGCTGATTTTTTGTTAATGAGTCGATATGTTGTACTTGTGAATTTTATTGGCTAAGTACCAAGTTACATGAACTGGATTTCAAGTTGTGTCATCTGTATTAAAACAGATGCCTCACACATGCAATATGAAGGTCTGAGTTCAAAATACTTGAATGGCCCCATTTTGGTTTTCAGTGAGACTAATCAATACCTTTGTTTTTTGACTATTTTTTCCAATCTGCTACTCAAAAGCATGAACAAAAATTACTAGAGTGTGGACCATCTCAAGGATCATATAGTTCTCCCTTTCAAGACCTTCTCTGGGCACTTTCTTTCTTTCTTTGGTGGAACTGCACAAATCCTCGCAAAGACTGGGTAGTTTCTTCAAGTGTGAACATTTAAGTCTTAAATTGTAAGTCATAGAGAGTTAATGACTCTTAAGTACATTCCATCATAATTATCAAACAGCCTTGAAAACATTGATTTTACTCATTGGCTACCTATTTTTTTGATGAACAAAAAACCCAACCTCAACGAAAGGGCAGCATTTGAGGTGAAAATCAAAACCCATGAAATTATGGCTCAAATTGCTCAGGACATTCACTGACTTCCTTAGGCCATTCACTTGATTTTTCTACGCCGTTGCTGTGCTAACTGGCAGTCAAATGTGTGAATGAGCTGCACTGGCAAGTGTTCTGTTTCAGGTGTTACGTTCTTAAAGGAGTGTAACTTGTTTTTGGAACTAAAAGGAATTCTGTTTAAAACTTAGCCACTACCGCTCCAGCTCCAATCTGTTTAAGCCTTATTTGTGTTTGGTGAAGAGGCATTTGCATCAAGTCTTCCTGGTGTGTTTTCTGAGACCCACCAAACTGAGAAAAGCTATACAGTTGTGCAGTAAGGTAAAGGTAAAGGGACCCCTGACCATCAGGTCCAGTCGTGTCTGACTCTGGGGTTGCGGCGCTCATCTCGCACTATAGGCCGAAGGAGCCAGCGTTTGTCCTCAGACAACTTCCGGGTCATGTGGCCAGCATGACTAAGCCGCTTCTGGCGAACCAGAGCAGCACACAGAAGCGCTGTTTACCTTCCCGCTGGAGCGGTCCCTATTTATCTACTTGCACTTTGACGTGCTTTCGAACTGCTAGGTGGGCAGGAGCTGGGACCGAGCAACGGGAGCTCACCCCATGGCAGGGATTCGAACCGCCGACCTTCTGATCAGCAAGCCCTAGACTCTGTGGTTTAACCCACAGCGCCACCTGGGTCCTTAAGTAAGCCACTGCTAGATCAATGAATTCAACTGTGCACCAAAGAATTATGAGTAACACAATCTACATAAACTGAAGGTGAAAACAATGCAGAAGGAGTGGACATATTGCAAAGTGTGACAGCAGCCTCAATATGGCTGGTGTAATAAATGGGGGAGACAATCGGGTTAAAAATGAAAAGGAGGAAATTGATCTCATTGATTCTACTTAGTGATGTGTCAGAATAAAGACAGAGCTCTGCCAGAATAAAATAGCGTATTTGGAGGCTGAAGAATGTAATGTCATGCTCCTGAATGGTTTTAAAAATTGAGTGCAACGGATACTTCGCTTAATCACTTTCCACATGTTATATTTTGAAAGGTAGTCAACATATAGGAAATCTAGATTGGACCTGGATAAGCCCCATTCAGGTCAGGCTGGAGATATGCAGATCTAGATAAATAACCATTTGTCATATTCATATGTCATATTAGATCTAAAGGGCCTTTGATTCAGGCTGACGTGAATGACCTCCGTTTGAGTTCAAGCTAGCAACGAGCTTGTCAGAAAAGGTTTTGCCAATGTGGAAAGCTGAAACCTGGGAATTTCTGCATTGATAAAACAAAGTTGCCATTGTCTGCAGCTGTAGGGCTCCTCTAAGTAGACAGGAGAGCAGAATGGACACATCCTGAGGGTTTGGGGGAGATCTGTGCACCTTTGCGTGAATGCTGCTGAAGAAAAGCCCAGGAGGGGAGCACATGCTATCAGCTCTTAAGGAAACCACCAACTGTTTCAACAGACCCTCCTCCATCTTTGGGGATGGGTGAATCTGTCAATTTTGGTTTCTCTTAATTTCTCATTCCCCCCCCTGAACATTCAGTTCCCCCACATCTTTCTTAAAAGCCCTTTGGAGAAAAGACCTTTAAAAATTTGTTTAAGCAAACAGAGTTGGGATTAGTTAGAGAAAGAGTGTGTACATGGTGGGGTGTCCTATAACGGTTAGACTAAAATATTAAATATCTGTGACAGCTGACAGTTGGCTGCCATGTAAGTCCCTCAGGCTGGTCTGGGGAAACTTGGTCCTTTTTGATAAACTGTTGATTAGTCATTTGGGCACAAATGCTTGGTCACTCATTGGACAGTTGAGGTGGTCTTATGAGTGGGGAGAAATCAATGCCACCCAAATCTGGTCAAAGGATAGGCTGGCTGGGACATAATTTATACTGTTGAGTGACCAAACTTGCTGAACAAGACGGAGGGTGAGACTGATACTGGCAGAGATGATGATGATGATGATGATGATGATGATGATGATGATGATGATTATTATTATTATTACGGAAGGAACATGGTAAAGGTCTAGTGTGGGACAGGAAAGAGCAATCCACAGCTAGCAACATGTAGCAAGACTGTAACCTCTGTATTTTCCAGCCCAGTGAACAGGCATGGTCTGGAAGCCTTTGTGGGAATCTGGAAGTACAACATGACCCACTCTTGGCTATTGGTGTACAGTGGTACCTTGGTTCTCAAATGCCTTGGAACCCAAACAACTTGGAACCCAAACACTGCAAACCTGCAAGTAAGTGTTACAGTTTGCGAACCTTTTTCAGAAGCAGAATGTGCTCCGTTTTGAGTGTTATGCTTCCAATTTGAGTGCCACACTTCTGTTTTGAGTGTTACGCCGAGGTCTGCCTGTTTTTGCTATTTCTTTTGCATTTTTGCAGTCTTTTCTTGTTTTGTGACTGTGCGGAACCCAGTTCAGCTACAGACTGATTGATTATGTGACTGCAGTGCATTGCTTTCGTTTTATGGATCAGTGGTCTCCAGGGGCGGAGTTAGGGGGGCGGGGGGGCGGGCGGTCCGCCCCGGATACCGCCCTGGGGAGGGTGACACTCTGGGGGCAGTCCCCACCCCCGCGATCGAGTGTGGCAACTTTTAAAAGGCTGCAACGTGCGAACAGCAGCACAGCGTCTGTGCTGCTGTTCACGCGCTGCAGCCTTAAAGGTTGCCGCACCGCACAGAAGGGGTGCCAGCCGATCGCGCCCGCCATCTTGGGTGGACATGCGCAGTCCACCCAAGATGGCGGGCGCGATCAGCCGGCACCCCTTTTGACCGGCACTGCGCAACGCCGCGTTTTAAGGCTGCCTTAAAACGCAGCACGGTGTGGCCCGGTGCCGGTCAGAAGCGGTGCCAGTGATCGCGCCTGCCATCTTGGGTGGACTGCGCATGTCCACACATGCGCAGTCCACCCAGGAGGCCGCGTGCGCGTCGTGACGTCACAGCGTGCGCACGGGGAGGAGTGCCTTTCAAGTTTGCCGCCCCGGGCGGCAGATTGGCTCCCTCTGCCCCTGGTGGTCTCGTTAGATAGTAAAATTCATGTTAAATTGCTGTTTTAGGGGTTGCTTTGAAAAGTCTGGAATGGATTAATCCATTTTGCCTTACTTTCTATGGGGAAGCGCACCTTGGTTCTGGAACGCTTTGGTTTTGGAACGGACTTCCGGAACAGATTAATTTTGAGAACCAAGTTACCACTGTAATGAAATTTCCTCTGTTGGTGTGGATGGCCTTTTCATGCCATTCCCTCCTTTGATTCGTTGCACAGGCAGGATCCCTGCTTGAGATCCCTTGATTGCCTGCTCAAGACCTACTGAGAATTCAAGTCTCTTCATGCCTTCAATCCAGCCCTTGCACAGGACTTCAGAAGCTTGGAAAACGGATTTCAGGCCAGACCTTTCAGGAAAAATAGAGAAAAATGTTCCAGATGCTTAAAATAACACTTACTCCAAGCCTGACACATTTCAGAACAAATCCTTCCCCGGGGAGTAGGAGGAACACACTATAAATATGCCAATAACATACATAAGAAACGGGATAGCAAAGCAACTAATGTCTCATAGCCTTGTTTTACTCTATACTTTACTACCTCATTTCATAGAATAAATCATATGGCATGCAACTGGAGTTTCTCCCCTCTTTTTTTCTGCCAGTGGCGATTTCCTGGTTTTGTGATTGGTCATCTGGATATTTAAGGAAAGAAACAACCAAATTTCTAAAGAAGCAATGGTAGAGTTTGCTATCTAGCTGAGGCATTTAGTAGCAACAATGTGTTTGATACCTTTGCTGTCACGTGTACACTGTTTTCTTGCATGTTCATGATGGCTTCAGAAATCTTGACATCAATAGGATCCATAACAGATTCAATGTTGAATGGTCCCTCTAATCTGTCTGCTACCAAAAGCATAGCATCTGTTGAAAGACAAAGCAGTCAGCCGTCAGATAATAAGTAACTATGGAGCCTCACATGATGTAACACAAAGGGTCCTGGCAGATGATTCAACTTCAGAAACTTGCCATTGTCTCACAGAGAGACAATGGAAACCAGGTGTGTCTTTCCTATATAAGCACATAAAATATGTCAGTACTCAGCTGGAGAAAAAGTAGAGAGCACCTGAATCGGACACCAGCAGGAGAAAGAAAGAGGAGGAGAGGGAGGGAGGGGGACATACACACAGGGGAGGAGTACTGCAAATTCAGCCAACAGGTGTGCCAAAAAGTGGAGTTGTCTGCCAGTGATCTCTCTCTCTCTCTCTCTCTCTCTCTCTCTCTCTCTCTCTCTCTCTCTCACACACACACACACACACACACACACACATTTTAAAAGGTGTACCTAGAAAGCTTTGCTATGCATTACACAAGTGTGTTTTCAACCACATGCACCAATTCAACAGAACTGGCTTGGGTAGCAGTCCTTTATTTTACATTTACTTCTGTCAGGGCTGATTCAGCTGCAGGTCAGCACGGAGACTCAGTGATGAGCAATAAAGTTAATTCTTTTTTCAAGAAAACAGAATACAAACAGAGAAACCTGCACGCAAGACTGGCCTCGGTAAAGCAGTTGGCAGAATGGACAGCCTGTGCCTCCTACTCCCCCCCCCCGCCAAGTCTCCTCCCCATCCAGCTGTTTCCCCAGCCATCTGAAACTCCATCGGGGAAGTGCCCTCTGAGCTCTTTGCTGTGCTACAAGCAAAGCCTTTCACGCCCTTGGAGACAAGGGAGGAGAGGAGCTGAATAGAGTAGGACTGGCAGACTCCTGCGAGTCTGCTGCAGCCTCTGCTCCCACCTCCTCCCGCCTGCCCTGCATCTTCAGTGCTTTCTGCCTCTTCTTCCTCTCTCTCTCTCTCGGCTGTTGCTTGTTCAGCATCCAACCATTCTGCCCCCCTTTATTTTATCTTCATGACTGTTATGTACTGAGTTGAATAGGATCCAAACTGCAGCAGGCTGATTGGTCCTAGAACAATAGGATTGAGATTGCAGCAGTCTGACTGGTCCCAGAACAATAGGATTGAGATTGCAGCAGTCTGATTGGTCCCAGAACAATAGGATTGAGATTGCAGCAGTCTGATTGGTCCGCAGGAGCCACCCAATCCAGCTCCAGGTGGAAGTGAATCTGCACTCTGATTGGCATACAGGAGTATCCCTGAATGAGCCAATCACGTGGGGCCCATTGTGTAAATAGTGTATATCAGGGGTGGCCAACTCCCAAGAGACTGCGGTCTACTCACAGAGTTAAAAACTGGCAGTGATCTACCCCCTTTTTTGGGGTTCAGGTGAAGGTTGTTGAGCTTTTTTTTAGGAAGGAGTAAGGCCGATTTGGGGGAGGGGGTCGGGTCAAAGTTGTTTAGTTTTTTCAGGGAGGAGGTAAAATGTTGAGCTGTTTTTAGGGGAGCCACAGTTGTTCAGCTTCTTTGGGGGAAGCCAATGATCTACCAGTGATCTACCACAGACGTCCAGTGATCTACCAGTAGATCACGATCTACCTGTTGGACATGCCTGGTGTATATAAAGCAAACGTTTTGGGGGAACTGCATTCCTCACTACTATGAGCTGAATAAAGAGCATGAAATTCACACTCGACTCCGAGTATCTTTCAATGACAACCCCGGGAAGCTGGCTAAAACAGAGTGACTGGTTCAAAGCCACCCAGTGATCTTCATGGCTGATCAGGGTTTTGCTCTTTGGCCTCTCAAGTCCATGCCCAACGCTAGCCTGGCACAGTGACCCCAGCTGTTAGGGAAGAGCCACAGCTCCATGACAGAACAGATGTTTGGCATGAAGAAGGTCCCAGTTTCAACCCCTGTCAACTTCAGGTAGGGATGAGAAAGCGATGAGATGAGATGTCAACTTCAGGTAGGGATGAGAAAGCGATTTTGCTTATTTGCCAGCTACAAAAAAAGAACGCAGCCACCCCACCTTTCTCTGTCAGCCATCTTGGAAATGATTGAGAAGGCAGCACTCGAAGCAATAGGGAGCAGAATCCCTCCTCCCAAGCAACTGAAATCCCAGATGAAATGCACAGTCATTATAGTTGAGGATCTGAAAAGATATGAGCCAGGTGTGTGTAAATGCTTTGAAGATGGTGTGGCCCACAACACAGAGAGGTGTTCTGAAAAACTAAATGTTGCTGCTTAACGGAACTCCAAGCATCACTGTTAGGTGGTGACACAGTCTACTCCGTAAATGCATATCCACATGGGCCCATGTGTGTCAGCCTGTTGTTTGTGATTTCTTGGCATGTATTTGTGAGGGGTGACTGGCACATCCCTCTGGAGGTGGGGGATGATGACTTAAAGCAGGCATAGGGAACCTTCGGCTCTCCAGATGTTTTGGACTACAATTCCCATCATTCCTGACCACTGGTCCTGTTAGCTAGGGATCATGGGAGTTGTAGGCCAAAACATCTGGAGAGCCGAAGGTTCCCTATGCCTGACTTAAAGGATTCTAAAGGATCTATTCTGGCTCCCAGTACATTTCTGAGCACAATTTAAAGGGCTGATGCTGACCTTTAATGCTCTAAATGGCCTTTACCCAGGATACCTGAAGGAGTGTCTCCACCCCCATCGTTCAGCCCAGACCCTGAGGTCCAGCTCTGAGGGTCTTCTGGCAGTTCCCTCACTGCGAGAAGTGAAGCTACAGGGAACCAGGCAGAGGGCCTTCTCGGTAGTGGCACCCTCCTTGTGATGTCAAGGAAATAAACAACTATCTGACTTTTAGAAGACACCAGGGAGTTTTAATTTTGTTTTGTTTTGTTATGTTTTTTATGTGTTGGAAGCCACCTAGAGTGGCGGGGGCAACCCGTCCAGATGAGCAGGGCATAAATAATAAAATTATTATTATTATGTGTGCAAATATGTTTGACTCATGTTGTGTTTCTCTCCAACATACAGCATACAGCCTGCGTGGCACAGGGGAGTAGTGGTTTGACACGTAACAGGGTGTACCAGGAAAGCACAGAAGGGATTGTTGGGCAAAAACTGGAGCCCATGGCAGTAAGGAAAATCCTATTGATATATATATCAAAGCTTCAGCTTGAAGTAACAAGAAGCAGGTTGAAAACTTTCTTCACAAAAGCCGTCTCTTGTCATACTTCTCTAAGAAAAAAAAGGCAGCAGAGAGTTTAAAAACTGCATTAATAATAGATGCCACATACTATTGCCTCACGCAGCAGAGTTGAAAACGGGCCTTTTATCTTGACACCCGAAACAGATAATTTGCTAGACGATTCGTACATAGACATATCAATCATAAGAATGGAAGCTGATCGAAATGAACCCTTGGGGTATATTCTGGAGCTTTGCACAAGACGAAGAAAACTTTTATGTGATATACTGGGATCTTATAATTAAAGCAGCTGTTCATTCTGACCCCGAGGACCCCATTTCCTTGCAATACAAACAGGGGATAAATATTGGATTCCTGCCATGACGTACAGGTACAAGTCATGTTTTATGCTCTGTGCTTTGTACAAAATGCAGCTGTCTGCTGTCTGCTGCAAGATATATTTTATGGTTCTGCTGGGGTTACACAAACTCATTTGTCTAATTACATGGCGCCGTGCTCAGAGAATTACATAATGTACAATCATAAGAGCATAGTGATGCATATGCTACTGTGTTTACAGTGCACCTTTGACCAAGTTAGACGCTACCAGCTAATCCATCCCCGAGAAGTATGTGCTCCCATGCCTTCTAACCTCAGCCCATGATCAGACAGTGTTTCCTTTCTCAATTGTTTAAAAAGAATCTCCTCCCCTCTCCTCCCCAGTGCAGAATTCCCTTTAAGCTCTGCACTAGATAGACTGCAATATCTGCTCTGGAAGCAAACAAGCATTTACAGAGATGCTGCAAAAGACCTCATGGTTTGACTCAAAATATTGTCATTTCCATCATAGCATGGAGGCGAACGTGCCACACACCTTTCACAGAGCAGCCTTGAGTGGTTTCTCTCAGAGGTGGGGGCAGAGAAAGGCATGCGAGGCTTGATAGCCCCAAATGAAAGGATGGGTGAAAGCAACCACAGACCAGGAACAGCTTCGATTGGTCAGCTAAACCAGGTTGAGAGTAGCCAGTGGGTCTCAAACGCATGGTGAGTTAGGGACTTTCCCTGCAGGTGTAGACAGGCTCCAGCGGATTGAGCAGCCAAGACCAAGAGTGGGTCCAACAGTCAAAAAGGCAGTTTCTGCATTTGAGGGGCAGATGTGGCTCCTCAACCTAAGAAGGTAGCCCATCTCAGAAAAGGAAAACTCTGATTCTAAACAACCACTGCCTTGCAGGACATTTTCAGGAGAAGGAAAGGCTAAGGAGTAAACCCTACACAAATCCAGAGTGGAGTTCCTAAGATGGTTGGATTGTGCCTTGTACGCCTCCTTCTGGCAACTCCTGCCTATTGTTCTGCTTTCTTTTGGACCACACCAGCAAGGTCAAGAGTGGTGTCTTGTTGTATGGGCAGCCCAGGACCTCCATACACACTGCCCTGGCTTTTACCCTGGGACCCTTCATCGCCTACAGACAGCCACCCAATCTCAAACAGCTCCTCACCCACAATAATACAACAACAGGACTCAACATGGACACTGGTACCAGAGCCTGCAATAAACCCAGATGCCAACTTTGCTGCCACATAAACCCGGACAACACCATTACTGGCCCCAACAACATCAAACATACCATCTCAGGACTATTTAATTGCTCATCTTCCAACATTGTGTATGCAATCAAATGCCAACAGTGCCCTTCAGCTCTCTATATTGGACAAACAGGCCAAACCCTACGCCAAAGGATAAATGGACATAAATCTGATATCAGGAATCACAAGACAGAGAAACCAGTAGGAGAACGCTTCAATCTCCCAGGACATTCTATAAAAGATCTCAAAGTAGCTGTCTTAATAAAAAAGAAATTTCAGAAATAGACTGGAAAGAGAAGTGGCTGAATTGCAACTAATCACCAAACTTAAAACCATGGAGAAACCTGGTCTGAACAAAGACATTGGATTCTTATCTCATTATAAGCTATCTTTAGCCATCTCACCCCTTGCCTCTCCCTGCAAGACTAATTGCATCCGTTAAGAGTCGTCAACAGGTTTTCCACACCTATCAGCTGATCACCCATTCCCACCACCCTTCTGAGCAATACCCCTCCCCACTCCCTCACTATATTTAAGGATCTGGTGACTTCTGTTTCAGTGTATCTGAATAAGTGTGCATGCACACGAAAGCTCATACCAAGAACAAACTCAGTTGGTCTCTAAGGTGCTACTGGAAAGAATTTTTTATTTTGTTTTACCCCGGGAGTTCACTTTGGTGCTGCTAATGCAGCAGCTTGACATCACCCCCAAAGCCCACTCCATTGTCTCTTGAGACAGATGGATGCCAACAACAGCACTGACTGGAGAGGTGGGTATGTTATTAGGTTTGAATTTTATTTTTTTTGAAAGGTTGCTCAGAATTGGAAAGGGGAGAAAATCCCAACAATTGAAGATTGGCAGATTAAATTAGTAGAATATATGAATTTAGCAAAGATGACAGCAGCGATTAGAAATGTCCCAAAATAAAAAATCAAAAGCGAGTGGAAATATGTGGAGGATTACTTGATTAAAGAAGGTATAAAAATGGAATTGGTGATTTGTCTAGAATGAGACACATAAGGGAATATATAGATGGATAGTATATTATATGAGAGATTGATGCATTTGCTAGATGGTGGTATTGTATGGTGAGGAAAAGTAAGAAATGTTAAAACGTAGAGGGAAACGATATACAAATGACGGGGAGTCATTGTTTTCATTTTTCATTTTCATTTTTGTTGTTTTTTTGGGGGGGTTATTGGTTATCTTTTTGTGATTGTGTTTGTATTGTATGATTTGCATTTTCTTTGTTGTATATTTGTGTGTGAATGTATTCTTTTAAAATATTTTGAAATAAAGATTATTTATTAAAAAATAAATTAAAAAAAGAAGGTGCTCAAACTCAGGACGAAAGGGGGAAATGTGCTAAGAGGAAGGCACGTTTGGCGAACCCTCACCGTGATCAACTCCTGGCCAGAAACCTATGTCCCCATTGTGGAAGGACGTGTGGATCCAGAATTGGCCTCCACAGTCACTTACGGACTCACTGTTTATGGAAGACAATCTGACTTGGCTACGAGTGATCACCAAAGAAGAAGAATTAGGTCTGCTTAGCTTGTGGTCCAGGCCAGAGGTCACAATGAGTTTGAGGTCTTCCACCCCCTTTTATTGTTTTATTGGGTATGGGTTTTTTGTGGGATTCGTTTGTTGGTGAGGAGAGGGGGTGCCCCCAAACATAAAGCAGTTCAGCTGTACACACCCTACCTAACCAATGTGTAGATAGACACAGTGCATTTATAACGCTTTAATACAAAAGAAGAAGAAGAAGAAATCACCGACCCATTTTTCTATTCTCCCTCAACTCCTCAGCCCAGTGCTGACTGGTAAATCATGCAATGGCACTCCTCCTCTTGAAAGAAAATGGATGGAGTTTCACAACACTGACTTATTACACATGCAAAGGATTAGAGAAGTTTTAATGGGAAAGTATAAAACTAATGCTGAATTATTGGGCATCTATGAGTATGCTGGGACTTAAGCCAACTTCTAGTCTATTGGATTTGGGAAAGAAAAGACTGTGGAAATGAGAGTTTTTGCATCTAGCACATCATTTCTCATCCCCCAAGTGATATATGTCACTTGGGATTTATACAGTTTTGAATTAGCATGAAGCGGAAGAGAGGAAGCCTTTCTTATTTGTGGACTGGAAACAGGAATATTCCAGGGCAATTCATTTATTTGTATTTTATTTTATTGAATTTATTCCCCACCCTTCCTCCATGGAGCTATTTTATCCTTACGGCAACCCTCAAGATAGGACATGCTCACAAGGTATGACTGGCCCAAGATGAAATGGTGAACTTCATGGCTCAGCAGAGAGTTGAACCTGGATTGTACTCAACCATTACACCACTCCGTTTCTCACACAATGTCAAAGTACTTGTGTGGGGTTCCTCATGACCCAGTGTCAGGGATTGGGTAGATGAGGAAGAACAGTGGAGACCACCACCCCAGGTGTCGCCCAATGTCAGGGACTGGGCAGAGGAGGAATGGTGGAGACTGCCTCCCCATCCTGACCCTTCCAGGGAAGAGGAAGAGGAAGACAGGATAGATTTACAACAGGGGTTTGAGGGAGGTAGTAGCTCAGAGGCAGATGAAGAGAAAAGCTTGGAAATCATGGGAGAGCTGGGACAAGACCTAGCTGACACATTGTCATTAGAAAGCATTCCATTCCCCCCATCTCCCAGAACAAAACAATGGTCAGATAGTAGGAGAGCAAAGAGCTCAAAGACAGAGGGCATGTATGACAAATGAGGAAGTGGGAGAGACGAGGAGTGGAGATTCACTCTGGACAATGCTGTTATCCAAGATGCTGGGTTCTATAGCCTCTCTCTGTAAAGATTGAACTAAAAAGGATGGCAAGAAACTTTCCCTTGTCTTTAGACTTATATCACGCCGAAATCATAACGACATTCAAATGAAAATTAAAGGCTACAGCAAATAAACTTCAGATGCTGGTTTTAACCGAACCCAACAATCAAAATAACTACACTGAAATGAAAGCGTTCAGAACTTCCAATGTGCGCTTTTCTTTAAATAAACAAATGGACTTCAAGAAGAGAAACACGGGTAACCTGCCCCTTTTCCGCTTAATGAAATGCACCGTTGAGTTGAGTTTCCCCCCTCCGCAAACTAGATTCCCCATTAGGAGCCATGCCAAGATGTCTGTTTTATTTTTTAAAAAGGCGCTCCATTTATATTTCAAATCAAAGCTATTATTTAGAGCAAATGGCTGCAGCATGGCTGCCTTTCAGGCATGTGAACGCAGCATGATTTCAGACCTGAAGGGTCAGGGTGAGTGATCTTTCCTTCACGAAGCAAGTGTTGCCAGAGCAGGCTAACAACCCAAACGCCAAAGAACAAAAAAATGATGTGCTAAGCCTTGAATGTATACACTCAGGTTACCACTCACTTCATCCTCATTTGTTTCGAGTTACCCCCTTTTCTTTTTAAATACCAAATTGTGCTACATCTGTGCTTTACACACCTCTCTCAATCACTGCAGGAATCATGGCCTAGTGTCATGACCTTCTGCAATGCCACTGAAGGGTTAGGGACTGCGCAAATGACCAGGCAGGCACATTGTTTGTCTGCCTACCACACCTTCCACTGCTGGTAAAATAGGGACATCCTATTTAATATAATAATAATAATAATAATAATAATAATAATAATAATAATAATAATAATAATACAGTGGATGCTTGGGTTGCGAACACGATCCGTGTGGGAGGCGTGTTCGCAACATGTAGCGTCCGTAACTTGCAGTGCTGCGTCTGCGCACACGCGGGTTGCGATTCGGTGTTTCTGCGCATGCGCAAAGCGCCGAACCCGGAAATAACCCATTCCGGTACTTACAGGTCCGGCGGGGTGTGCAACCCGAAAACGCACAACCTGAAGTGGCTGTAACCTGAGGTATGACTGTAATACTTTTATTATTATTTATATCTGACAGGGTTGCGCTGCCACTCTGGGTGGCTTCCAACATATATCAACACATAATAAAACATTAAACATTTTTTAAAAACTTCCCTATATATATAGGGCTGCTGTGAGGGACTGGGCAGAGGAATGGTGGAGATCACCTCCCCATCCTGACCCTTCCAGAGAAGACGGAGACAGTTCAGAATTACAACAGGGGTTTGAGGGAGGTCACAGCTCAGAGGCAGATGAGGGGGAAAGCTGGGAAATAATGGGAGGAGGAGGAGGAGGAGGAGGAGGAGGAGGAGGAAGCTGCACCAGAGGGGGGGTGACAGCTGATGGACTCAGTGTCTTTAGAAAGCCTTCCAGACCCCCCCCTTCACCCAGAACCTGGCGAGCCTTGAAAGCAGGAGAGCAAAAAGCTCAAAGGCAGAGGGCGCTTTTCAGCACCTGTAGTGATGACTCATGAGAAAGTGGGAGAGACGGAGGGGGTGGAGAGTCACTCGGGACAACGCCATTAATCCAAGAGGCTGCATTCCCAAGCCTCTCTATGTGAATATTGAATAAAAAGCAGATGGTAAGGACTTTTCCTTGTCTTGTCTGTTCCCGGCAACCTGCTGTGGGGGTTGGTTCCTCTGCCGCCTGACAGTAGGATAGGATAAATCACATAATCAAAACCCTATGTTTTTTTCTGGATGGATGGATAGATAGATAGATAGATAGATAGATAGACAGATGATGTTTTCAGTTTTAAGAGATGTGGGAAGAGAGAGGAAACCACTTTCTCAAGCATACTTTCTGTACTTGAAAATATTTGATCTGCCAGTCTATTTTCTGTGCTTCCAGCACACCGAGACCTTGTCAGAGTGGGCTGAATTAAATTGTGTAGAATTGCTAATGCTGTAATGTATTACGCATTGAGTGTGTTTTGTTTGGCTTTTTTATATAAAAAAATATTTATTCCTACAAGCGGAATGTCATTTTCTCAGACATGTAAAGAAATGTGCTGTGCCAATGTCCAATCCACTGCAGAAAGCGCACTGCTCATCCACAGAAACTCATTTCCTTGCTATCAGCTAGTACAAGATGACAAAAGCCTGCCAATATTTTTCACTCTTTATGTCCTATGTGGTTGGAGAATGATTTCTTGAACTGTTCTACGCAGAGGGCGAGAGACAAGCATAACGGGATTGATGGAAAATCTTTCTTCATTGTAGTTTGAGAGAGGAAGCAAATAAACTCTTTTGTATTGTTCAGCTTTTCCTTTTATTGTTTTTCTCCCCCCCCCACCCTTCCCAGCGGTTCATCTGAAAGCGTACTTGACAGTTCACCTGCCTATCAACACTTACCTTGAGGTGTGGGAGCGGATTATAGCCTTGGTCCAGCCGTTCCAGTGTGTGCACGAATGCAAATATTTAAATGGGCATATAAAACGTTTGTGCAGGCAGCAGCTTTTCCATTCACTTAAACAAGCGGGACTTGAAATGAATGGGACTTGCAGGGTTGAGTGCATCGGTTCCTGGTTCCAGTCAACTAAGCTCTCTGTCAGGAAAGTCTATTCCGTTTCTCCTCCCCTTGGACAGCTTTCCATATTTTACTCCCTTAACAATTAGTCAGCATTCAGTGGACACAGAGAATGCAGTTGGACTGCTTTCTCTCCCCCCCTCCTTAGAGCTTCTATTTTAGAAAGAGAGAGAAAGAGAGGTGTGTGGGGGGGGGACTGGGACTGCTCTTTTGTTTTCGTAACTATCTATGGTTTAGAAAATTGTGTTCTCTATCTAACTGTGGGAGGCAGTGAAAGATAGGCGTGCCTCTGGTCCATGGGGTCACGAAGAGCCGGACACGACTGAATGACTGAACTAAGAGGTTTTAGTGTACTGGTCCAGTAAACGCTTCTGCTGCGCAAACCAGCAACACTTCTCTTTGCAGAGCATTAAACAAGTCCAGCAGCGGGGTTCTTGGTGCAGTACCGAAGTAATGACACACGGGAGCTCAACTTCCTAAAGACAGGTTTATTGCAGACTGATAACAGAAACACCCCCGGAGCTTTCAGACATGACTGCTCCACGCCCCAGAGGCAAACCAAAGCAAACGCTCTATATATACTGAGCAGCTTAACAACTTAGCAAGCTTAACAACCTAAATCATGTGACCTTGCTAATTTGCCAGCGTTTCAGGTTTCAAGCCCTAACACGAACAACAACATCTACCTGTATATTGTTGTTCAGTCGTGTCCGACTCTTCGTGACCCCATGGACCAGAGCACGCTAGGCACGCCTATCCTTCACTGCCTCCCGCAGTTTGGCCAAACTCATGTTAGTAGCTTCGAGAACACTGTCCAACCATCTCATCCTCTGTCGTCCCCTTCTCCTTGTGCC
Organism: Lacerta agilis; assembly: GCF_009819535.1. Taxonomy (NCBI): domain Eukaryota; kingdom Metazoa; phylum Chordata; class Lepidosauria; order Squamata; family Lacertidae; genus Lacerta; species Lacerta agilis. The sequence goes on along the minus strand of NC_046315.1, from coordinate 89,245,367 downwards.
CTCCATCTTTCCCAACATCAGGGTCTTTTCCAGGGAGTCTTCTCTTCTCATGAGGTGGCCAAAGTACTGGAGCCTCAACTTCAGGATCTGTCCTTCTAGTGAGCACTCAGGGCCGATTTCCTTGAGAATGGATAGGTTTGATCTTCTTGCAGTCCATGGGACTCTCAAGAGTCTCCTCCAGCACCATAATTCAAAAGCATCAATTCTTCGGCAATCAGCCTTCTTTATGGTCCAGCTCTCACTTCCGTACATTACTACTGGGAAAACCATAGCTTTAACTATACGGACCTTTGTCGGCAAGGTGATGTCTTTGCTTTTTAAGATGCTGTCTAGGTTTGTCATTGCCTGTATATTAGTTTAGTGCAATCCAGATGTTGTTGGATTACAAGTCCCATTGCCCCTTACCATCGGCCACGCGAGCCATGATTCATGACAGTTGTAATCCCAACAACAACTGGAGGGCACTAGGTTGGTGTAGACGATGATATGCAAAATAGGCTCTGTATGTGTGGATAAAGATGGAGAGTCTGGAATGCTTTCTAATGACAACATGTCAGCCAGGTGTTGTTCTGGCTCTCCCATGATTTCCCAGCTTCCTCCCTCATTTGCCTGTGAGCTGCTCCCTCCCTCAAACCCCTGTTGTAAATCTATCCTGTCTTCCTCTTCCTCTTCCCTGGAAGGGTCAGATGGGGAGACAGTCTGCACCATTCCTCCTCTGCCCAGTCCCTGACACCTACATACCATTGAAGAAATTGGAGTTCTTGGTAGAATAATGCAGGAAAGGAAGCATTACCTACATACTATTGGCATCATCTAATGCAGCTGAATGATGGGGAATTTGGGACAGGTAAAAGGAACTACTCCCCATAGATAAAATACGGAATTTGCCCGAACAAGATGTGGTGATGCCCACTGTATGCAATGGCTTTAAAAGGGGATTTGATAAATTCATGGCTACTAGCCGCAGTGTCTCTGTGACACCTCTGGGATCAGAAGGAATACCGTATGTCTCTGAATGTCAGTGGCTGATCACTGTGGGAACATGATATTAAACTAATCACCAAACTTAAAACCATGGAGAAACCTGGTCTGAACAAAGACATTGGATTCTTATCTCATTATACATGACAAAGCTATCTTTAGCCATCTCACCCCTTGCCTTTCCCTGCAAGACTAATTGCAGCCGTTAAGAGTCGTCAACAGGTTTTCCACACCTATCAGCTGATCACCCATTCCCACCACCCTTCTGAGTAATACCCCTCCCCACTCCCTCACTATATTTAAGGATCTGGTGACTTCTGTTTCAGTGTATCTGAAGAAGTGTGCATGCACACGAAAGCTCATACCAAGAACAAACTCAGTTGGTCTCAAAGATGCTACTGGAAAGAATTTTCTATTTTGTTTAAACTAGAGAAGTCTTTGCTCTGATGCAGCAGGGCTTTTTGTTAAGTACAGTGGTTTAATTGACTGAAATTGGGAATGCTTAAATGCATTACTGTGTGTTTAATTCTGGAATGTTCCCAAATAGGTCTCGTGTGTTTGGTTAACTCTGGTCACATGGGAGTTATCTTATTACATTCTCTGTTTGGTTTTGCGTGTGAGTGACTTGACTGTAATGGCTGCATCTCCATGAACATTGAAGAAGAGAAAGGGTTAGACAACTCTCTCTCTCACTGAACGCAATAGAGGAGAGGCATGCTAATGTTTCTGTGCGAATGTATGTGACAGAAAGAAGTACAGAAGTTGAAGTTCTCCCAAAGAAGCAGGTAAGGGAAGTCTGCTGGAAGGAGAAAGTGGAAACCTCTCAGAAGGAACTGCATGGCCAAGCTGGGTAACTTACAGAAGGCTCAGTGCAAGTACTGGAAAGAGAGAAAGACACAGTTTGTTTGGATGCTTAAGGAAGAAGCTGTAATCTTCAAGTAAGAAATAACAAGCCCTTGCTTGGATAAGCATGTGAATGTAAACACTTTGCATATATTCTTGTTTAGCTATACGTTCTGAAAGTAAAAGTTTCTTTTTGAATATTTTAACAAGTGTTTAATTTCAAGAAACGAGTCAGTATTGCACAAGATTTGGCTTCCTAGATGCCATTTGGCTACTCTGCCAGCATGCCCTGCCCCTTTCAGCCCATTTTTGTGACTTTTGGGGTCACTTCCGGGTTCGGCACAAGGTGTGTATACGTGGTCACACACATATTGAAAGCGCGTAAATGGGGGGGGGGTTCAGCTACTCTGCCAACAATTTTGATTTTGATATTTGCTTTTGTCCTTGTTTTCTATTCCTTGAACCACGTGTTGGCAACCTTTGGCTCTCCAGATGTGGCTGAACTACATCATCCACCAGCCCCAGCAAACATGTCCAATAACCAGAGTTGATAGGAGTTGCAATTGACAACGGAAGGACTGCCTTACGCTATATATGCAATGTGCAATGGAGACCTGGTGAAACAATTCGCCAAATAATACTTTGGAGTGAATCGTGAAACTCCCCCCCCCCTTCAGAAATAAGATCAGGGACTGCTCATCTCTCTCCCTGCACTTTCAGCCCTGATCTCCCAACTTTATCTTAGTTGTGAGCAGTTTGCTTCAACTTCCCTGCGCAGAGTCATTCACAATTAAGTCTGCCAAGAGCAGAGGTTTGTAATAAAGTGCTGCTCAGAATGGCTTAGGTCCTTTCTAAATGAATTGCAAGGATCTGTGTTGCGACGTGCACTGGCTTTGCACTTTGCCAAAAACAATTTACAAAGTCCTTTAGTTTCATCTAGCAGGCTCTTCTCTGATCTGAAAACCTTGCAGCCACTTTGTGACTGGCTGTGCTTTCGATTAATCTACCTATGAGCCAGGTACATGAGCTCTGTGTATTCTCATTATATTTGCATTGTTGCAGTATTTCACCTTTAATGTCAAACTATCAGTTAGGGATGGGCAAATCTGTCAATCTCCATTTCCCCCAGTTTCTTCCTTTTCCAACCATAACTCTAGCTTTTCTAATCAGTTTGCATTTTCTGAAAAGCATCTTAGGGAAAATTTCTCATTCATTTATTTACTTAATTCATCAATCTCTTTTTCTACACACAAAAGTCTCAAAATAAAATGCAATGCAATTTAAATCCAGAAAGAATTCAAAGCATTGACAGTAAAAATACAGTATATATAAAATGCTCATCCTCCAACTTATTAATAAGGACTAAAACCTAACCACCCCACTAAAGGTTTATAGGAACAACAACATAATATGTACATATTTATATGCAATTTTGTAAATTTTCTCTTATATGGTTCATTTTCTGTACATTATTTTCCACCAATATATGCATTTTTATACACATTTACTCCAACATAGTGCATTTTTTGTAGACATTTTGCAGCTGGAGAACTGCATTGCAAAATTTGGAGAAGTTCAAATTTTGAAGGATGGTTGTGTTTAGGTTCATGCAATGTTTGGGAAAGCACAAATTAATTAGGTTCATGCCCATATATGTGAACTGAATCAATTTCCCCCATTCCTACTATCAGTGAGTGGCTGAAATTCCTTTCTTCCTAGCTGCAGTCATTTACAGAACTGAAAATGAAGATGCACGTGTAATGATATCAATGATTTATGTAGCCTTATGACTACAAGATCCATGATGCATTGTGATAGAGACTTAATTATATTTACATAGAAACATCTGGGGCCTTTAACTGAAACACGCAACTAACAATATTGAAGAAACGCCTGTGCAGATTAAAACAGCCAAAATTTAAACAGGTATATAGATTTCCTGTTGATCTTCAGGGCTGGGAAAAATGAAATTGAAAATAGAATTGCACTTTCAGTTTCACACACACTGATGGAAGATACAGAAGGAAATGGAGCAAATTTTTGTGAGTGGTCTGTGCAAAATGCACAAAAAGGAATTATGCTCACACACTCAAAATTATAGTAATGTGTTGTAATTACTCAGTTGTGATAGCGTAAAATATCGATGGCATGCTAATTGAGCCTCCATCCCAATTTGTTTGCACAAAATGTGTGGGAAAATCAGGATGTTGGCTGTACACTGAGCATTCATTCTAACAGCAACAGCATCAGCAATAACAGCAACAACTGTCAAATGATTATTAATCTTTGAATCTTTTTTATTAATCTGCAATCCCATTGTCTCTGGGATGGTGTTCCAGAGGCTGTAGAAAGCACTCAAACTCCATCCCTCTTCATGGGCTGAATAGGACCTCAGGGCTGAATAGGGTCTGTGCCGGGAGAGCAGATCTGACTATGGGATCCAAAATATTAATAGTCTTTTCAGTCCTCCACCCCACCCCAAAATGAGGGCAAAAACTATACCAGCCCTGGATTTGACATGGTGAGTTTGCCTTCTATTGCTTCCAGTGGAAAAAGATGGAAGAGCCAGTGTGGAATAATGGTGTTGCGTTAGGACCTGGGACTAGGCCTTTAGGGGTTAGGATTTGCTACTGGGCGCAGGTAGGAGATCAGCCCCCCCCCCCTACCTGGCTTTGTGCTGGCTTCTCCTGAAGGGAGGAGTCAATACAAAGCCCCTCTGGTGGGTCGGCGGATCAGGAAAGGATCTCCCCCCTGTCTGTTGGAGGAGACTCCTTATGGGGATTGCATCCCCTGTGCTGGGATGGCAGCAGGGTGTTTCATTGCATAATCCTGCGGGTGCCTGTCTGGTCTTTGCTATGTCAGGCGTCAGAGGATCCAGCCCCCATAGTAGGTTGTCAGGAATGGATAAGACAATGAAAGTTCTTACCATCCACTTTTTATTCAATATTCACAGAGAGAGGCTTAGAAATGCAGCCACTCGGAGTAGTGGCGCTGCTCCGAGTGAGTCTCCACCTGCTCCCTCTCTCCCATTTTTCATCATCACTATGGTTGCTGAGATGTGCCCTTTGCCTCTGAGCTATCCGCTCTCCTACTTTCAAGGCCCACCGGGTTCTGGTAGGGGAGGTCTGTAATGCTTTCTAAAGACATCAGTTGTCCCCGCCCCTCTGGTGCTTCTTCTTCCTCCTCTCCCATTATTTCCCAGCTTTCCTCCTCATCTTCCTCTGAGCTGTGAGCTGTGATCTCCCTCAAACCCCTGTTGCAATTCTCATTTTTTCTCCTTCTTCTTTGGAAGGGTCAGGCTGGTGAGGCGGTCTCCACCATTCCTCTTCTGCCCAGTCCCCGACATGCTGTGTTTAAAATTTTATTGCACACCCTCCAACATTCCTCAGATGAAGATAGGGTCATTTCTCACTCCCCCCCCCCCATGGCAGACCCTCCTTAACCCCCCATTATTATTATTATTTGTCATCCAACACCACTACACTAATGGAACACAGTACACATGCCCTCCAGCATTCTGAGAAAACCCGTTTGTGGACACACAAAGCGTTTTTTAAATAACAAAAATCAAGACTCCCTTCCCTCTGCCTGCCCCTGAGAGCTGGCGCATTATGCTGGGCTGGGCCTTAGTGGCAGAAGCTTCTCCTCTTTCTTGCCCACTCTCCAGCAGCCACTACGAGCTGCCCAAGGGGGGAGGCTGGCAGCAGCAGCCATGGAGAGGCAATGGGATGTTCCCTCAGAGCCACAGCCATCACAACTGGGACAAGCACCAGTTCAGCCTCCTCCCTGAGCTCAGGGCAGCAGCACTGGCAGGAGAAATAGGGACATTCCCAGATCAAACCAGAAGCCAGGATTGCTTTTGTAATTCCAGGGCTGCCCCTGGAAATCCGGGACACTTTGGGGGGTATGTTATTGTTGCTTATTCATATGAATATTTATTTTCTGTGTCATCTGCAGCTTGGAGAGTTAGCATGATTCATAGAAACGTACTGGGTCTGGCCCCTTCTTTGATGAGATATGCTCAAACAGCAAATCACCACATGAAATTTCAAGTCTAATTTTCCCTTCCCTTGAAAAAAAAACCCCCTCTGAATTTACTGTTCATTTCATCTTCTTCCAATCACAGAAATCAGAGCTGAAGAAAGGACGTTTTCAGCCAGCTAGTTCATTCCCTCGCCACTGGAAAATTATTACCTGCTGTATATATTCTGCAGGGCTGCTTCCAGTCCAATTTTAAAATGGCTCAGGTGCTAAGGCTATCATCATTCCACTTCAGTATCCAATGCACCACAGAGTCAGAATTTTAAGTTCTATTCTTTAGCTTGCAATTTCTTTGCTCCTTTTTGACCAGATAACCTCATTTATACGGATCATATACAATTGCATTTTTTAAAAAATATATATGTTTATGTTCTTTTTTTGCAGACACTTGCCATACACTCACTAAGTCAATATTTCCCAAAAGTATACATATTTATCTTTTCAAATCCTTTTTCATAAATCAAAGTCCACTTTTCATTTTCACTGCTTCTCAAGTCTTTTCACTGAGCTTCAGCTGAACTCAGAGATTTCAGCTTGTCTGGAACAAAAACAAGGTTGTTGTGTTGTTCTTTTTTAAAAACTGGAATATGCCCTCCTCTTGTATGCTCCACACATAGCTTGCTGTAGAATATTGAATAACCATACCAATACATTCCATTCATTAACTAAAATAGCTATGTGATATACATATGTAGTACTGAAACCAGCAAATCCTTCTCTCCTTAGGTGGGTGGCAAGAATGCTAAGACTACCTCTGTTTTCTCTAGTAGTTCTCATGTGATTGGCTAACGTTGGTCACATGGGAGGTATCTAGTGAAGGAGAGACTCCGTTGTATGTGAAGCAAGATGGCTGTGTTTTAGAATCCACTGTGAACACTGCTAAGTTGAATGGAGTGTTGGACTGCTTGTTCTCTGCTTGAAAGAAAGAGAGCAATGCTTCAGGAGAGTGTAAAAATGGAAATCTCTCGTAAAAGCTGAAGGGCATGGCCTAATTGAGATACAGAAGGCCGAGTGCTGACCTCTGGAAAGAGGGGAAAATACAGTTTGAAGAAGAGACTGTAGGCCCATGCTTGGAGAAGCATGTGACTGTAAATACGATGTTTTAATTTGTCTATCACTATAAGCTTCTGAAAGTAAAATTTTTGAATGTTCAAGTCTGGACATTGGTTTAACTTCCAAAGAAGAGTGTCAGTCAAATATATGATTTTGGCTCCTTAGCTGCAATTTTGCTACTCTTACTTCAAAAATCTATAGTATTGTCACCACAGCAACTGCCATACAGTGGAATTTCCCTGCCCTGATGTAAGTTTTGAACCGTGTAAGTGCAACCATACCTAATCCCCAAAATTTTGTCCGCAACTAATACAAGTAGTATTAGTTCATGCTCATATCCATATATTAATCAGCAGCAGGAAAATAATAATCTTAATTGGATTAAGTCTGAATTTGCATCTCCTGAATAACATAAAGGGATATTCCAAGAGGAATGCCATACTCGAATGGCTGTGAGTTTGGATTTGCCAGACCTCTCTGTCCAGTTGCCTACTGACAGCTCACCACTTAATGTCTCTTCCACCTACTCCTATCCTTAAGGACAGGGATGGAGAAGCTTTTTAGTAGCAATAGAGGAGGGAATTAAATCCTGCAGCTTTGGCTGCAAGCACCGGTCACCTGGGTATGTGTGTAGGGGGGAGATTTCAAGAGAGGGATGGTCTCAAGCTCTACCCCCTACAAATCTCCTCCTGTGGTCCATATTAAATAGCTGATAAATGAGCAAAAGAGGGCTGAGGCTGAAGAAGCAATGAGAGAAGAGATTGCTCACTTTAAAGATGTTGCTGGCGGGAATGCTCGCCAGTCGAAGCAGCCAGCCTGCTGCATGGCCATGTGCCACTTTAATCAGCCCATCAAGGTCATGTCTGGCCATGATTAAACTTTAGATCTTACTCAGCATAACAGGATTGTCTTGAAGGATTAACACACACACATGCACACACACAAACTTTTTCCTTCCTTTCTGAGAATGCTTAATAGCTAGGTGCCAAAGGGAGGCATACACTATGGGAGTTACCAAATGGCCTAGGGCAAGCCGACACCATTGTATACATTCTGAAGGACCATTCATAAGGGTGGTTTGCCTATTTGTGTGCTCGAACGGCCCCCTTTCACGTACAGAATAGTTACAGTGCGATAAACATCTCTTTATGATAATGCGACTTTGTGGAGTTTGACTCTATAATTAGAATCAGAAATGGTCTAGTCCTCGAGAGGACAACCTGTTCCATTTGAAATGCATGCTAAAAGCACTGGTTCTAAATGAGTGCTAAAAGCATTCTAACTAGTGCTGGAAGAGCTAGCAGCAACGCATTTCTCAGGGGGCTTCGCCATTAAGAAGACAGTCCTGCAGGAGCAGCAAATTTACTGGGCAATCCAAACTGAAGGAAGCCAGTGTGTGTTATAACAGGGTGAGTTATGCCGGTGTACCTTACCCGGTACGCGGATGGCGCTGTGGGTTAAACCACAGAGCCTAGGACTTGTTGATCAGAAGGTCGGCGGTTCGAATCCCCGCGACGGGGTGAGCTCCCGTTGCTCGGTCCCTGCTCCTGCCAACCTAGCAGTTTGAAAGCACGTCAAAGTGCAAGTAGATAAATAGGTACCGCTCAGGCGGGAAGGTAAATGGCGTTTCCGTGCGCTGCTCTGGTCCACCAGAAGCGGTTTAGTCATGCTGGCCACATGACCCGGAAGCTGTCTGCAGACAAATGCCGGCTCCCTCAGCCAGTAAAGCGAGATGAGTGCCACAAACCCCAGAGTCGTCCGCGACTGGACCTAATGGTCAGGGGTACCTTTACCTTTACCTTTACTTTACCCTTACTTCAAACTCTTTTAAGCAACAGAGCTGCTGTTGGCTGAACCAGCCCGAACCCAACAGAGGGAAAACAAGCCATTAAAAAAGAGTTGCTAGGCCACGTACCTGAGTCGAATGAAGTTTGGAATAGGTGTAAGTCTCTCCTGGCTCCATCCCATGTCCACAACCCCCCCAGAATGCTTTTTCAAGACTTGCACCCAAGACTGGGCAGGGCGGAGCATGCACGCAATGCCACACCATCAGGAAGAAGCCGAGTGGGGTGCCCAGTGCAGCGCTGAGGAGCAGTCAGCCAGTGAACCGTGCCACGGTCGGCCTCCTTCACCCCCTTGACATCAAGGGGGCCAGGCCCCCTGCCGACTAACATTGAGGGGGCTGAAGACCCCTCTGCCCCTAGGAGTTGGTGTAGGGTGCAAAGAGAAAGCAATATTACAGAAATGTGATTAATAGCAATGTATCACACAGCTCACATGTTAGAGATTTCAAAGTGCCTATGTGCAGAAAGTCAGCTTATCACCTCTGTAGCAATTACCAGTTGGCTGAAAGCCAAGATCTGCTCTCTCTCCAGACCCTTAGCAACAACCTGTGATTGGTCAATGAGTTCCTAAAGAATGAGCTCTGTGTGAGAGCTGGTTGTAGTTGTTAGTAGTGTGGTGCTTGTAGTTTGGTTACTGAAGGTAGAGAGAGAGAGAGAGAGAGAGAGAGGAGAGGTTTTATGTTTTGTTTCTTTTATTTGTAAAGTCTGTACATAGTAACTTATGGATACTAGTTGCTTCAATAAATACTGTATATAGTTATCCAAGTGAGTTGCTGAGTTCCTGCGTTGTGCTGTCCAGTCAATGCTCTACAGCCAGAAGCTTCCAAAAAACCTGCGGTTCACTCTGCTGTGTCCAGGACTATGTTATTTCCTGACACTAAATCTTAAGATCGCATTAGTGTTTACTGCAATTCACTTTCCTTGCAGTGGAGGAAAGAGAGACAAAATATTAAAATATACAGGATGAAAACAGGGCTAATCCAAAAGGGAAGGGGCATTTTCATCATACCCACCCTCCACCCAAATCACCATGTTTCCCAGGAACCCCCCCTCTCTCTGTGTGTGTTGTGTGTTGTGTTGTTGTGTCCCAGAAGAGAAGGCTGCATAGACAAGTAAAATAGGACTTGGGGGTGGGGATGCTTTCAGAACACCGTTCAGCTCCCACCTCCCTATTTATGCCAAAAAAAAAAAATGTTCCCTGGAGAGCATTCAGCTGAGCCCTAAAGTCAACACCTCTGGAGAAATGTCAATGTGTTTGGAGAAAATCGGAAAATGAGATCTAAGCTAGTAGAGGGGCTGCAGAGCCTAGCCCATATTGTTCATGCCTTAATACCAGCTTAGCTAGATCCTCCTAATCCATGGAGTATGTAGCAAAATTCCCTTTTGTAACGGTGACATCTGGTATCGAACAGCAGAAATAATAATACATTCCCCGAGTTCTCTGCCTGAGAGCTTTACTCTACGCATCTTCGCCACTGCCTATATCTCTGCATTGCTGAGTCAATGCCAACCAGAAACTATCTCTTGCAAAAAAAGCCACATTTTATGTATTACTGGGATCTGTGTTATTCAGGGCCCGGGGGGGGGGCAGGTCTATGCTAACCTTTGGGACAGGGCATTTATTTATTTATTAAAAAAAATGCTAGCAAAAATTAAACAGACTATTTAGTAGTCACCATGCCAGCAACTACTTTGCTGTCCTGAATAGCCAATGCTGCTGCTGCCAGCTTTGCCAGCATGTAATAAATTCCAATGGCACTGCTGCTAAGCAGGTATCAAACTCAGGGGCACAGGTAATATTGATTTTTTCCCCCCTGCCTCTAGCTTTTTGATTAATATGGAAACCTACTGCACATTGCTCACAGCAGTCCAGAATCTGCTAGCTGCATTTTTTTTCTCCACAGAGCTCAATACCACAAATAAACATGAGGTTTAGAAAAAAATGAAAAGCAAAGTAAAAAGTCCCCCCCTTTTTTTCTTTTGGTTAACATCCAGCTAAGTGCTCGACTACTTAAACTGTAACTCTGAAAAGCACATTTGTATTCCCAAATGGCAGTGCACACCAGGACAGCCACGGATCAATACAGCCGATACGATTTATCTGTTATTTTGACATCCCTTCTTGGAGAAGTTGGAAGGGGTGGGGGGAAAACACCTCAAAGGGTAATTTCTTCACACTTGTCTTACTGTGCTAATGACATTGTTGGGACGAAAACAGAACTTGATCAGTAGCAGAAGTGCAGCATGGTACAAAAACTTGCGGATGGTTTCAGCAACACTTAAAGAGCACAGAAAGCTTTAGAAAACTATAATGAGAACCACAGGGGCAAGCAGGAGACTTGTCCCTTTCTCATTCCTTCTGGCAAATACTAAGAATTGCATTATCCATTTCTGATGCTGAGGTTGTGAGTGCCATTGCATATGTCGTCAAAACAGCACCACGCACGAGGGAGGTTTCAGAGGGCAAACACCAAGAGTTGTTGAAGTCTAAAAAATATTTAGAAAAAAGAAAGACTTGAAGGAGGAGTCAAATAGCCCAATTAGGGCTCATAAGTGGAATGCTGACAGACTATTACATGAAACACTGTATTAAACATGCCTAAGTTGTTTTCTTTTGTTTTTTTAAATTTGCCAGGATGATCAGATTAATTCTATGTCCTTCTGCTCCTCTCAGATAAAAAAAAAAAATCTTATCACCCTCAGTGTGGTCAAGCGCTGTGTGCCAGCAAGCAAAACCTGCCAGCAACAGACACCAGACATTTTGAAATATTCTTCTTTGGATTTCATGGCGTTGTTACATATTTTAGAATGCCAATGCTCGTTTCATTTCACTCTATGCTGTTTTTTATTTATTTTAGTTTAACATTTTTTTTTACCCTATTATACACATTTGTTTGTTTGTAAAACTGTCTTAGCAGCTGCCAGGGTTCTGGGCTCAAGGGCTTCATGCCAAATGTCCAGCAGGGAGCATGAAGTTGTTCAGGAAGACAGTTTTTTTTATAAGGATCTATCTAATAAGCAAGAGATCTTTGTCTTAAGCATTTGTGTTGCAGCGCATGGTTCAGCTATGGAATTTTCTGCTACAAGGCATTTTAATGGCCACCAGTGAAGATGGTTTTAAGGGGCTTTACAGGATATTTCACTGAGGATAAAACTATCAGTGGCTTCCATCCATGATGGTTGTGTGCTACCTCTATCGTAGTACAGCAGGTATCAGAAACTAAGAGAGTGCTGTTGTCCTCAGGACCTGCATTTGGGGTTTCCCAAAGGCATCTGATTGGCCACTGTGAAAAGATGATGCTGGACGAGATGGGCCATTGATCTGAACCTGCAGGGCTTTTCACATGACGTCTTCCCTAAACGATGCCTGTTTGCATCCTGTATCCTTCCACTGGAGAGTGAAGTCAAATGGACTGCAAGAAGATCAAACCTATCCATTCTGAAGGAAATCAGGCCCGAGTGCTCACTGGAAGGACAGATCCTGAAGCTGAGGCTCCAATACTTTGGCCACCTTATGAGAAGGGAAGACTCCCTGGAAAAGACCCTGATGTTGGGAAAGATGGAGGGCACAAGGAGAAGGGGACGACAGAGGATGAGATGGTTGGACGGTGTTCTCGAAGCTACCAACATGAGTCTGACCAAACTGCGGGAAGCAGTGGAAGACAGGAGTGCCTGGCGTGCTCTGGTCCATGGGGTCACAAAGAGTCGGACACGACTAAACGACAACAATTTCCCATTGATTTCAGTGGGAAATAATTTCAAGTAACCTGGGGAGCGATCCTATGCACAAGAAGATTCTCCAAGAATGCCTCTTTTGGGGGACTTGCACTGGCCTTTGCTGGCTGAGGAAATTACACCAGCATATCTTTGGATGAGCCGAGCCTGGGGACTTGATAGCACTGAGACTGAAATTAGCTGGCTGAGCCAGAGTTCTGCTGCATCCTAAACTGCTTATTCTGGCAGGTCTTGCCATAGAATAATGGAAATCCAATGCTTCCCCCCCCCTGAAAATCATGCATAAAACAGCTATGGGAAGAGAATTTGGAACAGAGAATAAGGGCCCGTGTGCCCTACCCTTTCCCCCACCCTAACGCCAATACCTTAAAATTCATTTCAAATCACGTAAAAGAACTGCTGGGGAAGAAACCAGGACTCTTCTCAAATGTGTTAACTCAGCCCAGAGAAAAAAATAGACAGGTGTGCTACAGAAGGACCCTAAAGAGCTAATACATTCAGGCAACTCAGACAAATGAGCAAACTCTCTCACTCCCAAGGAAAGTGAGCAACAACAACAACAAAAAACCTTCCCCCAAACGACTAGCTAATATGATCTGGGAGAACAATGAAAAAAGTGGGAAAGAGAGCCCATTAAAGAGCATTAGTGCATTTTATCCCTCCAAACCTTTTGTTTATGTTTGCAAACTTTGCGTGTCCTCAAATGATAAATGACACCGCTTCCATCATAACAGTGCGACGTGGCATCAATATTTCAAGCTTCTGCATGCTACACACAGTGAATGACTTCATATGAAATTAATTACCTTTAAAATGGAAGACGCGCATAAATCAATCTAGCCGAAAAAATAAATGATTTATTTTTCCTCCATCAAACAGGAAGAGATAATGATGCATGCTGATCAATGCCTTGCAAAAAGAGAGGGAGGGGGGTACAGAAAGTTATATGGCCTTGTGGGATTGCTCAAGTTCCACAAGTAATTTTATTTGCCTGCGTATCTCTTGGAGTGAAGCTTGCACTGATAAAATGACAAACACGATGTAAGAAGAGCTTCTTCGTTTCCTCTTGGCGAATAGGTGGAAACTTCATACAATATGAGGAGAAAAGGACAACTTTATCCACAACTGACACAAGAAACGAATCCCGGAGACCGATTAGTCTGAGGCAAAGACCCCCTGAAACAACTTTGTTTTTTTCTTCTGTTGCATGAGCTCATGTGAGATAGTTTAGCGGAAGTATTTTGAAACGTGGCATTTTTTTAAAAAAAGGTGTCTTCTTTGAAAGAGATGGCTATGATCATCATAACCACATGATGGTGTGTCCTGTTTCTGCTGAGAAATGATCTTTGCCTAGATTTAAAAGACAGCAGGAGAATGTATCGGGTTGTCAACAATATTTGCTCAAAGCCATATAATCAGATAAATAACCCCAAGGTTATTAGTGGTATAAAATGGCAACTACCCCTGGCCACTATGATGACCTGTCCATAATAAGTCAGCATAGCTCTAAAGCACTACAGCACAGCCAGCTATATATATGTACTATTGTTGAGGACCAAGTGCTGTGTTGGATTGTCTCTTAGTTTGAATTTTCATGTGGGAAAAGCATATTCACGGTGGAGGGTGAGAGTTTCCAGCAAGCTGTCCCAAATCCTACATTCTTCATGGCCATTAATTGGTTGTTCATCATCATCATACCCTGCCCATCTAGCTGGGTATCCCCAGCCCTGGTCATTTATTGCTTCGAGGCTGAGATTTGGCTCACTGATGACATCATCAGGACAAACAAAGCTGTTTAATATGAGTCTTCGCCCATAAGATTTTTCTGCTTTCAAAAACATTGTGATGCATCCAAATCTGATGGGATGCGATACCAATTTCTTGTTTCTAGAGTTATGCAGCAGGTGACCAATGTTGCAACATTTCTTAACAGGTAGCAGGGAGAAGACCTGTGCGGCTGTGGCAGAATGCACTCATGTTGGAGGGGGTGTTTTAGAATAAACATTTTAGGTTCCTTTTGTATGCACCCCTCCACGCAAAGTAAAGCAAAGGCATATTTTGCAGGTTTGGCAAAGAAGCCCTTTGCAAAACACACCCCTTCTGTTGCGAGCAAGTCAAAGATCGTATGCTATTTCATCACACACAGAACAATTGTCTAGAATTGGCACTTCTGAAAGTACACCCGAACACAAACATGCCTCTCCTGTGCTATGCAACTTCTCTCACTTTTTACAGCTGCTTCTGTAGGTTGATTTGCCATTGGTGAAGTGTAAAAATGTTCACATTTCTTCCTATATACAGTACATCAGGATGTAAAATGTCATCATGTTCTGATGCTGTGTGGCTGTCAATAGGAGGCCAGCCAGACAATATGAGGAATGCCAGACAAAGTCAGACAAACTGCTTAAATGGGGGTGGGGGGCACCAAGCACCTGTTCTGGTTTGGTAAGTGTTTCTGCAGTGAAGTTTGGCAGAGGAATGGAAAGGCCCTTTGCCCAGTAGCTGAGCTGTGGGGTGGAAGGAGCTGTGGGGGTTTGGGGTAAAGTGGGGAGTTGGAAAGTGGGGGTGGGTGTTTGCCAAGGGTTCGAGAACTGAGTGAACCCAGTATACACAGAAGTACGAGCTTCTGCTTGCTTATACAGTTGTACCTTGGAAGTCAAACAGAATCTGTTCCAGAAGTCTGTTCAACTTCCAAAACGTTCGAAAACCAAAGCGCGGCATCTGATTGGCTGCAGGAAGCTCCCGCAGCCAATCAGGAGCTGCGGAAGCCCCTTCGGATGTTCGGCTTCCAAAAATCGTTTGAAAACCAGAACACTTCCAGGTTTTGATTGTTCAGGAGCCAATTTGTCCGGGAGCCAAGGTGTTTTGAGATCCAAGGTACGACTGCATGCACTGTGCTTAGTGGCAACACACTTGAGGTGCCGTGTCAACTATGCCTCGCATCCACATTCTAAATATACATTAATTTGTTTTTATGTTCTTATGGGTCATTTTGAGTACTATGTGGAAAAGCATTATATACAGTAAATAAACTTGACAATGATGGTGATGACTGGCTAATAAGCATTTTAGTTCATTAATAACTCGTTTACAATTATTTCTTTGTTCAGGATGCAGGCAATAAAGAATATTTTCCAGAATTCCCAGACTTACACCATTGCACCAATTTCACTTGTGTTGTATTTCTTTAAATCTCAACGAACAAAATGTGCTATGCAGCATCTGGTAAACAAAGCAATTTCTTGATCAGATTGGAAGAATCTGGGCAGGTGGCTGAATCAGAAGCAAGGAAAATTATTTCGCTTAGTCCAGATATTTAAAAAGACATGTCGGAATGGGCTTCCAAGTTTATGCTTCTGTTTTGTATCATGTCAAAATGAAGGACAGATGTCCTTCATGCTGGCAGCTTAAAATATAAAGACCTCCATACTAGGGATTCTCCGGCAGCCAGATGGATGACAAATCCTACACTAGGAGAGATAAGTCCATGGAAAATGGTGTCCAAACCATTGAGAGCTATTTAACATGCACCCCAACAGACAATTCTCTACAAAAGACAACTCTTCTACAGTTGTTAAGAGGATGCTGGAACCACAATTAGGCAGAGAAACTAAAAAGAGACAGAATGCTTTAACCTGGGGATCAAAACAGGAACCAGGAATGAAGGAATGTGAGCTGAGACTAATATATTGCAGCTGCTGTCTATTTGCAGCAGCTGTTGCAGGATTTTGGAGGTAACCCTAAGTCAGTAACACACTGACAACCACATGCAATGAAGAAAATCACCACCATAGCAATGTTGCTAGAGGGTGGTCAAACATGCAATGGCAGTGGTGGCGATGCAAATGTATTGGTGTCTGCCACTAATGGTCTTACAGAAACGGTGAACACCATTCTAAGGCTAAGGTCTTCTATCAGAATAAAATAATTGTCTCTGAAGAAAAAGAGCGCGCCCATTTTCAAGGTGTTAATGAAAATATTGTCAGGCTTGCTAAGGGGATCTTTCTGCATCAAGGTGTCAGAGCTATGCTTTCCAATGGAGGTGGCTACCCCAGGGGTGTATCCAGGATCAAAACTGGGGGGGGGGGCAAGCCATGGTCATTCAGGTTGTGACATTTCAGCACGGAAAAGGCGAATGAAACCAAAATTTTAAGAAAATTATATATAATTATAGCAGTGCTTTATTACAGTAGTTATTACAATTATTTGCTTGATTTTTTTTAAATTTTTATTCTAGTTACATGTCTTATACTAATATCATTTTTCTCGGGTTTGAAGAAAACTTGTTCAAAACTTTCTTTTCAATCCAGTCCTGATTTTCCTTGAAGAATTTCCGATGGACGCTCATCAAACACAACCCAGTCAGTCTGTCCTCTCCCATTGTGCTTCTGAGCCAGGTCTTTACCCTTCGAAGGGTACTGAAACAGTTCAACAGTAGCCGTGGTGGACGGGAAAGCACTTAAAATACTGATCAACTAGCGGCGGGCGGCTCAGTTTATATAGTGACGCGGAACTCACTAGACCCCTTTAGAAGATACCCTCTTCTCTCTGCTAGAGCCCGCTAGAGACCTCTCGCTCCCTTGAATCCCACTGGCTGGCTGACATAGATTCCTCTACCAGTCGCTAGGTGTCTCTAGATACTTCTCGGTTTCCACACCATTTCAGTGTGGTAAACAACTGATTATTCGCCATCGCCCTACCTAATTTTGTTTCGTTTCATCATTTTATAACCATTTAATTTTTTTTGCTTATGGGGGGGCAGCTGCCCCCCCTGCCCCTCGCTGGGTACGCCCATGGGCTACCCAAGACCAGTAAAGCCATGGAGTGGGATGGGAATTTCCAGTACTCAAATGGCAAGCGAGAAGATGGTACCAGTCTTTTCCTATTTCACCCCTGTGGCCAGGCTCATCTCCACTCCCAGAGCCTGGCAAGGAAAAAGGAAGTGGTTGGGGCATGTTAAGTATAATTGATTTAATTCACACAGAAATGGAAGATGCATGTGTATTAATGAAGGTTTAAAATGGAAAATGGCTCAATGTGTATTGCTGAAAGGTTTGTTGTTGTTGTTGTTAAGTCGTTCAGTCATGTCCGACTCTTCGTGACCCCATGGACCAGAGCACACCAGGCACCCCTATCTTTCTCTGCCTCTCGCAGTTTGGCCAAACTTCGAGAACACTGCTGAAAGGTTATTAACTCGCAGTTTGGCCAAACTTCAAGAACACTGCTCAAAGGTTACTAACTGCCTATATAAATCCATACAGTAGGCAAAATTGTTTACAAAATGTGCATATTGGGATTTATGGGCATGAAAATGCACACAAATTTTATAGGGACTTTTTAAAAACTACATGCAGAAGTGGGGTAAACTGAATTTACGACTGGGAAAATGAGATGTGGAGAGGAACTTACGTGATTTTAATTAGTGTTAGCCGCCCTGAGCCCGGTTTTTGGCTCGGAAGGGCGGGGTATAAATAAAATTTTATTATTATTATTATTATTATTATTATTATTATTATTATTATTATCCCTACTCCTGGCTTCGGGACTTGTTAGAAATTAGGCACCTGTACTGCAACAAATTAAGACCTGCTTGCCCTGCTGTTCACACACACAAGGAGAGAGAGAGGAAGAGAGAGAGAAAGAGAAAGAGAGAGAGAAGGGATGTATATTTCATTTGCTCTGTAGTCATGAACAGAAGTCTCATGATGCCAGCCCCTATCCTGAAAGTAAAAAATTTCTCCCTGGACACCTGAGTGGATAAGATAGTTAGCAAGAGGCCTGCAATGTGGGCTCTGCTTTTGGGAGTCCAAATAATTTAGAAATCCATTTCATTCAGCACTGAAAAGCTCACAGGCATTTGAGCCAAAGTATGGAAATCATTTTTTGATGAGGACTCTACGTGTGTGTGCTTGCCTGTCTGAAGGTCACTTTGAGCAATGTTTGCAAAGGCATGCTGCACGTAATTTTGGTACTCAGTCCCTTAGACAATTTAGAAACTGAATACTGAAAGCACCTTCTTAGGAATGATAAGAAATGTAGAAACCTCAGGAGTAAACCTGCTGGAATGGGGAAATATTAAGAAGCAGTCTATTAACATTTTCCATTTTATTATGTCAGATATGTCAGCATATATCGGCTATTAAAAAAAAACCAAACACCAGCGTGCAAATTGCTCTCAGTCCAGAAAACTCCAGTTCCAAACCTTTCCTTCTTAGCTTTACAGACTGTTGCCTTGGTCCTCAAAAACTTTCACAGATCTTGCTATTGCAGAGTTGTTAGCCCCTCCCACTTCCTCAGACATGTCTGACTTGAAACTCTCTCAACCTATCTCTTGGGACATTGTGATTACTCCGGGTCATTTGCATCACTTAACTTTCGAAGATAAAAACACCTTCTGCTTTAAAGCTCACCATAACCTTCTCTCATAGCTGTCAAGTTTCGGATTTGAAAATAAGGGATCACATGGAGTAACACATGACTGGAAAGGTTTGCAGTTCAACAAACATAGGTGTGCACTGCCTCGTAATAAAAAGAAGTGAACAAAAGAAGCCTCACTAGGGGGGGCATTGCTAAAAAAATGTCAACTTTGTAACCAGAGGTTCAACTGAATAGAATCTGAATCACATGCACCACAAGGTCTATGCAGCCTCAACTTAAGGTGGCTCCCGGCCTGGCTTTTTACAGGTCCCAGCTGACTGCACAACCTGGCCTTTGGAAAGGCCATATAGATTGCATATATGTAAGTATTTTAAATTAGTAATAAAGATTTGCAAAAAAAAAGGAAAGGCCATATAGACAGATACCTTTAGCTTCTGCACCCCTCCTTTGCACACCTGTCAACACAACCACATAGGCATTTTCCACAACAGCTCCGCAGCACAAATCCCTTCTGCAGGCAGGCACCCGTGTGCAAGAAATGCGCTCCGCTCCCCACAGCGGACCCATGCTCCCTCACCCTCTCAAATTTCCCCTCTGCAAGCTGCATCCATGGATAGAACACCGCACCTAAATATTTCCATTCTGCACAACGCGCAGCATTTGCACGACCCCCTCCTGACAGCACCACACACGGAGGGATAATTCCCACACACAGCTTGATGGGCACATGTGCAACCCTCCCACCCCCCAATATATATCTGCATCATATATGTGTGTGTGTGTGTGTGTGTGTGTATATATATATATATATATATATATATATATATATATATGTGTGTGTGTGTGTGTGTGTGTGTACACACACACACACAACACCTTCATGTGCCATTCCCTCTGGGCAGGCCGGGTCGTCCTCTTATATACCTGCTGGGATTGACAAGTCATCTGACCCTCACCTGAATCTCATAGCTCTCCAGTAGCTGTCTCTGATCAGTTATCATTTAACTCTTGGGGTTAACCCCTTTGGCTTAGTTACAGGTGGGTAGCCGTGTTGGTCTGCCATAGTCGAAACAAAATAGAAAATTCTTTCCAGTAGCACCTTAGAGGCCAACTGAGTTTGTTCTTGGTATGAGCTTTCGTGTGCATGCACACTTCTTCGTGTGCATGCACACTTCTTCAGATAAGCCCTTTGGCTTAGTTGATTAAGCCGTGATTGAGCCAGGATGGAGGACTTATGTGGCTGGACCAGGATGAGGGACTAGGCTCAGCCAGAGAAAAATCTTTTCCAATCTGTGCTCAGCCTAGTGGTTCTTGGGTTTGGATTGCTTCCTGAAGCTTATTTGCAATTGGGAATGAATATTAAGAGGCCAGGTTGGTTTTGAGGAGCATCTTTATGGACAAAAGGGAGAGCTTTCCCCATCCAGGTGTTCGGGAAGAGAGTTCCATTAACTTTAATTCATAGACAGAAGTGTTTGATTCATAATTGGCTGTGCAGAAATCGGCTCTCCATTACAAATTCCAGCTTTACAAACAAAGCTATTTGATTGTACGTATAATTCGGTGCTACATTGCCTTGTGTGTTCATTGTCATGGAATGGTGGAATAAAAATGCCAAAAGAAAGAAAAAAACCCAAAAACTTTGCAACTGGGCCAGAAGGTAAGAGAAACCTAACTAGGCCAGGAAAAAAATCCATTTATTGGCAATCATACACATTCTGCTCTATAGCATATTGCCACGGCAAAAGCAATTCCTTGAGGCCACTATATGCAAGTCTTGCAGGAATTGCCTCTAAATATTCAGGTGATACAAATGCACAAGGCAATTACTAATTGCTAATTGTATTTTTGGTCCTCTGGGAGCATTTTGCTTATCCCATATCACAGATAAAAATGTGAGAAAATTGAGTTTGGTCAAAGCCAAATAATGATCTGATTAAAGGAAGGTGAGCCAAGTCACCATTGTCCCAAAATAACAGAACATCTTATACTAAATTGTGGAGTAAAATGCAATGTTTCATCTATCTGCTGAGATTTATTATTATTATTATTAAACTTTTCATCTAAGAGGAAATATATGGAAGGCTGGACATACAGTAAGATGATATACATGTGATATAATTGCATTTTAAGTATATACATAGAGCCAGTGTGGTGTAGTGGTTAAGAGTGGTAGACTCGTAATCTGGTGAACCGGGTTCGCGTCTCCGCTCCTCCACATGCAGCTGCTGGGTGACCTTGGGCTAGTCACACTTCTCTGAAGTCTCTCAGCCCCACTCATCTTACAGAGTGTTTGTTGTGGGGGAGGAAGGGAAAGGAGAATGTTAGCCGCTTTGAGACTCCTTCGGGTAGTGATAAAGCAGGATATCAAATCCAAACTCCTCCTCCTCTTCTTCTTCTTCTTCTTCTTCTTCTTCTTCTTCTTCTTCTTCTTCTTCTATGATACCTTAGTCCATGCCATAGCTGTCAAGTTGCGGATTTGAAAATAAGGGATCAGCAGCCACACCTATCCCGGGGACAGTCACATGGCAGTGGTGGGCGGAGCCAGAAGCAAAAGTGGGCGGCACTGGTGTGAACGTGCGCAGTAGGCTTACTGTATTTTGGAAATGCTGCCCGTGGGCTACGACACCTGTAAGCGCGGGAAATGTCTCCCGCTTGCTTTGAGGCTGCAAGGAGGCGAGGTCTTCCCAGTCCCTGGCCAGCAGGGGGAGGGAGAGGAGCTGCTTCCTTTGAAAAAACGGGAAATTAAAGGCATATAAAAAATAAGGGAAACTGCTTGAAATAAGGGAGATTCCCGGGGGAAACGGGATACTTGACAGCACTGGTCCATTCAGCCAAGGGACCAATCAGGATCAGTGTTGTTTGCATGTATCACCACCAGACCCCTTCCGCTGTGCAGGCATAGGCAAACTCAGCCCTCCAGATGTTTTGGGAGTACAATTCGCATCATGCCTAGCTAACAGGACCAGTGGTCAGGGATTATGGGAATTGTAGTCTAAAAACATCTGGAGGGCCGAGTTTGCCTATGCCTGGTTTATTGTCATTGTTTCTATAGATACGAACTTATGCTTTTGACTTCTACTAATTCTGCAAACATTGGTTGGGAAAACAGAAGAGCGTGCATTATCATAATGTGAGTGTTGCAGTTTAATTACCACGAGCTTTTTAAAACAAAGAAACCCTTTGACTGCAAATATTTAGCAAGGTGTAACAGTAAGCATTTTCTAATACTGAGAAGATAAGCAAAGCACTAGGATAAATAATGTGTTGGGGTGTTACATTTTAATTGCCTAAAAGTGGTTTAAACTGGGGTTTCTTTTCACTTATTGTGGAAAAGCTCGTGATAAACCCAAGTAAATTAAATAAACATTTTTTTTTTAAAAAAAGAAAGAAATTGTGATACTGTACCTAATTATAAATAACAGCCTGTGCTAATTTCCCAATTGTATGGACAAAAAGATAAGGAAATACTGAAGACAGTTGTAATGTACCTTAGTATGGCAAATGAAACACTAGAGCGTAAAATTGCAAAATATTGCATGTATTTGTAGGATAATTTCTAATTGTTGTTGTTGTTAAGATAGTACTCAAAATGTGCAACAAAGGGTGGTTTGCAAAAAAAAGGAGAGTTCATTTTTTTAAAATGAAACAAGCATAGAATTTGAATCTAATGCTTTGCTTTGGATTTCATTTTGCTTTTCTTTGGATTTAAATTTAATTTAACAAAGTTTGTATACTGCTTTATTGCCAATAAAACATCTGAGTGTTTTAGAAAGAATATGAGATATGCATTAAAATTCTTAATAAAAATCAAGTTTAAATCAAGTTTAAACAGTCCAAAATATGAATAAAACCAACTGTGTGTATGTGTATAAAAAAGATTAATAGTTAATGTTCCAAATACAGACACTTCCCATTCCAGACAGGAAAGACTCCAGTCTGAAACCCTATAGAGCTCCTGCCACTTCCATGCTGGAAAAACACATTCTAGGAACATACTTGAACAGTACTGCAGAGAAGAACATTTTTTTCCAAGAAGGGACATATAAAGTTGAATCAGGCATTCATCTCCTGTTATGTGGGGGAACATTCAAGCATGAGACTCCCTACTTGCATTCTGAAAATGTACAAACCAAATGAGCACTTTGTTCTGCAGCAAATCCTATTGCTGAACAAGTTGATCAGCTCTGAGTTACTGGCCATCACCTTGCCTGTGGCATATGCAATGACCTGTGTAAATTAATTATGGGTTGCATAAAGAAGAGCATGGAGACAGGGAAGGGTTCAGTGTAAGAGAATATGCTTTGCATGCAAAAGGGCCCAGGTTCAGTCCCTGGCACCTTCAGGTAGGTCCATGAAAGTCCTGCCCAAAACCTGCCACTTGATGTCAACAAGCTAGATAAACCAATCACCACACTGCACTCCTAAACAGTTCCCGTTGTTCACCACAAATCCTTTTCCGCCCCTTTAGGAAGGAGGGGGAGTTGCGGGCATCACGAGCCCAGCACGTGCGCAGGGGATGATCGCATCCCCTGCCATCACTGGCTGACCCCTGGGCGCGGTGCCCAGCGTGCTGGCCAACCGGCTCAGCCGCTGGGTGTGGCTGGCTCAATTTAAGCCAGAGCGCGACCAGGGCTCAGCCTGCTCCTTTCCTGGCCCCTTCTGCGCGATTTCCCACCCTCCCACCCTCTAGGTAGCGCCCCTTAGTGTCCCATTAGGCAGGTGCCTTGACCTTGCTATGGACTACGGTTGGTCGCCGTTAAGGGGCCTGGTAGGACTTTTTTCCATTTGGCAAATTGGCTTCCGCCTGGTGGTTTTCGCCTACCTCGTAGCAACTCGTCACAACTTTGGTTTGGCGGTTAGGCATTGGATTATCCCCAGTTAGCATCTCGGTGGGGGGGGGGGAGAGCTTCGGCCATCACCTCCCCCCAGGCTCTGAAGGGTACTTCAGTAAATGAGTCCGGGGGGGGGCGTGTCCCTGTCCGAAGCCACGGTGGGCGAGGGCCAAAGGCACGCCCCAGACCAGTGATCACTGGGTGAGTCCCTAGCTGATGTGCAGCAGCAGGGTTTCTCACCCATCAGTGGTTAACCCTTCTTGGACTGCCAGCACAACGTGCTGGAGTCGGATATTGTTAGTTAGTTCCAATGCCTAAGCCAATACCGCTCAACATCCGTAACCAATAAAGTTGTGGCCTTTTATGCCCATTAACCTTATTTTTGATGTCCTGTGTCTTCATTTCACCACGGGAGGGATCGGGTATTGACACGCAAACACGCTGACAACAACATATCCTTGGATCGCTTGGGCTCTCTACATTTTCAGACGGAGGAAGTTTATTTGCTCTTTGCTCCAGTAGCAGATGGGCATGGTAGGGTGGTGGCACTTAGTGGCATCTGAGGTGCTGCTGCTGTTTACCAGGGTGGAGAAGGAAAAGAGTGAGGTGGTTGACACAGTGCAAACAGATCAGCAAAAGCACCAGAATGGCTCTGATGTGGCGTGTTTGCACCATGCCAACCTCTCTGCCCCCTTTGTCCTTCCTCTGCAGCGGAATTGCCCTAGTCCTAGATCTTCTTCTCCTTTTATGAGGACAGAGTTAGATGCCGTCATCATTAATTAATTCATTAATTATCATGAATACCACTTGTGTGCAGGAGACACGAATATACTGCCAAAAATGGCATCCTCCATCAAATTCTCCCACCCCTTTTCTCTAACATGTGATTTCACAATGGTGTGCCCCCCCCCCTTGGCCATAGTGCAGAAAGGGGGTTAAGAAAATCCTCAACTTTGTGGTGTAATTGATACAATGAGTGGTGTGGAGTGGAAAGTGGACATGGAAATATTGCCACATTTCCATTATTCGTATAATAATATCCACTTCTGCTCTGGCAGTTTTTCTGAAATAATGACTCACCTAGTCCTTTTAATGTATTTGTATCCTCTCTGGTGGCACTGTGGGTTAAACCACAGAGCCTAGGGCTTGCCGATCAGAAGGTCGGCGGTTTGAATCCCTGCCACGGGGTGAGCTCCCGTTGCTCGGTCCCAGCTCCTGCCAACCTAGCAGTTCAAAAGACGTCAAAGTGCAAGTAGATAAATAGGTACTGCGGGAAGGTATCCTCTCTGTCCTCCAAGTAGATTGGAGTCAGAGCTGTTTTTTGTTGTTGTTTTTTTTTTTGCTAAGTAGGTTAGGCTAAGGTGCATTGACACACCCAAGTCAAATCAGTAAGATTCTTGGCTGAAAGGGGATTTGAACCAGAACTTCCCCACATCACTCTAGTCATTGTACTACAAAGATGCCCTCTTACTTAGTCAGGGACAGTTACAGTAGAAAGGGTTTTTGCAAGACCTTCCTTCCACATGGATAATCGGTCACTGACCACAGTCCCAACACTTGTGTGACCAGTGCTCCCTCTCCCAATTCAGCAGAACGCCAGAAAAAAGAACCTACACCATACCCTCCAACATTACTCCAATAAAAATAGGGACGTCCTAAGGAAAAGCAGGACATTGTCTACATCGTTTTCCTTGAAGTAGTTTTGGAGGGTTTTTGTGAGACTCTCTAATTTGTTTGTTTGTAGTTAGGGTGGGACTAAAGGACCATGATGGGGTGGATTGTGTTTCTTCTCCTATTTTAACCATGACTTCTACTGGGATGTGATCTGCGATTTTGATGTTGCCTATGTTTGTTGATTCCACTAAGGGGATCAGACCTTGTGTGGGCAGAATGCTGTCCAGTCTGGATACTGTAACGTGGCGTCCAGATTGGAATGTATGGCTGGTGTCTCCTGGGTTTTCCTCACCCCAGATGTCATAGAGGCCTCTGTTTTTTAGCATTTTTAGTAGCTTGTAAGAGTCCCTGGTTGATGGGTGGATTTTTTATTGAGGAAGGTTGTCCGTGAGGTTGTAGGGTGAGTGTTTTTCAGGGATATGCCTTTCATATTCAGGTTGAGGTCACCTCCTATGATTGCTTCCCCTTCAGAGAAGCTGTATGTCAACTTTACCTGACTGGGAACCCAGAATGCACAAGGTTTCAGTCTGGAGAAAGCCCAACATGTACAGAGCTGTGTGCATGTAGGCTATATTTCCAGAAGCTCTGCTTCAAAGCTGGGGGAGGGGGAATATGGGAGAAACACACTTTGAAAATGTCTATAAGAATAAAAGAAAATTATTATAAGTTAGTTTGGAGGTGGCATTTAACACCAGTAAGATTAAATCAAATAAACAAGGAATATTCGGTGTTATGTTGGAGGGGATGCCAGGAAACCGGGACTTACGTTCACATGTGGTGGGGGTGTAAATATGTAAAAAAAAAAAAAAATGGGAACAGGTGTTTAAGGAGTTAACAGAAATCACTGGGATAAAGCTGAACGAAAGTCCAGAAGTAGCATTGTTATCAATTTATGATAGCGTGGACGGTTCGCAGGCTATGAAGGACTGGCTCACAAATTTATCGACAGCTGCATGAGTTATTATAGCCAGGAAGTGGAAGGGGCAAGGTGGATATAAAATGGAAGAATGGTATAAAGAGGAGTGGGGTATAGCTATAAATGATAAATTAACATGTGCTATTAAGGCAAGACGGGGAATATGCAGGAGAAATGATTTTGAGGAGATATGGAAAGTATTTGTAGAATCTGAACAGTCAAAACAGAAAGGGGTCAAACCATCGCAAGAGGTGTTGAAATTTTGGGAGGTTGCATAGTTATAATAGAATGGTCTTGGTGGTGGGGTGCACATTTTTATTCTTATTTATTTATGATTATTACTTTGTCAAAAAATAAAGAAAGGAAGAAAGGAAGAAGCAGCAGCTCTGCTAAACATGAGGACAGTGGAGGGTGAGGCCAATGGATACATGGGGACATTGGTGGGGAAGTCCGACTCCCTACTCTGTACATATTATACCATATATTCCAGTGTACAAGGCGACTGGGCGTATAAGACGACCCCCAACTTTTCATGTTAAAAAACAGAATTTGGGGTATACTCACCTAGCCCGGGCTCCATGGTGGATGAGGTGGCGGCGGCGGCTGGAGCGGCGGGGACAGCCTCCCCTCTCACCGCACAGGAGCCCGTCACGCTCCATGGTGGCTGAGGCAGTGCACGCACGCAGCCAGCGGTGGGGCGGAACGCTGCGTGATGTTGCCGGCGTCATCGCGCCGCGTGACGTTGCCGGCGTCGCCTGAAAAACTATACCCACTGTACAAGAAGACCCTTGACTTTAGAGAAGATTTTCCGGGATTAAAAAGTCGTCTTGTACACCAGAATATACGGTATATACTTGGAATCCTGGTGGGTGAAATGACTAGCCCCTGGGTATGTGCCCAAACTGGCAAAGCAAATGCTGAAGAAAATAATTAGATCACAATCCATCCAATACAAGGGTGACAACTGTGAAACTAATCAACAAATAGCTTGTTAGCTTGTTTTTAGGTACGATGGTGTTTTCAAGATCACGGGCTCGTTTGTACAGTTCATAACTCAAAATTCTGGCTAATATTTTTGCTTTCACTCTCTGGTTTCCACTTGATTTAAAATACATCTAGTTCATTGACCTTTCTTTTCTCCTTTAGGCCAAGTAGCGTTGGATGAAAAAGGAAAGATTTAAGGGAAGCTAACAATATGAATAATAAAAAATATATAATGATGAATAAAATATGGTTAGATTTATGCATTATACTGTGTAGCCTTTCATTGAAACAGTGTTCTGACGGCAGTCATATATCTTCACAATCTTTCTCTTCCCACCCACTACCAAAACACATTTCCCCGGTGGCATTATAAAAAAAAATATTGCTCTGTTCCCAAAGGAGCTTTTACGGTTTCTTTTATCACCGTGTGTATATTTTACATGCCTGTAATAAAATAAGCAAACAACTTATGAAGCCCCACTTATTTTCAGCAACAAATTACTAGAATGTATGTGAAGCTCCTTCAGTTTGCAGTCTGTTTGCCCTCTTGAATAGTATATGAAGCAGAATAGTAGAATATGCAGGAAACCTTTAAACTGTCTGCTGCACACATTTTACTACCACACCCCACAATATCTGAATTAAAATTTTTTGGGGGGGGGTGGAGGGTCAAAAATTGTTCAATACCTGACTATAAATATTCATCTTTTTTTTCATGAGACAGCCTTCCATAAATGAAGTCTGTATTTAAAAACACCTTCGTTCAATAATTTATGACGGTATCAAAGCTCTTTCTCCTTACACACAAATTACATTGATATCACAGTTCTATGCATGTTCACACAAAAGCAAGGCTCACTGAGTTCAACAGAAGTGGAACTCAATCTCAAGGATGTTCAGAGAAAAACGAGAGAGTTGAGATGGCAAGTTCATTGGCCTAGTCCTCAGGGATTTCCTGCAACATGGGCTCCCTCCTACACACAGGTCCTGCTATCCAAATTCTCATTATTTTGCTAATTCGCTTATCCAAACATGAGGAATTGGTACCCAAATCTTGCTTTACAAACTGCAGATTCAGATCTCCAAAGAGCCAGACGTGAATGTAGTACTGTGATGAAAGAAGTAGCCTTAAGCAAGCATTACTTTTCATGTTTTGCTGGTCCTTGGCAGCAATTTTGCTAGAAACCATGGTGGGTTGGAAGGTGGAGATCGGGCAAATCTTTCTTTCCTTGTTTGTGTTTTACAAGGTTCCAGAGAGTTTTCTTGGGTTTCCCCAGATTTCCCCATCATTATGGGGTTGCGATTCCGTCGCTGGGAACACATTTCACATGCCACACCCAGTATTTTAATGCCGGAGTTCTCTGCATTAAAAACCCTAAGATTTGAGTTTCCACCTGGAGCCTAGGTATGCCTTGGGGGCACATCTTTCAGAAAGCAGACACCAAGCATTTAAGTCTGAAGAGGAACAGCTTAATCTTGTTCTTTGAGAACAAGACTGTAAACATTTCTATGGAAGATATCTGGTGCTTTAGGGGTCTCTACAAATGTTTGTTACACAACAGACAAAGTCTGAACCCATGCCTTTAGGAGTGCCATGCAATCCCACCCCTGCCCTAAAGCCTCCCTTTAGCACTCACTTTCCTCCATAATTTAAGATAGCATCTCCTCCTCTGCAAAATAAATCATTCATGTGCAATATTGAAAGGGGGGTGGAATCTGAGTAAGCTAAATCAATCTGTAGTTAATATTTGATAGCTTCTCTTCATGGCTTGATGATAACATTTTGTATTGTTCCATGCAGGACTAGAGAGTCTCTTTTCTTTTTCTTTACATTGTGTGCACAAGATGATTTATACAAATGCATCCTATTCCTATTAATGGAGGCAACACAGATACCAGCACACAGTTCACACACGAAAGTATCTGAAGAAGTGTGCATGCACACGAAAGCTCATACCAGGAACAAACTCAGTTGGTCTCTAAGGTGCTACTAGAAAGAATTTTCGATTTTGTTTTGACTATGGCAGACCAACACGGCTACCCACCTGTAACAGTTCACACAGAAAGAGAAACAGAAATGATTACATTATGGCATGGCTATGAAACTAGCTTGCATAAGAACTTGAGCATCTGATACAGAAGAATATATATTTCCCCTATAAAATACTGTAAAGACACTGTATCTGATGTATCTGATAATACATCTAGGTTACTTTACTTCATCCAATGGTATAAAAGTTCTTCAGGTGGTCACTTATGCGTCACCCAAAAAGAGGTCAAAAGATAACACAAATCTGCATATTCTAATTTATGTGTAGATATGCAAATTTAGAAATAATTACCACTTTTTACAGGAGGAAATTACCCATCTAAATCACCCCAAATAACTCCTCCTCTTATTTTTCACCCCATTCCAGAGCACCCAAATGTTTCTCTCCAATTAATTTACCCTGGTTAATTCTCCAACTGGATCCTGTTTCAAATCAATTCACCTTCGTCATTTAATTACACAAATCCCTCATCACTTGACCCCTGGTAAGTAAAATTCAAAATAAATGGGGTACAGAAATGTTTGAGTGACTCGCTTGTATTGGAGCTGGACTTTGGAAGAAGAGAGATAAGGTGGGAGTTAGGTCCTTTCCACTCAGCCAGAAGCAGAGAAGCTGCCCTCCTGATGTCTGTATGGGGCTAGGGGAGGGTAGTGTACACCCAACAGCTCCGACATTCCTGCTGTCCTCCCTCATCCTCTTCCAGGTAAGCAGCAATGATACCTGTTTCAGGAGAGTGGCTCTGCGGCTCTGCTAGACTGCACCAGCCTCTACTAGTTGTTGTTGTTGTTATCAGATAAGTTCTTTAATAATCACAGTGAGAGACAAAGGAAGGCACAGCGAGCTAAAAAATGGCATAGTATTATATAGACATTCAAACTAGGTTTATGCAACCCATCTTATATAAATTTCCTGGGCGGTTCAGAACAACACAACATCTCCCCTATTACTATTGGACAAGAGCCCAGAAGTTGCCAGATTTTGCGCTGCCTTGATAGATATTTGATGAAGAATTGTCTATGCTACAATTCAATCCTAAACTGAAGGCCCATATTGTTAAGTCTGGACTTCTGAAGCCCACCCCATATAGCTGTGTTAATCAATCTTTTAATTTTTCTTATAAATTTTTACTCACCCATTATCTATGCTTAATTAGGTATTGTTTAAATCTATGTTTGGTTCTTGCTCCTATTTATTTAATAATTATTCGCTTAGATTCATACTGTTATGCTATTTATTTCGATGTTTTGCTTAGGCTGGTCTATGACCGTAATAAAGTACTAGACTTGAAAAACAGCGTTACTCCCAGTAAAGGTTCACCCCCTCCCTCCCATTAATCTATGTCACTCCTACGTCAGGTAATCTGAGTTTGTTGCCATTGCGCTTTCCGTTCCATCACTTTCCAAGCTCATCTAGTCTTAGCGGGAAAGGGGTGGTGGTGGCCTCAGGAATGCTGTCCAAGGACACTGAATCAGTCAGCTGTTTCTCCTAGTGTATGCTCTTCTAGCTGCTCCTCATCCAGTATTTCCCATCTTTCCCCCCTCTGGACTATGCCCTTCTGCAAACCACTGTTCTAAATCAATACTGTCCTCCTGCCCTTGGGGAGGTTCAGAAAGCGGAGGGGGGGGGGACTCCCACCATTCCTCCCCAGTCCAGTCTCTGACAGTAGGGCCCACTTACATAATCCATCCATGGCATAAAGGGTGGTGTGCAAAGTTCTGGATACCCCTCAGCTGTTGCAACTACCAGTTTTGTTGTCTTAAGTGGGATCTACTGCCTGGTATAAACTAGTTTTCACATTTCAGCTTTAGTCTTGGGGGCGGGGGGCGGGAGAGAAAGTGGTATGTGGTAAGAGATGGTAAAACACAACTCTAACCAATCCTCTCCCCCCCCCCCCAGCTACTTCTTTCACTTGCCTAGCTGGGTACATGAAGGACAGTGCTAACAGAAAGAAGTTTATTTTTACATATTTAAAACACATGACTACCCATGCTAGTCATTGGCAAGCAAACAAGCAAGTTTTTTTTAATGTAGTGAATATTTGGATTCTCAGGAATTAGGGTCTCTCTTTTATTAGGTCCTCTCAAGTTTTTATTGCAGGTGTATTGATTGCTTGCATCCCATGCTGTTAATGTAGTGGTTTGACTTCACCCCGTACACTCCACTGTCTCCTGAGACAGACAAGTGCCAACATTCCTGCAACATGCTCTTGATATTGATACAATAATAGTGTATTAGTGACGGCTTCATTATGCCTTAGTATGCTTCCACATTGTTGCTGTCTGGAGGGCCTATTTAGTGCAACAAAAGTGGAACAAAAATAAACCAGAACATTTGTGGCACAAAAAGTTTTGGGATTTCAACAGGAAGTAATGGGATATTCACTGACTGGAAATGAAACAGTGCGGACGTCCCCAAATCCTTTGTGGGCACAAACAGTAATTGAAAGTGGGAACATGTGTGAGCACAAGTAATCCTGGACGCACAATAAAAAGGATGTCTGGGGTGTGTGTCTCTTAATAAAGCTGTGTGTTGTGTGTATGTGTTTGCATCATTTAAAACTGCAATGTTTTAATTGCAATCTTATTTTGCAATGTTTTCATGGAATGTTCTTTTGCAGAAGCAAAAATGGGATAGCTCAGAAACAGCACGGTATGGAAGCATTTCAGTTTGCCTATTGGGATCTCAAAAATATTGTCTTCACATCCTGTATTCGATATTCCTGCATGATGAGCCGACAGTATAACTAATGGGGCTGCAGGATACCTTATAACCCTCCTGTCAGAGCAGCTTTTGGGATTGATGAAGTGCTGGCACACCTACACGGAGAAAGATGTATGGATCCATGCTGGGTTGCAACTAGCACATAAATCCTCATTTGTTATTGTCTCCTTTGTCACTCTTCTTTATTTTTCTTCTTCTTAAAAATCAAGTATTGGGAGACTTTAGAAAAGTTGTAAAATGCCTAGTGTTCTTATTATCTGCATTGGATAATCCAGGCTGGATTATAAAGAATGAAAAACCCAGATACTGTGGCCATGAAATAGGATAGCCTGGGGTCACCAGACTATCCTTCAGCCACAGTTTATGTATTCTCTAGGCTTCTACAATGAAATTGCTACTGCCTTCCGGAAGGGAATAATATGCAGTTGGCCCAATATTTGGATGGCCCTCCATAAAGGTAAAGGGACCCCTGACCATCAGGTCCAGTCGTGTCCGACTCTGGGGTTGCGGTGCTCATCTCGCTCTATAGGCCGAGGGAGCCGGCGTTTGTCTGCAGACAGCTTCCAGGTCATGTGGCCAGCATGACAAAGCCACTTCTGGTGAACCAGAGCAGCGCACAGAAATGCCGTTTATCTTCCCGCTGGAGTGGTCCCTATTTATCTACTTGCACTTTGACATGCTTTCGAACTGCTAGGTGGGCAGGAGCTGGGACCGAGCTACGGGAGCTCACCCCGTGGCAGGGATTCGAACCGCCAACCTTCTGATCAGCAAGCCCTAGACTCTGTGGTTTAACCCACAGCGCCACCTGGGTCCCTAACTGTTGTAATGTATGGCCCTCCATACATTACAACAATTATTAACTAGGTGCTGTCCAGCGAATTAAAAGTGAACCAATCTTGCCTTTGTGCTTAGAATCTAGAAAGGCAAGGTTGTAAGAGTTGGGGAAAGGATATCAGGAACATCCACCATATCTGGATGTTACTGCTTAAACAAAGATAAAAGGTCCTAGCAGAGAGCAAGCTAATTCCAACTTAAATTCGTTTTTGCTTGTTTTAGATGAGGGCATGTAACAGTTATGAAGTGCATGCAATACATGGGTATTTGTGAAGTAGGGGACTTACCAGTCAGGCACCTGCAGAGAGACAACTGAATCAAATTAATGCACAGAACATATGAGTTGCTTTGCCAATTTATTCCCAGAATAAGTTAAACCTGACAAAAGGGGAGGGGGAAGAAATGGGGAAATGCAAGCTGCAGTCTTAAACCTTTGTAGCTACTGGCTCTGGGAACACAGCCATTGGGCCAGTTTGGCAGTACACAAAACATAGGGCTTAATGTGATGGGTTTGTACACTATCAATAAAAAGTGGTTCAGAGGAGAGAGAAGCCATTGAAGTATTAGTTAGGCCGCGTTAGCAACTATTGTGCTTGTATAACAATATACAGACCATGTGGATGGTATGTTTAAGTAGTATCTGTATACTGGTATTTCATGTGGGCAGTGTGAATAAGCATATATGCCTATATGTGAATGTTGGAGAAATTCAAGGAGCGATGGATCGGTACAGATGAAACAAAAACTGGACACACAAAACACAGCAGCGAGGAGCTCCTTTAGAGCAGTGTTCCTCAACCTCGGGTCCCCAGATGTTTTTGGCCTACAACTCCCATCATCCATAGCTAGCAGGACCAGTGGTCATGGATGATGGGAGTTGTAGGCCAAAAACATCTGGGGACCCAAGGTTGAGGAACACTGCTTTAGAGGCTTTCCTAGGTAGGCCTTCATTATCCATCCCATTCATATCTGAAATGCTTCCATGGTTTTGAAGGCAGAGGAGTATGTTAAATGCAATCATTTTGTCTCACCATCCACTTTCCATAAGCGGCGCCTTATAGACCAAATAATATATCATTGCCCAAGTGTTTCAAGGAGTTTAATTAAATGTATCACTTCCAATAAATTCCTTGGGCAAACACACCACCATAGGGACACATAAAGAATGTGAACATTAATTGCGTTTGAGATTAGCCTTGCTGAATTGAATTCTCACACACTGATACCCTTTGTTCTTAAGCCATAAATATCAGGCCTTTATACATCCAACTATTGGCAGCTTTACTGTAACTTAGAATTCCCATCAGGCTAGTCTGGGACAGGGGGAAAGGGGCTCAGGAAAGGACCAAATTAGCTGGGGACAAAGCCTCACTTTTAATTCTTTTTTTTTTTTTAAAGAAATGTATGATGTCCTTTTAGTTTTCTAACTAGTGTGATAATAGTGCCAGCATTCATTTGGTCTGCATTCTCCTGGCTTGGGTTTAAATAAAGCCTTGTTTTGTGGTGACTTGTAAAGAAATAAATGAAACTGACCTGGAAAAAGCAACCCTCATTCAAATAAAATAACACATTTTAATACAACCCGCACAGAGTAGGAAAAAAAAATCTATTTTAAAAAAGAGAGGGGAGGGGGAAGCAAGGACACCTAATGAAATTCCAATTTGCTGAAAGATTAATTAAATTCCCTACCCGCCCAACCCTGACTGAATCTGTCCCACATGTGAGAGCCTGAAATATGCATTTACTAATTAATGTTAATGCAGAGAATAGAACAATTAGAGGAGCAGACACACAACAAAATGAACATCCTCTTTAACACAGTTAATGAAAGCAGCATGGGTTAGTAAATTGTGGTGCTTGCAAGATCTATCGAGAACCAATTGGCCAAAACTAACTATAGCACCTTGGGTAATAAAGCTGTAACTCCTATAGCACAAAACAGGTAACTTGCTTCATATTTGGAGGGATGCTTTATTTGGAAAGGATGCTTCAGAAACCTACAAGTTTTGCAGGTGTGCTATCTATGCCCTGCTTCCAATAAAGGGAGGAGCTTGGTCTTCTTGCTGCCATGTTCTAGTGAATAAATTGGAGTTCTTGTTATTAAATGCACCAAGAAAAACACACACCAAGAACTCTGGCCAGTATAAGTTTCAATAGTGGGAGTAGTCCCTACTCACAAATCAATAGTAAATTGTAACAAAAACTAATCCATTCAAATACATATATTCAGACAGAGATTACAAACTCAAACAGAGATTACAAACTCAAACTCACAGGGATATGTACAACACAATAATCCGTTACAGTATTGGAAATGAGAGTCTTTGAATAGAGACAAGTTCATGTTAATCCATAGTCAGGTGTGATGTGAAGATCTTAGTTTCAATCATTGAGCAGAAGTCAGAAGTCAGTTATGGATCAGAAACCAGGACAGGGCCCTGTTTCGATGTATTCACCTTCATCAGCTAAGTTTTAAGGGGTCGTATAAGTTTGAAGAAATCGTATAAGTATATCCTGTTATTTTCTACATTTCTCAGAGATAACAACTAAGCGTGTGAAGATCGACATGTATCTTGAGCTTTTCTGGGAGGAAATGAGCTCTAACCCTTCCTTGCGAGTAGGCATTTTTGGGTTAAACAAGCAGTCCCCATCCCCGAATCCTTTTGAAAGGCCAGGATATAAACTCAACTCTAACTTTTGAAACAAATAGCAATGGGTTGCGCTGAATTTGGTCCAAGCGGGAGAAGAAAGGCAGACAATGTCCCTCCTACTCCTTTAAAAATGACTTAAAATAAGACAAGGAACACAAAAGGTACAGAAAGGGCTTAGCTTTCCTGACCTTGGCGGACAAAAAGAAAGAAAGAAAATAACCACAATGATGTAAGGATTAACAGCATTTCCTTGGTCATGACCTGTCTTCACCTTGTCTCGATAAGTCTGCTTTTAAAGATCCATTCTTGGCTACATCGTATTTTCAGCTTGGAGTACAATATCTTTTATTGCCAATTAAAGGAAATTAATCAGAGGAGTCGTTTCTAAATGAAAGCAAACACGCAGAGAAAGACAGCTTTATTAGCTTGAGAGGTTCCCTCAAAGCACTTGTATAAACCACACGGAAAGTTCATTGCATACAATTGTTTATGATACATTTCATTATTAGCATCCTAATGCCTTTCAATTGCTGATCAATGTTACATTAAATATAGATTTGCTTACAGGGTAGACTGTAAGGAGCCTGCATGGGCCACTGAGTAAACGTCTGCTTTAACAAGTCCATAATTATGTATTTACAATATGAGATTCTCTGTAATAGCTCCTTTGGAGCCATTGCAAACTATTAACTCAATAATGCACACTTCTAAGTTAATTATGTCTGAATGCTGTCACTATCAGGGTCATCAGGAGGAGACAATGAAATGGGGGAGGAACTACTTTCAGAATATGAAGCAAATAGTATTATAGCAGAACAATACTACAAATCACCAACAATGCAGTTCAAGGGAAGCACACTGAGTGACATCTGACACAGCTCTGTGTGGCTACTCTTGGACCATTGCTATGTGCAGTATGAAATGTAGCTGAACTAATCCCTTGACCATTTTTGTTTCAGGTAAGTCAGAGGTTGCTGAGAGTGCTCCAAAACAATGTCTTCAATGAGATATTGTTGCGCCCCTCTGGGGGAGGAAAAATCTTAAACACAATGCAGAGTTCCCCCAAAATAGACCAGAGGCAATTATATTTCATCCAGCAGAGCTTTACTGCTACTGAAGGCAAATGAGCATAATGGTCACAA
The DNA here is from genome assembly GCF_009819535.1 of Lacerta agilis. Lineage (NCBI taxonomy): Eukaryota > Metazoa > Chordata > Lepidosauria > Squamata > Lacertidae > Lacerta > Lacerta agilis. The sequence continues at coordinate 89,208,687 of NC_046315.1, read as the reverse complement.
ATCCAATACATTCAGAACTGGCACAGTCCATAAAAAAATCCAGTTGCAGCACTTACAAAAACTTATAAACTTATAACATAACTAAACCTTAACACTAAGCATACTATGTACGGAACAGAAGACCAGAAAAAAAGAGATAGAAAGAGAAAGTGAGTGAAACCCAGGCTCTTTCTGGTCTCACTATTATAGTCAGCATGACCTTGACAGAAAGATAACAGAACCAGTTTAAACCAGCTGTACTCAGCTTCCCAGAAGAAATAACCCAAACAAGAACCTTCTGCCTGTTTCTTTCACATAGAAAGAAAACTTTCCAGAACAATCTATAAATGGTAAGTGAATGAAATTAGGGATGGTGACCTCTATCTACAAGGTGACAATATCCTCAAATGACTATGTTGCAGGTCTACATCTGTGTTAGATGTTGCAGTTAAAGGTGCCCGCTTGGATTTTACCCCAAGTCTTTGGAAGAAGGTGCTAGCAAAATGGGCCTTCATCAAAACATACTTTGTATTACTGAACTATAACAATCTCTCAGTGACTTGAAGATAGTTGGAAGGAACTTCCCCTTCTTTGCAGCCCTGGCTTCTGTGGCAGTTTCTTCCCTCCCCTACCTGCAGTAACACACTGCTACATAGCTGTCAACTTCCCCCCCCCTTTTAAAGGGAAATTCCCTTATAGGATTCCTCGCAAGAAAAGCAAAAAGTTGACAGCTATGCGCTGCTTCAGGGTAGCATCCTGAAGTCGCTTGCCACAAGGAGCGAAGGCACGATTATATTTATTTTGCTGTGGATTTTTTTTTTACAGGAGTTCTTCACAGTGCTAAAGCTGTCACACCTGGATGCTTTCAAGTTTAAGCAATGTATTTGACTCCCTGTTGTGCTGAATAAATAGGCCAGTATGAAATGCCAGATATATTACTTCTTAGTGGCTCTGCTGATTCTCGGGAGGTTTAGGCAAACCAAGCATTTGTTTCTGATTTAAATTCAGCAGCTTTTCCCATTTCCTTCCCCAGCCTCAGCCCTTTTTTGAATTTCTAAAATCTGGATTTCTTTACTTGTTTCTGCTTACCTGTATGCATTAAGTTTGCCGGAGTTATTAGGCTGCTTTAAGGGAAATGAAAGTTGACTGGCATGTACTGATTCCTTCAGGTGTAGACTGACAGTATATGGGGCTGCTGCACCAGATATATGACCTGCCGTTAGGAAAAAAATGCTCGAATGGAAATAGGAAAAGTGCTACAAGGCATCACAGATAGCAGCTTCAAGGCCAGTAGAGAATTAAACCCAGACTTCTTTCCCACATATCCACAAATATATACTGAGATCCAAAACTTCCTACGTGAAGACTGCAGACTTACAAAGTTGAATATTGCAGATTGTACCCAAACCCAAGAAAGTAAGGAAGTTGGCTGTTCAAATAAGTGAATCTATGGAGCATATAGCAAGGTTTGGGTATAATTCTTCAAGTGAGGATAAGTGAATTTTTGGATAAAAAGCACGCAGATACTAGAAACTCACACATATATTGTTTCATTTTTTTTCCAGTTTCCAATAGTTTCCGTTGGAAAACAGAAATGCTACAATTTTCACCTTTGACTTTAACAAAATGGCTACCAGTTCCTTGCTGTCAAGGAGTAACACTTGTGAGAAAACCATGGGTGCCTGCCATGAAATCAGCATATTTTCATTATTTCTTGTAATCAAGATGAACATATTCACATCCACAACGGCTACAACTCCGCTAAGGTCACAAATATATCCCCCATCATAAAACCGGTTTCCTGTTCAATCTCATTTTTATTGTTGATTTAAAGATGCTCTTAACTTCTGGCATGGATGTGCTTCAACATCCTATGGGATTACATTTTTGCTCCATTTGAGTACCACTGTTCCTAGCAGTGACCATAGAAGTGGAAGAAGAGACTTTCAGAAACACACCCTGCATGAAGCTGACTCCGCATTTCCATTTTTACAAGCTCCAAAGTGCTAATGTAGGGTTTGCCACTTCGTTGACACTCGACTATTAATTGAACCTTCTCCACAGATAAACTAACTGCCTCCCTCATCCCCACACTCTTTGTGGTCAAGCCTGCCAGTACAGAACCCGTTTCCTATTTTGTGTAGTGCTGAAAGTAGTGCTGCCAGTACTGACATTATTACAGGTGAAACTCAAAAAATTAGAATATTGTGGAAAGGTTCATTTCTTTCAGTAATTCAACTTAAAAGGTGAAACTAATATGCGAGATAAACTCATGACATGCAAAGCGAGATATGTCAAGCCTTTGTTTGTTATAATTGTGATGATTATGGCGTACAGCTGATGAAAACCCCAAAGTTGAAATTGTTAATTTGGGGTTCTCATCAGCTGTACGCCATAATCATCACAATTATAACAAGCAAAGGCTTGACGTATCTCGCTTTGCATGTCATGAGTCTATCTCATATATTAAACTCCAGTAGCTAATGAAAAGAATTGCTTACATAAATGGACTTTTCCACGATATTCTAATTTTTCGAGTTTCACCTGTATTTATGCTGAAATTCTATACATACTTCCATGAGAGTAAGTCTCATTGAACTTAGTGGGGCTTACTTCTGAGAAGGCTGCTTCTCCTCCTCCTCCTCCTCCTCCTTCTTCTTATCACTCATAGCCGAGAAAGAGGAGGAGGAGTTTGGATTTGATATCCCGCTTTATCAGTACCCGAAGGAGTCTCAAAGCGGCTAACATTCTCCTTTCCCTTCCTCCCCCACAACAAACACTCTGTGAGGTGAGTGGGGCTGAGAGACTTCAGAGAAGTGTCACTAGCCCAAGGTCACTCAGCAGCTGCATGTGGAGGAGTGGGGACGCGAACCCGGTTCACCAGATTACGAGTCTACTGCTCTTAACCACTACACCACACTGGCTCTCAGAAAGATTGTCTTCCATAAACACGGTCTTAACAGTGAGTCCGTAAGTGACTGTCAAGGCCAATTCTGGATCTACATGTCCTTCCACAGTGGGGACATTGGTTTCTGAGTGGGAGTTGATCATGGTGAGGGTTTGTCAAATGTGCCTTCCTCTTAGCACATTTCTCTCTTTCGCCCTGAGTTCAAGCATCTTCAAAGCTCTTTTGTTTACCACCAGCATTATACTTTCATATTTTTTTCCATAATGTTCTGAGAAGACATGCATAGGCTTGCCCTGTTAATCTTTTTGAAAGAACATTAATGAATAATGTTATACTGGAATGTAGAAGCCAGAGACAATGCTGTTTTAATACAGGGAGCCTTCAAATATTGTTTGGCTGAGTTTACCTAAAGCTTCTGCACAGAAGGCATGATGAGCTCATGTCAACCCAAGAGTGTTTCAAGTGATCATCTGAAGTCACCTACTGTATATGGTGCAGATATTAAAATTGCACAGTTTGAAGTGACTTGAAGCATAATACTGAGTCCATTTGGAAATGAATAATTGTCCAGGCCCATAAAAATATTATTCAAACTTTCAGTGGCAGAACTCTTCAAAACATACATAAGCAACAATGACAGAACCCGAATATCCATACAATGTTTTGTGCTGTCCAGCACAGCCTTGGCACCTTAGAAAATATGAAATAATGCAAACAAACCTAGACACAAAGGTCTCTCTCTCTCTCTCTCTCTCTCTCTCCACAGCCTGCATCCAGCCTCCATTGGTTTTAGGCAGTTTACCCTCCCTTCAGTAGAGCGCCATGGAGTTTGGGACACAAAGACTCACAAGGCAAAGCGTGTCCTCCATAAAAGAGGGCACGTGTTGCAGTGCGACCTGGCCACCTGACTCGGTGTTGTGGGGGGTAATCTGGAATCAGCCACAACCCCTGATAGGTTGGTCCCGTGTTGCTGGGGTGCAGTCTGACCAATGGGATGTCGCAAAGAACGGCAACGCGGGACCTATAGAAGCCCATGCAAGGCTACCAAGCTTCCTCTTTGGGGCTATCACATCGGAACACCCGCCCACCTCTCCCTATATTTAGGGCTTGCGCTTGACCTTGCTATGCCGTCGTGTGTTGTCTGCTCTTGAGGCAGGGGCACGACAGGAATTTTCCCCACTTGGCTGATTCGCTGGTGCCAGTTGGGTTTCCCCTGCCGTGTAGCAAATAGTCACAACTTGTAAGTTGCGGATAGGCTCTGGTTCAGGTGATAGGCATGGCAAGTGAGGTGGCCACGCCTATGCAAATGAAGGATATTCTGGTAGAGGAATCCAGGGACTCACTGGTTAGGCATTCCCCGTAAGGGGTTTGGCCCGCGCCCGAGTCCAGGGGACATCAGGTCGGCTGATTGGCGCTCCTTCCATCAGCTGTCCCTGGTGTTCATCCTTGGCTGTCCTACGAACGTGGCTCTGGGACAGCACTGCCTGCAACGGTGCAGGGAGAGAGTCGAACCAGAACCTATGCAACCACTCACTTGATTGTAATCAATAAAGTTGTGGCCTAAATTTCTGCCAAAAACCAAACCAAATATCTGACTCTTGTGTGAATTTATTTTGGGGAAAGGTAAAATGTCTAAACACACAACTCCCTTGAAATTTTGCCTAATCCTCTTTTAAAACTATAGAAGTTGGTGACTATCACTATATTTTGTGGGAATGAATTCCATAGTTATAGGGTTATTATGACATACTGATATGACGATTAGATGTTGGCTTAGAATTTTATAGCGCTAAGTGTATAAAGTTATAAAAATAAAATTAACTATTAAAATGGTGTTACAAGGATTTTACAATACCTGAATTATGCATTACTGATTTTAGACTAGGTACTGTAAAATCTTTGCAATACCATTTTTAATAGTGACTTTCATTCTTTATATTATTTTTATATGATTTTTTAAAAATATATAATTAAATATAATATAATTTTTTTAAATGATGTGATGAATCTAAAACGCCACCTTGAAAGCAGAGCTATTTGGTTTACTGCATCTCCTCTAACCATCAGAGTATCCTTCATTTTCTAAGCAAAGCCGCTTTCTTGGGCTAACATATGAAATATTTAAAAAAATAAATGCAGTGTCCTGGTATGTGGCACATAGCATAACACAAAATTAGAGAGACAGCCTCCCCCCCGAAACCTTATGCTTTCCACGTCCTGATTGTGGAGATTACACAATATTGCCCCCCCTTGCGCATACACTGATGCTCTTGGTCTCTCATAGCAACAGAGAGCACTCTTCAATACCGTGAAAACTATACAAAATAGCCACACCACTCCCTCTCATTCCACATTGCACATTTTGCCCCATGACATTCTTTGGAGAAGGGGTAGAGACTTACTTTTTGCTTTTAATGCAAACTCATGCATGTTCTGGCGCCCACAGGTGCTGGGTTGGTGATCTCGTTTTAAATTAATAAGACCCCTTTCTGCCAAATCTCAAGCTAAATGGAAAGATTTTTGTTTTTTTGTTTTTCCAGCATTCAGTAAGGGCTTCATGCAGAAAGAGTGAATGAGACTCGCTGAATGCCCAAAGGGTGGCAGGGCGGAGAGAAGGAAATATTTTGTATCACATTATTTGAACACCTGCTCCTTTCAAGAGGGAATTGACTTCATATAATTGAAGGCTCCCTACTTCCTCCTGTCAAATGGGAGTGGCTCCCCAATGCCTATCCACTTTCATTCTGCTCCATTCCAAACTTCGCTTGCTGACTGTAGGCGCTGGACTCACTTTCTCTCAAGCTCCCGATGGATTCCTTTTTTTCTTTTTTTTGGCACAAATCATTAGCAAAAGAGACAGAGAAAAGGCAAGGACACAAGCGGTCAAATCATAACTGGAAACACAGACGTCACCCTCCATTGTTCATCGCAATATGTTGCAAACATTTAAACAACGTGTAACCTTCTTAGGAGTGGCAGTGAAGGAGGACAGGCAGAAAGCCTAAATCACCTCCCGCCTTTCTCCCTTTGATTTGTTTCAACTATTTTAATTTAGTTCCTAACTGTTCCTAACCAAAGATAAATAAGAATTGCTGATGAGCCACATTATATTCTCACTGAATGAGCTGGAGCAAAGCACAAGATGTGTAATTAATGCATAGCAGTAGCTGTGCGGTTTATAGGGTTTAAATGAATAGGCATGTTTAAATATGCCTGCGTGAACTCTTGCACTCCAATTTTAACAGGGTGAAATTCCATTAACTTCTTTTGATATTAAGCGAGTCAGGAAGATTAGACTCTAAGCGTTCCTTACGTTCTGTAGGAGCAGTTTTTGGCAACCAAAAATCCTGAAATGCACTGACCTTCCATGGGAGCCTACTTATCAATAATAGTAGTCCTGCACATGGATGCATATGGAGACAAGCTGTTTACTGTTTCTGTTGTTCTAAAGAAAAGCACAAGAACTCAGCAGGTAAGAGTGAAGAATTCAGTTAGGTAACAATGTCAGCTATATATATAATGGACTCCAGAGCATTCGGGAAGAATGCTAATCTTCTTAAGGTTGTATTTCACTCAGCAGGCAAGACATCATAGGTATGCATATTTGCATGCCAGTGAGGCAAGGCTCACTTACAAAACCTGTATGCTGCATGGAAAGGAATGGATGGAGGGTATAGGTGGACACCACTTGAGACCTTGTGCACAAATGCATGTACATAGGCCTTGGTTCATATTCAATGCATGGAAGAGGCCAAACTATTCAGGCTTTTAAAGTAGGCACCACAAGTTTATTAAGTATAGTAATTTAATTCACTGACATTGTAAACGCTTGTATGCATTACCATGTGTTAAAATTTGATTGGTTGGTAACTGAATTCTAGAGCATAGCTGTCAACTTTTCCCTTTTCTTGCGAGGAATCCTATTCGGAATAAGGGAATTCTCTAGTAGTGATTATGTGGTTGGCTAATGTTGGTCACAAGGAAGGTATCTAGTGAAGAAGGGACTCCATTTTATGTGAAGCAAGATGGCCGTGTTTTAGAATCCACTGTGAACACTGCTAAGTTGAATAGAGAGTTGGGGTGCTTCTTCTTTGCTTGAAAGGAAGAGAGAAAAGCTGCAGGAGGAGGTAAAAGTGGAAATCTCTCATAGGAGCTGCAAGGCATGGTCTAACTGAGGTACAAGGGGCTGAGTGCTGAGCACTGGGAAGAGAGGAAAATACAGTTGTTTGGAAGAAGAGGAGACTGTAGGCCCATGTTTGGATGAGCATGTGACTGTAAATATGATGTTTTAATCTGTCTATTGCTAGAAGTTTCTGCAAGTAAAGTTTTTGAATGTTCAAGTCTGGACATTGGTTTAATTTCCAAAGAAGGGTGTCAGTCATATATATAATTTGAGCTTCTTTGCTGCGTTTTTGCTACCCTTATAGTCAACAAAGCTATGTATGTTTCCAGATGTCTTGTGATGTCATGTGAGGCATCTGGGGCACCAATAAGCATGTACTACAGCTGAACTCCTTGGTAATCCTGTTGCTCCTCAAGGTCAATAATGGACCTAATAATAGCAGACAGAAAATTTCCCAGCTGCCCCTCTTGCATGCTGATGATGGGAAGAACAGGGGTTATCTCTCACTGTGCCCCACTTTTCCCAGTCAGGGAATCCTATCTCAGAGTTTTTGCTCCCTGGACACATCCATCCATTCATTCTTGGCTGGTTCACACATTTATGTTCATAATTTGATTTGCATGTATGGATGGGCCAACACAGATGTGACAGAATTTATATCACCATAAACATAAGTTAAATCATATCACCTAGAATGAAATATATTTCAGTGTAGGCACTCCATAAATTCAACAGCGCATTCATCAGTTAGTCCTTTCCAGATGATAATTCAGGTACAATCTGCATGTGCTTGGGGTGTAATATAAATACTTTCTCGGTGCAGAGGTTAATAGGAATGCTTTGAGGCTTCAAATGCAATCTCATTACCTCCATGCACATGCTGTCATCTGAATGGGATTCAAGTGCACAGTAATCAAATATAGACTTGTCATGTGAGCTACATACATCTGTGATCCCCTAAGAGGTACGGTATATGTAGAATGTGCTGCTTTGTAGAAAGCTGATTCAGTTGGTTCAAAATGTAGCAGCTAAGGGGTTAACTGGGTTTTTCAGGTTGGAGCACATCAATCTCATAATGTGCCATCTTCACAGGCTCCCAGTTTGCTTCTGGGGCTCAGTTTGAAGTGCTATTTTTGGTCTTCACGTCTCTTGAGAACAATACGAATCTGTCCAAGCACTTCCTGCTCTTTACCTCTCAGCTATCAAAAGCATCGTGAGTGAGCTTAAGAAGGTAATGAAAATTACCTTTAGTAAGAAACCAGAGGCATTTCTTTTGAGCATGACCAATGAAGAGATACCCAGTCAGGATAGAATATTTTTTATGTATGCCACGACAGCGGCTAGAATTTTATTGGCAAGAACTTGGAAGGGTGAAGAGATACCGACAATTGAAGAATGGCAGACGAAGCTGATGGAGTATATGGAGCTCGCAGACCTGACTGCCAGAATCCGAGACCAGAGGGAGGAGAAGGTGTCGCAAGATTGGAAGAAATTTAAGGACTATTTAGTTAAGCATGTTAAACTGAATGTTTGAATATTTGAGCAGAGTTATACAAAAGAATCGGCTTTAGAAGTTTAAGGTTAGATATAATGGTTTAGAAGAAATTTTGATGTGATAGATCTATTTGCATAAGAAGGTTTTAAGATATAGAATACAAGTTAAGAAATATATTGGTTTAAATAAATTTAAAGAGCATTAGGATATTGAGCATAAGTTAATGTGAAAAGAAATGAAGCTACCTAAAGAGTATATATGTTTTTGAAGACAGAGGAGGGACCAGGGGAAGTCCCCCCAAGAAGTTAAAAATAAGTTGAGAAACAAAGATAAGTATTTGGTAAGGTTTGTATAAGTTTTCTTTTTTGTATGGTATTGTTGTGTTTTATATTGTTGATTGTGTATTATGTTTTTATTGCGTTTATGTGTGTTTAATGTTGTTTCTGTTTTGTTTTATGGTAAAATAATAAAAATCTTATTAAAAAAAAAAAGCATCGTGAGTGGGCATGAGGGGAAGAGCATTTTCTGTTGGCATCAAGATTGCGGAGTGCCCTCAAAGAGTGCCCTACCTAGCTCCATCTCTGCTTGCCATTTGATGAATAGTAAAAACATACCTTTTGAGATTTTCCTGGGTACTGGTCTTTAATGTTGTTTGTTCTTAATTTAAACATTTGTTTGCCTGAGATTATTTCAGAAAGGAGTACAAGAACACATCTCTCCTGGACGGATATTCTTGTGCCCATGAGGGTCTTTATCAAAATGCTTTTCTAAAGGGCATTTTTCCTATTTTATAGCATTCCCCCCCCCAGCTCCATTTTGATGTATCACAATATTTTCTCAATATTTGGCCTTTTTTAAAAAAATTAACCTTGTAATTAAAAAGTAATTTGTCGTATAATATCTGTTGTTAGCCGCCTTGTTGATTTCTTTAGTGATACAAAATAGAAAAAGGAAATGCAGTGGTACCTGGATTTACGAATTACTCGACATACGAATTTTTCGACTTACGAATGAAAAAAGTGCCCGCACGCCTTTGAATTTTTTGACATCCGAAAGACACCCATTGGCGGTTTTAGATGGGGTTTACTCGACTTATGAATTTTAGATGCGGTTGACTCGACTTACGAATTTTTCCGAATTTTTCTGAATTTTTCTGTTTCCAATGCATTCCTATGGGGAAATCGCTTTTTTCGACTTACGAATTTTTCGACTTAAGAATGTGCATTCGGAATGGATTAAATTCATAAGTCGAGGTACCACTGTGCACTCATATGTGCCTTCCTGGAGCAATCCATGCCTTTCCCCCTTTTTTCTTTACTGGGGTTGGCCAGTCCAAAAGCCTACCTTCCAGCCGCAGAGTACAAATGCTTTAAACCCTATCGGAAGGCTGAATAAACACTTTGAAACCTGCACACCTGCAGTCCACCATACAGCCCTAGCTCCCAGGGCTAGATCTCGGCATCAGACTGTGGAGGCTCCCAAAGCTGACAGTGCCTCTGTCTGAGAAAGCCCTTAGGCTACAACGCCACATGCCTTCATGCTTCAACCTCAATGCAATGCGCTCTAAATGGGGATCTAGGTGCATGATAGCACATTGCGTTGCCCTGATCTTTCTTCCAGTTAAATCTCCAGACTACAGCTAAGTGCTTTAACGTTTTTAAAGGCCTTTATTTATTTATTTATTTACTTCAGGTCCGGCTTCTTTGTCATTGCAAGTTCCTCGTCAAACAGACAGCCTGTCAACAGTCCCTTTGTGCGAACTGGCTCTTCCCTTTATCTCCTGCTCACAATTGCTCATTCTTCTCTCTTACGCTTCCTTGTCCTACTGCGTCTCTTACTTGAGATCCTGCTGCTCTCGCTCTGCTCCCTTCTCACTCCCCCCCTCCAAATGCCTTTTCTTCAAGGCAGTGTGCAGAGCATAGTAAGATCACGGATGCGACTGTGTTTAATCAATAGGGACAGAAAGGAATATGCCCCGCTCCCACTCCCTGCATTGCCTGAGCTCTACCTCCTGCTTAGGGCTGCTACTAGAGAAGGAGAACAAGATGGTGATCCCCATTCCGCGTAACAAAGCAGAGTCGAATGAAGGTTGAGTCTTATTTGGCCACAGCTGAAGGGGCAGCATTTTCCACCAAGCAAAGCTTAAAGGTTGTAGTTCCAGCCACAAAGCACACAGAGCTCTTATTCGTCATTTACTTAAAAAAAATCATATACAGTCCTTCATCCGAGGACCACAGGGTGGTTTACAGCATAAAAACACAAAAACACATAACATACAACACACAAAACAATAACACCCCTGCCCCAGTTTAAAAGGCCATACAGTCATACCCCGGGTTGCAGACGTTTGAGTTAAGAATGCCTGCAACCCCGAAGCATTTCCGGAGTGTGGACGACCCCTGGATGCGCAAAACGCTTCTGCGCATTTCGTGCATGCGCAGAAGCACTCAAATCACGCTACTTCTGGGTTTTTGGGTTTTTTTGGGGGGGGGGGCGTTTGTGTTAAGCACGCCTCTGTTACGTAGCGCGATCCGGAACGGATCACATGCATAACACGGGGTACCACTGTAGACTGTTTAGTTAGTCAAAGGTTGGAATGGAAGAGGAATGTTTTCACCTGGTGCCTGAAGGTATATAATGAAGACACCATCCCTGGGGAGAGCATTCTACAAACAGGGAGCCCGTATCCAGCCCCCAACCTGATTTGACTGGAGCATCAGGGAATTACAGGAGCCATCCCGGCTCCTGATTTGATCCTGTCTTTTGATCTTGTGCAAGAGCGCAGAACCCAAAGACAATTGTTTTTTGGGGGGGCATGCAAGTCAACTGGGGTGCTGTAAAAATGTGACAGAAATGTGCATGGCCCCATCTTAGTGGGAGGCTAGAGCTGCTCTCTGTGTGCCCTCTGCCCCATGTGTCCTGCCCAAGCGTGGCTGAGCATGGCCGCTTCTTCCTCACTTTCTCCAAGGCAGTGGCAAGGGCCCTCATGATGGTGGTGGCTGTGGTCTCTGCACACAGACTGCTACTGCTGCTCTTGGGGCCACTCCAAGGGGACCTCGGTGAGGCCCACTTGCCGCTGCCTGTCTTGCTGGATGTTGAGTTCACCTTCCTGCAATGGCTCCATGAGGGTGGGTACCAGGTTAGGGTGGGTCGGTGGGTTTCCAGAATCCAGCTCCCAATCGTGTGCATTGGGATTGAGGGGTGTGGGCAACCAACGCTCTTATTCGTGCTCAGTTCCTGGTTGTGGTGGTGGGTAGGCTGCCCCAATGGTGGAGTTTCCACTTCGAGGCTGTGTGTGCATGCATGACAGGGGGGGGGGGAGGACATTCCAATTTTCATCACCGGGATGTTGGAGGGCATGGGAGCACCCACAGAAAAGGCCCATTCTCATGTTGTTGCCACCCTGCAGACCTCCCACATGAAGAAAGGTCTCCTGACATCTGCTCACTGCCAACTCAAACAGATGCTGCAATGCAACCTTGTGATCATCATATGAGCAGAGCATCATCACCCCAAATGTCTGCTGGAGTGTGTGGCCTATGGTGGCTCTGTCTCTGCTGGCTTACCTTTCCTAGTGATGGGGAGGAGGTAACTAGGGAAGACAGTCAGCCTGCTCAGACCAACAACTATCAAACATTGCCTCTGCTAGGGCACCAGCTCAGGAGGAAGAGCTGGAGAGGTCCGCCACATGCTCACCCTGGCACCCACCACCTGAGGAAACCATCTCACCCTACCACATACTAGGGGCCATCCACCTAGGCCATGAGTAACCATCAGATTTCTCCTTTTACATTTTAAAGGTAAAGGTAAAGGGACCCCTGACCATCAGGTCCAGTCGTGTCCGACTCTGAGGTTGCGGCGCTCATCTCGCTTTATAGGCCAAGGGAGCCGGCGTTTGTCCGCAGACAGCTTCTGGGTCATGTGGCCAGCATGACAAAGCCGCTTCTGGTGAACCAGAGCAGTGCACGGAAACGCCGTTTACCTTCCCGCTGGAGCGGTCCCTATTTATCTACTTGCACTTTGATGTACTTTCGAACTGCTAGGTGGGCAGGAGCTGGGACCGAGCAACGGGAGCTCACCCCGTGGCAGGGATTCGAACCGCCAACCTTCTGATCAGCAAGCCCTAGACTCTGTGGTTTAACCCACAGAGTTAAACCACATTTTACATTTTAGGCAACACCAAATCCAAACAAAAGAGGATATAACAAGGCTCAGCCTTTAATACTCATTTAACCCCAGCCTTTCATACCTTTTCATCCAACAAATCATGCTAATTCCCATGGGAGTAAATACACTTTACCCAAATAAATCTACTTCATTATAACACCAAAGAGTTTTGCGCAAGGAAAATAAGACCTGCTTTATATACCATTTCTGAACTTTCGAAGTGCCAATTTAAGCTGAAAGGTTAGGGAAGGAAAAAAAAAAAAAAGACTGTGCAGTTCAACAGGGAGCCTGCAACACACACACCCCATTTCTAATCCCCCCCCCCGTGTCAGCATCAGCTGCAGCCCTGTTAAATTCAATAATATGACGTTCACTAGAGACTTCTTACAATTTACCCACAAAAATCCAATTTCCTAGAAACTGTCAGGAGTTTAAACCCCCCACCTTTCTAGAGTTTTTAGAAGCAAAGGTAGAATAGATGCCACAAACTTTATGATCTCTCTGTAAATATGTAGGGAGGTGGTGGGGGACCCAGCCTAAGTGAATAGAATTAAAAAAGCATTAAAGGTACATTTTCCCAGATGCCACCACCAGCAGTCTTCCGTTCAGCTTTCCTCTCAGTACTTCCTGTTGATATTCCAAAAGAGAGCTTTAAAGGCTTCTCTCGCACACCCTCCAGTATCAATGTCATTTAGAAGCTTGTTTCGGGGACTTGCATTTGGCACCAGCCACAGGGAGCCTTGGCATGTTGGGAAGGTATCTCTAGCAACTCAGCGGGCTGCTTTCACCTTGCTCAAGTCATCATCCTGAGCCGCTCTGTAAACCCGTCGCAAGTAAATGCCTTTGGAAAGAGACCCGGCGGTTCGCTTGCATATGTAATCTCTCGCGGGCAGTTAAAAGACTAGATCAAAAAAAGCCACGAGAATCCTTCCCTTCATACACATCAGTAGCAAACAAGAGGTTCAGAGTTGCTAGGATAAGGAAAGTTGAGATACGAGCAGCTCTACGGAATGCAGAGGAATCCTTTCACTGAAATGTTTTCCATGAGTATTTCTCTCAGTGGAAGCTTCCAGAGTTCAGTCCAACCTTGACCTAGAACCTGAGGTCTCCTGACAAGAGAAGCGGGGTGGGGGGTGGGGAGCAAGACCTCCCCTGTCGCAGATCTCTATATTACCAATGACCCGAAAAGCCATTTGAGCCAAAGATCTCTGCTCCAAGGCTGGAGTTCACCACATAGCCCAATTGAAGGTGGAATTCAATTAAGGCTTACTCAGAGTAGACCCATGGAAATGAATAGCCCTAATTCAGCCACGTTCATTAATTTAAATGGGCCTGTTACTAGAGTGTGTTTTCCTTTCCATGCTAATAGCAGGTTCGGCCCAAATTGAGAAAAATCACATGGCTGTAGCCATGTTCCTTATGTCCCCTAGTGTTTCTCCAGCTACTAAATGTTGGGATTAAGAGCACATGGGGATATCCCTTTCACAGGTTTCCTCCCCCCAAAGGTATTTAATGCCTGCTATGCCAAAATTGTGGGATGCACGTGGCACTGTGGTCTAAACCACTGAGCCTCTTGGGCTTGCTGATCAGAAGGTCGGTGGTTCGAATCCCCGTGATGGGGTGAGCTCCCGTTGTTCAGTCCCAGCTCCTGCCAACCTAGCAGTTCAAAAGCATGCCCCAAAGTGCAAGTAGATAAATAGGTACCGCTCTGGCAGGAAGGTAAATGGCGTTTCCGTGCGCTGATCTGGTTCACCAGAAGCGGCTTAGTTATGCTGGCCACATGACCCAGAAGCTGTACGCCGGCTCCCTTGGCCAGTAATGCGAGAGGAGCGCCGCAACCCCAGAGTCGTCTGTGACTGGACTTAATTGTCAGGGGTCCCTTTACCTTTATACCAAAATTATAATCTTATGGTAGTTTAGAAGAGGAACTGTGTGTCTGCCTGAGCTATGCCAAACCTGGTTATTGCGACGAAATTTTGTCTGCAGCTAATGATTGCTGTCACGGGCAGTACTTTGACTCAGTGCCATCGTCTCTATCTGCTAGATCTCTCTGCTGAACTGAGCTTGCAAGCTGACAGCTCAAACCAGTCAGAGGGAAGTGGCACAAAACAAACCTTTCCCAAATCACCCCTACCAACCCCTGCTCTCTGTACATGAAAAGTGGGATGATTGCTTTTCCTGCATGAAAGAGAGAGAACCTATTCCAGATCTTCCACACAAGTTGGATTTTTAGTGGTAGAAGGAAAAGTGGTTTAGCTTTCGTTTTGGACTTTCTTCCAGAACACCTGATGAAAAATGACAATGACATGTGGTAGCATGCCAAAAAATATTTCAAAAACAGGAACTATACTACTACTATAATAATAATAATAAATTTTTTATTTATACCCTGCCCTTCCCAGCCAAAAACTGGGCTCAGGGCAGCTAACACTAATTAAAATCACAGCAAAAACATAAAAACAATCAATTTAAAAACCAGATCAAAATACAGATTTAAAAATTCAAAATTAAAACTGCAGTCTCATTTTCAAATAGCCCACTAATAAAAGAATGAAGCATAAGTATCAAACAGAAACCAACCCAAAGGTCAGGTGGAACAGCTCCATCTTGCAGGCCCTGGGGAAAGATGCCGAATCCCGCAGGGCCCTGGTCTCTTGTGATAGACTGTTCCACCAAGTTGGGGCCAATACTGAGAAAGCCCTGGCCCTAGTTGAGGCCAACCTAGCATCTTCGTTGCTCGGGACCTCCAAAAGATTATTATTTGAGGACCTTAAGGTCCTACACGTGACATACAAGGAGAGGCGGTCCCTTAGGTACGAGGGTCCTAAGCCGCATAGGGCTTTAAAGGTCAAAACCAGCACCTTAAACATGGTAAATGCAGGAATACTTGTTGTTGAACACCAACCTGAGTTCTTAGTTGGCTCTCGTACTTAACCTGCCCTTCTCCAAGGCAGAGGAGCACAGAAGATAGTGAACCAGGCAGGAATTTCAGACTAGCAGCCTGTGAGGCTACTTGAGAGGATGGGGGAAGCCATGACTTGGTCATAGCCTGGCAAAGAGGCCGAAAAGGATGGAGTCTCCAACTCCCATAAAAGCTCCCCATCTGCTCTACTTTGTTGATGAAACAACAGCCACTAGCTTGCATCTTTCTGAACCTTGGGCAACAAGCAGGTTGTTTGCCTTAAGATTATTGTACAGCTGATTCATAATTTGTCACAAACATTTTCAGCAGTGTCAACCCCCCCCCCTTTTGTGATGTTTCCATGTTCCTTCACCTTGCTTTTACGCACACTTGCCACGTGTATTTCCATAAAGATGCTGACTCTAATTGGCTGTATAGCACTGTCATTAGATTGAACTGACTGAACATTTCATGAGGGGCGGGGCGGCTGAATATTTAAAGAGAATGGGTAGCCATTTTTGTCAGTTGAGAGGGTGCTTGGGAGAGGGAGTGTGGGGTGGTTGAAAAGAAGGTCTGTGAGAGTAGGTTTAGGTTAGGTAGTTGTAAGTTTATCTATTATATGATTAATATATTAATATCTATTATATGATTAGATAAACTTCTGAAGAAGTGTGCATGCACACAAAAACTCATACCAAGAACAAACTTAGTTGGTCTCTAAGGTGCTACTGGAAGGAATTTTTTATTTTATTTTGTTATGATTTACAAAGATATTACCACTGAAACAAAGCTTGTACGTAAAAAAACAAAAAACCTTAATGCAACCATTACGATCTTAAGCAAATAATTTTCCATCTTTAAAGTGCCAGTCAGAAAGTTGCCTGTGTTATTTTCCAGCAAAGGTACATGAAACTCATTTGTGTGGACACTCATTAAAAAGACAAAACTTCCTTCAAGAGTGGAACTGTGAGGGGGTGTCTTTGAGGTGCACTGTGAGGGCGAAATAGGCAGACAGACCCAGGGTGTCACAAAGTTACCTCAGGGAAGAGGTGAGCTTTTACGTGAGGGGATTTCTAGTGGCTGAACCCCTCATACTGTGGACACAAGGGATAGTCTCATATTTGGCCTAGAGTTTAAAAGGGTACCTGGCCACCTTGGTGCTGGAAAGGTCTCTCTTTTATTTAAAAAGAGAAAGGTTTACAGAAAGGCTAAAGGGATAAGTGGGAGCTTATTTTTACCTAAGAAAGCCCTGTTAGTTCTTTTAATAAGTGAGAGGACGAAGTTGTTAGACGAAAGGAAGGTATTGTGGTCCTGAGCTGTTTAAGGCGTTATAGGTCAAATCCAGTGCTTTGAATTGATCCCGGAAACTAATTGGTAGCCAGTGCAGTCAGACCAGGATCGGTGTAATATGCCCAGACTGTCTTGCTCTGGTGAGCAACCTGGCTGCTGAATTCTGCAGCAGCTGAAGTTTCCAAACCATCTTCAGAGGCAGCCCTATGTATAACACATTGCTGTAATCTAACCTTGAGGTTACCAGAGCATAGGCATAGATTTGCCTCACACAAGCGTGTGGTGTGAGCAAACCCATAGTGAAGACAATAAATCACCGTGCAAGATGAAAAAGTGGTATGAACAATATTTGAATAAGATTTGCCTGGCACATGGAGCTTAGATTCTACATATATAAATGCCATTGTGGCTTTTCAGTTATGGCTGGAATATTTTCCGGAACTGCTAAATTATTCCTCAGTACCAGGATTCTAGTAAGACGTTCAAGCTGCTACACAGCTGGTCTTCTAATACCTATAACATGCATTTAGGCAGTATGTCATGCCTCCGTTGTTAAATGTATTATCTTATTACTATGTTTAATAAAGCCATATATCAAAATACTGGCATTGAAATAAGGTGCCAGGAGCTATAGCCGTTTTCTTCGTTACATGTACCCCCCCCCCACTGCTGCAAAATAAAGGAGAAAAAACTGGTTTGATTGGCACCTTTTCTTCCCTCTTAAGTCTCTCCTGCACTTTTCATTTAGTAACCTGTCAAATAAAGTCCTTGGCAGCAAAACACGCTAGCGATACATTTAGAGGGGGAAGAAAAAGCCTCTGATTCAAGATGCTGGTGAGAACTGAAATAACGTTCACATTCCAAATTCAAAACATTGCAAAAGAGTATAACCTCCACGGAGAGTCACATTCAAGTGTCTTACACAAAGGGCAAAACTTTGCTTAAACTTATAACTGATCGCCAGGCACTGAGGCTTAATCCTCAGTCTTCTTCCCCCTCAGGGTAGGTCTTGCTACACTTCAAATCCAAGTTGCAGCCACGGCTTGGAGGTCTTCAGTGAGCCACATGCTTTCCGATTGAGTTTCTCTCTATAAAATGGGGATAAAAACACCTCCGTGATTTTCAAACAGTGCTGATACCAAGTTGCCAATGCTGAGGTTCCTGGGAAGTTTAACAAAGGCTAGGAGTGCATGGGATATTAGGGCATAGCTGTCAACCTTTCCCTTTTTTGCGGGAAATTCCCTTTTTGTAGCATTGGGAAACAGCAGGGAGGGTTGACAGCTATGTATTAGGGGAGGGGTAGTACCCCTGGTGGGGGACAAACTGTGCTCCTTCTGGGGTAGTTTGTCCACCTTTGGTCCCCACCCTGCACTCAGCTCTCACCTGTGGCATGCGACCATAGCCACACCCCAGAAAATGGCTTCGATTGGCTGGCTAAACCAGGTGAGGGTGTCCACTGGGCCTCAAACCCTCAGTGAGTTAGGCACTTGCCCCGCATGTGAAGACAAGCTCTGGCAGATTGAGTGGATGAAACCAATAGTGGGTCCAATGGTCAAGAAGGCAGTTTCTGCACGTGCTGCAGAGTGAAGTGAGGGGCAGATGGGGCTCGTCCACCTGGGAAGGTAGCCCATATAGGAGAAGGATGCTAAAACCTCCACTGCCTTGTGAGATATCTTCGGGAGAAGAAAAGGCTGAGGAGTAAACCCTATACAAATCCAGAGTGGAGTCCCTAAAATGGTTAGATGGCGTCTTGTATTCCCCCTTCTGACAACTCCTGCAGCCAAGCTGATACCAATCATATTGCTCTGCTTTCCTTTGAACCACATCAGCAAGTCTGAGATGGGGGGGGGGAATCTTGCCATCTAAACAAGAGCTGCCCATGCAAAGTGCCCTAGGAAGGTCACTTCAGTGCTGCTAACACAGAGGTGTGACTTCACCCTGGGAGTTGCAGTCCATTGTCTTTCAAGACAGAAAGATGCCAACAGCAATATAAGAAAGGCTAGACAAATATTCCCGAGAGGCTTCTACCCCATGACCATTGCGTCTCTGCTTCGCATAATGACAGATATGTTGAACATGCTCTAAAACAGAGGTGGGGGAGCTTTATCAACCTGTGTCAGGCGGCAGAGAAACCAACCCCCGCAGCAGGTTGCCAGGAACGGACAAGACAAGGAAAAGTCCTTACCATCTGCTTTTATTCAATACAGTGGTACCTCGGGTTACATACGCTTCAGGTTACAAACTCTGCTAACCCAGAAATAATGCTTCAGGTTATGAAGTTTGCTTCAGGATAAGAACAGAAATCGTGCTCTGGCAGCCCAGCGGCAGCGGGAGGCCCCATTAGCTAAAGTGGTGCTTCAGGTTAAGAACAGTTTCAGGTTAAGAACGGACCTCCAGAACGAATTCAGTACTTAACCAGAGGTACCACTGTATTCACAGAGAGAAAATGTGGCCTCTCGGAGTAACGGCATTGCCCCGAGTGAATCTCCACCCCTTCCATCTCTCCTATTTCCTCATTCGTCATCTCTATGGGTGCTGAGAAGTGCCCTCTGCCTTTGAGCTCTTCGCTCTCCTACTTTCAAGGCCTGCTGTGTTCTGGGGGGGGGGTCTGGAATGCTTTCTAAAGACACTGAGTCTGTCAGCTGTCGCCCCCTGATGCTTCCTCTTCCTCTTCCTCCTCTCCCATTATTTCCCAGCTTTCCCCCTCATCTGCCCCTGAGCTGTGATCTCCCTCAAACCCCTGTTGTAATTCTGAACTGCCTTCTTCTCCTCTGGAAGGGTCAGGCTGGGGAGGCAGTCTCCACCATTCCTCCTCTGCCCAGTCCCTGACAACCTGATGGCTTTCATTCTCTTCTGGCAACCTTCAGGTGTGTGCATCACCTGCCAGTGGTGTTGGACCAGGGGCAGAAGAGCAATGAATGTGATTTTTATTTTTGTAGGCTAGCGCACCCCCGCACCCCTTTTTGTCCTTTATTCAGGCAAGCAAAAGCCATTATCAGAATTCAAAGACATATTCCAGCCAAGCCAAAAATATCCTAATGGTGGTACAAAATTGGGCCAGTGAGGCTTGTGGCTTGGGGAGAGAGGAGAGTCCCAGAGAGAGTCCTGGAAGTTCGCATTTGACCCCTACACCGGATGTTTCTTGCCCCTGTGCTAAGGCAAGCCATAACACTTTCAAGGCAAGGCCAGGTCTAACTAAAAGCATGTTGACAGGAGCTCCCTTCATGCAACCAACACATGGAGTAGGAATATGGCAGTGTGCACTGACAAATATGTTGTATATTTACAGACACGTACTGAAATATGCATCTAGAATCTAATGTGCGACAACTGCCCCTTCCGTTTGCTGACATCTCCTGCTGATCCAGTTTTAGTTTTGCAGAATGAGCACCATGAAGCATTGTTCAATATCTGCACAACTGATGCTTTGTCTTATGGGATTTCCTTCCCACCAAGTGGGATAAAATACTACGGAGAATGCTGTAAAATGCTGGCAGGACACTGTGCCTTAAAAGACCATTATTTTGTTCTTTTCTCTCTCTCTCTCTTGCCGCCTAAGATTACTTAAATTGCATTGCTCAAAAGATTTCTCTCTCCCACCCCCCTTTCCTTTTTTGCTATCTTTAGGGCCTTAATGCATTTTAGAGTAATACAGCCTCATTATCAAGTGTAAAATCACAAAGATCAGTGCGGAAATGTATATAACTATGTGCGATTCCATTAATCAGTGCCACAATTCGCAGGGAAACCAAAGCAGCAGGCGGCCTGTCATGCCTGCATAAATTGCTTGTATCTGTTCCAAATACCCGAGAGCCAACCAGAAGATGAAATTTGTACACTGCTGCCTTCGAGACCCACAACTCAGGTGGTAGATGAACTCTATAAAATATGTATTTGCGTAATCACCGGGGGTGAGGTCTGATTACCTCAATACGTTATATTGCTTGGGGGGTAATAGTGCGAATAAAATGATGACCATATCAGCCAGAGAGGTTATCATTAGCTTTCTTCATACTGTTCCATTGGTATTATTCAACTCTCATCCATATTTTACTCGAGGCGGCGGCGATAAAAATGATAAGGTCAGTGATGCGTGGCTGCTTTTAATTTAGATCCATTCCCAGCACAAAGTGCAACACAGAGTTATATGGATGGGTGGTTAAAGGTGAACAGCTGTATTGTTTTTTTTTTTTTTTAAAGTATTCTAATCCTGCAATGCATTACCGTTCTATTTCATCTAAGGTTCTAGAAATGCTGCCGTTATTTTGTAACAGCTTGGGAATCTGGTGATAATGTGTTCTTAGCATTTATTTCCTTGTTTCACAAATTATCTCCTTTACATGGAGAACAATTTAGGACATAGGCCCTGAGGAAACCAGATTTCAACAGGCTAGCTATTCTCAGAGGCAGACTGGCAGTCAAGCGTGGCTGAATCCCAATCCTGGCCAAATCATCCACAAACTCAAAGATCCAGGGTGTTTCCAGATTGTCACTATTTTTTTAGGTGGGATTCAATCACATACTAAATACACCAGGCTTCCTCAAACTCGACCCTCCAGATGTTTTTGGCTTACAACTCCCATGATCCCTAGCTAGCAGGACCAGTGGATAAGAAGAAGAAGAAGAAGAGTTTGGATTTGATATCCCGCTTTTCACTACCCGAAGGAGTCTCAAAGTGGCTAACATTCTCCTTTCCCTTCCTCCCCCACAACAAACACTCTGTGAGGTGAGTGGGGATGAGAGACTTCAAAGAAGTATGACTAGCCCAAGGTCACCCAGCAGCTGCATGTGGAGGAGCGGAGACGCGAACCCGGTTCCCCAGATTATGAGTCTACCGCTCTTAACCACTACACCACACTGGCTCCTACACCACACTGGCTAGGGATGATGGGAATTGTAGTCTCAAAACATCTGGAGGGCCGAGGTTGAGGAAGCCTGAAATAGACACTTATGGCAAAGACCTACTGTATTTATGCAACTGGGAAAGACTATTAGTAAACCCGAAATGAAAAATGCTCTCCTGAAAGTAATTAATGTGCCTACAATCTTAGACCCTCCAACATGCCACGGAGAGAAATCAGGACATGTGTCTTTTGGGGCTATTCTCTTGTGGGAACCAAAATAGGACATTCCAGGAGCCAATCAGAAGCCGGGATGGCTTCTGTATTTCTGGGATAGTTGACTGGTATACAATCTTACTTCCCATAGGCTGCAGTTTTATGCACACTTAGTACTGGTTTGTGACTCAACAGAGAGAACAAATCTATGATAGCAGAGGTGGGAGATCCAGTAATGCTGTTACAGTGGTACCTCAGTTTAAGAACAGTCCGGTTTAAGAATGATTTGGTTTTACAAACTCTGCAAAACCGGAAATAGTGTCTTGGTTTGAGAACTTTACCTCGGTCTAAGAACAGAATCCGAATGGTGGAAGGGCACCGCCGGCGGGAGGCCTCACTAGGGAAAGTGTGCCTCGGTTTAAGAACAGTTTTGGTTTAAGAATGGACTTCTAGAATGGATTAAGTTCGTAAACTGAAGTACCACTGTACTGTCACTTCCTCTGAAGGTCTAGTTTTTAATGCTAAGTATTTTGTTAATGTTCTGTTATGTTCAGAAATGTGTGCAGCAATCTGCCTCCTTTGTGTGTGCTTTTCAAGTTTATAAAATTATCCTGGCATGTATCTCTGCATAGATTTCTCATCCACTTGTCTTTCAAAATATGTAAGGTTATGCTCATGTTTTTCCTCAGCCTGCGTTAACAATTCTAAGGCATCTCTAGCATCAGAGAAACCAATAGCGACTGATTTCGTTTCAAATATATTTTGCTATGTTGAACTTGAAGGAACCACACAAATGTCAATTTCATGTGTGGTAGCCTGGGTACTGAATGTGATTTGGGAAGCCAGCGTTCAAATCCTCAATGAAATTTGCAGCGTAACTTTGGGCTCACCGCTTTCTCTCAGCCTAATCTTCCTCACAGGGTTGTTTTGAGGATAAAACGAGGGTGGGAGAACTTTGTAGGCCACTCTGAGCTCCTTGGAAGAAAGGTATGATAAAAATAGAATAATAGTTATCGTCGTCATCACAATGCCTCTCTGAATCTACATCAACCGGCATTCAAAAGAACAGAGTAGACCCCACTAAATTCAACGAGACTTGCTTTTGGAAAAGTTGCATTGCTGTTACAATCTGCTTTGCACAAATGCACATCCCTCGCTGTCCCCAAGTTCTGCTGTTGGGCTGGGCAGGTGTGGATTCTGACAGCTATGTGTTACAGGAAGACAAGAGGGTGCAGAAAAGCAGGTGGAACAAGGAAGAAGTGAGCAAGTAGCAAAGAGGGAAGAGGTGCCGCTGCCACCTCCATTTCCTCCCTCCTTGCCAATGTGTATTGTCATTCTCTTCCTTCCTGTTGCTGTGCTGCCGCCATGTGGAAGAGGTGTGCACCCTCAATTTGAATTGGAAGAGGGAGGGGAGGTGGCAGGTGATCCAGAACATGGGTGGCTGGGTGGAGCGTAAGAGATTGTTCAGCCCGGACACTGAGGTCCAGCTCTGAGGACCTTCTGGTGGTACCCTCACTGCGAGAAGTGAGGTTACAGGGAACCAGGCAGAGGGCCTTCTTGGTAGTGGCACCCGCCCTGTGGAACACCCTCCCATCAGATGTCAAATAAATAAACAACAATCTGACTTTTAGAAGACATCTGAAGGCAACCCCTTTTAGGGAAGTTTTTAATGTTTGATGTTTTATTGTGTTTTAAATATTCTGTTGGGAGCCACCCAGAGTAGCTGGGGAAACCTAGTCAGATGTTGTTGTTGTTGTTGTTGTTGTTGTTGTTGTTGTTGTTGTTGTTATGCATGGGACCTGCCAGTGTTAAAGTTATCCAGAAACGCACAGTCTGAGTGTCTTGTCTCAGTGTGCCTCCTTAATGAACCAGCCACGGAAGGAGAATCACAGCCATGTTGCCTTCTGTTGCTCTCAAGCATCCCTTCATAGACAAAGGTTTATGGAGGCTGCATGTTTTGAGAGCCTTTTGGTGCAGGGTATTCAGACACATTCCTCATTGAGACAGGGATAACATTCAAAAGCTTATTACCTTGTGATGGGCGACCAAGAAAAATTAGAAATAAATTAGGATTATATTGAGCAAGCTACACTGACTTTGTATGTTCATTTCACAGTCAGTTAAGTTTTACATTTGTTTTGTGAAATGTTTTTTTTAAAGAAAATAATTTGCCAACATTTGTTTTATTACTTCATGGTTTGTTTTACCTAAAGCCCTTTATTGCACTTTGATACCTAACAGCTTAATAATATGGATTGATTGCACTATAAGTCTTGTAGCAGCCTGGCCTACAGCTCTTTTTTAACTCTGCCAGTGCTTGATGGTGATGAATCACAAAACTCTAATTCAGAGATCATCAGTGCATGGATGTGAACATCAGGAACGGAAATAGTTCTAAAAGGTTTTTAATTTTGTTTTAATTGTTCCTCTTAGTTCTGAATTAGTTGAATTGGGGGAGGGTGGTGAACTGAACTAAAACATAGTGTGTTGTCAGAGACCTGTGTTTTGGGGGAGGGGGAAGATGAACTGTGGTAAGAAAATATTAATGACTAGAAAGAAATTATTAGTTTTAGTATGATCTTCCCCATTTCCATCAAACCATTCAAACTTGATACTTAGACTGTATGTCTTTTGAAGACAAAGACTGACATTGACAAATTTGCTGAATGTCTACCGGAGTCCACAGGACAAAGTAGGATCGATCGATCAATCAATCAATCAATTGGAATGACTACCATGTGTCATGAAGTGACCCTTTCAACCATACTGAAAATACACAGAGTGCACCATGGGTCACACTTGTATTTTAGGATCAGTATTCCACATTGGTTCTGTGTACACAAGTGCTGTGATTTCTATGCTAGCTGCAGTGCTTTTTGAAATGACCAGGTTCTACATGTGGAAAGTGTTTCCTGCTCATGGGAGTGCTGTTTTTAAACATCTTATCGACAGCATTGCGTGAGGAAAACAAAAGTAAAAAGCAGTGTTGATCTGCTTGCATGGGAACTTGCACAACCTGTTCCAGAAGCAGAAGTTGAAAACTGCTTTAGGACCTAACTCTTATTCCACTGTCAAAACTCTCCTATGTGAAATTGTGCGAACATTGGTGGAATAATGCTAGTGGCCATTTTCCTTCCACTTGTGGGTCATTGTTGTTTTTGAATCTAGCCCATTGGCATATTATAATACTGTGTTGACACTTGTAACCAAAGATCAGAAAGCTTCATGACTGGGCAAGACTTTACTGTGGATTTAAATGGATTCAACACTTGGGAATCACTCAACTGCAACCTGGTCTAACGTCCAAAATTAATGTGACAATAAATTGATGGGTCACTGAATCAAGCAAGTTGGACTTCTGGATTGCCATGCCAAAAAGTTTGAGAATCGCTGATCTAAGAAGACTACCATTTTGCCATTGTTTGATTTGTGTAATTACCACCGGAACTTCAACCATGATTATGGAGGTTATGCTTCTAAAGAAATAACTATTTCTTGATAAATATCAGTCAGCGCTTCATTGTCACAAATGATTTCCATAAAATATATTTCTTGCTATGGAGAGAAGACCGCTCCTCTGAAGAAAATGTAGAAGCGTGAAAGCACAAGGTGTCTGGATTTGTAGGCATAACGACTGAAAGAAATCTCAGTTTTTATCATTTTTACTGTACAGTTCACTCTAAGGTTGTTTCAGGAAGGTGCGAAAGTCAAGAGAACATTTTAACATTAAATGTGCAAAGATTTTCACACATAGGCATTGACATAAGGAAAACATTAATATCCTTCATTGATTTTGACTGCGTCCTTTGTAAGTGAAAAGGCAAAACAATTTAATTTAGGTCATTCATAATTTCAGATTTCAAAATTTTAATCCATAATGCAATTTCACAGTTGCGGTCCATTCATACTAAGGCACGAGTGGGAAACCTGTGGTAGTCCAAATGCTCTTAGACTCCAGTTCCCATCATTCCTGACCATTGACCATGCTGGCTGAGACTGATGGGACTTGGAGTTCAACAACATCTGGAGGGCCACAGATCCCTCACCCTTGTACTAGGTACTGTTTTTTACATTAAGTCTCCCCATGAAGACAAGTATACTTACATAATAAGAAAGGCACATATCTGTACGATGGGACCACCACACAAGTCTTGGGCTACACATTGTATTTAGGTATGACTGCTCTGTCAGATGTTGGGTGCATAGTGGTACCTCAGTTTTTGAACATAATCCGTTCCAGAAGACCGTTCAAATTCTGAAGCTTTTGAAAACCGAAAACTCAATACGGAAGCCTCAACACAGAAAATTCAATACAGAAAACCGAACACAGAAGCCGCGTGGCATGTTCGACTTCCGAGGCGTGTTCGAAAACCGAAGCATTTACTTCTGGGTTCATGGCGTTCGAAAACCGAAATGTTTGTCAACGGAGACTTTCGAAAACCGAGGTACCACTGTATAAGGAAGCAGCAAGAAACAGTATCAAAAGTGGCTCTGATTTACTGAAATGAACTCATAATTTTAGATATTTGAAATACACCGCACAAACAAATGCCACCTAGGTCCTAGGTCTACACCCTTCAAAGACATACTCTCCTCTTTTCTCTGAGATCAGCACAGATCACAACATGTACATGCTAGTCTACTGTACATGCATGGCCACTATGGATGTAGTGTGCATTGGGGTGTACAGTAACATTCAAGCCAATATGAGCAAGTTGGGCTTATGGGTGACATCCGATAGATATGGTTCCGATATCACCTTGATGTGTACATCTCACCTTGACCAAGCATCAGGGCTCATGTCTCATTTTGTGACTTTTAAAACTATTTAAAAGTCTGTAAACATCTGTGTTCTGAGACACCTTGGCCAATTACAGCTCCGGGTAGTTAGTTTACTTCAGGTTTTCAAACATTACAGATGCTCTTTGAACACTACAAAAAGTTATCCAGGATTGAAATTCTTCTTGGCTGTCAAATATGAAGCTTCACTTGAGCTTTGATGGTAAACTGAAACCTTTTACATCTTTACAAGAAACTCGTATCCATTTTTGGTCCCGACTTAAAAGTATCAAAATGGTCACAAAGGGTCCTGCTTTGAAGTGGCCTGTAAATGCATGCAATCAGATCTGTGATCTATAATGATCGTGTCCTTCCAGTACCTAAAACATAAATTTGTAACTTTCCTTCCAGAAGAGTCACTGAATGGTGACCTAGCTCTGATCGCAATGTTTCAGAATTGTGAAATTATGCATCCAGAGATGAATTTTGAACTTCAGAAGTTTGAGGAAAAATTTAGAATCAGAAGGGAAGGAGAATCTGTGGATTGGTTTTTCGTTTTGTTTAGTTTGCTAATGTGAATGGCTCTACAACATGCTGAGAAACACTGATCTTACTGGATCATAGAATCATAAAAATGTAGAGTTGGCAGGGAGCACAAGGCCCATCGAGTCCAACCCCCTGCAATGCAGGAATCTTTTGTACAATGTGGAGCTCGAATCTTCAGTTGCAACTGAGAGTAGAAGGTCTCCAGGCAGGCTGGATCAGCTGTTGGTCAAATCTGTTATTGCATGGTTTTGGAGTTCCATAAAAAGCAATAGTTAATATCCAGAAACAACCTGTGTGATATTTTAGGGGCGTAACAAGTGTGTGCAGGAAATCGGAAGCTGCCTTTACCAAGTCAGAGCATTGGTCCATCTCACTCAGAACTGCCTACTGCAATGAAGGGGATATTCCCATCCTTACCTGGAGAAACCAGATATGAACCTGAGACATTTGGCAGGGAAAGCATATATTCTACCACTAAACTACTGCCTGTCAAAAGCACTATTACACAGAATAGGGTAGTTACTATAATTTATATATCCAGCTGTTATTTGGCTTTAGGAGCTGCCGTATTTCACTCACTATACTGCAGACATTCCCCCAGTCAGTTCAGGCTTTTGGGTATTAGCATTGCCATAAATATATACCTTGGACAGGGCTTTGCTTTAGCCAGAACTCACCGGAACAGTTCCAGCACCTCAGGTGGGTGCCATTGCCATTATAAGAGAACAAGGGAGGCGTTCATGGTGAGTTCCAGCACCTCTTTTTCTAGAAAAATAGCAGTGATTTTCTATTTCACTTTAATACATTGTAGCACCTGTTCCGAGCCTCATCTAGTTCCTATTCGTGCTCAGTGTATCACTAGATTATATGGAAACCACACAACCTTATAGTTTTTTTCAAGCTATATACTCTCAGGGTGGGGTGTATGGGGTGTTAGGGGAGGGGTAGTACCCTGATTGGGAACATGTTGTGCTCCTTCTGGGGTAACTTGTTGACCTCACCTGTGGCTCTCACCTGTGGCTCCGAGAAGCTGTCAACATGCAACAGCGGCCACACCCCATGAAATGGCTTTGACTAGCCAGCTAAACCAGGTGAGGTACACTCCATTGTCTCTCAAGACAGACAGATGCCCACAACTCTCAGGGTACCATCCCCACTTTTACCTTCTGCAAAGAACCCCTTGGAATTTTGCCACTAGACCTCTGAACACAGCAGAGGATTCTGGGTAGTTTTCTGTGACATATGGTAAATTCATGCGGGACGCTTGACAAGTCTTGGACTTTACTCATTGTTGAGCCACATGGACTGAGAGTACACTTACCCCAAACTCATATGGCTTCCCATTGGAGAGGAAAACAATGTGGGCAGGTTGTCTCTCAAAGAAGCATGTCCAATGATTTTTTTTTTTTAAGAACTCAGTTTTCAAGGAACCAGAGTATTCTCTGGGACAAAGTTTGTAAACTATTGACATAATCCATAGAAAATGACTTTGGACTGTGTAGACAGTACATAAAGGTGAAACTCAAAAAATTAGAATATTGTGGAAAGGTTAATTTCTTTCAGTAATTCAACTTAAAAGGTGAAACTAATATGTGAGATAGACTCATGACATGCAAAGCAAGATATGTCAAGCCTTTATTTGTTAAAATTGTGATGATTATGGCGTACAGCTGATGAGAACCCCAAATTAACAGTTTCAACTTTGGGGTTTTCATATCTCGCTTTGCATGTCATGAGTCTATCTCATATATTAAACTCCAGTAGCTAATGAAAACAATTACTTACATACTTTTCCACGCTATTCTAATTTTTCGAGTTTCACCTGTACATCACTGAGAAATATAGAAATGTGTACCAGATTAAATGTAACTTCTTACCATTCCCAAACCACACTTCAGTTGAGCTCTGGATATAGAAACCAAGTAACTCTCACATCTTTACTAAACCATTTTCAGAGCTATTTGCATTATGCAATAAAGTCTAAATTTGCAGCAATATTTAGTGCAGATTGCAGTCAACCCTATTTGTACCATACCATTTTACAGTTTATTGGCTTTATTAACTGAATTGGTGTTTTCTGTTTTGTTCTCTAATGTAAGGGAAACATGTTTCTCCTGCTCCCTCTCATCTGTAAGCCACCTTTCTAAATGAGGTGTTTCTTACATTTTTCTGTTTCTAGTGAAGATAATTTAATATACAAATAGCCCCAATTCATGATAATATATGTTGACAGCCTGATAGCCAGTTGTGAATTATATAATCTCACACAGCCAAAATGGAGCCTGCTTTCTTATCAGGTCAATAAACAACATTGCCATGGAAAGGTCTGATTCCATGCATATATAATTTGGAAATCCAGCAACAATTTTTTTGGGCACCAGTTCTCAAATTAAATTGGATATATGTCTAGTTCATGCTGCAATACATAAATTATACTCACTGACTCACCGACATAGTACAACACAGAGGTATGCCATGGTTGCAGTTCAGATCATTTCTAGAAAAATACAGTTTGGGGAGCTGATGGGACGTGGTCACTTCTTACAATATGCTTTTTGTGTAACTGAGTAGAATAAACAGGTGGCAGTTAAGAATGGAATTAATGTTGCTTTTTCATGGCAGAAATATTCAAAAATGGTGCTTATGAAAGAATCGGGTTGGCCCAAGCTTCTGTGTGTTTTCACAGTAAAGTGGCAATTTAAATGTGTGTGTGTGTTGTGTGTGTTGTGTGTATGCCAGTTGCAGCTGCCACAAAGGGAGTGGAACAATAGGAAGATGAAACATCTAAGTGTTGTGATCCGTGCTGACGTCTCATCCTGATCAATGCCTGCGTGGAAAAGATCGTATTGGCAGAAATTTATATATAGGCCAAAGAAAGCCGCACACTTTCTTTGTAAAGGTAATGGCACATAATACTTGTGGTGTTATGAAATGTTGCCTTTAGGGCTTCTCATACCGACTAGCCCTTTCCTGCCGACAGCTGATAGGAGCCAGAATAGTGGCTTCTTCCTTTTAGCAAATATGATTGCCTAAGTCTCTTCTCGCTGCATTCGTAAAGCAGGTTGACAGCTCCATTAAACAAAGGATGCAGCATTCCTCTCATCCCTATACATTTTTAATGCTAATGCATACAGATTTTCCTTCAGGAAATGTTTCTTTTTTATGATCAGTGCCCAGATTAAAATTTTAACAACTTTCTTTTAAACTTTAGAGGAGAGGTGTTCTTAACACATTTGCAGCCAGGGTTAAGAGGAGAAATTTGTCATTCACTGGTATCACTTCAAAGAAAGTCATCCTCTAGACTGAATGCTCCTACTTTGTCTTCACTCCCTGGGACTGAAGCAATGTATCGGAATGTCCCTAAGGGCACATTGTACATCCTGTTTCACAAATGAAAATAGGGACTCTCTTGTGTGCTTGTTAACACCCCTGTTCTCATATCCAAGATCACAGTCTGAATCCCAGTTCTCACAAGTAATTACATATTACTGAAGGTTCATCTCTTCCTGATTTAAGCTACATTCATTTCTCCCGAAATATTATTCACCTTAAGGTCCTAGGATGGGAGATAACCTCTCCTGCACTCATGTCTGAAGCATGTGTATTAAAAATGATTAAAAAAAACCCCAACAGTTTTCTTAAAAACAACCCTCCAGATGCTTTTGGACTCCAGCTCTCCCCCCAGCCCATGCCATATAATAATAATAATAATAATAATAATAATAATAATAATAATAATATGGCTAGGGCTGGTGGGAGAGCTGGAGTCCAAAAGCATCTGGAGTATGGCCAGTATGACCAATGCTCAGGTGTGGTGGCATCTGTAGTTCATCAACAACTGAAGTGCCTCAGGTTCCATCTCCACCCCAGTTTTAAAGATATACATTGCAACAAAGTCAGTTGCACTTGTTATGGAACAGCTGCAAATGAATAAATTTCAGTGGCATTTGCTATCTGGATAACGGAATACTTGAACCACTGTAGTCTCTACATGGGGCTACCTTTGAAGGTGGCTTGGGAACTACAACTAATCCAGAATGTGGCAGCTAGACTGATGACTGGGAATGGACACCGAGACTATATAACATCAATCCTGAAGGATATTCACTGGCTCCCATGTTTCTGAGCACAATTCAAAGTGTTGGTGCTGACCTTCAAAGTCCTAAGCGCCCTTGGCCCAGTATACCTGAAGGAGTGTCTCCACCCTCCATCATTCAGCCCAGACAATGAAGTCCTCCTCTGAGGGTCTTCTGCTAGTTCCCTCACTGCGAGAAGTGAAGTTACAGAGAACCAGGCAGAAGGCCTTCTTGGTAGTGGCGCCATCCCTGTGGAACCTCCTCCCTTCAGATGTCAAGGAGATAAAGAACTACACAACTTTTAGAAGACATCTGTATTAGGAAGTTTTTAAATGTTTGATGTTTTATTATGTTTCCGTATATGCTGAAAGCCGCCCGGTGTGGCTGGGGCAACCCAGTTGGATGGGCAGGGTACAAATAATGAAATTATTATTATTGGTTGACCATGGACTTGTCACCTTCTCTCAGCCTGGTCTACCTCATAAGGTTGTTTTGAGGATAAAATAGGTAGAGGGAGAACTATGTAAACCACCTTGAGCTCCTTGGAGAAAAGATGGGATAGAAATGCAATAAAAAATAAATAACAAGATGCATGTGTGCACAGGCTTAGTGAAGCCACTTTGTCTCTCCAACCTTACCTTAGCTATACTGCGCACATATTTTTCCCCTGGGGTGGGGTGTGTGTGTGCAGGATCTAGCAGAACCAAGTAGTCTCAGCTATGGCTAGGCAAATAATCCCCTTCCAAACCTGCAGGTGGCAACATTTGGGGGGGGGGGCAACTTTTCTTACAGGAGGAGGTTGTAGAATGTTTTAAGGAGCAGAGAGTTTACCAGTAAAAGCACAATGAGCAACATCTCTCCCCCCCCCCTTCCAACTTTTTTTTCATGCTAAAGAATGATGCCACTCTATTTGTGAATGGAATATACTGGGAACAGTTTAAGGAGTCCAGAGAATCAAGATGCATTTGTGTGTGTGTGTGTGTGTGTGTGTGTGTGTGAATTATTTTTTTAACCAAAAATTTCGTCTATTCATGCAAAGCTTACTAAAAGAGATACAAGGCAAGTAAATTGAAGAATTAAGAGCGGAAAGTCCTAAGCATCAGATAAGCCCAAGGACAAATTATAAGGATATGATGCCCCAGGGCAATAGAGGGCTTCTAACATCACCATATAATATCTGATGTTTGATGGAGCACTATTAAATATTATGGGAGACTAGGGCTCTCATCAACACATCTGTTAACATGGCCCTTGAGGTATTTGAGGGTGCAATGCAGGTAACTCCTTGAGAGCTTTTAACCTCATTGTGAACAGTTATATAGTGCCAAAACTAGGTGCCTTGGTTTTCTGAGGATGCCCAATATCACACAATAAAGTTAAAATAGAGACTCAGGAGAGACATTTTCTGCTTGATGCCGAAAAGAATTTCAACAGTGTTAGCAAAAACGATAAGAGCAATTACTCCTTCTATGGGCTGAGGTTGGCTTTTTATTTCATTCACTAGCAAAGATGGAGCAATTAACTTGTGGGTTACAAAGGTCTCTGCAGGGGGAAAAAATAAGCTCTATATAAGGGCGACAAGAAAATCTGTCTATAAAAGGAATGGCCTGTCTCTTTTTTTCTCCCCCCCCCCTAGAGCTGTAGGAATATATACTGCAGCTATATTGAAATTGCACCCACATTTGACAAAACTTCGAACTTCCCATTTTTACTTTGATCAAGACGTTATAAATCTAGTCTTAAGAAACAGTGACTACTCTTTGCTATTTTATGAGACAATACATCAAATTTGCATGAGTATTGGTGGTCAAATCCATGCATAACACAATTGTGTTTCAAATACAGATTTTGTATGTCCAACTACTCACATCAGTAACATAGTGGTAGAGTACAATGCATGTAGATATAAGGCCCCTGGTTCAATCCCTGGTATCTCTAGAGAGGTCTGGAATAATGTCTCAACCCACCTTGAAATCTGTAGAGCCACTTCTAGTCAGTGTAGACAATACTGAGATAGATGGCGATTTTACTCCGTCTAAGACAGCTTCCTATATTCCTAACAATAATAAATCTTACATGTGTATATATATTTCAATATATGGTACAATATGGTCCAATTCTAAATGTTTAAACCTCTAAACATGTTGGTTTCTTATCCAGGTGGATGGAGATATCATTGTTCTAGAGACCATATGCTTCTGATATGATTAAAAAGGTAGCAGAATATGGACTATGCTTATATAATCAAATCACCATTTAATTGGGGATTACTTTCAAAGAATGACTATGTTTTGGGCAGCTCAAATTGGGTGGATTCACCTTTAAATGTGAATGCAGATGATTTTCTCCTGCATCCCATGTATAAAAAATAAGGAACATCATGCTATATCTATATACTGTTGCAGCACATTCTTCTCAACCCATTGGGCCAGTTTGGGGCTCTCTTAGTATGGAAGGGGTGGTTGACCACCGCATTACAAGTGTGCATGCACACGAAAGCTCATACCAAGAACAAACTCAGTTGGTCTCTAAGGTGCTACTGGAAAGAATTTTCTATTTTGTTTCGCATTACAAGTGTGGAAGAAGGCAGCTTGTCTGACCTGTCCAACGTCCATGCATTGGAGATAGTGGTACTTGTTTAGATGCCCCCCTGCCCTTCCCAAACTGAAACCCTGCCAACTTTTTGTTTTGCCACTCCTGCTCCATGTGACACTGATGCATATCAGCACATGTCAGCGAGAAATGAAATGAGAAAAGAAAAGAGGGGTGGGGGTGGGGGGGGAAGAAGGATCACGTTGTTTGACTTGAAGATGTAAATGCAAAGCTACATCTGATGCCTGGATTCAATTTTCAGAGCGACTTTCTCATTATAAAAATGCTAAGAAAGAACCCGCCGTTATCATATCAGTCTATTGACTGGGGAGAATAGGCCCCCGACTGTCAAGGAAAGATAGCCAGTGCTGAAAGATTCACATAGTAAGATAGGCTAGCCTTGCATCAAGGGAACTATTTTCTATGGGCTAGACAAAGGGTTGTGTTTGGGATTTATTCCCACATAACCTCACTGTAACTTCTGCTACACTTTATATATGCTGCTCACAGAAACCTACCTTGTTATAAAGTCTTCTTGCTTGATAAACTTGGCTTGTGCTTTGGATTTAACTTCAGGTCAATGGGAGCTCAGTGGATTGATCTTGCTGCATTTACGATTGAGGTCTCGGGCTGCAGCACATGGAATATGCAGCATGTTTGGGATTGCAACAATTCTCTGGGGCTGCTACCCACTCCAAAGGAAACTGGTCTCACTGTCTGACATAGTCCAAGGAGGATTTTACTCCATATCCTTTCTTTGGAAAAAGGCAAGAAAATTATAACCTTATATTGAACATTTCTATAAAGGGTTCTGTTTTGGTATGCTTCTCCCACTCGAGAAATAATGGTCTTGAGATAGGGTTCCATTCATTTACAGCTACCTTTTTGACTTACACGGAGCTGGCATTATTATAAACACCAAACAGTAGGTTACAAGCGGGGACCTGCAGCAATGCATACCCATCACAAAGTCTCTTGTTATAATATACCGAGATAAAACAGCTACTTGATCTAAAAAAAGAGCAAAGTCAGAAGGAAGAAAATACAAGTAAAGGAGATATCGAAAGAAGGAGAAAGCAAGAGAAAAGGAAAAGAGAGAGAGAGAAACTAAAGAAAGAATAAAATAAAAGGAATTCCGGCTCTCTGCAACTACACATGATAAGATCCAACCATTCTATCTTCTACAAACCAGTATGTTTTCAATCTTCAGATACAGTGGAGCCTCTGGATACGAACTTAATTCGTTCTGTGGGTCCGTACGTACCCCGAAAAGTCTTCAAGTCGAGGTGCCGCTTCTGTGCATGTGCATGGCGCGATAGAGCACTTCTGCACATGCACGAAGTGCATAGAGCGCTTCTGTGCATGCATATACACTTTCGGGTTTACTGCATTCGCAACCCGAACGTTACGTAACCCGAGATACCACTGTACAGATATAACGAATTCATTTTCTCTTTCATGCAAAAAGTCCATAAGAAATTTCCAATCCTTATGTTAGTAATGATTTTTCTTTAATTAAACATGGGGACCTGCAACAAATGTTGATGTGTATTCCAGACCCCTAATAGAAGTGTTACTGTTCATGGCTACAGCCAGCCTGGAACAGGAACCTTGTAGCACTTTTTTTCCTTTCCTTTTCACCTTCTAGCAACCTTCCCTGACTGTGCTCCATAGTGCTAAAGGTAATATTCTCCTGGTGGGTCCTGGGAAAGATGGTGGAAAGATGTCCTCATTGAGGTGCCTTTTGCTCTTGCTTTATAGTCATTTTGACGCCAAGTAAAAGCTCACCTTTTCTTGTCAGAACAAAATAAAAAATAAAAAAAATCCTTTCAGTAGCACCTTAGAGACCAACTAAGTCTGTTCTTAGTATGAGCTTTCGTGTGCATGCACATCTGAAGAAGTGTGCATGCACATGAAAGCTCATACCAAGAACGAATTTAGTTGGTCTCTAAGGTGCTACTGGAAGGATTTTTTTTTTTTTTTTACTATGGCAGACCAACACGGCTACCTACCTGTAACTTTTCTTGTCAGGTTTTTGGAAGCAGAAGGGTGAAGTCATTTCAGAGGTTTGGTTGCCCCTATTCCTCTCCCAGAGCTACAGTTCCCAGACTGGTTTCACAAGCAATCCCTCTTCACAGGGAACACTGGGAATTGTAGCTTTGAGAAGGGAATAGAGTCCCCTGGTGACTGAGCACCCTTCACAAACTTCAGGTAACAAAATTCTTTGGAAGAAGCCAAACATGCTTTAAACATATAGTGTGAATGTGTCCATGATGAATTGTGCCAGGAAACAGAGGCAACAAGTACAGCTGCTGCCACCTTCTAAATCAAAGGAGCTGCAGGTATAGAACATTTCAGTAACCTAACCTGGATATAACCAAGGCATGTACAAACCTGGCCAGGTCTAAACTTTTCAGGAATTGGTCTCGCTTGAGTAGCATCCTAAGCTGGGCAAAGTCACTCCAATTGCTATTTGCTATTTAGTGGAGAAAAAAACATCAATAAGCATAAGTATTCTTGCAGGGAGCAATGTTATACAGTGGAACCTCAGTTTTCGAACGTATTCCATTCCGGAAGACTCCCAAAATATTCAAAAACCAGAGATAAAAGGGTGGTTGGCAAAATCCATTGAAAAAATGGAAAAACGCGACGCAGAAGCCGTTTGACTTCTGAGGCGCGTTTGAAAAGGGAAGCATTCACTTCCGGGTTTTCGGCATTTGGGTTCCGAATTGTTCATCGACAGAGACGTTCGAGAACCAAGGTTTGACTGTATCATATTTTTAAATAATTGACTAAAGTGTGTGGGCAAATCCTGGCTAACTTGGTATAGTGAAGAAACACATTGACTTAGCAACATCTACCTCTTCCAAACACCCTGTGGAATAGTCCTGTATAACTTGAAAACTTTAAATGCTAGTTGGTTCAAATAAAAATGATATCAAAAAGGAGTCTCTGGACTCTCTACTACTTTGTACACAGCATTTCATTAATGCAGTTAAGCGTTTATTAAATTTGTTGTTGCTAGTTACCAGCCCTCTGGTTTTTATGGATAGGAAGATTACAGCTTACTGCTACTTGAATTAAACTTTCTAGTTTTTATTTGGATTTTTAAAGCCTTCCTATAAATTGCTAGAACCAAAATATACACCAACGCCGTGAAAGTAAAACAGGAAATCTTTAAAGAGCTGCAATCCAGAAAATGTGTATGTCTATCACGGATCATAAATATAGCCACAGATAATTGTAAACATATGGTAAGTTACTCCTAAATAGTTATATTCTGGGAACATAATTGTGCCATATCGTTTGCTGAAATCACTGAATACTCATAACTTGGAAATCTGTGAAAATATCCTCAATGCGTCTCCAGCAAGCACATATACAAACAAACAAACAAACAAACAATGGAGAGAATATGGTATGTGTGTGTGTGTGTGTATGGGTCTCTGAAATTATTTGTCTAAACTTTGCTAGGTTTCTTACCTGCAGGCACCTCTCTTATGACTGCTATTTTCTTAACCCTCAAAACACTTCTGGAGATTAAGGATGCGACCCCATGCACAAGAAGCTGGCATAAAGCTAGCCGCTGTAATTTAAGCAAGCATAACATTACATCAGATCCAAAATCTGCACAGCAGTGGAGCTGTTGCTTCTTCTCTGCCTAAGCCTGGCAGAGGAAAAACAAACCTGCCAGTCCATGTGAACATGCTGAAAAGGCTTAGCATTTTCCCACTGGCTCTGGTTCTCCTCCACCCCCACCCCTGAATGCTCCTTTTTGGGGACTGGCACCAGCGTTGGGTCAGATATATGAATGTTACAGTACCATATCTTCATCTGAGTTGGCTGAGCCAGGAAACAGATGGCTGTGCCACAGATCTATTGGATCCTAAGCTGCTCATCCCAATGGATCTTGCCATAGCATAGCCCTCTTAGTGAATCCTTCCATAAAGGTAAAG
Source organism: Lacerta agilis (assembly GCF_009819535.1). NCBI lineage: Eukaryota > Metazoa > Chordata > Lepidosauria > Squamata > Lacertidae > Lacerta > Lacerta agilis. The sequence goes on along the minus strand of NC_046315.1, from coordinate 89,170,817 downwards.
GTAAAAGGTAAAGGGACCCCTGACCATCAGGTCCAGTCGTGTCCGACTCTGAGGTTGCAGTGCTCATCTCACTCTATAGGCCAAGGGAGCCGGCGTTTGTCCGCAGACAGCTTCCGGGTCATGTGGCCAGCATGACAAAGCCGCTTCTGGCGAACCAGAGCAGCACACGGAAACGCCGTTTACCTTCCCGCTGGAGCGGTCCCTAGTTATCTACTTGCACTTTGACATGCTTTCAAACTGCTAGGTGGGCAGGTGCAGGGACCGAGCAACGGGAGTTCACCCCGTGGCAGGGATTCGAACCGCCGACCTTCTGATCAGCAAGCCCTAGACTCTGTGGTTTAACCCACAGCGCCACCTGGGTCCCTTGAATCGTTCCATAAGCACCCTTAAAACAGGAAAGGCTGCTCTTTCAGAACACCCACTGCAGCCAGTGTGGTGTAGTGGTTAAGAGTGGTAGATTTGTAATCTGGGGAACCGGGTTGGCGTCTCCGCTCCTCCACATGCAGCTGCTGGGTGACCTTGGGCTAGTCACACTTCTCTGAAGTCTCTCAGCCGCACTCACCTCACAGAGTATTTGTTGTGGGGGAGTTACAGGTTGTTGTGGTGGAGGAAGGGAAAGGAGAATGTTAGCCGCTTTGAGACTCCTTCGGGTAGTGATAAAGCGGGATATCCAATCCAAACTCCTCCTCCTCCTCCTCCTTCTATACCCTTGATATTGGGCAGGATTCATCACATCAGAAAGCACTACTACGCCTACAAATTCCATTCCTTTCTGCCAAGTTATAGATGGTTCAGAAATGGCACAGAATCCACCATAAAAATACCTTGGATTTGTTTGCCTATAATATGGCTCACTTTATCCACCCTGGAGGGGCTATAATGCCCAAAAAATATCTTTAACTTCTGCCAAAAAGGAAAAAAACATTTCCCCCCATAATAATGAATGGGAATATTGTTTTTTCTTCTTTTCTGAATCAGGATTGGATTCCTATCAATACGCCAAATTAGATATCTGTTGAAGCACTTAGGGCCAAAGTAAGTAGTTTTCTGAAGTGTAAAATCAGGCCCCCAAAAGCAATATTATGGTCTCAGTGGATATCCCAAGTTCATACCAATATTCCTCAAGTATCCCTTGATACTGTCAAACAACAACAGCAACGGTTTGGTATTGAAATAATTATGAAACGTATTATTTCTCAAAAGGTGGGACGGATCTACACTCATGGTTTATAACGTTAAAGAAGGATTAATGAATGATCTACATAATGTAATAGGCACATTACGTTTTGCTTGTAATGTTAATAATGCAGTATTAAAATGTGACCCGAGAGGCCGCTGTAGAACAACCCAGAACGGGCAGTAAGGAAAACTGCACTGTTATGGAGGAAACAATACTTTGGGACATTTTAAATTTATCAGTATGCCCTGTGATATTTTAGAACAATTCATCTAATATCGTTCTAATAAAGTTTAAAAAGTCAGTGTAGATCCAGCCATGGTCCGAAGGAACACATTGCAGCAATATTGTGCCTGGATGGAGGCCATCTTGAGTTCCATTTTTGGAAAACAGAAAATATAAATAGGAAGAAGAAGAAGAAGAAGAAGAGTTTGGATTTGATATCCCGCTTTTCACTACCCGAAGGAGTCTCAAAGCGGCTAACATTCTCCTTTCCCTTCCTCCCCCACAACAAACACTCTGTGAGGTGAGTGGGGCTGAGAGACTTCAGAGAAGTGTGACTAGCCCAAGGTCACCCAGCAGCTGCATGTGGAGGAGTGGAGACACGAACCCGGTTCCCCAGATTACGAGTCTACCGCTCTTAACCACTACATCACACTGGCTCTCACACCACACTGGCTCTAGGATATTATTAAAATCAAAGTGTATGCGGTTGTTTGTGTGAGAGTGATGCCGCGTAGCAAGAAATGAACAATACTATACCAAAGTGTGCTTGATACTACAGGAGTAAGTCCAGCTGAATACTTAAATAGGAATTAGAATAACCCACCTGAATGATCATTCTTGCACTTGTCAGAAGCGCTCTAAAATGACTGTCGTCTTACGGGTAATTCAGTGAGGACGGCATCTCCCTTCCGTTCAACGCCTGACAGTAGCTAAATCCTAGCTTAAAGGGGAGTGTATGATATATTACATTTTGCTGCTATTGTTTCCTGCAGCAGCCAGACTCTCGTTCCCTCACCTCACTCTCCTGCTTCCGCCTTGCTACTGATTATACCCAAACCTGCTCATTTTAAAAGATCAGATGAAATCACAGTCTGAAGTGGTATGGCTGCAGGGTAGCTTGAAGGGACTAGTCCAGAACAAGTTAGGCAAGCGGCTTATTTTTCACAGTGGCTCGAGGAGCTGGGAGGGGGAAACAAGGTGTCACCATGGAGAAAAACCTTTAGATATTCAAAACCAATCTTATACTATAAAAGAGAGGGAGTGAAAATCCTCTGAAAGCTATGCAGGCATCTGCTCGGAGTATTGTGCTTAGAAAGGCAAATGAAATGGGTGGAACAATTTAAATATTTTCAAGGAAAGATTATTCTGCCCTTAAGGTACCACACACAGCAGTTCAATTTCCAAATATTCAGAAATAAGAAACGTTGCAGTTTTTCTTGGGCAACAGGTGTGTAGTTTACAGAGCGCAGGTGAAAGAACTCCTGCAGCAGCTTCTAGCTAGGATGTTAGCAGTAACTGGGTGGCCCAAATGAGAAGCAAGATGGAATTAGGTCCAGGAACACATAAATGTATACGCATAAGGCAGGCAGGAAGACAAGGTGGGGAACAGGCATTCCAAACAGATGATAGGCTAAAGGGACAGATTTATAAAAGTGCAAGGTATATAGAAGCAAACATCTAAAATGAGCAGGCTTGCACAGCTGAAGAAATCCCAAACAAACCCTACAGATAAAACCGGTCCTGCACCTGTGTGGTGTAGTGGTTAAGAGCAGTAGACTCGTAATCCGGTGAACCGGGTTCACATCTCCGCTCCTCCACATGCAGCTGCTGGGTGACCTTGGGCTAGTCACACTTCTTTGAAGTCTCTCAGCCCCACTCACCTCACAGAGTGTTTGTTGTGGGGGAGGAAGGGAAAGGAGAATGTTAGCCGCTTTGAGACTCCTTCGGGTAGTGATAAAGCGGGATATCAAATCCAAACTCCTCCTCCTCCTCCTCCTCCTCCTCCTCCTCCTCCTCCTCCTCCTCCTCTTCTTCTCCTCTGTGTGGTCCTGTTTTAATGAACTCAAGAGATGGCAAACACAGGTGTTTGATGGATATAGGGATCATTTCCTGCGGTGTATGCTTATTCCTTTGTGTCCAGCTCTTGCCTCTGGTGACATGAGTTTTGCCTTTTCACAAGGCCACCTAAATCCAGCAGGCTGCACTGGGGCCCCGTGTCCCTCCAGAAATTGTTGGACTACAACTTCCATCATCCCTGACTGGAGCTGATGGGAGCTAGAGTCCAACAACATCCAGAGATGTTCCCAGCCTGGCATTAGGCGGTAAAGGCATCTGCCTGGGGCGGCTGAGCTCCAGGGAGTTATAATGGTCCAACCAGGGTCCTGATATCAGCAGGGTGGGCCACTCGCCTGTAGGTGTGGGGCAACACTTCCTGTAGTGGCTCACTGACTGTGGAATTCCCTCTTCCCAGAGAAGCAGATGACCACCACATTATTGGGCTTCAAGTATCAGGTTAAGACACTTGTTCATCCAGACCCCTTTGGTGAAATTTTATTAGATTGTCCAAGGTCCTAGAGTCATTGCAAATTACTGCTGTACTCACTGTCTGTAATGCCTTTTGCACGATTGATTGTTTTGTTGTAGGTCTGTCATTAAAATTTTGTTTCATTAGCTTCTCTCTTCCCAAGTTTCGCCTTGCCTTTTGGAAGGAGCTTGTTTATAATGATTACATGCAGTTCTGCTGGTGTATGTATAATCTGCTTTTGTATAGAATATAACCTGGCAAGGTGAGGATGCTCTCTGAAGTGGCAATTTATAGATTTGCTCTTGATTGAGGAAAAAAATAAGCACCACAGTGTCTATGCTGCTTCTATTAATAGCAGCATTTGCATATTTGTTATTATGCCGACCCGATTGCAAAGCATTTTAAACTATTTTTCATATAGTTTAAAATATGGGTTCTAGCCTAAGGTGCAATGGTATGACAAGATCCTCTGGGATGAGCAACTTAGGATACAGTGGATCTCCAGTTTAGACAGCCTATTCCTGCCTTAGCCAGGCTCAGTCCCCAATTTCAGCTCAGCTGAAGAAAGAGGCACCAATTTCTAATAATAATAATTTGTTGTTGTTGTTGTTGTTGTTGTTGTTGTTGTTGTTGTTGTTGTTGTTGTTATTTATACCCCACCCATCTGGCTGGGTTTCCCCAGCCACTCTAGGCAGCTCCCAACAGAATATTAAAAATATGATAAAACATCAAACATTAAGAACTTCCCTAAACAGGACTGGATTCAGATGTTTCCTAAAAGTCAGGTAGTTGTTTATTTCCTTGACATCTGATAGGAGAGCGTTCTACATGGCGGGCGCCACTACCGAGAAGGCCCTCTGTCTGGTTCCCTGTTACCTCACTTCTCGCAGTGAGGGAACTGCCAGAAGGTCCTCAGAGCTGGACCTCAGTGTCCGGGCTGAACGATGGGGGTGGAGACGCTCCTTCAGGGTATACTGATTGTGGGGGCCTGATGCGATGACCTGATGTTACATATGTGCGATTGCAAGGGGAACGTGGGGGCAGCACAGTCCCAGCAAGCAGTGGCCCCCATCCTCTCTCTGCCACACAAGATAAAGACATGGGAAGCCACCCCTGACCAGTGGTGGCAGCAACAGCAACAAGAGCTGCTGGCCACCAAAGCCATGCCACCTTGAGATCTGTGGATGTAGGGTAGTATACAAATTTAATGAATACTACTACTACTACTACTACTACTACTACAAGAATCATGAGAATTAAAATGCTAAAGTCAGAATCTGGAAACCATTGCTAAATAGACAAACTTTACAGTCCTTGCTTGAAGCGTTCCAGACCCCACTGGCACAGAGGGAGGGAGCTGTGTGTGTGTTTTTCTAATCAAGGAAGGTCTGATGGGGCCAGCTCAGTGCAGAATCCATTACTAACCTGGTTTCGAAATGATAGACTACAATTGAGGAGTTCCCAAAGCAACGTCTTTAGGAGTCCCAAATGATCCCAGTCATTTCACAACACAGCAATATAGCTTTTTATTTCTCAGAGAGGACGGAACGGAACTACAGCAGTGAGCCAGAAATATTTCGGAAACGAACAGTTAAGAGAAGGCTGAACTGTAACTCTGTGCAAGAACGCACATTACAGGATAGGCTGGGTCCAATTGTGCAGCCATTTCACAAACAAAGAGTTCCGTGGGCATCTATGAAAGGGCAATCTGCCCAGCTAAGGACCTCTAATGAGGCCCTTTAGGATCCTAATCTAACAGCAAACTAAGGTATGTGACAATTATTTTGCAAGTATTTCCCAAGTCTAGTATTAAGATTCGGGATAAAGCCTAATTACTAATCTTAACCATTCTCAAGACTATTTTAGAGTCCTTTGGAGAGGATTTCAGAATCAATTTGAAAGATAAACACTGGTAGAACTGCAGAAATTGTCCACCGAGGATTACTGTTTAGTCTTGTTCTGTCTCGGATCTCTGGAAAAAAGCATTTTGTTTAACTTGTAAAATGATAGAGTTGCACAGGACCTCATAAGAAAGTAAGAATTTTGCTGAATCCAACCAAAAGCCAACCAGATGTCCCTGGGAAGCTCAGAAAAAGGGTATGGTGGAAGTAGATATTCCTGTCCTTTGCAAATGGTGATCATAGGCATGAGGACCATCAACTCAGAGTTTCTGTATTGAACTGTTATACTTAATAGCCATTGAAAGATTTATACATTATGCATCAGGGGGCCTGGGGCCGCACAACGTCACCACATCATGCACGCACACCTGAAGATGACTTTATTGATAACAAGAACCACCACTGAGATGATGCAGATGTGTCAACTGAAGTTTTGGTCCCAACACTGGATGCTCAGACACAGCTGCAGAACCCCAGTCGTGATTTCTGAACCCATTCAGGCATGTTTCTGTAACATGTGCAGTGTCCCGTAGTCAGTAATTCAATGAAGCAAATCTGATTTTTAAACAGAGTTTTCTTCATCACATTATGGAGAACCATTACTGAATCCATATTATTAAATGCACTGCAAGGGATACATACCGACTTCTAGTAACTGAAAAAATGCCCTTTCGGATACCCTGCACCCGAATGTGACATCCATATTCCAAGAGATCGTTTCTATGAGATCTGGGATAACCAGGATGTCCAAATCCATTATAAATAATTTTAGAAGCTCATGCAGTCATACCTCAGAAGTAAAATGGAATCCGTTCTGGAAGTCCATTCGACTTCCAAAACGTCCGGAAACCAAGGCATCACTTCCGATTGGCTGCAGGAAGCTCCTGCAGAGAATCGGAAGCCACAGAAGTCTCGCTGCACGTTCGGGTTCCAAAGAACGTTCGCAAACCAGAACACTCGCTTCCAGGTTTGTGGCGTTCGGGAGCCAAAGCGTACGAGTGCCAAGGCGTCCGGCTTCCAAAGTACAACTGTATTACCATTTCAAAACAAAACAAAGCTTCATGTTGCGAATGTCTGTAATACCCAGGACTTTTATCTGCTGGAACTCGTCTGAGCTCAATTCCGACACCTCTGAGGTAGGCACCATTGCCATTCTAAGAAGGAGGTGTTCATGGTGAGTTCCGACACCTCTTTTTCTAGAAAAATAACACTGGTAATACCTGTTGTATCTTTTGGAGGTCCCAAGCAACAAAGATGCTAGGTCGGCCTCAACGAGGGCCAGGGCTTTCTCAGTATTGGCCCCGACTTGGTAGAACAGCCTATCACAAGAGACCAGGGGCCTGCAGGATTTGGCATCTTTCCTCAGGGCCTGCAAGACGGAGCTGTTCCACCTGGCCTTTGGGTTGGTTTCTGTTTGATATTTATGCTTCATTCTTTTATTGGTGGGCTATTTGAAAATGAGACTGCAGTTTTAATTTTGAATTTTGAATTTTGTATTTTAATCTGTATTTTAAATTGATTGTTTTTTATGTTTTTGCTGTGATTTTAATTAGTGTTAGCCACCCTGAGCCCGGTTTTTGGCTGGGAAGGGCGGGGTATAAAAAAAATTTATTGTTGTTGTTGTTGTTGTTGTTATTGTTGTTGTTGTACCAGTATCAATGTATATTGTCCAAAGGTGGGCGATATATGCAGCAGCCTTTGCCATTTTCTCCTTTGTGGACATTGCCAGCATCAGTCCAATGCAGAAGCCATTTACCATAAGCATTTACAGTGTGATTGGAATATGCTGTGCTTGTGATAATTTTAGCAATACTAGATACTTGTATTGTAGCAAGGAATGTTGTTTTTAACGAGGTAGATCTACTTTGGGGTAATAATCAATATAGATGGCTGGAGACAGCCCTGCAATGGCTTATAATTCATACAGATTCAATTATTTCGGCAAATGTAAGCACACGAGGAATAAATATGCTAAACGATTCCAAGCTCCTTGATCCTAAAGTTAATTTCTCTACAACAATGTGCAGCCTTTTATAAAATTATGTGTTATGAAAATCAGACGACGGTTGGTTGGAAGTATCCGGTGTCTGAAATATTTGTTAAACATTATCTCAAGAGGCTGTCTGGATTGTTGCGGTGATGAATGTGAATTACAGAGTGCATTAACAATGTTGACACTTATATGACAATTTACCACTTTTTTTTTTAAAGCAAAACAAAATCTTGTCCGTACCCCCACCTCGCCTCTTTTATCCAGGAAACATCAGCAGCAAATGGGTGAAATCAAATCAAAGAGTCAGCAGAGAGTTCTGCTGCTCTCCCCTGAGGCAGAAATGAAAAACCAGTGGGGCTTACAGTTAGTACATGAGGCAGGAGAGGGTTTTCTCTCCCCCCCCCCACTGTCAGCAAAACCAAGAAAAGCTTTGGTCTCACTTCAAGGGGTACTTCATTTACAAGGAGTGGCCTGTCTGCACCCTCTCATATCAATAGGCCCAGCAGGAACACTGCATTACACACACAAATGAATAAATGCTGTTGTGATTTTCACACATTTAATGCTCACATGAGAAGATGGCTCACTTAAGAAAAAGGCCATAGGCTCAGTGGTAGAGCATCTGCTTGCATGCAGGTTCAAGCAATGATATCTACAAAGGGCTGGGAAAGACGACAGTTCGAAACTGTTGAGAGATGCCAGTCAGCGTTGGAAATACAGGCAACCCCCCCATTTACGTGGGGGCTATGTCCCAAGGCACCGTGCGCGCCAGTGAAACCGCGTATATTTGAAACACCATTGAAAAAGCCTGTTCTGCCTCTGCCCTGTTAAGTATAGTGATTTAATTTATGGTACTGAAACTGGGTTCCATGATCACTGCAGAAGGTGACAGCAGTCACGAAATTAGAAGACACCTGCTTCTTGGGAGAAAAGCAATGACAAACCTAGACAGCATCTTAAAAAGCAAAGACATCACCTTGCCGACAAAGGTCCGTATAGTTAAAGCTATGGTTTTTCCAGTAGTAATGTACGGAAGTGAGAGCTGGACCATCAAGAAGGCTGATCGCCGAAGAATTGATGCTTTTGAATTATGGTGCTGGAGGAGACTTGAGAGTGCCACGGACTGCAAGAAGATCAAACCTATCCATTCTCAAAGAAATCAGCCCTGAGTGCTCACTAGAAGGACAGATCCTGAAGTTGAGGCTCCAGTACTTTGGCCACCTCATGAGAAGAGAAGACTCCCTAGAAAAGACCCTGATGTTGGGAAAGATGGGGGGCACAAGGAGAAGGGGACGACAGAGGATGAGATGGTTGGACAGTGTTCTCGAAGCTACTAACATGAGTTTGGCCAAACTGCGAGAGGCAGTGAAGGATAGGCGTGCCTGGCGTGCTCTGGTCCATGGGGTCACGAAGAGTCGGACACGACTGAACGACTGAACAACAACAACAACAACTGAAACTGGGAATGCTTAAATGCATCACTGTGTGTTTAATTCTGGAATGCTCCCCGGTAACTCTGGTGTGATTTGTTAACTCTGGTCACATGGGAGGTATCTTATTTCAGTCTCTATTTTTGATGTCCTCCCAAATAAGCAGGAAGGAGAAGTGTGCTGGAAGGAGAAAGTGGAAACGTCTCAGAAGGAACTGCGTGGCGAAGCTGGTTAAGGAACGGAAGATTGAGTGCAAGAGCTGGAAAGAGAGAAAGACACAGTTTGTTTGAACATTTAAGGAAGAAGCTGTAATCTTCACCTAAGAAGAACTAAGCCCTTGCTTGGATAAACATGTGAATGTAAATACTTTGCATGTATTTTTGTTTAGCTTTAGCTTTTTGTATATTTCAACAAGTGTTTAATTTCAAGAAAAGAGTCGGCGTTGCACATGATTTGGCTTCCAAGCTGAAGTTCAGCTACTCTGCCAACATGCCCTGCCCCTGTTTGCCCGTTTTTAGGTCACTTTCAGGTTCAGCACAATGTGTAAATGGCGGGTTGCCTCTACAGAGGTAGGTGGGCCAATGGTTTTATTCAATATCATGCCAGTTTCTATGTTCCTACGTTTTTTATGAGCTTTGAAAGATGTGCATGAGTCAGAACACATTTGTGAAACGCAACCGGAATTTGTACATTCAGTAGGTGGAGTAGGTGGAGAGATAAATGTTCTTTTCTCGGTCCAAATTACTTTAAAGTCTTTAAAAGAATGTGTGTTTTTTCCCATCAAAGAAAAAAATGCCAGCAAAAGTAAAAAATGCCGTCACTCTGGGAGGGAAATCATATGAACCCCGAATATCATCTGTACATAAGACATATCAGAACTCATAAATCGTGGTGGCAATATACTAATAGTGTATTTCATGGATCATAATGACTTTATCTTGATCTAAATCATCCAAAAGTACATCTGTGAATTATTGATGCCTTTAGCACTCTGGAATAATCAATCCTCTTCTCAACTGTGATATAAATTTCACTACAGTCTTCATGCATGCACAGACTAGGCTTACACACTCAAAGTGTCAGGTTAAATTGGTACTTGTCCCTCTGCTTGCACTGAGCAGGGAAAACAGCAGTGACCCATAAGATTGGGTTTCCAGTGCCACCACCTGATGGTACCAAGATGAATGTGCTCCTTGGACCCTATGGCCTCTGTGAGATCATGCACAACTGTGTATGTAGTTGATTTAATGGAAGAGGAATCGAAGGGGAAGGGAGTGGTAGACAAGAAGTGCTTTATTCAGCCTGCAGTCCTGTCAAAGGACCGGGCCATCACTCACTCCAGCAAGCAGAGACACGGCAGTTCTGCTATGGTCATTACAACACAGAGGAAGCAAGCTGAAGGATGTGGGAAAACCCTCATGTAGTTGTCTGCTGGGTTGTCTGGTGCCATGGTATTCAGGCCCGTATCCCCCAGTAGCCATAGAAAGGTAAAGGTAAAGGACCCCTGGATGATTAAGTCTAGTCAAAGGCAACTATGGGATTGCAGCGCTGATCTGGCTTTCAGGCCAAGGGAGCCGGCATTTGTTTGCAGACAGCTTTCTGGGTCCTGTGGCCAGCATGACTAAACCGCATCTGGTGCAATGGGACACCATGACGGAAACCAGAGTGCATGGAAACACTGTTTACCTTCCTGCCACAGCGCTACCTATATATCTACTTGCACTGGCGTGCTTCCAAACTGCTAGGTTGGCAGGAGCTGGGACAGAGCAACGGGATTATATGAACGAATTCCTATGCCCCACAAATAACCCAGAGATGCATTTTAAATAAAAGGATACATTTTACTCATGTAAAAACATGCTGATTCCCAGATTGTCCGCAGGCCACATTTAGAAGGCGATTGGGCTGCATCCAGCCCCCGGGCCTTAGTTTGGGGACCCCTGGCCTAGGGCTTGCCGATCAGAAGGATGGCAGTTTGAATCCCCGCGATGGGGTGAGCTCCTGTTGTTTGGTCCCTGCTCCTGCCAACCTTGCGGTTCGAAAGCACGAAGTGCAAGTAGATAAATAGGTACTGTTCTGGCAGGAAGCTAAACGGGGTTTCCATGCGCTGCTCTGGTTTGCCAGAAGCGGCTTAGTCATGCTGGCCACATGACCTGGAAGCTGTACGCCGGCTCCCTCGGCCAGTAAAGCGAGATGAGCACCGCAACCCCACAATCATCCATGACTGGACCTAATGGTCAGAGGTCCTTCTACCTTTACCTTTAAGAGCTGCCCCAGATCTGTGAAGGTGGCATCTAGATGGTTCCCTTCTGCTGGACTGCAACCACTCTCAATTTCTCTGTGAAGGTGACATGTATGGTAGACCACACTGATGGAAATGTCAGCCCAGTTTTATGGAGACACCATGCAACCCATTAAAAACAACTGCATATATTTTCTACTATTAAATTACACTGATACTGATGTTCTGCCCCAAGCGCTTAGGAAGAATTTGATATTTAGCAGATACTAATTCTAGCTGACATTAAGGGAGAAAAGGCAATCAAAAAGAAGTGTTCACAGCAGTGATTAAGTCTTCATATTTGTGGAAAGTTTTAACTGCAGAAAGGTTCATTAAGGGATGTATGGTTGTGGATTTGGAAGACCTGGCTTCAGATTTCAGCCAAGCTGGGTTTGAGTAGATTACATTCTCATGCTGGGCGCTTCTCTCGCGCAAATTAAGAAAATAAGGGTGCATTCAGATGTGGGGAATATTGCGTTAGCTTTCCAAATTCCATGCTAGCACTTCTGTCCCCCCCCCCCAACATTCCTTTCACGCTGTAATACTTGTCGTGTTAAGAAATTGTGATTTTTTTGATCAATATACTGGCATGCAGCCCTGAACTTTCATTTACACCAATTGGTGTGCTGCAACACAACAGCAAACATTACTACTCCTCCACCCTTTCCGCACATGCATACTTCTGTTCCCCCATGATTCCCCCATGAAAATGGCAGGAAAGAGCTGTATGCAGTGAAGCCTTTGCTCCCTCCCCAGTCTACCTGAGAAACTCCGTGTGTGAAGACGTTCTGAGATGGTTGCTCCAGCTCAGACAGCATGGCTCTCACAAGCCATTCTTGAGTGCCTATACCAATAATCTAGGTTACCACTTTGTAACTAAGCCAAGTTTTACTGCATATGCAACTTTTCTGACAGATGTATGGAAAAACACATGAATCTGACCTTTAAAGAGTTTGTAAGTAAACCAATTTTTAGCTTACAAAATGTGTGATCTTTTCCCTATGTAAGGGAAAGAGGGGAACCTTGCATATTTTAAAGGTCTTACAGCCTATATTTGTATGCTTTACTTTGCTGCATATTTTGTGCTTTTAAATCTCTGCTGGGATTCTTTCACCAAACAGTACTTGCTCCAAACTTGGATCTTCACATCAAGGAATTCATTCATATATTCCTGAACCAATAACAGGAACAACTGTTTAGAAACTGGTGCATGAATTTTGATTTCCCTGCCTGCTTTCCTCTCTGTTCCCCCTACCAATCCAGAGACATGGGTGGATTGGCTGTGCGTCCCTCCAGGACCGAAGAAAAAGTATGTGTTTAGTATATGCTTTAAATGCTGCTGAATCATTTCTCCACACATCAGCAGTGCCATTGAAATATGGATTCACAACAAAGTCTAGGCTGTAATTATGTCTTGTTTATGCCTACTAATTTCATGCTTACACCTGTTTTTCCTGCTTTGCCTGTTCATTTCCCGAAAATAATTCATCCTCCTGTAACTTATCTCTGGAGGAAGGCTGAGCATAGACAGGCCTCTAGCTCTTTTCCTATCTTAAAGCAGATGAAATGGTCCTTGTAGCTCATGGTTGCTGTGCCATCCCAGTTAAGTTACTGATGCCTAGCTCTTTTGTTGTAGAATAGGGGGTCAAGAAACTTTTTTTGCCCGAGGGCCAAATTTTCTTCCAGCAACTTTCCAGAGGCCAAATGCCAGTGGTGGCCGTGGCTATTGGCAGAAGTGGGTGGAGCAATGAATTTTAATCATGCTTTCCTAGGCGGACCTTGTGTCATCTATTGACATCCTTCCCCTTTCTCTCTTCCTTTTTCTGTTCTTTCCTCATTTTGGGAGCTCCCTCACTGTTTCTGCCTCTCTCCAGGAAAAAAACCAGACATCCTAATCACCCTTGCTGTCGGCTGTTAACTCCCCCTGGTATTTTTACTAGGGAGGAGGAGCACGGTGCAGAAGGAATTCAGTTCAATTCAGTTCACATTTAAGGCACGAAAGTTTGCACTTTCTGAAACAATCTGAAAACTGAGAAAAAACAGCTGCCCTTCGGAAATTACACTTCTCTGAATTTTGCAATGCAATGCAAAGATGCACACTGAGCTCAAGTGTGCGCAAAATGTGTATCTTCATGAAAACTCACATACAAAAATTCATTATATAACAGAAAACCTTTCTTTGTAAAAATGTGTCTACTAGGTAAAATTAGATGCAAAAATAAGCATATCAGTACAAATGTGCACTACAACACTGATGGCTTTTCAACTGAACCTTACATGTCAAAATGTGGATAACTAAATTTAAGATTGGGGGAAAAAATGAGAAATGGGGGGGAGACTGAAATTGACAGAATCAACAGGAATTGCTGAGTTTTGAATTTCCCTGCAATGGAGATTTCAAATAGCCCTAGTCTTCTTAATCCATTCATTTTATGGGTTTCTTTTCTGGTGTTGAATATATTTGAACAGGCAGCACAACATTTTAGCCCACAGTTTAGGCCCGTCCCTCTGCCAAGTGCATATACTGTATACAGTGTGTGTGTGTTTCCCTTCACTTACACATTCAATTTTTAATCCAGACATAAATGGTTAGAAAGAAGATTAGAAAGGGACATGGCCCTCAAGTATCTTGGCTGCCCTCCAGCCATCCGCATGGGAGACCACAAAGTAACCCTTTTCTTCTGATTCTAATCTGGGCTTTGTGTAGTTTAATTGCTCATGACAGCTTCAAAATATAAGGATGAAATTTAAATGATAGCCTAATGAAAACGAGGTCATGGATCAGCAACTCCACGGACACAGGCAAAATCATTAACTACCTGACTTTTCTAATCTTTGCCTGTGGTTAAATAAGGGAAAGCAAATATGCCTATGAATGGGTTTATTGAAAAGCAACACACACACACACACACACTCTCTCTTTTGGCAGGCTCAGACATATAGCCTTTCTTGCCTCGGAGTTTTAAAGTTGTGCAAATTAGGCTCTACATTAGTACAGGCGGCCATTGTGGAAACTGACAGTCTCTCTAAAATCCCACTATTCTTTTGTCCAACAAAGCTTTGGCTACCAAGCATTTTTTGCTATCCCTTCTACAGGTATGTATTCATTTGTTCCATTATTTACCGTATTTTTCGCTCCATAAGAGGCACTTTTTCCCTCCTAAAAAGTAAGGGGAAATAGCTGTGCGTCTTATGGAGCGAATGGTGGTCCCTGGAGCTGAATTGCCCAGGGGCCAAAAGCAGATTGTGCTTTTTATTTTACAAAGAGAAAAGGGAGTGTTGAAAGGACCCCGCTCAGCAGCTGATCAGCAAGAGATCGGGAGAGAGATAAGAGTCCCGGCTCCCTTTCAGCCCCGCCCTCCTTTGTTGAATGTGCTGCAGAGGGAGGTTGTTTGTTTCCCCAGCGACATGTGACTGGCTGATTAGATTATCTGTCTACAAACAGTAGAATTGGCTCCCTTTCCTTAAGATTTTTTCAGAAATGTGAGTTAAACCCCATAAAAATGGGGCTTTTCCTCTTTGCTTTTCCCCCTTTGCAAAAGGAGCTTTGCTTTCCCCCCTTTGCAAAAAAAGCTGCAAAACCTTTAGCTGATCCTCAAAAAAAAAAAAACCAAAACCAAAACAAAACAGGGCTTTCCCTTTTGCAAAAAAGCTGCAAAACCTTTAGCTGATCCTAAAAAAAAACACCCAGGGCTTTTCCCTTTGCAAAAAAAGCTGCAAAACCTTTAGCTGATCCTCAAAAAAAAACCAAAAACAAAACACCCAGGGCTTTTCCCTTTTGCAAAAAAGCTGCAAAACCTTTAGCTGATCCTAAAAAAAACAACACCCAGGGCTTTTCCCTTTGCAAAAAAAGCTGCAAAACCTTTAGCTGATCCTAAAAAAACACCCAGGGCTTTCCCCTTGGCAAAAAAGCTGCAAAACCTTTAGCTGATCCTTAAAAAAAAGGCCTTTTGCCTTTGCAAAAACAGCTGCAAAACTTTTAGCTGATCCTAAAAAAACAACAACAAAACCAGGGCTTTTAGAGGAAGAAAACCAGAATTTTTTTTTCTTGTTTCCTCCTCTAAAAATGAGGTGCGCCCTATGGTCCGGTGCGTCCTATGGAGCGAAAAATACGGTAGATTCTTACCCCCATCTAATTCTTACTTTCTGGAAGAGTAATCTTTTTCACTATGATTATCTAATATTGCTAAACATCATTTGATGTAGGGGTTAAAAAGTGAAAGTGGAAGATCTGGACAATTTATTTATTACAAAAACACAGAGAGAGCTCCTTCCAAAGTGCACAACAACAACAACAACAACAATTTATTATTTGTACCCCACCCATCTGGCTGAGTTTTCCCAGCCACTCTGGGCCTCTCCCCATCGAGTGTTAAAAACAATACAGCATTAAATATTAAAAACTTCCCTAAACAGGGCTGCTTTCAGATGTCTTTTAAAAATAGGATAGCTGCTTATTTCCTTGACATGTGATGGGAGGGCGTTCCACAGGGCAGGTGCCACTACCGAGAAGGCCCTCTGTCTGGTTCCCTGTAACCTCACTTTTCGCAATGAGGGAACTGCCAGAAGCCCCACGGCGCTGGATCTCAGTGTCTGGGCTGAACGATGGGAGTGGAGACGCTCCTTCAGGTATACAGGACCGAGGCCGTTTAGGGCTTTAAAGGTCAGCACCAACACGTTGAATTGTGCTCGGAAATGTACTGGGAGCCAATGCAGATTTCTCAGGACCGGTGTTATGTGGTCCCGGCGGCAACTCCTAGTCACCAGTCTAGCTGCCGCATTCTGGATTAATTGCAGTTTCCTGGTCATCTTCAAAGGTAGCCCCATGTAGAGTGCATTGCAGTGGTCCAAGTGGGAGATAACTAGAGCATGCACCACTCTGGCGAGACAGTCCACAAGCAGGTAGGCCTGTGTACCAGATGGAGCTGGTAGACAGCCGCCCTGAACACAGAATTAACCTGTGCCTCCATGGACAGCTGTGAGTCCAAAATGACTCCCAGACTGTGCACCTGGTCCTTCAGGGGCACAGTTACCCCATTCAGGACCAGGGAGTCCCCCACACCTGCCCACCCCTGTCCCCCAAAACAGTATTTCTGTCTTGTCAGGATTCAACCTCAATCTGTTAGCCGCCATCCATCCTCCAACTGCCTCCAGGCACTCACGCAGGACATTCACCGCTTTCACTAGTCACTATTCTTCAGGTTTCACTTACAATCCTTTAATTCAACTTAACCACTCTGACTAAAGGCAGGAAAAAATGTGTCTTTCTCTGCCAACCCGCTGCATCCTATTGTACAAAGTGTGTGGGGTGGGGTAGGATCCAGATCAAGATAGTCATGTTTTTGCCTAGGTGGGGGGAGCGGACCAATGGTCAGAGTTGAGGAAGCTGCAATCCAGCAACATCTAGGGCAGGGTTTCCCAAACTTGGGTCTCTAGCTGTTTTTTGGACTACAACTCCCATCATCCCTAGCTACCAGGAGCAGTGGTCAGGGATGATGGGAACTGTAGTCCAAAAACAGATGGAGACCGAAGTTTGGAAAACCCTGATCCAAAGGGTGTACAGCTCCCCCTGATTTAATCCCACTAAAATCAATGGGACTTAAATGAGTCATAACTAGCTTGCCGCACTAATTTCAGTGGGACTGACCCCATGACTGTTAGGGTAATGTAGAGACCATTACATGGTAAATGTATCTCTGTGTGCGCACACGAACAAACAAACAAACAAACAAACAAACAAACAAACAAACACTAAAGCCATCCCAAGCATGGCCTCTGATGCTACTGAGTTTTGTCCCACACAATCCTGCCATTCCCACATGCTTCTTACATCACTGGAGTATCCTGGATGGAACCACAAGAAGGTGGTAACCATTTTGCTTTCATGTCATGAGAATCAGCTCGCGATAACGGTGACAGCAGAACCAGGGAGGGGACAGTTCTTCCAGGATTAGTTAACAAAAAAACGAGACGAAGGTGATCTTATGCAAGGAACAAATAAATTTAGTGGATGGGGAAACATCACTTGAGAGGGACCGTGAGCAACTTTACGAGGGCGTGTTTCTAGGACTAAGGTGAAACCATGAAGCCCCCTTGTTATTTTTGCCATTGGATACTGCATGTTGTTTAAGTAACATATTGTTATATATCTTGTTTATAGCATTGAGATGTGCTTTTTTGTATGTTATTATATATATTTGTTTTGCTGTGTTATCATGCCATTGTTTGGGTGGTGTTTGTTTGAAATGCACCCTCATTTCTTTGTTGTAAAAACAAAATAAAAAATAAAAAAATCCTTCCAGTAGCACCTTAGAGACCAACTAAGTTTGTTCTTGGTATGAGCTTTCATGTGCATGCATGCATATCTGAAGAGGTGTGCATGCACACGAAAGCTCATACCAAGAACAAACTTAGTTGGTCTCTAAGGTGCTACTGGAAGGATTTTTTTGTTTGTTTGTTTTGACTATGGCAGACCAACACGGCTACCAACCTGTTCTTTGTTGTAAGTGACTTTGAGCATGATCTTTTTCTGTGTGGAAGAGTGATATACAAATAAAATGAACGAATGAAAACCACAGCAATGAAACGAAGGGTTCTGGATGCATTGCAAGCCTAATTCATACAGAGATTCAAGAGTAAGCTAGATTTCGGAATGTTTGCCAGAACTGTCAGATCACAAACTCTCAGGATCTAGAAGCAATAGAACCATAGTTTGTGACTCAAATTTTATTTGAAGTGAATGTAGGTTGTTATATGATATAACTTGTAAAAATCGTGTTTCATTATGGAAAAAAAAATATGGTCGACTGAATCCACTCTTTGAATCATGGTGTTTGCTAGGAAACTGTAATTCTAATAGACATGGGACCAGCGCCTTGTTGATGTGGGCGCACTAAAATTATAAATGCAAAACAAAGAAATGCATAAAACCTGTGTGCTTTGCTGCTGTTGAGTTGCCATTATTTTGTTAAATTCCAATCATCCAATTTTGTTCACGCTTGGGCTGTAAAATCTGGCAGTTTCATGTTGTCTTTATCAATATGGACAGCATCTGTTTCTCTTGATTACAGATTTGTTCCTTCTAGGTGAAAGTGAACAATAAAACAAAGTGCTCTTTCTTTTGTGGAGTATTTACTTTGTATTAGTGGGTGTATGCGTTGAGGGAGCGAAGCACAAGGAATCGGGTGCAAAAACAGTTAACAATGTTCTCCTGCCCTGGCTTTGAAAATGATTTTGTTAATCCATGCTAATCTAGTAGAATACTTTGAAAACAATTATGTTTAGTTAACAACCCACCTGCCAGCCTGAGTAGCATTATAAATACGCTTCAATGCATACATATTTTCACTCTATTGCACCTGTAGGCAGAATTAAAGAAAAGGATAATAACTCTGAAACTGATTATGGTGGCTCAGTGGTGTATATGTACAATCCAGTTTAGCGTTTCGCATTCTTTGATCACTGACGTGAAGAGTGGACGGCGCAGGTGAAGAGACGTTCGGTATAGTGTTATCTACAATACCTGGAAACAGTGCTCTGGTAAAGTTGTTATGAGTAAAGATGGTAAAAAGTAAAGGCAAAGGATCCCTGGCCAGTCAAAGGCGACTATGGGGTGTGGCACTCATTTTGCTATCAGGCCAAGGGAGCTGGTGTTTGTCCACAGACAGCTTTCCGGGTCATGTGGCCAGCATGACTAAACCACTTCTGGCGCAACAGGACACCGTGACGGAAACCAGAGAACACGAAAATGCTGTTTACCTTCCCGCCGCAGTGGTACCTATTTATCTACTTGCACTGGTGTGCTTTTGAACTGCCAGGTTGGCAGGAGCTGGGACAGAGCAACGGGGGCTCACCCCGTTGCACGGATTCGAATCGCCGACCTTCCGATGGGTAAGCCCAAGAAACTCAGTGGTTTAGACCACAGCACCACCTGCATCCAAATGGACGTCAGTAACGTATTTATTCAGCAGCATAGTTCACAACAATTGCATAGCACATTGTATAGCTCAGACAAGTTTTGCTATGTTACCAGACCCAAAGGAGTCTGCACCGGCACTCTCCTCCCTATTCCATTCCTACCCTTCCTTTCATTGTGTCATTTTCAGATATTATGACAAATCTCGGAAAAAAACTCTACCCCCTCCACAGCAAAAACCGATTCAGAGATCGCAACAGTTCACAGCTCTCTATCAAGTGCCGGGATGGACCATTCGTTGGATGGATGGGGTAGATGGTATGCTCAAGAGGGCTCACAGCCAGTTCTGCCTCTAACTTGCCAGCCAAGGGGACTGTGGAGCTAAGTGAGGGGACTCCAAGAAAGCACTCTATGGTTGTGCAGCAGCGGCGATGTTTTTTCTCATTCACCATGAATAGAAATGGCAGATGCCCCAGTCACAGGCAGGAGTGGTCGTTGTGGTGGGGTGTGTGCTGTACCCTGATCAGTTGAGACAATTGTCTCAGTCTGCCTAATGATAGCCCGTGCTCAGCCCAATCCTATTTAATGGATGGAAGAAAGCTCCAACAGTTCAGTTGGGGGACATTTGATGAAGTTAATGGACATGGTGAATTTAGATTCATCAGTTTCGGTGGGACTACTCTGAGCCTTCTTCTTTGGCGATCTCTCGTAGCCGAGTAAGATTCCATAAACACGGTTTTAACAGTGAGTCTGAAAGTGACTGTGGAGGCCAATTCTGGATCCACACATCCTTCCACAGTGGGGACATAGGTTTCTGGGTGGGAGTTGATCATGGTGAGGATTTGCCAAGCATGCCTTCCTCTTAGCATGTTTCTCCCTTTCATCCTGAGTTTGAGCGTCTTCAAAACCCATGACACCTTTGGTAAAGGCTGTTCTCCAATTGGAGCACTCGCAGGCCAGTGTTTCACTACTCTGAGTAGGACCTAGCTGACTACAACCCTTAGGATTGCAGTGTTTTTATATCAGTTTTCATGTGAATTCAAAGCATCACTTCACATACATTCTTTTGGTAATCCTCACAACAACCTTATCAAGTAGTTCTACATTATTATTTTCATGTTACAGATGAATTGGATGCTGAAGCTAGTAAGTACAGCTTGCATAATGTCACCTTGGAAGTTTATGGCTTAGCTGAGATTTTAAACGAGATGCTATCAGCCCTTAGCTTTTGCACTAAAGAGATATTCTCTTTCAGCTCTGCTCTGTAAATATTGTCGTGACAGAAACGGACATGCATATGGCAGAGATGCCCTTATGGAAATACCAAGATAGGTCTAATGCAGCTGTGAGTCTTGCAAGTTCTCAAAAACAGCGTGAAGAATCTCCGGTCATATTCAACTTTCCTATAGTTACACCTGACCTTAACCTGAAATTGAAAATGGAAACTGGTCCCCATCATCTCAGGAGGAGGAAGAAAAGGAATATTAAGGCACGATAACGTCCCTTGCAGACCCAAAAGGAAAAGGAAATTTGAAAGAATTCATTGTGCAGTTCTCTTGAAATATCATGACTTTTCAAAGCCAACCTTATGTTTCTTGGGGATCTTCATCACAATTCTTGAAAGCCTGCTGTTGGCATCCTTAGCTGCAGTAAATGGCACTTCGGCTAACTGCTATTGCATAACAAAGGTACTCCTGGCAAGGTGACTGGAAAGGTCTGGACGTTATTGCTTTAAGGAATAGTAACTGCTTTGAAGCACATTGCATCTATGGTCCCATGCCACCTACATTAGGGACACTGACCTTCAAAATAATTTATAACTTAAAGCATTCAGCCAGTATCCTTTAGCTATATTCTCCAACCCACTCTTCTTTCTGCAAGGCATCCACAAATTTCAGTATCAAAAGATGAGTCTGAGCCCAAATTTAAGTTAAATTCCATTCTGCCATCTATAAATGCTTGGTCAGGAGGAAATTGGTGTTTGGCTGATCAGAGGTCCTTGGGAACTGCATTTAGTTCCTGTAAATGGTATTTATATAATGTTGTTGTTGTTCAGTCATTCTGTCATGTCTGACTCTTCGTGACCCCATGGACCAGAGCACGCCAGGCACCCCTATCCTCCACTGCCTCCCGCAGTTTGGCCAAACTCATGCTAGTTGCTTCGAGAACACTGTCCAACCATCTCATCCTCTGTTGTCCCCTTCTTGTTGTGCCCTCCATCTTTCCCAACATCAGGGTCTTTTCCAGGGAGTCTTCTCTTCTCATGAGGTGGCCAAAGTACTGGAGCCTCAGCTTCAGGATCTGCCCTTCCAGTGAGCACTCAGGGCTGATTTCTTTAAGGATGGATAAGTTTGATCTTTTTGCAGTCCACGGGACTCTCAAGAATCTCCTCCAGCACCATAATTCAAAAGCATCAATTCTTTGGCGATGAGTCTTCTTTATGGTCCAGCTCTCACAGACATTAAATGTCGTGTGTTTTTGAACTCTGTATATGACACTACACACAACTGTTGTGCTCACACAAGTGTATAATTATTACCCACTCACTTTCCTTTCTGTCCTTTAGGGAGCTGTAGCCATAAATTGTGCTGAAACAAGGAGGGGTGGGGGAATAAACGAAGAAGGCTTTTGGGAATACCAAACTGATTACACAGCATCTCCTGACATCTATATATCTGATCTGGAGCTACGTACAATTCTTGCACATATAGATTTTCCATCTAGCTCACTGGGGTGTGAACGTTTGGACATATGTATGGAGCAAGCCCCTGTTCGTTAAGTTAATAGGGAACTTCTTGTCTGCCCATCAAAACCTCCACATTCACAAGAAGCATTTGGAATGGAATGCATGCCTTATTTCAGGGAAGTCAGAAATGTTTGCCGGTTCTGGGACACAGAGTTTTACTAAATTGGTCATCCTGCAAAGTCAGGACTGCCTACTTCTGTAGTCCTGGGGAACACATATGTTCTCAAGATCCTAGCTTCTTTATTAATTGTTAGGTGCTGTAATAAAATTGACATTAATTATTAGCAATAAGGGCTGTGTGCGTATTGTAGTACATGTGTTCGGATGGTTTCATTCCATAGACTGGGCTGTGGAAGGAAACTTTCTGAAAGGTCCTTTCAAAAGGTAGATTGGCAGTAAAATGCAGTGCAGACTCTTCCTTAAAAGTGAGGTTGCAGGTGACATTTTTTACCTGGATTAAAAATTAGTAAAACTAGTGAAAGGGGCAGTAAAGTTTCTTCGGGGGGTTGGGTATATCTAGCTTGGGAGCTGCCATTTGTTTAGTCCTCTTCCGAGATAATTTTTTTCTTTTTATTAGAAAGACGAATTTATGAAATCAGAAATCCTTATTTTTATTTCACTGGGCAATTATCTGGGTATATTTGCTGCCTGCAGTATGAAATAGAAATGGGACTTTGTGGGGTGGAAAGGTTGATAGGAAATGTGGAGCAAATCAAATACTTTCATCAGCTATCAATCCCCTCTGCACCTGTTTGCCATGAGATTTATTATGGTCTGATTCATACTGCTACATCACAGATTCCAAATTGTGTTCTGGAAACTTTCTTTTATGTTCCCATTGTTAAGGTAAACGGATGGTCATCTTTAAAAAGAAAAAAACAATGTTGTTGTGCCAGGGCACACTTTGGTTCTTTATAGCATAAGTCGGTATAGCTATCCAGTAATACTGTATACTATGTAATAGTTTGTATTGATATAAAGGTTTTATTGACGCTTTGCTACCTGTGAGTTATGCAGGTCATCTCAAAGAAGTAGCAAAATGACTTTTATAGCGCACCATGCCGCCGTATATTCCACGCACGCCATGCAAAATACATCGCTAAACTGATAGCGAGGAAAAGAAATACAGCAAAGCGTTTTAAAGCTGTTGTTATTGATGCTTCTTTTATATGATGGTTCCCCAGTAACGTGTGCTGACTTGGAGACCCATAAATTCTTGGGGTTTAGTTGGTTCCTTGGGCTCAGTGCAACTATTATGCCGCTTCAGCCTTGCAGAGCGCAAGAGCTTAACTAGGGCTGGAAATAGACAAATCGGGTTCTCACTTGTGAGAGCATGCGTTGCGGTTGGGGCTAGAAAGACACCTCCCTGGTCGCTGGGTGGGCTGGCTAGCTGGCCACAGCTCCTATAGGTCCCTGTGAGTTGCTGAGTAGTACTGAATGTATCAAGTTGTGATGGACAGCCCAGCGTCCTTTATATTGTCCTGCATGCAGGGAGATCCTCCTCTTGGCTGTGTGCTTCGGATCACCCACCCTCCCTCCCTTTATTTAGGTCTCTGCATTTGACCTTGCAACTGCCTGTCATGGGGTCGTCTGCTTTTAGGGCAGGGGCCCAGTAGGAATTTTGTCCATCTGGCTGATTGGCTGTTGCCATTTGGTTTTTGCCTACTGCAGTAGCAACTAGTCACAACTTGTAATGTTTGGCGGTTAGGCATTGGTTATTGTGTTGGTTACTGGAATGATGATGGTGCAGGGAATTCCGTTAAAGGAATCCAGGGGCTCAACATGCTTTTGTCCGAACCCCCGGTAGGGGGACAGGGCCACGCAAGAGCCCCTGGGACCCCTGGGGAGAGGGAGGGCCCTGCTCCCGGCCTCCTTAACGCTCCCCAGGTGGCATTCTCCCGATGCTGACCGAAAGTCAGCTCTGTCCTGGCGGACAGCTAGTCTGAACCAATGCCTGCGCAACCACTCACATAATTTGTATTTTAATAAAGTTGTGGCCTAAATTATTGCCAAAAACCCAAACAAATATTATGTCTCTAGTCTGAGTTATTGGGGGGTGTCTTGGGGACCTCAACACGCAACAGGGCAGATGTGGTGCCATACCCAAAACAAAAGCCCTGTCTCATTCCAGTGATCCAAAACTGGCAACATAATGTCATGCTACATGTGTCCCTGCCCTCTAGCAGAACCAGCCAATATAGTTCTGTGCAGGTGAGGAAATACTTGGTCCTTGATACCAGCGCACACTTTTTTGTGTCAGTAGATATGTCTGGGGAGAAACAAGGAGATGTAGGTTTGCTGCATTTAACAGCAGCTCCATGTTGCCTGAAATGCTGGTGTAGTAGAATGGCCAAGAGACTGAGCTATGAATCAGGAAGTCCCTGCTTTGAATCTTGCCTCAGCCATGAACTGGAACACCCTCTCCGCCTCAGTCCTCCCCTCCACCTGCAAAATGGAGGCTACTGATACTGACCTAGCTTACAGCAGCCTCTCCCAACCTGGTGCCCTCCAAGATGTTGCTAGACTACAACTTGTGTCATGCCCGACCACTGGCAATGGTGGCTGGGGCCGAGGAAAGTGGTAACCCAAAATATTTGTGGAAGGCTGAGGTTACAACTAGATAGCACATGCGAAGCGCTTTCAACACTCAAAAGCACCAAATTTTTCACTAGCTACAGCTTTTTATGAATGAAAGCGTAATGCTGGTGGTCAACAAAAGAGATTCAAAGACACTCTCAAGGCAATTCTTTTTAAAAATGTAGTATAAACACCAACAACTGGGAAGCACTGGCCTGCGAGCGCTCCAGTTGGAGAACAGCCTTTACCAAAACAAAATATAAAATCAAAAAATCCTTCCAGTGGCACCTTAGAGACCAACTAAGTTTGTTCTTGGTATGAGCTTTCGTGTGCATGCAAAAAGCTCATACCAAGAACAAACTTAGTTGGTCTCTAAGGTGCTACTGGAAGGATTTTTAATTTTTTGATTTTATATTTTGTTTTGACTATGGCAGACCAACACGGCTACCTACCTGTAGCCTTTACCAAAGGTGTTGTGGGCTTTGAAGACACTTGAACTCAGGACGAAAGGGAGAAACATGCTAAGTGGAAGGCACGCTTGGCAAACCCTCACCATGATCAACTCCTGCCCAGAAACCTATGTCCCCACTGTGGAAGGACACGTGGATCCAGAATTAGCCTCCACAGTCACTTATGGACCCACTGTTAAGACTGTGTTCATGGAAAACAATCTTACTCGGTTGTGAATGATCACCAAAGAAGAAGAAAAAGAATGCAATGAAGCACTCTTTCACCCACAATGTCCTTTCCTCCCACACCCAACTGGGCCAGCAAATGAGCAATGCTACACAGAAAGATGATGAACAATGCTGTCTTCTTAACCACTTTATGAACCTAGTTACTGGGCCTACCACAAACCCTTCTCCACATTTGATCTACAATCCTACTATGCTTTGTAGTACAGGGGTGGGCAAGCTTCATGCTTGTGGAATCTCCTCCCCCCCTCCCCAACTAGCACCCCAAGATCTGCCAACCTGAGCC
The DNA here is from genome assembly GCF_009819535.1 of Lacerta agilis. Lineage (NCBI taxonomy): Eukaryota > Metazoa > Chordata > Lepidosauria > Squamata > Lacertidae > Lacerta > Lacerta agilis. The sequence continues at coordinate 89,145,286 of NC_046315.1, read as the reverse complement.
AGGTGTAAAATACAGGAGGACTATAGAACAGTTTGAACTCTAAGCACATTCTGGGCCTCAGAATTTGTTTTCAATACTACAGCAGAATTGAGTTCACAAACCATTCCACACAGGTTAGCTTTCTTCGTCTCAGCAGCCCAATTTAGAAGGAGCAAAAAGTCATTTTGTTGTTGCCATTATCGGTGTGCGCCGGCCGCGAGATTCAGTTTGGGCTTCAATTTGGCAATTTGGAAAACAGTTCACCTGGATCCAAAATGCTTTGCAGTCTGTCTGATTTGGCTCAAGGCCCATCTGAACCTAGTGGAACAATTGGGAAGCAGACACCCTTACCAATCTCCTGAAAATCACCCCAAGTTCTACCAGTAGATCCGAATCTACTTTCTATCAATCCCTAATGGATAAAACTGCAAGGGAAAGCAAAACAGCACACACATATTTGAGTTTCCTACTAGTCTACTACTTTGGCATTTTAAAATGGAATGGTCTGCCCTATCATGTGAGAAGCCACTGTAGAAATGGTGAAAACATCTCCCACTGTGTGCATATTTCTCCTTTGACTGTGCATAGAGAACTTGAATATATAGAGTATTAACACCCATTCAACAATGTCTGTCCACACAACGTATTCAAATCTAAAAGATCATCGTAAATTCATTTCCTACAAGAAGGCTTTCCTATAAGGGGGCTTCAAGGTTTTCAAAGCTCAGGGCAGCTTCTGAAGTTGCATAACTCTACTCTCAACTTGAAAAGGTATGCAAAGACATTTTTTTTAAGCAAAGGTAGCTGTCAGGTTCTTCCCAAGTGTTGCTCATGAGTAACGACAGAGCCTTCAGTATCTAAGACTATTTATTGTGCATTACTATTTACAGTGTAGAGCTCGTTCAAAACATGACCGCTCAGTCACTTGCAGAATCCGGAAGTGCCCTTCTCCTGTTTGCCGCCCAACACCAAATTCTCGGCACCCTAAAACGACATCTGCGGTGCCCCTGACCCCCCGATGGTGTGCTGGCACTGGAAGCGGCAGTTTTTCCTCAGATCCTCTCTGGCTGGCAGTGCTGGGTCTTTGCCCAGAGTCTCCAAGCCTTCGCAGCCCCCCTTCCCTTGGAGAGAGCTCAGGCGAAAGGCTAGAAGAGGAGGAGGAGGAGTCTGTTGACAGAAGCGGCTGGGGTTCCCTGTAACGTAGAGAGCCCCCCCTCTCGCGAAGAGCTGCTCTCCCAGTCCTCCTCTTGAGCAGGACCTCCAATCAGCCCCTCCTCTCGAGTAGTCCTCTTGTTCCTCTCTTCCTCAAGAGGAGGACCTCTCTCCCGCTGCTCCCCCCAAGGAAAACCCTCGCCCCCGCTCTCCTCCCAAGTAGTGCCCCCTCTCTCCCTCTCCTCGCAAGGAGCCAGGCAATCCCTGACAGTAGCTTTAACTATTTATTTATTTATTTGTGGTTATTTATTCATATTACCCATCATTCAAATTGCTCAGATGCCTTCTTACACGCAAACCCAGGCATTTGAGCTCTGATGATAGGGTTTTGGTTTCTGTTTGGAAAAATTATTTTGAAAGTGTAGAAGTGGCCCAGAAGGGTTCTACCCTTACTCTGGTCACAAGTTCCTTTACCCTTTCTGCTGTTGAAGTGGCTGTCCTTCCCGTGGGCTCCTGAATGAACGCATCAGGGGTTGAATACGTGTTTTTACTTTTGTGCAGAGACTACAAATCTCTCCAGTGCTACACATGTCAACTCAGAAGTAAGGCATGTTGAGCTCAATGGGACCTACTCCCAGATAAGTGTGTATAGGGCTAGAGCCTTTGGCATGGTTTTATAAATAATAAACACTTACTCAGGCAAATTTACCAGTTGGCAGTAATTCTTATGCAACACTGGGGAATACTCTCCAAGACAGTTCTGGGAATAAAACTATGCACAGAGGGGCCACCGAAGTGATGCATACGTATTCCCTTGAAGAACCTGCAGGGCGTTTTCAAAACACTGTTAACAGGCTAGGCTCACTGTAAATTGTCAGCACAGTAATGAATATATTATTTGTTCCTAATAGTTTGAAGAATTTAGAAGGTTCTGATGCAGCTTATGTATTTAGATTGCCATCAGGATATTAAATAAATCTTTCCGCTGAAGGCAAGCTGGAATCAAGTCTTCCCAAGCCATTCATAAGCACGATGAGGTTTGCTCAGTGCCTTGTTCTCTGATTTATCCTCAAATGGGAGCGACGCAACAGCAAATATATGGGTTTCTGGCAGAATGATTTCTGCAAAGCTGCGTCAATTAGAATTCACAGAACATTTGATCCAGAGTGCCTTTGACCTTCATAAAGCTACATTAGGAAACCCTTTCCTCCCCCCCCCCAGACTGAAACTAGCAGTAGAGAGGCGGAAGGGTAAGTATGATCCCCCCCCCCCAGTGTCATCCTGCATGGAATATAGTTTCTGGATTGCAAATGAAAGCTGGGCTAATTGGTGTGAATTGGCTTCTTGTATTTAATCGTACAAAGGTCAAAATCAAAATCCTTTTCATCTTTTAAAGATGACTAGATTTTCCACGTCCAACTACAAATATAATCCAGTTAAAACAAAATGCCAGTCATGGCAAATCCTTCATTAATAGAGGGGAAATAGTAATTTGCAGGTAGATTTTCCATCACGCTATTTCCGCAAGGCCAATTTATCCATTCGTTTATTTATTTATGTCTGTATGTATTCATACATACAAAGATAGCCAATCTAAGTGGTACCTAAGCTCTAGAAGGCATCCTTCTAACAACAATTAAAATAGCTAACAACAATTAAAATAAAGAATGAAATGCAATCATACGCCAGATACACATTACCATAAAAAAAACCCAGAGAGGTGCAGCAGATGAAATGGAGATATTGAACAAAACAATCATCCGCCTGATAAAACAAAACTCTGCCTGAAGAAAAAGGCTTTACTAGAGCTGGGACAAAATATCTCAGAAGACTTTTTCCTAAGAAGAATTCTGATTCCCCCCCTCAAAATAGACCACTCCCCCCCCCCAAGAATTCTCCATCACTGTTGCATCCAGAAGTGACTCAACAGGTGGGGCTAAGCTGCTATGTTAGCTTTCCAGAAGACAGATTGCTGTTGATTGCTGAGAGGGAGAGAGGTGAGATGGTGGCAAAGTCAGTGCGGTGCAAATGCCCTGGTGGCGCCAGTCTGGCACTCATGCCAGTGTACCTGCACCGCCCTGACCCCCCCCCGCTGTCTCTCCCTCATGATGAGCAACACCGTCGCCCCTCCTACTGGGAAGCTAGTGTTGTAGCTACAAGCACAGCAACAGTAGCCAATGAGGTCCTGGGACAGCGGTGTTGAAGCAACAGTAGCGAAAATGCAGCTAAGAAGCTCAAATCATATTTATGACTGGCGCTCTTCTTTTGGAAATTAAACCAATGTCCAGGCATGAACATTCAAAAACTTTGCTTGCAGAGACTTATAGTTATAGATGAATTAAAATATTTACAATCACATGCTTATCATGGCCCTACAGACTCTTCTTCTAACTTCCAAACAACTGCATTGTCCTCTCTTTCCAGAGCTCAGCATTCAGCCTTCTATATCTCAGTCAGGCCATGCCTTGCAGCTCCTATAAGAAATTTCCACTTTCACCTTCTCCTGCAGCTTGGCTCTCTTTCTTTCAAGCAGAGAAGAGGCATTCCAACACTCTATTCAACTTAGCAGTGTTCACTGTGGATTCTAAAATACAGTCAACTTGCTTCACATAAAATGGAGTCTCTTCTTGACTAGATACCTCCCATGTGACCGTGAGCCAATCACATGAAAACTACTAGAGAACTCTCTAGAATTCAGTTATCAACTACTCAGATTTAAATGCATAGGAATGCATACCAGCATTTGCAATTTCAGTGTACTAAATGACTATACTTAACAAGCAGCACTCACTTGATCTCTGGTTGGTTGCAGTGCTGCTGTTTTCTGGGAGATAGAGCAGGAAGCAGCGGTGAGGCTGGTGCATTAGAAACACACTGACAGAGCCAATCTGGTGCCCCCGGTGTGTTTACACCACACCAACATCCCCTCTATCTCCCAGTAAGCAGCAGCAATGCAACCAACCAGAGGTCAGGTGAGTGTCGCCACCCCATCACACCAAACAGAAGGATCATGATTATGCTTGCTAACTGTGAGTTGCACTCAAAACTAAAATTGCACCCTGTCCTCTCCTTCTCGTTCTCTGTGTTCAATAGACTCACAGTGAAAAATGAAAGTGGAAGAAACTGCTCCACATGGCACCTGCCCGCACAGCACCTGCAAATGAGTTTCTCTTTCCCTCTTTTTTGGCAATGCTTTATAGAAATAGCCATTTCAGTTTCTCTGATCACAAACAGGGTGGGGGACATTTATAGAAGACATTTGTGCATAGCTGTACGGTGAAACACCAGGAAGGAGTCAGCCAACAGAGGCTCATGGGTACAAAGAAATTCATAATTTAGTTTTCCCCATAATACTATGTATACAACACACTAAGATTATTTAAGGCTGCCAATAAAACCAATGGGAATTCTGCCATTGGTGATAGGATTGCATGCACAGATGGATCCACAGGTAATTCAGATAGCTCTGAGTATGGTTTTTAAAAGCCAACCTTGTGATTTTTTTTTTAAAGTAATCATCAAGCAGGAAAACATAGTATTTGGGATGTGGATTACACGCAGTAAGCTGTGATTGTCAAACCACCTCCGATACTGTGCAAATTTGGTGTAATGCAAAACGTAGTATAATTTCAATAAACTGCTCTTACTTAAAAAGACTCTTGCAAGCTTCAGCCTTCAAACTGAAACATCACCAGGAAAATGAATGGACTACTTGGCAATATCCGTTGGAAAATAGCTGGGTGGAAAAAGTAGTAACGGTACTTCATCAAAAGACTCTATGTTACGAATAAAGGTATTTGCAAACTGTTTAGAAACTAGTGAAATTTTCAGGTCACCTGAAAGGCATCAGAATTGCAGTCAGCCAATTTTTGGTGCATTTGTTTACATAGCAAAATCACACACATGGCATTTTCACCTCCAAGTAAAATATTACACTACCTGAATTAAATGCTAATGGGCTGGAAAGCTATCTACTCCCAATGGAGCTTTTAAAAAATAGTTCTAAAAGCTCCTTACATATATAGTTTCCATTGGGCAAAAACGGTTGTTTTGCTCCAGCTATTATAACTGGACCCCAAAGTGTTGTTTTACATATGCATGATGAAGTAAATCACCTTGCAGTAGTATAAATGATACATTCATCTTCTATAGCATCTGCTTCTGAAGCAAGACTCCAACTGCCTCCAAAATGTCAAAGAATATGTACAGTACCTCCCTTTCTTCCTACCTTTCCAGCACAATCCTATGCATGTCTACTTAGAAATAAATACTGTTGAGTTCAATTGGGCTCACTCCCAGCTGAATAGGCGTAAGACAGGACTGCAGCCATAATGTTCTTATTAGGTTGAAGGAATGCATCAACTGACTTACGTTACTAGTCATTTTAGAGGACACGGCAGGACATTTGCTCCGAGGGGCCTGTTTCCTCAGTTCTGGGGGTATTGGGGCTGGTATATTGCTTTCAGCATTCTCTAATGATGGGTTATGGTTCCGTTACATATAGCTGCACATTTAAACAGAAAATTGTTTCATAGACTGCAACCCTGGGCAATTCTCTTGGCTCTGAATGGCACAATATCCCACGTCTCCAAAGAAGCGAGAATGTTATACAGAACCCAGCCTTTCATTACCAGGGTGGAAAATTCCTCCCCTTCCATATTACTGAAGAGTAGGTTAAAATTTGGCCAGCTGACATTTCCGAGTAAATGGCTTGGGCCAAACACGCCTTGTGGGGGAGCTTACTCCCAATATGACTATTTTGCCTGCACACACATCAAGCCAGACAAATCTTTCCAGAATGTTGAAGGACTATTCAAAATCACAGTAAGCGAAGCTCGGCGAGAATCTACGGCACAGATCTGCTCCACCTGAATCTGGAGAAGCAGCTAAGGTGCTAGACAGATGTTTGAATGCATTGATGGGCTGGTTGTGGGCCAACAAACAGAGCGAATCCCGAAAAGAGAGAGGTTTTTAGTGTTCCAAGTTCCCGAGTTCAGGAGGTATGAAGACAGACTGTTCTGGGCAGGATTGCACTTCCCTAGAAGGAGCAAGCTTGTAGCCTGGGGGTACACCTAGATTCATCATTGACACTTGAGGCCCAAGTGGCCTCAGGGTCCAGGAATGCCAATTTTCAGCTCCAGTTGGTTCGCCAGCTGTAGCCCCTGTTGGGGAGCAATGACTAGGGCACAGTGATCCAAGCTCAGATTGGATTACTGCAATGTATTCTACACGGGGCTGCCCTTGAAGACACCTTGGAAACTTGAACTGGCCCAAAGTCTGACATTTGAGTGCTTCAGGCTGCAATTTTTACTGGGAGTAGGGATAGAAGAGAAGTTTGATTCAGTTACCTAATTTACAGTTTCTGAAACAATACAAGAACCAAAACTCAGCCGCCCTTTGAAATTTGCACTTCTCTGAATTTTGCAATGCAGTTCTCCAGCCAAGTAATGTGCACAAATGCACTTACCAGGATAAAGTGTGCATAAAAATGCATATATTAGTGAACATGTATTGGTGCAGAAAATCCACAACAGTATCCTCCCCAATAGGTGAACAACATCCATTTTATCCTCAAAGGGCCTGCAAATATTTATGTATTGTGTTTATCACATATCCAAGCTTCTCATTGTCACTGAAACTTCCTACTTGTCATAGGCAAGGCAAGGATGCTGATACCCATTTTCAGCCATTAATACTCAGCAAAGTAGCAAACTAAAAAACAAAGAAAAAGTAAACGCTAAGACACTTTAGTTTGTAGATGTTGCTTCAAGCACTATCCTTGAAATGCAAGGCAATTTAGGGATAATTCATAATTGCAAAATGTCAGCATTTTGATTTGTAAGCAAATGAAAAAAGAAGTGTTTCCAAAACATAATCATCCATTTTAAAATAAATTACTCGAAACTCTTGGGAATGAGACTGATGAGCTAGAGCATTCTCATCTTTTCCCACTGAGCTGTTGATACCCCTCCCCCTTTCCTACAAGACTGCTTCAAGGAAGGATAAAACAAATGAGAAAAATAATTGTAACAAAAAATAATTAACCAATGAATCAAAATGTAGCTACAGCCTCCCGCTACATATGAACACTTATGCTATTGAAAGCAATTTTTCTATTGACAGTTACACAATGGACTCATTATCAGAACCAAATATTGGTACCTCTGTGAATTAACCACATCTATATAGGCGATGTAGGTGACATCTTGCAGTGGGGTGAGATCTCAGATGCTTCCTGACATGGCAATGAGAAAACAAAATATAATTCATCTATTACCTGACAATACTGGCATAGCCTGCCTCTCTTGTATTAGGAGAGGAAAATGTTGCACTTGGGGCAACTTTGTGGTGGTGCAAATTCTGCCCACTACTCCTAGGATAAGATAATGTCACGGCCACCAACAAAAATCTGTTGGTGGAAAAGTAGATGTGGTGTAGTGGTTAAGAGCAGTGGACTCGTAATCTGGTGAACCGGGTTCGCTTCCCCGCTCTTCCACATGCAGCTGCTGGGTGACCTTGGGCTAGTCACACTTCTCTGAAGTCTCTCAGCCTCATTCACCTTACAGAGTGTTTGTTGTGGGGGAGGAAGGAAAAGGAGATTGTTAGCCGCTTTGAGACTCCTTAGGGTAGTGATAAAGTGGGATATCAGATCCAAACTACTACTACTACTACTACTACTACTACTACTCTTCTTCTTCTTCTTCTTCTTCTTCTTCTTCTTCTTCTTCTTCTTCTTCTTCTTCTTTCCCTTCTGAACTTGCCTCCAGATTGTAGAGATGGAGTAGAACGTTTAACACACCCCAGGGGCTGATGGGAGTTGTAGTCCAACTGGAGGGGATGGTTGGATCAGGAGGAAAGGTGGGAGGAGCTGGAAGAGTCTAATGATTCCGGGGAGGTTTCCAGTGGGTTCCGATGGGTTTCATCTACTCTCTGCGGGAGACACAGAGTTGACTGAGGAGGAGGCTGTAAGTGCAGAGTCAGATCCTGGACAGAGACCAAGCATGGAGATCTCATACAAAAGTGGCAGGGACCAGAAATTGACCGATTAGCTTACTCCTGAAGTCTGACATGGAGCTACGAAGAACCCATCAGCACATTCAGAATAACTGTAACATGGATTGTTTTGGGCTCTTCATTTCAGGCAATTTCTCTGTAGCAACTAGGAGATTTGGGCGGGGACGACTGGATCATGTACAAAACCCGAGTAACAAGTGCACATTTCTTGTTCAATAAAAATCATCTGAAAAGCCCCCTGATTTACCTCACTGTGACTGACAATGCAACACGGCAAATGTGACATTTGAAATCATCTTGGGAGAGCCCTTCAGAGCCAAAATGACTGACATGCTTTGAAAGACATCTCTCATGCCCTGAAATTCTTTTAGGGGAAATGATTTTATAATTGTTTCTTGGAGGCCATGTCTGTGTTTATCGTTGCTCTTTCTTTCACAAACACTCGGCACACTGAAGAGTTAGGTTGCCAACTTATAAACACTAAGCTGGAAGTAAGCTCCATTGAACTCAATGAGGCTTACTTCTCAGTAGCCATACACAGATTTGTGCTGTTAAACTGGTTTAATAGCTATTATCTCTCACCAGAGAACCGTGGCAATTGTAGAGGAACTTGCAAGGTGGCTGGAAGTTTCTAATAAGGAATGTCAGTACCTTTCCCTGTGGGGGACACAAGGTCTCTAGTATGCTAAAGGTGCTGTAGCTCTGTGAGGTTTAAGGTACAGTACCCAAGATATTGGGAAAGATGGAGGGCAAAAGGAGAAGGGGACAACAGAGGATGAGATGGTTGGACAGTGTTCTCGAAGCTACTAACATGAGTTTGGCCAAACTGTGAGAAGCAGTGAAGGATAGGGGTGCCTGGCGTGCTCTGGTCCATGGGGTCACGAAGAGGAGGACACGACTGAACGACTGAACAACAACCCAAGATTCATTGGGGTGCATATGCTCTGAATGCATTTTAACTGCATGGTGTGTACTCAGCCTTAGTGTTTCCTATAAAACCAAAATATCTGCCTCTTAGTAGCATGTAGCACAGCATATTATCTAAGAAAGCTGGAATTCAGAGGCAATTTAATGTAACAGATACAATGGTATTATTCGGAAAATAGACCACATGGGGTTGGACCCAGACATTCACAGAAGGGAATCGAACAAGTGTTCTTTTCAGAAGAAATGGGAAGAATGAATTTCACTGGTTTTCCCCTTCCCCAGGCCCAATCTCCCATTCTCTTCCAGGGGTTCCCTAACCATCGGAAGTAGCTTTTCAATGAGGCACAGGAAGCTACCGAGAGAAGGAAGAACAAGGGAAAAAATGGTTTCCCCAAATGAAGCTTTGTGTGAACAGGGCTCCTTTCACTTCAGTTCCAGAATTCAAGCATAAATGAAAACACATTGTTGCTAAAAATACTCTTTAACCCAGTGGTAAGGTACATACTTCCTTGAGTTGCAGGTTTTAAAGTCTACCACTAAATGGCAAAGAAGGAGAGATAAACTCCTCCTGTCCTTGAAGAGACATAGAAGCAGGAAGCTCCTATACCATCAGATTCTTCAAAAGCAGCTCTGAGTGATTATGAATCTCTTGGGAAACATGTTGGGAGTGAAAGACCTTCAGGATTGCAAAGGGCTGACCACCCACTTCTTGTGACGTGGACCAATCAACATATTGGAGATAAGAGAGGGAGAACTTGTGAAAAGCATATTAGCAAGGCTTATTCTGAGATTAGGCATCCATTCTCAAGCTAAGAAAGGTCATTTTGAATCAAGCACTCTAAGCACTGAGACTGGAAGGATAGGATTTCTTGCTTTTAAGTCCCTGGGGTTGTTTTGGTGACAAAGTTATACGCTAAATTTGAAGGAAAGAAGGCTAGTGTTGCTGCAGCTGAAAATGCATTCCGAGCAGGATAAAATTGCAGCATTAATGTCAAACATTCTCAAACTACAATTCTTGGGATTCTTTGTAGCCTGCAAACTATGGTTGGCAGTCATGGCAGTTAAGAGTGGCCTAAGTGTGGTGTAGTGGTTAAGAGCGGTAGTCCTGTAATCTGGTGAACCGGGTTCGCGTCTCCACTGCTCCACATGCAGCTGCAGGGTGACCTTGGGCTAGTCACACTTCTTTGAAGTCTCTCAGCCCCACTCACTTCACAGTGTGTTAGTTGTGGGGGAGGAAGGGAAAGGAGAATGTTAGCCGCTTTGAAACTCTTTCGGGTAGTGAAAAACGGGATATCAAATCCAAACTCTTCTTCTTCTAAGGAAGATACATATTATCCAGAAGGTTTATATATATGCTTGCATCCAGTTAAGTCATACTTAGAGTAAACCCACTGAAATCAATAGGCTTGGCAAATGATTTTGATAACATGTCAATTTTCCATAATCACTTTATATAGAACTTCACATGTTCCTGGCTTGGTACATCATTTGACAGGGGTTTCCAACATAGGGCCTTCCAGGTAGAATTACACCCCAAGGGTCATCTAGTCCAGGAATCTCAACTAGATCATACATGACAAATGGCCACCCAACCTCTGCTTAAAACCATCCCAGGAAGGAGAGTCCACCACCTTGTAACTTGAATCCATTGGTTTGGATCCTATCCTCCAGAGCAGGCAAAAACAAGCTTGCTCCATCTTTCGCACGACAGCCCTTTAGATATTTGAAGATGGCAATCATATTTCCTCAGTGTCTCCTCTTTACCAGGTTACACATACCCTGCTCCTTCAACCATTCCTCATAAGGCTTGGTTTCCAGACCCTTGATCATCTTGGTTGCCCTCCTCTGCACACATTCCAGTTTGTTGAGATCCTTCTTAAATTGTGGTGCCCAGAACTGGACAACAGTATTCCAGGTGTGGTCTCGGACCAAGGCAGCATAGCGCAGGGCTATTACTTCCCTTGACCTGGACACTATATTTCTGTTGATGAAAGTCCCATCAGCCCAAACCTCCTGATCATCAGTGGTCAGGGATGATGGAAGCTGTAGTCCTACAACATCGGGAGGGCATCATATAGTCCACCCGCTGCCATATGAGGACAGAAAATCTATACGAAAGGGGAAATGGGAAAGCGTGCAAGGCTGTGTGGCAGGAGCTTTTCCAATAACTGGAAGCAAAGCTATCCGAAAAAAAATGCTGGATAGATCCTTCCCTCACTTATTTGCAACAGTAGAATGAAGGGGGGGGGGGGAATAAAACATTCAGTCACATTTACCTAAGCAAAGGCTACTAATGCACAACATTATATATTATTTTCTTCATGCATGATTCTCGACACAAGCTCTAGAGGCAAAATTGCTCATGCAGCCTATCCAATCTTGCATAGCTCAGTGGTGCTGCATACCTCTGCTTCTTCATTTTAATTTGGCTAGTAAAAGTTATGTAGTGTTTTGTATGAAGGGAATTGCATATGGTGTTTGTTATTAGAAGAGGTTTGACAGCTGTCTGACAGAAGTAGCCTGCCTGCAGTTCAACCCTCAAGGTGAGCTATGATTCCCCCCCCTTTTGAAAACCTGCCGAATGTAGAGTTCCTTTTCCCAATAGGAAAAACACACACACCACGTTGCTTTACGACAAAGTTACCTTTGTTAATACTCAGTGAAATATTTTGTATCGGACAAAATATTGTTTTTATTACACCACCAGTTTACACCAGGGGTAGTCAACCTTTTTATACCTACCACCCACTAATGCATCTTTCTTGATGGTAAAATTTCCTTACCACCCACCATTGCTCAATGGAAGGAGGATTCAGCTTGTGCCGTAGAATCCCCTACCGCCCACCTAGAATCCTGAAACACCCACTAGTGGGTGGTAGGGACCAGGTTGACAACCCCGGCTTACACAGTGCCCATAAGGGAGTGGAGTTGCATTTGGTTCCTTGGTAAGGTAAAGGAAAAAGTACCCCTGACCATTACCTTTACCTTTACCTTACCAAGGACCCAGGAGGTGCTGTGGGTTAAATCACAGAGCCTAGGGCTTGCTGATCAGAAGGTCGGTGGTTCGAATCCCTGCGACGGGGTGAGCTCCCGTTGCTTGGTCCCAGCTCCTGCCCTCCTAGCAGTTTGAAAGCACGTCAAAGTGCAAGTAGATAAATAGGTACCACTCCGGCGGGAAGGTAAACGGCGTTTCCGTGCGCTGCTCTGGTTCACCAGAAGCGGCTTTGTCATGCTGGCCACATGACCCGGAAGCTGTACGCCGGCTCCCTTGGCCAGTAACATGAGATGAGCGCTGCAACCCCAGAGTCGGACACGACTGGACCTAATGGTCAGGGGTCCTTTACCTTTACCCCTGACCATTAGGTCCAGTCACAGAGAACTCCTGGGGTTGCAGCGCTCATCTCACTCTATAGGCCAAGGGAACCGGCGTTTGTCCGCAGACAGTTTCCGGGTCATGTGGCCTGCATGACTAAGCCGCTTCTGGCGAACCAGAGCACAGTTACCTTCCCACCGGAGCGGTACTTATTTATCTACTTGCATTTCACGTGCTTTCGAACTGCTAGGTGGGCATGAGCTGGGACCGAACAACGGGAGCTCACCCCATCATGGGGATTCGAACCGGCGACCTTCAGATTGGCAAGCCATAGGCTCAGTGGTTTAGACCACAGTGCCACCCGCATCCCTTGGTTCCTTGGTACCCCAGCATTAAAATTCAGATACAGTTTGTTCAACCAGCAAATCGGTTTCGTCCATTCCATTTGCTCTACAGAAGCAGGCACCATTGTACGAAAACGCCTCCCAAATATACAGCCAATTAATTAATTAAATTTATATCTGTGATCTATTTTGTTGGGTGTGTACCTGGGAACTCACTGCTCATCATGGCTAATCCCAAAATGTATACACCTGGCAAACAAGACTCTTGCATAAACCTCACATCTTACAGTTCCAGCATCAGTAAAACGGTTGTGTAAAGAAGTAGCACACTCTTCAAGAGTTTTAAATGGAATGGTTGAGGGAAAGAAGGTGGAAAAAGGAACAGTTTGAACCCCCCCCCCCACACACACACCACATTTGCAACACAGGAAACAGAGGTTTATCATCAAACTAGTTGGCACTGCTAAAATGAAACGACAAGGAAGGCGTTATTTTAGGAGTTTGTATGTGGAGAAGGATATTTCACGATAGCAGTAAATATCAGTGTTATGCATTATACATTATTATAGTATTTTACAGTATCTAGCGATATTATATTATGCATTATATATTAGTACTAGAAAGAATTCTTACATTCATATTTTGAAAGAAAAAAAAATATGGTAGACGCACCACTGCCCTGCCTATAGTGTACAAACTCATTTATTCGTCTAACCATCAGCTCCAGTCATTTGGTTTTTTTTAAAAAAAAAATTACAAAACCACACGTAATAATGGCATAAATGCATGTGTACACACTCATTTATTGACTCTCTTTAGTACTAGATTAGATTAGAGTCCACACTATGGGGGAGGGTGGAGCCTATACATAACAACTTTTCATTCTATAGTTCTATGGTTGTGCCCCCAAAGATGTGGTTGGTGATGGGGCCATGACAACAGTGTGCCTATGGTCACAACTCTGTTCTCCCCCTCCATGTGACTGTAACTGAGTGGACTGAACACTTTTATAGTCTTTTGTCTAGTGTGGTGAAAACTTCAAATTGACCCTGCTTATTACCGATGCAATAATTTGTCGTTGGATGAAAGAGAAGTGTGCCGATTCTCCTCTGGTTATTGAATCTCATGCAATTCACTTTACATAATGATGTGTGTCCAGGAAGGGTGTATCTTGGGATAACTGAGAAAGCAAACACATCTCGACTCATCACGTTCATTTCTCCCTCAACTACCTTTTAAAAGTGTGTTTTATATATGTTCCTCAATGTGCCTCCCCTCTGTTCCATTTTTTTCACCCAGCCCCCTGCAGTTTCCACACAGTATATAAACCCAACATAACAATACAAGTCCACCTGGGTGTGTTTTCCGCCAGAATTAAGACGTGAAGAGCTCTTCTACATTTTTGCTTGTCCTTCACAGCAGAGCCCTGCCTCATTGCTCATTGTGCGCTTGTTTTCTTCCAAGGTATTCCGTGAAAGGGAATTATTTCAAAAGGAGGCAGAAAGATGAAATAGGCACTTCAAGAAAATTAATTGCTTTTTTTGTGACAAGGGGAAGAAAATCACTCGACACCCAATGGGCTTTTTTTTTTTTTTTTTTGGAATGGGAAGACACCAGATATTTGCTTTGTTTCACTAATATGGTGCTTTTTCTATTTTATTTTAAGAAACCCAAAACTTATCACCCTGTAGTGGCACTCAGTCAGGTGAAGACGACTTTCAGATCGACTTCTTTTTGTTCCCTTTTCCTCATTATCTTTATTATGGTTACATTTTGTTGTTTAGAAGCTGGGCATCTCTTCTTCCCACCAATGATTTCTGGATGGTAGGCAAAACAAAAATCTTTTGGGAGGGCACAGAGCTACCTAAATGGCCATCTATATGAATTGAAGTTTCCCGTTTTCTTATTTATGTATCAGCATGATGCCTTATTATTATTCTGGGCATAGAAGGAGAGGATTTGGCATATTTTTTTAACTCGAGTTATGGGGCTGATAGTTTTGCCTGTCACATTGATGGTTCTCAGAGAGTTTCATTCCCCCAATCACACTTGACTCAGGGGGGAAAAAAACGAACCAAGGATAGTGCTGCCTTCATATTTGCAGATCAGCTTGAAGCAGGATAGCTTTAACACAAAGCATACTCTCTCACATGATTTCTCTCTCTCCTGCTAGGCTTGTTACCACAAACCCAACCCAAACATTTGCAGTATGCTCTCGCTCTCTCTCTCTCTCTCTCACACACACACACCTCTACGAATTTAGCTTAGGAATTTCAGCATCACATGACAATGTGACACTGAGAGAGATTTAATGAAAACAGCTCCAAGGCGGAACAATGATCGTCCCCTATAAACCGCAGAAACTTTGATCGGAGAGTGTGAGTGACAACCAAACGAAGGCATTCAGTCACTGTGTCCCGTTTTCAATTTAGCAAATGCTGAACTTTTCTGAACTTCTCATGGAGTTATATAAATTAATGGCTTCCTCCCGCCGCCCCCTCCCCTCCCTCTCCCTCCAACTGTTCTTACCTACGAAGAGATTCCATTCGGTATCCAAATCAGCTTGGTTGGCAAGGCAGCCCTTCATTACGTTGAGGCAATAGTTGTTGCAAGGTTTCACAGTGGGAAGTCCCCGGCAGTAAGGGCAGTACAGCATCTTCATTAGGGCTCGGATGCATCCTGGGGTAGGGCTGACCTGCAGAGTTTAAGGGCAGGAAAAAGAAAACAAAGGAATTCAATTTCCTGTGTCTATCCAGAGACCTGATAGGTGAAAAAACGCAGCCCTCAGGCAACAAAACCACAACCGGCACTGCATGACAACTGTTTAGCACTTAATGATAACTTTTGCTAGAACCACTACTTATCTTCCAATTATTTAAGCTAGATATCAATGATTCCAGGGAACAGCACACACACACAGACACACCCCACACCAGTTGGCACCGGTGATATTTAGACAGGGAGTTTTTCAAAAGATGTGCTTGAATAAAGAAGCAGCAGGCTGGCAGAAATGGACACTTAGTGATGGATAGACCAGCCTCTTTTATGTATTCACTCCACACCATTTCACATTAAGCTATGATAAATATATATTTTAAAAAAAATACCTCATCCCAAAGTTTGCATTTAAAGAAACAATTAAAAAAATATCTTCTCTGAAAACACACACAATATATACACACACATTTTAATTTTCTTCTTTTAGTTGAGAACTATGTCAGATCATTCAAGAGGCATAACAATATATGATGATGATAAGGATGATGATTAATTTCAATTTATATACTGCCCTTTATTAAAAGATCCCAGGGCAGTCTACAATATTAAAAACACATTATAGAACATCAATAATAAAAACCATACTGACAGGCAGCCTAATAAAATATAATAACAGTCCTCTTCCCCAGAATTTTACAGGCCAAATATTATTTTATAGCCATAGGCATTTTTGCCTGGCACTAAAGACATGTAGTGATGGTGCCAGGCGAGTCTCTCTGGGGAGAGCATCCCACAATCAGGGAGCCACCACAGAAAAGGCTCTTTCTCTTGTTGCCACCCTACAAACCTTTCTGGGATGGGGGACATATAGAAGGGCCTCAGATGGCAAGTGCAGGCTCCGGGTCAGTTTGTATGAGGATGGATAACAACATTCTGATCCTCACATTCATCTGGGAGTGGGATCACGTCAGTTTCATTCCTTGAGAATTCCTGTGGACAATTTCCCCATCTTTGGTGATCAACCTTAGCTGGTTTTGCCACCCTGTAACAAGGTTTCCTCCTCCTCAGTGGGAAGTGGTTCTGTGACTTTTCCTTTTTTTTCCCCCAGAAGGGCAACTCAAAAACCATCACCTAAAACTTATAACCCCACATAGAAGGCAAATATCGACACATGTAATTTAGCCCATCATTGCATCTCCATGCCAGGAAAAGCTGTTCTAACTTAGTTTCTGCTTGCTATAGCCTTTGCGTGTCGAGGTCCCCAACCCCCCCCCCAAATAAATTCACACTTCAGACAGAAATTTTGCTTTGGTTTTTGGCATGATTTTGGCCACAACTTTATTAAATACAAGATATGTGAGTGGTTGCTTAGGCATTGGTTCAGACTATCTGTCCCTTAAGGACAGAACCGACATTTTGCCAGTAAAGGGGAAAACCCTCAGGGGAGAGACAGGGAGCCGGGTGGGTCTGACCCTCCCCTCTCCCCACAGGCTCCCAGCGGCTCTTGCTTGGGCCCTGGCTCCCGACCGAGGGATACGGACAAAAGCACGTCGAGCCCCTGGATTCCTTTAACGGAATTCCCCCCACACCAGCATCAATTGGAGGGGCAGACACAGTCAATCATAACCTCTCCTCCAACCAACATAATAAGAACCAATGCCTAACCGCCAACCTTACAAGTTGTGACTAATTGGTATGCAGTAGGCGAAAACCAGATGGCACCAGCCAATCAGCCAAATGGAAAAATTCCTACCAGGCCCCTGCCCCAAAAGGAGACGACCCCATGACAGGCACAGCAAGGTCAATTCAGAGGCCTAAAATAGGGAGGGAGGGCGGGAGATCCGAAGCACACAGTCAAAGGGGTGCTAACCATTATATAGACGCTGGGCTGTCCATCATGAAATAGCAACATAGAACTCTCCCCAATGACACCCTGGGTCCAATCACAGCTGTGGCCATCCAAACCATCCCGCCCAGCAACCAAGGGGTAGTTTGCCGGCCCTCACCACAACACGTGCTCTCTGTGAAGGAGAACCCGCTTTAGAAATAAAAGTGGTAGCACCCTGTCAACCCCCTATTTGTTGTTGTTGTTGTTATTCCAACTTGCACTTTGCTTTTTCATATAAATATGCCCATAGTGGCTCACAATATAGTGTAAATCAATACATAATTACAACAACACCCGTGGGAGGCTGCTTTGACTCTCCTCCTCCTCCTCCTCCATGGCAGGAGAAGGAGCTGGCCACTGAAGCTATGCCACGTTCGGCTCTGCGCTTTGCCTCTGTGCTTTGGGGATATTGGGCCCCCCAACCCCTAAAATATGGCGGGGGCAACAGTGCTCGGTCCCCAGGAGCTGGTGCCCCTGTTGGTCAAGAAATGAAGAGTTTGTGTCACCTCGCTACAATGAGAAAGGTTTTCCTTCTGAATTTCAGGCAGCAACTGTGGCTACCCTGCTTCAACCGCTTGGTTATAAAGCTCTGAATGGAAGCAGCAGTCTCCATTTCCAAGGTCTTATTAAATTATTCAGGGCTAAACACAGTGACAGAAGCAACTATGTGCTGAGTTAAGCATGTGCTGTTAGCTTTCAAGTGAGCAGCTCAGCTCTTTCGGCTAAATTAAAAGTCCTCTGTCCCCCTATCTGGCCCTTGGATAAAACATGGCTAAAGGAGTGCTATGAACCAGCCCAACGTTGTCTTTTAAGGGGGGTGGGACATAGGAACATGAGAATGTAAAACAAACCTGCTGGATCAGGCCAGTGACCCATCTAGTCTAGCATCCTCTGTGGCCATCCAGATATCCTGTGGGGCCTGCAAGCTGAAATGAGTACAAGAGCACTTTGTTGTTGCTGTTCAGTCATTCAGTCGTGTCCGACACTTCGTGACCCCACGGACCAGAGCACGCCAGGCACGCCTATCCTCCACTGCCTCCCGCAGTTTGGCCAAATTCATGCCAGTCGCTTCAAGAACACTGTCCAAACATCTCATCCTCTGTCGTCCCCTTCTCCTTGTGCCCTCCATCTTTCCCAACATCAGGGTCTTTTCTAGGGAGTCTTCTCTTCTCATGAGGTGGCCAAAGTACTGGAGCTTCAGCTTCAGGATCTGCCCTTCCAGTGAGCACTCAGGGCTGATTTCTTTAAGGATGGATAAATTTGATCTTTTTGCAGTCCATGGGACTCTCAAGAGTCTCCTCCAGCACCATAATTCAAAAGCATCAATTCTTTGGCGATCAGTCTTCTTTATGGTCCAGTGATCCCTTCATGGATCACTGCCTTGTCGTGGCGAAGGGGCTTGAATAACTCAGGGAAGCTATGAGCTATTCCATGCAGGGCCACCCAAGATGGACAGGTCATAGCGAAGAGTTTAGACTAAATGTGATCCACCTGGAGAAGGAACTGGCAAGCCACTCCAGTATCCCTGCCAAGAAAACTCCATGGACAAAGACAACAGGCATATAAAAAAGAGCACTTTGCCCACCTGCAATTCCCATCAGCTGGTATTCAGAGGCATACTGCCTCTGACTTTGTAGGTGCCAACCATTGTGGCTAGTAGCTGCTGATAGCCTTGTATTCTATGAATTTGTCTAGTTCTCTTGAAAAGCCATCCAAATTGGTGGCCATCAGGAGCAAGCTCCAAAGTATAGCCACACTGCATGAAGGATTACTTTCTTTTATCTGTCCTAAATATTCCAACGTTCCATTTTATTGGATGTCCACGGGTTCTTGTATTATGAGAAATGGAGAATTTCCACCCCTCTATCCACTGTCTCCATGCCATGCATAATTTCATAGATGTCTATCATGTCTCTCTCACACACAGAGAGAAAATTAGCACATTAAATGTTATCATCTACATTTCTGTTTTGGGGAACCATAAAGAAAGCTCAGCCACAGTCCCTTTCCGACAATATTGAACTTATTTTGGTTTGTGTTTACTGGGTTACCCAATCATCCCTTCCGCTCCATATGCTCCCTGTGTTTCTTTGACTCATTATCTTAGCAGAATGCAGTCGCTTCCCGCTGACTGTTCTGCAAATATTAGGGAAAGCACATGCCATTTAACAAATAATGATGTTCTGAAAAAAAAGAACTCCCTATCTTCTTTTTCTTTTAAAACCGAATTTGCTCTCTGCTTGACACAACATTTTCATTTTCACATTGATGATCGCTTATCTCTCCCACGTTCGGTTTGTTATTGCTGCTTTCGTTTAACAAGCTGCACAACGACTTATCAGACCTGCCGTTTTCTATGCTGTGGAGCAGCTAGGGTCTGATCTAGAGAAACGTTCCTCTTTCATCTTGCAAGGCTAATCCCCGACTTTCAAAGGGGAGATGCTGTTCTCGTCTCCCAACATGTAACCGAGAGTTTCAATTTTGCAGTATACAAGAAAGCTTCTCCCTTCACAATTTCCAGCTTGCTTGCTTTATTAGTCCTGGTCTCCTCTAGTTGCACTGGTGTAATTGAACAATGACCTTGCTTGTGTCCTGCTCCACCAAAATGAGCCCATTGTACTAGTCAGTGACTCGACTAACTCCTTTCACAGTATACATTCATTCAGTGTTACAACACTGGGCTTGCCAGCTAGAGTTCAGTCAAAATGAGCACATGTACATGCTTCCAAATACCACCTAAGTTGCACTCATATTTTAAAATTTTGGGTGTACACCCTCCCCCCCAAAAGGGGTACACACTTAAAATCTCTCTTCTTCCTTCCTGTATGAAGCAGTCGCGGAAATCAGTCCCACCATGTAGGCTTAGAAGCGGAAGCTATCTTTGTAAATATGAAGAAACTCTAGTAAAGAAACATTCCCCCCCCCCCCTTACCAATAAGACCAATGCTAGGTGTTGTGTGAATAAGACAGAAAGGGTCGCAGAAGCACTGGGTAGAGCCAGTGCCCAAGCTATTAATTATGTCATAAAGATAAAGGTAAGGGGACCCCTGACCGTTAGGTCCAGTCGTGTCCGACTCTGGGGTTGCGGCGCTCATCTCGCGTTACTGGCCGAGGGAGCCGGCGTACAGCTTCCGGGTCATGTGGCCAGCATGACAAAGCCGCTTCTGGTGAACCAGAGCAGCGCATGGAAACGCCGTTTACCTTCCCACCAGAGCGGTACCTATTTATCTACTTGCACTTTGACGTGCTTTCGAACTGCTAGGTGGGCAGGAGCTGGGACCAAGCAACGGGAGCTCACCCCGTCGCAGGGATTCAAACCACCAACCTTCTGATCAGCAAGCCCTAGGCTCTGTGGTTTAACCCACAGCGCCACCCACGTCCCAGTATGCCATATAAACCAGCAAATTATATTTTTACACTCAAGAAGAAGGGGGTGGTGGTGGTGGTGGTGAGAGGCTCTCCTGAGTACCCTCTCTTCTTTACACATGCTGCTGCTCATCAAATATTTAGCATATGCTCAAGTAGCCCATGGGACAATGACTGTAGTCTGAAATAGCCTTGCTCTGGAACGAGTCTTAATAACGCTAAGCTAGCAAACTTAAATTGCATTTTTTTTTTAAATTTATTTTTTGGCAATCCGAAGTCAGGAACATATGAAAGTATTTTCTTTGTATTTTAAGACCCCTTCCCCCAACTCGTATGGCAATACTTTCTGTGTATCAATCTGCCTGTCTTTACTGCCGGGTTAACGAAGGAGACGCTTGTCGCGGGCCCTTCGCCCTGTACAGCCCACCCCCGGACGTTTTACGGTCTATGGGTGCTGCACCAACGACACACGGACCCCAGCTGCAGCCCTCCAGACTTCTAGCTGGATCCTGCTTATTTCATTCACCACAGACGAGGATATTGTGAACTAAAAAGTTGTTTATTGAGTACAAAAGCTTGTGGTTGCTGATAAATAAAAGGTTGTTCAATAAGCTTATAACAGTTGTCCTATACCGGCCTAATACCTCTAAATGTTACCGGCCTATTACCTCTAACAGATAACTAAATAGCAATAACAACACGTTTCACAATCTCTTTATCCTCTCTGCTAACTTCCACCTCAGACTCTTAAGCTCCCAGCTCTATCTCCGGACTCACACTGCTCAAGTAACTCTCCCACTTCCACCAACCAACTCCAACTCCACCTGCCCACACTTCAACTCTAACTAACTACCACTGCCCACTGGGAGGGGTGTTTTATACCCAGGCTGAGCCCGCCCCTGAGGGTTCTAACTGTCAGAAAATTTAACCCCTACCTGGCATTGGGCTAGTTCTCCACAACGCTCACGCTCCGTGCTTGTTGACTGTCATATCAAGTCATGAATTGTGATTGTGAATGAGCCCTGACAGATCACATACCAAAGATGGACCTTTCCGATCTCCTGAGGTCAGAGGAGGCTTAAATTTTTGGCCTGAAGGCAATGCTCACAGCATTTTTTTACTCTCTGGCGACTGCATGCCACATTGAGCTGTGGCTAGAAGTCAGTCTGCCCACCTACACAACATATACACCATATTTTTTGCTCCATAAGACGCACCTGAACATAAGGCACACCTAGTTTTTAGAGGAGGAAAGGGGAAAAGCCCTGCTTTTTTGAGGATCAGATCAAAGTGGTGCAGCTTTTTTTGCAAAGGGAAAAGCCCTGCTTTTTTGAGGATCAGCTCAAAGTGGTGCAGCTTCTTTTTCAAAGAGGAAAAGCCCTGTTTTTATGGGGTTCAACTCACAGTTCTGCAGCTTCTAGTCCTACAGACATTTCTACAGTTTCCAGACGGATAATCTAATCAGTCAGTCACATGTCACTGGGGAAACAAACAGCCTCCCTCTGCATTCAACAATGGAGGGCTGGGCAAGGGGGCGGGGCTGGAAAGGGAGCCTTATCTCTCTCCCCGATCACTTGCCGAACAGTTGTTCAGCGGCTTCCTTTCAACACCCCCTTCTCTCTTTGTTAAAAAAAGAGCATGATCTGCTTTTGGCCCCTAGACAATTTGGCTCATGCATTCGCCCCATAAGACGCACAGACATTTCCCCTTACTTTTTATTAGGAAAAAAGTGTGTCTTATGGAGCGCAAAATAAGGGTACTTAATCCCCCCAAGCCATAATCAGTTGTAGCTTTGGGTGGAGGGCAGAAAAATTGTTTGGGTAGCCATATGAGGTCTCCAGGCAGGATGTTAGCACTTAGCTCAGGAAAGTGGTCTTCAATGTAGACAGTTCACACAATCCAGACATTGAATAATGAAATGGCAAGGGATCCGTTGATCTACACGTGTTTGTGAACCAGCTCTGGGAAATGAATGAAACATACCAAATATATCTAATAATTAATCAGTGAACAGATTACATTCTGCAATCATAGGCAATTGAGTCTGCTGCCACCAGCAAATTGGCTTCCCCAATCCAAGCCTGATTCATGTGAACGAAGGGGCAACATAATTCACCACATTTCATTCAATGTGTGGCCTGACTTTTTCTACTTTGGTGTACTGGTTTCTACCACCATAATGTTCACCAGCAACAATGTTTTTCTTTCAATATTCCAAGCACTTTGTTTAAGAATCTCCTGGCTCTAAGACGTGTCTTAAGAATAATAGGTTTTTGCATTAGTCCTCCCCCACCACCCCAAGCTCACTCAAATGTAATAGTGACCAAGGGTGGCTGCATGCATACTATGAACACCCTAAATTCTTATGAATGTGCCATTTAATACAAGGCACTTTTAAATTTTCTCTTTTACTTGACGTTCATATAGCTGCATAGCCTCAGCCGTAAAACCTGCCCTATTTATATGGATAAAAATAAACCAGGTGTTGTTATTTAAAAGATGTTTATTAAATAAAGTGCTTCTTTATTTAAGGAAGGTGTTTATTCTACGTGTTCGAAAACTGAAGCATTTACTTCCAGGTTTACGGCGTTCGAAAACTGAAATGTTCGTCAACGGAGAAAATCTTTCCTCTCTAACCAGACCTTTGGTCTTTAACTATCCATGGCCTTTTAGAAATGAGCAGGATGTTTTAAATGTATGTCTTTGTCTCTGGTTGGTTGGTCGGTTGTTGCCTTGGGCAAGATGAAGCTACAAAATTTTTCAATAAAATAATTGGCAAAGTATTCTCCTGTCACACACACACACACACACACACACACCCCACCACCACCAGTATTGCATCTTTCTATTAAGTCAGGACTCTCTGTGAACCATAATCATACACAGAAAGCAAGACCAACACTGGTGCCCAGCATTCAGTTAATGCCTTTAGTAAGTTAGATTAAATAAAGGTTTCCCCGAGGACTGGTTATTTTTAACTTGCCGTATTAGTGATTTAATTTCATCAGTCATCGCAGGTGGTCATTTGTCAACAGATACTAGCAAGGGGGAGCATGAGTCAAACAATTCATTATCATTAAACTGCACGTGGTACAACATATTTCACTTGCAACTTTCTTCTGGTGAATGGAAGGTGAAAGTGCAATATGCTGAAGACTCTCGCTGGGTTGAAAGCTCTCCCTCAAAAGCAATAAGTGAGCAGGCCGTAACTATTTGTAATACTCAGAAATCTACACAAACACTCAGGCTTTCAATAGTCCATTGCTACTGCAGGTGAGTAATCCCCATATGACAGTTTTGAAACACTAAAGGCTTGAATGGGGAAGTGAAAGACATGTATTTGCTGCCTTTTATGAGAAAACAACAGCAGGAATAGTTTAACAAATAGGATTTGTGTATGTGTCTCTGTGGTCGTGCAGCATTATTTAATCAACCCTCCAGAGTCTCTCTGCTCACTTACGAGAGTGGAAAAGGAACTGCAGACATCAAAGCTGAGAGCAGTCTATTCTGGGAGCCAGAATAGTATACATAAAAGGCTAATTAAATCATTACTTCATTTCAGCAGGATCCCATGATAAGAATCAATAGCTGGGCCACTGATCTTGCATTAATTTGTCCTCACATTGTCACTAAATCTTGTCACAGTCACACTTTCTTGACACCTCAACCTAACCTTGATCATAACCTTAGCTTCAAAATAGAAGCCTGGAATAGATTTTACTTCCTAAAACTTGTATTTGTTTCCTGCAAATGGCTCGGTCTCATAGAATAACAGAATTGTGAAATTGGAAGGGACCCTGGGGCTCATCCAGTCCAACCACCTGGACTGCAGGAATCTGAACTAGATCATACATGATGGATGGCCACCCAACCTCAGCTTAAAAACTTCCAAGGAAGGAGAGTCCACCACCTCTCCTGGGAGTCTGTTCCACCGAAAAAACCAGCTCTTACTCTCAGAAAGGTCTTCCTGATGTTTAGTCAGAATCTCCTTTCTTGTAACTTGAATCCATTTGCTCTGGTCCTATCCTCCAGAACAGGCGAAAACAAGCTTGCTGCATCTACCATGTGACAGCCCTATAGACATTTAAAGATGGCTATCATATCTCCTCTCAGCCTTCTCTTTGCCAGGCTAAATATACCCAACTCCCTCAACAGTTCCTCATAAGGCTTGGTTTCCAGACCCTTGATCATCTTGGTTGCCCTCCTCTGCACACGTTGCAGCTTGTCAATATCCTCCTTAAATTGTGGTGCCCAGAACTGGACACAGTACCCCAGGTACGGTCTGACTAAGACAGAATAGAATGGGGCTATTACTTCTCTCAATCGGGACACTATACTTCTGTTGATGCAGCCTGGCCTGTGGAAGATGAAGAGTTTGGATATGATATCCCATTTTATCACTACCCAAAGGAGTCTCAAAGTGGCTAACATTCTCCTTTCCCTTCCTCCCCCACAACAAACACTCTGTGAGGTGAGTGGGGCTGAGAGACTTCAAAGAAGTGTGACTAGCCCAAGGTCACCCAGAAGCTGCATGTGGAGGAGAGGAGACGCGAACCCGGTTCCCCAGATTACGAGTCTACCGCTCTTAACCACTACACCACACTGTATATGATGACAAGGAACACAAGTGTGGATCTTTTTGTAGCCAAAATAGTAGCATCCATAAACCAGAAGGAGGTATCAGCAGGTTTGGGAGAGTACAAAGCAAAGAATGTAACAGGCATACTTATCTCCATGGCAAGTGAGCTCTGCAGCAAGAGTGACTAGCCAGCAACCTGCAAATCAGATCCACCTCAGTGAGCTTCAGGAATTGACTTGCCAGCTCCTATAGATCACATTGCAAGATGAAGCTCTGCCTGATCTTTAGAGAGGGACTCTAAAGAACGCGGTGCTTTATTTCTCAATCTAAGTGCTAAAATGGGGGAGATAAAATTCCTGTCCCTGCTTTTTAGAGATCGTCTAAATCCATAGACTCTATAAACCAGAGGTTCAAATACCTGTCTGTGGCTAAAAAGCCCTTTGCAAACATGCTGCACTTTGACGTTCTGAAAATCGGGGCTTCAAAGTGCAGCATTGCCAGATGTGGACTCCATCCACCTGCCAGATTTGGCCACCAGGGTTGGGGGGGATTAAAATCTGGCCCACCAGTCCCAAAATGACCCCACCCCTGCTATGGAGTCAACAGATTACAAACCCCATTCAACCAACCATGAGATAACTGCTGGCTGCCTTGGGCAGAACTGTAATCTACATGACAGTGTTCCTGCATACACATTATATTGAGAAATTGAGCATTGTGGAGTGGTCCTAAGAGCATCTTAAATCTACCAGCCCTTTCTGTATGCTGTATAATTAATTTCACTGCATCTATTAAAACCCACTCATTTTGTTCTATAATACTACGCGGGATATGAGCCAATACCTTATTCAGTTAAAGAAATAACTGTTTTCAGAAAAGATGGCACATGTACACAGATAATCTTTTAGTACATTTTATGCCTTTTTTATGACAACCGTTTGTCAAGGAACTAAAAATATAACTCATTAATTGCACTCTCTTCTACAAAGGAAAGTCCTTTAAGTGCATAACTCAATGTGATGATCTCATTAAGACAAGAATGGCTATTTATCAAACTCAGTATAATTTAGTTATTATTTTATCATACTTAATAGAATTCATAGAGCTAGGACAATGTATTATATGGATGTAACTAAAGCCTGGAAAAGAGTGTGTGTGTGTGTGTGTGTGTGTGTGTGTGTGTGTGTGTGTATTGCTACTTTAATAATTATCTTCAAATATTTCGGTGATTGGGGGATCCTCATTTTTCAGCTGCATTTTATTTTTAAAAATACTTGAGTGAGACGTGAAAAAAACACTAGCATTTTAAAAGTACTAGTTTATGGGTTGTAGCCAACAAAGTCATTCTGTTAGTGCAATGACTTTCACTTGTGCAACAGGACTTCATCTCCCCCCCCCCACTGCATGAGGAGAGAAGAGGAAGTCCCATTGCACAAGAAGAAGTTATTGAGCTAACAGGATGGCTCCCCCCCCCCCAATATAACCTTATGTTTTGGAAAGTATCTCCACTCACCCAACCACTCCTGGATTTCCATCCCTCTCTTTCCTATGATTATCTCAGAATAAATGAAATACATTTTTAAAGTTACAGGTGGGTAGCCGTGTTGGTCTGCCATAGTCAAAACAAAATAGAAAATTCTTTCCAGTAGCACCTTTCCAGTTGGTCTCTAAGGTGCTACTGGAAAGAATTTTCTACATTTTTAAAAACCCAGAAAAATAAAATAAAAGGGTATAATGATCAATATTTTAATAAGATCAGAAATACAGTTTCTATTTACAAACTACATTGCAGAATGATAATTCACCTAAACCCCAATAGGAATTATCGAGAGAGGAGGAAGAAGTGGGACAACACATGCTCAAACATTCCTGTACCTGTCAGCATCACCCCAACTTTTCTGACTGGGGAGGAAGGTTTGAAGGGAGAACCAACATACATTTAGCTGAAAATGCACAGGATCCTCCTCCACATGGATCAAGAGCCATGAACAATCAATGTTTCCTATTGCCTGTGCACATTCAGTAGGACAAGTGTTGGCTCTCACTACAGTGTTACCTTGGTTTTCTAACTTAATCCATCCTGGGAGTCCGTTCGACTCCCGGAACGGTTCGAAAACCAAGACACGGCTTCTCATTGGCTGCAGGAGCTTCCTGCACTCAACCGGAAGCTGTGTCGGACATTTGGCTTCAGAAAAACGTTAGCAAACCAGAACACTCACTTCCAGGTTTGCGGCATTTGGGAGCCAAAATGTACGAGTACCGAGGCATTCGACAAAGCCACTTCCGCCTATTGGCAGGAGGTGGCGTTGCGGGCATCACGACCCGAGCACGCGTGCAGGGGCTGATACTTAGCCCCTGCACGGTTGGTGGATTCCCGAGGCTTCTCCCCGGTGGCTGACCAATCCGGTCAGCCGAGGGGAGGGGCCAACAGACCCTTTAAACGCGAGACGGCGGGAATCCTTCCAAAATGTATGAGTACCGAGGCATTCGACAACCAAGGTACAACTGTATAGAATTTCCAACCTACTAACCAGGCCATATGTTCTTTACCATCACGTGCATCAGCTTCTGAAGTGGGCAAGAGTTGAATCAGATTCTCTTGTGTTGAGATACATAATTGAAAACCAGTCTCCATATGCCATGAAAATTCTAACGCGTTACACCGAAAGCAGTTTTAAGCATGTTATAAAGCACAATTTAGCCTGAATGGTTTGTGATACCCTATATTAAGAACCTGCTTCCCAGTTTCTCCTTGGCATTACAATAGGGTGCTATCTCCGGCTCCCTTTCGAGGGCTGAAACAGCCCCTGTCATTCAAACCCAAGTGCTCCAAGGTCACAATCTAAATTTTGAGACAAAAAGTCCTCAAAGACACAGCAAATATACCTTTCTCATCTGCATTGCAAACAACTCATCACACCCTATCACAGATGAACACAAAACCCAAATTCTTGCTTACATATTAATATACTAACTATCATACCAAGGATTTATTGTCAAATTATATCATGTAGCATCTTTGCGTCTGCCTGTCTGTGGAGAGGCCAAGACCTTTTGTTCACTCAAGCAATGGTTTTTCAGCTTGATGTATTTTCACCACCCCACCTGAATACCTTGCTGATGCAAATAGGACCCCGTGCGCGAAAGGTCACTTCTGAAAGCTGCTGAAAAGTTAAACAATCTTTCAGGATGAAAGATGTGCAAGCGCAATGCAGACAGAGTCAGATGCAAACAGCCAGACGTAACATGTATTTCATTGTTAAAACTTAGCTAATGTTATGAACTTTAATGTATGAATTTGGTATGGTGTATGTCCTGAAGGCCGAGGGAGCTCATTATATTTCAGCATCTAGGAAACGGGAATGGAAGAATGATGGCAGCAGGGGGAGAAAGCAGAGGTTCCACTGCACTTTTTGCCATCAAAAAAAATAAGCTCAACATCAAAAAACTAAGATCATGGCCACTGGTTCCATCACCTCCTGGCAAACAGAAGGGGAAGAAATGGAGGCAGTGAGAGATTTCACTTTCTTGGGTTCCATGATCACTGCAGATGGTGACAGCAGTCACGAAATTAGAAGACGCCTGCTTCTTGGGAGAAAAGCAATGACAAACCTAGACATCATCTTAAAAGGAAAAGACATCACCTTGCCGACAAAGGTCCGTATAGTTAAAGCTATGGTTTTCCCAGTAGTAATGTACGGAAGTGAGAGCTGGACCATCAAGAAGGCTGATCGCCGAAGAATTGATGCTTTTGAATTATGGTGCTGGAGGAGACTCTTGAGAGTCCCATGGACTGCAAGAAGATCAAACCTATCCATTCTCAAGGAAATCAGCCCTGAGTGCTCACTAGAAGGATAGATCCTGAAGTTGAGGCTCCAGTACTTTGCCACCTCATGAGAAGAGAAGACTCCCTAGAAAAGACCCTGATGTTGGGACAGATGGAGGGCACAAGGAGAAGAGGACGACAGAGGATGAGATGGTTGGACAGTGTTCTCGAAGCTACTAACATGAGTTTGGCCAAACTGCGAGAAGCAGTGAAGGATAGGCGTGCCTGGCGTGCTCTGGTCCATGGGGTCATGAAGAGTTGGACACGACTGAACGACTGAACAACAACAATTTCCATAGTGGGCAGTGGCAGAGTGGCAAAGTCCACCCCCTGTTTTGACAGTGTGGATTGTTCCTCGAAATAAAAGAAAACACTTGTGCTTGGGCCCCATTTCAACCACCTGAGCCTACCCTTTCTTTTAAATGTGGTGGGAAAACTAGTTGCGTGAACCTCTGAGGCTATTTTCAGGATACTCATATTGTTGCCCATTAGAGCGCAAGCCATTTTTGAGCATGTAGACAAATCAGCAGATTTATATGGGGCCATGCTATGAACAAATGGACTCACTTGGTGTGCTAGACACGAGCTGCTTCAAACACCTGCAGTCCCAGTTTGTTGCCCATCACCTTTGTTTAGCATTTCAGCCTTTAATAGCTTCCATTTACAAACTTGTCTCCTTTTATTTAGGACTGTGCATTTTCTTCTATGCTAATAGAAACGTCAAGCAGTATTAAACTGTATCCTCCTCAGGGCAGATGTCTTGATCTGCGTATCTAAAAATAAGAGACATTTGTAATGTTGTTTCTCTCTCTCTCTCTCTCATTAGGTAATATGTTCAATGCTAGCAATACATAACGTAATGTACAGTTCCTGTGTTCTTTGGCTCAAAATCAGACTGCTGCAGTGACAAAAGTAGATTTCAAATCCAATCCATGCAATAAAAATGAATCTTTTTTTTATTACAGGAGTAATTAAAAGTGCAAACTATAAATTTACAATGTTGCCTTACACACAGGCATGTAACTAGTTTTCCTTGTTAGGCTTGGCAGTCAGATTTGTAGCTGGGCATTTCATGATGGGAGGTGCCTAAAAGGTAAAGGGACCCCTGACCATTAGGTCCAGTCGTGCCCGACTCTGGGGTTGCAGCGCTCATCTCGCTTTACTGACCGAAGGAGCCAGCGTACAGCTTCCGGGTCATGTGGCCAGCATGACTAAACTGCTTCTGGTGAACCAGAGCAGCGCACAGAAACGCCGTTTACCTTCCCACTGGGACGGTACCTATTTATTTACTTGCACTTCGTGCTTTCGAACTGCTAGGTGGGCAGGAGCTGGGACCGAGAAACGGGAGCTCACCCCGTCGCGGGGACTCGAACCGCCGACCTTCTGATCAGCAAGCCCTAGGCCTAGTGCCAGCAAATTTGGAGAAGATGTACAGTCCAGGTAAGGGGAAGGAAAAAGAACTGACCTTCTGTCTTGCTTGTCCTCCATGCAGAAAGTGTGCTGACTTACATAATGGGCTGTGTAAAGGTCAGGTTAAAAAGAAAATTTAGCAGGAACAGCAGGAACTCAGTGACTGGCAAAAAAAAATTGTTTCATAAGGCGGGGAGGGGAGGATATCAAGGATACAGTGAACCATATGATACTAAAAGTTGTAAAGCAAAAATAGTTTCTGCTACAACCAAGAAGTTGAAAAACTAATGTGAAGCTTTCCACCCCCCAAAAAATCTTGTACAATTACAATACCAGTACAAAACAAAACAAAAAAAGTTTAGGGGGTGATCTTATGGCAAGATCTGCCAAGATGAGCAGTTTAGCATGCAATGAATCTCTAGCACAGCCTGCTGATTCTTATCTCAGTTGGGAGTAAAGCCTCCAACCTTTGGTCAGTTGAAGACATGGCAGCGTAACTTGCTCATCTCATTGTAAGGCCCTAATGTGAAGTTTCCCCCACCCCCCAAAATTCTTGTACAATTCATCATGTCCCAACTTGTGCTGGGCAAGCTAAGAAAGGAAGTCGGGGAAATCAAAATGACAAAGCAGTTTTTAAAAAAGGTAAATTAATAGGCTGAAGTTGAGAGAACTAGAATTTGAAGATGCTCACCTGCCAAGTGTAATCAGTGCACATAACAGGAGTATTTCTGTCTTGCACAGAGAGGATTTGTTGTCGGTAGCAGTTATATGCAGATTGCATATACTTTCTCTATGAGGGCATGCTAAGAACTGTGAGGAACAGGCCATCAGCTGACACAGCAAGAAGTACTTTCGTACAGGATAAAAACACTTCATGTTAGTTAGGGGTCTCTTCTGCGGATGGGTGTGCTTTCAGATGTGCTGTTTGAAAGCCAGGTTAAGAGGACACCTGCAGGGAACCTGGGGGTTTTCCAAACCCATCTTTTAGTCATCACATGAATTTGGCAGTGGAGGGGGCAATTTGCAGAGGACAATTTGCAGGCAGAAAAATGGGAATTTATAGCCACTTTCTTCTGATTGGACAAACATGTCCCAGGTTCTCAGCAATTGTTTCCCCCCAAGACAGTATCTGGAGTTGAATGTAAACATCAATGCAGCTGTTGGTGGGAAACTCCAATTTCAGAGGAGAATCGGTGGGGGGGGGGGAGTGGATGGGTGAAGTACCCTCTCAAGTCCACTAGTTCTTCCTTTCAAGGGCCTCTCCCTTGCATTCTCAATTTATCAGCAAATGTAGGCTTGAGGAGTGTGCATTGGATGAGATTCAGTAATATGCCTGTACAGTGGTGCCTCGCAAGACGAAATTAATTCATTCCGCGAGTCGTTTCGTATTGCGAAAATGTTGTCTTGCGAAGCACAGTTTCCCATAGGAATGCATTGAAATTTAATTCCCATAGGAATGCATTGAAATTTTCGTCTTGCGAAGCACGACCATAGAAAAATTTGTCTTGCGAGTCACCTAAAAATCGCAAAACCCTAGCGAGTTTTTCGTTGCGTGAGGCATTCGTCTTGCGAGGTACCACTGTATATATTTGTGATATATGATACAAGATGTGATAAGAGGCCTAGATACAGTTAGAGAGAGTTGGTGGGAGAAGTAAGTTGAGCAGGGAGTGAGTCAGGAGTGAGAGCTGGGTCAAGAGTCTGAGGTGTAGCATTGGTGGAAGTTAGCAGCGAGGATAAACTGTTATTGTGAAACGTTGTTAATTAGTTGACTGTTAGAGGTAATAGGCCGGTATCATCTAGCGGTAATAGGCCAGTATAGGACCATCTTTATAAGCTTATTGAACACCGTTTATTTATCAGAAACCACAAGCTTTTGTACACAATAAACAACTTCTTTATTCACATAATCCTCGTCTGTGGTAAATAAAGCAAGCAGGTTCCGGTTAGCAGTCTGGTGGGTTGCAGCTGGGGACCGTTTGTCGTTGGTGCAGCACTCATAGACCATGAAACGTCCGGGGGTGCTGTACAGGGTTGAAGTGCCCGCGACACCCATAACCTAGGTTTAAGGTCCCATTTAGCTCCTAGCTTCCGTATCATGGGCTTGAGGGCATCCTGATCAAGTTTGCAGATGACACCAAATTGGGAGGGGTGGCTAATACCCCAGAGGACAGGATCACACTTCAAAATGACCTTAATAGATTAGAGAACTGGGCCAGAGCAAACAAGATGAATTTTAACAGGGAGAAATGCAAAGTACTACACTTGGGCAAAATAAAAAATAAAAAATGAAAGGCACAAATACAGGATGGATGACACCTGGCTTGAGAGCAGTACATGTGAATAGGATCTAGGAGTCTTGGTAGACGACAAACTTGACATGAGTCAACAGTGTGATGCAGCAGCTAAAAAAGCCAATGCAATTCTGGGCTGCATCAATAGGAGTATAGCGTCTAGATCAAGGGAGGTAATAGTACCACTATATTCTGCTCTGGTCAGACCTCACCTGGAATACTGTGTCCAGTTCTGGGCACCACAGTTCAAGAAGGATACTGACAAGCTGGAACGTGTCCAGAAGAGGGCAACCAAAATGGTCAAAGGCCTGGAAACGATGCCTTATGAGGAACGGCTTAGGGAGCTGGGTATGTTTAGCCTGGAGAAGAGAAGGTTAAGGGGTGATATGATAGCCATGTTCAAATATATAAAAGGATGTCATATAGAGAAGGGTGAAAGGTTGTTTTCTGCTGCTCCAGAGAAGCGGACACGGGGCAATGGATTCAAACTACAAGAAAGAAGATTCCACCTAAACATTAGGAAGAACTTCCTGACAGTGAGAGCTGTTCGGCAGTGGAATTTGCTACCAAGGAGTGTGGTGGAGTCTCCTTCTTTGGAGGTCTTTAAGCAGAGGCTTGACAGCCATCTGTCAGGAATGCTTTGATGGTGTTTCCTGCTTGGCAGGGGTTGGACTGGATGGCCCTTGTGGTCTCTTCCAACTCTATTATTCTATGATTCTATTATCTCAGTTTCTAACACTGATTGGAGCTGGAAAGAGAAACCACTTTGGCTCACATACTGTACACATAGTGCCTTGTCTGAGTGCAAAAGGAACGCACATATATAAAAATTAGAAGGGGGGGGGAGAGAACTGGAAGTGCATAGCAACAGGCTGTGGAGACAACTGGCAGATTTTATTCATAGGGAAAGACAAAAGGGGTGGAATTGAAAGAGGTGAAAGAAGAACACCCATATAATGTGTCACAAAGGAAACTGTGTTTTTCCATTTTATTCCCCCTTCCCCAGATTGGAAGGGGAACAATTTTCCATTTGGGTTTTAATGGGTTTTTCGTTCGTTCTGATACAGCGGTAAAGAGCAAGTTTTCTACATTTCTGCATTGGGATATAAACGAAAAGCTTTTGGACCAGTGCTTTATAGAATTGAAAAGCTTTTGGACCAGTGGACGGATCCACTGCAAATTCTAAGAAAGCATGCAACAAACGAAAGTGTGGACAGGGCCTGAGCGCAACCTTTAAACTAAATTTAATAGGAATACGTCCCATCGGTGGTCCTTGATTCCAAGTAAACAACCACAGGACCAAGCTGTATGACTTATTCAATAGCTGCTGTCCTGGCCAGGTGGTTATGAGTCAAAAAGAACATTTGCTTCAAATGCCGGGGCTGCAGCAGGCCCCAAGCAGCTGCCGAGTTTCCCCAGTGTGCCATAGCCATGCTGTTATGAGACGGCCATTTTATTTTTTGCTGCAGTTGCCTAGCAACCACGCTCTGTTCTACTTGCTGCAGCAAAATGGCAGGGGTTGGGGGGGATGAAGCTCAAAAGGCATTGTAGGTCATAAGAGAAAGGAATGTGTGCGTTACAATAATTAAGAAATGCAAAACCAGCAAAAAGAAAAGGGGGAGGTACAAAATCTGTGAAGAGGGCCTGAAGACCCAGGGCCTACATAGCAATAAAAGGACCAGAAAAAACTTCTGTGCATGTTGCACAAATCAAGTAGTCTGGAGGCATAACGTGATATACCTCCATATTTATCAAGTGTCTGTCTAGAAATCAGTCACCTGGAGGACCAGGTTAAGAGGTGACAAAAAATTGTAGCAAATAAGGAAATCACGAATAAGCAAATTCCTGCATACATTTGTGTGTGTGTAATAAACTGCCTTCCCAATTTTCAGAACAGATTTTGGATGAAATCTTCAGGGTCTGCCAGGAATTTCAAGGGAATAATCCATGGCTAATAGGAAATCTGAATAATCTTATGCGTGGCAAAGCTGTTTTGGGACCCTGGTTCTATCCAATTGAGTGGACATCATTTTCCGTAGCTCACTTCATCTATTTTGGGATGTTCAGACCAAGGTTCTCCAACATAGCCGAGACACATATAGTGCACAGCTAATTTTGTAGGACGCGTGTATCCTGTTCACCGGTGGGAAAATGGCAACTGAAGTGTAGGCTGATGTTTTGGTAATCGTTTGGACCATTTCCAAATGCCTTTCGTCATTCTTATTCTGAACACACTCCCTTCTGCAATTGTGCCTGCAATGCTTTTGTTCTTCTCTGCCAAAGCAAGCCATTTTGAGGCTGCTTGTAGAAGAGAGGGGTTGCCAGGCAACAGGAGCAAAATAAAATGGCCACCTTCTTTAAACATTTGCAGGACATATGTAGCACCAGGGCCCAGAAAAGTCCCTCAGGCTTTTAAGGGTTTTTTGTTGTTGTTTTTTTTATAAAAAAAATATTAACTGAAGTGTAGGTGGGTTCCCACGAGGCAAGACACAGTGATAACAGCAAGAACCTTTATTGAACTAACAGAACCGGACAACAGGGGCAAGACAACTGCTTAAATACATTTCTGAAGGCCTGGGCCACTCCCACTACCAACGTGATTGGATGTCTAGACTTCCAAGCTGCAAATCATGACTCAGAGTTTAAGGGCCAATGGCAGAGGCCCAAATCATGAAATGTTCTGTGATTGGATATCATGTATCAAATCAGAACACAGGGGCTCAAGCCTTAGTCCAGGCTCAAGCTCAGGCAAACACAGACCATTGAATACATAACATTAGCCATCTCTTCTGTTTAGGTTTTTTTAGTGTCTTTCTGTGTTGGTGTTCTTAATAATTGGAGTGATCTCCAAATACTTCACACTCAAAGTAGACTCATCAAAATCAATGGATTAGTCAGTCTTCCAATTAAATAGGTTA
This sequence comes from Lacerta agilis, assembly GCF_009819535.1. Taxonomy (NCBI): domain Eukaryota; kingdom Metazoa; phylum Chordata; class Lepidosauria; order Squamata; family Lacertidae; genus Lacerta; species Lacerta agilis. The sequence continues at coordinate 89,109,558 of NC_046315.1, read as the reverse complement.
CTCTGAATATAACTAATGTTGAATGCTACCCTTGAGTTTTATAACATGGGTGGGGAGTCTCCAGCCCATGGGTTAAGGGCGGCCAACCAGATACTCTCTGAGTAATTCCCATCACCAGCTGTACTGCTTTTGCCTAGTTTGAATGCTTCCTCGAACTTTGATAATGCTTCTTGCTTAAGTGGGTTTTGGACAACTGGAATAATAATAATAATAATAATAATAATAATAATAATAATAATAATAATTAGTATCCCACCCTATACCCATAGATCTCAGGGCAGTCAACAACATAAAATCACAATAGAAAAAAAATACAAAATACATAAGATAACCCAACGACCCCCCCCCACACACATTTCAAAAGGCCATTAGGTGTCAATCAGCCAAAGGCCTGGTTAAAGAGGAACGTTTTTGCCTGGCAGCTACAGATGTATAATGAAGGTGCCAGCCAAACCTCCCAGGGGAGAGCAATCCCACAAATGGGGAGCCACTGCAGAAAAGGCCTGTTCTCATGTTGCCACCCTCTGGATCTCTTGCGGAGGACACACACAAAGGAAAGTCTCAGATGATGATCTCAGGGTCCAGGTCAGCTCACAAAGAGAGAGGCAGTCCTTAAGGTATTGTGGTCTTGAGCCAATCACATACCCTCCAACATTTCTCCGATGAAAATAGGGATGTCCCATTCCATAATGATATTTTTACTACTTACACCCAGTGTGTACAAAACACAATGAACATTAAACATTTAAGAAGAAAGTTACCTATGCAGGATTGCCTTCAGATGGCTTGGGGATCGGATAACTCCATACCCCCCCCCAACATTTCTCCAATGAAAATAGGGACATACTAAAGAAAAGTGGGACATTCAGGGATCAAATTAGAAACTAGGACAGCTTCTCTAAATCAGGAACGTCCCTGGAAAATAGGGACACTTGGAGGGTCTGTGGTTGTACAAAGATAAGAGTCGCCTCCTGCCTCTGACCACCAACAGTTTTATGGTTTGCACCTCCTTGGTACGGATGAAAATTGGTCTAAAACTAAAGGAGCACACAAAGCACAGCTGAGGGGAACTCACAGTTGTGAGGCCTGAGGAGATTGTGATGCTGCATCCCTAGTTGTCGCTATCGACTAAGTGCTGCCTGTGACATCACAAAAGTACATGGCAGCTGAGCCTTTCCCTCTCCCCCAACATCGGTTCTGTTGGGGTCTGGCATGTAATTCTTGTTCATGCATCTCGCACAGATACATTTTAGGGTAGAAGAGTGAAGTTTGCCTCCAGTGTTAATTCAGAAAAAAGTATGCCTCAGCTCTGCCATCAGAACTCTAGTAAACAAACACCGACAGCGAATGTTGCAATTACCAGCATGGTTTCCAGTAGAAAGAAAGAAAGAAAGAAAGAAAGAAAGAAAGAAAGAAAGAAAGAAAGAAAGATGATTGAGTCAATAAAACAAATTATGATTGCAGTGTTTTAACAGAAACATGATGCGAGTTTCCATAGCTGCTTCTCAAAGCTTCATCCACCACAAATATGTTTGTACTGATTTCAGTTTAAAACTTTAGAACAAAAGTTATTCATCGGTACTTAATTACCTTTTCCTTTAGAATTTAGGATTCGGGACTTAATTATGGTTGAGCTGGAGGTTCACTGCATCCTGAAGCCATTCATCTTGGCAGATCTAACCATAGGATTACTCCTGTAAATCCAATTTGTTTCGGTGGGTATACTCTAAGTATCTCTAAGTTTGGAAGTAATAAAACTACTCCAGTGATTTTTTAAATACTTTTTTATTATTATTACTTAGAGTGGCACACCTGTATGCTACATAATGAACTCATTTTTTCCTCTGTTTTAAAGGATTGATGCAGCACAGGGGACTGATGTTGGAGAGACAGAAATCCAGTGCTATTGTGGGCACAAATTCAATGAGATAATCAAATGGTAATTTGGATCCAAGCTATAGCCGAGACTGAGCTTTCTCAGCGCCACACATACAAATTCCACACACACATACAAAGTCACACTGAAGTTGCATTTCTGACAGCTGAAGAAAAGAAAACGTACCGATGAAAGAGAAGCGGAGTAAATGAGGGGAAGCACTGAGGCTCACCAGCGCTGAATGGGGTGTGTGTGTGAGGGATCAGAGCTCCCCAAAATAAATTTAAATGAAGGGGCCACCCCCCAAGTTCCTCAGCAGCCATGTGAGCAGGCCGTGGGGCATGCTTGTGTTGCACATGCACACTGTAGGGCATCCACAAAACACGCCAGCATGCCACAGGGCATGCATGTATGGCGTGATGATGTCGCCCGGCCCCAGACCCCCTCAGTCACCGGGGGGGGGGGGGGAAGGTGTCGTAATATCGTTCAGGCCAGTCCTAAGGTCAGAAGTATCTCAGTTCATGTAGTTAGACGATCTGAGGGTTGAAAGCCGAGGGTCCAAGGTCACAAGAAGGAAGAAGCAGCAAGGTCTGACCACTGGCGGAGGAAGAGGAGTGCGGGGGGGATCCCGGCAGGGTGCCATCGCGGCTGCCCCCTGCCCGCGCTGGGTGCCCCATCCCTGCAGGTGTGCACCACGCCCCAGGATGCATGCTCCGCCCCGTAGGTGGCGCGCCCCACCCCCAGGACGCACACCAGCCCCGCCCCTGCCTGCTCTCCACTCCCCCCTCGGTGCCAGAGCATGAAGCTCCACCACTGGGTCTGACCAGGAATGAGAAATGTAGTTTCTAGCAACTGACAGAGGCTGGAAACCCTGCTTAAGAAAGCTGGAGAAAAGCTGGTTCTCCTCAGGATCAAGAAGGCTGATCAGCAGCAGGTGGAGTCACAATGCCTTCTGCTCATTCAGGCTGCTGCTCAGCAGGTGAAGCCAACTCCTGGCCCATGACAAAAGGCTGCACACTTTTCCTCCACCAGATGCAGGTTTTTTGTGAGAGATGTGTGTAACTTTTGGCTTTTGTGATTATCCCACACTATTTAAGAAAATTTGTCACAAGGTCTCCACCCACTTGATAAGAATTGTACTTTGTGCATAAATTAATTTCCTCCCATTTCAATGTTCTTAAAGACACTATTGAGTTCACAACTCTATTTATTTCAGAAGCATCAGGTAGGTCAAACTGCATGCTGGCTCAGTTGCTTGACAAGAGTGTTGGTGTACAGAAAATAGTTTTATCCTGCCCCTGCTGTAAAATAATGTTAGCTAAACTAGAGGCTCCCTCCTCTACTTCTCTCAAAACACATGGGATGAGGAAAGAAAAACAAAACTTCAGTCAGAATGACCATCATTTTGATGTCCTTAGAAAATCCGACTGATGTGTGAAAATGAATTTTTTTAAAAAAAAAATGGAAGGGGCTGCAGTCAGTAACTGGAAATTGGTACAGATGTTCAGTGAACATCTGAGGGACTTCCTAAGCAGGTTTTGTTAAAAAATAAATGAAAAGTGTTTGAAAAGAAACACCGACATGTGAAACCTCAGGGTTTCTTTGTATGTTATAGACCCCATACAGAGGCAACCAGAAGTTGCATCTAGGAGGTAGTTCTCCACATAGAAGCTGTAATAACACCCAGAACGGCTTTTCTCATGGTTTAACCTAACCAAGTAGTGAGTCACCATGCTGGCTCTACAGAGCTGTGGCCGCTGATTTGCGACAGTCAGCAAAGAAGGTGGCCTGCACCTGGGTGCTCCCTTAAGTACCCCAGGGGCGGGCTGGGGGCAGTGCCTAGGACCTTTGCCATAATTGGCCTTGCCAGTGATGCCCAACCACACCTGGAAGGCCTGGGATGGCTGAGGTGGGTGGCACCAGGTGACCATCCCCTCCCCCAGCTGTGCAGGAAGATGGCGGCCTCCTCGGACCAGCTGAGGCTACGCTGCGCGGCAAACGCCACCCCACCCCAAGCCCCAGGTGAGGTGGATATTTTCCATATGGAAAGGAGTTTTGTTATGCTGTCCTCGGAGGCTATGGCAAATTGACAATTTCCTCAGAAACAGGAAAATGTATGAACTGTAGGAGATAGATCCCTCACTGCGAGAAGTGAGGTTACAGGGAACCAGGCACAGGGCCTTCTCAGTAATGGCGCCTGCCCTGTGGAACGCCCTCCCATCAGACGTCAAGGAAAGAAACAACTATCTGACTTTTAGAAGACATCTGAAGGCAACCCTGTATTGGGAAAAAATTTAATGTCTAATGTTTCACAATTTTTTATGTAAGCCGCCCAGAGTGGCTGGGGAAACCCAGCTAGATGGGCGGGGTATAAATAATAATAAAATTGTTGTTGTTGTTGTTGTTGTTGTTGTTGTTGTTGTTTTATATCAACTGCTAGGAATGGCCATGTTACTCACAACTGGAACTACATTACATCATGTTTATAACAAAATAATACTTCTGCTTACTTTCTTAGCAGTGAACTTTGCATCTGAAGGGGTGCTTGTTTTCCCCACAGACAGCAAAGAATTGAGGTGCGGAAGAAGAAATTGTTGATACCATCACAATTTTGTGTAATGATAAAGGCATCAATATCTGCTATACAGGATTACAGGGGGGGGGAAACAGTTTAGCAAGTTTTATTGAAAAGGAAATTTAAGTATTCTGTCAATGGAAAAACTAGGGACCTATCATAAATATTCACAAAGACAGATTGCCAACCTCCTCTCTTCAGGGGAGAAATCTGCATTATGTTGCCTTTGCCTGTGAAATTTATTAGCACATATATTATCAACGGGGGCTGGGAAACTGCTGGTGTTTTCACATAATCCTGCATTTGATGTAGATTTTGGTAACCGGTGCAAAAATCCTGCTGGGTGGATCTCACACTGAGATGCCAGAACTAACGTCAGACCAAGCTGCCACATGTTACTCAATAACTGGTCCTCCTTAACTTCTCACAAAGCGTATCTAGTGATACGAATGTGGGCAGCAAAGAGAAAGAAGGACCACTCCTGGATTTTTCGGGTTCGCTAAGTTTGAGCCTGCGCAGACAGAAAGGGGTGGGGTACTTGTAGTTGTGATGGTTGTGCAGAAGCAGGAATTTCGGTAGCTGATGCCAGGAAAGGCTACACCCACTGACCTGCCTTCTGTCTATATAGATACTAGAGCTATTAAGAGAGCTACCATGAAAAGAATATGGCAATTCTCATTTCTACACTCTGGGCTTCATTATTATTAGACTTCCTTCAAATGATTTCCTGGGGATAGAAACCTTTCCTTTCCCTCCACATCCTTCCCTCTTCTCTTGACTTAGCTTCATAAAGACCTATATCTGGCGGACCCATTTTGACATTGCTGAACTGATAACATTTTAGCACATCTGGTACATTATCAACTATTATACTAACAAACTTTTTTGTGGGTGGGAAGAAATGCAGTTTAGTGCAGGAGTCCTACTTTTCATGTAAGGTAGGGCTGCCATATGCCTGGGTTTCCGCGGACACGTCTGGGAATCAGGCTGCGAAATGTTGTCCGGGCATATTTATGCTGAATCGGCAAGATGTCCGGCGAAACCTGGACATATGGCAAGTAGGGCGATACTGTTTCAAAAAATGCTTTGAAAATTCAAGAAAAGTCCAAAATGTTACCCCAAAAAAGCTCAACAGTTTGTCCGGAATATGCCAACTCTATGTAAGGGTCTGCTCATTAGGAACACTGCTTACTCTCATATCTGCTCAATAGGTACAGTGCCAGTTTCCTCTGTAAATTCACTTTGTATCCCCGAAAGGAAAGGCAGATGGTGTCACCACATGACAACCTTGCCAGAGTGGCAGAGCCAGATGGCAACCTGACACAATCCTTGTTTGAACTGTGCCCAGGTGCCATCTGCACCGAAGAGAGAACAGTATCCGCACAGCATGATCCTGCGCTACACTTCTCCTCTCCTAATGAGGAACAGAGATACCTCCCTGCCACAACAAATGGTTGATACCAGAAGTTATGGTAGGGAGTTAATAACCTTCCCACAATTTCCCGTATGGTAGTCTATAAAAAATCTAGAGCCCCTCCATCTATCAATGTCCTACTATTCTTTCATAGAATTGTAGATTTGGAAGTGACCTCAAGGATCATCTAGTCCAATCCCCTGCAATGCAGGAATCTCAGCTAAAGCATCCATGACAGATGGCCAACCAACCACTGCTTAAAGACCTCCAAGGAAGGAGACTCCACAACCTCCCGAGGCAGACTGTTCCACTGTTGAACAGCTCTTACTGTCAGAAAGTTCTTCCTGATGTTTAGCTGGAATCTCCTTTCTTGAGACTTGTTTGAGTTCCACCCTCCAGAGCAGGAAAAACAAGCTAGGGAGATTTTTCGCCCATATTTACATTGTAAGCTTGGAGGTAAAATACTTGCTTGATTTTATCTGGTTTGTACAATGCTGCACAAATCTTTGAAAAGTGTTTAATGAACAGTAGCCACAACTAACACACAAGTTAACAACCCAACATAAAAGTGTAAGAGTCTATAGAGAAACATGCCTGAGATGGTTCCAGTTCCCAAAGTACACCACATGCCAGGAGATATCATCAACAAGCATTTTGGCAAGTCGATCTCCTTTTCAGGACCAAGGTTGCAACATGCATAAGTGAAAAGGCTCCAAATCACATAAAGAGATCTACATGCAGAAACAGATTTCCACATAGGCATCACTTACTAGATGAGGAACCAGGGTTAGAAATTGAGAGATGGAAGCTAGGAGGTAAATGGCACCTTAAACCGAGGTTATGGGCGCAACAACGGAATGTCCAGGCACACTTTTTTATAACAAGAATACCAACCTGAAAATGAATGAACTACAGCTAAAATGTTATGTTCATTTTTCACATGGTCTAGTCCATGCATGTCGAACAGGTAGATCGTGATCTACTGGTGGATCACTGGGCATCCGTGGTAGATCACTGGTAGATCATTGGCTCTCCCCAAAGAAGCTGAACAACTGTGGCTCCCCTAAGAAAAAGCTCAACACTTTACCTCCTCCCTGAAAAAACTTAACAAGTTTGACCAGAACCCCCCCAAAGTGGACCTTCCTCCTTCCTCAAAAAAGCTCAACAACTTTGTCCTGAACCCCCCAAAAGGGGTTAGATCACTGCCAGTTTTTAACTCTGTGAGTAGATCACAGTCTCTTGGGAGTTGGCCACCCCTGTAGTCCTTCCCCTGCCTAAAATTCTTAAGGGGGTCTCTTCTCCAGTCTTCAGAGAGTAGCTGGAAGTGGGGAGGCAGACAAAGGTCCTCCTTTCCTTCCACTCTGCAATTTTAATCCAAAATTAAAGAGCTCAGAAACTGGTTGCCCCAATGAAATTCCCCGTTGCAACATGCGCCTAGAACGATGGGAGTTTCGAACACTTTGAGGAACTATGTTAATTGGATTGTGCCCTAGGTACCACGGATGTAAATCGGATTGTGTTCTGATGTTGATATTGTCAGTTCATACTGCATTACTTTCAACTGGATGTGCATTTGGATGAAAATCCTGTTCCTCATTGTAATATGCATATAGCTGGATCAGGATGAAAAGACTTACATCCTGCGGTACGCTTCACAGAACGTGAGCTGCTTCTGAGGCCAAAAAGCTCAGAGTAGAATTATCTTAAAGGGATTATAATAAAAAGTAACATCTCTGCAAGCTGGCATCAAAGTGTGAACTAATTAGCACTCAAAGAGGGCTGTGAAAGTTAAAGTGGACATTCACCATCCGGGCAGACAAAATAATTCTTACCTTCAAGCATTTGAATACTACAGAAACCATATGGTGCAGGTTGTTCAGTTAATACCTAATGAAAACATCAGTGCCATAGATCAAGTGTGATAGGTGTCAGAGTGATCTAGTTCAACGGCCTTTCGCACCTGGATGTCTTTTTTCCCCTCTTAGCGGGAGCAAATACAACATAACAGGGTCAACTGTCACTGCGTAAATATATTGCTGTGACAGCATATATGGATGGAGTGTTTGATGGCAAACATTAAAAGCAGCCTTCAGTGCAACCTGAATACAAAATATCTTAGACGGTTATTGTTGTTTATTTTATTAGCAACCAACGCACACAGTGCACAACAGAGATTGAAGGGTTAAGGAAATGGCTTGGAAATACCGCATTTTTCCGTGCATAAGACGAGGTTTTTTTTGCTATAAAAAAGTAAAAAATTGGGGGTCGTCTTGTACATGGAACATGGGCACCTGGGGGGATTTCTTAACTATTTAAGCATAGGTCCAGGATTTTGGCTTGGGCGAGCTGAGGCGGACCCTCCTGCTGCCGCCCCCCCTTTCTCCTCCCCCTCTGGGCTGCATGGTGGCGACTGGCTCGCCTCCTGAAGCCCCCGCTGGCTCGACCCCCGGAGCAAAAGTAGCTTCCACCGCTGCTGCTGAGAGCTGCCTCAGCTTCCTCTCCATGCCCTTCTTTCCACCCCCCCTTCCCCTCTCAAACTCCCACCCTGCCCCCAGCCCGCTCAGCACCCTCCTCAGCTCAGTTTGCTCGACGGCATGGCCCGGTGCAGAGTGGGCGCTGCCTCCCCCCGGCTTTTCCTCGGTATCCTGCTTGGGAGCCTCCTTCCCCTTGCTTCCCCGCAGCAGCAGCAGCTGCCACCGAGGGACAGCGTGTGATGCCCCAGTCACTGCCTTTGCTTCTGCACCACGGTGCACTGAATGCTCCTCGTGCTGGAAACTTTGAAGGCGATTGCCCCACAAAAAGATAGAACTTGCCACCGCAGACCATCCAGATTTTCACTTCTGTTTTAGGGTTTTGCCTTCTTAATTTTGGGTTCAAAAAAATAAGGGTAGTCTTACACATGGGGGTGTGTCTTATACATGGAGAAAAATGGTACATTTTAGATAGGAATGGGTGCAACTACATGGTTTCCCTACCATTTTAGTCAATAACAAATGACTGGGGTGACCCAGCCAGTTGCATAGATGTCAACCTTTCCCCCCTTTTTTGCGGGAAATTCCCTTATTCCAGGCATAGCTGGAATAGGGGGAAGATTGACAGCCTCCCCAGAAGGGAAGGCAAAAAAAGGGAGGGTTGACAGCTATGGCCAGATGTGTGGGGTACAAATAAATTATTATTATTATTATTATTATTATTATTATTATTATTATTATTATTCTGCTCTGTCTGCCCAAACTCCACAGTGAATTGCAGAAGCCAGAATGTTTTCCACACTTAAATCTGGGGATGCACAAAGAGACCCAGCACTGAAAAGTGTTTGCTTGTATAATCAAGCAATGCTGTGAGAGGAAACTGCATTTACTGTCCTATGGTGCGAAGATGCAGTGAGTTCTCTGCAGGCTCACCCACAGTGTAAATGAGTACTGCCACTGGGCTACTTCCCTCCAGATGTGAATCTCCATATGCCTTCCTCTTGCCGCACAAAGCATACTGTATTGTTTTGTGGGCATTAATGGGCTAAAGCCCACTTCGCCGGATGCATGATGTGACCTGGAATGCTACTTGCTGTTGATGCGCTCAAAGAAACACAGTGCTGATGTGCGATTGACTTTTCCAGGCCTTCGTTCACGCCCAGATGCCACTGCCGAGTCCCACGCACTGTTAAACTGCGCACATGGCTGGCAGTAGTTTTGTATTAATTATGCCACGAAGGCCCAGCAGTAGTTTGAGCCACAATGGAAGTGACACGCTTTCAGGTCCGAGAGCTGGCAAGTACCTGGAGCAGATAAGCAGATGGCAGGCAGGCAGGTGGAAGTCAAAGAGGACAGGAAGGCCAGCACCGGGGAAGTTGGCAGTCAAGTGCGGAGTTATAGCCTAATGCACATTTAATACTCTGAGGTTTCAGAGAGAGAGGTGTCCTTCCCCCTCATTGTCATTATCTGAAAAATGTCAAGAAACTACAGGCTGGGGTAGTTAATAGAGAAAGCCTAAAATCCCATTCAAAAGCTATAAGCTGATTGGGTTGGAGGGTTTCCCATTGCTTGCTCAGGAACTGCCCTGATCCGTGATCCTCAAGGCACTGCTGCTTTCTGGGATTTGCCCATCCTTATCTAGAGCCTTCTAGATAAGAGCTGGACCATAAAGAGCTGGATTCTTAAAGAAATCAGCCCTGAGTGCTCACTAGAAGGACAGATCCTGAAGTTGAGGCTCCAGTACTTTGGCCACCTCATGAGAAGAGAAGATTCCCTAGAAAAGACCCTGATGTTGGGAAAGATGGGGGGCACAAGGAGAAGGGGACGACAGAGGATGAGATGGTTGGAGAGTGTTCTCGAAGCGACTAACATGAGTTTGGCCAAACTGCGAGAGGCAGTGAAGGATAGGCTGATTTGTGAAGGATGATTTGTGAAGGATGATTTGCTACGGGAAGGCAAAACCCAAGTGGCACCTGCCAATCAGCCAAATGGGAAAATTCCTACCGGGACTCTGCCTCAACAGCAGACGACCCATGACTGCATAGGTCAAAGCAAGGCCCTAAATATAGGGATGTGTGGGTGAGTGAACCAGTGCACGAAGCGAAAAAGAGGAAGCTCAACGCAACGTGCAGCGGAATATAAAGATTCACAAAATTCCCATTGGCCAGATCTGCTCAGCAACCGAGGGCTCTCCAATCGGGTTGTTGTGACTGTTCAATCGCTCCCACCCACAACAATGAGGTCAGTCCTGATGATCTCACCACAACACGTGCCCTCTGGGAGGAGGACCCGATTTATTATTATTAGTTGAATTAGTAGTAGAAGCAGCAGCAGAAGAACTTTTGAAGAACATAATGCTTGATTTCGGTGACACATAAGTGTTGCAAACTTAGCAAATTTGTACAGGACACCAGATAATTAGGAAGGCTGGGCCATAAGGAAGGCTGATCGCCGAAGAATTGATGCTTTTGAATTATGGTGCTGGAGGAGACTCTTGAGAGTCCCATGGACTGCAAGAAGATCAAACCTATCCATTCTGAAGGAGATTAGCCCTGAGAGCTCACTGGAAGGACAGATCCTGAAGCTGAGGCTCCAATACTTTGGCCACCTCATGAGAAGAGAAGACTCCCTGGAAAAGACCCTGATGTTGGGAAAGATTGAGGGCACAAGGAGAAGGGGAGAACAGAGGACAAGATGGTAGGACAGTATTCTCAAAGCTACCAACATGAGTCTGACCAAACTGCGGGAGGCAGTGGAAGACAGGAGTGCCTGGTGTGCTCTAGTCCATGGGGTCACGAAGAGTCGGACATGACTAAACTACTAAACAACAACAACAACATGAAATCAGTAGCTGGAATGTACCAACAACATAGTCTTATTGTGGGAATCTTTATACAGTATTTAAATGTGGCTGCTCAAACTGTTTGGGCCAAATCCATTGTGCAGCTTGTATATGGTACCCAATTGGGTCCCCTTGCCAATTGTGCACCATTAGAAGTGGTACAGCCATTTTGTTAGTGTCTTAATAATAATGAACACAAATAAAGCAATACTACGGTCGGCAATGGCCACACAAAGTGCTAAATATCTGTTGGCAGCATTGGAAATGGCAGCATTTATCTGCATTGGAACATTTGTTTTGCAACATGATAAAGAGAAACACAAGAAAACAACCTACTACAGAACATGAGGTCATCAGAGCAGAAGAGGGTGGTATTTGTATCAGGAGGTTATCTGCAGAAGAAGATTTCTCAAATATGGGAAGTCTCTTTTTCATTCCATTGTACTCAATGCTTTCCACTGCATAATGCATTAAAATACCTGTAACATCTTCCATTTAATCCTCTGTGGTTGTATTGTTACTGGACGACTCTAGTTCTCATTCAAATATCAAATTCCCTTTTATAATATGATAAAAAATGGCTGCTACATAAATGTATTATTCTATAAACATTACAATCAAAGGATAAGGTATAGTGGAGACTGAAATAAGGAGAACAGAATAAAGATTACACAAAGGTTCCTGACTGGAAAATCACAGCAGGCTGGATGAGCTCTGCTGAGACCCCTTTTTCAGTTTATACTTGGGGGGCAGGCAAGAGAGATGGGTGGTATGATGACATTTCACCAGTCCAAATGTCGTGCTTTGTTTTGAAAGACTTGAAACAGGGTTTGAAACCCCCGGGGAAGTTTTGCAGCATCCTGGTTTACAATATCAGCTTTATAGCAAAAGTAAAATCCCATCTGCTGCTTAAAATTATCTTGAAACACAAAAGAATATGTGCCTGCCTCCTTTGTTTTGCGTGCAGCTTTCTTTCTTAAATCAGGGCATTATTGGTTGATATTAAATATTATACATTTCACTGTCAGCTTGGTTAAAGATTCACCCACTCCTTGACCGTGAGCCGCAGTTCACTGAAATATCATTTTGAATAACGGCAATCACTTTGGAGTTGAAGGCTACTCTCAGTCATCACATTTATGATGCACATGTGATACCACCTATGAATACATGGGTTGGAGCAGTCAGAAGCTTTTTGTTTCTGTACCTTTGGCTCCCAAATATATTTACATGTAACAATTGCACAGATTTAGATGGGGAACCTATGGGTTTTGGCTGGCTGAGCCAAGACTGGTGTTAAGTCCCCAGCAAGGAGCATTCCAGGGATGTGGGAAAAGCAGGACCGGGGGGGGGGTACATAGGCTGGATCTTGAACCCATTCAGTTCAGTCATGTTACTTGGCAATTCAGCGTAGATGTTTGCTTTCACTCTATAGCTAAGGCAGAGTAGCAGCCGCCGCCCCACTGCTAAACAGCATTTGGATCTGGTGTAGTTACGCTGGCTTAACACCTTCTCGCTATGGAGAAGCAGAATGGAAAAGTTCCATTCTATAATTGTTCTGGGATTCCACATCTTCTTGATTCCAAACAGATTAATTCCGGTCGGAAATCTATATTTTAGAATATAGGCGGTAATGCAATTTCTTTAAAAGCAGAATAGATAGATATAGCTATTAACACACACACACACACACACACACACACACACACACACACACACACACTGTCTCCATTGAAATCAGAGGATTGATAGAGCTATAGCTCTTATTCTGGTGGGAAGCAAGAAAAATCTAAGACCTTACGCCAAGTAGATGCTCAGTGGTTGGTTTTTGTGTTGGTGACTATTTCAATACCTTTCTCGATTTCATTTGCGCCATTGCACCACTTTATCACGAGGAAGGAGGGAGGCAAACACCAGAACCTGGAGCTACAAGAATGAGCAGCAGCAAGCCGGTGAGGAAGCCCTGACCTGTGACATCTGGCTGTTTTGGAAGCCATTTCTGGGCCAGGATTATTTCCAATGAGGCCTTGCTGTGGTTGAGAGATTCAGCAGCCCAGCAGAAGTTGGAATATCTGAGAATTGGCAGGAGGCTTGCAACATCTCTCCTCCCTTAGTGCCTTGTGCATCTGCCACCAGACCCAGAGGCTGAGAGAGGCCTCAGCAGTAGCCAAGTGAGGCAGCCCTGGCTTGAAAGGGAGAACCATCTGTCTGCTTCAACAGCCAGCTCAAGGACAGAACATTCAGTTGAATGGCAGCTGGTACACTGGAGAACCAAGGGGAAAGCTTATATATTCACCCTAATAGGTAATGTACCATCAATTTTATTTTAACTATATTGTAAGCTGCCTCAATATAACCAGGGTATATAACCAGGGTTATAACCAGGGCTTTTTTCCAGCTGGAACTCACAGGAACTCACTTCTGGCACCTCTCAGGTGGGTGTCATTGCCATTCTAAGAGAACGAGAGAGGTGTTCATGGTGAATTCTGGCACCTCTGTTTCTAGAAAAACAGTGCTGGGTTACCTCTCAAAACAAAGAAGCAAACACATATAAGGTATCTGCTCCTGCTGAACTATCGCATTCCCCTGGGACCATTTTTCAACAAGTCCCTGTGGGGAGGAAGAGGCAAAGGAGGCAGGGATACAGTATACAACACCAGACACCAGCTGCTTTTGGACTGTCCCCTTCCCTCTGAGCCAATATACACCAATTGCATTGTGGGAAAGATTCTGCTGAGTTGTTATACATCAATATTTTATTATTGTGTTTTGATTTTACTTGTAAGTTATCTTAGATGGATTTGTATCTTCCAAGATGGGATATAGATCATTATTATGAATAAGAAATCATTTCATCATTGCACATCTGTAACATTTTTTTAAAACAGAAAAAACACCATTCTTGCAAAACCTTTAGCAGTTTAGTTAGTCGCTAGGCAAATTTTAAAAAAAATACTCATCCGGAATTCGCCTTGCCAAGTTCTAATCTGGAAACCGTGCTGGAAAATATGGAACTGCAAAATCCAAGGCACAATCTGGTTGAGGCAGATTTCATAACCGTCCTGTGATCTCTTGCACCTGTGCATTGTAATGGGGGTATTTCCAAGCATCAAGGGTCATAAACCACCCTTGAGCCTGTCTTGCACTATTTATGTTAAAGTGTGGTGGTTGTTTATGTGGCAGAGAGAGTGGAGGGAGGTGAATTCTTGCCAAGGCACATTTGGTATTCAGAGCTTAATGAAGCCCAAGCAGATGTAAGCCATTTGCGTGGAAATGCAGTAGGTGCGCAGCTACTGGTCCAGCAATGAAAACTGTGCAGAAGCAGCTCTTTTGCTAGACTGGGACTATTGCCGCTCAAGCTGAATGAAAAACAACATACCAGTTTAATTCCCATGGATTCTACTACAGTTATCTGGAAGTGTTGTATGGTGATAGTTCTAAGAGTTGCCTGTGAGAGATACCCCACACTGTACAGCTCCCAAGCAAGATGGAATAACTGTTGAAGCCAGTCTCAGTCTGGAGTTTATCTATGCAGAAACTGTGCAGTGATTAGTAGTGGTGAGGTTGCTTACAGCTTGAAAACATGTATATAAGAGTTATAACTTTTTGACTTAAAAAAATAATAATCCACACAATGGATGATCAAGGATATAGTTTGAGTTCCTCACTTGTAGTTTTATAGATCATTTAATGTGTCAACACAAATAGAAGTTATTAATATTGCAGTTGCTGTATAAGGGATTATTATGACCGGAATGTAATGGAAATTGATAAGGTTTTGGAACGCAGAATAGAAAGCAAATAATCAAGCCATCAGTTCTAGCACACGGGGGGCCACTTTATCAAAATTATATAATTTGGTATTTGAACGATTGGTATTAACAGTTGTATTATAAATTGGTATTGTTATAATGAGGCTGTTGTTGGATTGCAATGGAAAACTAATAAAATTATTATTAAAAATAAAATAAAATTCCTGTATCATAATGGGATGAACTATTGCTTAGAAACACTGAAAAAGGGAGTAATTCTTCTCAGTTATGAAAACAGGTCACCACGAAATGAAAAGTTGGAATTCGCCATATATGTAATGTTACTATTCATTAAGTAGCAGCACTTTTAAAAACTTTATGAAACTGTTTAGAACTTTTACAGCTGTAAAAGAACTTTTAAAAACATTGGAGAATCACTGGAATCAGGAGCCATCCGTACTGCAGATACCAAAAAATAATCAGTGTGCAGAACATGCAATCAAAGTTATGCAGGAACTTTATGGTGCTTGCAGCAGAAAGAAAGACAAACTGCAACCTCAATTTATTCTAAACAATAGGAAGTGATGTACAATATACAAAATATTACACTAGTATTAGACAATTTGCAAGCTCTATTTTTTCCTGTATTATAATACATGTTATACATATTACATAATACATTATACAGTTACATATACAGAAATCGATTTAGTGGTTTCAGGGTGAACTTTTTTCAAAAGACTTGGAAATGTCAGCTCATTCCTTTGTTTTTAGGAAAAAAACTTCATCTAACTAAGCTACAGGAACATGTGGTTGTAAAAAAATGTTATAACCCCAATGTAGAGTTGCAATCGAACTATTGCAAATCAAGTTTATTATCAAAATTTACAGGCTTTCAGCTACAGGTAGGTAGCCATATTGGTCTGCCATAGTCAAAACAAAATAAAAAATAAAAAATTCCTTCCAGTAGCACATGTACATGTACACTTCTTGAGATACAGACTTTCAGCTGTTTGCAATGAGCAAATCAAACAAACACCATTGAAATAGCTCAACACAATGGATGCTTTAAGTGGTTCCCTCAAATTCAGGGAAAATGCAACTCTCTTTGGGGTTTACTCCTGAAACCTTTCTCATGAATAAATATAGCCGCAAGGCAATGGAGAATTTGGACCAGAGTTTTCCTTCTCCTAGATGGGCCACCTTCCCAGGTTGTTGAGCCCCATCTGCCCTTCATTTCCCTCTAAAGCATGTGCAGTAATCGCCTTCTTGAATGTTGGACCCACTATTGGTCTCATCCGCTCAATTCAATGCAGCCTGTTCTTATATGCAGGAGAAGTCCCTAACTCACTAAGCATTTGAGACCCATCGGCTACCCTCACCTGATTGAGCTGGCTAGTCGATGCCATTTCCCAGAAGCTGACAGCTTCTAGGAGCCACAAGTGTGACCAAAGGTGGACATAATGTCCCAGAAGAATCACGACGTGTCCCCCACCAGAGCTGCTGCCCCTCCCCTAACACCCCATAGACCCATCCTTGTTTTAAAATATAAGCAAAGCAATATATGTCAAATGGCAGTGAGTTTATGATTATGTACAATATTTGATTTGATGCTGAAATCAAGCTAAGTATGGTTGTATAAGTTATCTCTTATTCTCTAATACAATGGTGCCATAATATGACGGACTGTTACATGTTTCACTCCAGAACCTAACACACAGCGCAATTATGAGTTGAATTCAATGGAACTTCAGTCTCAAATAAGTGTTCCTAGAAGTTGAGGCTCCAGTACTTTGGCCACCTCATGAGAAGAGAAGACTCCCTAGAAAAGACCCTGATGTTAGGAAAGGAGAAGGGGACGACAGAGGAGGAGATGGTTGGACAGTGTTCTCGAAGCTACTAACATGAGTTTGGCCAAACTGCGAGAGGCAGTGAAGGATAGGCATGCCTGGCGTGCTCTGGTCCATGGGGTCACGAAGAGTCGGACACGACTGAACGACTGAACAACAACAAAGAAGACTCAGCACAATCCTACGTGTGTTTTCTCCGCATTAAGTCCCACTTTGTTCAATGGGAAAGTGTGTATAGTACTGGATTGCAACCTTAGACAGCCAGCAGAAGGGATATAGAACTTGTTCAGCTGGTTGCTAAAGCTAGTTGTTTGACCTCTCCCAGAGAGCTAAGGGACTTACGATTTTCTTTCATTCCTGAACAATGTGGGATCAGTTCCAAGCATTATTTCTTTGGTTATAATTATTTGAAAAAGATACGAGGGAGAGTAGCATAGAGGCCGCAAAGCAAGCCATCAGGAAGGGGAAACAAATTGATAATCTGCCATCCGAAATGATCAAGTTGTCAAGGATGACACTGATATAAAATCCCCAGTTATGGCAGATGAAGCGCTGCAATACCGAGGGGATGAAAATGAGCCAGATTTAATTTGTCAATGTGTTGATGTTATTTTGACAAGATTTCAGTGAAATTGTCACATCTGTCGAAATTCTGTTGGAAAATTAGATGTAGCAAAGAACACCAAACAATCTTATTTTCTAGTATTGAGCATCCTGGGACTTTACTCTAGTGAGTCATCAGCCGGCAGCAAACACAAAGTGTTACAACAACACAGCAAAGATACCATCTGTTTAAGGGAGGGGATGAAACCAGAATGCCATGTGGCCGTGAAATCCATCAGTTCAAAACTATTTACATTACATGCTTGTATGCTATTGTTGGACCTCTTTCTTGATGTGACATCTACATGAAATTATTAAGTAATGAGAGTAGCGGTTGGCAATTATGCGTTTCACTGGAAAATGTTGCTTTGCTGAAAGTTCTGCAGTGCACATAACGTGGTTCCTTTCTGGGGATTGTATGTCTTTCAGTGTTGCCTGGGGATTGTATGTGGGAGAGTGGAAAGGCATTTTGCTAGGGGCTAGGGCATGAGGGGTCATGTTGCCTTCTGCTGGTGGCCAAATACACTCCTAATCGGTGTGGCATAGGCCTATCAGTGATTCCGACCCACGTCGCCAGGGCCTTCTCAATATTGGCCTCGACTTGGTGGAACAGTCTATCACAAGAGACCAGGGCCCTGCGGGATTTGGCATCTTTCCGCAGGGCCTGCAAGACGGAGCTGTTCCACCTGGCCTTTGGGTTGGTTTCTGTTTAATATTTATGCTTCATCTTTTATTGGTGGGTTATTTTGAAATTGAGACCTGCAGTTTTAATTGAATTTTAAAATTTGTATTTTAATCTGTTATTTTAAATTGATCGTTTTTATGTTTTTTGCTGTGATTTTAATTGATGTTAGCCGCCCTGAGCCCGGTTTTTTGGCTGGGAAGGGCGGGGTATAAATAAATTTATTATTATTATTATATTATTATTATTATATTAACTCCAAGACCACAGGCAGCATGTATCTGGGTACCAGTCCTCAGACCATATGAGCAGAAAAAGGCATTCACCCTCATGCCCTGCTTGTGACTTCCTATAGACACCTGGATGCCCACTGTGGAAACAGGCAGTTGAACTGAATATATTATTATTATTATTATTATTATTATTATTATTATTATTATTTCCTGCCCATCTGACTGGATTGCCCCAGCAAACAGAAACATAATGAAAAACCAAACATTAAAAGCTTCCCTACACAGGGCTGCCTTCAGATGTCTTCTAAATGTTGTAAAGTTACTGATCTCTTTGACATCTGATGGGAGGGCGTTCCACAGGGCAGGTGCCACTACTGAGAAGGCCTTCTGCCTGGTTCCCTGTAACCTCACTTCATACAGTGAGGGAACTGCCAGAAGGCCCTTGGAGCTAGATCTCAGTGTCCAGGCTGAACAACAGGGGTGGAGACACTCCTTCAGGTATATATATTGCTGTTTTATTGATTTAGGAATTGTCTTCCACATTGAGTCTCAAGGCAATTTGAAACCAACATAGTATGTAGGCAGGTTTGCCCAAACTTCTGCTGTTGTTTAAAACCACCATTTCCCCCTCTTTCCCCTCCACCTCTATTTTACTCAATTTTCTGCCATTGTTTTAAATCACCACTTCCCCCTCTTCTTCCTTCCTTGCCTTGGCCACTATTGTTGCGCAACCTGACTTTGCTTTTATTCCTATAACCTGCCCTAACTTCATATAAATCCAAGATTGTGATTAGGCACTACAAATCCTTCAGTGGGGGCTGTGTGATGGCAGCCTTACATTTATATATATATAGAAAGAAAGGGATAAATTGCTTCCCTTTAAAAATCAATTACACAAGTGACATTTCTGTTGCCTTTCCAGTGAAAGTTGTCTTATTAATTAATAAATTAATTACTTAATTTTATTTATATACCACCTTTATCTTTGATCTAATCCATCTGGCCTCTTATGTTCTTCTCCCATTCTTCCCAGGGTGCAAGCAGAGCTAGATTGTGTGCAGCTTTATCTTCCAAGAATCTCAAGGTAGGGTACTTGGTTCTCCATCTACCCAACAGCCCTGTGAGGTAGATTAGGCCAGGAGAAGGTGACTGGCCCAGTGAGCGTCATGGCTAAGTGGGCATTCAAACCCCACTCTCCCAGGTCGGATCATTCAGGCTTGCCTTTGGTGACCTAGGCTATGCTAGGACAGATGCTTGAGCCAATAGGGATAGCATTGGCCATACCTGTTATATCTCCTACTCATTCAAACATGACATCATCATATGGTATCAAATATTTTCATGACTGCATAAGGATATATATTTTTCTAGCCATGGGATTATAATGAGCAGGTTGAAAAGCACAGGCTAGCAGGAAAGTTCAGAGACATCATGGGTGCTCAGAGACAGAATCTAATTATTAGATGAGGTGGACTTCCAAGTATATTTCCTTATTTGGGTGGGCTTCTTTGACGAACAGGCGCTGCAAGCAGCTTCGGGGCTCTTCCTTGACACAAATCTTGAATCTCATTGGAGTACAATCCTCATAGACCGCAACGCTTTTTTCTACCTCTGCAATCCAACCAGCTTTCCGTCTCCACTAGCATTCCCTCTCTCTAGGGATGTGCATGTGGGAGATGAAAGCAACAGCTATCAGGCTGCACATCTGTCAGATCCTGACCTCTGAGATGGAAACAGTAATAGAGTGTCCCACTTCTACTCTTATCTCCCCAGTGCTTGGCTCCAAGCACTTGGTAACAGCCATATTTTTAACTGGCCTCTGACTGTGAGATAGTTTTGCCTCCTTTCTGCACTGGGTGTGGTTACCGATAGCTTGGTGGTATCATTTTGGCTTCATTTTTTCCTTAAAACTCCTCCTTGCACTGCTTTATCCTGTTGTTGATTGTTTGGAGCACACATTGATTTTAATGACCAAAAACATCATAGACTATTTTTTTTTAAAGTATTTGGATGTGTTTCGATATATGTTTTCTCAACTCAGTGTGTGTGTGTGTGTGTGTGTGTGTGTGTGTGTGTGGTCTATAGCTATTTCTCTAGAATTCAATTTAGCACAGTGAATGCAAGGCCATCCCTTTGGTTGCTGCCTGACTCTGTGTTATACATTAAGAATGGAATAAACTCACTTTTTAGAGGATTGATTTGCAGTGTGTTTTCTATAATCTTGCAAACCGCTGATTGACAAATATAGTAAATAAATAACAGCGCCAAGTGCCACAGAAATGCAGGCGTCAAGATTGGCCATAGATAATTCTTTCAGTTACACTATCTGGATTTTGTAAGACAAATTCTAATGAACCGTGAATATCATATGTTGAGTCTTTTCAAATGCTGTCATTGAAAATGATTTCAAATCATAGGCAGTATTAGCTGTCAGGATACACGGATACACACACACACATACACAAAACACAAACGTTTTATACATAAATCAGAAGGGACCTCATGAATTAACAGTAATGCATATCTAGGCAGCTGTTTTGTCTGTGTGACTAATGTTTAGAATGCTTCCCTATACTTTTGCCTTTTTTCTATAGTAAACTGAAATGTAGGTGCTTTCTGCAGGGATAAATGAGTTCATTCATCAGCAGAAAGCAAGAGGGGAATAATAACTGCTTGAAAATAATAATCAATAACTTATTTACTATGGTGTTCCTTCACAATGAAATGGAGAATTTTAACAAAAAAAAACAAAAACAAAACCCCTCCATTTTTCTGTATTGTATGACATGTCAACAAGACTTCCTCTGTCACTGTAATCATATTTAAATAGCTTTCTTACTTATCTAAGGGAGCATTCTCAAGATCACTTAGCATGAATTAGCCACTGTTGAACCCTTTAAATATCCTGTCATTTCCACAATCATAAAGGCAAACTGGTGGGTGTCATTTTGTCCTTTGATGTTTGTTTGCACGGATAGGCGGAGTCCCCCCAACCCCCAGGTGACCCCTGAGCAGAATAATGACACAAGACAACGTGCTATGGGATTAAAATTGGCCACAACTTTAATATGATTCAGATGTAGGGAGACCTTGGCTCAAGCATTGGGCTTATCCTTCCCAGCCACCAGCCGGGGATCTGGGAAACTTCAGGGTTATCCAGAATGTGTGGGGATTGGGCTGGCTCTGGAGAACATATGTTCAAGCAGAGAGCCTGCCCCCCGTTTTGCCGCCACTGGTGGGGGAGAGCAATGACAACCTCTCGGCGTATGGACAATGCCTCCCCCAATACCCCTTTAACGGGGAACCCTGTTATCACTGCCGCACTGGGGGCCTAGAGTCACCGTCCCATGCCCCCCCCCCATTTAGGAAGATGACTAAAGGATTGCGCCCAAGGCCTGAAACCGCCAAAGTTGTGACGAATTGCTATGGGAAAGGCAAAACCTGTCAATGCAGGGAAATTCCTTTCCGGCCCTTCAACAGCGGCCTTGGCATAGCAGCGCCTGCGTACCTGTGGAGAAGAGGTTAACCTGCAAAATAAGTGTTAATTGAGGGAGTGGAGGGTGGGAGAAGCTCTGGAGCTGACTGCTGCTTCTCAGGTAAGCGACACCCTCTATTGTGTGGGCTGGGTAGTCCCTCCCCTTACCTGGCCAATCCCTTAGCAACACCTCCCCCAGGCGGGATTGGATGGTTAACTGGGTAGGCGGAGACCCCAGGTATCCCTTCTGGGAGAAGGCACAGCCAGCCGAACTTCCAGGTATCACCCAGGAATTCAGGGGGACTGCGCGTGACCATGCAAACATTTGATGTGGGGAGCGGTCATTATCGCTGAAGGAGGGTTTTTAACCTATGTTGCCACACTGGGATCATTCAAGAGGAAGGGCAAGATACAAGTCGACATCATAGTAAAGAAAAGCAACAACAACAAACCTGAGGGTGTGGTGATTATTTCAATTAACAAATGCAGATTAGAAGGATGCATCCTTGTGCGTGTGACATAAATTTGTCCACATATATTTTGTGTGACTCCTAGCCATTCATATAAATAAGCCCATATAAGATATATGTGTACTAAAAGAAACTCTCCTTGACTTGCCATAGACAGAAATTACATGGATGAAATTAAAAGTTGACCACAGGTGCTCAGATGGTGGGGAATGGCTGTAGTTCATGTGCTGCATGCACAAATTCCAAGGTTCAATTTCTGGCAATTTTGCAGGTAGGGCTGGGAAAGATTCAAGCCGGATACCAGCCACTGCCAGTTAGCATAGTCAATACCGAGACAGATAGACCAGCAATTTGATTCAGTACAAGGTGGTTTTGTGTTCCTATTATACCAGTGCAATGGCACATGTTGTAGCATATTTCTAGCAGAGGGATCTTTATACTTCATTTTGTGGGTGCCACTGTGCCAAGTCATCAGATCGGGCTAGAATAGGAACAGGCAATGGAAGACCTGCAGACCGTCACTGACGGTCAATTTCACATTGACTAATTGATGGTCCATTTTACGCATGTGGAATGACATCATTTGATGTCCCATCAGTTGATGACGCATGGCTGAATGTGTGAGCTGACTCTGGCCACTGGAAAGCATGGTGTCTGATGTAAGGCAATAAGAATGTGATTTCACTCAGGGGCAGAGGAAGGGGGGGTGCGGTGGGGGTACAGCACCCCAGGTGTCTTCACTGGGGGGGGTGACATCTGGCACTTACAGGCGGGCAGCGCACTGAATGTTGGCGGCTTGCTCCGCCCCCGGCTGCAGGGTGCACATGCCACTCCATGCACCCGAGCGGCTATCCCATGCCTGGAAGGGCACCATCTGTTCCCCGCCCCTTTCGGAAGCGCCAGCATATGCTCCGCCGCTGATTTCACTGAGATGGCCACATGCACAGGTTACTTCAACACTTGATACCGCAATCACCAAAGCGGGTTGCACATGAAAACACAGAGGAGGTCGCAGAGGTGTTTAGGCCAGTCACTCCCACTGACCACTGCCACGTTCCCTTGCCGGATGTCTATTTGACGTTCATTTGGGGGGGGGGGGAAATGTCTCCACAGATGTACAGATGTATGCATAAAAAAATCTTACTTGAGAGAAGGGATCCCGATTGGCTAGAATCCTCACCTCATGTGTAGGAACGATCCATGTGCATCTCTGTATGCATGGAGAACACTTTCTGATGAATATCAAATGCATGTTTATCAGGGCAGTGGTGCATGCAGGACTTTTTTCCCAGCCAGAACTCAGTTCCAGCACCTCTCAGGTGGATCCCACTGCCATTATAAGGGAGGCATTCCTGGTGAGTTCGGACTCCTCTTTTTCTATAAAAATAGCACTGGGTGCATGGTGGCAGCAGTAGCTGGCAAGGCTAGGGAAAACTGGCTAACATGATGGGAGATATGGATGATCAGACCTTCTGAGGTTCTTAACCTTTCAGCAGATCATGTCCACAGCATTGAGTCACATCAAGGCCACAGCAATGGGGAAAGTAGCCAAGCCAGTTTCCTGATCTAAACTGCCCACCCCCCCCCATTATATTTGCCCCACAAGGGAAAACCTATAAATATGGGACATGCAACTTGACCCCTTCTGCTGCAATGACCCAGAGGCACAGGCATGACACATAAAAGTCTTCTTACAGGAAAACTTGTATATTTTGTTCATTATGGTAGATGCTTCTTGACTGCGCTTCATTTGCAGTTGAAATTCTTGTCCCATAAAGTGGCTGTCCTACTACCTTGGCAATAAATCTTACTTTGGGGAAAGGTCCGGGGAAACTGTTATTGTTGAAAAAATAATGTTCCCTCCAAGATCTAGTTAATTTGGGTTTTGGCCATAATCGCGTAACTAATGATTTACTGTATTGCACCTCACTCTAAATTTACCTGAAATATGTCCTTATTATCAGTAAAATACCCCACAAGCATCGACAGAGAGCCCAATCAAACCTGAAATAATGAGGAGGCTCGAATTAAGCAGGCGATTTAAATTGAAACAGAACGAAGGAAATTGAAACGCTACAGATAGCCACATGTGATCTGACCTTCTGCTGCCCAGCACTACGTGTTCTGACTGCATTTCTCAGCAAAACTAAAATCAACACCTCCATTTGGTGCCTATCAAAGTAATTCTGCTAAGGACTGGTAGCTCCCCCCGCCTTTTTTTCCTTTTACACATTATGGGTTTACTAAGCATGTCCTCTACCCAAGGTAAGAACGAAGGGATGATAGATGGCGTGACATTTTCATTATATGACAAGCATGTGAAAAGCTAAGTAACCACCTGAAAGGTTGCAATTTTCTCTATTTTCAGTAAGATTTCGCAAGACCTTTCTCACAAGGGAAAGGTTTACTGCTCTGCTTCTTTCTGTCTGGGAAAGATCAGAATCTGTACACATAATTTTATCTGTATGCCACCTTTCCATAGTTAAAAACCATGCTCAAGGCAGCTTACTACATGGAAACAAACACACATAATTACAAAAGTAGTCATGGACAATAAATTAAGCATAAAAAGTACACAACCAAACTGAAACAATTCCTTAGTCATTCAGGCTCAGTGGCAGACCTACATTTTGGGGACCCTGCAGCTGGAACTGATATGGGGCCCCCTTTGCAACCAGCAACAAGGTTGGGGTAACCACTCTCATCATCTTCAGTGGGGTTGTTCCATGACAGAACTCCACATGTATTTATTTTTAAATAGCTACTACATCTGAGATTTTGATTAAAATTGCTGTTCTGGATTATCTCACATGTCAAAGTCATTGGTGTGAACAACAACAACAAAAAATCCTATCCCTAGTTTTTGAGTTACAGGGGGATGAAAATCAGGGAAATTCATGATACATTTTTGAAGCAGAATTTGGAAGCAAGGTGGACTAAAGTCACTTCTGGGCCCTTAAATTCAAGCTTAATTGGTTTCATAGTACTATTTGACTCCAAATTCCTAACTGTGCCTAGTGGCTTCATATAGATGTTAAAAATCAGTGAAGACAAGATTGTACCCTGTGGTGCACTATATCACACATATCATGGAGCCAAAATGCACATGACCAGGGCTGGATTTAGGTTTGATGAGGCCCTAAGCTACTGAAGGTAATGGGGCCCTTTATATGTCCAGCTGTCCTTTGTCAACAACAAATTGTCGCTATATGGTAATTCATGGACCTAATAGGTATCTAAAGCCATTTGCACATAAGAAAATATCTATTTTATCAAAGTAATTGTTATAGAAATGAGCAAACCAGCGATATATTAGGGAGCAGGCTAGCAGGCGGGGTCCATTACTTACATTATAGCAGCCTACACAATACAAAACACTGTTGCTGTATGTAGGTTTTATTTTATTTGTTTTTTATCTTATATTTTGGAAATGTACATTCAGGGTTTTTTTTCTTTAAATTTTCTGGGGGGCTCCTAAGAGAGAGGGGCCCTAAGCTATAGCTTGTTTAGCTTATACGTAAATCCGGCACTGCACATGACCCTGTAAGTAGGAGTGGAACCACTGTAAAACAATGCTCCCCAAACTCATCTCACAGAGATGCTGAGGAGGATACCATAGTAAATGTCAAGTTATTAGTACCCTCTAAGAACACATGCAACTGTTTGGCTCCCACCCTCTCAACCTCTTCTCTGGGTTATTTGTGGGGCCTGCCTGGTGTTTTTGTTGTTGTTCAGTCGTTCAGTCGTGTCCGACTCTTCGTGACCCCATGGACCAGAGTACGCCAGGCACGCCTATCCTTCACTGCCTCTCGCAGTTTGGCCAAACTCATGTTAGTAGCTTCAAGAACACTGTCCAACCATCTCATCCTCTGTCGTCCCCTTCTCCTTGTGCCCTCCATCTTTCCCAACATCAGGGTCTTTTCTAGGGATTCTTCTCTTCTCATGAGGTGGCCAAAGTACTGGAGCCTCAACTTCAGGATCTGTCCTTCTAGTGAGTACTCAGGGCTGATTTCTTTGAGAATGGATAGGTTTGATCTTCTTGCAGTCCACGGGACTCTCAAGAGTCTCCTCCAGCACCATAATTCAAAAGCATCAATTCTACGGCGATCAGCCTTCTTTATGGTCCAGCTCTCACTTCCGTACATTACTACTGGGAAAACCATAGCTTTAACTATACGGACTTTTGTCGGCAAGGTGATGTCTTTGCTTTTTAAGATGCTGTCTAGGTTTGTCATTGCTTTTCTCCCAAGAAGCAGGCGTCTTCTGATTTCGTGACTGCTGTCACCATCTGCAGTGATCATGGAACCCAAGAAAGTGAAATCTCTCACTGCCTCCATTTCTTCCCCTTCTATTTGCCAGGAGGTGATGGGACCAGTGGCCATGATCTTAGTTTTTTTTATGTTGAGCTTCAGACCATATTTTGCGCTCTCTTCTTTCACCCTCATTAAAAGGTTCTTCAATTCTTCCTCACTTTCTGCCATCAAGGTAGTATCATCAGCATATCTGAGGTTGTTGATATTTTTTCCGGCAATCTTAATTCCGGTTGGGGATTCATCCAGTCCAGCCTTTCGCATGATGTATTCTGCATATAAGTTAAATAAGCAGGGAGTCAAATGCTTTTGCATAATCAATGAAGCAGAAGTAGATGTTTTTCTGGAACTCTCTGGCTTTCTCCATAATCCAGCGCATGTTTGCAATTTGGTCTCTGGTTCCTCTGCCCCTTCGAAATCCAGCTTGCACTTCTGGGAGTTCTCGGTCCACATACTGCTTAAGCCTGCCTTGTAGAATTTTAAGCATAACCTTGCTAGCGTGTGAAATGAGTGCAATTGTGCGGTAGTTGGAGCATTCTTTGGCACTGCCCTTCTTTGGGATTGGGATGTAGACTGATCTTCTCCAATCCTCTGGCCACTGCTGAGTTTTCCAAACTTGCTGGCATATTGAGTGCAGCACCTTAACAGCATCCTCTTTTAAAATTTTAAATAGTTCAGCTGGAATATCATCACTTCCACTGGCCTTGTTGTTAGCGAGGCTTTCTAAGGCCCATTTGACTTCACTCTCCAGGATGTCTGGCTCAAGGTCAGCAACCACATTTCCTGGGGTGTATGAGACCTCCATATCTTTCTGGTATAATTCCTCTGTGTATTCTTGCCACCTCTTCTTGATGTCTTCTGCTTCTGTTAGGTCCTTTCCACTTTTGTCCTTAATTGTGGTAATCTTTGTACGAAATGTTCCTTTCATATCTCCAATTTTCTTGAATAAATCTCTGGTTTTTCCCATTCTGTTATTTTCCTCTATTTCTTTGCATTGCTCGTTTAGAAAGGCCCTCTTGTCTCTCCTTGCTATTCTTTGGAAATCTGCATTCAATTTCCTGTATCTTTCACGATCTCCTTCGCATTTTGCTTGTCTTCTCTCCCCCGCTATTTGTAAGGCCTCATTGGTCAGCCACTTTGCTTTCTTGCATTTCTTTTTCATTGGGATAGTTTTCGTTGCTGTCTCCTGTATAATGTTACGAGCCTCCATCCACAGTTCTTCAGGTACTCTATCCACCAAATCTAAATCCTTGAACCTGTTCTTCACTTCAACTGTGTATTCATAAGGAATTTGATTTAGATTGAATCTTACTGGCCCAGTGGTTTTTCCTACTTTCTTCAGTTTAAGCTGGAATTTTGCTATAAGAAGCTGATGATCTGAGCCACAGTCAGCTCCAGGTCTTGTTTTTGCTGAGTGTATAGAGCTTCTCCATCTTTGGCTGCAGAGAATATAATCAATCTGATTTCGATGTTGCCCATCTGGTGATGTCCATGTGTAGAGTCGTCTCTTGTGTTGTTGGAAAAGAGTGTTTGTGATGACCAGCTTGTTCTCTTGACAGAACTCTATTAGCCTTTGCCCTGCTTCATTTTGATCTCCAAGGCCAAACTTGCCAGTTGTTCCTTTTATCTCTTGACTTCCTACTTTAGCATTCCAATCCCCTATAATGAGAAGAACATCCTTCTTTGGTGTCATTTCTATAAGGTGTTGTAAGTCTTCATAGAATTGATCAATTTCGGTTTCTTCAGCACTGGTAGTTGGTGCATAAACTTGGATTACTGTGATGTTAAAAGGACTGCCTTGGATTCGTATCGAGATCATTCTATCATTTTTGAAGTTGCATCCCAGTACAGCTTTCGCCACTCTTTTGTTGACTATGAGGGCCACTCCATTTCTTTTACGGGATTCCTGCCCACAGTAGTAGATATGATAGTCATCCGAACTGAATTCGCCCATTCCTGTCCATTTTAGTTCACTGATGCCTAGGATGTCAATGTTTATTCTTGCCATCTCATTTTTTACCACATCCAGCTTACCAAGGTTCATGGTTCTTACATTCCAGGTTCCTATGCTATACTTTTCTTTACAGCATTGGACTTTCCTTTCGCTTCCAGGCATATCCGCAACTGAGTGTCCTTTCGGCTTTGGCCCAGCCGCTTCATCAGCTCTGGATCTACTTGTACTTGTCCTCCGCTCTTCCCCAGTAGCAAGTTGGACGCCTTCCGACCTGAGGGGCTCATCTTCCAGCGTCATATCTTTTATATGCCTGTTGTCTTTGTCCATGGAGTTTTCTTGGCAGGGATACTGGAGCGGCTTGCCAGTTCCTTCTCCAGGTGGATCACGTTTGGTCCAAACTCTCCGCTATGACCTGTCCATAGCTTGCCTGAGTAATTCAAGCCCCTTCGCCACGACAAGGCAGTGATCCATGAAGGGGCTGGTGTTTTTACATGAGTAGAATGTGTGCTTTTATTAAAAATGCATCTCTGGGTTATTTGTGGGGCCTGACTGGTGTTTTTACATGAGCAGAATGTGTGCTTTTATTTAAAATGCATCTCTGGGTTATTGGTGGGGCATAGGAATTCGTTCATATCTTTTTCAAAATATAGTCCAGCCCCCCACAAGGTCTGAGGGACAGTTGCCAGGCCCCCTGCTGAAAAAGTTTCCTGACCCCTGATTTAACACCTAGGCTTGTGTATATGTGGGTGGGTGTGCTCAAAAGATATCTAGCTCTCTTCTTGCACATTTCCACCATTCTTCACTTTCGCAGTCTTCCAAATCACCAAGCAGTATCATGATGGGACGGTAGCTTTTGGTTTGTCAGATATTATTGCCAGGATCCCAATAACAGTATAATTCATTGAATTCAAATGCAGAAGGACAAAAGTAATTAAAAAAAACCCCAACTTGCAGCCCCTTCCCCTGTCCTGTGCACAAAGTAGTTGACAAAATGGTTCAATTATTTTGAAAGCAAAATTAACTGCATTATGTAATGATTTTTTTAAAAAGTGTCTCTGAATGAATAATGTTGGGCTATAGGCCAATGCATACAACATCAGGTTATGTGTCCAGTGCAGCATTTCTTGCTATAACATTTTTATTTGCCATCTTCCTACAAACTCGCCATTTACGAGGAAATCTCTCAGCATCCTTACGGACGTTTTATGACTTCCTTTGGATATAATTTTGTTAGTTAAAATTTAACAAGGTACCACCTGCTGAAAGTAAGGCTTCATCATTCATTAAGAAAGTTGTGTGCTTTTCAAAGCTTTACTAAATCAACCTCCAAAGATTCTTTGTTTCAGTATTTATTACTCATGCTGCAAATAAAAACAAGCAAACATAGGATCCTTCCTTAGACCACATGAGGCCACTGAGCCAGTCAGCTCAGTACTGTTTTCATTGCCCGCCAGTGGCTCTTGAGGGTTTCGGACAGGAGTCTCATCCAGCTTTACCTGGAGATTCCTGGGAAATGAAACCTAGTCATTGGTTAAGCCTTAGTCTTGGTCTGGAGGGGAAGCCTCTGCCTGCCCCTCCAGGCACTCACAATAAAAAATTTAAAGAACCACACACAATAAAACATCAACCACTAAAAACTTCCCTTCAGATATCTTCTAAAAGTCAAATGCCAACAATACCCTTCAGCTCTCTATATTGGACAAACAAGCCAAACCCTACGCCAAAGGATAAATGGAGATAAATCTGATATCAGGAATCACAAGACAGAGAAACCAGTAGGAGAACACGTCAGTCTCCCAGGACATCCAAGATCACTTACGGTTGCCAGATTTCTGATCACCGTCCTATCCCAAAAGAAGAAAAACGGACTTCTGGGCGGATTGGACATTCCTTTTAAATCATGACTCAGGATGTAATTATGTGTTACCTTAATTGATGCTTTTATAATTTTTTATAGTTTTTATAGTTTTTATAATTTTATAAATAGGGGGTGATGTTTTATGTTGTAAATTTACTGCTTAGTCTGTTACTTTAAAGTCCTTTCGAAGTTCTAAGTAGAAAGGCTAAGTATACATATGTTGTTTGAAAAATCGTGCGTGATGGGCCAATGGCCGTAATAATAAATATCTATCTATCCATCCCAGGACATTCTATAGATGATATCAAAGTAGCTGTCTTACTACAAAGGAATTTCAGAAATAGACTGGAAAGAGAAGTGGCTGAATTGCAACTAATTACCAAATTTAAAACCATGGAGAGACCTGGTCTGAACAAAGACATTGGATTCTTATCTCATTATACATGACAAAGCTATCTTTAGCTATCTCACCCCTTGCCTTTCCCTGCAAGACCAATTGCAGCCGTTAAGATGTCGTCAACAGGTTTTCCACACCCATCAGCTGATCACCCATTCCCACCAC
Source organism: Lacerta agilis (assembly GCF_009819535.1). Lineage (NCBI taxonomy): Eukaryota > Metazoa > Chordata > Lepidosauria > Squamata > Lacertidae > Lacerta > Lacerta agilis. The sequence goes on along the minus strand of NC_046315.1, from coordinate 89,078,631 downwards.
CCTTCTGAGTAATACCCCTCCCCACTCTCTCACTATATATAAGGGTCTGGTGACTTCTGTTTCAGTGTATCTGAAGAAGTGTGCATGCACACGAAAGCTCATACCAAGAACAAACTTAGTTGGTCTCTAAGGTGTTACTGGGAGGAATTTTTTTTATTAGTTATTTATTTGTTTGACATCTGATGGGAGGGCATTCCACAGGGCAGGCGCCACTACCGAGAAGGCCCTTTGCTTGGTTCCCTGTAGCTTCGCATCTCACAGTGAGGGAAGTCTCAAAAGGCCCTCAAAGCTGAACCTCAGTTTCCAGGATGGACGACGAAGGTGGAGGTATATGGATGTAATATGCATGCAATATTATATGCATTACAATGCCTATACGTGGGAAGTGTTCATAATTTTAACAGAACCGGCTGAGATAAAAAAAGCAAGACGGAAATGAGAATGGGGGAAATTGTGCACAAATTCTGCTTCTAGATATGCCTCTCTATACCTGTGCCTCGTTTTTTTTTTTAGTTTCAGCCCCAACGGACCCATTCAGAGACAAGAGATGATGCAACACTTTGTTCTTTGTCAGTATACAGAAAAGCCCATCCAGTAATAAAGATGTACACTTAGCTTTCGCAAGAGCAACCCTTATTTCAAAAACAGCGACTTGCAGGTGGGAACTGAGGTTATTTTCGAAGAGCCAATGCAATCACAAAATGAAATAGTGCAGAAATCTGGTGCCTGGGTTTGTGTGTGTGTGTTTTGGAAAGAAGTCACTGTCCTGTGTAATTTACAAGAGGGAATAAATCACTGAGACAGAAAACATATGCAATGGCTAAACATGGGGAACTTGTCACATCAGTTCAGTGTCAGTCTGCTTCTATCTAGTTAAAGCAGACTTCCTGCATTTTCTGATGCACCCGTCCACATGCTCTTTTCCTTTCTTTTTTTGAATAAGGCTTTTAACCCATTTTTAAGACACTGCCCCTTGCCCCCAGATCCACAACGTTTTTAGTACAGAAACAACAAGGGTGGCTGGAACCCATTGAGCTTCATAAGGCAGAAGGCAGGTTACTCAAAGGTAGCTTGAGCCAGAACCAATGACAAGCAGAGCCAATTAAATCCAGTTTTGCTTCTGCTGAGTTCTGAGTTTTTTATGGCAACAGTGAGACTAAGCAGTAGGGCTTAGCTAAGGGGGGGGGGTCAGACCAAGGTTGGTGGGGCAGTGCCCCTTCATTAGCTAGCCTCCACTGAGAAACAAGACTTGAGGTGTGAAGGGCAGGGTGTGGGCACCCATTTCCCCCCAATTTCTCCCACCTCATTTTTTTCAGGACCTCCCCTGTAAGGACGTTCAGTGGTTGCTCATGAAGAATCAGCCAAACGCAGAACTTCTAAGCTAAGTTCTTTATTGTGCAAACTATTTACAGTGGAGCAAAAGTTTCAACGTCCATCTCCTCACTCCACAGAGTCCAGGAATGACCCCTTCCGGTTCTTTCGCCAGCAAAAAAGGCGCGGGATCCTGAACCCCCGCCTGCCCCTTCCACGTCCTTCCTGTCTGCCCCTTCGGAGCGTGGGAACCTGACCCTGTTCCCCGCTATCCCCTCGATGCTGAGGCTCTGCGTTCCTGTCACAGCCCCTGCACCGCCTTCCTGCTTCCGACTCCCCCTCCCCACTAGAGGAATGGTAGCTTCCAGAGGAGGGGGAGGACGAGCTGGTGAAATGCACAGGGGGTTTCCTATACTGCAAACCCTCCCGCGATCCCACCGAGCGCGGGGAGGGGGGGTTTCCTGACATCCCCCAACCAAATAAAATAGAAAAAGGTGCCCTGCCAATTTTTCTGACTTTTTCTTTTGTGAGGGGGGTCCGCATCTCTAAGCAGGATTCATCTTGTGTATTAAGTAGTGGGTGGACATAGCAGACGACACAGTGATTCTCCAAGCAGCTCTCTTTATCCTCAGGCCAGCCTGTTGCCCAGCAACGTACAAAGACAAGGAAATGTTTCTTAGCATCTGCTTTTTATTCAGTATTTACAGAGAGAGGTTATAGAACCCAGCCTCTTGGACAGGGGTCAGCAAACTTTATCAGCAGGGGGCAAGTCCACTGTCCCTCAGACCTTGTGGGGGACTGGACTATATTTTGTGGGGGAAAGAACAAATTCCTATGCCCCACAAATAACCCAGAGATGCATTTTAAATAAAAGGACACATTCTACTCATGTAAAAACACGCTGATTCCCGGGGACTGGACTATATTTTGTGGGGGAAAGAACAAATTCCTATGCCCCACAAATAACCCAGAGATGCATTTTAAATAAAAGGACATATTCTACTCATGATTCCCGGACCATCCGCAGGCCGGATTTAGAAGGTGACTGGGCCGGATCTGGACCCCGGGCCTTAGTTTGCCTACCCATGTTCTTGGATAATGCCGTTGTCCCGAGTCAATCTCCACCCGCATCTCTCCCACTTCCTCATTTATCATTCTCATCGTCTCCTTTACAAGCAATGTTACATGCCCTCTGTCTTTGAGCTCTTTGCTCTCCTACTTTCAAGGCTCACTAAGTTCTGGGAAAGGGTGTGTGTGTGTGGAATGCTTTCTAAAGACACTGTATCTGTCAGCTGTCATCCTCCTCCGTTTCCATTATTCCCCAACTTTCCCCTTCATCTGCCTCTGAGCTGTGACCTCCCTCAAACCCCTCTTGTAATTCTGTCTTCTTCTTCCTCCTCCCTAGAAGGGTCAAGCTGGGGAAGTGATCTCCACCATTCCTCCCCTGCCCAGTCCCTGACATCTAGTTTGTTTCTGCTATCATAGGAGTGACTGCTTCTGGCAACCTCTCAGTTATGACTCCTCCCTGTTTATCCTGCACACACTCCGTCTTCATAAAGTCTGCAGTTCTCTTAGCTCCCTTCCGAGCAGGCAAAGTTTGACACATGTTCCAGTGACTTGGGGTCATCAAAAAAAGCCTGTTTGCATCATTAGGTGTTGGGACACAAGCAAATATTTCAGGGCACTTTTCGCCAGAGGCAATATGGATATTCAGAAGTGGTAAATACTAAGTCATGATACATTTAATGATGTGCATGCATGTGCAAATCTCTCTCGAGATGCTACCCAATCAATCTGGTGAATATGTTCTCCCAAAACTTGCTCCCATTTCAGCTGGGAGAACAGAGTAACTGTGTCTCTTGCACAGTCTCCTACTTCCAGTTGACTTGCTTATGATTTTAGGACTTCAATACACTGAGATAAATAAATAAGCCATTTTCCTTTTGCTTTTTTCCCTTCACTGAAATGCCTCCTGAGCAACTCAGTGTTCCAAACCAATATCTCAGCAGTCAGAAAACTTAATTAAAATTTCATAAAATAACTATAATTATCCTAGCTTAGTAATAAGAAACCTTAGTTATCACACAAATTACTCCTTTGGTTTGTCAAACAAGCACTTTATTTGGGTAACTAAATACAGTGGTACCTCGGGTTACAGACGCTTCAGGTTACAGACTCCGCTAACCCAGAAATAGTACCTCGGGTTAAGAACTTTGCTTCAGGATGAGAACAGAAATTGTGCGGCGGCAGCAGGAGACCCCATTAGCAGGAGACCCTCAGGTTAAGAACGGTTTCAGATTAAGAACGGACCTCCAAAACGAATTAAGTTCTTAACCTGAGGTATCACTGTATACCGAGTTTCCTCACTTTTTGTCTTGCAGGAGGCTGCTGTGTACTTTTAGGTGACACTCAACGTTGGAGCTTGCATTCCTTGTCTATACAAGGCTAATATTTCTTTGCTGAATGTGCGCTGTATTGACATTAGGCTGATTTATCCCTGAAAGCGTGCATGGGTGAATTTCATTTTAAAGCTGGCTCCCCAAAGCATTTATTTATCTTGCAATGTTTCTCAGTGCACTACCGGTCCACTTAAAGGGAGTATATTAGGGGACTATCTTTTCGGCAGTAATTTACAAGCTTCTCCTACCATTTTTAAGCTATGTTGAGTCTCTGCTGTCAGTAGCAATGCCCCTGAAACCGACCGAGGACATCAGGAGGAGTAAAAATCCACAAAAGGGCAGGTTGTTACTTCCGCTGAATTTAAACACCATCAACATCCTTAAAATACTGTCCCTGCAGCCCAGGAGTTCTTGAAGCTGAATAATTTAAGTGTGCAGTTCTAGATTCAAAATGTGTTTATAAAATGACAGCAAAGAACAGGGTTGGTTTTTTTTTTTTTTTACAAGCATGAAACAGATCCAAAATACTATGAGTGCCATTTTCAATCAATCAATCAATCAATCAGTCAGTCAGTCAGTCAATTTAAAGACCTCTTAACCTTATGGCTCTTCAATATTGTATACTATGTGTCTGCTCTCTATCACACATGTACGTAAGCACCTAAAAGAAAACAAATCTGCTCATTTCATTAACTGCAAATAATATATTGGGCCTGTCTTGCTTCACTAACATTAGAAGGTCATAAAAAGGTTGTGCTTATTGATTGTAACCTTTTAGTCTTCTGAACCAGGATTTTCTTGAAAGCTTTGGTTTTGCATTTTATGCTTTGATAATTATCCGTATTACAGGAACAATGCTTAAAGGTTGAATTGTACATTTGAATTGTATTTGTTCATTGACAGAGATTTGATGGAACTTTATTTACACAACCTTTTAGATATATTGCACCTTTGTATATAATGAAAGCAAAGACATCACCTTGCCAACAAAGGTCCGTATAGTTAAAGCTATGGTTTTCCCAGTAGTAATGTACGGAAGTGAGAGCTGGACCATAAAGAAGGCTGATCGTGGAAGAATTGATGCTTTTGAATTATGGTGCTGGAGGAGACTCTTGAGAGTCCCATGGACTGCAAGAAGATCAAACCTATCCATTCTCAAAGAAATCAGCCCTGAGTGCTCACTAGAAGGATAGATCCTGAAGTTGAGGCTCCAGTACTTTGGCCACCTCATTAGAAGAGAAGACTCCCTAGAAAAGACCCTGATGTTGGGAAAGATGGAAGGCACAAGGAGAAGGGGACGACAGAGGATGAGATGGTTGGACAGTGTTCTCGAAGCGACTGGCATGAGTTTGGCCAAACTGCAGGAGGCAGTGAAGGATAGGCGTGCCTGGCGTGCTCTGGTCCATGGGGTCACGAAGAGTCGGACACGACTGAACAACAACAACATATAATGAAATAAAAAGTATTGTTTATGAGAGCTCATGCAATAGCAAGAGATTATTTTAAGGTGCCACAGAACTCTTTGGTCCCGATCACACAACTCTTGCATGTCACAACATGAGTATCTGTCCATGAGTGTATGCACATGCCGTATATGTGCGTGCATATGGTTATGGTCGTTGACATTACCAGTCGCTATTAGCAAGAGAAAGGGAAATCTGGAGACTTGTGAAACAAGCAAAAATCTGACACCATCAATCATCTGTTTGATAGTGCACATGTAGTCTTAACACAGCAAGTTCTGATGAGCTGCAAAGATGCACACTGTAAGCTTTTACATGCATGGTGCCTAAAGTAGCAGAGCATCTGTGCACAAGAGACTACTCTGCATGGATCCTTGTAGGATTGTATAATAATTTTGGTACCACGTTGGAAGATGTATATGGATACTCTACAACAGATATCCCATCTATGGATTCTAATGGATCATGGGTTTCCAACATGGTGCTCACGGGCACAAAGAAGTCTTTCTTGGCACTCACAGGGTTCCACACACAAACACTCCTTGACTGAAATTAGGCTTGAAAGAGGCCTTCTTTAGTCAACAGGCAGCCCTTTCAAAACCTAACTGTGGCACAATCGTGATTTCAACGAGAGAAGGGAGAGCCGCATCACTCAAGTGGTGCTCAAACCAGTTTCCCTGGTTTGCAAATGTGCCCGTGCGCCCCAAAAATGTGGGCGACAGGGGCGGAGGAAGGGGGTGCAGTGGGGACGGGCCCCATAGGTGTCACCACTGAGGGGGGTGACAAAATGCCAGGTGGCAATCACCGCAGGGCCTGCAGCGTGCCCGAGCCACACGTCTCTCCTGGGAGTGATGCGGTGGCTTGGGTGCCTGCAGGCTCCACACTGCCCCAAATGGTCCGCTCGCCGCCTCCCCCTCAGCTGTAGGGCAGCTGAGTGGGGTGAGGCAGGCAGACTCATCGGAGTCTCTTTGGATCTTATGATTTATGTGGAAATTGTTCAAATTGGCTGTATACTTTTTTGTTATTTATTTGATATTTATTTGTCGTTTATGACTTCTTTCATTATGTTTGTGGTTACGTAATTTTTAAATGTGCTGGAGGAGACTCTTGAGAGTCCCATGGACTGCAAGAAGATCAAACCTATCCATTCTCAAAGAAATCAGCCCTGAGTGCTCACTAGAAGGACAGATCCTGAAGTTGAGGCTCCAGTACTTTGGCCACCTCATGAGAAGAGAAGACTCCCTAGAAAAGACCCTGATGTTGGGAAAGATGGAGGGCACAAGGAGAAGGAGACGACAGAGGATGAGATGGTTGGACAGTGTTCTCGAAGCTACTAACATGAGTTTGGCCAAACTGCGGGAGGCAGTGGAAGACAGGCGTGCCTGGCGTGCTCTGGTCCATGGGGTCACGAAGAGTCGGACATGACTGAACGACTGAACAACAACAACAGGTACAAATTTTTAAATGTTGTAAGCTGCCTTGAGCATGGTTATAACTTTAGAAAGGCAGCGTACAAATAAAATGATTGATTTCTTCTTGTGCTGACAGAATGTTTGCCAAAGTGCTACAATGAATTCCACCTTCACAAATGATTTTTAATTGGTGTTTGCTTGTAAACCAAATACTGACTTTTACACAGAATTTTAATATCAGCCCCCTATCAATATCTAAATATTTGCAACAACATAAATAATAAAGAAGTTACAAGTGACACCATCTCAAGAAAACAAAATAATGATAAACATTGATTTTCTTATAGAAGAGTTACTCCAGGCAGCCATTTCCAGAAAGTCATTGCCCCAGATCCATTCAGATGGTGTAAGCAATTTGTTGAGCATATTTAGACCTTTTGAGACATGTGTATAATCTACACTTTTCCTTTGTGTGGAACCCGCTGATTAGAATTCCTCAGAATGAAGTCAATATTTGTACAATAAAGATGAAGTTGACTTTGAATTTAAAAAAGGAACCGGGTTTGTCATGCATTCTACCTTGAAATGACTAATTCTCCCTATAGGAATCTATCAGCATCTTCCAAAGCCTAAGGCTACTCTCTTTCAAAGAACACAGCGATGTAAAAATGCTGATGGAAATTAGAAGGGAGACCATGATATATGGGCTGATTCAACTGAAACACTTTTTCCCGTGTAAGAATATGGGTGGGAAAAAAGAGAAGATGGAAAATTCCCATTGATTTTGCATAAAAGGCTAGTAAACAGGGGCATCTTCTAACTTCTAACATCTGGAAGACATCCTAACAGGATTATTAGTTGTTTTCTCCAGAAACATACCTACATACCCCTCAAACCATGGGGGCCATTGCCAATGAAATGTACCTATGTCTGCCTGAGTCTTCAGTTTAAAGGACACAGGTAGAAACTTGCTAAGATGCACGTGCATTAGGCGAGTGTTATAGTATGACATTCTATAGGGGGAACCAATGGGGGCACAACTTCATTATTATTACAAAACCCCCCTTTTTAAATTGTGAGATAACTTAAGAACAAAGAGCCAGCCTAGCGTAGTCGGAAGAATGCACGATCTAGAAGTAGCTAACTCAGGTTCGAATCCCAGCTCGGCCTGCTCCAATCTGAGTGACTTAAAATAAGCTGCTCTCTGCTGATCAAACTATATCAAGGGGTTGTTGCAAGCCTGAAAAGCCACTCTTTGGTCATCCTTGAAGCAGACTGGGATAAGAATGTGATAAAGAAACCAACACGTTACTCGCACTGAGAAATGTCTCAGTACAGAGAGAAGACACTACATTCTGTTCCCACCGAGAACAGAAGTTAATCTAGCCCATGCAATCAATGGGGCATTAATTAAGCCCACTAGTCATTCCTATAGGTTCTTCACTATCACTGTTGGTTGGGGACTGCCCGTAAGATATAGCATGCATCATGTGTAAGGGGGGAGGGGGGGTAAAGACGTTAAACAATGTTCCAAGAAAGGAAGACTAGAGCATTTGATAAAATGGTGTGCGAACTGGGTGGGGGTGCTGAACCACTTAAACATAATTGGTTGGCAGGTTTGGACATGCTCCCCCTAAGTGCTGAACGGAGCTTCTCCTGAGTGGTGGTTGTTGAGTACGTGTTCTTTGTGTGTGCATGCACACACTTGCTTGACTGTTTGATGGATAGCAATAGCAGCTAGCGAATTAGAATTATTTCCTGTTCCCCACCCACCTGCCCACCAATCACATGCTTGGTGGCTCCAGCCCAATGTCACACCCATCTTCCTCTTCTGCAAGTGGCTTTGACTGTGAGGCTTTTTGGAGTGTGTGTGTGTGTGAGATAAGTCACCCATTGCATATCGAGGCCCCGCTACCGCCCTGTTCCCTAAGGTGCAAATAACTAGACAACACACAGCATATTGGTTTGGGATCAAATAGGGCCACACCTTCATTGGTTACTCATGTGAAGTTTTGGCCATTACGGCATGCTATAATTTAAGAGAGAATGTAATGAAAATGCAATACAGATGGTACCTGACCCCGGTCAGACTGGCAAAAATGTATATAAGCTGTAGTGGTGTCTGTTGGAGATGCAACAACAGGGCAGGAACCTTTCTACACATGTGGTGGGAGTGCAAAGAGATAGTGGGATTCTGGGAAAATATCTATAACGAATTGAAAAAGATGTTTAGATTTTCATTTGAAAAAATACCAGAATCCTTTCTCCTAGGTATCGTGTCAGAGGAAATAAAAAGAACGTTCAGACCAATATTTATGTATGCGACTACGGCGGCAAGGTTATTGATTGCCAAAAACTGGAAAAGCAGCAGCGTCCCAACTAAAACAGACCGGCTATCTAAAATGTTGGAATACTTCCATATTGCCGAACTAACAGGGAGGATAAGAGGAGATATGGTACAAAAAGTGAATAAGGAGTGGGCTATCTTTAAGGAATACATCAAAATTTATGTGGAAAAAGTAGAATTTCTGACAGATATTGAGTGAATCCAGAAAATGATTACAGTGAAAGGAGAGTAAAGTCAAGATAGAAGAAGAGATTAAAGAAATAATGAAATGTGTTTAAGCTAGTTGGAAAAATAAAGTAGCGTAGCAAGAATGGCTAGAAGTCAAGTCACTTGGTGGGTGTCGGTGTGTCGGTATGTTGATATGTATAGTTTAGGTAGGTATTATATAGAGAAAATTATTTATTTTTAAAAAACCAGAAAGTTTGGCCATAGGAATTGTGGTATGCAACTGCATATGTCACACCCTCCCATCCACTGGGATGGTTACCAAAGGTGAAGCCAGTGGGGTGGATGCCCCATGACCTACGTCAAATTGGGGCGTCCCCCAAGTTGTCCCCATTGGAGGAGTGGTATGGCCCTAGCTCCCATCTGGGTATCGGACAGGAGCCATTCTTCCCGGATCCTTTTAACAGGATACCCTTACCCGTGGAGGGGCAGGCGGAGGCTACAACCCCCCCCCCCCAAACCAAGACTAGGCTTACCCAATGCCTATCCGCCAATCGAGGCATTCACTCATTGTACAACCCACTGTTCTTCTGTTAATTTTCCCAAAGACAGCCTGTTGAAAAGTTGGGAAGAGGAGGCTTTTGCTCCATTGCCAAGGCTGCAATCCTAACTTCACCTACTCGGAAGTAAGTGCTATTCTACAGAACATGATCCTCAGTAGACATGGTTAGGATGGCACTGTAAGCTGGTGAGTTGCCAAATTAAAAACTGTCAAAAGCTGTAAAAATAATAATAACGAAGAGGTTGAACTTTTGTGAACTAGGCCATTAATTTGGGTGGACTCAAACTAGTTTGTTTTGTAAAAGGACACACCTGAACTGGAACTGGAACCCTTTGGGACATGATGCGCTTGAAACAGTTTCTTTTAAAAATGAACCTTCCAAGCAGTGCTCTGAGAAGAAGACAGATAGTCAGCTTGAACCAACTTGTCACAATACCTCTTTTCAGGGTGTGCATTGCCTGCAAAAAATAAACACCCCTCAGAAATCTACCCTCAATGGCATCAATGTTGTGGTAATGATATGATCCACTTTTACCAACCGGAATGTTTGAACTTTGCTTTTCTTCTGAAGGTCAGACTTTTGGCTTTCTAGAAATTCAAATGTGGACCTCCCATGTACGTTCATGATCTGCAGGTGACTCAGAGACTTTTTGTAGTGATTGCAATCTGTCAGAGCCTGGCTGGCAGCTGAGGCTGCTTTAGCAGAGGCAAATACTTTTTTTTTTCCTTTTGCAAAAAGAGAAACATACCCAAATGCTAGGATTTTATCATTTCAATGAATCAGATCATTAAATTTGAGTTATAGCCCATAAGAGTCTCAGGGAACAAAATGATGAAACGTTGGCTCCTCGCCAAAGCATTAAAAACTCTTTGGGTTTATTTTTGTCTGTGAAAGTCAATGTACTCTTTATACAGCCGCTTTCCCAGGTGCAATGAAAATGCAAATTGAAAACTTGGAGGCACTATTGTTAAGTGATTCTCACACTCTTTGATGGGGAAACATGCAAAAACACCCTTTTCTTAATAGAATTTATGTTGGAATAAGGCACCTACCAAACATCTGGGGGGCTGAAATGGACTAAAGTTATGAGCAGAGAACAGCTGTGTGTTTGAAATGAATCTCTTTCACTCAATGGCTGATTATTGGCAAGGCGGGAGGGAGTGCAAGGTGGGGGGAGGAGAGAAAACAAGTACTCTCTCTTGTTAAATTGATAAACTTGTGTGAACCATATGAAGAATGAAAACATCTTTCATAGAATCCACCAATGTCCTACTATCTATATATGGTATTTTTCGCTCCATAGGACGCACTGGACCATAGGGCGCACCTCATTTTTAGAGGAGGAAACCAAGGGAAAAAAATATTTTTTCTGGTTTTCCTCCTCTAAAAGCCCTGTTTTTGTGAGGATCAGCTAAAGGTTTTGCAGCTTTTTTTGCAAAGGGAAAAGCCCTGGTTTTTTGAGGATCAGCTAAAAGTTTTGCAGCTTTTTTTTTGCAAAGGGGGAAAAGCAAAGCTCCTTTTGCAAAGGGGGAAAAGCAAAGAGGAAAAGCCCCATTTTTATGGGGTTCAACTCACATTTCTGAAAAATCTTAAGGAAAGGGAGCAGTTTCTACTGTTTCCAGACAGATAATCTAATCAGCCAGTCACATGTCGCTGGGGAAACAAACAACCTCCCTCTGCAGCACATTCAACAAAGGAGGGCGGGACTGAAAGGGAGCCGGGGACTCTTATCTCTCTCCCGATCTCTTGCCGATCAGCTGCTGAGCAGGGTCCATTCAACAACCCCTTTTCTCTTTGTGAAATAAAAAGCACAATCTGCTTTTGGCCCCTGGGCAATTTAGCTCCAGGGACCACCATTTGCTCCATAAGACGCACAGGTATTTCCCCTAACTTTTTAGGAGGAAAAAAGTGTGTTTTATGGAGCGAAAAATACGGCAAATGTTCAAGATGGGTGCGTGGATGCGAAGGCCTTGCTCCGTAACCATTTGACCAGTTGCCTTCAAATTTGGACACAACATTCCTTGGCCATATGGGAAGGTTCTTAGGTACCTAGATTGCAAAAAATATCACACCTTTCCCAGGTAAATTTGTGAATTTGTGCAAAAAATTGCCCTCCAGTGGACGTCAAAGGAACACACACTTTACAACAACAGACCAGAAGAGGGTGGGAGGGGGAGTGGAACTTGAGGTCGCCTCAGCCAATAGGTTGTTGGCGGGGGAGGGGCTGAATCAACCTTTAGCTACCACCACCATAACAACTCCTTGCCTCAGGCTCAGCCAATTCCCATTTTAAAACAGTGAGCAACAGACATGAGAGTGTGGAGGTGACGGAACAAATAACAGAACAGGAGTTCAACAGAACAAGCTGTGGAGAGCCATGCAAAACCGGGGGGGGGGAACCGGAGAGAAGGGAGGTAGGAGATCAACACAGTTTCGGAGTGACCACGGAGAGTGCGGGGGAAGGGAACAAATCACGCCGCGTGAGTGGGAGGAAGACGAAAACGGGGGGGGGGGGCTGAGAGGAGGCACACAGAAGTTCATCAGGATAAGCTGTGGGAAACCAGGCGAAAACGGGAGAGAAAGACTGAGAGGAGGCAGTCTTAAGTTCATCGGGATAACGTGTGGGAAACCAGGTGAAAACGGGGGGGGGGGGGAGGGAAGACTGAAATGGGGCACACGGAAGTTTGTGGGGATAAGCTGTGGAAAACCAGGCGAGAACGGGGATGGGAGGGAGAGCCACAGAAAGGCATGGCCGGGCCAGCTAGTTCTTTCATAGAATTGTAGAATCGTAGACTTGGAAGGGACCCCAAGGGTCATCTAGTCCAACCACCTGCGATGCAGAAATCTCAGCTAAAGCATCCATGAGAGATGGCCACCCAACCTCTGCTTACAAACCTCCAAGGGAGTCCACAACCGAGGGAGACTGTTCCAATGTCCAACAGCTCTTACTGTCAGAAAGTTCTTCCTGACGTTTAGTCGGAATCTCCTTTCTTGTAACTTGAATGCATTGGTTAGGGTCCTAGCCTCTGGAGCAGGAGAAAACAAGCTTGATCCCTCCCCAATGCGACAGCCCTCGAGGTGTTTGAAGATGGCTATCACATCTCCTCTTTTCCATGCTAAGCATATCCAGCTTCTTCAACCTTTCCTCATAAGGCTTGGCTTCTAGACCCCTGATCATTTTTTATATTATGGTAGTAGACCATGGTAGTTAAGAGAGTGAGCTGTGAACTCAGTCCCTGCCCATGCCACAAACTCCTTAGGCTGCCTGAGGCAAGCCACTTTCTTAGCCTTATCCATTTACTTGTATTTTCTAAGTGTTTTAAAACTGGATTAGGCTGCCATTCTAAGTGTGTGTGTGTGTGTCATTCAATGTCTTGCAAGGCTCCTGCTGGCAAGGCAGAAGTCAGATGGTTCTTGCTCTCTCATACATCCTCATCTGAGGTTCTGCCATGTTGCCAAGGAGGGACCTCCGACATCTTTGATGCCAGTGGTCCCTCTATGCTATCCAGAGCTTCCAGTGTGGCCCATTGCTGCTTTTAGCTGCTGGTTTCATTCCCTTGATTGTGTCGTTTTGTATCTTATTGTTGTGGTTTTATCATGCTTGCATTCTGTCATTACAATTCACCATGGAAACATAGCTGAAATCTCTAAAATAAGCAAACATATTAGCATTATTGACTTGCCTGCCGAAAGAATGGAGTAGAACACTCCAAATGCTATTTGGTTCCCCTTTATCGCATACACAGCCCAACAAGACAACAAATAAGAATCCCCCGACAGCATCCGAATCAATCTGGCTAACTGGATTCGAAAATACACACTCACACATAAAAACAATTCTCACTACAACCAAAGACAACCAACCACACCCTAAGCCACACCCAACCTCTCTCACCACCAAGGAAATACAACAAGTGAATAGTAAGAGAACCCATACAAGTAACGCTGACACAACCCCTCACACACACTAAGTAGAAGAATAGAAGCATAACAACCCCACCCCACCCCACTCGCCATTCCCCTCCCCTCTCCCCTTTTCACTTTTTCTCACCCCCCCTTCTTCTTCTTAATTGTTTAAACCAGGGGTCAGCAAACTTTTTCAGCAGGGTGCCGGTCCACTGTCCTCCAGACCTTGGGGGGGGGGGCGGACTATATTTTGAAGAAGAAAAATGAATGAATTCCTATGCCCCACAAATAACCCAGAGACGCATTTTAAATAAAATCAGACATTCTACTCATGTAAAAACACCAGGCAGGCCCCACAAATAACCCAGAGATGCATTTTAAATAAAAGGACACATTCTACTCATGTAAAAACACGCTGGTTCCTGGACTATCTGCGGGCAGGATTTAGAAGGCGATTGGGCCGCATCCGGCCCCGGGCCTTAGTTTGCCTACCCATGGTTTAAACCAATTCACAAACCAAGAATTTATACATTGATCACTAATAATGAAACATACGTTGTAGATAATTTTTCCACATTTATTATGCTGTTTTTGTGATATACAAATGACATGAGAAAACTTGGTATACTTGTTTGTGTAACACTGTTCTTGTTTATAAAACACAATAATAATAATAATAATAATAATAATAATAATAATAATAATAATAATAATAATAATAATAATAATAATAATAAATGCCAGCAGCAGGATTCAAGAAGTGACTGTGTACGGCAACTTCTGCTAGCACAACAGGGCTTTCTTCCCACCTCCCCTCATGCACACACCCCTCTCACAATTGGCTCGGTGGTGGGAAGCCCCCAGAGCAGCATGTGAGGGGAGAGGAGGGTCGTTTTCTCTGGCAAGCTGAAAACCTTGTACTGATGTAAAAAACTGCCATAGTGCTAGGTGGTGGAGGAGGGGTTGGCGCGGCCAGCGGCTATGCCTGGTCAGGCAGGACAGGAAGTGGAAGGAGGGACACCCGGCGCGGTCTCAACAATGTCAGAAGGGGACAGTACTGGCGAGTCCATTCATGGCAAACCTTCAGTGGTCTTTAGATTTTTCACAAGACTTGGACAGATTGATCAGTCCTGTTTAGACAATTCTACTCCTTATACTGCAGTGCGATGGGTCACAACGCTGGGTTTAAGTTTTATCTACATGATAAGAGTTTATCTACTGCAGGGTTGGTACATCGTGACATATGCCTTGGGCATCTACCACCTAAACCTTTTCATAGCTTTCTTGTTGCCAAAGGTAGATCCCTTTCTAATGGAGGACTAAGATGAGGGTCCTTCATTGCCTACAAAACAAAATGAGGAGTTTCGGCCCTTCATTCGAAGGCTGCCATAGTGCTACACCAAGCTCCTCTCTAAGCATTGTTCTTAAGCAAGAGGGACATTTCAACCTGTTGTCGTTGTGTGATGTGTTCCTTATGGTGGCTAACTTGAGGTCCTTTAAATGTTTCTCGACTCCATCTCCCATCACTGCTAACCATTGGCCATGAAGTCTGGGGCTAATGAGAGTTGGAGTTCAATTGCATTTCAGGGGTTTGGAGTAGATGACCCTTGGGGTCCCTTCCAGCTCTACAATTCTATGAGTCTATGGTCACCTGGGGGGTCACAGGCCATCCCTGCTTTATGATGTTAGCAGAAATATTTGCTTGATGTGGCTTTCAGTAGGGTTTTTGCTTTTGTTTTAAATTGAATTTATGTTAAGAATATTGAAGGTGAATGAAGAATATTAGATTGTAATGGACTACCATGCTAAGTGTCGAGTTAAGTTGCGTGTTAGATATTTTATAATCAGTACAGTTTTTGTTATTGGAAAAGATTGGCTATATGTTGGATATTTCAGTGGATCGTGCCATTTGTTTTTTTTTAATCATATCTAAGTGGTACTGCATTTTTGATTGGATTGTTGCATGACTGGTAACGGCTTTTGGCTAAGCAGTAGAGTTCTGGGTTTGGATTTACATGTGCTGTTACAACGTATGGTTAAAACTGAAATAAATATGCTAGAACTGGGGCACTATGGCACCTATATGGCAGCAAATACCACTGGATAATAACAGACACAATGACGGAGAGACTGTGATGCTCACGAGCCAAACTGGGCTCAGTTTTATTTTATTTTTATATAAGATATAGATAGAAAAGGGACGTTTAATGAGAACGGTAATCTCAGCAGGCTCCAACTCCTTGCCAAAGTGGCTTGAAATGTCCGTGATAAATTGGTAAGCCTTGACAGAGCAAAAGAAGATGAAATATTTTCTGCAGAAAGGGATGTTCATTTTTTAAATTCATCATCCGCAGATTGTAAGTGCAGCCCCGTTGGCATGCTGATAAATTAATGTTAGTCACTGGAACAGGGTGGTGAAAATCAAAACAAAACAAGAAATCCATGAATCATATATCAACAGAGCTCATTTTTAAGTCTCTTGGAAATAATATGTTGGTTTTTTAATGAAATGGGCAACAAGAGTAAGAGAACAAGCTGAACCCTTGCTCTACCAAACTAGAGGGGGTTGGTGTGCCCCAGAAGTGTCATGGATGGGTCAATATTGTGTGTGTGTGTGTGTGTCTTTGTCACCACAATGTGCCTGCCAAAAGCATGGAATGGGAGAAACTACTGCTTGCAGATTCCCCACTGTTGGTTGCCAGAACAACCCTCCCCACCCCAAAAAACCCCAGAGCACTTTTGGGAGCGGGCAAGGGGAAGAGCTGGGCTGACCAAAGATCTGCTGGATCCTAATTCAGTCCATCTACCGGTACTTAGAATAGACCTGATCTGCATCTCTATGTTGTACCATCTTGGAGCTGGTACAACAACAACAACAACAAACACAATTTCTGTCATGAATGGCAACTTCCATTATTCCTGACCACTGGCCATCCTGTGAGCAGTTCTAGTTGGCCTGTGCAAAAAAGGATATTGTAGAGCTGAAAAAAGTTCAGAAAAAGGCATCCAAAGTGATCACAAGCCAGGAAAGGTTACAGAATTTTTGATTTCTCACTTTAGGGGGGGGGGGAGAGATTAAGGACGGACATGCTAGCACCATATAAAATTAAGGAATTTACTACCACAAGATATATTAATGGTCACCATTAATGGAACTTTCAAATGGGTTTGACTAATTCATGGAAAAGATTCTTCTCCTCCTCCTCCTCCTCCTCCTCCTCCTCCTCCTCCTCCTCCTCCTCCTCCTCTTCTCCTCCTCCTCCTCCTCCTCCTCCTCCTCCTCTTCTTCTTCTTCTTCTTCTTCTTCTTCTTCTTCTTCTTCCCCACCCATCTTGACTGGGTTGCCCCAACCACTCTGGACAGCTTCCAACATATATAAACACATAGTAAAACATTGGACATTCAGATGTCTTCTAAAGGTTGTATCTTCTTGACATTTGATGGGAGCGCATTCCATAGGGTGGGTGCAACTACTGAGAAGGCCCTCTGGCTGGTTCCCTGTAGCTTCACTTCTTGCAGTGAGGGAACCGCCAGAAGGCCCTTGGAGCTGGAGCTCAGTTTCTGGGCTGAAGGATGGGAGTGGAGAAGCTCCTTCAGGTATCACAAGGCTATCATTATGGGTGCTAGCATGATGGCTGTGTACTACCTCTCGTATCAGAGGTGAAATGTCTCTGAAAACCAGTTGCTGGGTTCAGAAGTGTGCATTCATGTCCTGCTTGGAGGCTTGGCATCTTGTTGGGCTCTGTTGGAACATGATGGTGGACTAGGTGGGCCTTTGGTTTGATCCAGAAGGGATCTTATTTTCTTCCTACCCACTTTTATGAATGAAGTAATTTCTTGTAGTGATGTACACATTCCTATAAAACTCAGCTTTTCTAATAGTTACAAAAGATTCTGGCCTCTGGTTAGTAATGGGAGATTTGCATATTGACAGTGATTTCTACGGTCCTCTTCACACAACTGACAGACCTTCTTTTTTTGTCCATTGAAGGGGTAGAGATCGGCAAGTGCCAAAGCTACAGTTATATCCCCATGTCGAGATAAATGGGAGTCAAATTTGGTTGTGTCAACTGAACTCTACTGTAGAGAGGAAGTTAACTTGCATTTTTACATACATTTTAATGTACCCAAACATAAGCCTGAGGCAGACTACAAACAAAGAAAAGCAAATGTACTTAAGTCAGTGTTTTTATAGCTTCATGGATATTGCCAAGCTGTTGGAAATAATTAAATTTGAGGTTTTTCCAAAAACTGACTACATGAAAAAATAATATTTTTTTACATAATGAACCTGGACCGTTGCCCTAAAAGCATCTTTCCAAGTGTGATCCCAATAGGTTTATCAGCTTAGTGATGGATGCTCTGCTTCTGCAGCCACAGAAGGGGAAAAAAAACACTTACTGTATAGTACTTTAACTTGGAGTCTGGCAGGACTTTATTCAAGTATGTTTAGGGATGCAGCTAAAAGGCTGTGTTTGCACATAATTCTAAACCATGGTTAGCACTATGTACACAAGCAGAAAAGAACCTGTGTGAAGCCTCTTGCTTGTGTACTCACCCTCTCATTTCTTTCTCTCACATGGCCAAAAGGAGGACATTGCCAGGAGTAGTTTCATTCCCACAATTCCTGGCTCCTTGCTACATGCAAACCAGAGATCATGGCTTATAAACAAGCTCTGGTCAGTTTCAAAACATGCCAAGTCAAACCAGGGGTTATGAATCTGGCTCGTTTATTTGCTGAAGCTTTTAATTTTATTGAGACAACTGGGACCTGAAAAAATAACAATGTTGTAGTTGTATATTCCCACCCACTCTGGGATACACAGTGGATGCTCGGGTTGCGAATGCGATCCGTGCGGGAGGCACGTTCGCAACCCGCGGCCACTGCGTCTGCGCACGTGCATGACGCAATTTGGTGCTTCTGCTCATGCACGAGCGCCGAAACCCAAAAGTAACCCGTTCTGTTACTTCCGGGTTTGGCGTGGTGCACAACCCAAAATCGTGTAACCTGAAGTGGCGGTAACTCGAGGTATGACTGTAATCTGTAAGGGAGTAATTTATAGCTATCGTTAATCCCTCTCAAGATGCTTACCATTGGCTGTCACAGGCTTAAGAGGCCAATTCCTCCTCTTTTCCCCATCTCCACCTTCATTTTTCCCCTGCCACCTTGTCAATTGGCACCACAACACTCTGTAAGACCTAGAAGCTCACAGATATTGTCAGGCCATTTTGCTTCCAAACTGAGTTACATGATTTTCTTGTTGGAGGGGAAAAGTTGGATTTGAAACACTATATTTCAGGACACTTCATGCTACCCCTCCTTTTCCATTCTGTAGCCACTGTCAATACTCATTGGTCTGGGTTTTGTTGGGGGGGGGGTTGTACTTTTGTAAACTTTGGAGTATGCAGATACTTCCCCATTGTTTCTCATTGGCCCTATTTTTGCTCTATTTTATTGACTGAGTTTGCTGTTAGATGGAGTAACAACAATTGCTCACTTTGTCATATTTTAAATGTTGTTTTGTTAGCTGTGGCCAAATGGTTCAAAAGATGGGATAGGCAAATTGTAAATGAACACAGCAAAAGTAAACAACATAATGAAAGACAAAAATCAGTGGATTTATTTACTAACAGACCAGAATTAGACTGAATAGCAACACTCATCTGAATAACTATTGTCTTCATGACTTCACTGTGGCTTCCTCCCAAAGTAACTGTACATGCAGTTTTATCCTGTGTTATAATAACCTGTAGAAGATGGAGAAACTGCCTTGAAAAAGCTGTAAAAACAACTTTTATAGAGATGTTAGCAGGCAAGTGCTTGCTCAAACTACAGGAATCATGTCATTATCAGTAGTTTCTCTAGACTACTCAAGGTAAGTTTGACCCTAGGATTTTACAATGCATAAAATTTATGTCCTTCAAAACCGCCACACAACTTTTAAAAATTATTTGAGATAATGCAGATGACAAATCTTTCTGGCCTATATATGGATTATTTAGTTTACATTTAATTTACATGTTATGCAGAAAGAATAAAATATTTTTTAAACTAAAGTAGGAGAGTTATGACACACTGTCATCTTCCTATTTTTTGCTTCCACCAAAACACTAAAAAGAAGAACATAAATCAGATTAGAGCATAAACGGAACAAGTGACAAGAGGATTACTCAAATAAGATGAAATAATTCATGAGGTTTTAGTTTAAGGAATGATTCATTTGCATTCGATTGACTGAACTCCATCAAGCCACAGTATTGTAAAGAATAGTTTGCACTTCTAGTGCTTCTATGTTCCTGGAAAGGAAGGGAAAGTTGTTTGCTGACGACGGGCCATTTCACAATCTCCCATCCATGTTTTCATTATACATGGTGGAAGAACTACCATGATGACATTTAAATCAGGGATGGGGAACCTCCAGAATAAAATGGGGAGAACCTTTTATACCACCTATAACCTTATATGAAAAGCAGTATATAAATGGACCAAATAAATGCTTGTTGGCTGGACTAGATCCCACCACTAAAAACAGAACAGAAGTTGAGAAGAAGAGAAGAAGAGTTTGGATTTGATATCCTGCTTTATAACTACCTGAGGAAGTCTCAAAGCGGCTAACATTCTCCTTTCCCTTCCTCCCCCACAACAAACACTCTGTGAGGGGAGTGGGGCTGAGAGACTTCAAAGAAGTGTGACTAGCCCAAGGTCACCCAGCAGCTGCATGTGGAGGAGCGGAGACGCGAACCCGGTTGACCAGATTATGAGTGAACAAAAAATTAGAATATTGTGGGAAAGTCCATTTATGTAAGCAATTGTTTTAATTAGCTACTGGAGTTTAATATATGAGATAGACTCATGACATACAAAGCGATATATGTCAAGCCTTTGTTTGTTATAATTGTGATGATTATGGCGTACAGCTGATGAAAACCCCAAAGTTGAAATTGTTAATTTGGGGTTCTCATCAACTGTACACCATAATCATCACAATTATAACAAATAAAGGCTTGACATATCTCGCTTTGCATGTCATGAGTCTATCTCATATATTAGTTTCACCTTTTAAGTTGAATTACTGAAAGAAATTAACCTTTCCACGATATTCTAATTTTTCGAGTTTCACCTGTACCTTACCTCTGCATCTAACCAGTCCATGATATAAGGCTATGCTCTACAATGATTAAAACCATACTTCTTAAGAGTTCATGTAGAACCCCAGGTTCATAGAATCATAGAGTTGGAAGAGACCATAAGGGCCATCCAGTCCAACCCCCTGCCAAGCAGGAAACACCATCAAAGCACTCCTGACAGATGGCTGTGAAGCCTCTGTTTAAAGACCTCCAAAGGTTACCCTTTCCACTCATGGGGGTGCTACCTACTTGTGAGTCATGTGGCATGAGTCAACGTGGACCTCAGTCATGGCAGGTCCTGTGTCCTGTAAGGCCTCAAAATGTACTGCATGGAACACGGAAGTCAATGCGATCTGTTTGCTACTGACTTCTATTTTGTACTGCTGTTGTGAGCAGATACTTCCCATTAGTGAAAAACTGCCTGCAACATTAAACATGAACCGCCTCATCAGAATCTTTGTTTATTATTCATCAAGCATCTAAAAACAAAGCTACGCACACCCTGAAGCATTCTGGTTCAAAAAGACCAGTGTTTCTCGTTGCAGGGCTACAATACCACCAGGCATCTCCTCCCACCAAACCCCATTCAAATTAAATGGGGTTGTATAGGGGATCGGTGTTCATCAGAAACCATTCTAAATAAACTTCATGTACTGAATCTCCTGTGCTTTCTTATTTAAATGACCAGGCAGTGCAAAAGATGTTCGCTCTCTTTCTATTTTTTTTGTTTTGTTTGGAAGGTGTGTAATGCATATATTGGCGTGATCTCCCAGAAGTGGCTTTCAAAAGGGCACAAGTGGGAAAAGATCCTTCTAAAGCAAAGATATATGTGATTCATTTTTCTCTTTATGTAGGAATCTGATTGCACAAGCTTCAAAGAAATGTGCAGGCAAAATAAACCAACACAGTTAATGTTACAGTGAGGAATTGGTTTATGAACTTACATTAGCTTTTCCAGCAAAAAGGGAAAAGTCTGAGAGGCTAACAAAACTTCAGACTCCATTAGCTTGAGTTCACCTTGTTTAAATTAGTCTAATGTACTGCGTACATTCAGCTGTTTCGGTATTTTTAAAAATTACCTTGTACTGGCTATTCTAATTTAATCAGTGTTGTTACCCTGGAGAAAAGACGGATGCACTTTGCAAAATCATACATAAGTTATGAACAACCCCCCCCCTCCCTTCCCTAAAACAAACCACAGGACTGGCTGCTTTTTACATCCAAGCAGTTTGCATCTCAAGAAACAGATTTCTCATCTCTCAGGACGACTGGCTTTATGCTGTCTCTCCCCCACTCCCCCCTCTGCTTAAGTTTAGAATTCAAGAGCATAGTTGCTGGATTCTGTTATTTGAGAATGGTAATTTAAAAGGGCAATTTTCTTGACTGAGAGCTTATTGGAAATGCATAGCAACACGCAAAATGCCTGTTTTTAAAAATGCAGGCTACGAAAAGGAAATAAATGAAAGAGCAGTTTTGCTTCATTCAAGTGTTCCAAAATGATGGATTGGGTGGGACCCTTCGATGGGCCATTAGGCTGCCAACTGGTACATTGTAGTACACAGGGTAGTTGAAGGGCCAATTCCCTGTGATTCTCCAAATGGACTTCACCAATAATCAGGAACGATGGGGTTGTAGCCTAACGGCATCTGGAGGGCCACCCGTTCCCTATCAATTTTGGAGGAATACAATAATTCATTATTATATAATAGCCATTACTTTGTTTTGAGAATCAAGCCAATGTTCCGTTTCCAATATTCATAGTCTTAAGTGGCTTGTGCACCTGAATAATTGTCTCTTCCCATGTAAGCCACCCAAATTTTGAGAACAAATTCAATGGCCTTTCTATGTTCCACAGCCTGTAAATGTTCAGCAATTGAGTACAAGAGAACAAACCAGACTATTTATTTTATATCATGGCTCATATTGCAATTCCTTTGGGTGTTTTAAAATTCTACAGTCGTACCTCGGAAGTCGAACAGAATCCGTTCCGGAAGTCTGTTTGACTTCCAAAACGTTCGGAAACCAAGGCGCAGCTTCTGATTGGCTGCAGGAAGCTCCAGAACCCACATCGGACATTCGGGTTCCAAAGAACGTTCACAAACCGGAACACTCGGTGTTCGGGAGCTGAAACATTTGATTCGCAAATTGTTCGACTTCTGAGGTACGACTGTATTTAAAATTATATTTCACTTTTTGTTTTTGTTTTTAAAAACATCCCTCCTCGATACTTCTTAGCTGCCACTTTATCCTTGCTCTAGTTACCATGGAGTAACCGACTTAGTGTTTGGAAGTTTCATAGGCCCTTAAGATCTATTTCACTTAAAAAATATATGTCTTCTGACAGAACATGCAGACTGTAACAATTTGGCAAGCACAGCAGACATCTGACATCTGATTATCATGTAGCAACAGCCGTCCACCGGGCATGGAATCACCAGCTGCTCCTCAGCTTTGCCTCAGAACCTCCCATGTCTTCCTTGCCTTCATCTCTGTCTGAATCAGACTCTGCATTAGGAAGAAAATGTGAGCCCTCGGAAATATGTCCTGCTTAGTGACTGACAGCCAGCTCAATTCAGGATGAATGGTCTTGAGTAAAAATAATTATTGCCCAATTCCTCCAGCTCACAAAATGATAAAAAATATGTTTTATTTGAGAGTAAACTCTGAAGTTGCCATATTCCCCAGGGTTCCTGGAAGGGATGTGGGAGGAACTGTATTTGCATTTGGAAGGAAGCATACCTATATTGGGGGCCCTGTCAGATCTATGTGTGGACTGAAATGCAGATATGAAGACTAGCCTGCATAATCCATGAGCTGATACATGCATGGGTAATAACAATACTATTGAAGAAATATGAGGTGGTAAAAGGGCTACTTTTTCCTTCCTTTTTAAACATTTGACAGCTGCTTGGGACAGCTAATAACTCTACTGTAGCTGCACCAATCAAAAGGCATTTTAAATGCTCCCAGGAAGCGATGGCATGTCAAAATATGCTCTTCCTTCCTAGAGAAACAGCAGTTGCCATCATAGACACTTGGGCCACCTTAGTCTCCATTCAATGCTTTAAAAAGTACTTCCAAGTTTGCATCTAAATTAATAAATGCAAATTTTATTTATGCCATTTGGTGACGCGTTTCCTCTTTTTAAGCGATGCGTAAAAGCTACTGCAGTTTCTCTTATTAAATTTTCACTCTAATTTCTCCAGGCCACAATTGCAAGACTTTCTGTGAAAAGCTATGCGTGTTAATCTGGTATTGATGGAAATAGGTTTGCAGTACAAATTTATATGCCGCATTGCATGCGTGGTGATAAAGCATATCACACTTCTTGGTTTCAACAGTGCTCAGTTGCTCAGAGGACAAAGCAGTTTCCAGTTGAGATTATCTGATGGGAAGGAAAACTCTTCATCTCGTTAGGTTTGCATTCAGGACAGGCCAAGGACTTGAAACAAGGTCTGGGATATATGACCAACAGGAAGGGAGGGTGAAGGAAGGAAGTGTGCAGTTAATGGGCTAAGAAAGAGCCACCTGAAGGAAATATGGATGTAGATTGAAGCTTAGTTGAGGGGAAAGACAGAATTGATGTGAAGCTGGGGCAAGAGAGCTGAACATGTAAGGTCTGAAATGGCTGCATACTATAGGTGTGTGTGCATGTTGAGGTGGGGGGAGACATAGAAGAATACTAGGGAGGTTGGTCAAGAGAGGGAGTTGTGATATGTAGGCTCCTATGATGTAAGTAATGGGCCCCGCCTGCTAGCCTGCTCCCTAAAATATCACTGGTTTGCTCATTTCTATATATAGGGTGCCTACATTCTGCATGTGCAAATGGCTTTAGATACCGATTAGTTCCATAAATTACCATATAGCATATATTCAACACAAAAAACAGTGACAATTTGTTATTGACAAAGGACAAATGGACATACAAAGGGCCCCATTACCTTCAGTAGTTTAGGGCCTCATCAAACCAACCTAAATCCGGCCCTGGGTGGGGGAGACATAGAAGAATACTAGGGAGGTGGGCCAAGAGAAGGAGGTGAAATGAACTGATGAAAGGTAGCCAGTAGCCTGGAGACCAGAGACTTGAGGAAACAATAGGTGGTGAAGACATGAATAAAGGTATTGCTGAATGAAATACTCACGATCAGCATGAGTGCAACTGCTGACACATGCACAGTTTACAGTGCCCAAAG
The DNA here is from genome assembly GCF_009819535.1 of Lacerta agilis. Classification (NCBI taxonomy): domain Eukaryota; kingdom Metazoa; phylum Chordata; class Lepidosauria; order Squamata; family Lacertidae; genus Lacerta; species Lacerta agilis. The sequence goes on along the minus strand of NC_046315.1, from coordinate 89,053,744 downwards.
AGGGTGGAGCAGAAAGGAGCAGGGCAGGGGCAGAAGGGACCAGAAGGAACTTATGCACATCCTGCTGAAGCAGCCAGGAGCAGAATCCCTGTGTAAACAGGAATTCCCCTGTAGCAGCACAAAATCCCACACAATCTAGGAAACAGCTATGCAGTATAGGCAGGCAGGAAGGAAGTGGGCAAGAGGGCTGGAGGGCTAGAGATATATGGGGAAGGGGATCTACTGCCACACACTGGCTTTCACAATCTTACAGAGAGCAGAAGGTTGCATTGACATCACTCTTGGTACACAGTTTCGTCCCCTGCCACTCCCACCTTGGCTTGGTCTCTGACCAAAGTGGATTTTTGGGTAGCTGTAAGTACTTCAGGGATGCGGGTGGCACTGTGGGTTAAACCACAGAGCCTTGGGCTGGCTGATCAGAAGGTCAGCGGTTCAAATCCCCACAACAGGGTGAAGCTCCCGTCTCTCGGTCCCAGCTCCTGCCCACCTAGCAGTTTGAAAGCACGTCAAAGTGCAAGTAGATAAATAGGTACCGCTCCGGCAGGAAGGTAAACGGCATTTCCGTGCGCTGCTCTGGTTCACCAGAAGCAGCTTTGTGATGCTGGCCACATGACCCGGAAGCTGTATGCCGGCTCCCTCGGCCAGTAACGCGAGATGAGCGCCGCAACCCCAGAGTCGGACATGACTGGACCTAATGGTCAGGGGTCCCTTTACCTTTAAGTACTGCAGAAATTACCTGGGAAACATCAGTTGTAGCTCCTAGCAACACACACACACACACTCATTGTGGACAACCATAGACAGTACCCTGGGCAACTAAACTAGCACATTTCCCCTGGCCCTTATGCCTGCAGTAATTCTGAATAAGGCTTTTGGGTGCATTTTAAAAAATAAATGTCATGAAATAATACTCATGAAAGTTTATTATTATACTTACATTGTGTATATAATATACATATATCTGTGCCCACTCCTTTTAAAGCAATGTAGGGTCACCTCTCAGCAATATTGCACCATTAAATAACCTTCCCTTCCTTTCCTTTCCCTGTGGAATGAAGTCAATTTCACCGCTCACTTCTCTTGCATAAGAATTGGGAAAGTGTCTCCAATTTGGACAAAAGTTACACACTGACAATTACGGGGGTTACCAGTATGGGATTAGTACAATGGCCCTGTCGCATACAGAAAGAAGTAGTTCTATTTGCAGTTTAGAAATGTTTGCCTGTACACCAGCTAAAAATGAAGGAATTGTCGGTGCAACACTCCGTAGAAGTGCTGTCCTGCACAATCATACATTCAGCTAGTGTGTCCATGTGCCTTTCCTTGAGGAGTCAGACTTGCTTTGGTCATTCACACCTTAGTCAGCTTCAGGTTAGATTCCTGTCAATGTACCTTTTGTGGGGCAGTCCTTGAAGACAATCTGGGGGCATGACATGTCCAGAACACAGCTCTCAAGATACTAATTGGAGCAGGCAGCTTGGTACATAAAACTCTGACACTTTGCCATCTATGCAAGCTGCCAATTTGTTTCCAGCTTCAATACAAAGTACTAGCTTTGACCTTTAAAGCCACAAACTCGCCAGGGGTGTCTTAAAAACCTTACCAATTACTTCCACCCATATGACTCAACCTGACCTTTGAGAACCCTTTCTACTGAAGTCTTCCTCTGCATCCTCTCACTGTCTGGGCCCAAGAGAGACAGGGCCTTTTCTGCTGTGGTGTTGAGATGGAAACCATGTCAAAAGAAGTTGGCCCAATTCATTATTTTAGTTTTTTTTTTCTTAATGGGCATTGCCTTTAAAACAGGTTTCTGACTGCTGTAGTTTTTGCACTAACTCTCACTATTTAAAGGTAGTTTTAGCAGGGTGGAAGACTCTGCTTAGCCCAGGGCATTCTGAGACCAAGAGATGGACCTGCCACAATTTTTTGTGTTGTTTTCTGCCTTGAATGCTTCCATAGGCTGGAAGAAATGTGTGTGTGTGTTTTTCTGAATTTCTGAAATCCCAAGTTGCTAATAAACTGTACAGCAAGAAAGACATGGCCTCTTATCCCTTGCATAGATAGTTTTACCTCAATCTCTGCTACTGGTTGGTTTTGTTTTTCTTGAATTTTCTCTGTGCCATTGACCTTGTCCTTCAAAAGTAATATGAGAACCAATCCACAGAGACTTGGCATTTAATAGATCCCTCATAGTTTACGCCATTACGGATGCACATCCCTGTTAACTGTGTGAGGTGGTGTTTACCAAAGGCTCGTTTTAAATTATGATTTAAAGACGGTTACCGTTTTCTCTGAATAATGACTTATGAGATAATGGTTGCACTCCATTATCTTTGATGCCAAAAGTGAATCCTAAAATCTGATTTAAACATAACTCTTTAATAAATCAAGGTCCAATTGAGTTAAAAGGGTCAAAGTGAAGTGCAGCTATTAAATATGCAATTTTTCCTTAGCCCTTTATGGGGTTTTGAGAGCTAGCAAGCTCATGCTAAGGTCTTGCATGGATAGCTCGAGAAGGCATATCATGAACTAGGTTTGATTTCGAAGTAGGAGCTAAAGTGCAGCTAAGAGGAGAAAAGTGCAGGAAATAAATGTTACCACTGCAGTAATGTTATTAGTATAGCTGATTTGTCTTTTGCAGTGTGGTTTGCAGGCAGTGAAGGCCGGTCCATTAGGGAAAATGGGGCACTGCCCCACAACCCTCAGTCCCCCACCTCTTCCTCACGGTCTTCTTACTTATAGCTTCCTCTTCTTGGTGCCTTTGTATCAAGGAAAAGGATGGAGGCAAAACTAGAATTAGTTGGCTGTGTCTATCACTAGCCTCCCAGCCTTTCTGCCCTACCAGTCCCAATGGGCTTCATTCACCAGGGTCTAACAATCACACTGTAGATTCTTGAAAACTATTAATAATTGTTGAATTGGATAGCGGTATCAATACTACGGGCGAGGGGGAGACTTATACTTCCCTTCCCGGCACATTCTGTTTCCAAGGCACACATACACATGGCATGAGATATATATTTAATCAGTTACTAATCATGTGATTAATGTCACCTTTAGTTATGCCTTGATTCTCCAGCCTTATCTCTGTAAATGTCTGGTTTACCATAAGAAGTTGAAGCATTGTTGATCCTTCAGGTGAAACATGACGTACGGCAGATATTACTGACATTAGATACCACCTCATTTAAGGACCCGATAATCATTGATTCCCAGTGCTTCTGCAACAATGCAGCTGCCACAATTTCTCAATTTTACATATTCATGCTGCCTTTGATCACTGAATTTAGATTCCTAGAATGCGGAGTATGGAGAGAAATGACCTTGGGGGCATTTGCTGATGTGGAGGAAATTAATCACTCATTTCCCTGCCGGCTTGTTCTCCTTTTCAAACGCACCCATTCTGAATTACACGGGCAAATGCAGCTTAGGGAATACATATTTGCCCAGGCAATATCTATCCTTGAGCCATGTTTCATAACTGAGAGGGGATTTGCTGGGCGTGTGAGATCCAGAGCTTCCACTGGTTGGTACACATGTACAACCCAATTTGTGCCTGAATTTTATAGTTCAAATCTACACAGAGAGACACATTCTAGTATGCTGAACATATGAAAGTGCTTTACATTGAGCCGGACCATTGGCCAGTCTACTCCAGTGCTTACTGCTTTGACTCACTGTTGCCCTACAGGATCACAAGATCTTTCCTAGCTCTGATATTCTTTTCAATGGAGATGCCAGGTACTGTTTGTTGCATGAAAAGCTTATGCTCAGTTATGCTCCATTCTCATATGTAATCTCTGGGTTTACATTTGAAGCAAAAGGTGTGCTTTTGTGATGTTTTGTGTGTGTTAATGGTAGCTATTGTGCACCAGGTCTAAGTTAATGAAAGCACGTGCATGGAGAATTTCTCCTCTCCTGCAAATTAGTCAGTGCAAAGTAGGAAATCACTCCTGAATATTGAATCCTGCTTGAATCATGCCATCACACCATAGCACCACCTATAATTCCACTAGAAGCCATTTTTATCAACTTATTACTTTTACTTACTACTACTGCTTATATGGTAGTATTCTCTGGGAAATTATCTGTTATCTACAGCCATTCCATTCCATTCTGGTGTGCAACTCCATTTTCCATTTAATAAAAGAAAATAGAGATAATTGTGTTGCCTGTAAAACTAATTTCTTCTCAGCAGCAGGGATTTCCAGCCTGTGACAATGCAGTTGGCAGACTGTCTTGTATTTCAGCCCTGTGATTCAGCAGGTGGCCTCATTTTCATCCTAATCATACTGTATCGGTATCTGTTCCATTTTTATCCTGAATCCTATCCATTCATGTTCTTGTCCTTATCTGACCTTGATAAACTGATTGCATTTGTGAAGCTTACAATTTGCTCTTTAGATTCCTTTCCAGCTGAATTATTGGCTGAGCAGCCAAACAGAGTTGGTTAATCTTCCCTTGCCTTTGGGCAAGAAATCATATTTTGCTGAAAACGGCTAGGATGAAACATATAAAATGTTCTAGTTTCTAAAGAGGACATCTTCCCATGTCAAACTACTCAATTTTATTATTTGGCGACATTTAGAAAATATTATTCCCATATGAATTGGAATTTTATCGTGTGTATGTGGAAGGAGACAGGGGATGAAGATAATACTTTTGTAAGACTTCTGTCCTTTTCTCTGCCATTTGTGGCTTTAATAATATTGGGTCCAGTTTTCTATACAGGTTACCAACTTAAAATTTTCCCCTCCTGCAAATATTTGTGTGAGAGAGTGAGGGGGAGGGGAGGAGAAAGATCACATTTGATGAACTTGGTATTAGCCATGTCTATCATAACCCCTGAATATAGAGTCCATCAGTACTCCAAGAAAACTTAAAGGATGAAGTACAGGATTGTGCCAGCAACGAAGTAACATTCAGTATCTTCTCACATGCCCTTCCTATCACAGAATGTGGCCTCACCATCACCCTTGGACTCAGCCCCAAACTTCACAGAAGCTACAGTCAGCTTCGGCCGACTACAGCACAGGTTCTGTCTGCCTACATTAGGCTTCAGCTGGTTTGATATAACATCTCTCTATAGCTCAACTACTGAGAGCTGTCCATGGTGCTGACTTCTGTCTTTGCCTTCACCTGGTCTGCTTTTACTGTGATGTGAATTGACTTGGCCAAACCTGCATTTTCTGGTTAAATGCTTTCCCCCCTGCCCCTAAAAGGCTCTGTCTGACTGCCTCCACATCCCCTGGCAGCCTTATACCTCAGTGAAAGAATACGCCATGTGGCCACACTCTTGTGCATGAGGCCATTAGAAAATAAAATGCCTTGTATAGAGTTGCCAAAGGACTAGGGAAATCGAAGACAATGCAGGGGTTTTCACAAGCAAAATGACGGAGAAATCATGATGGATCCTAAAAGAGCTACTATAGGACTAACAAAAATTATTAAAACAAAATAAGAAATAAAAAAATCCTTCCAGTAGCACCTTAGAGACCAACTAAGTTTGTTCTTGGTATGAGCTTTTGTGTGCATGAACTAAGTTTGTTCTTGGTATGAGCTTTCATGTGCATGCACACTTCTTCATGCACACAAAAGCTCACACCAAGAACAAACTTAGTTGGTCTCTAAGGTGCTACTGGAAGGATTTTGTTTTGTTTTGTTTTGTTTTGACTATGGCAGACCAACACGACTACCTACCTGTAACAAGAATTCTTAACAAAATAGGAAACAAAATAGGAAATTCTTTCCAGTAGCACCTTAGAGACCAACTGAGTTTGTTCTTGGTATGAGCTTTCGTGTGCATGCACACTTCTTCAGATACTTCTTAAGAATTCTTAAGTTGCTGTGCTGGTGGTACAAAGCAAAATTCAAAGCAAAAATGAGAGGTACTTCATCTGAGGAACTGACTAAGAGTCAAGCAACTTTTAGTCAACACTGGTGACATTACTCTGAGAAATCTTGTAGATTTCTATGATGTATGTCATAAAATAATTTTTACCTATAAATAATAACTTTTAAGTTACATAAGCTTAACATTCTTAGTTTCAGGAGGAGATAATAAACGGACTACTCACTTTAATGCATTTTGAAATAATGGAAGCATACTCTGATGATCTCAAGAAATTACCAAGCCAAGCCTGTCAGACGCAGGCAACATGAAATGGTGAAGAGGAGTGAAAGCACACTGTATACAGGTCTCCAGATTTTTCAAAACAGTTTCAGTCCTGACCCAGCAAGTTTTATAAATATTCGGGAATTTCGCCTGCCACATTGCCTACTGATTCAACGAGGTTTCCTTGGCAAAACAATAAATCACAGCAATTCAAAATGCAGCATCAAAAACAGCTGAAAACAAGTTACAATCACAATGATAAGGGGATCCTATTATACAGCTCAAGTGTCAAAGTGCAGGATAAAGAAGAAGAAGAGTTTGGATTTGATATCCTGCTTTATCAATACCCGAAGGAGTCTCAAAGTGGCTAACATTCTCCTTTCCCTTCCTCCCCCACAACAAACACTCTGTGAGGTGAGTGGGGCTGAGAGACTTCAGAGAAGTGTGACTAGCCCAAGGTCACCCAGCAGCTGCATGTGGAGGAGCGGAGACGCGAACCCGGTTCACCAGATTACGAGTCTACCCCTCTTAACCACTACAGCACACTGGTTCTCCTTGATGTTGTAAGGAGAAAAACAAAAGGGAAATAAGGAAAGTTACAGGTTACAGGAATGAGCAGGTGCATAAATGGTAAAACGGGTGACTTAGGGTAAGCTAGGGTATTGATCCAACAAGCAACATGCCCACTTCATCTTCCTTTTGAGGAGTGGTGCAGGCATGGGTTTAGTTTGGCAAGTGAGTAGAGTCCCAAGACTTGGCAAGCAAGTGGGCATTCCCTTGAGTGGGTTGACATTGAGAGATTTGTTCATGCCAATGCTGATATCTCTGTGTCCTAGGTAACAGAGAAGAAGACATTGCTGTTCAACATCAGTGTTACTGCTAGCCACCTCCCCAGAGGACATAAGCTCCTGGAGGACCGGGGGGTGGGGTGATGAAGGCAGCTCATTGACAGGAGGCAAAGGACTAGGTATGTTTGGCGGGAGAAGGATGGAAGGCTGCTCTGCTAACACGCTTGGCCTGGGTCTCCATCCTCCAAGCTTCTGGGTCCATCCCAGGATTGGACATCAATGCACTGCAGTTGACTAGAAAATTAGGTCTTCCAGTGCCCATTCTTTGAGCTCCTCCCGCTCCTTCTCTGAGTCTGATCACCCCCTCCACAACACCCCCAGGGGAACCTTGGCAATGTTGTTCACTACTGACAGACAGTTTCTTGCTACAGTTGATTTCTAACTGCCCATCAATAATCTTTTACTTTCCCATCAGCCAACAGACCAATAGATGAGGAATTTACTTTATTTAGCATTGAAGAAATCAATAACAGTAATGCATTAACAATGGACAGACTCCTGACAACACAATCCTAAGCGTTCTAAGAAGTAAGGGCCTCTGAACTTACTGGGACTTTCTAGTACATGTGTTTAGGATTGCACACAGGGTCGAATTTAGGTTTGATGAGGCCCTAAGCTACTGAGGGTAATGGGGCCTTTATATGTCCAGCTGTCCTTTGTCAACAAAAAAAATTCACTGTTTTTTGTGTTTAATATATGCTATGTGGTAATTTATGAACCTAATAGGTATCTAAAGCCATTTGCACATAATAAAATATGTACAAAACACTGTTGCTGTATGTAGGTTTTATTTTTTTAAATCTTATATTTTGGAAATGTGCATCCAGGTTTTTTTTCCTTTAATTTTTTTGCCCCCCCCCCCCCCGAGAGTGGGGCCCTAAGCTATAGCTTGTTTAGCTTATATGTAAATCCGGCACTGATTGCACACTAAGACATTACATCTGAATGCAGAACCCATTCCATTATTGGGCACAAGGTTTTAAAAGGTTCCTTTGAGCAAGTTTCTAACTTCAGCAGAAAAAAGATCACCACTAATTGATGAACAAAAAAAGGTTGCGTAACAGTACTTGAGGTCCGCAATCTACAAGTGAATCTTCATGTGTTTTAGTTTAAATGAAAAAAAAAAATAGAAAAAGAAATCAAACAACAATTTTAAAGCTAAATAAAAATATACTTACAAGTAGTGGAAATTAGTTTACTTTAGGGTAAAGTTGTATTTTCTGTTCTGCACTGGCACTCAGTGATTGCAATGGTAGGAACAGCAGAGAAATGAAACAGAGTTGTGCAGATATCCATGTTAAAATGAATACTAGATGAAAAATGATGCATGAAGCCAGATAAGAAGCAGACCCATGAAATGTTTAGCTTTCTCCAAGCCAAAAACCTGGGAGCCTTAATTATGATTCATGAAGTCATTAATTCTTTTTTGGCATGAGAGTTAATGGAATAATGATTTTTAATCACACTGGGATAACTCCTGAAACATCTCAACAAAATGTTATCATGCATAACTATCGTTTCAGAAACAGGGAGTTTCAGAGACAGAAAAAATATATAGCACTCCCAAACAATATGCTCTTCTGTGCAACTACAGCCGTACCTCAGGTTACGTACTCTCCGGGTTGCATACTTTTCGGGTTATGAACTCCGCTAACTCAGAAGCGCAACCCAGCGCATGTGCGATTTGTGCATGCGCAGAGCGTTTTTTCAGGTTTTTTCGGGGGTTTTTGGTCTGCGCATGAGCAGAAGGAATTGTTCAGGTTACGTCCTTTTCGGGTTACGTACTGTAACTTGGAACGGATTAAGTACGTAACCTGGGGTACCACTGTACATGTAAGGCTACATAAAATAATTCACCTTAAGACACTGATACCATTTCCAGAAAGTGAACCCAAAATAACCACCACCACCACTATTGCCCCCCCCCCAAATCTGGATTAGTTCTAAAGGCTACTGAAAGACACAGCTTTGCTTTTGCATTCATTTTAATACATGCATTTGGGAGGAAAAGAATTTAAAGTTGCATGATAATAACTAGAAAGTTAAGGAAATCATAGGTTAAGTGGGATGGCGTATATGCATGGAATATAGGAAAGGACTGGAGAAATACAACAAAGCTAACCTAGACTGAAGATTGGCTAATATTTCTTTAAAAATATTAATCATTGGACAATTGAGGGGATAGCTGCTGATTCCTTCATTGTTCTGCTCAGCTCTTCTTACTTATGTCATTTAGCCTTAAAGGCTGTTGATTGCAGGAGAAATCAAGCATTCTATCTTCAAAAATCACTAGGTTAATGAGTTGGTATATAAAAGCAGAGTGAGGAATTTGTAAATTGGTAGTAAGGGAAACATGAACAAAAATTGCTGGCTAAGAAGATTTGGCTAGTGAGTGGAACTTAATGTAAGAGTTATAATGTAAGAGTTAAAGAATGAAGTGGTATTTCAGCAAATTCACATTGAGAGATGAAATGTGGTGAAGCGTTGCATGCATAGCTGAAAATGCCAGAAGATGGTGCTGGGTGATCTACTGCTTAGTCCAGTGCTCAGATCCCAGTGTGATGGGATCTGGAAGGATTCCACCCCACTCTCCCAGGTGTTGGTGCAAGACCCCTGCGGTGGCTGAGGGCTATTTTGCAAATGACTTGTCTTTCAGTCTGCAAACCATCTCATCAGTGGTCTGAGTTCTGTAGTTTTCCTGGTTGTCCACTCTTTCATTCAAGGCCAAGTAACTCCTACCACGGGGCTTTTCCACATCAGGAACAGTGGTCAGCCAGGGAGGCTACAGAGCACAGGAGAAATGCCTAATGGTAAGGAAAAAAACACATACCACATTGACCACCCCACAACAGTAACAAAAGCAGTCACCAAAATGCTAAAGACATTCTAAACCTGAGAATGAGGCAGATAATTAGAAGAGTCCTTAGAAGAAAATTTTAGAGAAATTTAAACACACCAATAACAGAGAGAGCCTGGCTACAGTTATCCATGATAACCTCCAGATTAGATTGTGGCAATGCTGCCTTTGAAACATCTTCAGAAACTGCCGTCAATGCAAGCTGCTAGGCTGCTAAGTGAGCATCACCATTTTGTAAATGTGCTTATAGCCCTCCACAGGCTTTGATTTCCTAGAACAATTCAAAGATCTGGTGCTTACCTTCAAAGCTCGACACAGCTCAGATCCTGCATTAATAACCTGATATGTAAGCAGGACTTAAACCATGGTATCCTGGTTCAGACATCACAGGAAACTGTGGTTTAACAAGGCAAGATACCAACATCCAAGCAAAGCACACAAAGAGAGGAGAAGAGGGAACAGAGAATGTGCCAAGCACAGGGCTAGCTCCTAGCTTCACCTACTATGACTAAGTCCAATAGATTTTATCAGAATGGAATAGTGTTATCTGAATCTCCCCATGGTTACATCTAAAGTTGTGCAAGTGGAATATAATCTTTCCTTCCTCTCCGATCTCACTACAGCTCCCTGAAATGTACAGGGGAATCCCCACTTACATGGGGGTTCCATAGCAGGACATGTGTTCTGCCCCACTGTACCCCAGACCACAGCCCCCCCACAACCTTCTGGAAATGCTTTTCAGAAGGTACAGGAGCTTCAGGAGAAACAGAAGTGAAAAATCTGTTGCATGAGCTACCTTATACTAGTGTAATGGTGAACAGTTATAGCTCTGCTCTACTATCCAAATGTGATTTGGAAGGCTTTCCCTCAAATTCCTAAACTTCAATAGATTGTTTCCCATCAAATAGTTTGTAGGAGAATCCTTGCCTGATCTTGAGAGGGGAGACAGTGAAACACACATAGCTTCATGCGGTGCCTTCACCTGCTACCAGATCTGAAATGGGCAGTAATAAATCAGTGCTCAGAACAGGAATGAGTGATATAGTCACCTATTCGCCACCCTATGTAACAGATCTCTTTTTCTGTACATGCTTTGGCAACATTTGAACATCTTGCCCTGTCAGCGGAGTATTTCTGAACCGAATTCTCCAGATAATTGAACTGAAGACATGCATCTTATTACCTTGCAGTTCATCTAAACCATTTTTCCTTCACTTTATGTCCTTACGCAGGACAATGCATTTCTGGATTGATGTGGTGGTGTGCCACATGCAAAACTACCAAGAGCAGCAGCTGCACAGAGAATTTGGCTCAGCAGTGAACTGAAACAAGCAATTTATTTAAAGGGCTATGGAATCTTGATTCATTCTGGTTATCGTGTCGCTTTCTTGCTATTCCCGTTCAATTAAAATCATTGCAGTTAATTAAAGAGGCATGATTGGCTTATTTGGATCTGAAGATGTAGCATTTTGCCGTGTGTGCTGTGATTAAAACATATGAGATACAGTTAGACAGATTTGTACAAGAGGATTTGACAGCTTGAGTGCATATGTGCTTGGACAGTGAAATACAATTCCAGTTTAGAGTCGTTTGTCAAAATTACAGCTTATAGAAATACACTTGTCTCTTAATGGGGTTTCTGATGCATGTTTGCATTGATCTAAATTATTCTGAAGGTATTTCCATTTTGTTACCCACCCCATTCTTTAATTTTTATTTATTTAAAAAATAACATGATAAATTGGGGGATAAACTTTTTAGCTTTGTTAAGAAGAAGAGTTTGGATTTGATATCCCGCTTTATCACTACCCGAAGGAGTCTCGAAGCGGCTAACATTCTCCTTTCCCTCCCCCCCCCCACAACAAACACTCTGTGAGGTGAGTGGGGCTGAGAGACTTCAGAGAAGTGTGACTAGCCCAAGGTCACCCAGCAGCTGCATGTGGAGGAGTGGAGATGCGAACCCGGTTCCCCAGATTACGAGTCTACCACTCTTAACCACTACACCACACTGGTGTAGGATTTTATCATTCCTCTTGGAGTCAACTGCTGCAATCTTCCGCCTTGATATCTCTTAACAAAATGTGTGTGTTTATGTATGTTGTGTGCATATGTCTTTTGTTTCAGAGTTTTGACGGAGGACTGGGAAAGAAAATAATGCTCCTGAGGTGAATTTTAACATCTCTAGGTCAGGGGTAGGGAAACTCCACCGCATGCACCAATATCGGCCTGCAATTCTCCTCCATTTGGTCCATGAGACTGTTCTGGGCAAGCCAAACTCACCTACCCTGCACCCAAGGGTGGAGGAAGGGGGTGCGGTGGGGGCAGATCGCCCTGGGTGTCTTCACTGAGGGGGGTGACATTTGGCAGTCGTGGGTGGGTGGCGCACTGAATGTCCGCCATTGGTGGCTTGCTCCACCCCCATGGGCAGCTTGCTCTGACCCCGGCAGCAGGACGCGCACGCCGCTCCATGAACCTGAGTGGCTACCCTCCGTGCCCCATCCCCCTCAGGAACGTGCCTGCCCTGGGCAGCGTGGGCACATACTCCGCCGCTGCACCTGATGTCATACAGGTGAGGGCAGGGCTTCACTGAAAGGATGGAGCTTGCCTAAAGCTGCGTTGTGGAGCTCCCACAATGAGGAGCCTTTGAGGTGCCACACAAGGCCAGGAACGCCATGCAAAGCAGGTTCACTCCAGCTTCATGTCATCCAAAGGAGAGCAATCTTGCTGAGTTTGGTCTCTGTGGTGTGCCCAGACTCAACACTAAGCAGGATCACTGTCCTGCCACCAGGAGAGGGGGTGGTCCCACTTAGGGCTGGGCTTGGGAGAGTGATAAGGCACGTCGCTACCCTCCCTGCAGAGAGCTATTGAATGTATCCAAACTTTGTGCCAAAAAGGGAGAGAGAGAAATCTCTTCCCTTCCTTTATAAGCCTGATTGTGCTGTGAAACAGGAGTGGGGGGGGGGGCCCTCCGAAATACTTATCCCTTTATCCTTTCCCTTTTACTCATGCACCAACAAACGTTTGCAAAAGCCTATGGGTGGTGCTGTGGATTAAACCACAGAGCCTAGGGCTTCCTGATCAGAAGGTCGGTGACTTGAATCCTCACGACGGGGTGAGCTCCCATTGCTCGGTCCCAGCTCCTGCCCACCTAGCAGTTTGAAAGCACACCAGTGCAAGTAGATAAATAGGTACCTTCCAGCAGGAAGGTAAACGGTGTTTCCATGCGCTGCTCTGGTTCGCCAGAGGCGGCTTTGTCATGCTGGCCACATGACCCGGAAGCTGTACGCCGGCTCCCTCGGCCAGTAAAGCGAGATGAGCGCCGCAACCCCAGAGTCGGACACGACTGGACCTAATGGTCAGGGGTCCCTTTACCTTTACCTTTATGGGAGTTTCCACCTTCATCTTTAAAATTGCAGATAGATCGGCCTTAAAAGGGATGGTGGGAGTTCCTCCACTTTCCTTTTAAGTGTGCTCTCACTCTGATGAGCGCAAAATGGATTTTGCCCTGCCCTTTCTGTCAAATTTGGCCTGTGAGGCAGATCCCTGCCCCTGTTCTAGATGAACCCACCTATGCAGCCTAGCTAGGGAGAGCCAACCAGGATGGGCTTGTTGATGCATCTGAGGAGAAGCTGGTAGATGTTTTAAGAAGGTGATAGGGGGCTGTGATATATAACGAAGGACCCTTCCTTTCGTCTTACCACTTCGTCCTCTCACTTATTAAAAGAACTAACAGGGCTTTCTTAGGTAAAAATAAGCTCCCACTTACCCCTTTAGCCTTTATGTAAACCTTTCTCTTTTTAAATAAAAGAGAGTCCCTTTCCAGCACCAACTTGGCCAGGTACCCTTTTAAACTCTAGGCCAAATATGAGACTATCCCTTGTGTCCACAGTATGAGGAGTTCAGCCACTAGAAATCCCCTCATGTAAAAGCTCACCTCTTCCCTGTGGTAACTTTGTGACACCCTGGGTCTGTCTGCCTATTTTGTCCTCACCATGCACCTCAAAGACACCCCCTCACAGTTCCACTCTTGAAGGAAGTTTTGTCTTTTTAATGAGTGTCCACACAAATGAGTTTCATGTACCTTTGCTGGAAAATAACACAGGCAACTTTCTGACCGGCACTTTAAAGATGGAAATTTATTTGCTTAAGATCGTAATGGTTGCATTAAGGTTTTTTTTGCGTACAAGCTTAGTTTCAGTGGTAATATCTTTGTTAATCATATAATAGATAACCTTACAACTACCTAACCCAAACCTACTCTCACAGACCTTCTTTTCAACCACCCCCACTCCCTCTCCCAAGCACCCCATCAACTGACAAAAACGGCTGCCCATTCTCTTTAAACATTCAGCCGCCCCACCCCTCATGAAATGTTCAGTCAGTTCAATCGGGAGTCTGCATTAACCCTTGATGGGCCGGGTTGAAAAGGATAGAACAAACAGTGCAAAAACGTCACAGGGGCTAACAGAGAAATATCAGTTCTACACTTTCTTGAAGTGGTCAAAGTTAGTGGTAATTAAACTGAACAGTTACCGAGTTACAAAATATATTAACATGCCCTTTCCCCCTGAAAGTAATAGTGTATGCCCAACCTCCCCTTGTTTGGCTGGTATTTCTGATTCTAAGCTTCTCGGGGGCAGGCACCTGTCCCTTTTTGTAAAACTCTGTCAGATCCCCTACAAAAGAGGGAAGGAATTATGAGAATCCTAAAAAGAGGTTTAAGTGACACGGGACAACACATTCATGTGACGAAAATTGCACATTATAGTGTTACATTGGCAACAAGACATGTTGCAAGTAAAACATATTTCAGGTAAAATATCTCACCACATTTTCTTAATGCTAAGAACCTCACAGAAGAGAATAGGAAGGGATGCTTAAGGAATTAAATTTCTGTGGATTCTAAAGCAGGCTGACATAATCCATGCCTTCCAGACTAATGCATGGATCAGAACATAATTATCATTTTGATTTTGCAGTTCTCCAATGCATCTTTAAAAACAGACCAAGATGCATAATTTGAGGACAAAATGCATACATTGAGATTTTAATACAAATTGTAAAACAGCAGATTAATGCAGAAAAGGGACAGAACTGGCTCATGAATGGATACATACAGAACTGACATAGATTGGAAACAGAATGATCTACCCATCTTTAATCACAACTAAGTTAGAAAACAGGAATGCAGCCCACTTCCAACTGCTTATCTGAACCGTAGTGCTGAGCACACAGAGTTCTCTGTTTTATATCTACAGTCTTGTAACTAATGCGATTGCCTTTGCTGACATACTGAAGCATTTTCAGACTATAGAGATAAAAGAAATGGATGGAACTTGAATAATTAATAACCTGAAACTAAATGAGTTGGAGGTTTTTGCAAACCACATGGCCCTCATTTGGAATAAAAGTGAATGCTAATACTCAACTGGTGAGAACTTTTGGAGACCTTTAGGTGTTCCAAGCCAATGATTCAAACATTTGGCTTGTAGAACGCCTGTTTTTAACATCAAGAGGATTTGCTTAAACATTTTTTCTCTCTCCGCAGAACACGAAGAATTATGAACTGAATCAGCACATTGCACACCTGAGCCATACTATGATTAAAAAGCTGATTTCTGGAGAAGTTCACTGGCTAAAAGAGACGTAAAAATCTGCAAAGCAAACACCAAAGCATAAACCCCTTAGATAAAAGGCTATGACACATTTGTGTATGATGCAAGTCCACTAGAGAGGAAAAATGCCATATGGCCCTGGCAATCTTCCAACACTTTAAGGGGAAAAAAATCCAAATAATTCGACACTTGCATTATTTGGATTTTTTCCTTAACAGCCCAATCCTAGTCCTAAAACCCTAGTCCTAAACCTTGGGTATCTGTGTAATTTATTTCCAGCTAAGATAAGTATACTCTGAAAGTCTGAGGCTGCAATCCTACACTCACTTACCTAGGGAAGGGTACACTGAACGAATGGGATTTAGAAGCGGCTTTGTCATGCTGGCCACATGACCTGGAAGCTGTATGCCGGCTCCCTCAGCCAGTAACGCGAGATGAGCGCCGCAACCCCAGAGTCGGACACGACTGGACCTAATGGTCAGGGGTCCCTTTAGCTCTATACATATACAGAACAGCCTTTCTAGGCTAGAATCCCAATACCTTGATGATGATGGCTGCATGGAGGCTAGGAAACATTAAGTACCATATCCCCATATCCCTAAGAGGTGGAACAAGTTTTTACCGCCACTATGCCCCAATGAAACTTGTCACAAATTATTTACATTTCTTTCCGAGGAGTAATAATAGCAGGAAGAAATCTAGACTGTTATGACTGCTGCCAGACCCCTTCCCTTGAAGAACAAGGAATGTGTTATGTATTGAAGTTCTCACCCTAGGCCACTAGGGGTGTTGTGTATAGTTTCACTCTGCCCACCATGACTGCAGTTCTCACTCAGGTCCACATGCAAATGAAGGATTGAGAGTGCCATTCACGGGTTGGGTAGCTAGAGAGAGTTGTTACTGTTGCATGTTACTGAGTACTATATAAACAGGCTGGCTGAGCCTTCAGTTGAGTTCTGTTCCAGCCTGAGAATAAAGAGCTGCTTGGAGAATCACGGTGTTGTCTGCTATGTCCACCCACTATTTAATATAATGAGTGACTTGACCCCGAACACTTGGGGCCCTGTGCTCTCTATTCCCAGCTCCTCAGTCCATCCTCTGGAGTAATTTTACCCGTTGATGCTCTGATCCAGGAAGTGAGCCCTGCTGCGAGAAAGGTGGGTAAGGGGAGATGGGCTAAGGGAGAGTTCAGCCTCACCCCTGGCAGTCCTGTTACACATGAAATTCCACCCCTTTCACTTTAAGACAAGGGTCTGCCACTATTACATCACTTGCAGGGTAGATCTTATCTGCAAAGCCACTTCTCGTGCCCTTAAGGAAGCAGGAAATATCTGCATGAAGTCGAGAATCAGAGGCCTGCCTAATAGTCAATAAATAGAACAGAACAGCCTGAGATCAAAATAATCTGAGGTCCAGTGTTTCAACAGATCACAACTGCAAACCTAAAAATTAAAAAAAGCTAAATGCCTTGGCCCAATACAATAGGGATGGACATTCCAAAACAAAGTGATACCACAGGAGAGGCCCTACCCCACAGTGCTCACTGTCCTATTAGAGGTGGAAAGAGCTTACTGGTCCTAAGACATTGAGGGCTTTAAAAGTTAAGGCCAGCACACTGAATTGTGCCCAGAAGCAGCCCAGTTTCTAGAGCAGTTATTTCAAGACTAGCAAAGTGTGTTCCATTCTTGTACAGATTCCTTCCCGGCCAATATGGACGCAGCAACAGACCAAGGGCTATACGCTGGGAATCAGTTTGTAGTCTCACCAGCGGTGCTCTTCATTTTTTTCAGAACTCAAAGAAACAAGACCCACAAGCCTCCCATACTCACTGCAAAAGAATGCAACTTAATCCGGCACACGAAAGCCCCTTTAGGATATGGATTCAAATTGTCTGAGATAAACCTAGTGTATTCCTCTCTTTTTTTTATTACAGATATTGCCGTATCAAACTGAAATGCGGTGGAGACCGTCGCGTTGTGAATTAAGAACAGCAGCAGAATAACATACATAAACATGTCAGAGGCCGTCAAAATCATTGTTACCCCTCCACACCAATTAAGTTCTTGAGTGCTCCAGCCATATTTCCTAAAAACGAAAGTGATAAGCAACGTACGAGCAAACAAATATCCTAATTTATTTAATGTCATTTTAATGGATTCAATTTACTTCTTTTTTTTCTTGCTCAAGTGTCAACTTCCATTGCAGAGGATAAGTCTTGGCTTTTGTTGTTCATGTATCTTCTGTGCTCACGATTACTTGCAAAATGCTAATCGGGCTTATTTCCTCCCCAGTCCTATTAGCTTATCACTTCAAAAGCGTGGCTGCTATGATTTAAAGAGTGTTTTTTGAATAGCCGTGCCCTCTTCATGGCACTGGGAATTAAATTCCCCCTCCCCGCTCCAATCTTCATCAGAGTGTTTATTCTATCAGGGGCAATTTGCTCTAATTAAGATGTGTGTGTTCTGAAACTGTAGTCATTTCTTCAGGAAATGATTTGGTGTGGGATCACTGCCTATAACCAGATTAGCTTTCTAAACAAACTTGAACTTCAAACTGCACTTAAAAACAAAACAAACCAAAACATAGGATTTGCCCTTCTGGGCCAAGCAACTGATCTAATAGTTGCAACTAAACACCTAACGTTTCAAAGAAAAAATCACAGCGTGAAGTGTGCCGAGCACAAAGCTAGTACCGGTACATAGATTTATACATGAAGGAGAGTCTCCAACCCCATCATTCAGCCCAGACACTGAGGTCCAGCTCCGAGGGCCTTCTGGCGGTTCCCTCACTGTGAGAAGTGAGCTTACAAGGAACCAGGCAGAGGGCCTTCTTGGTAGTGGAGCCGCCCTGTGGAATGTCCTCCCATCAAATGTCAAGGAAATAAACAACTATCTGACTTTTAGAAGACATCTGAAGGCAACCCTGTATCAGGAGGCTTTTAATGTTTGAAGTCGTACTGTGTTTTTATTTTTGGGAAGCCACCCAGAGTGGCTGGGGAAACAAACTAATAATAATAATAATAATAATAATAATAATAGTAATAATAATAATAATAATAATAATAATAATAATAATAATAATAATAATTTAGAATGGCTTCCTGACCACTGAAAGTGATATATTTGTGACATGTGGAAAATTTATGCACAGCTCTAAGTCCTTATATGTTCAGCTCTAAGTGCCCTAACTATTGCTTTATGAGTTTTCATACTCTCTCTTGCTACACAAAGATTGACAGAAAAGCTCCAGCAATAGCAGAGCTGGTTTACTGGTGGAACACTTGAGGGTTTCTTCCATCTGTCTGCGATACTGTGATTATATATACGCAAAGAAGCAAACTGGCAGAGCTTGGTTTGGTTTCCTCTAGCACAGCAGCATGGTTTCCGAGCAGTTTTCCCAACTTGAGACAAAACATTGGGGATGGGCATGCTGTTCCCGCATTGCACCATGCTCCTTTCAAGCCGGGGATCAGGCTGGTGAGTGCCCAGTCATGCACAGCGACCATCGGCTAATTTAGAAGCTTCTGGTCTATTTTAAACCAACCACAGTTTCCCATGACATCACACTTGAGGAACTGTGGTTCGTTTAAACTGTGGCTTGAGAACAAGTCAATATATGAAACCATAGTTTGACTCTCACTTATCATCACTAACCATGGTTTAAACCAGCCAATAGACAGGAAGAATGGGAACTGTGGTCTACATGAAACCACTGGGTGGGGTTATCTGGAGTTTTGGAGAACGTTATCACACAGCTCTATTGGCTGCCAAATAGATTCTGGGCCCAATTCAAAGCCCTGGTTTTGACCTATAAAGCCCTAAACAGCTCAGGGCCATAATACCTCAAGGACCACCTCTCCCCATGGAACTTTGCAATCATCACCTGAAGCCTTTCTTTGTGTGCTTCCTCCATAAGAGGGCCTTTTCTGCGGTGGCTCCCCCATTGTAGAATACTATCCCCAGGGAGGCTCGCCTGGCGCCTTCATTACATGTCTTTAGTTCATTACATATCTTTAGTCGTTTGGATGATTAACATTCTACGGCTTTAAAAGTGTGTTTGTGGTGGGATGGGAATATTGGTTTGTGTTTGTTTTATTATGTATTATGTATTTTGTATTTCCATTTTCCATTTTTTTCTGGGATCTTTAGCTGAAGAGTGGAATACAAATTTAATTAAGTAATTAATAGTCCAAAACATCAGGAGGGCACTATGTTGGGGAAGGATAATTTAAATAAGCTATAGTTCTTTGAATATTACAGGAAACTGTGGTTTGTTTAGAGCAAAAACTTGCAGTTTCTTCCTTGCATATGCAAAAAAGCAGAAGAGGGAAGAAAAACACACAAGCCCAAGGCTAAATATGATTTGTTCACCTAAACTTGGGTCCTCCATTACTGGGCCTGTGCTTCCTGGCATATTCAGAGAAACTACGGTACATTTCTCCATTTTCTGCCCTATGTATCTTCCTCCTTTGTTTGCGTGTTGAGGTCCCCAGACCACCCCTCAAATAATTCACACTTCATTGAGGTATCACAAATAGACCTCTGTGCAGTCCTCCCCCTTGCCCACCATCGCAGATCCCAGAGAGTGCTTCTTGCGTTTCAATCTTCAAGAATTCCCTCCATCATAATACAAAGGAAAATATTTTTATCACGTCATGGGATAACACCAACGAGAGTCTTTATAGACTCTACACTTAAACCTCTATTGTTGAAGGAAATATCTAAAGAGATCTCAAAACCATCCAATCCTGAAACACCAATGGATGACGAACCGGGTGTTCCGATACAGGAGCAGAGCTATGTGGCCTCCACCCCTCAAATAAAGAACAGTGATTCTGTGGAAACTGGCCTGACGCCACCAGAAGAAATTGAACTTATTGCCTCCTTTGCTGATTTACCAGAGACGGAACAAAAAGAGATTATTGACAGGCTGGACTCACTTAAACTCCAGCTTATCAGGAAGCTCAGCAGCAGACCGTCTTTAAAGAGCGAACATTATATCCCAGAGGAACCAGATCATATGGAACTTGAAATAACTAATCCCAGATGTACGTCGGCAATGGAGGATAAGGTACAACTCCAAGAAGTAACCACTGGCCCCTTCCTTCAAGTAGAACAACCCTCCTTACTTCTAACAGATCTACACGATCCGCCCTTGTCAAACATATCTGAAGAAGGTGCTCATGACATATTACAGCTGGACAAATCCCCTTCCACCCATTCCTCGATGCCGGACCTGGAACTTTCATATAGCACCGATCAACCAAGAGAAGATAAAATTTTGCCAACTCTCCCAAATAGTCCACTCTCCCAGTCTTATTCTTCATTGCGGAGAAACATGGACTTAATAGCAAGACCAGAGATGGAACTGATTGAAGATCCAACAGGTCATATAAATCAAGTAGTCCAGAAGACTAGCAGCAGACCCCAGAGAGGACAAACATCTGCCATGCTAGTTGGGTTGCACAAGTCGGCCCACCAAACTTCTCTGGAAAAGGCGGCCTCCTACGCCCGAGGATCCACCCCTAACAGAATAAGTGGCCAGGATCAACAGCTAGACAATATTGGCAATCCTCCTACACAGTCTCGATGGGGGGGTTTTCAACAGAGGAAAATAACTGATTTCTTTGCTGCCCCGTTCCTTCCTGTATCAAATTTGAGCCAACCTTCCAAATGACAGTTAGAAAGAGCTGGGAATTTTCAGCCTACAATATTAAGTTGGAACATTGCGGGGTGGAAAAGTAAAAAATCAGATCCAGAATTCCAAAAATATATAAATTCTTTTCCCATTATTTTATTACAAGAAACCTGGGTGGAGGAGGAAGTTGTGATAAATGGTTTTGAGCTTCTATCTCTACCTGCTAGCCCTTCATTGAAAGGTGGCCGCCCTAAGGGAGGTCTCATAATTGGCATATCTCTTAAACTACGGGCAAAACTCTCCCTTGTGCATGCCTTACCGCCTTATGCCCTTACTGGGCTGATCTCTGGGGGAAAGTTTTCTTTACTGATTACAAATGTCTATCTTCCTCCAGGAGGCTTAATTGCCGAACTCACTTCTAGATGGGAATCCCTAGAAGATTTTTTACTATCCGGTTATCTCAAGTTTTCAAATGTTCCATCTATTATAGGAGGCGATTTCAATGCCCGGATAGCCTCAAATCGGGAGGCTCTTATAAAGTCCAAATGGTGGGTTGACCCCGGTTCTCAAAACTATGATTTAGACCATATTCCCCCCAGAATTTCTAAGGATGTAAAGGCTAATGAAGCAGGAGTGATACTTTATCAGATGGCCACTCGCCTAAATTTAATAATATTAAACGGCAGGTGTTCTCCTGATATACCGGGAGAATTCACCCATCTGGGACCAAAATCAAATAGTGTCCTAGATTATGTTTTGGTTTCTCGAGATCTATTTCTGAATGTTGCCCTCTTCAAAATTGATAATGCTCAATTCAGTGACCATCTACCTCTGATAGTTAAGTTATGTGTTGACTGGCAGCTGACTGAGCGTTTCCATCCGATCTGGGTGAACGAGGAGTCGACTACCAAAATAAGGGCGACTAAATGGTCTCCCGCCCTTGCCCAAAGATATGCGGATTTTATCCAAAAAGAACTTCCTGGGGTCCAGCCGGACATAGGACTAGCCACATGTGACCCCATCAAGTGTTTGAATTTTTTCTCCTGCCTGACAGGAGTTTTAACTTGTTTTTTTAATTTATCTGTGTATAGTGGTAATAAGGATTTTAAACTTGGCGCCCCTTGGTTCAACTCCTCCTGCAAACAAGCCAGACTCCATCTACGTACTATATATAAGGACTATAAACTTTCTGGTGCTTCTACTTTACCTCCAGCTTACTCCCAGGCTAAAACGGCATACAAACAGGCCCAGAAAATGGCCAAACGGGAGTGGCAATTAAATCGCTGGCAGATGATAGTAGCGGCCTCAAAATCTCAAAATTCCCAGAAATTTTGGTCCTTAATAAATAGAAGAACGAGGAAATACCCCTTGGCGGTTATTCCGGCCCCTACTTGGGAACAGTTCCTGAGAAAGTACTTCTCCGTGGCAGAGACCTCAACCACTCACTTGGGTCCGTCTTTTAGTTCCCTTCCTGTTTGGCCAAATACCGACCCCACTGAAATTCTTGAACTGATAGCGCAGCTGAAAATTGGTAAGGCCCCTGGGCCAGATCTGATTCCAGCTGAGGCTATAAAGCTTCATTCTGTATGGTGGGCAGGGATACTGGCTAAAGCTTTCGATGCAATTAATGCCACTGGCTCGATACCAGCAATATGGAAGGAGGCCATTATAATTCCTATCTATAAAAAAGGCCCCCCCGGTGACCCAGGGAACTACAGGAGCATTAGCCTGTTATCGATCATCGGGAAAATATACGCCCATTTTCTGTTGGTAAGGTTGACAAAGTGGTCTGACGAGGCTAATTTGATTGGCCACGAACAAGCCGGTTTTAGATTAAACCGATCCACAACAGATCAGGCTATTGTCCTACATCACTTAGCCCAGAAATATTCGACACCCCGACGGGGCCAGCTATGCGCTGCCTTCATAGATCTGAAGGCGGCGTTCGACAGTATCCCGAGAAAAATACTATGGGATAAACTTGCCCGTTGGGGAATTGACAGAAGACTTTTGTGGCTTATTTCCCAACTTCATGATGGGTCTGTGGCCAGGGTGAGACTAACACCTGCTGGCGATCTAACTAACCTTGTGCCAATAAATAGGGGAGTACGCCAGGGTTGCATTTTAGCACCATTTCTTTTTAACTTATTCATCAGTGACATGAGGAAGCCTCTAGCCGACTCACACAAATTCATCCACGCTCCGCGCATAGCAGATTATCGTTGCCCACTACTTCTCTACGCAGATGATGCGGTGTTACTCTCCTACTCTAGGGTGGGTTTAAGGAGGGCACTTAAGATTCTTGTGACCTACTGCCATACAAACCACTTGTCTATTAACCACTCCAAGTCCAAAGTATTGATATTTTCAAGGAGTAGGAAAATCTATTCGTGGAAACTGGAGGGTAGGAAAATTGAACAAGTGTATAAATTCAAGTATTTAGGAATTTATTTTCAGTATAATATGGGGTGGAAATCACAAGTTGAATACTTATATAATAAGACAAAAGCCCTCACTCACTCTCTCCTCCGTTTTTTCTTTTCTGAGGGGGCGTTATACATCCCTGCGGCTTTGAAAGTGTACAGCATTAAAGTGACGGCCACAATGGCCTACGCTGCCCCTTTATGGGCCGCTTTTGCAAATCTCGCACCTTTAGAGTCGCTTCAAAGCCAATTCTTACGTCGACTCTTAAAACTACCACCATGCGTAAGTAATGCAGCCATTCGCCTAGAAATGAAGATCCCCTCAGTGGAGTCAGTTCTGTGGAGGCGAGCTTTGTTTTTTTTTTTTTTTTTTTTTTTTATAAGATTTTATTATTTTCTATTAAGACAAAAGAGAAAAAACATAGCATAAACACCAACATTAACAATACAAAAATACAATACATAAACACTGCACAAAAACACAATCAAACAATTACAATAGAAAGAAACATATACAAACCTTTAAACTAACACTTATCCTCTTACTTTTCTTGGTACTATCTTCTCTGTTTTAGGGGACTTCCCCCATTCCCTCCACTGTCTTCAAAATCATATATATCTTCTAGGTAGCTTTGTATCTTATTCTATTCACATTTGCTCAATTTTTAATGTGCTTTACTTTACTTAATCATATACCTAATCGCATATAAATCTTAACTTAAACACCAAATCTTAGCATATTTTCTAACAAATAAATCTTTCACACAAAAATATCTTCCTAACAATTTTATCTAACATAAACCTACTAAAGCCGCTATTCTATTTGATTCTGCTCGAATATTCAATTTTACTGATTTAACTAAATAGTCTTTAAATTTCTTCCAGTCCCGTGACACCTTCTCCTCCCTCTGGTCCCGGATTCTGGCGGTCAGTTCTGCGAGTTCCATATACTCCATCATCTTCATCTGCCATTCTTCCACCGTTGGTATCTCTTCGCCTTTCCATGTTCTTGCCAATAGGATTCTAGCTGCTGTTGTGGCATACATAAAAAACACTCTATCCTGACTGGGTATCTCTTCATTGGTTATGCTCAGAAGGAATGCCTCTGGTTTCTTACAAAAGGTAACTTTCATTACCTTCTTAAGTTCGTTATAAATCTTATCCCAGAAAGCATTTACCGCTGGGCACAACCACCACATATGAAAAAAGGTACCTTTCGCATGTTTACATTTCCAACATACATCTGACATTTTGGTATTCATCCTAGCTATCTTAACTGGTGTCAAATACCATCTGTAAACCATTTTCATTATATTTTCTCTTAAACTATGACAAGCAGTGAATTTGATACCTTTTTGCCACAATCTCTCCCAGTCATCCATCATAATATTATGTCCTACATCTTTCGCCCAATCTATCATTGACGATTTAACCAGTTCATCTTTCGTATGCCACTCTAGCAAAAGATTATACATTTTGGAAAGGTTCTTAAAGTTCGATTCTATCAGTTCTGTTTCCAGTTTTGATTTTTCTACTTGAAAACCAACTTTTTTGTCCATTTTGAATGTTTCGTATACCTGATGATAGTGCAGCCAGTCGGGGACCTGACTTTTCACTTGATCGTAGCTTTTTAGCTTAAAAGAGTCCCCTTCCTGCTGCAATATGTCCATATAACTTAACCAGTTTGCAGACATGTTTGGTCTCTTATAGGCTTTGGCCTCCACTGGAGAGATCCATCTAGGGGTCTTTCTCTCTAACAAGTCTTTATATCTAGTCCAAACCTGATACAAGGATTTTCTAACTATATGAGACTTAAAAGTTCTGTGGATCTTAACCTTGTCATACCAAAGGTATGCATGCCAGCCAAACATATTATCATGTCCTTCCAAGTCCAATACATCAACATTGTCTAGTTTAAACCAATCCTTTAGCCAGCAAAAGGCCGCTGCTTCAAAATAAAGTCTTAAGTCCGGCAGGGCAAAGCCTCCTCTCTCTTTAGAGTCTGTTAGGATCTTAAACTTGATTCTTGGCTTTTTGCCCTGCCATATAAACTTTGATAAGTCCTTTTGCCATTTCTTGAAGCAATCCAGTTTATCCAAAATTGGTATGGCTTGGAACAAAAACAGCATCCTTGGTAGGACATTCATTTTTATCACGGCAATTCTTCCCATTAACGACAGTTTCAATCTTGTCCATATCTCCATATCTTTCTTTATTTCCGTCCACAGTTTTTCGTAATTATCCTTGTACAGGTTCAAATTCTTAGTTGTGAGATTGATACCTAGATATTTTACTGTTTTAACAAAATTGAGGCCAGTGCCTTCCTGTATTCTTTGAATTTGTTCTGCACTCAAATTTTTTCCTAAAACTTTGGTTTTCTGCTTGTTTAATTTGAAACCAGCTACAAGTCCAAATTGTTCAATTATTTCCAAGGCTCTGGGGACACTGCTTTCCGGTTCCTGCAGGGATAACATCAGATCGTCTGCGAAGGCGCGTAGTTTGTATTCTTTCTCTCCCACACGAATTCCTTTTATCTGTTTGTCCTTTCGTATCATATTTAGGAGGACTTCCAGGACCGTAATAAAGAGTAAAGGGGAAATAGGGCACCCTTGTCTTGTTCCCTTTTCAACTTCAAACTCCTCCGATATCACACTGTTTACTATTACTTTAGCTCTTTGTTCCTGTGGAGGCGAGCTTTGATTTACTGGCTAACCCTTTGGCATAAACTCCCGAACCACTATCTTATTCAGTGCATGTGGCGGGATGATTTCACAAATCTGTGGGCTGGAAAAATCCATGCCAAATTGCTGACCTATGAGATCTCACCTTCTGATTTACTCAAATTAGATCTTACTGCAGCAAAAAGGTGTATAAACCAAATTCTGGACGATGTGGAGCTATATCAAAATCTCTTAACTGGTGGGGGAGTTTGTTCGCCGTTAAATATCGGCATTACCCCTATCTACAAAGTTCCATCTTATTTAACATCACTCACGGTTGCTTCACATCGTTATGCCTTCATTAGAGCTAGGTTTAATGTTTTTCCATCGAACGTGCTGAGTCATAGATTTACTAAGGGCCAAGTTTCTCCTATGTGTGCCTGTGAAAACAAATCAACTGAATCTCTACAGCATGTTATGTTCAACTGCCCTATGTACAGATCGATACGTGCCAGTATATTAAATCCGATAATTCAGTCCATTGCTGATAAGCCAGTTGACCTACGTCTTGCTTGGGTTCTCCAAGATGTGGACCCTTATATAACTCTACAGGTTGCTAGATTCCTAACAGCCGTCATCTCGCACAAGAGACAAAATGGGATGTCAGCCGATTACTGATGATTAGATATGTTTTTTTCCCCAAAAAAATAGAATTAGACATTGGTTTTAGTTTTGGGTGCCTAAATTTTAACTTTAATTCTTTTTATGTATGTTTTATCGAAGTGATAATATTGGTCCCTGTGAGTTGTGTTATTATATCCGCGGCCTGTATTGGGTTATCGTTTTATTTGATTTTATCTGATTTTTGATTGACTGCTTGTTTTGTATTGTATGATTGTATTGTATGACGGGCGCAAATGCCGAATAAACACCTATCTGATCTAATTCACACTTCAGACATAAATTTAAGTTTAAGGATTTTGGCATTAATTTGGCCACAACTTTATTAAAATACAAATTGCGTGAATGGTTGCTTAGGCATTGGTTCGGACTATCTGTCACTCTCGGGACAGAACTGACATTTGTCAGTAAGGGGAAAACCCAATTTGGGGAGAGAATTGGAGCCGGGGGTCTGGTCCTCGCCTCTCCCCAAATGTTCCCAGGGGCTCTTGCGTGGCCCTGGCCCCCGGCTGGGGGATACGGACAAAAGCATAGCAAGCCCCTGGATTCCTTTAACGGAATTCCCCGCGCAGCAGCAGCATTGGAGGGGCAGCTGTCAATTCTGACCCCTCCCCAACCAAAATGAACCAATGCCTAACCGCCAATCTTACAAAGTTGTGACTAATTGCTACGCAGTAGGCGAAAACCCAGATGGCACCATCCAATCAGCCAAATGGAAAAAATTCCTACCAGGCCCCTGCCCCAAAGCAGACGACCCCATGACAGGCATAGCAAGGTCATACACAGAGGCCTAGTAAAAGGGAAGGGAGGGCGGGAGATCCGATGCACGCAGCGAAGAGGGGGAATGAGCAGCGTGCTAAGCCATATATAGACCCTGGCCTGTCAATCAATAAATTGCTACATTCAAATCTCCCCAGCTACACCCTGGACCCAATTACATGAGACCATCTATCCTAACCCGCCCAACAACAGAGGGGTGTCTTTCTGGCCCCAACCGCAACACGTGCTCTCCAGGAAAGAGAACACGCTTTCTCATAGCCCTTTTCTTTTCAATTTTTTACATGCCTGTTATTTAGGTCACTTCCTGTGGAGATGGTGTGTGTGTTTGTGTGTGTGTGTGTGTGTGTGTGTGTGTGTAATTAACAGTATTATTATTATTATTAGACATATGTTTTAATATTTTGAGCACTGCTAGATGGTTTAGTGAATCCTTCCTTGATCTATTTCTTCCTTGTTACAATTCCCAACCAAGCTGCCTCTGTCACCTTCACAACTTTATTTCAGAACTTAGTTAATTACCCTTTGATCTGCTAATTGCTTGTTACCGACAGATCCCTTGCTCCCCCCTTGCATATAAAAATGCTGTTCCCTTCACATGAATTGTTATACTGGGAGGAAACAATGGGACATCTGGTCTGGTATTTTTCCTCCAACTGTGGGCAATGATGGCTCTCCTCTTTAACACACTGTGACTGAAGTGGCCCATCTTTTCACCTACAAAATCCCAGAGAAACAACAGCCACACCTGCTCTCTTTGTTTTAACCTCATTGACAACAGCTGTACAGAGAGCAGATGTCTTTCCTGAACTGCCCACGGTGACACTTGGGACTTTTTTTAAAAAAAGGAGACAGGGAGGAGAAACAACAATTAGTCCAGGACATGGTAGCAAGAATACATAAATAGGGCAAATGTCTACTCTAAAGGTTTTAGGCACTAACCAAGACAGGAGTGTCTGGCGTGCTCTGGTCCATAGGGTCACGAAGAGTTGGACACGACTGATCAACTAAACAACAACAAGAAGACAATGCAGGTTTAGATTGGGTGGGAAATCATAAACTTGTCACCTTGTGGGTAGTAATGGCCAATGAATCCACAGCTCAAACTCAAGAATCAAGTTCTCTGTAAGTTAGAATGGGTCTAAATCTTTAAAGATATTTTGATTTAGCATCCATGAGTGGTTGGTGGTTTTGGTGATAGTTTTTCTTCTTCTTCTTCTGACCAAAGAATAAACAAACAAGTCCTTCAACCCACTTCTCCCATTTTCCAATTTGGTATTGGACTATTATTATTATTATTATTATTATTATTATTATTATTATTATTATTATTATTATTATTGTAATGGCTAAAACTCCCAGCAGGGAGCAGGAATTGAATGCCTTTGCCCTGTTGCATTCCTTCCTGACTCCAGCAAAGCCTTCTGAAACACATCTTGGGAAGATAGTTTTAGAGTAAGAGTGCTCTATGACTTGCTTTTGACTGGTGGACTGAGTAGGATTCTTCCCTGTGTTGGATTGTGACCTGTTGATTGAAGCACATCAGGAAGGGCACATCTGAAAAAGCCTTGGCTTGGTATTCTTGGTACACCAGTGTGGTGTAGTGGTTAAGAGCGGTAGACGTGTAATCTGGTGAACCGGGTTGGCGTCTCCGCTCCTCCACATGCAGCTGCTGGGTTACCTTGGGCTAGTCACACTTCTTTGAAGTCACTCAGCCCCACTCACCTCACAGAGTGTTTGTTGTGGGGGAGGAAGGGAAAGGAGAATGTTAGCCACTTTGAGACTCCTTCGGGTAGTGATAAAGTGGGATATCAAATCCAAACTCCTCTTCTTCTTCTTCTTCTTCTTCTTCTTCTTCTTCTTCTTCGTCTTCTTCTTTGCCAATGCAATCCTTAAAAGTATTACACACACACACACACTTTGGTTTTTTAAAAAAAATCTTCTCTGAAGTGCACTATTTGGCATCACATTTGAGGACAATGTAATGGGGACATACTGTATACAATGCTCATATCCTCCAACATTTATCTGATGAATATACGGATGTCTGCTATGATTACAAGCCATGCATCTGGCAAAACCAGTTGCTATCAGCTCCAAGCACTTAATGTATAAATGAAATGCACTTTAGAAAGAATCCTGCAGTTCTGAACAAAATTAGATGTTACAGGTAGGTAGCCGTGTTGGTCTGCCATAGTCAAAACAAAAAATAAAATAAAAAATAAAATAAATCCTTCCAGTCTCTAAGGTGCTATTGGAAGGATTTTTAAAAATTTTTTTTATTGATTTTTATTTTGTTTTGAAAATTAGATGTGTTAAGGTGACAGAGCCATCTCCTTTGAGGATCCTATTAGAGTAAGAAGGTTTCAAATCATTATATGGTGTTAATAATTTTCAAAGTGTTTTGCACTATCTACTTTCACGACATCCTGAGAAATATATTTGACTTGGAAAATTCCCAAGTGAGTGCACAGTAAA
Organism: Lacerta agilis; assembly: GCF_009819535.1. Taxonomy (NCBI): domain Eukaryota; kingdom Metazoa; phylum Chordata; class Lepidosauria; order Squamata; family Lacertidae; genus Lacerta; species Lacerta agilis. Next base: position 89,023,653 of record NC_046315.1, on the reverse strand, counting down.
TCTTAGCAATATGAATTCAGGAATGGAAGTGGGTCTCTTTTAATATTGCGTTTGTATCTTACGATCACCAGACAAGCCCCATAGCCCATACTGCACTTTTATCTTTCCTTCTCTCTTCCGTCTCCTTCCAATCAACTTTGCCCTTTCTCTGCACCCCAGAGGCAACTTGAGTAGCCAAAATGTCACCTGAAAAACCCATTACCTAATTTTTGATTAAGCCATTACGCTTTGCCTTTTACATAGCAGTGCAATGACATATTTCAGTCTCTCCCATTTGCACCTCTCCATGATAGCTGTCTCTCAACCCCATTCCCCTTTCACCTTTGCTCATATGAAACCCTCTGTCTCCTGGAGTTGCCAAGAAACCAGCAAGATGACTATTAAAAAGTTAGTTGATTTACCTTTATTGCAGCCGACTGATTTAAATGATTACGGGAATGCTTCTACCTGGATGACATGTGTTTTATATCTCTTAGTAGCCTTTCCCTGGGAAATACTTGCTTTCTGGCACAACCCCCAATGTCTTTTTAGTCAGTAGATTTTCTTTTTTACAAACAACAACAACAACCATGAAGAACAATAACTCTGAGGAGAGGCAAGGAGGCAGAGCTTCAGTTGTTGTTGTTGTTCAGTCGTGTCCGACTCTTCGTGACCCCATGGACCAGAGCACGCCAGGCACCCCTATCCTTCACTGCCTCTCGCAGTTTGGCCAAACTCATGTTAGTAGCTTCGAGAACACTGTCCAACCATCTCAACCTCTGTCGTCCCCTTCTCCTTGTGACCTCCATCTTTCCCAACATCAGGGTCTTTTCTAGGGAGTCTTCTCTTCTCATGAGGTGTCCAAAGTACTGGAGCCTCAACTTCAGGATCTGTCCTTCTAGTGAGCACTCAGGGCTGATTTCTTTGAGAATGGATAGGTTTGATCTTCTTGCAGTCCATGAGACTCTCAAGAGTCTCCTCCAGCACCATAATTCAAAAGCATCAATTCTTCGGCGATCAGCCTTCTTTATGGTCCAGCTCTCAGTAGGAGCTTCAATAAGATGGATCAGGTCAAGAGCTGCGCTTCCTACTTACTGCTCTGGCCATAAAGATGCTCAGGAAACTCACAAAATGGGGCATGATAAAGGACAATGAATGATAATCAATGCTGCTTGTCTCCAGTAGCTGGTACTCAGCGTCTTGGATTCTCTCACGGAGCTGACCTACAAAATGAAAAGTCCTGCCCACAAGAGAACTCTCTCTTCTCACTACAGACCTCTCTAGCCAGTGATGTTATGGAATGAGGTGTGAGAACCGGAGCGTGTCCATGCAGCGCTTCTGATTACAAAATTGAAACCTGAGGAATTTGACCCTGCTCATGTTACTCGCAGTAGCGTGGCGATTGCTACCTTTGCTACTCCAGGCAGCTGCTAAATCTCTAACTAGTCACATAGCTGGTACAGATGTAGTGACAGAATCACACAAACAACAAACCCACCTCGCTAGAAGGGTGTCACCAACATGCTACAGAAGCATCCAGCCCACTTTGGGACGTGGGTGGTGCTGTGGTCTAAGCCACCGGGCGTCTCGGGCTTGCCGACTGTAAGGTCAACTGTTTCAATCCGTGCAATGGGGTGAGCTCCCATTGCTCTGTCCCAGCTCCTGCCAACCTAGCAGTTCAAAAGCAAACCAGTGCAAATAGATAAACAGGTACCGCTGTGGGAGGAAGGTAAGTGGCATTTCTGTGTGCTCTGGTACTCATCATGGTGTTCCGTTGCACCAGAAGCGGTTCAGTCATGCTGGCCACCTCACCTGGAAATCTGTCTGTGGACAAACGCTGGCTCCCTCGGCCTGAATAGTCGAATTCAACTGGACTTAACCATCCACGGGTCTTTTACCTTTACCAGTCCACTTTGGATAAACACAGATATTACGTGGTGTTGAGTAAAAGGAAGTAGCCAGGCTACAGTCTTTGGATTAGGTTTATGCTGTTAAAGATGGGGTGTTTCTATTGCTTCAGAATATATTCCTAAAATTGCAGGCATCCAAAACTCTATAGTAGCTCTAATTCATGTTTTAGAAGCTTTATTTATATTGGTAGATGTTTTTCTGTACTTGTTTATAAGCCCAGTGTTTTGAAGTGATAAGAACTCCCCGCAGATTAGTGACTGGCTAATAATCACAGAATTGCAGATGTCCGTTCCCTCTTGTATCCCAAACTTATTACCAAATCACCACACTTCAGAGGAATCACTGAATAAACGCTATTGCATTTATTCCCCATTGCTCCCTTCTTTTAACTACTGTGATTGAATAAACCCTTCAAAGATTTTCACATCTACTCCCTCAGATCATGAATGCAAGCTGTTATTTTACACCTACTTTCTGCTGCGATCTCCATAGTAACATAGGCGATAGTACCTCTCACCCCCGAGGAGAGTTATTTACAAATCACTTAACTGCTGGTCTTAGAGGGATAATTTGGTTAAAAAATACAACTATACTAATGGAATGTTCAGATACAGCTGAACCTCAAATCAGTTTCGTATTTCCATGTGCAAACAAAATGCTAGTAAGTATGGGTCTGTTATTTATTCTTTTGCTTTCTGTGATATATTGCTTTCTGTGAAGGCTCCTAGCATAGGTATATCCCTTACTTATAATGTAAGTATAAAATTCAACCAAAGGCCTGACAGCGCAGCAATTCAAGGTGTTAGTACTAGCATATAATAGGGCTGCCATATGTCCCAATTTCCCCAGACATTCTTCTTCTTTGGCGATCACTTGTAGCCGACTCAGATTGTCTTCTATGAACACAGTCTTAACAGTGAGTCACTGTGGAGGCCAATTCTGGATCCACACATCCTTCCACAGTGGGGAAATAGGTTTCCGGGTGGAAGTTGGTAGCGGTGAGGGTTTGCCAAGCACGCCTTCCTTTCAGCACGTTTCTCCCTTTCATCCTGAGTTCGAGCGTCTTCAAAGCCCATGACACCTTTGGTAAAGACTTTTCTCCAATTGGAGCGCTCGCAGGCCAGTGTTTCCCAGTTGTCAGTGTTTATACTACATTTTTTAAAAGATTTGCCTTGAGAGAGTGTTTGAGCCTCTTTTCTTGACCACCAGCATTACGCTTTCCATTTTTAAGTTTGGAATAGAGTCGTTGCTTTGGAAGAAGGTGATCAGGCATACGCACAACATGACCAGTCCAACGAAGTTGATGTTGAAGAATCATTGCTTCAACACTGGTAATCTTTGCTTCTTCCAGTACACTGCCGTTAGTTCGCCTGTCTTCCCAAGTGATGGGTGAAATTTTTCGGAGACACCATTGAGGGAATGTTTCGAGGAGTTGGAGATGGCGTTTATACGTGGTCCATGTTTCACAAGCATACATTGAGGTTGGTAGTAAAATTACAGGGTTTTGAAAGGCAGAATTTCAGGCTGGTTTTTACTTTTTGAACTATGACAACCCAATGTATAATGCCCTAAGTGGCTTGGGACCCACATGCCCCAAAGAGCACCTTCAACAATCTCAGACCTTAGAATAAGTAGTTGGACAGTTTTAGGCTCTGGACTTAATGGTCCTATGCTCCAAACTCCACTTGAGATGCATTACTTCACTTACTTCAGAATGTGATAAGCCAGCTTTGATATGTGGAAGTTCCTGGGCTCATTCTGCTATGCAAAACCCTGGAAGTCTGGCCCAAGACCCTCCATAGTTAAAATACTGGAATTGAAAAAACAGGATGCTTTCTTTCTTTCTTTCTTTCTTTCTTTCTTTCTTTCTTTCTTTCTTTTTGGCTTTGAAACCGTTTCACCACCTGACATTTCTTTGCCTAAGCCATCTAGGTCCAAAGTTTTCTAAATACGAAGGAGTTGAGAATCACAGAAGCCTCAGCTCTGAATTCATTAGTATGCAGCGTATGTGTGAGAGAAAGAAGAAGGTGCAGAAACTATTGCTCAAAGTGTAAAAATGTGCTCTGGGAATTAGTGTCATCTTTCGAAACTGACAAATTGCTTGCTCTACGGAAAATTTAGACACTGGTGGTTTTCTTCACACAGGGCATGGCAAAGTGACAGGAAAAGGAGAGGGACTTTTTTAAGGACAAAGTATGAATTCTGATTTGATTGCTTTGTGGCTGTAATAGAACCGCTCTCAGGTGCCATTTTTAGCTGGAGCCTGGAGTCGGGGCAACAACAATATTTCCTGGCTATATACGGTATTCCATTTTGCATTACAGGGCATTTGTTCCATTACGTTAATAGTAGCTTATCTTTTCCATTCCGTCCATTTACTAAAATACTCAATTTGATGGTGACATCTGGGACCCGAGAGAGAATGGCAGGCACACCGAGTGCAGTGTTCTTGCCGTGTTGGCAGCAAAGTGTGTCCCAGCAAAGTCACATTCATGCTTCACTGCAGCCTCTGGTTATTGTTTCGATATTTATTTCTAAAATTTCTAGACCGCCTTTCTACTTGATGCAGTTGCTTAAGGGCCGTAGTGCCAAAATGAAAATGGCAATTATTTGTTTATATTAGCATCACTGCTGCACGACGCACTTTACAGGGCAATGCAAATAAAAAATGAAGGGATCCTGCCCTGAGAGCTTACAGTCCAAGGTTTGACAGTGGGGGAGTCAGGATAGGAAGGGGAGGGGAGGAATGGGTAATAAGCAGAGCTTCCCCCCCCCCCCAGCCGGAACTTTCCAGAACTGAGGTGGGCACCATTGCCATTGTAAGAGAATGAGGGATGTGTTCATGGTGAGTTTCAACACCATTTTTTCTGGAAAGATAGCATTGGTGATAAGGAATAAATGTGAGCAAACACAACTCATACTTCAGGCTTATTTCATTAGACATGAGGTAGGAAGTCACTACAGCAATGGCTCTGAGGTGGGTTTGGGAGGTCAGCTCCAAATGCTGTTGATCCACAAATCTCCCTATTCCTCAGCACTGACAGTGGCCAGGCTGGCTGGAACTGATGGAAGCTGGAGTCCAACAACATTTGTATACCTGAAGGAGCATCTCCACCCCCATCGTTCAGTCTGGACACTGAGATCCAGTGCCAAAGGCCTTCTGGCGGTTCCCTCACTGTGATAAGCAAAGCTACAGGGAACCAGGCAGAGGGCCTTCTTGGTAGTGGCACCCGCCCTGTGGAACACTCTCCCATCAGAGGTCAAAGAGATAAACAACTACCTGACATTTAGAAAATACCTGAAGGCAGCCCTGTTTAGGGAAGTTTTTAATCTGTGATATTCTAATGTATTTTAATATTTGTTGGAAGCCGCCCACAGTGGCCGGGGAGACCCAGCCAGATGGGCGGGGTACAAATAATTAATTGTTGTTGTTGTTATTATTATTTGGAGGTCCACAGGTTCCTCTCTCCTGGCGGGGGGCAAGCTAGGAGTGCGCTCTGGTACAAAGGGTGGCAAAAGAGCATGAGGGAATTCACTTGAGAGACGATTATAACTTTAGGTGGCTCAGGGTGATAGAAGTGGAGAATGTACAGGTGGTCCAGGATAAAGGAGGAAGAATTTTAAAAACCAGCCAGGGTGGGTGAGGCATTGGGGAGATTTAATATGCAAGGGGAAGGACTCTGTGCTAGATGAAGAAAAAGAAGAAAAGCCAAAATATGGATTTAAGCAGTGCTTTTATGATCAGCATAAAATAGAAAGCAATCATAAAATAGAAAGATTGAGTGATATTGCCAGACAAGAGGACATAGCCCAAGTGAAATCAGGGATGTTCCTAAGGGACCAGATATATCAAATGACACCAGCCCCTTGTCTCGCGGAAATTCACTACGTGGAATACTGCAGACTCGTTACAGCGGCTAGACTAAAACCCTTGATTCCGCGGTATTGTATCTACAAAAAAAAAAAAAAAAGCCAAGGAAATCAAAACCCAGCAGTTAATAATAGTTTCTGCAATCTAAGGCAGTCATGGCGGTGTGGGGTAAAACACTAGTGCACAAAACCTGCTTTTAGAGAAAGAGAAACCCTTTGGGCCATTCCCTCACTCACAGAACTGGGAGCCCATATGGGGCTGTTGAGATTAATATGTACTATCTTAAGCACCTTAGAGGACAGGTGGGATATAAATGTAATAAATAATTTGATTAGGCCTCCAGGAGTAGATCACATTGCCTGGAGACCCGCTATTTATCCACGAGACAAACTCTTCCAAAAACTATCCGGAGCAGGGGAATGTAGATACATGTGGAACGCGTGCTGTTAGTCCTTTCTTGAGGTTGCAGGGTCTCAGGCTCAGGAAACCATGCACAAAATTACCTATGTGAGTACAGTGGTACCATGGTTCTCAAACGCCTTGGCACTCAAACAACTTGGAACCCAAACACCGCAAACCCAGAAGTAAGTGTCCCGGTTTGTGAACATTTTTTTTGGAAGCCGAACGTGCTCTGTTTTGAGTGCCACACTTCCGTTTTGGGTGTTAAACTTCAGATTTGAGTGCCACACTTCCGTTTTTAGTGTTACGCTGAGGTCTGTCTGTTTTTTACTACGTATTTATTTTGCCTTTTTGTTTATGTGGCTCTTTTTTCGTTTTGTTTTTGTGACTGTGTGGAACCCAGTTCAGCTACTGATTGATTGTGTGACTGCAGTACATTGTTTATTGCTTTCATTTTATAGATCAATGGTCTCATTAAATAGTAAAATTCATGTTAAATTGCTCTTTTTTTAAAAAAAGTCTGGAACGGATTAATCCATTTTGCATTACTTTCTATGGGAAAGCGCGCCTTGGTTTTGGAACGTTTTGGTTTTGGAACAGACTTCTGGAACGGATTAAGTTTGAGAACCAAGGTACCACTTTACTTCATCCCGATGCAGTGCTAGAAGGCAGATTTCAGAAAAGGTCTGTCTGTCCATATGATGGGCGCACTGTTTCAGATTTACTTTTAACTCCCTCATACATATATAGTTTAGCAGGCAAAGGCAGCACTGCCCATGTATGTGTTTTACCTTCTTACAATGTCAATAACCAAATGTGGGATGGTACGCTCCCCTCCCCCCCCCCGACACACAAAAGAAGTAAATAAATAAATATTATGGTAATGTGCTGTCTGTTCAGGAAAGGATATGATTACAAGGGTTCTGGGGGATAGTTCGTGTTCTCCATGTATAATGTGAATTACTACCTGAATGGGTTGCTCTATTTGTAGAACATTAAATAATTTATTTAGGAAGCACAGTAATAGAGAATAGCGGTGAATCCCTTGAGGTGGGTGAATAATACATTTAAAATATTTTTATTCTGTTGGTGTGTGTGCGCGCGTGTGTGTCCTTGTTTACTGGATTTCATACTGAGTAGCTAGATAGGAGTCTGCAAAGTACATCTTTCCATTTTATTACATCCAAACAAATAAGAGCCACTGCCATATATAAGTGGCGGGATTATGCCACTTCAGTTTCTGCATTACAAAAAAAAAGAGTCCTTAATGAAAAGGTTGCCTCTAGTATACCTTCTCCTTGGGAAGTATCTAAAGGAAAAATAACCAAGCTCAAGCACAGAGAAACTTTGCAGAGCATCTGCTATAAACTATTGAAGGAAACGCTCTGGTAGGATTAAATAACTACCCGAACAGCAACCATGTTGAATGCTATGTGCCTCAGGTCAAAAAGGTTCAAGAAGTCACCAGATTTCAATGCTTCAGGGCATAAATTGATTGCTTTCTAGAATACCAAAGTATATATATATATTTTCCTCATCTAGGTATACAGCAGCGCAGAACTGAACAGATATATCAGACTGGCTTTGAAACACTGCCTATAGGCTAAAGCAGGGAAATGTTTGGCAGATTTCAGCTGCAGTCCTATACACACTTACCTAGAAGTAAGACCAACTGAACTCAAAGGGTGAAATATACTCGGAGTCAAGTGTGAATTTCATGCTCTTTATTCAGCTCATAGTAGTGAGGAATGCAGTTCCCCCAAAACGTTTGCTTTATATACACTATTTACACAATGGGCCCCACATGATTGGCTAATTCCCGGATACTCCTGTATGCCACTCGGAGTGCGGATTCACTTCCACCTGGAGCTGGATTGGGTGGCTCCTGCGGACCAATCAGACTGCTGCAATCTCAATCCTATTGTTCTGGGACCAATCAGACTGCTGCAATCTCAATCCTATTGTTCTGGGACCAGTCAGACTGCTGCAATCTCAATCCTATTGTTCTAGGACCAATCAGACTGCTGCATTTTGGATCCTATTCAACTCAGTACATAACAAAGGGGCTTACCTCTAAGTAGACCAGTGGAGGTAAATGGGATACTGACAGCAGCAGATGGCATGGCGATGCTCATCTGTTCTCCTTCTGCCTGCACTGCTGATACATACTGAGAAGGAGATGGGGACGCTCATGTGATGCAAATATGCTGGGAGGAGTGATGGAGGTCAAGTGAAAAGTTCCCTTTTTAAAAAGTATTAAAATGGTTAAGGATTCAGGAGACTTTAAAAGGCAGGGAAGGAAAAACCCTGCTGTTTTGAAACCGCCGACAGAGTGAGGGACCAAAGCGAGACATCCAGCTACCTTTCAATATCTATCACCGCATGGCACATACAGGTGTTTTCATTTGTTGCATTACGTGTAGCTAAATTTGTATTATTGGGTCTATTAGAAGTCCAGTGTGGATATGGTTTGTAATAACAAGGCACAGGTGTTCTTTTCAAATTCCCACCCCGCTCTTTGCTTGACAACACGTTTCACTTCAGCTGTTTGTTGTTATGGCTGCAGGCAGCCCAACTGCTAGGCAGTAAGCATGATTTAAGGGTTTCCTCCGATTTTAGGATTCAAAAAGCCAGCGGAGGAAAGCGAAGGTGGGGATACTGCACCCCTTACGTAACAAAGAAATAATTACTTACAATCTGCTTCCTCCTTTCTTTGCATGTTATGAAGGCAGCAAACTGACTGTGCAACAGAAAAAGCACACTTGCCAGTTCTACCACTTTCCCCGATAAGCTGCGAGAACTTAACTGCGTAAATGAGAGACACATTCGGTAAACTTCCCTGATTTGATCTCAGTTTTGGGTCAAAGCTTGATACAGGCAAGATCATTTCAACGAGAATCACACCAGTATTATATTAGCGGAGCAGACACAATCTTTCCCTCTGGCCAGTGCTCTGGGAGTACCGCTGACAAAAGGATATTGGTACAATTGACTTAGATTTACAATGGGCTACACAAGATACTACCAGGAGTTATGGATAGCTGGGGTTTGAATAATAGGTGTCCTACTTGCTAAGTTACCCCATCAGTCATAACAAAGAAAGAGAAAGACAGAGAGGGAGAGATTGCCATCATATCGCTGTATCAATTCTCATTTTTTTTTACTTCTTTGTGCTAAGTAAGCAAGCAAGCCAACACACACTGAGAAGGTTAAATTTCCCCAGAAGCCTGCCTGGTAACAGAACAAAAAAAAAATGACCTGTGTTTCTTCTTTATGTTTGCTGAAACCGATGAGACAAAAAGATCAGGAGCTGTCATGGGACTGGGCAGTGGGCATTCACCACTATTCATTACAGGCTCCTGACACAAAATGCTGGAGAAATTCTTCCCAGCAAGTCAAAGGTGCTTCTGGAATCCTGCAGGGGAAGAGCAACTGTGGGGCAGAGGAGGGGATCTGGTGGAGAAACAATGAGGGAGGGCCGATTTGCAGTGGGGAATTGACAAGTGGGGAAAGAGAAAATGTCCTGTAGGGGTGCTTTTGTTGTGGGTGCTTGGCACCCTCACCACAGGGCCCCCTTGCAACTTCCGAGGACTTGCACGGCCTCGGAGATGCTTTCTGAAGCCTTCTGAAACCTCAGAACCTGACTTCTGAGACCTCACGAGAGGTCAGAAAGCATCTACAAGGCCTCACAAGGCCTCAGAGAAACTTTTCAAGGTCTCACGAGGTCTCAGAACCTGACTTCTGGTGCTACCATAAGTCAGGTTCCGAGGCCAGGAGTGGGAGGAGTGTGTGATGTCATGACCCAAAACTAGGGCCCAAGTTGGATCCTCTGGTGCCCTAACACTCTCCTGGTCCTTTTTCCTCCACCAGTCACATATCAACCCACCCTAGCAAATGCAATGAGACTCATACTATGATTTCCAAGTTGAGGGCCATTTTCCTGCTCTTGGGGGGGGGTCGTTTTTGCCCTTTTTGAAATTTAAACCAATTTATTTAATTCCGGCATATACACGGCTCTGCGCAAGTATGGAGTTTTGAAGCAGTGCTGGTGGGCATGTTGGTTTGTGTGGGTATGAAGCTGGCATGCAGAGAATCTACACGTGTTATTTAATTCCAATTCAAATAATGACTGAGTCCCTGTGATTTTATTTTATTTTTAATGAAAAGTTCTTTTGGAAGAAGAAGAACAGAAGAGTTTGGATTTGATATCCCGCTTTATCACTACCCGAAGGAGTCTCAAAGTGGCTAACATTCTCCTTTCCCTTCCTCTCCCACAACAAACACTCTGTGAGGTGAGTGGGGCTGAGAGACTTCAGAGAAGTGTGACTAGCCCAAGGTCACCCAGCAGCCCCATGTGGAGGAGTGGAGACGCGAACCCGGTTCACCAGATTACGAGTCTACCACTCTGAACCACTACACCACACTGGCTCCTGGTGGAAATCACCAGGAGAAGGATAGAGCACTTCCTTTTTACCCCTTTTTGCTGTACCTCTTCTCCAGTTCCACCCCCTCCATGGCAGCTTTCCCCCTGCGGTTTCCAAAAGCACATTTGCCCGTTGCCCAATAGTTCACCAGCATTTATTTGTTGTCAAATACTTCCCCAGCCTTTGTATGACTTATGGTTCTGTTAATAGAAACATTGTTAAAATAATGGTCAGGAATGATTTATTCCTTTCTTAAAGCTTTCCCATGTCCAGGCTTGTTTTGTAATAGATGAATAAAGTTTTAAACTAGGGGGGGGGATATCCTGCAAATGGTATGGCTTGATAAATAAGTTTTATACCCACTATGGTTTGTATGGGAAGGTCTTTTGTTATAGATTAGATGGTGGAGAGGGTTTTTAAAAGGATAGGCAAAATGCACCCTTCATTTTAGAAGGAATAACTCTAAAGGCAAGGCGAACAAGTTGGTTTTTGTAATAAATATTATATATTGTGTGTACATAGTGCTGAGTGCATTGTATGAAATGTCAATGGGAGTGATTGCGCTTGACTATTCCCAGCTACAAATCACAGCTTTGCGCATCCAGGAGAAGCTCTTTTCCAGGCAGTGGCAAAGCTGTCATTTATAGCCAGAGATTGTGGAGCCTTGCAGGCCCCCACGACCCTTTGCAGTACATGGAAGCCACCATTATCCCTGGCCTCAAATGACAGGATCAGTGCTGGTGGAGGCTTCCCACGGCTGTGTGAAGCTGTCATTTGCAAAAGTTCAACAGGGATGGACTTCAGGCATTGATGAGATTGTGGCGGGGAAAGGGAAGTGCGAATGGGTGGGCTTTCAAACTCAGATTGCCTTGTACCATTGGCCAAGCCATTTCCCAACTTCCTATTTCAAGTTACAGGAAACCAGGCAGAGGGCCTTCTCGGTAGTGGCACCCGCCCCGTGGAACGCCCTCCCACCAGATGCCAAAGAGAAAAACAACTACCAGACTTCTATAAGACATCTGAAGGCAGCCCTGTTTACGGAAGGCTTTTAATGTTTAATAGATTATTGCATTTTAATGTTCTGTTGGAAGCCACCCAGAGTGGCTGGGGAAACCCAGCCAGATGGGCGAAGTATAAATAAAAAATTATTTATTTATACATACATACATACATACATACATACATACATACATACATACATACCCTGCCCATCTGGCTGGGTTTCCCCAGCTACTCTGGGCGGCTTCCAATAGAATATTAAAAATACAATAAAACGTCAAACATTAAAAACTTCCCTAAACAGGGCTGCCTTCAGATGTCTTCTAAAAGTCAGATAGTTGTTTATTTCCTTGACATCTGATGGGAGGGCATTCCACAGGGCGGGTGCCACTACCGAGGAGGCCCTCTGCCTGGTTCCCTGTAACTTCGCTTTTCGCAGGGAAGGAAGTCCCTCGGAGCTGGACCTCAGTGTCCGGGCTGGACGGTGGGGGTGGAGATGCTCCTTCAGGTATACTGGGCTGGGGTCATTTAGGGCTTTAAAGGTCAGCAGCAACACTTTGAATTGTGCTCAGAAACATACATTTCTGGGAAATGGCTCCCCTTATTCCAGAATTAGTCTGATGGGTTGCTCACCCATGTTAAGGCAGGAAGTTTGCCATCTCCTGAGCTAAGAAAAGAGTTTTAAAATAGGCAACCCCCTTTGGCTGCTGCATCTCACCCAGTCTGTGGCACTGAAGTTCATGCATTTTCATTAGGTCTGGGTCAGACTGCCTTTTGCTTCTTTTTCCTCTCTATTTTCTTCTTCACTCTCTCCACGTTGCCAAGAAATATTGCTCTCTGAGAGAGAGGCCAAGGAAATGCACATTCGAGTTGGTTGTGCAAAAAGCAAAGTAGCGATCCTGTTACCATGGCTCTGAGGAGAAGGCCAAATATCACACACACTGCTCTGAGAAAGGAGGATTATAAATTCCTTCAGCTGCCTTGGAATAAGCTCTGCAGTGTTACATTTTTCAATCGCTTCAGCCACAGCTGTAAGTAGGAACTTCCCCATTTGTAGCAGACCATCCTAAAGCAAAGCTCCCGAGCTTTTGATTTATTTCACTTGTAAATAAAAGGTCACATGTAGTATATGGGGGCGATTCAGGAATCGCGGCTTCCAGGGGAACCGCCATGGCTAAAAACATAAATATCTGTTCCGCCCCTTTAAATAGGGACAAGAGGGGGCATAAATCTGTAGAAAAGCTGGTGAATACCAATGAGAGAAAAGTGCATCTAATGCATCAGTTGGTCAAACATAAATAGTGTTGCCCACTGTTCATTCACAGCTTTGAAAATGCTGAACAATAATAGAATTTTGAGAGATGTCAACTCTCCCCTCCTCGTCAAAGCAATGTGATATGTGGCCTTGCTTTGGAGCCATGTAACAGTATTACTTATGCGTTAGCACGACTGGCTTCCAGCATATTTCACTGCATCCATAATTCAGTTTCCAGGCTGCAATATACCTGACCCTGAAAACAAGCTGAAATGTGGCTGAGAATGTGTGGTCCAAGCAATCCTATGTTTCTGTCTTCCTTGATTCCTGTGTCTATTATTATTATTATTATTATTATTATTATTATTATTATTATTATTATCATCATCATAGAATCATAGAGTTGGAAGAGACCACAAGGGCCATCCAGTCCAACCCCCTGCCAAGCAGGAAACACCATCAAAGCATTCCTGACAGATGGCTGTCAAGCCTCCGCTTAAAGACCTCCAAAGAAGGAGACTCCACCACACTCCTTGGCAGCAAATTCCACCGCCGAACAGCTCTCACTGCCAGGAAGTTCTTCCTAATGTTTAGGTGGAATCTTCTTTCTTGTAGTTTGAATCCATTGCCCCGTGTCTGCTTCTCTGGAGCAGCAGAAAACAACCTTTCTCCCTCCTCTATGTGACATCCTTTTATATATTTGAACATGGCTATCATATCACCCCTTAACCTTCTCTTCTCCAGGCTAAACATACCCAGCTCCCTAAGCCATTCCTCATAAGGCATCGTTTCCAGGCCTTTGACCATTTTGGTTGCCCTCCTCTGGACACGTTCCAGCTTGTCAGTATCATTCTTGAACTGTGATGCCCAGAACTGGACACAGTACTCCAGGTGAGGTCTGACCAGAGCGGAATACAGTGGTACTATTACTTCCCTTCATCTAGATGCTATACTCCTATTGATGCAGCCCAGAGTTGCATTGGCTTTTTTAGCTGCTGCATCACGCTGTTGACTCATGTCAAGATCGTCATCATCATCTCACCCAGTGCTGGATTTACGTATAAGCTAAAGAAGCTATAGCTTAGGGCCCCACTCTCTTGGGTGCCCCCCAATAATTTAAAGGGAAAAAACCTGGGTGTACATTTCCAAAATAAAACAAATAAAATAAAACTTTAGTTATTGCCAAATGCCAATGTGTTTGCATTATTAAGTTTGTGATGAATAAAAAAATCATTTTAAGTTAGAGCTTAATAATTATTTCACTATTAATATACTTCTTAATTGTATTTCAGTTCAACAATTACTTTGATAAAATATATATTTTGTTATGTGCAAGTGGCTTTAGATACCTATTAGGTCCATAAATTACCATATAGCATATATTCAACACAAAAAAGCCACAATTTGTTGTTGACAAAGGACAGCTGGACATATAAAGGGCTCCATTACCTTCAGTAGCTTAGGGCCTCATTAAACCTAAATCCGGTCCTGATCCCACCACTCACTCCAAGGTTCCAAGGTGGGTTACAACACTAAAGCACTATATTAAAAACAATTAGCATTCACAAAAATAAGACCGGCCCTAAAAATATACAGGCGTCCCCCCCCCCCATTCACACGTGATCCATTTGTGTGCAGCCGTGCAAATGCCCGCTGCCAGTAAATAAATATATAGAGTCAAACCAGGAAATGGTGCGAGAATGCTCACAAGGAGACCCTCCACAGAGTCCAAAGAGGACTTCAGTGAGGGCGGAGGAAGCCCCAAAGAGCACAGAGGTGCAGCAGAGCTTTGTTTCGTCTCCTCAGCCTCCTCACATAGCAGCTGTCTGGAGTCCAGGTTCCCAGCTTGATAACACAGTAAGCGTAGATAATAAAAAAGGAGGATTTATTGCAAAAACAAACAGATAGCTCCCGACGGCTCTAACAAAGCCTTCGGCATCTTTACTCAAGATGACCCTTCTGAAGATTCCTTCTGGCGTCCACAGAAGATAATGAACTTACAACCGTTACGTCTCTTGTTTTGCTTCCTATCTAGCAGCCCTCCCATTCACCGACTCTTTGGACTTAGTGGATCAGCTCCAACGTCTTCCCATTCTGAGAGGCTGTCTCTGAGTTTGTTCATGCCTGTTTGTGCTTCTGGTGAGCTTTGGCTGTGTTCTAGCCTGCTCTCAGCTACTGCCTTATCAGCCTGCCCGTCAAAGTCAGGAAGAGCCAAAGTCTGCAGCTGCTGGCTCTCCCCTGCCTGACTAATATCAAAGCCTCTCTGTTCCTGGTTGCTTTCTGCAGTTGGCTGCAAACCTTTGCTTGGAGCTGGCTCATTCCTGACACCAGCATCCTCCAGCCTATACCTGGCCCCAGAGCTTCAACTCTAGTAGAAAGGGGGTAGAAAGTGCAGTTTTAATCACCATCAGAATTGGTAGAGTAAGAGTACAGTTACATAAACTTCAGTGAAGTCTAAAATGCATGAGTTTCTATTTAGAAGATATTGATTTTTTTTCAGGATAATAAATATTCACAGGTTTGTATCTTGGCAAGTTGGCAAATGATTCCTAGTTAATAATTACTGACTTTTACCCTTCTGCATTTAAGCAATCATTCTCCTTATAAAGATTTCCACTAACACATTCACATTTATTGACTAATGTTTGTTTGGGCTGTGTCATCATAACCATGACAAATTTTTCATCTTATAGATTAAGTGCCATCTTTACTGAAACTGTGCCATGTTGTATATTTTCTGTTTGCTTCATTAGCAAGGCAAGGTTGGCCAAACAGGGATTTAAGTTGGTTGCTTTCCCAACCACACAAAGGAGATAGTCCCAACCGAGGCAGGGTTTTTTATAGTTACTATTATTAGTGGGAAACTGAACTGTCTGCATTCGGTGGACAAAGCCTTTGCCTAAGAGCCTGGCCCTTTCATTGACCCTGGAAAGATGAAACAAAATCTTGTTCTAACCACAGGCACAGCCCACTCAATAGTGTAATGGTGACCGAGGGTATATACAGTATACACAATAGCACCCCAGGATACATGATTCCTTCCCACGACTTTAATCGAGATAAAGTGTGACAAACAAGGCTAACTGCCACCTACAGTAGATAGAGCCATTTTGTACAAAAGAAGAATCACAGGGAATTTAACCGTACTTGCCTTTCCCCTCTTGTCAAGGGAGAAAATGATAAATAGAGCAAGGGGTTATGGCTCACACTTCTTCAGCAGGAAAAATAGCATCTTGAGGTTAAACAAAATCACTTTTTTCTTTTAGTTATAGGACCAGATGGCAACAGGCCCCCTCCCCTTTCCACCTTTCTCTTCTGATCCATGTTCATTGCAGAAATGGTACAAACACATACCCTCCAACATTTTTCCAATGAGAGTACGGATGTCCTCTTCCATTATTATTATTATTATTATTATTATTATTATTATTATTATTATTATTATTATTATTTCATCTGACTGGGTTGCCCCAGCCACTCTGAGTGGTTTCCAACATATATACAAACACAGTAAAACTATACAGGGCTGCCTTCAGATACCTTCTAAAGGACTTAGCTCGGGAATTGCACAACTCCATATTGACCAACATTTCTCCAACGGAAATAGAGACGTCCTAAGGAAAAGTGGGACATTCCAAGATCAATTCAGAAACTGGGGTGGCTTCTGTAGATCTGGGACTGTCCCTGGAAATTAGGGACACTTGATCTAGTTCAATACTGTCTACGCTGACAGGCAATGGTTCTCCAGAAATTCAGGCACGGGAAATATAGCTGTGCCTGTGGAGTATTTTGCATGTTGTGCTGATCACAGTGTTTAACCTGAACTGATGAAGCTATACAGCGAAACCTGTGAGTAATCCGGAAGACAGGTCTTCTTTCTTCCCTTGCCACTTTTGTTGATTTCATCTGGATGGTGATTTTGCAAGACTCACTCTTATGTACACCTTTGAAGAATTCTACCGTCATTTCACCATCAACTATTTGTGAACTTTTTGGTGGCATTAAGATTTTGTTGCTATACCCAGCCTACTGCTGAATGGTTCAGTTGTGTGAACATTTTATCTTATATTATGTATTCAGTTATATGTTCTATACATGGCTCTATTTATCATGTGGCTTAGTTGAAGGAACATTGGCGTTTTAGAAGAGTGTTCAGTACTGTAAATCTTTCATTACATTTTCAGCCATTGTGTGGTGGTTTGTTGTTTATGATTGCACCTGGGCACTGTTTTCATAACTTTTAATCATTCTATGCAGCCAATCCTCCTCCCTTGGCCACCCCATCATCTCTCAAGTCCTGGTTCTCTGTCTTTTCCCCTCATCAGTTGTGTGGCAGCCCTGTAGGAAGCCCTGATCACTCCACAGGAAGGGTGGATGACAGGACCAAGAAGGGAACAGGCAAAAAGGAAGAAGCTGCAGCTGCAATTGAGTGCAAAGTGGCAACTCTTATGCCACAGTCAATTTGTATGTTGCTATAAGGTATTTTGCTGGTATTGCTGCAGCTGACGAACGCAACTATCGCTCTGGAAGACTGTACGCTGAGATAATTTCCTTATTCATAGGTTTATCCTCATTTAATATCAGTGGGAGGGAGTTTGAGATAGGAGGGATTGCTCTCGATAGAAGCTTTTCAGTTTCAGTGAAGCATGGTCTCATCCATATGGAGAACAGAATTCAGTGACAGACATTCAGCTTGTCGGCTTGTCACTCATTCAGTAGAAGGAAAAATTCACAGAAGCATAGATTCGTAGAACTGCAGAGTTAGAAGGGACCACGGGGGTTATGTAGTCCAACCCCCTGAAACCACAACCCAGAAATTAAGAGTCTCATGCTCTACTAACTGAGCTATCAGCAACCAATCATTGCACAATCATAGCAACGGTTCTTTTTGGGGAAAGGAGTAACACTTTAGAGGTGTTTAACACAAAAACTTCTGGTTCCATTCAGCACGTGATACACAATTTGGATGGGGGTTAGTGTGTCTGCAAATTTTATCCACTTCTGCAGTTATTTTATATATATATATATATATATATATATATATATATATATATATATATATATATATGTGTGTGTGTGTGTGTGTGTGTGTATATATATATATATATATATATATATATATATATATATATTTGTTGTTGTTTATAATATTACAATTTCTTGCTTACCCTTCACAATAAGCCCCAGGGCAGCTTACAACAATTTGAAAATACAATATAAAAATCAGTTTAAAACATTTAAAATCAGAAGAAAGGGCTTGGTTCTAAAGCATATATCTCAGCTGTGAAAGGCCAAGGTGCCTCTTCAGCATGCTATGAAAGCTATATAATGAATGTATTTGAGTGATCTGATAAATCCTGCACTAAGAAGGGCCTTTACACTAGCTCGATTTCATGCCATTCCCACAGCATTCTTACAGGGTGAATTTTCCAATACTCCTCTGGATCTTCGACTCTGCCCATGCAACAAAGGAAAGATAGAGGACTTCATTCACTTCTTCCTCTACTGCCCAGTATATGCCTCAATAAGACCTAGGCTTCTCCCTCTAATCCTGCCGACTATCGCCAGGGAAGTTGACCGCATGAAATACTTACTGGCGGATGCCAACCCCCTTGATCTCACGTGGAGTGGCCATCTACATATTACAGGCCCCCGAAACTCAGGACCACCTTTTTGGCTAACTTCCCTTAGCCTTAGTCCTATGTACCTTCCTGACATGGACTCTGTCGTCATGCCCTGCTATTGCTCTTTATTTTATTTGTATTTTTCCAGCACGATTTTACCTCCAATGTTTTAACCGTATCTGTTGTATTTTTTGTATATTTATTTTATTTGTATTTTCCAGCACGATTTTACCTCCAATGTTTTAACTGTATCTGTTGTATTTTTTGTATAATTGCGCCAGGCCACTGCCTGGTCTTTTACTATGTGCTATGACCATATGGCTAATGCAATAAATAAATTGATGATGATGATGATGATATTGGATGCACTTACGTTGGGAAGGCATTCCACAGAGAACCTTCTTCCAAGCCACCCCCTTCAAAATTTTGAGGGAGGTTGAAATCCCAAGAACTCCCCCCGCCCCACTGATCTTAGCATCTGGGAGGGTTTGTAGGGAATGGAGGTAGTATTTCAAATGTTTGGGACCTATGTTATGTAGGGATTTGAACAGTCATGTCAGCACCTTGAATTGTGCTTGGACCCGAATGGAAACCCAGTCAGTAATCTGCCTGCTGCATTTTGAACTTGCTGAAGTTTCCTGGTCATGAAGTCGCTTGCCATTATTATTATTATTATTATTATTAATTTTAAAATTTTGCCATTTTAATACTATACTGTATTGCAATGTTCTAAGCTGCCCTGGCAGGGTAGACACTCTAAAAGGAGGGTTGTTTTTTTTTATTAATTAAATAAGTAACCATAATTAGGGAAGGGGACTTTACAGTCACAGAAAGTCTGTTGATTATTATTAATTTTGTATCATTTATGCTGATTTCCCCCATAAAATGCCCACCACTGTGATGGAAAAGATGTGTGTGCATGAGAGGGCTTGCATATCACAAGGAACCCTGGCAATTTACAGCTTTGAACACACTGCTGACATAGGTTTGCACAAGTATCTGATTTTACAAGGCTTATTCACCGTATTAAAGTTTAATCAGACCTGCAAATCCCAACCTTCAAGAGGAAGCCTACAATTGTTACAGTATCTGACACCTATCTGAGGCTAGCAAACTCATTTTGAATTAATTGCTTTGCCCTTGTGTGTATTTATATTAGATCTTACGCATTCAGACCTATTGCATACAAGTCCAATTTGCCAGAAGGAAAAAAAAATACATAAAGACCAAATTTGCATAAGCATTGGATACAAATGGGATTAGCATACAGACTACAAGAGATGCATTCAAAAACAGTCAACTGTATTTTTTTGTGATCTTAAGCTGTCAGCAAATGAGCAACTAATTTTCAGATGCAGCTTCATTTGGATCATTTTCAAGTGCCTTTTGTGCTGGATAGGAAGCTGTCTCCTCTGATTATTTTGTATTCAGTTGGCCTTTGTAGTTTGGAAAAGGCATGAGCAGGAAGGTAATTGCCTTCCGAATTCAATTTAGGGCACAAAAATTGAGACAATCACCAATTTATTTATTTCCACAAAGATATCTACTCACTGTTCTTATGAAGACTAGCAAAATGGTCATCATTATTATAGACAGGAATTATGTGCATGAATTTTATATTGCATCTTCTCCCCCTCGAATATGTTCCTTATATGGTGTACCAGTAGCCCTCCATATGTTGCTAGATTCGAATTCCCATCAGTCCCAGCTAGCATGGGCAATGGCCAGGGTTGATGGGGGTTGTAGTCCAACATCTGCAGGCCATTTAGTTCTCCTGGCTCAGTGCTGTTAACCAGATGGTTGGGGGTTTGAGCCCTCCCAGGGTTGGCTGTGCACAGGGTTGGTTTTCTGCACTGCAAGGAGTTGGAACAATTTGACCTTTGAGGTCCCTTCTAACTCTACAATCCTATGATTCTATCCCTGTGATACAGAATTCACACACACCCTTCCTCCGCCAAGGAGTCTTTATTGATGATAAGCAGATTTTGCACCCACTGTGATAATGTCCCTAAGATTAATATGTACTTTCCTCCAGTGAAGTAAAAGTGGTGTGTGGGGTGTGTGTGTGTGTGGGGGGGCTGATATCACTAGAAAGGGAATTCCAAAGGCAAAGGGCCCCCACTGAAAAGGTCCTATCCTGGTTGTTGTTGTTCAGTTGTTCAGTCGTGTCTGACTCTTCGTGACCCCATGGACCAGACCAGAGCACGCCAGGCACGCCTATCTTTCACTGCCTCCCGCAGTTTGGCCAAACTCATGCTATCCTGGTACCCACAACTTTATCTCCACTAATGATGGGATAGAAAGCAGAGCCTCTGAAGCCAATCTCAAGGAGGCTTAAACCTAACCTTTCACTGCAATTGTCTATTGCAGGGAGCAAACAATGAAGTGTTTCAAGATCAGCACAACAGACTCTATTTAACAACCTGGATGCTTTATTCTGCGCCAGTTGATGCTTCTCAAGATTTTTTTAAAGACAGCCCCATATGCCGAGCACAGTCTTGTTTGGGACACTATCATAGCAGCCCTATCAATTTCCTTGCTCAATTTGTTCACCCACCTAACTTTGGTCTTTTGTTCTCCAACAAACCATTTTATTGTCCCATTTTGGACCTGAAGTCTGTTTCATTACTGACATCCATATCATGACCAGTAGCTGGCAGCCCAATTTCTGTCCACGATTTGGATGCCACTAATGGAACAATTCGCAATGCTGCACTTTGCCTCTAGTCAGCTGCCCCAGCACCATACTGGCAATTGCTATCATGCATTTCAAAGACCATAAACATTTGCTTGGATGGCAAACATATGATGAATTCCAATAAAAATGTTATGAGTGAAATTTCCTGCCATTCATTACATCCAACTGACTGACACAATGCCCTATGTAAATCCCATAAAGCTATAGAATGAAGTTTTCCTAGGAGATTAAGCACCTGCAACAAATCAGCAGATGTGTGTGGAACTTGCGAAGCAAACCACAAACCACAGACCTGACAAGCAGAGTGAAAGCAAAGTTACAAGTTAAAATGAGTGGGAATTGTTAAGTATTTAATTGACACATAAATGAAAAATGTGCATTAAAGAAAGTTTGAAATGGAAAATGGCTAAATGTGTATTAGTGAAAAGGTTTAACACAGGGAGATTCAGCTGAAGCCAAGAAGAGCTCTCTGAGCTCCTGCTGAGTTGATAATTAACTAACTGATGTTTTTTGCTAGCCAACATGTGAGTGTTGTAACCTTAGATCAGGTGACAAAGGTATTGAGTTGCAAATGCGCCATCTTGAAAAGTGTGGTATTTTCAGTCTTTCTCTGAACACGACAGAGAACAGAAGGATGCAAATGAAGCTCTCAAGGAAGACAGCTCAAGGAAAATGGATGCTGTTAAATCTTTGCTTATATGTCTGTTTGGAATTATCTTTTATTTCTAAGATGCTGAGCTTGTGCTGGACAGCACAAGACATTGTCTGGATAATTTGAATGCAACTTTGATAATTATGTTTTGTTTTAAAGAGTTCTGCAAGTAAAAATGTGAATAATATTTTTTTTATGGGCCTGGACAATGATTTATTCCAAAAGGAGTCAGTTCTTATGCTTCCAGTCACTTCAAACTGTGCAATATTAATATGTGCAAAAGGAATGACAGACTGTGTTCTGAATCTTGTCCCCAACCCCACAAAGCAGCCAAAACAAACAAACAAAAAACAAACAACCATATATATTTTTTTGGGGGGGGGGAATTAATGGTTTCATAAATAGGGAGAATTTGGCATACTGCATGGTCTGATATACCCATAAAAAGCAGACCAACTCATGCCTATTTGACCTGGGATTTTTTTTGTGGGGAGGAAGGTGGAAATTAACACATGCAGGCTTGGGGAAATAGCTCTGTATTATGAAGACAGACTATCTTCCCTTCGTTCATTATTCGGGTTATCTAGGATTTCCCTTTAGTTACAAAACTCCTTTTCATCCCTGCACTGGGATGCAGCCTCTTGTCAATATACTGTTCAGGAAGAAGGCTTATGGTGGGAGATTAGTGCTGCCATCATGACCCTGCTAGCAGCTACTGGTACTGTTAGCAACGAAGCTGATGTTGCTGACACCTGGAGTGACATAACCCACAGCAGTATCACAAATGGATAAAGCCATCACAGATGCAGAGCGGGGAGAGCAGAGCTTAAGGTTAGAAGGAAAGAGCAGGCCTTGTTGCTTAACCAAGAAAGCAAGTTGCAGGGACACACTCAGCTCTCTCTCTCTCTCTCTCTCTCTCTCTCTCTCTCTCTCTCTGATTTTTGAACAGGGCTAGAGAAATATCAATTTTTTCTCAGAGGGAACAGGCAAAAAGCACTAATAACAGGAATAGCCACAGAAACATGAAAAGTCATGGCTCAGATTCCTCTGTCCAATACCGGCATAACTGCTTTAACCTGTAAGGTAGCCACCAATTTAGTATTAAATGGAAAACTGGACCACTTGCTCCTCACCCTTGGAGGTCTGCTGAATCTGTACAACTGTATCTCCTCATTCTCTAGCAATCCCTCACTGGAAATTCAAATACACCGAGCCCTCAAAGTTTGGGAGTGTCTTCTCTGGGCATTTTTCTTTTTCTTAGTACAGCTGAACAAATGTTCCCCCATTATTTCACCTGAAAGAAACCCTGTCATCAATTTGTACGGAGATACATTTAGAAAGAAGGCAGCGCCCAAACAAAATATAACATTCTGCTGAAAGTTTGCTTAAATCTTTCAAATTCAAGTTGATAGAATTCAGCTTTAAAAAATAAAATAACCTAGGGGGTGAAATCAACATATTTTTTTCTGTCCCAGCATACCTTTCATTGCATAGCTTTCCCCTCCAATCCCAAATGACCTTACCTCCTAAAACTGCATGGACAATTTAATATATATTACAATGCACATTTATACCAGCAGTTCTCAAATTGTGTGTTTGACACAAGAGACCTGCTAGAAACAACTACCCACACACCGGGGTCCATTACCATAATCTCTGCATGCTTTCCAGTTCTTTCCAATTAGGTGGTGAACCACTGAAATGTAGGTAGCAGCATTCTACACAAGGTATCTTCAGGCCTGCCCTGGAATGAGTCTGCCCAGAAGGCTGGACATTGGATATTTCTGGACAGGAAGGGTTATAAAGGGCTTTTCCCCTTGAGCAAGGCAATCTTCCTGAACTCCGGTGTGCTACAGTTTCATTGGTTGTTGTTTTTCGTCCTGATTTCTAGGTTGTTCCTCACACCTGACTCCTGGTCTGGTTTTCACTTTGTTCATTTCATTTCATTTTTAAAATTTTATTACACAATACAGTCCCAGCAAAGAAAAGAACATAGAATCAAGCCCGTGCCATCATTTTACATGGTCTTCAATCATTTTACATGGTCTTCAATCGTTGGCAGTCCACTTTGTTATGATTATTGGCTAGTCCCGAGGTTTTGGGTTTCTGGCTGCTCGTTCACCTCTGGTTTGTCGCTCACAGCCCAGTCCTGACAATTTGCCTCTTTCCAATCAGTCTCTACCTGTATGTGTCAGGTGTGATAGGGTCAAAGACTCCTGTTTACACAGAGAGGAATTAGAAGACCTCAAAGGAGGATACTTGTTTTGTCTTTCTATCAACAGGTAGAAATAGAGGGGTGGGCAATTATGAGTTGGCTAACTCTTAATTTCACACCATCAGAGTAAACCATTTGTGTCGTAAAAATAAAACATCTTTCCAATTTTAATCTGAGCAAAAAAATAAAATAAAAATGGCCACAGCTTTCAGACATTTGGAAAACACCCATTTATACACTTTTGTCTTGCAATGGCCTCTAGATTCAAATCACAAAAAGGACAACATCATTATTATTACTATGCTTTTGCCAGTTTCCACAGTCCTGAAAGACCGCATTTGCAATCATTTTTTCTGCCTAATCTCTCATCAATGGCAACATGCCTCTTAACAAAGCATTATGCCAATTTTCCAGGACGCAGCTGTCACTCAAAGATGGGCTTAGGTGATGAGGCACAGCCAGTACTTTATCTTCTGCAGGACGGCTGCTGTTTACATGCACAATGTCACATTAATGCCAGGCACCTGATGGGCCAACATGTAATATGTGAACAATAGGGAAAACATTGGCTTGGTGCCCCCAACCACATCCTGCCAAAGGCAAATGGAATTGCCGTAGGTACCTGAGAAGCTTATTAAGAGCACAGGTGTCCAAGCATATGAGACCAAAAAAGTGCAACTCCCTAAGGCTCAAATGAAAAAAACCTGCAAATTGCAAAACTATTCATCCCATCAAAAGACTAACACAAACATAATTAATGGAACCCAGAACACCAAGCCACTCAGCAAATTAGCCAGTATAAGCACATTATAACCTGACATTAAATGTTTTTCAACAAGAAAGTTAAAAATGTGTTATATGAGGACTAGTTATTCTCATGATCTGCCTTGTTATCCTTTATTACCACCTTGTCATACTTTTATGAAAGTGCGGCTCAGAAATAATTCAGTAATGAAATACCGTACATATCGTTGTTGTTTGGTTTATATACCCCTTAATTGCCAAGATGGTTGAAAAGTACAAAACCAATCACAAAACATATGAGCACACAACAAAACAATTCCATTAAACTATTAAAATAAATCATCCGCAATTTGAATGTGCACGAAAACAACTTCATTAAAGCAATTAAAACAAGAGGTTCAGGTTAGGAGATCTGGGCAATAATTGTCTAAATACAGTGGTGTATGATGAGGCACCAGCTTGCAAGAGTGATTGGCGGGGGGGAGGGATGTCACCTGTGAGCATCATGGGCTTTGGGAGGGAGGCACCAGGTTTTCATACTTTAATACACTAATTTACCTGGAACATTTAGGGGACTAGCCTAGTCCCTCTAGTCCATTGTCTATACACCACCGTCTAAATGGGTGTGTTGGGTGGAATGCCAATGGTGGTGAGGTCTTTTGTATTTCAGCAGGAAGAGTGTGCTATGACATGGGTGCTGCCAATCAAAGAGCCTACCTTTGTGTTAAGAAGAAGAAGAAGAAGAAGAAGAAGAAGAAGAAGAAGAAGAAGAAGAAGAAGAGTTTGGATTTGATATCCCGCTTTATCACTACCCGAAGGAGTCTCAAAGCTGGTAACATTCTCCTTTCCCTTCCTCCCCCACAACAAACACTCTGTGAGGTGAGTGGGGCTGAGAGACTTCAAAGAAGTGTGACTAGCCCAAGGTCACCCAGCAGCTGCATGTGGAGGAGCAGAGACGCGAACCCGGTTCACCAGTCTACCGTTCTTAACCACTACACCACACTGGCTCTCTGGCAGTCAAGAATAATCTGGCTGTGGCAAAGCTAACCAAGTTCCATCTGTTGATCTTAATGCCCGGGCATTAAGCACTTTATCCAGTTTTCCTAATGTTTCCTTAACTGTTAATTTCTGATTTTTTATGTTATCTTTCACACGGCATAAACCACTTTTGAAAATCTAGTGAAAGCTTAGCCTATGATTTCACATAACAATATTCTGGCATACAGTTCTTCCTCACCATTTAAAATTTAGCAGAACAATATATTGATAAAAATACACAGTAACATAAAAGTAACAGACATCGGGACAGAAGTGCTGACATTATAAAGCGTGTTCTCCTTCATGGAGAGCACGTCTTGCGGTGGGGGCTAACAAGTCACCCCTCTGCTGCTGCTGGGTGGGTTAGTCTGGATGGCCTCAACTTCGTTTGGGCTCTGGCTGTCGTTGGGGAGATTCATATGTTGCAACTTGTTGATGGACAGCCCAGAACCTATAAATGACCCTGCACTCAGCGTCGGAGCCCTCCTGGCTTCATGCATCGGATCACCCATCCTCCCTCCCTGTTATTAGGCCTCTGCATTGACCTTGCTATGCCTGTCATGGGGTTGTCTGCTTTGGAGCAGGGGCCTGGTAGGATTTTTTCCATTTGGCTGATTGGCTGGTGCCATTTGGTTTTCGCCTACTGCGTAGCAATTAGTCACAACTTGTAAGGTTGGCGGTTAGGCACTGGTTATAAATTGGTTGAGGAGGGGCAGAGTTGGCTGTGGTTGCCCCTCCTATGCTGCGAAGGGGCAGGTTGGCTGTGGTTGCCCCTTCAAGGCTGCTGCTGCAAGGGGAAATTCCATTAAAGGAATCCAGGGGCTCAACATGCTTGTCTGTATCCCCCGGTCGGGGGCCAGAGCCCACGCAAGAGCCCCTGGGAGCATTAGGAGAGAACGGGCGCACACTCTCTCCCCAAAGTGTTTTCCCCTATACTGACTCCACAGGCGGGTGGATGTCAGTTCTGTCCCCAGAGGGACAGATAGTCATAACCAATGCCTAAGCAACAACTCACTTATTTTGTATTCAATAAAGTTGTGGCCAAAATTAATGCCAAAAACCTTAAACTTATATCTGGTGTGAAGTGTGTTTTATTTGAGGGGTGGTTTGGGGACCTCGACACGCAACCAGTAAAACTAACACAATAAACCCCATGTCCAAATCCAGCCTATACACTATATTCATAAATCCCGTTGAATGTGGCAGGAGTTATTTCCATGTAGTTGTGCATAAGACTGCAACTTTAATGCTACAAACAGATCTCATGTTCAGCACCCCAGTTAGTCCTACTTCAATAGGTGAGTTAATGCTTACAAAAGCTGTGGGTAGACACCAACGGAATAATATTGTCCTTCAACGCACATCTCACAACGTCGTCTTGCAGGGTTGACATTTTAAGACGGCGGTGCATGCTAGTCTCTCTGCCTCCACACCTTGTGTCACGCCAGACGTTATGTGAGTATTCATCACATCCGCTCTACACCCTTGGTGTCTACAGCTAGAAACGATTCAGTGAACTTATGTACTGTGCATGCAAGCCAAACGCAAAAAAATAATAATTTTTGAAACCCTTCGCTTTTAAGAAAGAGAGTGGCTGCCATGTTTTGGCTGGCTGCACTACACACTACAGTTGTTGTGATGAATAAAAAGTTGCCACAAGAAGTGCTCTTAAAATCAGTCGCTTTTTATATTCCTGATTTTAAGGGGAGAAATCCAGTGTTTCACTCAGTGTTTAACACTATTCTGCAGTAGTTGGTTTTTAATGTGCTAATATTTGGCTGGTGTGTGCCACAGATTTTCTATTATTATAACTACCACTATTTGAAGACCTTCTGTTCCCGTTCCAAGAGTATCAGTCCTTTCCAAGCTTTTCCAGGTTATTATCTGGAATGTCAGAAAGACCTGGTTTGTTTCAGGTGCCACCCATAACCCACTTGCTTTCCTCCATCCTTCCCTGCTACTATATCCTCTCTCCCAAACTTAATTTGTAAGGTGGGAGGGGAATATGACAGGAAGTGTGTATTTGAAAGACTTTGGGACGCTGTAAGCTACAAATGGCCTCATACCTAACATAGTCTGGTGCACGAGGGAGGAACTATTGGTCTTGCTCAGGGGTCAGCAAACTTTTTCAGCCGGGGGCCGGCCCACTGTCCCTCAGACCTTGTGGGGGGCTGGACTATATTTTTTTTTTTGGGGGGGGAGAATTAATTCCTATGCCCCACAAATAACCCATTTATTTTTTAAATAAAAAGACACATTCCACTCATGTAAAAACACGCTGGTTCCCAGACCATCCGCGGGCCAAATTTAGAAGGCGATTGGGCCGCATCTGGCCCCCAGGCCTTAGTTTGGGGACCCCTGGTCTTGCTCATTATTGCTCTGCAGTGCCTCCACTACAGATGGTAAGAGAGTGCTACTGCATTTACCAATTTGTCAGGGATCAACTGACACAAAGGCCCCAAACATTTCCAACTGGCCTCATAAGGCTGCTGACTTCTGGCACGTAACGTGAACCTGCAACGCTACTGGAATGTTTAGCATCTCTACAGAAGAAGCTACCTTAAAATAAAACCTGTACGTTTTTGTTCTTCGGAGTAAATGAGCTACCCTGCTTCTTTGCAATAACATGTTATTTACCTGATGCGTTTTCATCTACAGATTTTCATCTACCTTCCCTTGCGCCGCTGTGAATTTAAGTAATGCGTGCAAGCAACTAAATAGTATTCATTAAATTGCCATTATAAGTTAACACAAGAGAGAGAATGCATAGCAGAGTGCTCTGAGTTATATGGTAAAAGGGGGAGAAATGGGAATATTGGCTTAATGAATGAGTTACGGTGAATCACGCATTGCAATGTAATTCCGATTCAACCTCTATTTTAGTTAAACGGCTTCAAAGGTCAGCCTTACTGTGAAATGTTTCACTTTTTTGTTTAGGGGCTGTGTGATTATTATTGTTCCCCAGTGAGAAATATGAACTGAAATTCCCGTGACAGATGCAGAGGAGGAAGAAGGAATGGCCTTTCCCTCTGTGTTGTGGAAACAAAGGAGAAATAAATCTTTTAACCTGCTAATACATCTCTACCTCTAAAGATATATTCTGACACAAAATTACATTGCACTGAGATCTATTATGCTGTGGAATAGTCTCTCAAGGAAGCGATGCAAGCCCAATGGATTGAGACATTTAAGAACACGCTAGACAAAGGGCGAGAATAGGTATAGTTTGTAACAGTTCCCTGCTGTCCTGGGGGGTAAGCTGGAAACTGGGGGTTTGTCCACACTTTGCTTTTCCCACACAAAGAAAGCAGCGGTCTGAGAGGTTTTCTGCTTGTCCCAGAATGCAGTGGTAGAAACAGAAGTGTAGACAAGTGTGAGGGACCCTTCGTTTCCCACCAAGAGCCCTCACACTGTAAAACGTTTCCCCTGACTGTGTCTCTCCCTAGGTTTCACCAACGACTAAAATGAAACCTAAAGTGATGTTATGAGAGATGTCCTCGGGGTACCCCAGTGCTCCACGTTCTTAAAATGAAACTCCTGCCACCTTGGGATCTCCCCGCCCTGGGTTCCCAAACTACTGCAGCTTGCCTTTCCTTCTGGCAACTGCGTGGCACCTTTGGCTTCACTGCCCAGTCCTCTGTGTGCTAGGAAAATAAGCCACCCGTCCCCTCTTCCACAGGAAACCTTTAGTGCTTTTCCCCTCAACCACACCTCTAGAGGTACTGACGCACTGCCAGAGTCCACGAACGTTGAAACACAAAATATGTTTATTGAGGTAACTTAAATATCATGGATGTTAAGGTAGAATGCGGTTACAATGTTTTTCTATTAGGTACGTAAGCTTGGTTACAACATTAAACAGGACAAAAGCTTTCCTTCCCTAACCTAAGCCTAACCTCCAACCCGCTCACCCTCTCACCCTCAATCCCTGACCCACAACAACCGCCCAACTGCCATTCTCTCCCTTTTAAAAGGTCAAAAAGACCCGCCTCTGCGATTGAGCTGCCAGTCATCTAGAGTGGGTGTTAACTCTTCGAGTGCTGGGCACCTGCTCACACCCAGGCTCAGGGTTGGTCCGTTACATTAAGCACTTAGGGGCCCCATTTGGACTTCACAATACTAGATCATAGCTTAGCAGGACAAGGAAGGATTTGCTTTCAATTTCCACTAACCACAGTTTAGCAAATCATCTGAAAACTAAAGGACAGGTAAGCTTACCTGTGGTTTGTTTGAACTAGCCGATTTCATGACTCATGATTTGAAGTTAGCCAATTACCAGAACACCATATTTGGGATTGGCCACCATATTTGGGATTCAGCTACAGGCAAGCTGCAGTGAATACAAACTAGAAGGAAGATCATGACCATACCAGAGTGGAAGGAGTGGAGGCATAAACCCAAGGTTTTCTATGGCTTCTTCTGGTCATGCTAAACGACTGTTTAGCATATTGGTGGGTCGGGACACATTAGTGCTTTATGACCTGCTCCAAGGTGGGTCACAACAGGAGCACTATCATCATGCAAACATATGGCAAACGATTTAGGAATTGGTCACCAAATGCATGCTGGGGTTAAAAGTGGGCCTTGTGTCTGAAAAGGTTGAAGATACCTGGTTTAGCATGTCACTTGAACTGGGTTAATGACCGACTAGATCAGGAAAGCAGACATAGTGCTGCCCCTGCCAACATTCCCAATGATCAGGGATGATGAAAGTCAGGGCTGTCTTAAGCATATGCGGTGCTGGGGTGCAAAGATTCACCTGGTGCGGGTCCCCCCCCAGGTTACCCAGTCTCAGGCATGCAGGAGGGCAGAGCTGGGCGTCTCGCTGGCTCAGTTGCCCCCGAACTTGCAGCGCAGAGCCACCCGCAGCAGAAGAGCCTGCTACGGTGCTCTGACCGATGGGCGGGCTCTTCCCCAGACTCAACTCTCAGGCCCCAGACTCTAGGCCTGGCACCCCTGAGAGCCCGGAGCCTGGGTGCCTCACACCCCTAGTGCCTATGAGTAAGATGGCCCTGATCCAAGTTGCAGTTCAACATCATCTGGAGAGCAACCTTTGAACATCATCTGGAGGGCACCATGTTGGTGACCTTTGAACCTGATCTTCTTTTGGGATCAAACAAGTGCCCACAGTGGGGTTCCTTGAAGGTCTGTTTTGGAACAGATACCTTTTTTGAAATTTCCCATGAGCAGATTTGCAGGCTGTGAAAGGGATGTCTCCAGATTTGGCAACAGGATGTAAATTTGACAAGTTCAACGTAAATAAGTATGAAGAGACTGAGTGAAAAAGGTCCTAATCTCACAAGTATGCTATCTAAGGCTGAATCCTATACTCACTTACATGCGAGTAAGCACCACTGAGTTCCCAACTGGATGCCTATTTTGTATGGTTTTAGTTTTGCTTTAAATGTAAACTGGTTTTTTTCTGCTTTTGTTGTACAATCACCTTGAAACGATTGTATAAAGGTGATTAATAAATTAACAACAACCCTCCTCCTCCTCCTCCTCCTCCTCCTCCTCCGCCGTGGTTCTTAGTTCTGAGTAGACATGTATAGCATTGCAATGGAAATATGTTGGGGCCATTTAAGGAAGAGTCATGCTGAAGCATTCACCAAAAATGTCAGTTCAGTATGCTGCCACAGCTGTGGCAACTCTATCCAGTAGCTCTATCATGTAAGAACAGCCATGAGGCTAGAAACTGACAACAGCTTCCGAGAGAGATGAAAGTGCAGTTGAGTTGCAAGCGCTCACGGTTTTTCATCGTTTTTACCAGTTTCAAAAATGACCTTTCTTTTTGACAAATTCCCAAGCCAGTACTTGTTTGTCCATTTACATTTCCCAACGGTATGCCATCTCTCAGTTTCTTAACAGTTCTCACTTGAGCCTAGCGACATCATCCTTTAAGGTTTATCAAGCAGTTTATACGTCTTGTTGAATGGTAAAGTAAACAATGTAGCCAAATTTGGGGCATTTGGGTATCGTATTTTCCTCTGGGAGAATACGGTCATTCCAAGATGGCTGATGCGGCAGTTAGGAGGAACACTGCCAGTGTGGTGTAGTGGTTAAGAGCGGTAGACTCGTTATCTGGGGAACCGGGTTCGCGTCTCCGCTCCTCCACATGCAGCTGCTGGGTGACCTTGGGCTAGTCACACTTCTCTGAAGTCTCTCAGCCCCACTCACCTCACAGAGAGTTTGTTGTGGGGGAGGAAGGGAAAGGAGAATGTTAGCCGCTTTGAGACTCCTTCGGGTAGTGATAAAGCGGGATATCAAATCCAAACTCTTCTTGAACAGCTCTGGAAATATCCAGAATATTCATCCATGGGGCAAAATGTTCAAGAACATTCAAACTAGTTTCTGACTCAAAATAAAATAAAAAAAATGTTAGAAGAGACTTAAATGAAAATTCATTCAAGCTGTGGTTGGCAATACGTCCACACTTTCTTTCTTTCTTTCTTTCTTTCTTTCTTTCTTTCTTTCTTTCTTTCTTTCTTTCTTTCTTTCTTTCTTTCTTTCTTTCTTTCTTGTGAAACAAGGTTTTCCAGCTTTTGAAAGGACCAGAAACAAAACTGGAAGAGGAAAAATGAGTATATAGACTACCAGGAATGATGGGTCTGTCATTAACATCTTCAGCAGTCTATTGTCTGTTATTAGCCCACATCTTAGAGGCAGAACACCAAACAGTGAAGCAGTACTTCCGATCCATTATTTAGTCAATTTTGTGTCTTGTATTTTGTAGTTCAGCTTCTAGGGATGGAATGGAGCACTAGCGCTCTCTCTCTCTCTCTCTCTCTCTCTCTCTCTCTCTCTCTCTCTGTGTGTGTGTGTGTGTAATGAAAGGGGAGGGAAGCACTAAGAAATCATATTCTACTTTCTAACTTGACCACAATATAATTCATGAAAGAGTCCCAAAGTCAGCTCTCTCATTAAGAAAGCCACATGCTTGGAGATGAGACTTATTAGAATGCCAGGACACACTCCGACAGCGGCTGGTGCTATTTACTGAGGCTGTAACTCCTTCGCCGGTTTCATTTTGGGTTCTATATCAAAGTGGGACAGCCAGCGATCCATCATGGGTTTATGAAAAACAAATGAAAAGTACCATATCGGCTAAAGATATATATGATTAACAAATCAAGGGCAAATTTACCTTGCTAATAAGACCAGAACTTTTTAAACAAGCTAGGGGGGAAAACCCCATTACAAGCCTCTCAGTAGCTGACAGTAATAGTCAATTATTTTTTGTTCAGATCCCTGCCAAGGTGTCACACGCCCCCACCCCACCACTGTCCAGTTTTTAAATGAGGTATATTTGCTTTAAATCATTTCCTGCTGAAAAGGAAGCTAAATGGTTCCGCTTTATTTGCTCCAGAAATACAGCCTGTTTTCACATCCTGTAGCTGCGACTCCTGACATATGAATATTGATGTGAGCTGCTTTTGGCTATCCTCTGGCTCCTACCTGCCAATGTCCATTTCTGATCCACTAAGCACACAGTACAGAGAGATGGTGAACTGAGAATTGCTGATTTATTTTTGTCCCACGGAGCTGTGACCGCCAGCTCAAACAACCGATCCCAAATTTGCATGCTTCCTTCATGCCAGAAGCCTCTCCAAATGTCACTATACCTTTGACAGCAATCATAAAGCAATTGGTTTCATTGGGATGTAGACTCTCGGCTTGGGAAATCCCTTAAGCCAATAATTTTAAATGCTGGCAAAATATATGTATAGTCATCAGGTCCTTCTATTCCCATATGATAGACAACAGCTGCGGAATTTTCCTTCAAAGAGCAATTTCACACAAGCAGAAATAAATATTGGGATTTGCAACTCACAACAAAACACTGGGCTCTTTCTTAGTTATCAGTAACTTGTAGCAGCTGGCTGAGATACTGAAGTCATGCATGTTCTATTTTATGTCTTCCTGCAAACTTTGGTCAAATTCTTACTGAGGAGGCTGTACCACTTCAGAAGGTATGAGGTGGGAATCATAGGGTTCTCTTTTATAACACACCAAAAGTGAAAATGCCTCCACATGTAAAATTATGACTCACTTTGGACATTATATCTCAGCTTAACATGCCAAGATATGAACCAGCATTTTACTTCTTCATGCTGCTCCTTTGCTTCTCTGTTCACATGAGCTACAATAACACAATGAAGTCCCCAATCAATTAGAGTTTTCTGTTTAATCTGAACCAAGAAATCAAGGTTACCACATTCAGAACAAGTCAGGAATTTAAGCCAACTTCAAGCATGGTTTACGATCCTGGCTTGTTATGCACATCATAACTCAATCTTCCTCAATTTGGATGAAACCAAAAACAATCGTTAATTAGAGACTTCCTGATTTAATCACAGTTTGAATGAAAGGGCTGCATATGCAGATGAAAGTCTCATTTAATCTCCGCTAAAACTGAGATAGGAATGTCTGGACAAGTCGGTAGTCAGTGGATTGAGGTTAACTCCCGACAAAACAGGCAGGGAAAGTACTGTTTCTGGGGGACAGGGGGTAGGCAAGTGTGAGGGATTCCCTAGTCCTGAATGGGGCAATTGTGCCCCAGGTACACAGCCTGGGAGTCATGTTGGACTCACAGCTGTCCATGGAGGCACAGGTCAATTCTGTGTCCAGGGCAGCTGTCCACCAGCTCCATTTGGTACACTGCCTGCGCATTGTCTCACCAGAACGGTACATGCTCTGGTTATCTCCCACTAGGACTACTGCAATGCACTCTATGTGGGACTACCTTTGAAGGTGACCCGGAAACTACAACTAATCCAGAATGTGGCTGGCAGACTGTGACGAGCCCTTTCAGTGTCCCACCAAGAGCCCTCACAACTGTAAAACGTTTCCCCTGACTGTGTCTCTCCCTAGGGTTCACCGACGACTAAAATGAAATCCCCACAATGAATGTTATGAGAGAAGTCCTCGGGGTACCTCAGTTCTCCACGTTCTTAAAGTGGAACTCCTGTCACCTTGGGATTCTCCCACCCTGGGTTCCCAAACTGCTGCAGCTTGCCCTTTCTTTCTGGCAACTGCGTGGCACCTTTGGCTTCCCTGCCCAGTCCTCTGTGTGTTAGGGAAAATAAGCCACCCGTCCCCTTTCCTCAAGGAAACCTCTATGTGCTTTTCCCCTCAACCACACCTCTAGAGGTACTGACGCACTGCCAGAGATCACGAACGTTGAACAAAACAAAATATGTTTATTGAGGTAACATTTAAATCAAGGATGTTAAGGTAGAATGCGGTTACAATGTTTTTCTCTTAGGTTCATAAGCTTGGTTACAACTTTAAACAGGAATAAACGTTTTCCTTTCCTAACCTAAGCCTAACCTCCAACCCGCTCTCCCTCTCACCCTCACTCCCTGACCCACAACCCACAACAACCGCCCCAACTGCCATTCTCCCCTTTTAAAAGGTGGAAAAGACCCGCCTCTGCGATTGTGCTGCCAGTCATCTAGAGTGGGTGTTAACTCTTCGAGTGCTGGGCACCTGCTCACACCCAGGCACAGGGTTGGTCCGTTACACAGACCAATGACTTAGAGCAACTGCCAGGTAACACCGGTCCTAAAATATCTACATTGGCTCTCAGTATGTTTCTGAGTATAATTCAAAGTGCTGGTGCTGACCTTTAAAGCCCTAAACAGCCTCAGCTTAGTATACCTGAAGGTCCGCCTCCACTCCCATCATTCAGCCCAGACACTGAGGTCCAGCTCCAAGGGCCTTCTGGTGGTTCCCTCATTGTGAGAAGGGAGGTTACAGAGAACCATAGGATCATAGAATCATAGAGTTGGAAGATACCACAAGGGCCACCCAGTCCAACCCCCTGCCAAGCAGGAAACACCATCAAAGCATTCCTGACAGATGGCTGTCAAGCCTCCGCTTAAAGACCTCCAAAGAATGAGACTCCATCACAAATTCCACTGTCCAACAGCTCTTACTGTCAGTAAGTTCTTCCTAATGTTTAGGTGGAATCTTCTTTCTTGTAGTTTGAATCCATTGCCCCGTGTCCGCTTCTCTGGAGCAGCAGAAAACTACCTTTCTCCCTCCTCTATATGACATCCTTTTATATATTTGAACATGGCTATCCAGACAGAGGGCCTTCTCAGCAGTCACGCTCGCCCTGTGGAACGCCCTCCGATCAGATGTCAAGGAAATAAACAACTATCAGACTTTTAGAAGACATCTAAAGGCAGCCCTATACAGGGTAGTTTTTAATGTTTGATGTTTTACTGTGGTTTTATAAATTGTTGGAAGCCGGTCAGAATGGCTTGGGCAACTTAGTCAGATGGGTGGCTTCTAAACAATAAATTATTATAAACTCAACATGTCAGAGCAAATTCTTCCTTACCCCTTTCCATGATATCATTCTCTCTCTCTCTCTCTCTCTCTCTCTCTCTCTCTCTCTCTCTCTCACACACACACACACACACACACACACATCGAGAGAGAGAGCATTTATCTATGTGAACCTCATGTCAGTGGTACAGGTGACACATGTTAAACACCTTAGTGAGAACTATACCTTAGAACTAAGATACTTGCCACTCTCCCCACATGGCAGCAGCTCAGTTTCCCCACCTTCCATTGTAATCCTATGTTTATCTCTACCCAGGTGCAAACTGTTGCAGAAGATGCCAGTGATCAAGTATATGGTTCCCTACAAGCTCCAATGAAATAAATGAAGTCTGAGTCATGCCTGCTAGATTGCACTTAAAAATACATCTGCTTCTTATATAATAATATAAAAAGATCCGTACCAATCAGTTTTCTCAGTTTTCTTATTCCCCATCCTTGCCTTTTACTGACTCCTTTGCGGATGTTCCCCTTGACACTAATATTTTAAATATTGTACTTATAGCTGACTGGTTATGGATTATTTGGTAAGCATTTTATAGGTTCCAAAGACATGTGCAGCTAATATTCCACTTTAATAGCTTTCTATTATGTTGTGAACTATATTTTCCCCCTTTAAAAAAGATCCCACAAAATGGTTCCATTTGGAAATATTTCTTAATAAAAGCCAAAGACTGCAGTCTATTTCTATTTCTATTATATATTTCAGTTGGATTTCGGTACTCAAGGGAACGGAACCAAGCTCAGTGTCCGCAAGAGGCAAGTTAAATTTGAATATTAAAGAAGCATTTGCATTTTTTTAAAAATGGTTGGAAGTAGCACCAAAAACTCATCACTATCATGTCTCTGAGGAGGAAAGGACTTATCACACAACAACAAATATACATTGTTCAAATAGTGGTTCTAAACTGATTTGGAAGGTATCTCTTAACTGAGATTTTTTGAGGAGTGGCTGGAAGGGGTAAAACTTGGGAGCTGGGGCAGGACTATTTAAGGAATGGTGGAGGGCAACAAGTAATAAAGAAGGAAGAGGATTTTTTATATCAGATCCATGCTTCATCCTAGACTACAGATGTAAGAAGGCATTGATTTTTGTACCAACTTGTGTTCTTTTCACGCAGCGTTGTTTCTGTGCCACTGCAGTTTGGCTTCTTACAAGAGACTATGTTATTTGCCTCTGTCACCACTGTGACCAAATTCATTGTAATTAATTCAGTAAATAATTAAGTTATCACCGGGTTATTCTGACCCCATTCATTTCAATGCAAAATCCGTTCATTTCATTGCAAAAAGGAAACACAGCGCAAATTGGCGCATCATCAAGTACCTATTGTTTGCGAACTGAAAACGACAACAGCAAATACCACTTGTGTCCAATGCATTGTTTTCCATTCTGGGACATGGGAGGAATAAGTGAACATTAGCAACATTTGATGAATTTGTTGCCGTCTCCACCGTGGAAAGCCAGCATAGCCTGAAATGCTCACATTTCTAATTTAGCAAAATCTAGAGTGTTGCGTGTAGAGGTCCCTAAGGTCACCCCCCAAATAACTCACACCGCACACAGGAATTTTGTTTAAGGTTATTGGCATAATTTTGGCCACAACTTTTTTTTTTATTAAATTACAAAATGTGAGTGGTTGATTAGGCATTGGTTCGACTATCTGTCCCCTCCTGGGGACAGACTGACATCCGCCCGCTTAGCGGAAGTCAGCAAAGGGAAAACACATTGGGGAGAGAATGGGGTCCGGGGGTCCGGGACCCTCGCCTCTCCCCTAATGTTCCCAGGGGCTCTTGCATGCTCCTAGCCCCTGACCAGGGGAACGGACAAAGCACGGAGAGCCCCTGGATTCCTTTAACGGAATTCCCCGTGCAGCAGCAGCATTGTAGGGGCAGGCACAGCCAATCTTTACCCCTCCAGCGATGAACACAAAAACCAATGCCTAACCGCAACCTTACAAGTTGTGACTAATTGCTACACAGTAGGCGAAAACCAAATGGCAACAGCCAATCAGCCAGATGGAAAAATTCCTACCAGGCCCCTGCCCCAAAGCAGACGACCCCATGACAGGCCCCTGCCCCAAAGCAGATGACCCCATGACAGGCATAGCATAAAGCCTAATTAACGGGGGGGGGGGGGTGATCCGGTGCACGCAGCAAAGAGGGGCAGACGCTGCGAGCACCAAGAATATATAACCCCTGAACTGTCTATCAAAATTTGCTACATACAAATCTCCCCAACGACCCAAGAGGCCCTATCGCTATCTATCTGAGTCCCGCCCAGCGACAGAGGGGTGTCTTGCTAGGCCCCAACCGCAATACGTGCTCTCCACGAGGGAGAACACACTTGTTGTAGTGAATTGGAAAGCTCTTGGTTCACATAATCATAGAATTGTAGAGTTGGAAGGGAGCCTGGGAATCACCCAGTCCAACTCCCTGCAATGCAGGAATATACAGGTGTCCCATATAGGGATCGAACCGGCAACCTCAGCGTTATCACCACCATCCTCTTGCTCACTCTAACCAACTGAGCTATCCAGTCTTTGCCCCAGCCACAGCTGTCCATTACTGAGTCAGCCCCAATCCCCTCCCTTATATGTAATGGTTTATCACAACATGTAGTTCTTATGACCAATCACAAAAAGGATAGCATTTACAAATGGATTTCTCCTGAACCAATAACATCTTTTCTATAAACTGGTGCTTTTTTTTTCTTGTCAGATTTTAACCAGTGCTGAGGATACACACACCTGACTCTGCAGGTCCTACCTTACTAACATTAGCACTATTAGTGCAATATATCTGTCAAGCTTTATTAAAATTCTTTGTGATGTGCATCTTGGCTCGTAAACCTCAATACTGTATTGATACTGCCTAAGGGAACGTCCTTGTACAACTGAGCCTCTGCAGATGGAATGACAGAAGAACAATGTTCAAAACATTCCTCCAAGATCAGCTTACGGTACTGAGCTCTGCCTTCTTCTCTGACAACATCTCCTTTTAACACAAGCTTTGCATTGCCACAATAACACTATTGTTCAATCGCTGACTGATACCGCGCACTGGCACACAGAGGAATAAACAGCTTTTCAGATAAATAATACAATTAAAAAAAAAAAAGCAAATAGTGCCTGTCAATATCGTTTCATAGCTTTTCTCTCTCTTTCTCATTCTCTATGAACACACCTGTGAGCAAACTGTTGTGACTCTAATCTGCCCGAAACCAATGAACACACCATGGATTGCCACCAAGATTAGAGCTTTTGA
The DNA here is from genome assembly GCF_009819535.1 of Lacerta agilis. NCBI lineage: Eukaryota > Metazoa > Chordata > Lepidosauria > Squamata > Lacertidae > Lacerta > Lacerta agilis. The sequence continues at coordinate 88,984,224 of NC_046315.1, read as the reverse complement.
CAGCTGCTTAATGCTTTGGCTATATGGGTTTTTTACACACACACCCTTCCCAGCAATAAAACACATATAAAGGGCAGGCCTCAATGTTTAACAATACGGGATACAATTTCTTTATTCCCTGCTGTTCCACCATGAGATGCGGGTGGCGCTATGGTTGAAACCACTAAGCCCCTTGGGCTTGCCGATTGGCAGGTTGGCAGTTTGAATCCCTGTGACAGGGTGAGCTCCTGTTGCTCTGTCCCAGCTTCTGCCAAACTAGCAGTTCGAAAGCACACCAGTGCAAGTAGATAGATAGGTAGCGCTGTGGCGGTAATGTAAACGGCGTTTCCATGTGCTCTGGCTTCTGTCACGGTGTCTCATTGCATCAGAAGCAGTTTAGTCCTGCTGGCCACATGACGGGGAAAGCTGTCTGTGGAAAATGCCGGCTCCCTTGGCCTGAAAAGTGAGATGAGCGCTGCACCTCATAGTCACCTTTGACTGGACTTAACCATCCAGGGATCCTTCACCTTTACTGTTACACCATTGTATAACTCATACTGAAGAGAGTTAAGCCAATCAGGGATTATATATGCTCAGGGTAGTAGCAAAGTAGTAATGCACATGTGTCTCAATCTTATACGTACATGTTAAGTATTTTGTGTGCAATACATTGTGTAACCACAGCCATGTAGAGTGTGATGGAATGACAACTCACCAAGCTGGTTGAGGGTTACGTTGTGTAAGTGGGTGCTCACTGTTTCATCCCTTCCTAGTCTTTGCCGCTTGGTAGCCAGTCTCTGGCTGGATCCAAAGCACACCGGTAATGTCATCTGGTAATAATGTCATCAAAGGGATAGGTTTAACCACATGAGGTCCAGCTCCAAGGGTCTTCAGGCAGTTCCCTCACTGTGAGTAAGGAGGTTATAGGGAACCAGGCAGAGGGCCTTCTTGGTAGTGGCGCCTGCCCTGTGGAACACCCTCCCGTCACATGTCAAGGAAATAAACAACTATCTGACTTTTAGAAGACATCGGAAGGCAGCCCTGTTAAGGGAAGTTTTTAATGTTTGATGCTTTCTCACTTTATTATTATTAATAATAATATTCTGTTGGGAGCCGCCCAGAGTGGCTAGGGAAACCCAGCCAGATGAGCGGGATAAATATTATTATTATTATTATTATTATTATTATTATTATTAGTGCCTCCCCTGCCAGTGTTAGTAGTCCTAATAGAGGAGATGCTAGTAGGAGTGCAGGATACAAGTAATCCAAGAGTCCCATCTCACCGGGATGGGATTTGTTGTTGTTTATTCGTTTAGTCGTGTCCGACTCTTTGTGACCCCATGGACCAGAGCACGCCAGGCACTCCTGTCTTCCACTGCCTCCTGCAGTTTGGTCAGACTCATGTTGGTAGCTTCGAGAACACTATCCAACCATCTCATCCTCTGTCGTCCTCTTCTCCTTGTGCCCTCCATCTTTCCCAACGTCAGGGTCTTTTCCAGGGAGTCTTCTCTTCTCATGAGGTGGCCAAAGTATTGGAGCCTCAGCTTCAGGATCTGTACTTCCAGTGAGCTCTCAGGGCTGATTTCCTTCAGAATGGATAGGTTTGATCTTCTTGCAGTCCATGAGTCTCCTCCAGCACCATAATTCAAAAGCACCAATTCTTCGGCGATCAGCCTTCTTTATGGTCCAGCTCTCACTTCCATGCATCACTACTGGGAAAACCATAGCTTTAACTATACGGACCTTTGTCGGCAAGGTGATGTCTCTGCTTTTTAAGATGCTGTCTAGGTTTGTCATTGCTTTTCTCCCTAGAAGCAGGCGTATTCTAATAATGTGGCAGAACAACAGGCCTATATACAGACATGGATGCCCTTACCTACAGTCAGCGGCAGATAAAACTGCACATATCTGGTTTCGAATAAATCAAAGTATGCATTTGTTCCGACTTCTGGTATAAGCCTGTTTCATGTGGGGGGCACCACTGTGGTTTGCCTACATCTGCAGGCACCGTTTAATGTGCTATTCAGGAAAGTGGAAATTGTGTGAATTACGCATACACTTGTATGCATAAATGCTTTAATCACACCTATATAGCGTGTTCCTATGGGCATATACTGCGTCAGGCTTGCCCACCATCTCCCTACATGCCAGCAATAACCAATGCATAGCCTCTTTGAGCAGTAGAGAAAAAGTATGGGCATATTTATATTTCCTCTTTGCAGATTGCAAATGTGTTTTAAATGGTCAAGGCTCAGGAACCAAGAAGACTAAAACCTCAATAAAGAATGGGGAAAGTTCATAATTTATCTAGGAGACCACTGTAAGCAGACGAAAGCATTAGCAGGATTCTAACAACACTTGTAATGTAGCAAATATCATGGACAATATGGAGAGATAACAAAATATGGATTATGAAATGATATGCAGTTGAAAAGGTTGACAATAGGACCCATGGAGGGGAGGGTGGGAAGTCTGGAGATTCAGAGACGTCTCAAAATATGGATATGCATTTTGTGTTGTTATAATTATACACTTTTAAAATCAAATAAAATTATTTCAGATGGGGGAGGGATGGTCAAGGCTAGTGCTTTTTTCTTTTCCTGGCGGAACGTACCAGAACAAAGTTCCGGGACAGTTTTTTTTCTAGAAAAAAAGCATTGTATTACTCTATTATTTCTTCTGGCTATCTCTATGGTTAAGTGTTACCCAAGTTGTTCCCATTATGCCGCTCACCTTGCACAACCCCGGATGGAAGCGCACCCAGTGATGCAGCTGCGTCCCACCCTTCCCTAAACCTCAGAGTGTTGTCTCTGGAGAATCAATGAGCCTCAAAGGCCCTGCCTCCAAGATGGTGAGTGGCTCTTCCCTCAACCAATGGCACTGGAGGAAGGTGGGAGCATTACGTCGGCTTGGGTTAGGACTGTGCCTGGTCAGTGATGGAGATGGGATGGCGGAGATTTATGCTTGTACCAAGTGCCTCCAGCTCTTTTCTGTTCGAGGCTCTGAGCTCTTCAAGGGCAGGGCCAGGAATGGGCAGTGGCCAAGGGTGGGGGCTCAGGGAAGGGCCACCATGGAGCTTAAGAGTGTGAGCCAGAATCCCACCCACCAATCCCTCCCTTCCTTTCCTACCTGAGCTTACCTTAACTGTCTCCTTGGGTGACCTTAGCCAGAACAGCATCGCTCAGGATCTAACCCTCTTCTCTCTCTCTCTCTCTCTCTCTCTCTCTCTCTCTCTCTCTCTCTGTCTCCTCCCAGCCCCTCCAGGTCATACCAGAATCAAAACAACACCAACCTACCTCACAGAGTTGTTGTTGAGTATGGCTGTAGCATGCTTGGTCTCTCACCTTCCCCACCACCTGGGCAAATTAACAACCCTACACTGTGCTCACACAACAAGGTTTCCTAAGATTCCTCCCTCCCCGCTCCGTAGACCTTGGGTGTATCAGCCCAACAGGCATAGTGTGGCCCTGTTGTGGACACCCCAATGTGTTTGTCAGGTCAAAGGGCACCCCCCCAGCACTCAAAACTGCCTCAGGTAAGTGTTCCATTCTTTCTGAAATCTTCTCACCTGCTAACTAGCCAAATTGAAGGAGCACCTCTCCAACAAACATCACCCAACAGTGTGGAGAAAGCAGAGAGAGAGAGAGAGAGAGAGAGAGAGAGAGAGAGAGAGAGAGAGAGAGAGAGAAGACCTGGAACCAATCAAGGCCTCCAAAAAAAACAACAACCCTCTTTTCATTATCTTCTTCCTTCTGTATGTAAAATATCTCTGAATTATTCTTCTAGACACACCAGTCTTTTCCACCGAGTTCTTTTCTTTTTGCCCTCAACCAGAAATATTAAAGAGAAGGGGGTGGGGTGTGTGGAATCCAGCTCCCTGTAAATATAACATTAGTGCTAATAAATATTTTGACAACTTTGCTGCATTCATAGAGGAATGCAGCTTAAAAAAGTGAAGGGCTGGCTGGCTGGCTGCTACTTTCCACTCGCTGCTGCTGTGTGAAAGAGAGGGAGATGCAGCTTCCAGCCAGCATATTCCCTTTTAGCATTAGCAGGTTGAAAGCTTAGATGGAATGAATTGTATACCACAGTAATAATGCGTTCAATCTGGGAGTTCAGAGATTTTAGCAGTTTATTACACTGGGCTAGGAAATAGCCTGAGGACTTCCAAAAGGGCTCGAGGCAGGAAGGCTTTCTAGGGAGGTTTCTGACAGCAGCTAACCCTGTGGTCGAGCTTCTCTGTCTCATGCTCTGAAAAAGGAATGAGAAAAGAGTGGGGTGGGGGGGAGGGGAGGGGGGAGGGAAGGTGGAAGGAGAGATGATGAAAGACCTGTAAGTGCTTATCTCTCCTAGCGAAGCACATGTCACGCATGACGGATGGGACGGCGGCAGCTTTCTAAACACCTCCTCATAGCGTCCATTCCCCGCCACTTGATGCAGAGGGAAGGTTATTTTAAGATCTCTAGAAGGTATGACAAGATGACAGCATGCCTTGATTTTTCTTTCACGTACCTCAGTCAAATGCTTAAACTGGCTCCTTATTGCACTGTTACATACCCTCCAACATTTCTCCCATGAAATAGGGATGCCCTATTCCATAATAGGGATTCTATTCCATAAAAGGAAGGTCGGCGGTTCGAATCCCCGCGATGGGGTGAGCTCCCGTTGCTCGGTCCCTGCTCCTGCCCATCTAGCAGTTCGAAAGCACGTCAAAGTGCAAGTAGATAAATAGGTACCACTCTGGTGGGAAGGTAAACGGCGTTTCTGTGCGCTGCTCTGGTTCGCCAGAAGCGGCTTAGTCATGCTAGCCACATGACTTATATCACCTGACCCTTCAGCATCATCACCTTGCGCACTACAGCAAAGCTTCCTTGCCTTGTTTAATGCAATGGGGCAATGCCCATCACGCCACATGCACCTCTGAAGTAGCGAAGACCATAAGAGCGTCAGGCCTGGAAAAGTGGCCAGCAGCTCATTGGTCTCTGCCCAAATTCAAACAGAAATAATAATAATAATAATAATATTGCTTCTAGCTGTCTCTTCCTTCCCCAAACTCTCAAGTGCCCATTTGAAATGCACATTGAATGATGTGCAAGTCAACTTAACACCAAAGCAGAGGAGTGGCTAATCACACAGCCTTGTATGGCTGGAACAATGGAGTTCAATCGTCTTAATTTCCATATTGATCCCAAACCACAGGATGCTGCAGAGTGCTCTGAAATTCATTTTAAGAAACACTCTTTGCTTGTGCAGGGCTTGGGCAAATCTTGTGCCATGACTGACCAAACTCAGTTTGCACCCAAAGTCTTCTAATATTGCATGGTGCAAAAGAAGTTCTTTCAAGCAGGTTGACTACCATGGTGGATCTTCTTTGAGAACTCCTGTTAAGTTTTTCAGGAAACAGTTTTCCTGGAAAACCATTTAAAAGCCACTTACGTAATACTCTCCCCCCTTTTTTAATATACCTTTTTATTAGTTTTTACATATATTTTCCAAACAGAACATACCATCTCATCTCATCTTTTACAACATTTTGGCTATTTTAGCCTGAGACTTCCATCAACCATGCCTAATTTTCAAACCTCATCTCTTAATCTTACATTTGTTATCCTAACTATTACTTTTAATAATCCATGACTTAAAATCCATTCTCATAAATCTTTTCGGCAATATTTCATATAGTTCTCCTTACAAAACTTCTTGTAGTCCTACAAGCGTAGTCAGGACTTACGTAATTCTTATCCATATACCAGTAGCTTACAACAAATGACATTTTGAAGAGAGATGTGGAGAATATATTATCCCATCTATTTATAAATGGCCACTTTTCTGGCCTTCCTCATCGAGATTCAGAGTGACTAGACTATTGAGTAGTTCTATAAATGTCCAGCTAAAATCAAATAGAAGAGAAAAGGAATCATTTATCAAATAAGTAGGTATTCTAGTCAATATAGGTTTTACATCTGAATTATAGATGCAGGAAATGCAAAATACTATTCCTTGTGAAAATGGCTGGAGAAGTAATTCAATCCAGACTAAGGGTTATGAAAACACCCAAAGGTGCTTGGGTTATGAAAACACCCAAAGCTGTTTTACACTGGAATGCACATTCCAGTAAATAGAGGCATTCCAGTCAAATCATGTATGTGTCAAATGTGTAAACAGCTTACTATTAAAAGCTACTTCAAATCTGTTGGGTAGCATGGGGGGGCACAGGGGCAGTTGCCCTGGGTGCAAAATTGTTAGGGACAAATCTTGTGCCATGAGTAAGAGCACGGGTTCTACCATGGGTAAGAGCACGTGTTGCGATCGGGACCTGGCAAGACTCATCCCTTCCTGTGGGGGTGGGGCCAGTAGCCGGCCTTAGCAGCTATAGGGCAGTGAGGAGTTACTGGGACAAAAAGTAAATGTAGCAACTTGTGATGGACAGCCTAGCATCCTATATATTCCTCTGCACGCAGGGTGATCCTTCTCTTGGCTTCGGCTTCTGATCACCCATCCCGCCCCCCCTCTTCTTCTTAGGCCTCTGTGCTTGACCTTGCAACTGCCTGTCATGGGGTCGTCTGTCTTGGCGCAGGGGCCCAGTAGGAATTTGTCCATCTGGCTGATTGGCTGTTGCCATTTGGTTTTGCCTACTGCAGTAGCAACTCGTCACAACTTGTAAGGTTGGCGTTTAGGCATTGGTTCCTGTGTGGATTGCTGGTTTGGGCAGTGCCCAACCAGAATCATGATGATACTGGGAATTCCGTTAAAGGAATCCGGCGACTCTTATGCTTTGTCCGAGCCCCGGTAGGGGTTAGGGCCATGGCTGAGTCCCCGGGACCATGGGGAGAGGGTAGCGTGTACACCCCCCGCTCCTTAACTCTCCTCAGAGGCATTCTCCCAATCGCTGGTTTTAGGCCAGCCTCTGTCCCGGTAGGACAGTAGTCTGAACCAATGCCTACGCAACCACTCACCGAATTTGTATTTAAATAAAGTTGTGGCCTAAATTATTGCCAAAAACCCAAACAAAATTTATGTCTCCTGTGTCAAGTCCTTGGGGGGTGGCTTGAGGTCCTCGATACGCAAAAAAAAAAATTCAACACCCAGTGCTGCTTCAATACAGCTACAGACTTCCGTCACTGGGCTCTGCTGAAAGCAGCTTCTCCATGTGAACCAGGAAGTGACCTCTCCAAACAATGAAATGACTCTTTTTTTCTTCTCTGTGGTTGCCATCTCTTGGGTGATGCGGACACCGTTAGGCAGTTTAATGCACATGCATACTCTGTCTGTTTCCCTCCATGTGGCCCTGGGTGCTGGCAACCCACGCTACACCAAGCCTTCAAATTATGGGTTTTAACCCATTAAGTAAAAGAAAGACCATACTTTAAAAACAAATCAAACTCTTCCCCCCAAAAAAAGTTTTCATTTGAATTTTGGAATAAGCTATCAGGAAGCAGAGGAGCAGGGCAGGAGGGGCATTGCTAACTGATCAATCTGAGGAGGTTTCTGAGAAATTTGAGTTGGAGGTCTCTTAGGCTTGTGTGTCTCAACCCACTTACTAGGGATTTTGTCCCATTAAATGTATACTTCTGAATAAACATGGTTAGGACTATGCTGTTAGACAGGTTGGACCCAAGTAATTTATAAATCTGATGTCAGAAACAGCATCATAAAGAGTTCATGGGTATATCTGTTGCATTTGTTACTGATAAGGTAGTTCTTTGGGAAAGCATCACAGAGCCAAAAGAGCAGACTTAATTCTCTAGGGAGAGAAAGGTCTTTTCTAGAAGAGGGAGACTGGTCTTGTGGGTATTCTTCCCTTGGCATCCACCAAGGCCCTTTGCTCATTACAAAGATTTGATATATTTTTTTAATGGAGGTTTTCTCTGGGGGTCAGGTTCTTGTTGTTTGGTTGTGGGTTGTTGTTGTTGTTGTTGTTTTGAGGGATAGGGTTTCTGAGCATCACCGGTTTTTATTATATGAAATAGGTATTTTTTGTGTGACCATGACAGCTTGTTAGATTTCCAAGTGTGCTCCCAGCCATTTAAAAAAAATAAAAATCCTTGGTACCTCTGGATTAAGGCAATGATGAATCTCCCTAAAGGAACTGCTTCAATAGACAACCAGTTCAAATATCATTCATTTTGCCCAAATCAGATATATTTTTGAATAATATACTGCATGCAGACTTGATGGGCGGAATCCATTGCTCTTTTTACTTCAGATCTGCATAAGAAATGAAATAAGTAGGCCTTATCAAACCACGGTTTGGAAACACCGTTCCTGTTGGCAGTCTGTTAAAACATCTTACAGATAATCAGTGACTCCAGTAGTTCTAAAAAGTCAGCATGTCGCAGAATGATTTACATCTCAGAGTGCTGTTTAACCTTCTGGCTTCTTTATCTCCCTTTCCATTCGCTTGATTCCTCTGCATTTCCTCACTTTACTCCTCCTTACTTCGGCATGCTAAAACAGCAAAAATTCTAAAGCTGCTGTAAGATTAATCACAGAAGAACTACGCTATGTTCAATTCTGGCAGTGTCAGCAGAAGAGTCAATGGTGGGGATCAGATGAGCTCCAGCTCATTGGTGGCACGTTTATCAAATTTCCTCACCAGAGAATTCATTGCAAACCTCTCCCCCCCCCCCTGGCTTTTGTTACTGTCATTCTGTAAGCCCTTGTGGCAATACAAGTTAGCTTTTTGGGAATCCTTTGGAAGTCTGGCCTCTGACACCTACCATACCTCTCAGCAATACTGGCAGAGAGCTGTGAAGTTTCTTCATAGCAGCAATCTGCTTAACCTTTCCCTCACCGTGACTGTGAAGATGCACATTGCAAATACGAGGTGGTCCAGATGCTAAACACAATCCAAGAAAGGATGGGAAATGGTCTGTGCAAGGAAAAGCCTGTCAAACCATTCTTTGTTAAGGAACAGTGTGTTGAGGTGGACGAAAGAACATGGTGAGATAGTATTTTGCACAGAAATAGCTGGAAAAGGTTGACACTCTTCTGTGCTGTGTGTGAATTGTCCTAACATGACAGGAGTAAAGAAGTTAAGGAATATGGAAGCAGCGGCGGAGCAAGCTGATCAGGCGCCTGGGGCGGTACGCGTGCCCTGCACCCAGGGGCGGAGCCAGCCACCCACGGGGTGGGGCGGGTTGCAGCAGGATGCTCTGTGGGGCCTCCGAGGAGTCTGCCTGCCTCGTCCCACTCACCCGCCCTACAGCTGAGGGGGAGGCAGTGGGCGGATCGTTTAGAGTAGTGCGGAGCCTGCAGGCACCCAAGCCACCGTGTCACTCATAGGAGAGCTGTGTGGCTTGGGCACACTGCAGGCCCCGTGGTGAGTGCCTGAGCCTGCAGCCTGCAGTATGCCTGAGCCACACATCTCTCCTGGGAGTGACGCAGTGGCTTGGGTGCCTGCAGGCTCCATGGTGAGTGCTGCCTGGCATTTTGTCAACCCCCTCAGTGGTGACATCCAGGGTGGGCCACCCCTACCGCACCCCCTTCTCCGCCCCTATATGGAAGATACCCATTAAAGAAAGCAACTGAATGGTTACTGCCTTGTATGCGATGATACAAGACCTAGCCCAGGACAGAGACTGAATTCCTACAACAGTGAAACATTCCAAATACTTTTATCGTGCTGCAAAATGTCACAAAGCAGTGCACAAGCTTTTGAGCTCTCCAGAACTCTTTATCGGGTCAGACATAAAAGGAACAGCTGGGGCAGAGACAGAGAATAAAACTGGCTGGTGTTGGAAGCATGGCGTCTGCATCTGATCAAAGTCTTGATATGGAATGGGTAGGAGGTAGCAAACATTCAGATGAGGCTCTTAAGGTGCTGTGCTGGTACTGGGTTGCACCAATGCCTGCATAACAGTGGCTGATTCCCCCATCTCTTAAAACACAAGAACAAACTGGCCGTTACTAGGTCTGTCGGGCTCATTACGTGAAACTCACAAAGTTCTTAACTGGAGGAAAATAGGAATCAAAAGAAACAAGGAAGGCCTTACAGGGGCAAAGGTGGAAATTAATTTTAGGTGGTGTGTTAGGCAAAAATAAAAGCAAAATTTTGTAGCTTTACCTAGCTGTTAAAAGGAGTGTTCCTTCTGAGAAATAAAGTCCTCTTTTAAGGTGGTTAGAAGCCTCTTTCTCCTGTTTAGCATCCGGTGTTATGTATTCAGTGGTCTGTGTTTGCCTGGCTTGAGTCTGGACTAAGGATTCTGAGCTCCTGTGTTCTGATTCGATACATGATGTCCAATCACAGAACATTTCAGGATTTGGGCCTCTGCCATTGGCACTTGAACTCTGAGTCGTGATTCGCAGCTTGAAAGTTTAGACAACCAATCACGGTGGGAGCGGGAGTGGCCCAGGCTTTCAGGAATGTATATAAGCAGTTGCTTTGCCCCCGTTTCCCAGTTACAGGTGGGTAGCCCTGTTGGTCTGCCATAGTCAAAACAAAATAAAATAAAAAATTCTTTCCAGTAGCACTTTAGAGACCAACTAAGTTTGTTCTTGGTATGAGCTTTCGTGTGCATGCACACTTCTTCAGATACACTGAAACAGAAGCTGAAACTACATAACTGTTTCCCAGTTATGTAGTTCAATAAAGGTTCTTGCTGTTACCGCTGTTTCTTGCCTCGTGGGAACCCACCTACACTTCACATCCCTTTTCTGAATTACTAAATTGAAGAAACAGAGTCTGGTCACAGGCTTCAGATTTCACCTTTCCTGACCTCCTACTCCTTAGAATAGTGGTGGGCTAACCTTTGCCCTCCCTAAGTTGTTGGACTCCAAGTTCCATGTACCCCAGCCAGCATGTCCAACAGTCAGGGATAATGGGAGCTACAATCCCACAAAATCTGAAGGGCTGCAGGTTCCCCACCTTAGCTTTAAACGATACATATGGTACAGTATTACACATGTGTGCATCTGCACCCATCCATGCTTAAGCGAATCAACAAATCCTGCGCATGATAAATGGCTCCAACCTACACCCTCACCTCCTGGGAAAAGAGGCAATCTTCACTTGGTATTCTTTTATATGCTTTGGCCTAGCAGAAGCAGCATTTTGCCTCCTCTGTGCAATATAACTCCTTTTTCCACCCAGTTCACATAACACTCTATCACTGTCTTCAAATTGCATTTTCCAGCATTAATATACTATTTGTTTTGGCTCCTAATTACCTGCTTTATCAGCATGTCATATTTGTTCCCCCCTTCCGAGTAATTATATTCCGAATCAGTGTGACACTTGATATTGACCTTTATTTTTAGCTTTCTCTCCCCCTCACAGAAAAGAGGGTGAATGCTTATTTATAAACCATGAAAACTGAGTTTGTGAGAATATTGATTTGGTGTCTTTAAAAAGCAGCAGGCTGGCAGGCTGCAACTCATAGTGATCACTGGCAATTAGCAGGGCACATTTTTCACTGCTAAACCTTGCCTTTACCTTCTAATTCTATTACTGCATTTGCTCCGCTCTTCCCAGAAAGCACCGTGTTTGTGGCAAGAAACCAGCTATCTGTATAATTTAATGAAAGCCAGTGATCAAAATTGATTTAGTCAGTTTCAAAAATAAGGCAGTGGCATAATTGACACCAGGTGTTCAGAAAAGTTTTCAAATAACCATTAAAAAGATTAGATGCTAATTTAATTGTTAAGTTCCTTTGCAGGAATAACAAGATATTAGCTACAGGGTCAAATGTTCCAGGTATTTGCATGGCCATAATAATTATCTTTTATAGGAGAATTTGAGGGGCTTCAATGTATGTTGGATGCAGCTTAGAGTTGTCTCGTATGCTATACTTTTCCAACATGGAGACATTGGAAAAGGCATGCTATTTTTACAGCACTAGAATGGTCACACATGTGAGTTTTTATTTTCTCTGTCTCCTTTTGCCTGAATTCATATATTGACCATGAAGATTCTGCAAATGTTGACTTGCCAATCCATATACCAGTCAGTTGTGATGGTAGCAGAACCACTTCTAATTGTAGCATGGTCAACTTTTAATATAATAGCTTTAAAATATTGCTTTGAGGGAGGGTATAATTCCTCGTAGAAGGGGCACAGTGTCTGACATCCACAGACTGCTTGTAAAAATGGACTGGATTGAACTTAGAATCAAAGAGTTGGAAGGGACATGGAGGGTCATCTAATCCAACCCCCTGTAATGCATGAATATCAACTAAAGCATCAATGACAGATAGCCACCCAACCTCTGCTTAAAAACCTCCAATGAAGGCATCTCCCCTATAAATCCCATAATTGGCCAGGCAGGTGTGATGCGGCTGGGGTTGGCGCAAGGGGACATCAATCCCTTGCCCCCGAGCCAAATCACCGCAAGGGCCCACATGCCCGGCTGCGATGCTGCCCACCATGAAAGGTGAGCCGTTTCCCCCCAACCGGTTGTTGTTCAGTCGTTCAGTCGTGTCTGACTCTTCGTGACCCCATGGACCAGAGCATGCCAGGCACCCCTATCCTCCACTGCCTCCAGCAGTTTGGCCAAACTCATGCCAGTCGCTTCGAGAACACTGTCCATCCCCCCAACCTAGTGCTACCCAAAATTTTGAATTACAAGTCCCTTCGATGCCAGCCAACATAGTACATCTGAAAGATACCAGATTTCAGAAGACTGACCTAGATGTTCATTTTCTGTTGACAGTTCTCAAGAATCTATTCAACAAGGCCGAGAAGTGCCCAAACAGTAGCAATTTTGGAGTGTCCTGTTGAAAGTGATCAAACGTTTTAAGCATTGAAAGTAAGAGCAATGCTATTTTGTTTGCCATCAGTGCTGACACATAGCTGGTTGGCTATGTATCTACATAATGACATCTCGCTTGTTATGTGGCACCTCCCATGTAACTATCCCAAAGAGGAAGTTATAACTTCATAACAAAGAAGTCAATATTAGGTCAGGGAAAACAATGGTTTATTGCAATAAAAATATGCAATGTACCCTCCCCACATCAAATTCTGGGTGTGGTTTATTGTTTTTCTTAGACGGATCTAACTCTAAGGACATAATCCTATGGAAAAATCCACCTGGATGAACAACTCACAATGCAGGAGATCTCCAGCTCAGCTGGAGGATTCCTGGCTCAGTTGATTTCCCCTGGCATAACTCGCTCAGCCCAGCTAAATCAGGGCTCAGATATATCCTGGCAACCTGTATCAGAAAAACATAGCAGAGGTTTTGCTAACCTGGGAGAAAGTCATTTCAAATAACAGCATTAGGAGTGGGGTTTTTTTGGGGGGGGGGTCACGTTTGTTTTATACATTTGCTTTAAGGTACTCAGAGCAAGATACACTGGATCAGGCCAGATATCAGCACACCAAGCATGTGGAGTGTTACCATCTTGACCAAGGTCTTTCACATGTGAGCTGGAATTTTAACCCATACTTCCCTGATCCAAAGCCCGCAAAGTAGGACCTATGTCCCATTGACACCCACGGGTTGTGATATTGCTGCAAAATTGGCGACCCAGTGAAAAGTGACACTTCTTTGTCCTTCTTATAATTTCATCCAAATGAAGACCAGTCTCTTGAAGTCTGACAACACAGTGGAAATTAACTTGATCGCCAATAGAGAGCAATTCCTGAAACAACTGCAAGCGCTCAGTTCTCTATATTAAAGATATGTCAAAGCTGTGGGTTGCTGCAAGTTCTTGAAGTACAGGAAGAGAGACACTGACGAAAAGCATGCACACAGGCGAGCAAATTCTTTGCTGAATATTTCATTAATCATGAAGACTCTAAGTCATCCACATCATTCCTTTTTGCATCAGAACACCTCCCAGTAGATTACAAAGATCTGCAATACGGAGTGGGCGGGGGAATGTGACAGATGACTTATTTTTATATTCTGGATTTGAGCCGTCTACTCTTTACCTACTCAACTACATTCTGTGATATGAATGTAAATTATTTAATCAGATTGCCGCTTTCACACTCTCATTTTAGACTAGAATGTGGGGGAAGCCTTGGAAAAGAAAGCACGGGGGAATATGAATGCAACGATTCACAACAGTAAGGACAAACAGTTTGGCTTGGGTCTTCAGTGCTCTGAATGGATAATATACATTTAAATTATTTCACAGAATCATAGAATAGTAGAGTTGGAAGGGACCCTGAGGATCATCTAGTCCAATGTAGGAATATGCAGCTGTCCCAGACTGTGATCAAACCATCAACCTTGGCATTACCAGCACCATGCTCTAACCATCTGAGCTAATTGTTGGAAGGGACCCCAAGGGCCATCTATTACAACCCCCTAAAATGCAGGAATCTCAACCATAGCCTCCGTGACAGATGGCCATCCAACCTCTGCTTAAAAACCTCCAATGAAGGAAAGTTCACAACCTCCCGAGGGAGTCCGTTTCCTGTCAAATAGCTCTTACCATCACAAAATTCTTCCTGGTGTTTAGTCAGAACCTCTTATCTGCACAATCCAAGGTCATAAGTCAGAACTAACGGCTTTGCAAAGATCAACACATTTAAAAATGACAATCATGGTTTTAACAAAATAAATTAAAAAATTCCTTCCAGTAGCACCTTAGAGACCAACTAAGTTTGTTTTTGGTATGAGCTTTCGTGTGCATGCACACTTCTTCAGATAATCATGGTTTTGTCCATCATCAGTCCCCAGGATCCACTGCTCTGCTTGGGACACAACCTTTGATCAAATAATCCTTCTTTTGGGATATTGATGTCATGCATTTGCATGTTTTGTTTCTTCTTTAGCTAACAAGCATATGGTTTGGATTTATATACTGGAAATATATTTAAAACAAATGAGAAGAGAAGAGAGGCTTGCCTTGCCCTTATCTGAGAAAAAAGAACAAACTTGGGAAATCCTAATGAGAAAAACTGTCATTCGATACCTAGTCTGCCCTTAGATCATACAACTTTTGGTGATGTGGAAGAAATTGGTTCCATTCGCACCTACCTAATTTGCACTCTGTAAATCAATCCCGGAACTAAATGAAGCTGTCCTCATAAATTTACACTTCTCTACATTTTGTGATGCAGTTCTCCAGCCAAAACACATGTACAAAACGTGTGCATTGGGAATAGACACAGAAGAATGTGAATATTGGTGAAAATAACTTACAGAAATGTATTGTGCTGGAGGAAAATGCTTGAAGAAATGTGCTTGGAAATGCGTGTATGAATGGGGGAGGTTACTTTCTTTAAAAAATGCAAATTGATGCAGAAAAGAGTTTGAATGAACTTAAATAAAATGAGGAACAGAGAAAAACCAACGCTGACAGATCTGTCCACCCCTAACACCCTCAGACATTCATTACAGGCTAGCTTTCCACCTGCAGCATCCAACATGAAATCCATTAGTTGTACTCCAGAGCTCCTCATCATGTTATTTCTTCTGTATGCTGGAATCAGGTCTCAGAGATTGAGACTCAGAAGGAGGGGGAAATGTGGGGCTAGCAGGCTGGCATCCCTATAAAGGGATTTGTGCTACGTAAATACTGACATATGTTCCTTTCTAAACGGAAATCTCAACATTACAGCTAGCATCTTGACAGAGTCCAAGGAAGAAAACACCCCACAGTTACACGTCAACAAACTTGCCTTTCAGCTATAATTGTGGCATAGATTGAAAGTTGCGCACCATAAAGGACAGCATGGAATAGGAGATGAAGGCTCCAGTGAAGCATTGAAAGGAACGAACCAGCAATGAAAAGAAATAATTTGGATTACCTTAGATACTCTGTTAGCAACTTCTCTTCCTACGGTCAGCCCCTGAACAAAGGTCCTTGCAGCGATGAAAGCTCTTGTCACTTGAACCTTCAGTTTCCTGGGTACGTCTCCAAAAGGCTTAAGCTGGTCTGTGTATTTGCTTACACACTCTAGGTAGTCCTCAGAGAAATGATAGTGGGGGTTTATGAGCTGGAACATTCGCTCTAATAGCCGAGCCCAGAAGTCATTCAACATTTCCTCCAAGTTCACGTTGCCTCCTGTATAATACCGTTTCAGTTCTATGAAGAGGTCCTGGAACACTTCCGAATTCTGCATGTACAGCATGCCGTATGTCCGTACAAACATATCATTTAAAGATCTTTCGGCATTCTCCAGGAGTTCTCGGAAAAATTCTATACAAAATAGAAGCATAAGCGTAAGAAAATATATATATATCTATAATATGAAGGAAAGCAAACAATATTAGTGATAATCAGGATTACGACAGTGTGTCACATTCCCCCCCCCCACAACTTTTAAAGCAGGGGGAGTGCCAGAACCAGACCCTAAGCTCACCAGGCACCTTCTGAATTTGTTGTAGAGCACTGGGGTGACATCATAGCACTGAGCTGAATGGAGACATTTCAGCCTTCCTGCCCAGACAACTACTGTGTAGGTAGGAGATTAAAATTGTGTTCTCTTCACTCCTTGACGAATACACTGTAGAGCAGAAAGAGCACAATCTTCTGTCCCATTGCAGCACTCGGCTGCACTCTTATAATAAATAAATAATAAAAATTTTATTTATACCCCGCCCTTCCCAGCCAAAAAACCGGGCTCAGGGCGGCTAACACCAATTAAAATCACAGCAAAAAACATAAACACAATCAATTTAAAATAACAGATTAAAATACAAATTTAAAAATTCAATATTAAAACTGACAATAGCTGATCTGCAACAGTCAGCTATTGTCAGAGACTGGCTGGCTGAGGAAGAATGATGGGTGCCACCGCCTGGCTTAGAGTCCACCAAGGATGACACAAAAGACCTCGGATCATGGTGGTGGGACACTGGAGAGCAGTCTGGGGAAGGGACGAGCTGGGAGGTGCTTGAAGCAGGAGGCTTGAGCAATCAAGGGTAGGGTAGGAAGAAGGAGGCCCTTCCAGGACAGGGCTGGAGTCTCAATGTCAGTGCAAACTCAGCAGAAAGCAGTCAGAGATGGTCCCTGCTACCTAGCAGCTGGACAGCGCCAGTCCTGGTGTATCTCCTCCCTCTCTGACACCCCACTCAATGAGGGTCCTGCGCATCCTGAGCAATGGGCCAGGCAGGCTCAGAAGAGGAACCCACCCCCTTGTCGCAGTCTCCGTCTGCTTGGAAGGGATCCAGAGTGAGAGGCTGGAGGGGTAGGTGGAGCCAGTGGTCAGATTCAGCAATGTCTCATGCTTAATGAGTCAAGCCAGAGTAACACTGCTGTGTTGTTACTTTCTGTGAATAAAAGTTAATTGCATTACTTGCCTCGCTTTCTTTCCTGCCCTGCAGAGGACCTGCGCTTGCCTGATTGCTGCTCGACAGCTGTGGACTCTGTGCCTCTCTTTGTGGTTGTGTGGTTGTGTAATGTGTATGAAAATGTGGGGTAGCTGCACAAACTCCGGGCACCCCACTTCCTTGGATGCATGTATTCTGGGCATGCAGCCTTCAACTAAAAAAAAAAGTTGCCTATCTCCATCCTTAATTACGGTAACTGGTCAAGAAAGAATCTTGTGCCAAGAATCTTGTTGCCTGTGCATGTCAATATTATGCAGCTTTGCTCTGAAGATTTGAATTTGAGATGAGTTCCTTTGAAATAATATTAAGAGAACATTGGATTCCTCATGAGGAGGCAGAATATATCATTTTTAAAAAAATCCATAGTCCTAAATGTTAAATATGCTTTAAAGGAAAACTGCTACGAAAGCTGTTCCATTTATATTTAAAGGATTGTTTAAGCAATACAGCTCTTGTCACTTAGAAACTGAATTGGCAGTGTTTCTGCTTTTGAGTATGAAGTAAGGGGAAGAATGCTATTTAGCAAATGGTGTGGCTAAGTCAACAAGTCAAAAATAAAGTGTTGTTTTAGAGGCTTGCAGGTGGGAGTGGAGGGAGACGAGGCAGTGACTTGGAGGAATGCAGTCACAGCAGCGCCTAATTTAGCACATGGTCATGCTCAGAATGAGAAGGAAATCAGATGATACTGTCATAGTTGGGTTCAGCATAAGGGGGGGGACTAGATGCCACATGTGCATAACTGTTCTTTTTGATAAGTGGGCAGCGGAAGGAGGACCTGCTGTAACCTCTTCCATTAGGGAAGAGCGCTAATGATTTTGGTTGGGGGAGAATCATGAGTCAACCATGTGAAGGGAACTACTATTGGTGCCTTTCACTGGACAAGTGGCATTGCAAACAGCAAGTAATCTCAAGCTTTGCTGAGGATGAAACAGGACTTCTGAAGGAAATCTGTATTTCCACAGTGGTTTGATTGTTTTTCAATTAAAAATTTAATAGATTTTTTTCACATTTTAAAACAATTAACATTTGTTTTCAATAACATATCTTAATTGAAACAAAATAAAAAAATTCTTTCCAGTAGCACCTTAGAGACCAACTAAGTTTGTTCTTGGTATGAGCTTTCGTGTGCATGCCTGAAGAATCTGAACCTGAAGTATCTGAAGAAGTGTGCATGCACACGAAAGCTCATACCAAGAACAAACTTAGTTGGTCTCTAAGGTGCTACTGGAAAGAATTTTTTGTTTTGTTTTGACTATGGCAGACCAACACGGCTACCCACCTGTAACTATATCTTAATTGACATTGTTTATATAGACTTCCTCGGTTCCCCCCTCATTGAGTCCCTCTTTAATTCCATCTTTAGCAGTTTTCATTTTATGTCTTAAATCCTATTCCAAACCTTGTATCTTTTCATCCATTTATCTTATAATACACCCCTTAGCCCTTATAATACACCCCTTAGCCTAAATTACTTCCAAAAAACATCCATACATTTAACCATTACTTTTTCTTCTAATAACTACTTCTAGTTCTAATCCCCCCTCCCCTGGACTCTGGGACCCCCAGACGTTTCAGCAAATCCCATACAGCGTTCCAGTTCCAGTCCTTTTTAACCAATTTAAAGTATCATAACCCTTATTGTTGCTTATCACACACCCACTCTATCCCATCCTGGCATCCACAGCTCCCCCCCCCCCGCTGCCTCCCCACCACCTTTCCAACTGCATCAAAATGCCTGCCGCCAAAATTTTCAGTTTCCAAACCTTTTACCACTTCCCCTTCCCCTGGAGTTTGCACCTTATAGAAATCTTGCTCTCTCCAAGCACAGTGTTTTTGACTAATGTGCACGTGGGTCAGTAAGCACTTGTCAGGGGATGGTAGGAGGTGCTTAATCCATCTGCAGTAGCTGATTCCCACCGTGACCCAATTTTAATTGATTTTTCGTCAGTGAAGCTCAGAAGTACTGTGTGCGGGGGGACAGGAAGCAGACAGGTGTGGAGGACTCCCTGGTCCTGAATGGGGTAACTGTGCCCCTGAAGGACCAGGCCCACAGCCTGGGAGTCATTTTGGACTCACAGCTGTCCATGGAGGCACAGGTCAATTCTGTGTCCAGGGCAGCTGTCTACCAGCTCCATCTGCTGCGCAGGCTGAGACCCTACCTGCCCGTGGACTGTCTTGCCAGAGTGGTGCGTGCTCTAGTTTATCTCCCATTTGGACTACTGCAATGTGCTCTATGTGGGGCTACCTTTGAAGATGACCCAGAAACTACAACTAATCCAGAATGCGGCAGCTAGTCTGGTGACTGGGAGCGGCCACCGAGATCATATAACACCGGTCTTGAGAGATCTACATTGGCTCCCAGTATGTTTCCGAGCACAATTCAAAGTGTTGGTGCCGACCTTTAAAGCCCTAAATGGCCTCGGCCCAGTATACCTGAAGGAACATCTCCACCCCCATCATCCAGCCTGGACACTGAGGTCCAGCTTTGAGGGCCTTCTGGTGGTTCCCTCACTGTGAGGTTAGAGGGAACCAGGCAGAGGGCCTTCTCAGTAGTGGCGCCCGCCCTGTGGAACGCCCTCCCATCAGATGTCAAGGAAATAAACAACTACCTGACTTTTAGAAGATATCTGAAGGCAGCCCTGTTTAGGGAAGTCTTCAATGTTTGATGTTTTATTGTATTTTTAATATTTTGTTGGAAGATGCCCAGAGTAGCTGGGTATTATTAAAACCACAAATAAGCGGAGCCAGCCCAAAGAAGAACAGTTTGCACAGGGGAAAGCAAGTTCAAGTGCAAAGTTCATCTCTTCCACCTGCCAACGATATACACTCTCTTTATCTGAAGTCATACAGTTTTGGAAACATGTATTTCCTAAGATAGCTATAGCTCCACCCTAAATCATTTAAAGCAATATTTGATCTCGGAATAGTCTGCCAATTGTGAACGCATCTTTGTGTTTTTACTCCTCCTTTGGAGCCAAGTGAAGAAAGCAGATGTCCGAAAGGCTCACCAGCAAGCACATCAGTTTAATGCCGTTTTCCCAGCACGGCATGTTAAAATGCCTTTTGGACTGAATCACGAACAGTTCGGCAAGTCATGTTTCCGTTTGTGCTCCCAGTCACCTGGCGTATCCTGTTCCTTTCAGAAGTGCAAACTACATCCAATACATTGTATATCATTTATACAGTGAGCTGAATAAGTCCCACATCGCTAATAGAGGGAAATCCCTGTTAATACGTGGCTTTATTGAAGCCACACTAGAAACTTTTTCACTTCATTTATTATAAACTTTCTGCAGCATTACAAAACCACCACTGTATTAATTAAACAATGTTAAAGTTAACAGTTAAAGGCTTAGCAATAAGAAAATGTTATAATAGAAACTCTTTCTTTCTTTCTCTCTCTCTCTCTCTCTCTCTCTCTCTCTCTCTCTCTCTCTCTCTCTCTTGTTTTCACTATGAGTGCTTAGATTTTATGGGTTTTCACCCAAGCCTAATCCTAGACTGGCAGATACAATTTCATATATTACGAACATATGTCTGGGTGTTAATGAGAAGGGGTGAGTCCATAGTAGCAGGTTTGCAGCCTTGTTTCCTTATCCCACAGATGAAACACGTGTCACTCGACAAGAAAAATTTGCTAAATGATGTGAAGTTCAAATTTATGAAATCTATTAAATATTTAAATATGTATTAAACATATAAGCCACAGGAATTTGAAGATGAGGAGTGGATAGTGAGAAAGGAAGAGAAAGGAAGCAGAGCAATGCAAGAGAGTAAAACTGCAAGTTATGAGCAGGAAAAAGGAGGAAACAAAGGAAATCTATCCTTTTGTTCCAAATACATTTATTTTCTGGCAAGAGAAATCAATCAAAAATATCTAGCTAAAGCTATTAGAATATTGTGTATCTGGTATATTAATTGCTCTTTTATAGGAAATGGTGGTGTTACAAGAAGGCCCCAGTTGATGTGGAATAAGTACAACTTTCTTTATGGAATATACAAGTTGTTTTAATTCCTGTCTAATGGGAAACAAGCAACAGCCTGCATTCTAACTGGTGATATATTAGGAACAGATTTGGTCAATGCTTTCAGAACTGTTAGGATTTTTTTTGCTGACAAGACAGATTGCCCATGTAGCACATAGTGGATCTTGAAAAGATCTTTTCTTACCTCAATATATTTTCTTTCATTTGATGGGAAATGTCCCTGTTTTATGGCTTGTCCCAAGAACAACAACCTCCGCAAATATTGAATTTGTTCCCACAAGGTCAGTGTGAAAACATCAGCCATACAGTAAATGCAAGGTCAACGGTATAATGCATACTCTAAATTACACCAAATACACCAAGGATACACTGACCATGGGAGTAAGTCTCATGGGAGTCAACAGGGCTTACTACTGAGTAGACAGATATAGAATGGTGCTGTAAATAGGGTCAAAAAGAAAGTATAATACTTAGAAAGTGAAAGGTAAAGGTACCCCAGACTGTTGAGGTTCCAGTACTTTGGCCACCTCATGAGAAGGGAAGACTCCCTGGAAAAGACCCTGATGTTGGGAAAGATGGAGGGCACAAGGAGAAGGGGACGACAGAGGACGAGATGGTTGGACAGTGTTCTCGAAGCGACTGGCATGAGTTTGGCCAAACTGTGGGAGGCAGTGGAGGATAGGGGGGCCTGGCGTGCTCTGCTCCATGGGGTAATGAAGAGTCGGACACGACTGAATGACTGAACAACAACAACAACAACAACAACAACAACAACAACCCCTGACCATTAGGTCCAGTCGCAGACGACTCTAGGGTTGCACGCTCATCTCACTCTATAGTTTGAGGGAGCCGGCGTTTGTCCACAGACAGCTTCTGGGTCATGTGGCCGGCATGACTAAGCCGCTTCTGGCGAACCAGAGCAGCGCACGGAAACACCGTTTACCTTCCCGCCAGAGTGGTACCTATTTATCTACTTGCACTTTGACATGCTTTCGAACTGCTAGGTGGGCAGGAGCTGGGACCGAACAACGGGAGCTCACCCCATCGTGGGGATTCGAACCGCCGACCTTCTGATCGGCAAGCCCTAGGCTCAGTGGTTTAGACCACAGCGCCACCCACATCCCTAATAGTTAGAAAAACCTGCCTCAAACATGCATCCCTGGGCTGCCATTGTTTAAAAACTATACCCATGTTTTCTTTTTATCAACTACCTCTTCTTCTTTTCTTTATTCTTTAGCAGAGGTCAGATATTAGTGTTTAGATATTGTGGCTGAGCCAACTCAGTCATCATTGGAGACACTTCTTACTTCTACTCTATCTCTCATTAGTACCAGACAAGCACACATTGCAGCCATATTTAGGGACATAAAGAAAATGCATGTGGAAAGACTAATCTATAAAGTTGACCTGATGATAGAGTAAAATCACAGCATATATGGGCAGATGGAACAATTGCTACTAACACACACACACACACACACAGAGAGAGAGAGAGAGAGAGAGAGAGAGAGAGAGAAGAATGACAACCCCAGCAGATGAGACATGTTTTAGCATTGGGTTTAAGTGCTTTTGGCAAAAGATTACAATATCACACCTCCCTATATTACCCTCTGGAACTCCTGGAGAATTAAACGGTCAGTGTTAAGTTATCCTATTTGTACATATTCTGTGGGGTGTTTTGCCTTTCAGTATAATTCCACCTGTGACAGGAAGCAGGCCTGATACTTATGAGTGCTTAAAATTATCACCATGTGAATGCGGTCGTGAGTATTTAACTCTTCTCTATGATCATTCCCTTTCACCAAAGAGTTATTTAGAACTACACAAATTTGTACACACACTGGTGTTCTTAAATATGTGGCTCACATGAGACGCAATTTGTACAATGGGATTTGTGGCCATCCTTGAAGGCAGGACCCATGGGCAGCCTTCCTGCTAGTCCAACTGAACTGGCTCTGAGGATACAGTTTCATGTTGTCTTCTGGATAAAGAGTGGCTTTTTATTTCAAGAGGCTGGTCTAAATCTTCCAGTTTTCACCTGGTCTCCCATGTCACAAATTGACGTTGTTGTTGTTGTTTGAAAAAACCCAAACTAAGTACCTAATGCACATTATATGATGCATGTCAAAGCCATTGCAACAAATCCAGAGGTTTGCTACCTTCATATTATGTAGCATACAAAAGGAATCTGTATGCAATCAGTGGACATAACTGAGAGATAATGTGGTATAGTGGTTAGTGCTGTTGGACTAGGGCAGGATCCCAGGTTCAAATCCCTTGAGCCTGTCACTACCTATCAGCCTAACTGGCTTCTTGTGAAAATAAAATGAGGAAATAAGAACCATGCATGCTGCCTTGAGTTTCTAGGAAGAAGGGTGTATTGCGAATGCAATAACTGAATTAAATAAATACTTTACCTCATGTCTGAAGGCTGAGATGCTAGTTTGGAAGTTGGAAATGCTGTTTGTCTGTGAGAGTGGAATGGACTTTAGCTACTGAAACTTTCGCTAAGACTTTGTCGTCCTCTCCTCTCCTCTCCTCTCCTCTCCTCTCCTCTCCAGCTCTCTGCACACCCTAAAAGCTACTCCAGAGGGTTGGGAAATCCTTTGGAGCAGATTTGGGAGGATGTAGGGGGGAAAGGAGATTATAGTAGTACCTCAGTTTTCGAACGTAATCCGTTCCAGAAGACCATTTGAGTTCTGAAACGTTCACAAACTGAAAACTCATTACGGAACCCTCAATACAGAAAACTCAAAACGGAAGCCACATGGCATGCTTGACCTCCGAGGCGAGTTCGAAAACCGAAGCATTTACTTCTGGGTTTACAGCATTCGAAAACCGAAATGTTTGTCGATGGAGACATCCAAAAACTGAGGTACCACTGTAATTCCCATCGTGTGGGTAGTTTGTGCAACATTGGATTGTGCCTAGTGTGTTGCAAGCTGCTTACCAATTACACACACAAACACATCAACATTAAAACACAATGCAATCAGCAAATTAAATGATGCAAGCCCCTGAAGGGAAAGGAACCCGAAATGATTTTGAAAAGTCATGCCTCTACTCATTACAGCAATGGGAATGTGCATATCACCCTGCTTCCCTCACAGCCTATAAAATGCTAGGTGCCAACTAATTACACATTTGCCTCTATATTAGTAAAAAACCATCTCCAGCATGTTATAATTTTATTGTCCCCTACATGGCCCTAGATGTTAAGTGCTGCTGTATTTACCAAGCATGTAATTAAGTGTGAGTTCCTATTAAGCAATGTAATATTAGGGTTCATTATGAAATTACACTGTTCAGTCAACCTAGCATTGAAAATACAGTTGTCACTTTCACTGACATAAGGATAATTTCATTAGGCACAAGTTAACCCCCTGAATAGCCAAACACTGCTTTCTTCATATTTACATTTCAACTTTCAATGTAAACTATGCTTTAATTGGCAGATATATTTTTCCTGCCCACAGTTAACTATGGTGATAACATCTGACCTAATATTATATGATATTATATTACCTCAGGCCTGGCTTATGTAAATAAGAGACTGAGGAAACAGAACAGCTGATGTGGCAGAATGCACTGTTTCACGTCGGGTGAAAAGTCACATTTCTGAATGTTCCTCTATGTTATTCTGTATATTGGACGTGGAAGAGAAGGACAGAGGGTCTGTGCCATGAAATAAATTCCTCCTTCATGTGCTAAGCTGTTTTGATTTGTTTACAGACAACCTTTTATGAGAAGAAGCATTCAAAATGGCAAAAAAAACCTATTCTATGGGCCACAGCAGCTGCCCCATCATTGCCAAGTGCTGCTACCTGCCCTGGACATCAAAGGTGGTTTGATGAAAATAGGCAGTGTAATTTTTTAAAATATATATATATATATATGTTGTGCATTATTTTATAAGGTTGCTGAATCCTCATTTCAGCTTAGAAATCATCTAAGAACACCCCCAACATCTAATCAAAAGGCAATTTAAACAACTCCCCATCCCACAGCTGGATTTTTTTAAACGCACACACACACACAAGGAAAAGCTGTAGAATTAGTCCATTTTAGTCCCTGCATTGTTCATTTTAAGAAGTTTTCAGGAACAGATAGGAGCACTTGAGCTTCATGCCAGCATAACATGGGAAGAAGGCTTCCATAAGTACTGTGTAAACTACATCCTGGGAGTCTTTCACTGCCCGGCGACCTCCCCTATTCATTCACAGTTTCTCCCCCTTCTTTCAAAGTTCTCTGCATCTGTGATGTCTCAAATGAATAAATGGAGCAGCAGAAGGCCAGGGATTTGGCATAACTCCCGGGAGTAGTTTACTGGAACAAATGGACCAAACTGCAGGCATGTTTAATCCCTTGGATTACCTCCTGCTTTTTCAAGGTGATGCTCAGGGATGCTGTTACTTAACGTTGATACGGCCGGGATGCAAAAAAAAAAAAACCACACGCCGTTTTTGAGAGTTAGACGCCAGGTCATTTACTTGAACTGCTGATTTCATCCTGATCACAAAATTAAAGCTCAGAGGTTTATCAAAAGCAAGAGGTCCATGAAGGAATCACAATTCCAGGGTCTGCATTTAACAGCAGCCCGGCTTTCAAGAGAGCCTGTCACACACACTCACAAAAAATAGCTATTATCCAAAAGAAAGGGAAAGCAGACTGCAAATTAATACATTGAAGTTTGATTTTTCCAGTAATATCATAAAGCTTGCCTTTGGCATGGATGATCCGATCCTTTTATCTTAACTGCCCTAATTGTCACAGCTGCTGTACTGAATCTATGCTTCTTTTAAGCTTGGATATAAATATAGACATACGTGTGTGTGTGTGTGTGCGCGCACGCGCACATCTTCCATTCACCTGCTTCTTTATAAGCAGTCCTGAAAAAAAAATTTACTATTTCAAGCAGAGAAACAGAAATATTTTAGGACTAGTAATCAGCAATCCAGGGTAGGAGGTGAGGATGGCAGAATGCTACCGGGAATAAGATGTCTGTGCCTTAGTTGGGCTCGTTGTTAAAAGGTTTAAAATCTTCGGTGACAACCTGCTCCTCTGATTTTTGCCATCTTGACCCAAGGATATAGGTGGCCTGTCTAGAGAACCTGCTTTTCCCGCAAATGTCTGTTTACCCAATCTTCCTCGGAATGGCTGATGGTAATGAATCTCCTTCCTCTGGCCCCAAGTGTTGCATTCAGTTATCATCAAGCGCAGGCGTCAAGTAGCGCTCTAATCTTCCACTGATGGATGGAATACTAACCTTTCACAAGATTAGAGACACAAGGTGCTCTGAAGATAATAAAATTCAAATAGGTTTGTTTCAAAGGGCAACTCAATCTTGATTTTCTTCATGGGTCACTTGACAGATCATTTGCCAACGTAAAGTTCCCCCACCCCCTCTTTTGGGTGACTGTGTGTGTGTGTGTGTATCTTTCAAAACCTGCATTCTGAGCAATGCTCTGTTTTAAATTATAAAAACACTAGAGATGGAAACACCAGTCTATTTTTCAGTACCTCTCACTCAAAAAGTGTGTTTCGTCCCATTTACACATTAATTTACAACTTTAAAATGTATTTTTTTATTTAAATGCATATTTAAACTATATTTTAAGATGTTTTCTCTCATTTGCATAAGTATTTTTCTCTTTAAATGTGCACTTCCAGCTCCATTTTCTCTCAAAATATGCATTGTAACATGCACTTTTAGACATTTCTTGAGTTGAAAACTGTTGTTGTGACATTTGGAGTTGTGAAAATTTTAGGAATCTGCTTCTGATACCAACTCTTGCCGATAGGTTTTTGCATTATTGTACCTCCATCACATATCAGAGGGAAAAACCCCTTCCTCATGATGAATCCAGCATTTAACATCCCTTGTTCTGCTACTCATTTTGTTCTTCCAGAGAGTTCAACCAGCGGCGCTGAACTGCCATTTTAATGCAGATATTGTATAGTTGGTTTCAACTGGAAAATTGGATCTTTTCCTAAATATTCCTATAGGTATTTCCTTCTGCATGTCTATTACACCTCAGTGTAATTACATCCATTTTTAATGATATTTCATTAACAATATTTGACAAATCTTAGAAAAAGGATCCCATCTTGTTCTTTCTACTAATATCTCAAAATCTGTCTTTCCTTCACACTTATTGTTGTGTCATCTCATTTAAATGTGTCCTTATGCATAATAGTAAATAAACAGATGGAATCATCTGCTCACCTTCTCATAATTTCCTATCAGCTCCCACTCTTGATATGTTTCTAACCTAGGGGCCAATCCTATGGAAGCATCCACTGACATGAGCAATTTAGGATGCTGCAGAATTTTGGATTAGCCAGCTGATTCCAGTTTCTGCTGACATTAAGTCCCTAAACTCGGCTCAGCCAGATTTTTTAAGACAAATATTTATTATATAACATTTACAACTGTAAATTATAATGGCCATGCCCATTAACTTTGGGGGGCCCTGCCCCTTTCAAATATTTTATGGGAGTGCTGAAGGGACTTTCATCCCTAGGAGTTGGCTCCAATGCTCTTATCCTTTTTCCATAAACATGACTGTTTTTAAGTGTTTCGCTTGACTAAATGAATGTTCTATCATTGGTCTAAAATATTTTTTATCCAGTATCAGTTGCTTGTGCTAACCATCTTAAGCCAGCTACTTCATGATAACTCCAGGTATCTGGGTGGAATCTAGACACATATAAAAAACGCTGTGTAAATACTTAAAAAAAAAAAAAGAAGTTCTGAAAAATATATTGAATTTGTCATAAACTCAATATCACCATCCAGTGTCACATTTGTATAATGCACATAAAACACACTTAAAATGCTATATTTGCAGTTGTATAGCTGAGTCCCTGGTATACCTAGCCCCACCCCATTCTACTTAAGATATTTTCTCTCTTTTCATATAAATGTGTCAATTATCTTTTGCCAATCTCCCACCACTGAGTTTAACTTGGACACCAAAGTATTTTGAAGTATACATAAGATTTTGGGGGAGAAAAAAAACTCTTTTAGCCCAAAAATGGAAACAACAAGAAGTACCGATGAAAGAAGAGTGGCAGGTGAAAATGATGGGACTTTGCAGAACTGGCGAAGCTGATGGGAAAAATCCGAAACCAGCATGATCAAGTATTCCAAAAAGACTGGAGTAAATTTATACAATATTTGAAAGATCATTGTAAGCAATTAACAACACTAGTAGGGCTATCTGAAGACTTGTAATGAGATTTTTTTTTACCTTTCTATACTTATTTAAACTGTGAGGTATTTTGTAATGAGATATATTAGAATTGAAAAATATATAAAATGATGTGACATAAAGGTTATATTTGAAAGCCAAGAGGCGGGAGGAAAGGAAGTTGACAGGCTCTAAAGAGCCAAAGAAATAAAGTGGATAATAATGATGTGATTATATATGTTTAAATGGAAAATTAATAAAAAAAGATTTTTAAAAAAAGATTTTGGGGGAGAACATTCGTTTTGATGGTACTTATTCTTCTGAACAAGGGTTCGATCACATTCCACCCTTTTTCTAAATTTTGCTCTTTCTGATTCTGCAATCTTGCATCTCTCTCTATCATCTATCTATCTACAGTGAGGGAGGGAAATATTTGATCCCCTGCTAAATTTGCCCGTTTGCCCTCTGATGAAGAAATGACCAGTCCATAATTTTCATGGTAGGTTTATTGGAGCTGTCAGAGACAGAATAACAACAGGAAAAACCCCCAGAAACCCAGAAGACAAAAGTCAAAGATTGATGTGCATTATAATGAGTGAAATAAGTATTTGACCCCTTTGCAAAAGATGACTTAGTACTTGGTGGCAAAACCCTTGTTGGCAATTACAGAGGTCAGATGTTTCTTGTACCACCACGTTTGCACACATCTCAGGAGGTATTTTCTCCCACTCCTCTTTGCAGATCCTCTCCAAGTCAGTAAGATTTCAAGAGTGATGTGTAGCTACTCGAACCTTCAGCTCCCTCCAATGATTTTCAATGGGATTATAGGTCTGGAGACTGGCTAGGCCACTCCAGGACCTTAATGTGCTTCTTCTTGAGCCACTCCTTTGTTGCCTTAGCTGTGTGTTTTGGTTATCTATGATGGCACTCAATCTGTCTTAATGCTCTCTCCACCTGCTTCTTCCCTGCCACATGGCAATAGGGTTGGCTTTCCTTTAAATGAAGTGGCTGAGGGAAGAGTGGTTTATTTTAATTTTTTAAAAAAACCACAACAATAGAACCCTTTGAGCTGCCACAACACTCTAAGCTCCTGATGTTTCTAGATTCAGAATGCCCATAGACAAGCCACCACCAGCCACAAAAGATTCAGGGACATTTTACCTATCCCATGACAGTAGCAGAAATCACCATTCTCTCTCACTTGGTAGAGGCTGAGTGGACCCATAAGAGAAGAGCATGATTTTTCAGGACAGTGCTAATTTCAGCACAACAATGAACCATTCAGGTATAAGTCCAGGTGGTGCCAATATGTGATGGTCCATAGAATTCCCCAGTGGCCACCAATGGCCACACATGATTGCTATTAGGCATTTAGATTCCTATTTGGTATTCTTGTCTCATAAAAAATTAAAATAAATAAACTAGAGAAGGAGGGAAATTCCATTTGGTTTGTATTCTTAAGCAACCAATTAATTCACACTCCTGGATTCACACTTCATGGATTGGAACGGATTATTACTTGGATTTCACACTTAGCTGTAATTTGAGATTCACTTTCCAGCTCAGAGAACAAGCCAAAATATGTTCCTGAAGAATGTATTTTAAGATAAGATAGGGTTGGAAATACATACATTGAGGGGGGAAAACAGCATTTAAAGTATATAAAAATATGCACTTAAACATGAATATGCATGTGTGTTGTGTTAAATCACAAATTAATGTGGGGGGAAAATGAAATGGGCTTAGGAATGAACACATGAAAAATTCACATGAGCCAAAAAACTGTTTCCTTGATTTCTAGAATGTACTAGGTACTGTGTATAAATGTGCATTAGAATTTTCTATGCCCCCTAGTCTAATTATCTACCTAAGTATAAAAAATATGTATATACAATTATTTAGGCTATCATCTCTTACTAATTTAAAATAATAAAACAATACAATAAATAGTACATGGGCTGAGGGATGTCCGGAAGTTCCAGTGAAAATGGAAAATGAGGTTATAAATGGCTGGAATTAGCATGCTCATCTGTGGTCAGGAATGGAAATGTGTTGAGCTGATTTTTTAAAATATACAAATGATTAAATGAAGGTAAGTAGTTATGCAACATGCTAAATAACAGACACTGAGACAAACAGCACAGCAGTTGGCAGAAACAGAACTGCAGCAGAATGGAAATAGCACTGTTTGTGATGAATGCAAGTCTGAATGGAAACCGCTGCCTTCTCATAACCCTACATGGGATTGCCACAGAACAATTAACCACCTGTGCTGGGTTGTAGTCACCACCACCTGCCACTTTCCCCTCCTCCTCCATTCACCCCACCAACACATCTAACCTCCTCGGTGCTCACACTGCCTTTTCCTCCTTCCTCCAGCCTGCCACTTCCTTGTAGTTGCTACCAATCCTCTCACCAGTGCTTGAAGTCTGGGCCCAAGCTTGGCCCTCAGAGTCACACTCTGAGCATTAGGTCTTTCTTCAGAGCAAGGCATTGTGGTGAGGCGGCCACAGAGAGTGCCTGTGCCACTGCCACTCTGTCACAATGGTGACAAATCCTGTTTAAACCTTGTTTGCCACCATCACACCAAACCGACAAGAGTACAGGCACACTCTATGGCCACCTCATGATACATCGTTCTGAGGAAGAACTCAGAACCTCTTCCATATTGGGTATGCAGAACCCTTTTGAGACACTGACTGCTGCATCCCTGCAGCAGCGGTGGCAGAACTTCACCATGAGTGGATGGACAAATACAACAACAAACAACAAACAAACAACAAACAAAATAATAATAATAATAATAATAATAATAATAATATATTATTATTATTATTATTATTATTATTATTATTATTATTATTATTATTAATACCTCGCCTATCTGGCTGGGTTTCCCCAGCCATTCTGGGCGGCTCCCAACAGAGTATTAAAAACATGATGAAACATCACACATTAAAAACTTCCCTAAACGGGGCTGCCTTCAGATGTCTTCTAAAAGTCAGGTACAGTGATACCTCACAAGACGAATGCCTCGCTAGACGAAAGGCATTTGCCAACAAAAGGGTGACTCGCAAGACGAAGTTTCCTATGGCCATAACTCGCAAAACGAAAATGTTTTGCGATTCCCCCCCGTCAAACCGTGATTCCTCCGACTGTGCTTCGCTAGATGAAATTTCCACTATACGACAACACTCGCGGAACAAATTAATTTCGTCTTGCGAGGCACCACTGTAGTTGTTTATTTCTTTGACATCTGATGGGAGGGCATTTCACAGGGTGGGTGCCACTACCGAGAAGGCCCTCGGAGCTGGACCTCAGTGTCCAGGCTGAACAATGGGGGTGGAGACGCTCCTTCAGGTATACTGGCCCAAGGCCATTTAGGGCTTTAAAGGTCAGCACCAACACTTTGAATTGTGCTTGGAAACATACTGGGAGCCAATGTAGGTCTTTCAGGACCGGTGTTATATGATCTCGATGGCCGCTCCCACTCACCAGTTTAGCTGCTGCATTCTGGAGATAAACTAGAGCACCCAGTCAGCAGCAATAACAGCCTCAGTGGGTGGGTGGATAAGACAAGCTGGCTGGCCCATGGGATGGGAGATACAACCCACCACCCTTTGTCGTCTAAGTCTCCATCAGTGCTACCCTGCATATCCAAACTTCAAGAAAGATGGAAATCAGAGTCTAACATCTGGAGAACCACAGGCTCCCAACCCTCACTTTGAAGGAAGAATTTTCAAGGTGCTTGTTCCTTAACATAACTTTTCACTATCTAAATCATTTAAGAAGGGTTGCAGTTTCTCCATTCAGCCCTAAGTTATATTATTTTGTCAATAGTTAGAGAATTAACAGATTTCTCCCCCTTCCCCCTGAAAAAAGTGGGAAATAGCTGCACATTGGAGCATCAGCAATCTCAAATGGATTGGCCACCTTTTCAAAACTGCTAAGCAAGCATCAAAATCCACCCTCCTAGACAGTTGTGTGGAGAAAAAAATATATATATCCAGAAAACATGAAATCATTGTTTCTGGCACACAATGGTGGCATATTTATGAGGTGTTACAAGATGTGAATTCATTTGTACAGCTATGACAACTTGAGAAGCATACTTTTGATACTGCTGATAAAATTCTACACATATTTTTCAAGCTCCATGGAATAAGAGGGGACATCCCATTAACAATTAGGGCTTGGGAGAATTTCTGTTGAAAAATCTTCACACGGATAAAGTATATCGCTCAAGGGTAAACATCTGCTACAGTGCTTGACATATGTGCTTGGCTGGACAGTGGAATTTTAGAAACTTGGGTGTTCATGAAGCATTATTAAGCCAAATTATTTGTGAAATCTAAAGTCATTACCTCTGGGGGGGAATTTGAATTTCTATAAAACACTGAGCCAGCTGGTACACAACTTTATTTCCCGAAATATAAAACCTGCTACAAGCATATTTTACTGTGTGGCTTTAGGGGGGTTTTCCATATTGATTGTCCCACTTGGCATTCAATCACCCGAACCTCAAAAAGTTCAGGTAGACATCTTCATTCTTATCTTCCTTCCACTGAAATATACACTATAGCACATGTTTCAAACTATTCAGAAACTGGTATTTTCCTTCACTATGAAGGGTGTTTGAAAGCCACAAGTGCTAATTGTTCTTTATATAGAGACTTTAGTCTCATACAAACAACCAGTCTTTTAGTGTACTGATGCTATTTTACATCTACACATTCAGCAAAACCATGTTGGTGGTACTGTTTCATTCTGCTGGCACTATGTGAATGCAAAAGATTCTCACTGCATGATTAGCATGATTAAAGCATGTAAAAGTATGAGAGTCAAGGATAAAACTATTGGGGCAAAATTGTCATCTCAATCCAGCTCTAACCCCATGTACTCATGCATAAGTGGGTAGGGATATGGATCCAAATGCATGCCCCATTTGAGGCACTCAGTGCAGTGCAAAAGGCTGATGTCCCCATTTGAATGCACATCTGGATATAGATTGCAATGGTTCATGCTACATTAGTTTCCACTGATTCTGCATTCATCTATGCACCTGGATGTGCATCCCCATCCATATTCTGCTTCAACAAGTAGAGAACTGAAGGGATTTAGTGGGCCCAAATTCTGAAGTGAAGTCTCCTGAATGTGTATATTGGAATGTGGTCCTCCTTCAGAACCTGGATTCCAATGGATTTTACCAGCTTTTCAGAAGGCTATCTTTAATCCCCCCTTTTTTTTAAAAAAGAGGTAATAGCTATGGCTAAGCCGTGCTTCTATGTGCAATAGGGCCACAAATTCCCCTGAAAGTGATATGTTATTCCTCCTAGGGATATGACATAGAACAGGGATGTCCATCCGGTTGACCACAATCAACAGGTCGATTCCCGTGTGATCGGTGTCAATTGGTGTCAATCATGGGATCCCTCTCTATTTGCAGAAGTGAAAAGCAATACAAGGGAATTCCCCGCCCCCCCTGCCCCTGTGTTAGTCCGTCGTGTCAAATGGGTTAGAAAATGGAAGTAGTCGTCAGGGCTGCGCCGTTGTTTTAGGTGAGCGATTTCCCTCTCATAAAAAAGGACAGCTTTGGATTCCCCCCCAAAAGCCCAACAAGTTTGGCTCCCCCAAAAAAGGTCAACAAGTTTGGCTTCGCCTCCCCTAAAAAAAGTCAACAACTTTGGTCCCCCCCCCCTTCATGGGTCGATCACTTCCAGAATTGTTACACTGGGAGTAGTTCACAGTCTCTTGTGAGTTGGACATGCCTGGTATAGAATATACTTTTTACATATTTGCAAAAGCAACATGGACTGAACTTAGACTGCTCTCTCAGCTAGTCAACTAGGCAACTTGGATTGTCATTAACTGGCTTAAGCAATGGGAATAGGTTCTCTCTTCCTGAATACCCATCCATTAAAGGTAAAGGGTAAAGGGACCCCTGACCATTAGGTGCAGTCACGGACGACTCTGGGGTTGCGGTGCTCATCTCACATTACTGGCCGAAGGAGCCCGTGTACAGCTTCTGGGACATGTGGCCAGCATGACTAAGCCACTTCTGGTGAACCAGAGCAGCACACGGAAACGGCATTTACGTTCCTGCTGGAGTGGTACCTATATATCTACTTGCACTTTGACGTGCTTTTGAACTGCTAGGTTGGCAGGAGCAGGGACCGAGCAACGGGAGCTCACCCCGTCGCGGGGATTCGAAACGCCGACTTTCTGACCAGCAAGCCTTAGGCTCTGTGGTTTAGACCACAGCGCCACCTGCGTCCCTTTACTGAACATTTATTTCTTTCCCCCCAGAAATTTTTATTAAAGTTTTCACAATACAATAAGATTATATCTAGAACAAATGAAATCAGATAGAGAGAGAGAGAACAAAAGAAAAGTCAGGAAGGCAAGAGAGGAGAAATGAAGAAAAGAGAGAAGAAAGACAATACAAATAATAAAACACACGCAAACATATATCCCTCTATTCTAATTATATCTTAATCTTCAATCCATATACAAAGAAGCGAATCTCCGAAGCTTTCACCTGAGAAGTATATACCTTTCCTCAGTCTCACACTCTTGCCACAAAGGCTTTCGACCATAACCTCTCTGTAGGTAACTTCTTTTACGCAAACAACATTAATAGAGCAGTATGAGAAATGAACAATCATAAAAAAACAAAGAAAATGAAAAAGGAATAGGAAGATTTAAAGAGAAAAGAAACTTCTTCTTCCCTGTCTGCCAATCATTGGTATATTAATTATTCATATCACTGAACATTTCTGAATCATTCCACAAAGAGCTGGCAAAATCACCAAATGGAGGAACATGTTTTGCAGGGAGTGAGAATGTTTGAAATTCACCCATTTCAGCTCAGAGCTAGCTAGAACTAAACAAAACCGAGCAAAGACAGGCCAGGGAGTCACTATACTTCTTTTGAAGCCCAAGTGCAATGGTCAAAATATATACCATAATTTTCCGTGTATAAGACTAGGTTTTTTCCCCTTCAAATATCATGTTAAAAACTGGGGCTCGTCATATACATGGATAGTGCATTGTGGAGACGTGGGATTGGTTGCTGCCGTGAGTCAGAGATTGTTATTGGTGGCTGCA
This sequence comes from Lacerta agilis, assembly GCF_009819535.1. Lineage (NCBI taxonomy): Eukaryota > Metazoa > Chordata > Lepidosauria > Squamata > Lacertidae > Lacerta > Lacerta agilis. The sequence goes on along the minus strand of NC_046315.1, from coordinate 88,948,728 downwards.
GCAAGGGCTGGTGTTGATTGGCTGTCGCTGCGGCAATTGGGCGGCCGATTTGCTGCCTTTGTTGGTGAGGGGACAGAGGATAGGTGGCTTTTGGGCCGCCACCCCCCAAGAAAGCTCAACAGCTATGGACAATTCTTCCCCCAAAAAGCTCATCAACTCTGGTCAATCTATGCCTCCCTTTTCTTAATTTTGAGTCTCCAAAAATAGGGGGCTTCTTATACACCAGGGGGAGGGGGGATATTATACATGCAAAAGCACGGTAAGCTCTTTCCTTGGTTTATAACAGATAGAGCCCAAAGGGAATAGCCTGCTTGAATTCCTTGTCACGACCACAAGTTACCTTTTTGAGTCAACCACAACCTTTACAAAATTCACCGGAATGCAGGCATCTAAAACGAAAGCTTGTGCTCATGCTGCACCATTCATTTGTTCGTTTTATTCATTTGCCACTTTTCAAACAATGGAGTGCACTTCAAATGAACACTACAACAAACTATTTCACAATAAGAGCAAAATAATAATGTCACATTAAATATAAATTTAATAAATAAATAAATAAACGTACAGTATCAATTTAATAAAACAAATAACATAAAGAAACATAGTAACCTAATAATTCCATGACATCACAAAACACAGCAAAACAATAACATGCTGGACTAGACAGAGAGCCCATTTGCCATGCATGTATCATATGTGGGTGGTCCAATAACAGTGCCAAGCAAGGGCAAAGCGGTTGTGTGAATTGGTTTTTTTTAAGAATCACGGATTTGGAATACGAAACAGAACACCAGCTTTTTCTTAAGCTTCCAAAATCTATTTCCCAGCTGTGCTGCTTCTGTTGTTGTTGTTGTTCAGTCGTTCAGTCGTGTCCGACTCTTCGTGACCCCATGGACCAGAGCACGCCAGGCACGCCTATCCTTCACTGCCTCCCGCAGTTTGGCCAAACTCATGTTAGTAGCTTCGAGAACACTGTCCAACCAGCTCATCCTCTGTCGTCCCCTTCTCCTTGTGCCCTCCATCTTTCCCAACATCAGGGTCTTTTCCAGAGAGTCTTCTCTTCTCATGAGGTGGCCAAAGTACTGGAGCCTCAACTTCAGGATCTGTCCTTCTAGCGAGCACTCAGGGCCAATTTCCTTGAGAATGGATAGGTTTGATCTTCTTGCAGTCCATGGGACTCTCAAGAGTCTCCTCCAGCACCATAATTCAAAAGCATCAATTCTTCGGCGATCAGCCTTCTTGATGGTCCAGCTCTCACTTCCGTAAATTACTACTGGGAAAACCATAGCTTTAACTATACGGACCTTTGTCAGCAAGGTGATGTCTTTGCTTTTTAAGATGCTGTCTAGGTTTGTCATTGCTTTTCTCCCAAGAAGCAGGCGTCTTCTAATTTCGTGACTGCTGTCACCATCTGCAGTGATCATGGAACCCAAGAAAGTGAAATCTCTCACTGCCTCCATTTCTTCCCCTTCTATTTGCCAGGAGGTGATGGGACCAGTGGCCATGATCTCAGTTTTTTTGATGTTGAGCTTCAGACCATATTTTGCGCTTTCCTCTTTCACCCTCATTAAAAGGTTCTTCAATTCCTCCTCACTTTCTGCCATCAAGGTTGTATCATCAGCATATCTGAGGTTGTTGATATTTTTTCCGGCAATCTTAATTCCGGTTTGGGATTCATCCAGTCCAGCCTTTCGCATGATGAATTCTGCATATAAGTTAAATAAGCAGGGAGACAATATACAGCCTTGTCGTGCTCCTTTCCCAATTTTGAACCAATCAGTTATTCCGTATCCAGTTCTAACTGTAGCTTCTTGTCCCACATACAGATTTCTCAGGAGACGGATGAGGTGATCAGGCACTCCCATTTCTTTAAGAACTTGCCATAGTTTGCTGTGGTCGACACAGTCAAATGCTTTTGCGTAGTCAATGAAGCAGAAGTAGATGTTTTTCTGGAACTCTCTAGCTTTCTCCATAATCCAGCGCATGTTTGCAATTTGGTCTCTGGTTCCTCTGCCCCTTCGAAATCCGCTTGCACTTCTGGGAGTTCTCGGTCCACATACTGCTTAAGCCTGCCTTGTAGAATTTTAAGCATAACCTTGCTAGCGTGTGAAATGAGTGCAATTGTGCGGTAGTTAGAGCATTCTTTGGCACTGCCCTTCTTTGTTTTACAAATTTGTTTTACAAATGTGATTAATAAATAAATAAATGTAAAAAAAAACAAGCCTGCAAACGTAATAACATTTTAAAGGTTGAATCATACTCTAGTTGCAGGAAAAAAAGTATCCACCAGCATTTAATTATTGAAGGTGCTCAATTGTCACTAATATTGTGACTTAATTCATTTAGGACTAAAGTACGTCTGAGCGGTGAGCTTTGTTGATACTGCACGGCATCTTTACATTTGCTCATTTAATAAAAAAAAAAGTTGACAGTTGAGAGAGGGAATGCTGAAGCCCATTTCCATTCTTTAATTGCTACACAATGCACTACCAAATGATTAAAAATATAAATCAAAAGTTTTCCAAAAACACGAGGCTCCCAGTCACTTTAATGGGCTTCTTTGCATTACCAAGATGTTTATTATACACTCATTTACAAAACAATGAGCTCTTGCTGTTTATGAAAGTTTAATCTCTTACCCGTTTATTGCTTTAATATATCTCACATTGGTAAGTTCTACTTTTAAATGAAACCCATGATTGTGGTATGTGGATTCTATTTTATACATAGACTACCAACAGAATGAGTAACATCATAACTGTATTCATCTATGAAGCAATTAAAATTGGGGTAATTGCTTCTGCTTCATTCACATCTGCATATAAAGTAATGGAATTAATATTTTATCATTTTGGCAGTGCCTTTTTGTTAGTAGAATATTTCCACTACATCCATTTCTCATTGGCCCTGGGCAATTGGACAAACCTTTGGGAAAGTTCAATTGATTTTTTAAATCTTATTTTAAGTAAAAAAAAAATGCATGATACAAATTTACAAGTGGATTGTTTCATGAAGCCCTGAGACAAAAAGTCAGTTTTGAAACCCAGGATTTTGCAACACACACACACACACACACACACGCACGCACACACACACACACAGAGAGAGAGAGAGAGAGAGAGAGAGAGAGAGAGAGATTTACTCCCACTATTAAAAAAACTGGCAATGATCTAGCCAAAGTTGTTGAGGTTTTTTTTCGGGGGGGGGGGTTGACCAGGGATGCCCAGCAATCAACCGATAGATCACAATTGACCTTTTGGACATGCCTGATATATAGGATAACCAATTCACACAGGAATCCTATCCCAGATGTGGGGAGGAGGAGCAACTACCCTGCTCGCCAGCATAACTCCATAGGATCAGACCAAGCAATAAAAGTTAATTGGATTCTAGGGCACTTTCAGGCACGAAAGTAGACAGTCTAAAACAGTTCAGCCCAGACACTGAGGTCCAGCGCCGAGGGCCTTCTGGTGGTTCCCTCACTGCGAGATGTGAGGTTACGGGGAACCAGGCAGAGGGCCTTCTCTGTAGTGGAACCCACCCTTTGGAATGCCCTCCCATCAGATGTCAAGGAAATAAACAACCATCTGATTCTTAGAAGACATCTGAAGGCAGCCCTGTTTGGGGAAGTTTTTAATGTTTGATGCTTTATCGTGTTTTTAATATTCTGTTGGGAGCTGCCCAGAGTGGCCGGTGAAACCCAGCCAGATGGGCGGGGTATAAATATTATTATTATTATTATTATTATTATTATTATTAATTCACTGCAACTAGAGCTGGTGCAAGGGTTTGGGGTAATCCTCTTTCCCATTAACTCCCATTAATGACTATACAAGCACCAAGAGCTGCTGAAGTTTCAAGTCAATTTTGTGGGTATACTGGCAGAATGAGGGGGCTTTGGATTCTGTGCATCCATAACTACCCTTGACATGCCCCTGCAATGTACCTTTTGGCACCCATCACTGGAGGCACCCCACTGTCAGAGCATCTGTGACAATGGAGGTTTCTTCCAGCAGCACCGATGTCTTCCTACCTGAAGACTTCTCTCTCCACTAGCAGAGTGGCAACTAACACCATTTCCTAAGGCTCCTCAGACAGCCTTCCAACTGACTGTAGGATTGCAGACCCACGCCAGTAAACAAATCACATTGTTTGCAGAATACACCATTGAGACAGCCATTGAAACAACTAAACAAAGTTAGGAAGACCTAACTAAATTGTTTTCAAGTAGTTAAATTTCATTTTTGCCATGCTCTATTCCCCCCATCCCCCACAATAGGAGCTTTTTCCATGATGGTATGTTGAAAGTGATAGAGTTTTGAAACTAAGTAGAGAGGTCAGGACTGTGTGTGTGTGTGTGAGAGAGAGAGAGAGAGAGAGAGCACTTGTCAGGGACTGGGCAGAAGAGGAATGGTGGAGACCGCCTCCCCATCCTGACCCTTCCATGGAGGAGAAAGAGGAAGACAGTATAGATTTACAACAGGGGTTTGAGGGAAGTTGCAGTTCAGAGGCAGATGAGGGGGGAAGCTGGGAAATCATGGGAGAGCCAGAACAACACCCAGCTAATTGTCATTAGAAAGCATTGCAAACCCTCCATCTCCCAGAACCTGGCGAGCCTTAAAAGTAGGAGAGCAAAGAGCTCAAAGACAGAGCAGCACCCATAGAAGTGATGAATGAGGAAGTGGGAGAGATGGGGGTGGGGGTGGAGATTCACTCTTGACAACACCATTATCCAAGAGGCTGGGTTCTATAGCCTCTCTCTGTAAAGATTGAAATGAAAAAGGACGGTAAGAAACTTCCCCTTGTCTTTATACTTTCCTGGGCAACCACCCGCGAGCCACAGAAGAAGAAGAAGAAGAAGAAGAAGAAGAAGAAGAAGAAGAAGAAGAAGAAGAAGAAGAAGAGTTTGGATTTGATACCCCGCTTTTCACTACCCAAAGGAGTCTCAAAGCGGCTAACATTCTCCTTTCCCTTCCTCCCCCACAACAAACACTCTGTGAGGTGAGTGGGGCTGAGAGACTTCAGAGAAGTGTGACTAGCCCAAGATCACCCAGCAGCTGCATGTGGAGGAGTGGAGACACGAACCTGGTTCCCAGATTACAAGTCTACTGCTCTTAACCACTACACCACACTGACAGCATCCTGACAGTGATGGGTTGCAGTGGCTGTGAAAATGTAAGACCTGTATGCATGGAAGTAAGTTCCATAGAGTCTTTATTGTTCATAAATGTTTTTTTTTTTAAATGCAGAACCTATAGCTCAACCAAAAGTACAACTCCGATGTGGAAGATTATACACAACCTCTTCTTCCCAGGCTCAGCAGTGTTAGGTTCCTTACATCCTTCACTAACCACCTTCAACCATCACCCAAAGACACATATCCCACTTTAGCCTCACCTGTGTAACTTCTCCAGGCAGGACTTAACAACTTCAGAATGTTCATTTCACTTTCTCCCTTGCCCCTGACCCTCAAAATGCCTCTCTGTCCTACTGCTGGTCATATAACCCATTTTGGGCCCACTCTTGCATTATTCAACTATGGGGGAAGCACATCTGTGTGCCTGCACACCTAAAAGTATAAAACCACCGAGGGAGCTGATGATACCTCCTGCATACTGGTGGAGAGCTGCAACATTACAAGGATGCCATGTATGCTCAACTTCCACAAGTGGTAAAATGTTCTAGGCGGAGTGGTTGCTTAGACTTGGCTTCCCATGAGGGAGATATCATGGCAGAATTAAGATGTTCAGTATCACCCAGGGATGGCCTGTCCCATTTCTGCTGCCTAAGGGGAAATGGAAGGTATTGCCCCCACTACCCCACTGCTAAAGGGACACGGGTGGTGCTGTGGTCTAAACCACTGAGCCTCTTGGGCTTGCCGATCAGAAGGTTGGCGGTTTGAATCCCTGCAACAGGGGGAGCTCCCGTCGCTCCTGCCAACCTAGCAGTTCGAAAGTACGCCAGTGCAAGTAGACAAATAGGTACCACTGCGGCGGGAAGGTAAATGGCGTTTCCATGCGCTCTGGCTTCCGTCATGGTGCCCTGTTGCACCAGAAGTGGTTAAGTCATGCTGGCCACATGACCCGGAAAGCTGTCTGTGGACAAATGCGGCTTCCCTTGGCCTGAAATTGAGATGGGCGCTGCAACCCCATAGTCGCCATTGACTGGACTTAACCATCCAGGGGTCTTTTACCTTTTTTTCCCTACTGCCAAAGCATCGCTTACCAAGGTCATATGGTGGCTTCTAGTGACATTTTGCTGGAATCTGATGCCACTTCTCCAGCAGGGGATTCCACCCGTGGCATTCCGGCTTGCTATGTTTTGAACAAAGCAATGCGTTTTTCAATCTAAAGAGCCACTGATCAGGCCATTAAGTCCTGAGTCCAAAATTTCCTGACTCCACCACTCTATGGAGAGGCAGAACCTAACACTGAGAAAACTATTAGCCAACAGTGAAACTTTGAAATATTTTCTGATTCACTGTTCTTTGGAAAGTCTTTGCTGTGTGCAAAACTAGGTTGGAGGCTTAATCACCCATCCCATTTTACATCTGCTGTGGGGTTCAACTCTTCTCAGTGCCCTACATTTTTTTAAAAAAACGCATTAACATTTAAAAATATGCCTGGTTCAAAGCTGCATGTGGGTAGTGAAGTGTACTCCAAAATTCTGACTGATCCATTTTTTTTAATAGCCTGGGCCATTTTTCTTAATCCATCATTATCAAAGGCACTTAAAATATTTATAGTTGGTTGATTATTACATTTTTATGGAGTTCTTAACCTCTGATCAGGCTCTCTTCCTTTCTTGCTCTAAATGTTTATTTCCCTACTACAGCTCTGCTAAGTCGTCTCTGGAGATACACCTAATGAGTTTAATAGGGAGGTGCACTTTGCTAAGCTTCTTTAAATGATCTTTGTAAAAGCTTTCGTGTTGCATTGATTGTCTTGTAATCTGGTCACATCCTGCTCTTTGGTCTATTTCATTTATGGTGAAATATATCTACAGTCTCTTGGGCCAACAGAGACTCAACATAAAAGTAGCTACAGGCTGGGCTGGCTAAGCAAAAGACATTTGTGCCTTCCTTAAAATGGACACACTGACAGGAGGTTGCAAGCTTTTCGGTGAGTTCTTATGGGTTTAGCCCATTGAAAAGGGATGTGGGGGGCCTTTCACCTAACTGAGTGATGGGTGGACTCTGAAGACTAGGGATGGGGAACAAGTTCGATTCACTTCACATTTAAAGGTGAATCTACCAAATTTGCATTTCCTGAAACAATACATGAACTGAAGCATAGATATCCTTCAGAATCTGCACTGGTCTGAATTTTTGTTGAAGTTTCTTGAACTTTTTGACAAAGTTTTCCAACCAAACTGTGTTTGAAATGCACATACTAGGGGAGCATGTGCATAGAACCGAATATATTAGTGAAAATAACATACAGAAAAGCATGCTGGGGGAAACTGGTGGCACAAATGTGTACATTAGTCGCAACTGCATACAAAAAAAAATGTGATTAGGAGAAATTCCCACTTAGTTGCTGCTGAAATTTCATGAGGATTTTTCTTTTAATTTGCAATGTAGCGAACCAAGTTTCAGATTGGGAAAAATTGGAGGCTGAGATTCTTCTATCCCCACTCAATACTCTTGCCCAAGAAGTATAGATGTGGCCCTACCATCAGTTGGAAACACTGATACCCCTTTCATATGCTCTCCAGATTAAATATAGGAAATATATTCTGTAAAACCAAAGCTGGACCCTTGCCAAATGCTTATTTTAAGTGGGAACCATAATTTGTAGAGAAACTGAGCTATCTCTCAACTCTTTTGCATCCAAGAAAGAGCTTCTACGCTTCCTTACAATAGCCAACTATCCATGCCGCCCTCACTTTTGCCATCAAGGCTGGTCCACCCATTAGGTGGGGTGAAACATCTGAGCTGAAGCTCCACAAAGGCCTCATCTGCCACACTGCCTTTGCCCCTGTTGTGCAGAGCACACAAGATCTCACTGGAAATTGATGCTGATCCTGATGGCGCTTCTCTGTCACCACAAAGGTGGTAGGCTGGACAGTGCAAGAAGTAGTAACAGGCAGGGTGGAACTTCCTGTTTTGCTTCAAGTGGTGAAATGGGACACTCCACCTGTGCTCTCCATATTCAGGCTTACCCTCCTGACTTTATGTCCTACTCCTTGTGTAGCTCGAATCCAGGGGTCATTTACATCTTGAGTTTCCCCTGTTGAGTTTAGCTCTCCCTTTTATTCCACTGTTGAGTTGAGTTCTTCCACCTTTGCCTGTTCCTTCCTCACTCTCTTCATTTTCCATACAGAAAATGTACAAGGAGCCAGTGTGGTGTAGTGGTTAAGAGCGGTAGACTTGTAATATGGTGAACCGGGTTCCCTTCCCCGCTCTTCCACATGCAGCTGCTGGGTGACCTTGGGCTAGTCACACTTCTCTGAAGTCTCTCAGCCTCACTCACCTCACAGAGTGTTTGTTGTGGGGGAGGAAGGCAAAGGAGAATGTTAGCTGCTTTGAGACTCCTTAGGGTAGTGATAAAGTGGGATATCAAATCCAAACTCTTCATACAACTAACCTGAAAAACTTCTGGTCCAAGCTCCCCTTGTCTGTGTAGTAATTGCCTGTATTTGTACCCACTTTTCATAGATATAAACTGTCTCCTAATTGTAATAAATATATATTTGCTCTTTGCACACAGTAGTCTGTGGTCAGTAGTTAATTTCCCCCTGGTATTTATAGTGCAATCTACCCATGACAGACCATGATTCCGACTGCAAGATTTTTAGAAATACCCCATTGGTGACACATGTATCTTGCATGTCTGGATGAGTGATCAGGAACATGTAATAACAAAATGAGCTCTACAATGGTCACTGTGCACAAATTTATAGTTGTAGGTTAACTGGACTGTGCAAAGTAATTTAGCATTCGCTTTCACATGAGTAAAAAATATTTCTAAACAGTATTGCATTATCTGATTTAAGTTTGTAGCTGTGTTAGCCTGCAGTTCTTTGTTTTAAAACAAAGCAGAAGACTTGGTCTTCATAGCATATTTTTTAAAAAACTTACTTTAGAGTGTGACCTTTTATAGACTTCAATTGAAAGAAAACCTTGAAACTATTGCTATCTTTGATTTTTCATTGCACAATGAGTTTTTGTAACCTTGAGAATTGATTATCATAATGTGCTCTACAACGGTGAATATTACAGACATATTACACCATTGTACTGTACCAGGTTCTAAATAGCTTTATATACCACAGAAATCTCCCATTACTCTATGCCCTGTTATAGCTTGGTGAAATGAGACCTATTGGTGGAGAGCATTCACGTATCAAATACACTCACAGCAAGGGCGTGTAGGCAGTTTTTTTTTTAATACCATTCCTCTCAGAGCCCACCAAGGCCCAATCCTGCACATGGCTGTGTACATAAGAAGAAGAAGAAGAGTTTGGATTTGATATCCCACTTTATCACTACCCTAAGGAGTCTCAAAGTGGCTAACATTCTCCTTTCCCTTCCTCCCCCACAACAAACACTCTGTGAGGTGAGTGGGGCTGAGAGACCTCAAAGAAGTGTGACTAGCCCAAGGTCACCCAGCAGCTGCATGTGGAGGAGCGGAGACTCGAACCCGGTTCACCAGATTACGAGTCTACCGCTCTTAACCACTACACCACACAGCAGAAAGCAACAGTGTTACATGAGTAGGAATGAATCTGCCAATATTCATTTATCTCAGTTTCTCTTTCTCCCCAGTCATAAAACATTTCTCCAGACTTGGACGTGATACTTACATTTTTGTAAAGCACTTTCCCATAATATAAATGCAATTCAAAAAGTTATTTTAGCTAATATGTGCATCTTTATGCACACTTCACCCTAGTCTATGCATTTATTTTTACACATTAATCGACTGGAGAAGTGCATTGCAAAATTTGGGATTCGGCGGTGAAAATTTTGAAGGATGTCTGTGTTTCGGTTCTTGTATTGTTTCAGGAAGCGTGAATTAAGAAAATTCACCTTTAATGATACTGAATTGAATTACCCTCCCCCTCCCTGTGTATGAGCAAATAAGCAAATGACTCTTGCATCCTTTCCACTTGCTTCTGAGTTAGCTATGAAGTGGAGAGACATAAGTTCACTCTTCGCACAAAATAATTGGTATGGTTAAAAGAGTATTATGAGTTCCTTGTGCAGTGTTTATGTTTGTATCCTGGTAATGTATCAAAAAGTGATAAATGTTCTCCTAGGGAGGAAATGTAATTCTTTCTTTTTTTCCAAAAAATAAACGAGGAAGGCTTTATGTAGCAGTATATCTTTCATATGTTCCCCCTGTCTACAGATGTGTTATATTAATCTTTTTTAAATGTAGTGATGCACCTAGAGCCTAAAGGGCAGAGGGTGGAATAAATTTTAATAACTAAAATAAACTTGGAGCACAATTTTTTAAATCTATGCCTCTTGTTTTCTAGTAAGTGAATCTTATACCATTATATGTCTTCTGGAGTAAATTTCTTGCTGATTGTTATCTGCACTGACATTAAAAAAGAAAAGAAAAGAAAAGTGCATTTGAAAAAGACATTGCCTGAGATAGAAAAGAAATATGGGATATGATGGAGTCCAATTTTCCAGCTCGATGTTCATGCTGATACAAGACATTTTTGTATGCACTGTGAACTTGCCTTCCTCTATTTTTACAAACCATATTTCACACACTTTTGTTTACAGATAAAGTAATTCAGAAAATGCAATTTCTTTCTTAGGTCACAGGGCACAAGTGATTGCAGTGAACCAAAAAAAAAATGTAGTTTTGCAAACCTCATAATTCACTAACTGCTCTCTTCAGATTTATTGTGCACAAACTTTCTAATGGTTGTGCATCATTGTCTTATTTGTCCAAATCTCCTTCTTCGTGATCCTCCCCTCGCATTGCTGATTTCTTAATCTCTCTGGCTCCACCCTAGCCATGCAGGCTGCTTTGCAAATAAGCCATGCTCAGCACATCTGAAATATGAGGGGGCCGTTTCTCTCATTGCTATCCATATATGCTTACTTCCCGGTCTCACTCACCTTCCTGTTCAAGAGTGATTAACAAAACATCACAATTAGTGGAATTGTTATAGCCTTCTCTTTAAGCAAAGGAGTTCTTGCCCATGAAAACCCTTCAAAATAATCACTCTATAGCAAATAAAACAAAAATTAGCTTGCCAATCTGCGCTATCAAAGAACAACAGAAGCCACCTATGCTTTCCTTACAGGAGGAAGTTAGAATTGGCCCCTTAGTGCTGATCCATCTGCCTCATCCAATACCACGTACCAAAGTGGAATAACCAGGGTTTTACATCACACAGGGAGTCTACATGAGTAGAAGCTGGTCTATTGGCATAGTGTGGGTTGCCAGCACCCGGGCCATGCAGAGGGATGGATGAGAGGGAGGGAAAAGGATGGAATGCGCATGCACAATTCAACTGCCTAATGACGTCCACATCACTCAGGAGACTGCAGACACAGGGATAAGAAAATAAGAACTGATCCACTGTCTGGAGAGGTCAGTTCTTGGTTCACATGGAGAAGCCGTTTTCAACAGAGCCCAGTGATGGAAGTGCACAGCTGTACTGAACCAGCACTGGGTGTTGAAATTGTGCACCTGGGGCAACCACCCCTGTTTACCCGGGGCAACCACCCCTGTGCACCCACATGCTACACCACTGAGTAGGTCCTATGCTTCAGGCTGTCACACACTCCCAACTTGCATGGGGACGGAGGGTGGAGCTAGCATACTTGTTCCCATGCTCACCCATGTTTAGTTTCCTGATGCTCCTGAAAGAAGAAAGTAAACCTTCTGCATGTTGCACAATGATGGTGGCCCCAAAATCTACATTAATGCAGAATTGCAAAACTCTTTCCCTTGAATTCTACAATAACAAGAAATCCAAAGTCTAACCGGTCCCATGGGTTTAACAGAACACTAAGATCTTCCATCATGCATTTTCGTTTGCTCTGCATCTCATGTTATAGGGCTGGCATTAAAAGGCAAAACATTAATCTCACAATTGCTTTATATATTCCCAAAAAAGAGGACGTGTAAGGAGGAAAGACATAAGGTGGCAGGCAAGAGTTATGCCACATTATCCTTTCAAATTGCTCTTGAAGAAGGTTAGGAAGAGGAATATGTCCTTAACACGAGTCAACAATGATGCAGCCACAAAAACATAATGCTCTTCTGGGCTGCATTAACAGAATTATAGTGTCCAGATCAAGGGAAGTAATAGTACCAGTTTATTCTGCCTTGGTCTGACCACACCTGGGATACCGTGTCCAATTTTGGGCACCACAATTTAAAAAGGATGTTAAGAAGCTGGAATGTGTGCAGAGGGCAACCAAGATGATCAAGGGTCTGGACACCCAGCCTTATGAGGAACGGTTGAAGGAGCTGGGTATGTTTAGCCTGGAAAAGAGAAGACTGAGAGGAGATATGCTAGCCATCTTCAAATATCTCAAGGGCTGCCACATGGGAGAGGAAACAAGCTTGCTTTGGAGACCCAAACCAATGGTTTCAAGTTACAAGAAAGAAGGTTCCGACTAAACATCAGGGAAAACTTTCTGACAGTAATAGCTATTCAACACTGAAATGGTCTCCCTTGGGAGGTTGTGGACTCTCCTTCCTTGGAGGTTTTTAAGCAGAGGTTGGATGGCTATCTGTCATGGAGGCTTTATAGCTGAGATTCCTGCATTGAAGAGGGTCGGAGTAGATGACCCTTGGGGTCCCTTCCAACTCCACAATTCTAGGATTCATGTGTTTTGATGGGCAACCTTCATTGATGGGGTGTCAGAGCAACCAGTGGGTTTGCAGCCTAGTAGCAATTATGTGCACTGTTGCCTCTATGTACAATTGTGGCTTCCTTACCCCCCAAATGATTGTGATTACGCAAATTACAAGGGACACTGCACAGTCCCCACACGTTGCTGTTTAACTAAAGGTGCTGCCATACCATTTCTGCTGGATTATCTCACTCACAAGCCTGCTGCACAGTCCCATGGTTGATCACAACCACTATACGAACCAGGCCATGGTAAATGAACCAAGATCACACAATATAATTTATGGAGGAATGGAACTTCAAATCCAGATGCTGAGAGTTTGTTAAATAGGAAAAAACTGTTTTTGAAAATGTAGGCTAGATCAGTGTTTTTCAACCACTGTTCCGCGGCACACTAGTGTGCCGCGAGATGTTGCCTGGTGTGCCGTGGGAAAAATTGAAAAATTACTTTATATATAGTCAATATAGGCACAGAGTTAAATTTTTTAACATTTTTTTAACATTTTCTAATGGTGTGTGCCTTGTGATTTTTTTCATGAAACAAGTGTGCCTTTGCCCAAAAAAGGTTGAAAAACACTGGGCTAGATGTCTGCATGTGTGAGACACTCAAACTCAGGACGCCAGGCAGAAACATGCTAGGAGGAAGGCATGCTTGGCAAATCCACACTGTGATCAACTCCTGCCTGGAAACCAATGTCCCCACGGAGGAAGGACATGTGGATCCAGAATTGGCCTCCACAGTCACTTAAAGACTCACTGTTAAAACCATGTTTATGGAAGACAATCTTACTCAGCTACGAGTGATCGCCAAAGAAGAAGATCATTTCTGATGTGCTGGTCAGTGACCGTAATAAAGAATTGATTGGTTGGTTGGTTGGTTGGTTGGTTGATTTCTGAATGCTTAGGCTAAGATGTTATTATGAAATTTGCAAACCCGCCTAAAATATTGTAATTCTGTTTTAAAAAGCAAAACGGTGCCCATGTTTTTACTACTAGAGGCAGCAAGGCAAACCTTAACTGGATTCATGTTATTAATGAGATATTTTAAAAAGGTTATATCTTTATCAGGCTTCAAGTGTATGTGCATTGCTGGACCCTACCAGAGAAGAATGGCAGATCAAATTGTTGGATTATGCCAAAATGGCTAAAATGACCGGAAGAATCAGAAATCATTAAGACCAAATTTTTAATAAGGAATGGGGAAATTTTAGTAGGATAGTAGTTTAAAGGTGAATTTTGGATACAATGGAGAGATAAAATATTTGGATTATTATAAAAGTTGCAGGAGGAAATGATTAACAATGGGAACCACAAAGCGGAGGAGGGAAGTCCAAGAAATTCGTTGGAATCTTGTTTTTATGTTATATGTTGAATATGTGACTGTAAAGTTTTAACCTGAAAAATCAAATAAACAATTTTCTTTTGATAAAAAAATCCATGTGCATTGCTTACTGATGTTAGCTCTGGATTCTTCAAGGAATACAGACCCATTTCCAGCAAAAGTGACTTTTCTTATATTTCAGACACTTAAGATTGTGTAGACACCATACATTTAAATCACATCCTTCCATCCTTTGAAACTACAGTTCCAAATATTATATTGGGGGGGGGGGATGTAGGAAACACAACCATTACTTTATTTCGTAGTGCAAGTATGCCATGAGGGATTCATAATTGACAAAATAACTATGCCTATTTAAGTGTCTTTTCTCCTGGACTATGACCCCTGTCCCAAACCGGAATTAAGATTGCCGGAAAAAATATCAACAACCTCAGATATGCTGATGATACAACCTTGATGGCAGAAAGTGAGGAGGAATTGAAGAACCTTTTAATGAGGGTGAAAGAGGAAAGCGCAAAATATGGTCTGAAGCTCAACATCAAAAAAACTAAGATCATGGCCACTGGTCCCATCACCTCCTGGCAAATAGAAGGGGAAGAAATGGAGGCAGTGAGAGATTTCACTTTCTTGGGTTCCATGATCACTGCAGATGGTGACAGCAGTCACGAAATTAGAAGACGCCTGCTTCTTGGGAGAAAAGCAATGACAAACCTAGACAGCATCTTAAAAAGCAAAGACATCACCTTGCCGACAAAGGTCCGTATAGTTAAAGCTATGGTTTTTCCAGTAGTAATGTACGGAAGTGAGAGCTGGACCATCAAGAAGGCTGATCGCCGAAGAATTGATGCTTTTGAATTATGGTGCTGGAGGAGACTCTTGAGAGTCCCATGGACTGCAAGAAGATCAAACCTATCCATTCTCAAGGAAATCGGCCCTGAGTGCTCACTAGAAGGACAGATCCTGAAGTTGAGGCTCCAGTACTTTGGCCACCTCATGAGAAGAGAAGACTCCTTAGAAAAGACCCTGATGTTGGGAAAGATTGAGGGCACAAGGAGAAGGGGACGACAGAGGATGAGATGGTTGGACAGTATTCTCGAAGCTACTAACATGAGTTTGGCCAAACTGCGGGAGGCAGTGAAGGATAGGCGTGCCTGGCGTGCTCTGGTCCATGGGGTCACGAAGAGTCGGACACGACTGAACGACTGAACAACAACATGACCCCTGTCAGGCACAGGCAGCGTTAAAAAGACAGGTAAATCTTTTGTAGAGGAAATAACATACAGTATATTAAATAAGGGCCATGTCAAACCATCCGTGTTCTCTTAACACCTGCGTTCTGAAATTTGACAGCTAGGAAGGCTTCTGGTCTCTTGCAATGTGTTAAATCACAAAAAGTGATCCCATAATAATGAGTGCAATGTTATTTGGGGATATTTTTTATTTTATTTAGAAAAGCTGTTTGAAGAAGAAGCCAAAATAAATTTGCATAACACTGTTTTGTGGAACCTCCTCTACTGTAGCCTCCATTTAACAATTCCCATTTATATGTAAATGACCAGCCATTTTGCAGGGCAGGAAGAGCTGCTCCATTTACAGCTTTGGGATGCCAATTTTCAGCACACCTGAAACCACTTGACTTGCATTTTCCATAATTCTAGTTGCCATCATTTGCAGATGGCCACAAAGTAGGTGATGAAACTCCAAGGGCACTCTCTCTGCAATTTCACTCTTTTCTCTGCATGCAAATGTGCACTGCCATCAGCAATACTTCAAGTTTATTTAACGCCAATAGCTTGCAACAATGTTATTTCTCGAGTTTTGACTTGATTAGTTCGACCGACAGGGTTTGCCAAAACTGGGATTGGAGTCAAGTCGCACTCAGCTATTGCCTCTTTTATTCTTCTGTGAGGTGAGCCCATTTTATGAGGCTCCAGCTCTCTTTGTTTAACTCAGGAGTGACAAACCTTTCTAAAGTCACCTGGCCACAGGTGGTGTAACAGATCAAGAGGTAAAAGCAGGTGGAGCTACAGATGTCTTACCTTAATAGAGCAATTCTTCAAGTTATTTGTTATTAGATTTACAGGTGAAACTCGAAAAATTAGAATATCATGGAAAAGTTCATTTATGTAAGCAATTGTCTTCATTAGCTACTGGAGTTGAATATATGAGATAGACTCATGACATGCAAAGCGAGATCTGTCAAGCCTTTATTTGCTATAATTATGATGATTATGGCGTACAGCTGATGAAAACCCCAAAGTTGAAATTGTTAATTTGGGGTTCTCATCAGCTGTACGCCATAATCATCACAATTACAACAAATAAAGGCTTGACAAATCTCGCTTTGCATGTCATGAGTCTCATATATTCGTTTCACCTTTTAAGTTGAATTACTGAAAGAAATGAACCTTTCCACGATATTCTAATTTTTCGAGTTTCACCTGTATATACCACTTTTCCTATAAGTAGCTCAAGGTGGCATGCATGGTTCTTTACCTTCCCCCATTGTATCCTCACAAGAACCCCTGGGAGGTAGGTTAGGCTGAGAGACAGTCACCCGGGGAGCTTCATGGCTGCAGCGGCATGACGGGGGGGGGGATGCAAGCGGGGCTGTGGCCCCAATGAGTAGATTTTTGAGGGAGTGCTTTTTGAGGGGCCCACACGCAGGCACCACCAGCATGGCCTGGCCCGGCACTCCTCTCGTGGCATTGGAGGAACCAGCGCTCGTGGAGGCACCTGGTTCATGCCCATCAAATGCTGTGTCAGCTGACCAGGTTCTACCCTGTGCGTGTGGGCAGATGGCTTAGCATGGCTGTGCTTGCCTTCAGGGTGGGGTGGAGTCACTCTAGCAGTGTTGGTGATGAGGTTTGGGGTGCCGCGGTGGGCTCCTTCACCCTCCATGCCCCAACCCCAGCATGTGCACACCCCTCTGACGCCCAGACATGGGGAGCTCACCCTATGCCACTGCATGGCTGAATGGAGATTGGGACCTTGTTTCCCCAGGTCCCAGTCTGACACTCTAACCAGTATACACCACTACATGTATACAAATGGCCAGGGTACAAAATAATAATAATAATAATAATAATAATAATAATAATAATAATAATAATAATTACATACCAGTCAAGAGGTTCCCCCCCACACACTTCTCCTTCCTCCATCCATACAAGACATTTACACTGTTTGAATTACTTCAATATGCTCTACAAGGGGCTACCTTTGAATGTGACCTGGAAACTACAACTAATCCAGAATGCAGTAGCTAGACTGGTGACTGGGAGTGGCTTCCAAGACCATATAACATTCATTCTGAAAGACCTACATTGGCTCCCAATATGTTTCCGAGCACAATTCAAAGAGTTGGTGCTGACCTTTAAAGCCCTAAACAGCCTCGGCCCAATATACCTGAAGGAGCATCTCCACTCCCATCGTCCAGCCCAGACACTGAGGTCCAGCTCCAATGGCCTTCTGGAGGTTCCCTCACTGTGTTGTTGTTTTTTCCAAATAATATTTATTGTATTTTCAAAAAAAAGAAAGAGAAAAATAAACACCTACAAATACACACTAACAACAACAAAAACACAATAGAAAAAAGAAAAACATCAAAAAATAAACACAAAAAGAAAAAATACATCATCATACTAAAAATAACTCCATTTTCTTATCATCTTTTACTGACTTCCTCCTGTTTCCCCTTATTTGCTTCCCTTAGGAATATTACACGTAACTTCCAATTTTAATTTCTCCCATATATTAGGTATTTTAGGTAAAGACATTTTGAAATGTGATAGAAACTTAGTATTATATGCCACAACAGCAGCAAGAGTTGTAATAGCAAAGAACTGGAAATTGGAAGAGCTACCTACTATTGAACAATGGCAGATGAAGTTGATGGAATATATGGAGCCGGCGGAAATGACTGGGAGAATCCGTAACCAGAGAGACGACGTGGTGGAGAAAGAATGGGGAAAATTTAAATTGTATTTTAAAAAGCACTGTAATATTTAAAAGTTTATTTTTATTGGTAAAAGAAGGATAGGCTGTCAATGTATAGGTTGAAGTAAATAATAAGAATTTTAGGAAATTATAAATTTTACAAATAGATTTTGAATTTATGTTAGTGGCAAATAGTTAATAGTCAATAGTTAATAGTTATAAATTTAAATAGTTTTGAATTTTAAGATTGTTAGCATTTTCATATATGGTTCCCTCACTGTGAGAAGTGAGCTTACAGGGAAGCAGGGAAAGGGTCTTCTCAGTAGTGGTGCCTGCCCTGTGGAATGCCCTCCCATCAGATGTCAAGGAAATAAACAACTATCTGACTTTTAGGAAACATCTGAAGGCAGCCCTGTTTAGGGAAGTTTTTTTTAAATGTTTGTTGTTTTATCATGTTTTTAATATTCTGTTGGGAGCCACCCAGAGTGGGTGGGGTATAAGTAATTAATAATAATAATAATAATAATAATAATAATAATAATAATAATAAGCACATTCCAGCCACACAAAGACACTTGAGGCAGTATTAGTGCAGAGCAGGGAATGAGTGTGAGCTAAAGAGAGGGGAGATGGCTTTGGAAAATTCCTGGTGGCTGAATAGAGTGTTCTGGAGGACCACAATTGCCCCCTTTAATTCAATCCTCTGCAACAGTATGCATCTGATCAGCATGAACCAGAACATTGAGTGGTCAGGGAGCCCTGAGGATGCTGTCCAGCAATACGGACTACATAAAGTAGTGGTTTTCAAAGGATGTGGTGCACAACAGTGGTGTGGCAAGAGAGGATAGCAAGTGTGGCGCGAAGATTTAAGGACAATCAAGGAAACATTTAAATATTTCATTGTGGTATAGTATAGTATAGTATAGTATAGTATAGTATAGTATAGTATAGTATAGTATAGTATAGTATAGTATAGTATCAAAGTCTATTTTTTAAAAAAAATTGAGAGTGTGTCACCCAGAACACAGTTGGAAGAAGATACTAAGTGTGAGTTTTCTGAGAACAATGGCTCTTCTCTTTGGACCAGTCTTCCCACTGCTTGACCACTATTTTGCGCTCGAGCCATTGGGCCATCCAAGCCCAGCCCCCTTTATTTATTTATTGCTGGTAAGTGCCAAGTTACTCATCGTTTCTGCACCAGAGTTCTTTTGAGCAAGCAAATAATTGCCTTCCAAGTGTTTTCAAGTGAAGCTCGGCACCAGGTGGAAACTCAAGCCACAATTGGAGAACTACAGAGGTGAACTCAGACTGTGACCCTCCTCGCAATGTCTATAAAAAGGATATAAAATGAAAACTCTGTATTCTAACAATTGACAGTGCTTTTGCAGAGTTTTCTGTTCTCATAAGGACCCCTTTTCCTCTATTGCAAAGTGGGATCAGCTTCTTCTAAGCAGTTTCTCCCTGCCAAATCCACGCAGGTGCTGGAAGTAATATATCTATATTAGCCCTCTTGAATGCTTGCTTTGAGCGGTCTTTTATCTTCCAAGGGGAAAAAAGAAAAGATCACCTGGGCAGCTGGAGAATGCTGAGGATACTATGTGCAGGTGGTTTGAGAGTACAAATGTGAGAGAAAAACTGAGTGAAGTAGAGAAATCAGATTGTTGTACAACACCGTTGCAAAGTAGTCTTTGCTATTTCTTTATTTGCCAGATTATGACTTTGATCCCTCCTCCCGCAGGGAGAAGTGGCAGCTCAGGTGGAAGTGTGTGAGCCTTATGTTACATTCATTAATTTAAATAGGTCCACACTGAATAAAAGTTATTGCTTACTACAAGATGTGTTTACAATCAATAACTAAATTTTTATCCCTATGCATGGAAGATCCATTATTAAACATTCTAAGTCCAAAGTTGTGGTATATTGGAATACTTCTCAGAAAAATAAAGAGCTACTTTATGAACAGGTGACAGAGCAATTGAGTCTTTCACACAAAAATATTCAAAGAAATTTCATTTCACCGCTCTTAAATTAACAAGCTATGTGAACTATGTCTACGGTACTTCAAAACCATTTACAGTAAATAATGACAACTAATGGCTCTAGTTTCGAAGGGTTTTGGTTTGTTTGGTTTGTTTTTACCTTCCAAGGTCTTAGGTCAGTTGTTATACAGGACTGAAGGTTGAACTCTAAGAAGTCGTCTTTCAGAATATTTTTTTATGAAAAGAGCTTGAGCATTCACCAGGGTACCATCTCATGAAAAATGGAATGGATGAGACAAGTCTCATTGAATGTTTGGGCTGGAACAAACGAGGGCCAGAATTTGACCACAGAAATGTCAATATTTATTGTTATATATCAACAGAACTAGTTAAATTATTTTTGACAACAGGTCCTTGTTACACCCTGAGGAACTGAGTCGTGATGCTGAGAAAGATGTCACGGTGATAAATAATTTGGTTTCTGTAGGCAGCATGTTAAGATCATGAAAGGTAATAAAAGGGCACAATGCCTTCATACTCATTTAGGAAGGGTTTTCGTGATACGTAGGTGTCAAGTAAGTACGTAAGTGTCTTTCCTTCCTCTGGTGCCCTCTTGCATCGCTGCCTCCCAAAGGCTTGCACAGCTGTTTGTTGCAGCAGCCCGGGCTACAAGCTCCTCAGGTGAATGGTGCCTTTGGGGCTGGCCAGAGGTGCTTCCCAGGCACCTGTGGGGCAGTGTGAGGAGGCACTTCTCTTTGGGGTGAAGGGCAGCTCAGAGATCAGGGGCAGCAGTAACAGCTGCTCAGAGGAGAGGGGAGAAGAGAGGAGGCTGAGGGAAACCTCCGCAAGGGAGGGTGTTTGAAAAGGGGCAAGGACTGCTGGCTCTGCAGGTGACATACCAGTAACTGGTCTTCTGAGCCCCACAGGGGTTGCCGCAGAAAGAATGTAGTTGGTCAAGGGAGCCGTGGACCCAAAAAGGTTGAAAACCTCTGAACTAGTTGGTAGCCAGTGCAGTCGCATAAAACTAATATTAAAGGCAATAAGGTTTGAAGTAAAAAATATGGGAGAGTTGTCCAAAAGCAACAAAACAAAATAAGAACACAAACTTTGGCAAAAGACACACGAGCAAGATGTTAAGGGATACTAAGATAAAAAATCGAAGAGCACATTGCTAAGAACGTTAAGACAAACAAGCAGTTATTTAAATACAATAGTAGCAGGAGACCATCTTGGAAGGCAAGTTGGAGCCTTGGACACAGTCAAAGGTGTGATATCAAGGAGGATAAAGAGACTGTAGAGGAGCTGAATGAATTCCTTGCATCTGTCTTGACAGTTGAAGATATAGATCAAGCTCTCAAAGGACTTAAGTGTGAAATTTTTCATCTTATGAGAATAAGATCTGTTGACAATAGATGGCTTCCATTACCTCCTTCACATTCCAGATATCTCATTCCAGATACCTACCAAAGCCACTACACAACCATAACAACTTCCTGCCCATGTATGAAACCAACCCCCATTTCACAGATGTTTTGGACTACCAATCCTATCATTCCTGGTCTGCTGGCCATGCTGGCTTCTGCTGATAGGAGTTGTGGTCCAAACATCTGAAGGGTACCAAATTACAGAAGCAGGTGCAGGCAATACTGAACTAGATAGATCTTTGACGTGGCTTACCAGAAATCATGTCCCTATATTTTTCACAACAAAATATTGGTTGATATTGCTTTCCCCTACCTCCAGTTTTGTTTCTGGATAAAATGATTTTTTCCCCAAATCTCCCTGTACAAAACCTTGAGATAAAAAGGACAAATAAACAAAAGCATGAGATGTACATGAAAACGTTTATTCTTACAGAAGGCTGGAATTATTATTTTTGTCCCGTCCCACCCCACCCCCTGCCACATACCTCAATGTCAAAATGTAAAGGAAGTTTAGCTCCAAAAGGCATTTTGATCTACACCCAAAAATGCAGGACAAGAAATCAAGGGCATATCTGTGCGAGAACTGACGTGTTCATGCTGAGCTTTAGTCAGCGACTTGAGAGAAACACATTTTAATTCTGCGTTTTCACACCCTATGCACACTTTAAACTATAAACAAATGCAGATAGCCTTCAGCAGAAACGCAGCATATTTGGCTCACGCGCACATAACTTTAGATGGCATTTAAAAATAGAATTTAAGAAAGAAATTAGCTCTATTTCTAGCCTGAAACAGGTTTTGGATTTCTCTCTCTCTCTCTCTCTCTCTCTCTCTCTCTCTCTCTCTCTCTCTCTCTCTCTCCTTCTTCAAAAGGCCACTCTTTTTGCTACAATCAACTTTTTTCTCATTCCTCTTCACCTGAAAGAGGTTGATAGAGATTGGGGGTTCAAGTGCCAGCTTGGATTTTGTGTACTTGGTTCAAGTGGAAACAGTCACTCTAAATCCAACAAGAGCAATGAAGAATTATAAGTGCTCAGAGAAGGTTTTTCTCTTCAGCAGAAGCGCTCTCTGCAGTACAGTGTAAACTCAATTACCTACTCCTCCAGTCGACTACAGCAAATGTTTCCAACCATTAAAATAATCTATTCTTGTTTACGTGGGCAAAGAATTACTGGTTACCTGGCAAATGTGTATTCCCAAATCTACATTCACCAAGGCAGCCTGACTGTGGATGGGATCTTTGGAAGTGAATCAGCAGGCAAGCAGGGGAAACACTCCAGAGGAATAGGAAGGTCAGGTGGTACCCATTGACCCGCCCCGCAAAAAAATGGTTTTACGTTATTTCATATTTTCTTACAAAGGAATAATAACAAGTAATAATAATATAAAAACTTTTATTTATATCCCGCCCTCCCCGGCCGAAGTCGGGTTCAGGGTGGCTAACATCAGATACGTAACATTGGTATAAAAATCAAACAATAATTAAATTACCTCCTAAAAACATCTCAAAATCAAATTAAAGTCTAATTAGATGGCTTTCCACAGGGTTAGGGGAGCAGTAAGTGCTCCACCGAACTGAAATTTCAGCCTTCACGACATAGGAAAACAGCCATGTAAACAGCTATTTCTTGGAGGAGGGTCAAGATACTAACCGATATGCATGAAATTTTGTATATAGCTATATAATCCCTAGTATAGTAAGATAAGACCTTTGGAGCAGGCATTTTTTTTAAAAAAAATTATTATGAGCCGCCCTAGTAGGGCAGTAATTGTTCCTTGATAATTTGTCGCCCCCTCCATTTTGGAACATGGGGCGGAACGCCCCCTATGCCCCCCCCTTGCTATGCCCCTGATACTGTGCCATAGACACACAAATTTCCCCCTGCAACCCTCCCTTCACCACTTTCTCTCCTTGGTTAGCTCTCATTCTGGTTTCAAACATTGATGAGGAAAAATGGATAAAAAATGGCCCTATACACCTAAAGGAGTATCTTCACCTCCATTGTTCATCCTGGAGACTGAGGTCCAGCTCCAAGGGTCTTCTGGCAGTTCCCTCACTGCAAGAAGTGAGGTTACAGAGAACCAGGCAGAGGGCCTTCTCAGCAGTAGCACCCTTCCTGTGGAATGCCCTCCCATTAGATGTCAAGGAAATAAAGAACTACACAACTTTTAGAAGACATCTAAAGGCAGCCCTGTATTGGGAAGTTTTTAATGCTTGATCATGGTTTTAAATGTGTTGGAAGCCCAGCCAGATGGGCAGGGCAGAAGAAGAAGAAGAAGAAGAAGAAGAAGACATCTAGGGCCCTACATCACTGAATTATGTCAGAAACCCAAATTTTACCTCAGAAGTCATTCTGCTTGAGCTCCATTCAGGGCTGTCCCATCCATGAGGCAGATTGAGGCAGCTGTCTTGGGTGGCACAAACCCAGGGCCAATGTCCCCATTGGTGCTCTGCTCGCTGCCACCCCTACAGCTGGAGAAGTGAGAAGAAGCACTGGCAGCGTCTGGGTTCTCGTGAGAGCTCTGTGAATCTGGAAGCCGCAGCTACAGTTCTGGTAAGTTAGGCTTGGGGGGGGGGAGGTAGCGAGGGACTTCACCTTTCCATTTTGCCTCAGGTGTCAAAACACAACAGGATGCCCCGGCTCCATTTGCCCCTCAGAACCGGTGCAGACATCTTGGTAAGTTTGATCAGCAGATGTTTGAGAAGTGCAGTCTACCTCCAAACAACAGAACTACGTTCTCTTTCCTCTTAATTGTTTTTGACATTCCATCACTTCTTCCAGGAGCTCAGTACATCTTATTTTGCACTCTGACCAAACCCATGGAGAAAGCTTTGGTAGTTTGCCTAAGGTGAGTTCCTATTTGCTCACCGGGGCAAGACAGCTTGAGCATATTACACCGATTCTGGTCCAACTGCACTGGCTACAAATTAGTTTCTGGGACCCATTCAAAGTGCTGGTTTTGACTTACAAAAACTTAAATGGCTCAGGAACGCAATACCTCAAGGACCGCCTCTCTCCGTATGAACCTACCCGGACCCTGCAATCATCATCTGAGGCCCTTCTTCATGTGCCTCCTCCTCAAAAAGTCTGGAGGGTGGCAACACAAGAACGGGCCTTCTCTGCAGTGGCTCCCCTTCTGTGGAATGCTCTCCCCAGGGAGGCTTGCCTGTCACTTTCATTATACACCTTTAGGCACCAGGCAAAAAAGTTCCTCTTTAACCAGGCCTTTGGCTGATTGTCATCCAATGCCCTTTTAAAATGTGTCGGGGAGGGAGTGGGATTATTGGGTTGTTTTTGTTTTTATTATGAATTTTTCGTTTTTGTATTGTGATTTTATGTTGTGACCGCACTGAGACCTATGGGTACAAATGTAATAAATAAAAATAATAACAATAACTTCCTCCACTGTTGCACTAGCAGGAGGATGGGATGTGAGTGGCACTGAGCCTCTTGGGCTTGCCAATCAGAAGGTCGGCAGTTCGAATCCCCACAACGGAGTGAGCTCCCGTTGCTCCATCTCCTGCCAACTAGCAGTTCAAAAGCACACCAGTGCAAGTAGATAAATAGGTACCACTGTGGTGGAAAGGTAAATGGCATTTCCATGCACTCTGGCTTCTGTCACTGTGCCCCATAGGGCCAGAAGCGGTTTAGTCATGCTGGCCACATGACCTGGAAAGCTGTCTGTGGACAAGCGCCAGCTCCCTCGGCCTGAAAGCAAGATGAGCACCGTAGCCCCATAGTCGCCTTTGACTGGACTTAATTGTCCCGGGGTCCTTTACCTTTTACCTTTTACTAGCAGTAGGACTTATGCTGGCTTCGACCAGCATACTGGGTTAGTTGAACCTATTCATTGTTTATTTTTAGTTTGTATTATTGAAATGGAGTGACTCCAGATATGTATTTGCAGCTTGTATATGGCAAAATTTGGATAAAAATCATTTCCAACAACAACCGGCTTGTGAGGTGCATCAAACTGAGACGCAGTGATTGGACCATGGTTCCAATGTACCGTACTTCATGGCTGAGGAAGGAATGGAAGACACGTCTCCCTAAACACTCCAGTGCAACAGTGGAGAGCCAGCATGGTGTAGTGGTTAAGAGCGGTAGACTCGTAATCTGGTGAACCAGGTTCACGTCTCCCCTCCTCCACGTGCAGCTGCAGGGTGACCTTGGGCTAGTCACACTTCTCTGAAGTCTCTCAGCCCCACTCACCTCACAGAGTGTTTGTTGTGGGGGAGGAAGGGAAAGGAGAATGTTAGCCGCTTTGAGACTCCTTCAGGTATTGATAAAGCGGGATATCAAATCCAAACTCCTCCTCTTCTTCTTCTTCTTCTTCTTCTTCTTCTTCTTCTTCTCTACTCTCAGTGTGGCAGATATTTGTTGCTGTTGTTGGCGTCACTGTATCATAGTTACACAATCTGTACAATCTCCCTATTTTGGTGCTGATGGCAGTGCGTGGGCTGCCGGAGCTATTCTCCACATCCGTGACAATTGGATAACCAAAGGTAAATACTTTGACTTTGCAAGGAAATTACTGTTGCGTGATATGCTTATGTCTTCAGAATTTAAAGTACCTTTCAGAATGTTCTTGAGATGTGAAACAGCAAGGAGCCGATTTGCTGAAAGGAAAATATTTTTGCTGGCCACCATCCAAATGGCTCAGAGGAATGCAAAAGCCAGAGGAGATACAAACTTCAGAAGCTAGTTAGGAAGGAAGTAATGCTGTGTTTTCACCACATGTAGGAAACATAAACATGCCACCCACTAATTCAAGTCAAGAAGAGCCAGTTCTTCTTAAAATAACCTGCATTCCACAAGAATGCTGACCATCTGGAAAATATTGCTATATGTGAGATTCCTGGGTAGGATGGAAGGTTTATTTGTTATATAGTCATGTTTTTTTATACAAACATGGCAATGGTACAAATGTTTGTTGCTGTTGTTAGATTTAGGCAGATAATGAATTTCAATGGTGGGCAACTTGTATCCGTGTGAAAAACAAAATTGTGTGTGGTGTGTCCGTTAAAATACCTGTTTTAGTTTAATAAAACCGCAGCAAATATGCTCTGTATGATAAAATGTGAAAAGTCCAATAAGGTGCAAGCAATTTTATATATATATATATATATATATATATATATATATATATATATATATATATATATTGGTCCAATAGATATGCACATGTGTATGCATGTGGAATCAGGATTCTTGAGGACAAATCATAATATTTTTTTCCAGTGATCACTATGCATAAGTGACAGTGGCATTCGATATAGATATTTTTCAGGTTGTTATTTGTATAAATGCAAAAAAGTAAGAATATTGGGTTGTATCCAGACTTAGTCATGTTCAGAGTAAACCCATGGAAACCAGCAGAAAGTTATTCATACTCTAACAATGAATCTAACCCATTCATTTTTAAAGTAGCAATATCATGCTTTGATCACTCTTCCTAGTGCAGTCAATGCAGCCAACAATGGAAGTCTGAGAAGCTTATCCTTTTCATACAACAATAAATAAGCAAGCCTGGTCCTGGCATCACACCTGTGTGCCCAAGAATCCCCATTTCTGTGAGCCCTATGCTTGGACCGCAAATGTCAACAAAACCAAGAAAGGCAACAGTGTAATCCAGTCTCTCCTAACCTGGTGCAATATCTTTTTGAACTACACTTCCCATCAGCCCCAGCCAAACTGGCCAGTGGTCAGAGATTATGGGAATTTTAGTCCAGGGTACCACATTGGTGTAATCTATGGTTCAGGGGTTCACTAGGGCAGCAAAGTTGCATGCTCATTCAACAAGTCTACTAATGAAGATTTCCACTGGTGCTGTGCTGTTTCTATTGTAATTACAGTGGTGCCTTGGTTCTCAAACTTAATCTGTTCAGGGAGTCCTTTTGACTCCCAAAACCATTCGAAAAGCAAGGCGCGACTTCCAATTGGTAGCAGGAGCTTCCTGCACTCAAGCGGAAGACATGTTGGACGTTCGGCTTCCGAAAAATGTTCGCAAACTGATTTGTTTGATGACTAAGCCGTTCAGGAACCAAGGTACCACTGTATTTGCATGGTTTAAAAGTGTGTGTGTATTCTATCAATGTTTTGCCCTATTCCCCCCCCCCTCCAATGTTTTTACGTGTTCTTACTAAACCTGGTGGGGGTAGCAGATGTGTTTCAAACCCTTGGTGCATTAGCACTTGCCTTGCATGCAAAGACAGGCTCCGGCATATTGAAGGGAGAAGTCTAATAGTGGGTCAAGAAGGTGTTCTCTGCATGTGTTGCGGAGGGAAGTGAAGGGCAGATGTTGCTCATCAGCCAGGGAAGGTAGTCCATCTAAGGAGAAGGAAAACTGATCCCAAACCTCCACTGCCTTGCGGGATATCTTTGGGAGAAGAAAAGGCTAAGAGTAAACCCTGCACAAAACTGGAGCGGAGTCCTTAAGATGGTTGAATGGTGCTTTGTCTGCCTCCTTCCAGCAACTCCAACAGCTAAGCTGGTGCCAAGGACCACGTTTGGGCAGCCCAGGACCACCATTGTCATGAGTGAGCCCAGCTCCCAGGGAAAGGATGCTGCCAACTGAAGAAAGCAGCCAAGAACAGAAAGGGTTAACTACCATGCAGGATGAGCATTGACTAGTGCCAACTTCCCCACCCCTTGGAATGCCGGCTGAGAAGGGAATGGCAGGGAGCAGGGAGCAAGCTAGAACGGGAGCAAGCTAGAATGCAGTCAACGCTTGCTGGAAGCACAAACAGGCGGGGAAGACAGCCTCTCAGAGAACAGGGAAGAGGAGAGAGCTGACCCACTCAGTCCGAGGTCTCGACAAATGGGAGGGCTGCAATATAGGAAGCAAAACAAAAGGTATATGAAGCAAAAATTCAGTTGCTTCTGGTCACGCCGGAAGCAGTCTTCAGAAGGGTCATCTTGATTGATGATGTCGGAGGCTGTGTTAAAGCTGTCCGGATCTATCTGTTTGTTTTGACAATAAATCACCCTTTTTAATTAACTACGTTCACTGTGTTATCAAGCTGGGGACTGGACTCCTGACATCCATACACAATCCCCCAGGCTTGTGCCTCAAGGAGGTCACTTCAGTGCTGCTAACACAGTGGCTTGACTTCACCCATGGAGGTGCACTTCATTGTCTCTCAAGACAGATGGATGCCACCAATTTTTATATCTAAGTCAGGGGGAAAGGGTGGGGTATAAATAAATCTATCACAATAAAATATCCACAGTTTTCATGCACATCTTCTTATTGCACATTCTTGCACAATTCTCATTCACTTGGGTAGCCCTTGCACAGCAGAACCCTTCTGGATGGATCAGGCCTGTAGCCTTGACGCTACAGAATTGATATTCTGAGACAGGAGAAAAAGCATGACTACAGAGCACCACAGCAGACAATAGAAGCAAAATGTTTCTCTTCAGCTGCAACTATTATCTGTATATAAAGAGAGACTGTTTGTCTCACCACAAAAAAAGAATATAGAGTCATTACTGTTATTGTGTCAATGACAAATGGACTATACAAGCACATTATGTCTGAGGGACACTGGAAACTACTGTGTTTTCTGTACCAGAGGAGATAGCAATTTTAAAATTGCTGCAGTCAGCAAGATTGAAATTGAACAACAGGAAATAACTCTGAATACAGTGTACGAGCAACATGAAAGAACACGGAGATGCATAGCAAGGACATTCTTTTCTTTTCTTTTTTTAAGTGGGAGAGAAAATAAACCCTAAAAAAGTCATCAATCCATGCCATACTTCACATATAGTTTGGAAACAGTGACTAGTTGCTAAAAATTCTACAACATCCTGGGATTTACCTGAGGCTAGAATTTCATTTTTCACTTTAGCAATTCTGTCAGTCCAGTAAAGGTGACTCTGAAATTACTTATGTTTCTTTTGTGGTTTCATCTGAAATTGGGATGAGCAAACATGTCCTACTGTGTCACAATTGCCTTTCCTATTTTAATTCATCATTTCCCTCTACTCTCTTCCATTAATCAATCACTATTTTTCTTTTTTCTTTTTAACTGACAGAATAAGCTGTTGTTTAGCTTCAATATATCATAGAATCGTAGAGTTGGATGGTACCCCGAGGGTCATCTAGTCCAGGGGTGGCCAACTCCCAAGAGACTGTGATCTACTCACAGAGTTAAAAACTGGCAGTGATCTACCCCCTTTTTGGGGTTTGGGTCAAAGTTGTTGAGTTTTTTCAGGGAGGAGGTGAAATGTTGAACTTTTTAGCCGCAGTTCAGCTTCTTTGGGGGGAGCCAATGATCTACCAGTGATCTACCGCAGACATCCAGTGATCTACCACTAGATCACAATCTACCTGTTGGACATGCCTGATCTAGTCCAACCCCCTGCAATGCAGGAATTATTTGCCCAACATGGCACTCAAACCCACAATGCTGAGCTATCCCAACCAACGCTATTTAACTTTTTAACTTCATTTATATTCCACCTTTTCTCCAATAACTTCAAGGCAGCACACATAGTTCTGGCCCCTATTTTATCCTCACACAATTCCAATCTGTGTATGCAATTTCAATCTGCATATCTGTGAAGCAGGCTTGGATAATAGGCCTCGTTCCATAGCGAAAGCTGATCAGATTGAATTCCGAGTGTATCCCTTATCTAAATGACACTTTTAATCCGCTCTTTCTAAGACAAAGGTCACCTACAGAACACAGCTAGGAGGAGGATTTGAAAAAGCTCATTTTCATTATTTCACACACAAATTCAAGTTGAGAAAATAAGGAACCAGCACCAAGGAGCCAAGCTGATAAAGGAAGGAACACAGAACAATCCCTGGCACTAAAGAGAATTAAGCAGCCCTGAATGTTTTATTGGATACCAAGTCAAATTATTTGTTCGCCTAACTCAGCATTGCCTCTTCTAACTAGCAATGGTTCTCCAGGGGACTCCCGACCCTAATAATAACAATAATAATAATAATAATAATAATAATAATAATAATAATAATAATAATTTTTTATTTATACCCCGCCGTTCCCCACCAAACCGGGCTCAGGGCAGCTAACACCAATAAAATCACAACAAAAACATAAAACAATTCATTAAAATACAGATTAAAATACAATTTAAAATTTAAAATTTAATTTAGACTGCAGCCTCATTTTTAAGTAGCCCACCAATCACACCAAAGAATGAAACATCAGGGTTAAACTGAAAGACATCTGTCCCCAGATGTACAAAATACAACTTTCATGTAGCAAAATAACAGGCAAGTTAGAAGACCTTCCAATTCCCCAGAGACAGTCCTGGATTTACAGAAGCCATCCCCGTTTCTGATTCCCCCCCCCCCTGGAATGTCCTGCTTTCCCTCAGGACACCCCCTAATTTCTTCGGAGAAATGTTGGAGGCTATGAGTTAGCAAAGCCATTACAATTACACTGTTAACCCAACATCAGTACAGTAACAGCTTATTCCTTTCAAGGTGGGATGGCGTGCAACATTATGTATTGCCAGGATGAAAAAACAAAACACCCGTAGATCCTTCTCACTGAGCACCTTGGCTCTTCTATAACAACCTGCTCCATTTTCTCAGTCAGACGTATTTCTGCTAACAGCACTAGTGAACTGAGGTCTTTGATCAGCGAACGTTCCAGCAGATTCTCTCTCCCAACTATTCACTGTACCCTGATAGCCTTTCAGTATTTATTACATAAAGTAAATCAGTGGAAGAACATAGATCTACACTTTTCTTGTGCGGAGTACAATTATGCTACAGGGAGATATTCAGCTACAGAAAATGTATAGACTTGAATTCTTTCTATTTCTTACACTGAACTTCTAGCTCCAGCCTGCTTTATCGAGCACTAAGAAAAGGACGGGAGGTTCAATCACTCCTAATTTTTTTAGCCCATATGGAGGTTGCAGCCAGACTAAACTTTCCACATCCAACTCCAACACACATATATATTGATTTTTGAAGGGGGAAATATATGTTCTGCATACCCCTTGATTCCTTCCCTATTCCAATACTATACTTTATTTTTTTTAAAAAAAAAAATGTAATTTGCAGCAATGCTACAAGTAACCCTGAGAAATAGGCATGCAATGAAGCTGAATTTGGGAAGATTTAGGTGTTTCTCCATGCAGGACATAGCTAAACTCGAACTCACTCCCAGAGGAGGTAGGGAGGGCTGCCAAAATGGATGAATTTAAAAGAGTATTAGGCATAGTCATAGGCGATAATGCTATAAATTACAGTATGTGAGGCTTTATGTGTCGGGGACTGGAGTGAAGAGGAGGGGAGGAGGGCTGGAGATCGCTCCCTCCTTCTCCTCTGCTTCCCTTGGAGGAGGAGGAGGAATGGTGGGGATCACCCCCCTTCCCCAGCAGCTTCCAGAGAAGAGGGAAACGGGATTGAATTACAGCAGAACTCATAACAGCTTAGTTATGAGGTGTTAGGAGAAGGAGGGGGAGATGGAGCACAGCCAGCAGAGATGTCCTTGGAAAGAATAGAAGAGCCACCATCTCCGATAACTCATCACTCAAGTAGAGTACAAGAACAATGGGCTCAGTGACATTTGACTACTGGGGGCCCCTGTAGAGCCAAGTGCTATTGCTGGGGAGAGAAGGGGAGGAGATCAGAGTGAGCAACATCACTATGGAGCTAAGGACTGGAGTCTTTGTCGTACACCACGATGACTGAATAAAACCATAAATACAAACTTTCTTGCTTCTTCCTTGATCTTTGATGCCACTGGGGGAGGAGAGAAACCCCCATGGCTGGAAGTATGTGTCCGTATCCCAGTTGCTTGGGACTGTAAATTCAGAGAGTGCTGCCATTCTCAGGTCCTGCTCATGAGGTTCCCATAGACACCTGGGTGGCCACTGTGAAAACAGGATGCTGGACTAGATGGGCCATTCCATCCAGGAGATGGTTCTCATGTTCTTATGATAATAATATTGCAATACATTTAACAGATCCTCCAAGTGCCCCTATTATCCAGGGACATTCCCAGATTTACAGAAGCTGTCCCAGTTTCTGATTTGATCCTGGAATGTCCCGCTTTTCCTTAGGATGTCCCTCTTTTCATCAGAGAAATGTTGGAGGGCATAGAATTATGTGACCTAAATACAACATTTAGAAGAGAACTGAAGGCAGCCCTGTATAGTTTTATTATGTTTTTATGTATGTTGCAAGTCACCCAGAGTGGCTGGGGCAACCCAGTCAGATGAGCAGGGGATAAATAATAACATTGCTGTTGTTGTTGAATAGGACGTCCCTATTTTCATCAGGGAAATGTTGAAAGGTATGACATTACAGGATTAGTTTAAGGACTACTGACATGCATGTGGCATGCTTTGAATGCTCAGAAATGGTTTTCTACGGCCACATATTGTCATTGCTGGTCCTTGCCTTGCCTGTATTTCATATGCTGATTTCCGTTTGGTGGCATCTGATTGTAATAATGACCTGATAGCCTGTAATGATGATGTGATCACACTTCCTGATTCATTAAAGAAAGACGCACAGAAACTGGGCATGTAGTTCCAGGACTGCATTTATTTGGCTTATTTGTATACTTTGCATACTTTTCAATGCAAGTCAACTTGATTAATAGTGACACATTAAATGTTCTCAAGGACACAGCCATCTTTTGTTGCAAGCAAATGGACCAAACTAACCAGTCTGAGTCCAGCAATTCTACAGTAGTAAGGAAACGTGAGATGGGGTTTAGTTCTTTTAAAGAGTACTGGTTTATACTTTAATCCTTACCCTCACTTATTGATTAATTAAACTCCTGCTGTCATGCACGAGGACCAGTCTTTTTATTAAAGGAGAAGGGGAAATGGGTGGGGCAAGAAAGGAAGGGCAGGAGAAGCCTGGAAGCTGTGATCAAGTTCTCAGGACTTCGATTAATAGTGCTTGAGAAATACTCAATATTAGCAAGATCCTGAAATGAGGGACAAAGGTGAAGTTTTTCTCAATACTGGCAATTAATTCCCACTTTGCATAGGCTAATTGAGGGCAATCAGAGAATAGTGTGTGCCGTTTCATTACCTACCCATCAAATTGACTCCAACCTTCATTTCTTGCTACATCTCAACCTACATCTTCCTTTCCTAGTGGAAACAAAAGACCCACACCCTCATTTCCCTTGTAAGTGTTTGACATTTCTCCGGACCCTGTGACGATTAATTCTTGCGCTCTTGAAAGTGTGTCATGATCAGGAATTGAATTATTATTTCTGAAATCATAATCAATGTACCTGGGTGTCTACAGAGTAAAAGGTGAGATCTTTCCCAGAGGCACTTTCTTTCTGAATCTAGGCAGAAAGCGGAAATAAAATGGAGTGAAGAGATGGGAAAGACAAGGGGAACTAGCCAGTGCAAGAAGTGGGGTGGGGGGAACCAAATCTTGGAGCATCCTGCATTCCAGTTCAGCATCACCGCTGAAATGACAGCTGTCCCAAATTGATGGAAACCACTAACATAGTTATTTTGTCCCCAGAAGGGTCAGCCCAAGACATGTTGACACTTGAGGCGAACCACAGAATGGTGCCTGGCTCCCTACTAGTGAAGAAGCAATGAGTGAGGAACAAGGAGGGACTATAGAGTGTGATGGCCTGGGACTCGGGCTCGGACTCAGAACCAGAGGAGTCTCAGTCTGCGCCGGATCCTCTGCCCCAGACATCATCTGAACCAAGCCTGGGGCCTGATCCTGAAGAGCCCCAGTCCGCACAGGTCCCCCTGCAACAAGCACCAGCTGGGCCGAGTCAGGGGCATGAGCCTGTCCTGGCTCCAGATGTGGAGAATAACTTGTTGTCATCAGCTGGGTCATCGCCGACAGCTGCTCCACTACTGGCTGCGTCAGGAGAGGCTGAGGTGGCCCCTGGGTCTAGTAACCCACTGGCGTCTCCCGAGCTGCAGAGACTCAGGTCTGAGAGGAGGAGAGACCTGAGTACTCACAGGAGGAGTGCTCGCCTTCGGGTGAGTCATCAGGGGATCATGACTGGCCATTGTTGTTGTTGTTGTTCAGTCGTTCAGTCGTGTCCGACTCTTCGTGACCCCATGGACCAGAGCACGCCAGGCACGCCTATCCTTCACTGCCTCCCGCAGTTTGGCCAAACTCATGTTAGTAGCTTCGAGAATACTGTCCAACCATCTCATCCTTTGTCGTCCCCTTCTCCTTGTGCCCTCCATCTTTCCCAACATCAGGGTCTTTTCCAGGGAGTCTTCTCTTCTCATGAGGTGGCCAAAGTACTGGAGCCTCAACTTCAGGATCTGTCCTTCTAGTGAGCACTCAGGGCCGATTTCCTTGAGAATGGATAGGTTTGATCTTCTTGCAGTCCATGGGACTCTCAAGAGTCTCCTCCAGCACCATAATTCAAAAGCATCAATTCTTCGGCGATCAGCCTTCTTTATGGTCCAGCTCTCACTTCCGTACATTACTACGGAAGACTGGCCATTGCCTCATCAGAAATAAAAGGCTGTCGGACTCTGCCCCAGGTTGTGGGAGCAACATTGCTGTTTGCCAGATTCTGCCGGTGATGCTGTTCCTGACCTTGCCTGGTTTCCTGCCCTGTATCCCTCCTTGGCTTTGTTGGACTGACTCCTCGCTAAATCTTTGAACTCCAGACCGGACCTGGACCTCGCTTCTTGGATTACCCTTGGAACCAGCACAAAGAGCTATGTTAGGATCTCCTGCTCCTGTGTATTCTGCCACCTGAGGCAGTTGCCTCACCTTGCTTCATGGGTTGACTGGCCCTCCAACACAGCTTGCTTTCATGGAACTCAAGGTGGTATTTATGCAGCTCCCATCCAGGCACTGGCTAGTTCCATATCTACTTAGCTAAGCTTACTGTATCCTGTGGCTTCAGAGCACATCCATAATGCTAGATCTGTCTTCCCCACTGTATTATTTTAGATTCATTTCTCTTATTTGGGAGTTGGGCCCTGCCTTTTTTTGCTAGAATAAGTTACATTTTAAATTTGCTGAAACGTATTTACGTTTTGGGTGTGACTTTTTGTGACAATAATAATGTACTCATTCGTTTTTTGCAAAACAAAGGAAAACAGTGGTTCTGGGCTGCAGGGTGATGCATTCAAATGAATATTGCAGTGGGTATTTGGAAAGGCATGTTACTACTCACAACTAGGGATGGGAATTCAATAAAGTTTGCACTTGAAGGTAATTTGTACATTTTGAAATAATACAAGAACCAAAACACACCCATCTTTTGAAATTTGCACCAGTCTGAATTTCGTAAGGTAGAGCCAGAATGGAATCTTGTGGGTCAGGAGTGGAACCAGTACAGAACCTGGCAAATCATGGGATGAACTTGGCAGAAGCTGGAGTTTAATGGATTTTCAGACCATTTGTGGGTGGCAAGGGTCTCTAGGAAGGGGTCCTGTTCCCACACTAGGTCTACTCAACTCCCTATCAGACCTCCCTATGGCTGTAATGGTGAGGCTAATTTGGGAATGGGGATTTGTGAGGTGAGCCTGGATACTTCTGCTTGTCTCCACCCTCAAATAGATGCTTCTGGGATCTGTAGCCTCTCAGATGACAAACCTCTGTAGTCTGAAGCACATATCACCATTTACCCTTCTCAGCTTCACCCACAGCTAAATCTGCTTATTTCCTCTGCTCTTCATCTCTCTCTCTCTCTCTCTCTCTCTCTCTCTCTCTCTCTCTCTCTCTGTATGCTTGACCATCATTATATATTATAAAAATATTTAAATACCACTATTCATAATAGAAAATGCCAGAGTAGTTTGCAAGAATAGTACATAATAGTACTGATGTATAAAATAGTACATAATAGTAGTGATGTATGGAAGTGAGAGCTGGACCATAAAGGCTGATTGCCCAAGTATTGATGCTTTTGAATTATGGTGCTGGAGTAGACTCTTGAGAGTCCCGTGGACTGCAAGAAGATCAAACCAATCCATTCTGAAGGAAACCAGGCCTGAGTGCTCACTGGAAGGACAGATCCTGAAACTGAGACTCCAATACTTTGGCTACCTCATGAGAAGACTCCCTGGAAAAGACCCTGGTGTTGGGAAAGATTGAGGGCACAAGGAGAAGGGGACGACAGAAGACGAGATGGTTGGACGGTGTTCTTGAGGCTATCAACATGAGTCTGACCAAACTGCGGGAGCCAGTGAAAGACAGGTGTGCCTGGCGTGCTTTGGTCCATGGGGTAACGAAGAGTCGGACATGACTGAACAACAATTGTTATACAACTGAACAACAATTATATATAATTAAAATCAGCCAACTACTGTAGAAAGATGAATTCTTGATTGCCTGCACAAGCCTTACAGAACAGCCACACCACTTCCCACTGATCTCTTTACGTGGCCTTTCCAGGCTTTGCTTCTAGATCTGGTCTGTCTCCACATCACTTCTAGTTAGCTTCTAGTACCGCTCATACTTCATACTGAAGTTGAGGCTCCAGTACTTTGGACACCTCATGAGAAGAGAAGACTCCCTAGAAAAGACCCTGCATGTGGAGGAGTGGAGACACGAACCCGGTTCCCCAGATTACAAGTCTACCACTACACCACACTGGCTCTCAGTGGATGAAATGATTGGACAGTGTTCTCGAAGCTACTTACATGAGTTTGGCCAAACTGCGAGAGGCACTGAATGATAGGCATGCCTGGCGTGCTCTGGTCCATGGGGTCACGAAGAGTCAGACACGACTGAACGACTGAACAACAACAAACCGCTCATATTCCTCGTGCATGGCTGCAAGAGCTACTGCAACATGTCTGGGCTACACTTGGTATTAGTGAACATTTAGCCTACAGTCCTGTATATATTTGGTTTTGGGAGTAACCAGGCTTCAAAAGTTTCTTGTCCAGCACTGCTCACAATTGGTAACATTTATTTTCCTTGCAAGGGGAAGTCTACCCAGACAATTCATTGAGGCTCAGACGAGCAGCACCATGTAAATATGATTTTCCTCTGTATACCCTGTCACAGAAGTCTGCTTTGCATGCTGATCTCCTGTGCTCAATGGGAGCAATTGCATCAATGCATAAACTTGCTTCTCAACAATCTGGTCTACAGTCAAGCTCCAGAAATCAGAAGTGTGCTTTTTTAAGTGAAGTATTGTTAGGGCGCCAACAAGTTGGTGTGCTGCAGCGCAGCAGTCAGGATGAGATAAGCCAAGGTCAACAGTCCAGGTCAGAAGCCAGCCGAAGTCAGGTATCAGTATTGGGGTCAAGAGAAGCCAAAGTCAGAGACAGTCCAAGTCAGAACAAGCCAAGTCAGTCAGGTACGAACCAGGAACACAGGAACAAGATGAGCAAAAGCAACCACATGCCCAGCACAATCGTTGCAGACGCTGTGGAATAGGGCAGGTAGCTTTCTTAAGAAGACGGTTCACTCCCACGCTTCCTATGAGCTACAGCTGTCTCTAATTGCCGCCTTCGCTTCTCAGCTCGGCGTTCTACAGCTGAGAAGGGAGGAGGAGAGGGGATCGGCTGATTCCCCTCCTGACTGGGACCTGCTCCTGGCCCCACTTCTTCCTCTAGCTCTGGTCTTCCCTCCTCCTCCCTGTCAGATTCCTCCTCTTCTGAGGAATGCCGCCACCAGTCTTCCCCAGGTACGAATTCCTCAGATTCCTCTGTGGGTGATGCCTTGTCAGGGGGGGGGGCTTGCCACCACTCCTCCTCATCTGACTCGACCCTGACAAGTATACAGTAGATCCTATTTTACACTTCCAGAATTATTCAAGCACAGAAAATATTATGAGGAATGATGCCCTGGGTGCCATATTAACACTGGAACTTATATCTACAGCTCCCTTCATCTGTTTGTGTTGGGGCTTATTTATCCAGCAGAGGTAACTGCTTATTAGGAAAAGAAATAATGAGCTTACAGACAACCTCCTCCAATTTTAGTACTATCAACAACATATGTATTTCATGTTGATTTAAATCAAAGCAGTTTTATCATGAGAGTATGAAGTACTTTGTGGTCAAGTACTATTCGAATAATACACAGCAATTCATTTGAATCTGAGAAACCATTTCTAGCAGACAATTCCTTCTTGTATATTCTGATACACTCTACCAAGGTGGGGGATATGAATTGATGAAACTTTAATCTCAAAGTAATTTTCATTTCAGTGGCATTCAGCTTTCGCCGCTGTAAAATATATATTTACTTATTTGAAATTAACAGGTACTTGATAACAAAAATGAAATGGTGTTATTTGCTCCGATACCTTGCCACAAAATATTTTCTATAGAAAGAATAGATATATAGATAATAGGCATCTGGTTATCCACTGAGAAAACAGAATGATGCATTAGATGGCCCGGGGGGCAGGGAGGGGGTCTGATCCAGCATGGCTCTTTTTGCATTTGTATTTTTGTATAAATATTACACCATTTCAGTGAACTGGGAGTTTGCAGGAAACCTGCATGAATGATCTTGTTTGGAAGGTTGATGCAGATCTCGGATGTGGCATCCTAATCTGAATCTCACTTGCTGAGTAAGAAACTGGGTCACAGCTGTGGAAATTATGCAGAGATTTTTGCTTCGTAGATGCCAACCCAACATGTATTAATCTCTCAATTATTTTTAAATGTTCCTTTATTGATAATTTTAATATTCCTTATATACCACTTAGAGGTTCCTTACTACAACCAAGTGGTATATAATTTTTGTTAAATACATAAATAGCAATTTAAAAGAATTGCTCTGCTTGTAAATGAGAAAAGGGACAGCGGAAGCCTCAGAGGCGCCCCCTAGATTGGTCCCATACCGCCTATGTCTGTACAGAAGATGATTTTACATCTTAGATGCAAAAACGGGACACTCTAGTAACAACTGGAATACTCGCCGTCTAAGGCAGTGCTTGGCAGCAATAAAATTTGCAATCTCCACGGTAGACTGGAGGGGATGGGACACTCAAGGACACCGCTTGTTATTTTTTCACAAATTTACCCAGGCAGCTCCTCCAAACCACCACCGCAATTAGCATTTGTTTTTGCAGCAACCTTATAGTGAACCTACTGCTTTATTATGGAATATTTAAGGACCTGAGCATCCACAGTGCAAAAATATGTGTCAAGAAAAAGACTCGGGCCTGAACTTCTTTGCAAACTGTCACACACACGTTTCTGTAGAACATCATTATATTTTTCTTGCGTGTACCGGTAATAGGTACTGGGGTTTTAAGGCAGCATTTGTTCTGTCACAAATTCTATGATGCGTTACTATCATTTTAAATTTATGAATCACCATATACTGAATATTCCAGGCAACGTACAATAAAACTAGTTCAAAATACCCAACACAATGAGAGCAACTATTATTGATATAACTATTATCAATACCACT
The DNA here is from genome assembly GCF_009819535.1 of Lacerta agilis. Classification (NCBI taxonomy): domain Eukaryota; kingdom Metazoa; phylum Chordata; class Lepidosauria; order Squamata; family Lacertidae; genus Lacerta; species Lacerta agilis. The sequence goes on along the minus strand of NC_046315.1, from coordinate 88,908,862 downwards.
TAAACTGGGCAGAATTTTCCATTAACTTGAACATTGCGTTTTTGTTTGTGTGCCTTTTTTGTGTTTTTTTTTACTTGTTTATGTTTTATGGGGCTGACTTGTGACTGTGGCTTGTGACTTTGTTTTTGTGACTTGTTTTGTGACTGTGTGGAACCCAGTTCAGCTATTGATTGATTGATTGTGTGACTGCAGAAATGGATAAAAGCATCCCATCCAAAGAAGAAGAAGAGTTTGGATTTGATAACCCACTTTATCACTACCCGAAGGAGTCTCAAAGCGGCTAACATTCTCCTTTCCCTTCCTCCCCCACAACAAACACTCTGTGAGGTGAGTGGGGCTGAGAGACTTCAGAGAAGTGTGACTAGCCCAAGGTCACCCAGCAGCTGCATGTGGAGGAGAGGAGACGCCAACCCGGTTCCCCAGATTACGAGTCTACCACTCTTAACCGCTACACCACACTGGCTCTCAAATAATCCATTCCATGGCTCTCAAACAATGACTATCATCAGAGCACGTAAGGAATTTATTTTTTATCATCTAAAATACTGTCTTATTTATTTTGTAGTACAGTACATTGATTATTGCTTTCATTTTATGGATCAATGGTCTTGTTAGATAGGAATTCCTGTTAAATTGCTGTTTTAGGGATTGTTTTTAAAAGTCTGGAATGGATTAATACGTTTTGCATTACTTTCTATGGGAAAGCATGCCTTGGTTTTAGAACACTTTGGTTTTGGAAGACTTCCGGAACGGATTAAGTTTGGGAACCAAGGTACCACTGTACTACTAAGTCCTAAGCATGTATTTACATTGGTGCATGATCACAATATTCCTTGAATTAACATGTGCAAAGCCAATCTGCCCTGCATTGTGTCCATTTCCTCAAGCACAAAGCTCTGTACACGTGGGGGGAAATTGTGCTAATTTGTCCTGTTTCTTTAGCACCATAGAATCCCACAGCTGTTTCGGTACAGGGAAGGATAAGTGGTTTATGCGTTTCCATATGTGGTTAAGATATCTTAGAGCACTCCACATAAAACAGCAGTTCAGTGTAAGCATTACTACTGCTGTATGTAGAAATGAACCCCTGGATTTGTTTGTATATCTATGACAAATACCAAGGGAAAACATAATCAGTGGCAGGAGGGGGGGGGGAGGAGGTGTTTAATAAAAGTATTGAGGCTTTTAATAAACAGAATAATTTGGTTCACAAGATGCATAATTTTCACTCATGAGTAGCAGAAACTACACTAAATATCTATGTAAACCGTGTTTGTTTGTTTGTTTAAGTATGGTCTTAGCTGGGGTGGAGGAGAAATTCATTTCAATTCACATTTAAAGATGAGCCTACAAAATTTGCACTTTCTGAAACAGCCATCCTTGCAAATCAAATTTTGCAGTGCAGCTCCTCAGCCAAGATATCTGTATAAAGGTTGCATAAATATGCAAGTATTGGTGAAAAGAGCATATGTAAATACGCATTATATTACAGAAATTTGTTTCGAAAAAAAAATATATTAGCAGTAACTGCATACAAAAGTATGTCTATATTACGGAATGTTGAAATGTGGAGAACTGAAATTAAGACTGCAAGAGACAGACAGACAGAGAGAGAGAGAGAGAGAGAGAGAGAAACAGAGAGAAACTAAAATTGAATGATCTGCAGCTGCCTAGCCTTTGCTCTCTCATCCTGAAATCACTGGGATATGGAAAGGCTTGACTTTGCCTGAATTGTGTCCTTAATCACGTGTACCACAGTACATTAAAAAAACGCATGCTTCAGTGGCATGCAAAATAAATACTGCCATATCCCTTTGCCCTTCCTTTTATCCTGATACATGTTTTATGAACTTTCCAGCTGTGCTAATGCTAACAAATTGCTGGGCACTGATACCTAAGGCTCAGCTAGCTGGGGATTTGAACTCAAGCACCTAAGCAATTAAGCAGCTATCTTGCCAGGAGAAATACAAGATGGTCCCAATGGTGGGGTTTTTTTCTGTTAAAGTAATATTGCACAGATAAAGGCTGTACGTGCATCTCTCCATTTGCACGGTGCTTACTTCCTAGAGACACCTGCCTGTGGTAGATGGGTGGTGGAAACCATTTGATGCTGATCTGCAAGCTTGGAGTGCAGTCACTATTTCTAATCCTTCGCAACTCTTGTTCCACCCCCACCCCTCAGCGTTTGCTGCCAGAGGCAACTGCCTCACTCTGCCTCATTGTAGGGCTAGCTGTTATCACAGGAAGAGCACAGCTGACTAGCTGGCCATTGGGCAGGAGATGCAAAGAGTTGCCAAATAGCTCCCTCAGCCTCAGTGCAAATCCAAGGGTCCCTGACAGTTTAGTTCCCTATCTTCATTGATTGCAAAAGGTTGTTATTTGGTTTGTGTCTGTATGTTTACACATTGCTTGGGAAGACAGGCGAACTAATGCCAGTGTACTGGAAGAAGCAAAGATCACCAGTGTCGAAGCAACGATTCTTCAACATCAACTTCATTGGACAAGTCATGTTGTGCGGATGCCTGATTATCGTCTTCCAAAGCAACTACTCTATTCCGAACTTAAAAATGGAAAGCGTAATGTTGGTGGTCAACAAAAGAGGTTTAAAGACTCTCTCAAGGCAAATCTAAAAAAAAAAAAAAATGTAGTATAAACACAGACAACTGGGAAACACTGGCCCGCAAGTGCTTCAATTGGAGAACACCCTTTTCCAAAGTTGTCATGGGCTTTGAAGATGCTAGAACTCAGGACAAAATGGAGAAACGTGCTAAGGGGAAGGCACGCTTGTCAAACCCTCACCATGATCAACTCCCGCCTGGAAACCTATGTCCCCACTGTGGAAGGATGTGTGGATCCAGAATTGGCCTCCACAGTCATTTACGGACTCACTGTTAAGTTCGTGTTTATGGAAGACAATCTTACTTGGCTACGAGTGATTGCCAAATAAGCTGCCACTGCCTGTAGATCCTTCGGGTTTAAGCATGTGAGTGGCTTGGATTCATCAGGGAGAAAGGCATGGTATCGTTATCAAAAACAGCAATAACAACACTTCAGGACCATGTCTTGCACTGCATTGTAATCTCCATGATCTGAAGCCCTGCGTTTGTCACAAAGCCTGACATATGTCCAAATTTGGCTGGTAACTATTAAGACAGTAGAAGAATAAGACTAGAATGCTGGTATTTGAAAGAGTCCTGGAAGTAGAATCTTCTGTGTCAACGGGTGTAGCTCAGTGTATGAATGAGCCTGCCTTTCCTTTAAATTTCTCATTTTTTTACCAATCATCAGTTTGGTTTGCATCATTCCCATATATGGAAATCTGCATGGAAATTGACACTCAATTTTATTCAAATATTTTCAAAAATATACATTTTTATATGCAATTGTGCCTAGCATAAGCTACTTGGCCATCATTTCCCCCCAAATAGAGTGCATTTTCGGATGTTGTTTTCACTAATATATGAATCAGTGTGTGCATTTTTTTAATGAATATGAGAATATTTCCAGTTATAGATAGGTAGCCGTGTTGGTCTGCCATAGTCAAAACAAAACAAACAAACAAAATCCTTCCAGTAGCACCTTAGAGACCAACTAAGTTAGTTCTTGGTATGAGCTTTCGTGTGCATGCACTTCTGAAGAAGTGTGCATGCACACGAAAACTCATACCAAGAACAAACTTACCGGTAGTTGGTCTCTAAGGTGCTACTGGAAGGAATTTTTTTTTTTATTTTTTTATGAGAATATTTGTATGCATTCTTTGTTGGAGAACTTCAGTGCAAAATTTAGAGAAGTGAAATTTTGAAGGAGAGCTGAGTTTCAGCTCACATACTGGTTTGGGAAGCGCCAGCTTGGTAAATTCACATTAAAACACGAAGTGAACAAATATCTCCTCCACCTCTACTTCATAGATAGAGCCTTTTGGTATAACCAATGTGTGAGACCTCACAGTCCGCAGCAGGAACATGTCACCTAAGGTTCAATACTAAGCGTCAGCCTCAGCCTTGCCTTTGTTTTCTTGTCAATAGATCCCAAAGCAAACAATCTCAGCCATCCCATTTTTTTTCCTTCTAAAGGCCAGTTGGTGATCCTAGATACAAACATGGGTCTGCCCCACCAAATCCTAAAGCAAAGTTCAAAGTAAACTCATCTGAGGATGTACAGAGAAGGAAGATGTCAAGAGGCTGGGAAACTAGGCAGTGCAACAGGAAAAGAGAACATTCAGAATATGGCTAATTCTTTCCTGGAGTCATCAGTCTGTCAAAGTACACTCTACATTCTGAAATGTTGACCTGTAATCAATTTGACCATCTGCAATAAAATAAGATATTTAAAGTTATCAGATGTTCTCTGAGCAGCCCGCCTGGATTCTAAATTTCCACGTTTAAAATGCTATTCTGAATCAGAGATATTGAATTTCCATCCTCTGTGCAGCTTTGATTTTGTTTCTTACTGTGCCACCTGGTAACACTCCGTGCTTCTGTAGTTACCTTTTATCTAAGAACTTGGAGCCATTTTGCAAACATTAAGTGCAACAGCCCTCCAAGGTAGCTGACATGATTTGCTGTCTTTCATCACATAAAACAGTAAGATATTATGTAGTAATTCTTCCCCTTAAATATCTTAGTGGCTCAATGAGGTCGGGCAGAATTAAGGTAAGAGCAATGCATCCAACAGGTTTTGGAGCAAAGGGTGTAAAAGGGGGGAGAACTTCACATTTTTATTCCCAGAAAGATAAAACATCTATGCATTACATGGGGCATCCAGAATACAAATCAAGAATTCTTCATAGAATCATAATGCAAATCAAAAACAATACCACCACAAGCCACACTGGTGCCATTTTATTATTATTTTAGAGCTCAATGGTATGTTTTGTTGAATGCCAGGAATATCGTCTTAGTTGTGAGGAGCAGCGGGAAGGGATTGTGTGCAAAGCTGTGGTACAGATAGATGAGAGGGGAACAGAAGGCACATCAAACAGGATTTCGATACCAGAGGCTGTAAAGTAATTGCAACATAGAAGGAAAATCTCTCACCCTTCGCTGGCTGGCAGCTGCTACACTGGCAACTGTTTAGAGTTAGCCCAGATGAAAAACTTCAAAGTGAAGAAAAAAGCTGGGTTATTGTCCAGCTACTAGGATGTGGTATCATCTGAGACGACTTGTTAAAAAATGGCAACACTTGAGGCAAATACACATGCAGTCTCTGTGCATGTGCAGAGGAACCCTGCCTCGGCCAGGACAGATCTAATACATCAGCTGTGCTGGCTCACCAGGTTGGGAGAGGAGCAGGGGCATAGCAAGGGGGAGTAGGGGGCGGACCGCCCCATGTTCCATAATGGAGGGGGTGACAAATTATCAAGGAACAATTACTGCCCTACTAGGGTGGTTCATAAAAAACTTTTTTTTAAATGCCTGCTCCAAAGGTCTTATCTTACTATACTAGGGATTATATAGTTATATATGAAATTTCATGCATATCGGTTAATATCTTGACCCTCCTCCACCAAAATAGCTGTTTACTTGGCTGTTTTCCTATGTCGTGAAGGCTGAAATTTCAGTTCAGTGGAGCTCTTACTGTTCCCAACCCTAACCCTGTGGAAAGCCATCTAATTAGACTTTAATTTGATTTTGAGATCATTTTTTCGGAGGTAATTTAAATATTGTTTGATTTTATACCAATGTTATGTATCTGATGTTAGCCACCCTGAGCCCGACTTCGGCCGGGGAAGGCGGGATATAAATAAAAGTTTATTATTATTATTACTTGTTGTTATTCCTTTGTAAGAAAATATGAAATAACATAAAACCATTTTTGCAGGGGGGGGAATCAATGGGGGGGGGGGGTGACAAGAAATTTTCCGCACCGGGTACCACCTGACCTTCCTACGCCTCTGGAGAGGAGTGCTTCCCCTGATTTCCCCCATTCCCCCCTTCAAACTTTCCATTTCACTGCTTTCCCTTTCCTGCATTGCATCCCTACAATTCTATGATTGCCCACTTTGATTGTGCCCGCCCCACAGCTCCTATCAATGCATGAGGGCTATTCACACTGAGCAATAGTAGTAGAAGTAAATTTATTACGGCCATTGGCTCATATCAAAAACAAAACAGACAAAGCAAACAGAACATACAATTTGGAGCAACTCAACGTAAGACAATTAAAAAATGAGGCAGCAACTGCTGCAATCTGAACAATATCAATTCTAAACAGCCCTTCAAGAATAACATTTTAACTCAATTTGGTTAATACATATGCAGCATAGGGATTCAGCTAAAACTTTATTTAAGAGTTACCGTATTTTTCGCTCCATAGGACGCTCCGGACCATAGGGCGCACCTCATTTTTAGAGGAGGAAACAAGAAAAAAAATATTTTTCTGGTTTTCCTCCTCTAAAAGCCCTGTTTTGTTTTGTTTTTGAGGATCAGCTAAAAGTTTTGCAGCTTTTTTTGCAAAGGGAAAAGCCCTGGGGTTTTGGGGTGTTTTTTTTTTTTTTGGAGGATCAGCTAAAGGTTTTGCTGCTGTTTTTGCAAAGGCAAAAGGCCTTTTTTGAGAATCAGCTAAAAGTTTTGCAGCTTTTTTTGCAAAGGGAAAAGCCCTAGGGGTTTTGTTGTTTTTGTTTTTGTTTTGAGGATCAGCTAAAGGTTTTGCAGCTTTTTTTGCAAAGGGGGAAAAGCAAAGCTCCTTTTGCAAAGGGGCAAAAGCAAAGAGGAAAAGCCCCATTTTTATGGGGTTTAACTCACATTTCTGAAAAATCTTAAGGAAAGGGAGCCATTTCTACTGTTTTCAGACAGATAATCTAATCAGCCAGTCACATGTCCTGGGGAAACAAACAACCTCCCTCTGCAGCACATTCAACAAAGGAGGGCGGGGCTGAAAGGGAGCCGGGACTCTTATCTCTCTCCCGATCTCTTGCTGATCAGCTGCTGAGCGGGGTCCTTTCAACACTCCCTTTTCTCTTTGTAAAATAAAAAGCACAACCTGCTTTTGGCCCCTGGGCAATTCAGCTCCAGGGACCACCATTCGCTCCATAAGACGCACAGGTATTTCCCCTTACTTTTTAGGAGGAAAAAAGTGCGTCTTATGGAGCAAAAAATACGGTAATTAAGAACTTAATTTCCTCCTAAAGATACTGGATATTAGTTAAACTATCAAAACTATGCAGTGATCCATTTCTCTTTTTCTGGGATAGGACATTTCTCAAAAATCTAGCGATTGTATGGGATCTACTCGGTTCCTCGTCATTCTATAAATGGATTAATTTAGCCTCCTGGGTTCCGTCTGCCTGTCCTATCAAAAGGGGGGATAGAAATCTAGACCGGGCTGCCGAATAAGCTGGGCAGCAAAAAAGTATATGTTGTAATGTTTCTACGGAACCACTATTACTGTCGCATAGCAATGAAATCTGGCCATTTGAGAGTCTGTTGCCCATGACATTTGATGGGAAGGCATTGAATCTGGCCTTGATAAAGGCATACCTATGCGCCGCAACAGAAATAGAAGATAAGTAAGATGGTAATTTCGTTATTGGTGCCAACCCCAGGTTTGTTGGTGAACAAGTGCCACCTCCTGTCAAAATGTTATGCTGAGCAATAATCAGATGAGGAATAAACAAATCACATCCAAATTGGTCTAAAGGGAGAAGGAACGGTTAAATAAGCAAGTGATCAGGTTTTGAGAAGCTACTGAGTTTCAACCTTGCAGCAGCAACACTGAAAATGTAATGATGGGCACTTGAGAGCGCTGAGTTCAAGTGTTCCTGCAAAAGCCCCTTTGTTAGCCTTCATGTAATTTCACGACATGACAGTGTCAGGTAGTGGCGTTTTCCCACCCCCCCTTTTTTTGGAGGGACGAACATGTTCTTTCTCAGTCTGACTTCCAAGTCCAACCCAAATGCCAGTTTTGAGTTAATGTTGTACAAGCAGCAGAATCCGCCCGATCGTTAATTCACAAACCCCAGGAGTTGTTGTGACAGCTACAGCGCCCATGGGCTCAGTCATGCTTCACCAGCACCTCCAGTAATTGTCTGCTGCTGAGAGACATGTTGTCTTGGGCCACAACTGACGTGGCTGTCACAGAAGGGGGAGAGGAATGAAAAGAGGGGTGGCGGCAGGTGAGAACAAGCAGTTGAAGCTGCTCCCCCAACTGACAGGTGCTCTTTCAGGATATATGGGGCATCAGAAGAGAAATCAGGAGCCTACAGATTCATCTGCAATGGGGAATCAGTTTATTCGTAGAATATAAAGAACTTGGTGATGGGCGGAGGTATTTTGATAAGCCAGCTGCAAAAAGGTGCACACTCAAAAGCTTTTAAAAGCAGAGGTTGGATGGCCATCTGTCAGGGATGCTTTAGTTGAGATTCCTGCATAGCAGGGGGTTGGACTAGATGACCTCTGGGTACATTCCAACTCTATGATTCCATGAATACCTGGAGGGCCACAGGTTCCCCATCCTTGTTTTACACAAGTGCTTCTACACATTTGTGATTGATGACCCAAATATTTGTCATTAATAAACCGGTACGTACTGAGATTATAAATACAATTTACTGTACCTCCTACGTTCTCTCCCTCCATCCCACAAGAGATGGTATTCAAATGATGCTGTGGTTGTTCTATAGATCAAGTTTTATGAGGAATGTGTTACAGTTATATATAAGCTGCTGTTTGCATACAGAGGCTCCATGCATTTGGGACACCCACACAACTGTTTGTCCCAATTGCACAAAATTCCTACATGCAGTAGGAGTCCAGGAGTTGAGGTTTTCTTACACGATATGCACAATTGTTCCAGGAAGCGGATATGACAGCAGTCAACCAACAACATGCAAGTTAAATGTTAACAGGCAATGTACTGTGCAGCTGTCATGTACACTCTAGGACTATGCAGAAGAGCTGTCTCTATGCATATGCCCAAGACATATAGGATTCTGCCGGCACCACCCGACTCCAGCCTCATGTCAGCATTCCTCCTGGCCCAATCTCTGATGTCGATGCACTGAATGGAATATCAGGAAGGGAGAGCTGCATGCAGTCCTGATTTGTTGCTGCATTTGAGCCATTTTTAGGACTTTTTCGCGACATGATTTTGAACAACCGGGGATCACAGAGGCTGCTTATAAATGCCCCCTTTACACCTCCCAGCTCCTGCCAACCACATATTAAGTGGATGCAAGTGGGCATATCCATGTACAGTATAGTGGTACCTTGGGTTACAAATGTTTCGGGTTACAAACCTCGGGTTGCGAACTTTGCGCCTGGATGAGAACGGAAATCGTGCGCCGGCAGTGTGGCGGCAGCAGGAGCCCCCATTAACGAAAGCGTGCCTCTGGTTAAGAATGGTTTCGGGTTAAGAACAGACCACCGGAATGCAGTGGCGGAGGAAGAGGAGTGTGGGGGGAGCGCACCACCCCCGGCAGCGCCATCCCGGTGGGGTGCCATCGTGGCTGCCCACACTGGGTGCCATGCCCCTGCGGGCGGCACACCACGGCCCCAGGATGCACGCCAGCCACGCCCCCGTCTGCTGTCCGCCCCCGGTGCCGGAGCATGAAGCTCCACCACTGCCGGAATGAATTAAGTTCGTAACCCGAGGTACCACTTTTTGCCCTTGCTGACGTTTTGTTCAGTGCATGCATGTCGGTATCTAGATGGCTTTTCCCCTCCATACATTGGATGTATGTGTATGGCAGTCTCTTCTGAAAAGCCATAATCGGACCCCTGACTGTCCGAAATCATGTAGCGAACATGAAAAAAGCTTGAAATAGTGCAGATCAAGAACTGCAAACAAGCGTAGGGGGAGGGACATGAAAAAAATAATAAGGCAGGAAGGTTTACTAGGTTGTTTTTTTATATCCCACAAAAGCCTACTTTTTGTCTATAAAATGTCTGTATGTGAATATTTGGTGTAGCTCTAGCAATAACCGGCAATTTTCTGTAATTGAGGGTGAAATAACACATGCTATAAGTCACTGCAAAATCTGGGATAATATAAGGCTGCCTTTTTAAAGCTTTAATGAATATTTTCCTTTGATGGCTCAATCTCTTCTGTTTTAGTCTAAGTAGCATGTTCTTGTTTCACAGAATTAATCATTTACTAGCTCTGTTTGGTTTCATTCCCAAGACTCACTCAGATTGCAGAGATAATTTTTTTCCCTTCTGCTTTCCTTCTACTTGATGTCCAGAAATACAATCAGACAACTTTTATCACAGAAAGGATCTGCATGGTCTTCAATCTTTAATGCAACATTTCAGTTCTGGTATCTGAGTGTTAATCTTGTTCTGTGGTTTATTCCTTTGATCCCATCAGAACATAATACTTCCCTCCTAGCTGCTGCCATTTTGCCCACACATCTACTCTTGCTATAGCTTCAAGATGCTTAGGATATTTCCTGTTTATTTGCGTGTGCTTCTAATATCACTGCCAGATAACCTTTGTGGTTCCTTCCAACTTTATGATTCTATAAAATGATATAACTGAAATCAGTCATTGAAGATCATCTTGTTATCTCCTGCTATAGTGGACTGTAAAATGAACGATATGGGCTATTGGGTTATGAGTGTTCCGTCAGGAAGGAATTCCAACCCGGAAAGGGATGTAGGGCTAGTAGACCTTCAGGCACCTTTGAATTCTGAAATTTCATCTTTATATAGACAGAAGAGCTGAAAGAAAACCAAATCTACAGATAATTTGCAGCAAATTGGTCTAAGTTGGCCTCTATCCTTACACAATTAGGACCATCGGCAGAAACTTTCCACTTTCCACACTCTCTTGTTAGGCACCCAGAAAAGCCTTTAGGTTAAAGGGGGAAAAACCCCAAACAAATATATCTTTGTGATTGTTAAAACAAAACAAAATAAAAAAAATTCCTTCCAGTAGCACCTTAGAGACCAACTAAGTTTGTTCTTGGTATGAGCTTTCGTGTGCATGCACACTTCGGCTGAAATAACCTTTGTTCCAAAAAATTTGGTTTGCAAATTTTGATAGTCAGATTTGGCAGAGCAAATATTTGTCCATTTATACTTGCATTCTACAAAGGAAAGTCATGGTGGGCAAACTGTATTTTATTGAAATTTGCCAAACGTTACTTAACTTCTCATCAGGTTCAAATCCCCATTCAACTGCACAGCTCAGGCCATTCATTCTAATACCTCACTTGGGAGTTATGATAAAATGAGCAGAGGAATGTCCTCAGTTCCATGAAGGAAAGGTGGCATAAAAACATAATAAATACATTGAATGGCACCCATCAATTTTAGAAAAGGCAGACATGATCATACTTGCCCACGCAGTCATGGTATTGTGTTGCGCTGGAAGGGGAACATAGGCAGGGTTGAAATCAATGACAGTGTTACGCAGCGCCCAGAAGAAAACACTACAGAGTTATATGCATGTCACACCTGTATTAAGCTTCTTTAAGATTAATTTGTCAAATCATATTTCTTTTAAATGTCAGGTGTGTCTCCAGTTATCCCTACTTGTAAACCTATTATTTCCAGCTCATTCTTTTTCTTCTTTCTTTTTTTCCTGCTTTATACACCTATTTCTTTGCTGAATGCTCTAAAGATTAATAAAAGGGATTATGCACAACTGCTGGTTTTATTAAGGTCTCTCCATAAAAAATGAGTGAGGGAGAGAGAAAGAGAGAGAGAGAGAGAGAGAGAGAGAGAGAGAGAGAGAGAGAGAATAGGGCAAAATACTTCACTCACTACTGATTCAAGATCAAATATGAACACAAAAAGAGCAGCACTACCGGTATATATAATTTGAACACTGACTGCTGTTTTGTACATCCAGGGGAGAATCAGTCCTACACACAGGAACTGGAAGTAAAAGAGGTCTGACGTGACAGAACCTACCACCTTCCCTCAAGATGGCAATGCTCATTTGTCAGAACCGAAACACATAAGTTCCATTTTATAGTCTTAGGGCTCCCCCTCTTTTTCTCTTTTCATTACCTCTCTGCTGTGCCTTCTGGTGATTCCCTCACTGCGAGACATGAAGCTACAGTTTTGGGAAGGAGGCAGCAGAGCCGTCTCATCCATAGAGGCCGGTGGCGCGGCGCGCCAGGGCGCAGGGCACCCCAGGGGCGCCCCCGTGAGCCCGCCGGCATACCGGGCTCCCCCTCCCCAACCCGCCCCCGCCCCCATGGGCAGGCAGGCACTCGCGCGCCGGCTGGCGGGCGGGCTGTAAGCCGCCCGCCCTCGCCTCCCGGAGCCCCAGCTGGAGCGCTGAAGCGGCGCGGGGCTTTGCGCGACCTTCCAGCACTCCAGCTGGGGCTCTGGGAGGCGAGGGCGACCGGCTTGCAGCCCGCCCCCCCCGCCGCCCCTCATCCTCCGCCCGCCGGAGCGCAGGCGCCCGCTCCAACGCCACGCCTCTCATCCCCCGCTCGCCCACCGCCCGTCCCGAGGGGCGGCCAGCGCGGGAGGGAGGCAGGCGGAGAGGCGGCAGGCTGGGGGCGGCGAGGGATCGCTGCGCCAGGGCGGCAGATCCCTCTAAGACGGGCCTGGGAGGCAGGAAGGTGTGCCCTTGGGCCCTGCACCATAAGTGGTTGTGCTTCTCTAAATCCACCTCTGATTGTGGTGGTCAGGTGGAGCCTACTCCATGCACATCGTTGTATGTAACTGAATTACTGAAAAGGACCAACGCAGGGTGGGGACCCTCAGCCCCAGGTGCTGAATGTGGGCTTCTAGACCTGTTTTTATTCTCTACACACCTTCACTGGCATTGCTCCACACCCTCCTTGAATGCTTCTGTGCTACTGGAAGGCACCCTGAGCTGTCAGATAGAAAGAGCAAACATTTCCTCTTTCCGCCTCACACCTAGCTCAAATTAATCCGGTCTTAGAGCACTCCTTCGCCCGCTTGCCCTGGTTGTGGTGAAATACTGGGAGGCTTCTAATGAACTCGCCTGGCAGCTGAGCAAGCCATTTCATGGATGGATAGCAAAGAAGAAAAAGCAGGAACTAACAAAAGCAGGGTAATGCAACAATTCAGCAGGAGCATATGGATCAAATTAAGGCCTCTCAGAGGAAGACAAAAACCCCTATCAACTTCTGAAGTATGCTATTATGTACAAAGGAGGAAAAAGGATCCTTTCAGCACCAAGACATTCACGTAGGATGTTGCTCACTCTGAGAAGAAGTGGTCCTTTTAAATCTTATATATTAGGAGTTTCCCCGCTCCTTGGGATGTTCAAATCACAGAAGGAAAACAGGTTGAAGCAGAGGAAAGAAGTGAACTCTATGAAGACGAAAGCAGATGAGGTCAACCATCCATGATGAAGCAGCAGTGGCCTGCTAACTTAACACTTTCATTGGGTACACATGCGCACTTTAAATGGTCTTTATTGCAGTTTTGTTTCCCCTCCCAAAACATACTGTAGGATTCGTCTCAGGGATTTGTGGGGCTACTAATTCCAGATTATGTCTCAATAAATTTTCGTGATTAAGTCCTTACTCCGTTTGCATCCTTCCCTTCCTTCAGAGTGCTCAGTGTAGCAATGCATAGGTGCCTTACTTGCTTCTAGGCACAGAAATTTGATTTGTGAAGATGAACTGAAGGTTTACTGCAAAGTAGTTTAAATAACATTAAGTAACATTCACTTATTCTAAATGGTAATGATGCACTATAAGGAATAGTTACAGCAGGTGCAGAAAGCCTATAGGCAACCCAGATGTAGGAATCAAACTCCCATCAGCCCCAACCAGCAGATTCCTGCATTGCAGGGGGTTGGGCTAGATGACTCTTGTGGTCCCTTCCAACTCTAAAATTCTATGATTCTATCAATCTGTGGCCTGTTGTGAGGAATGATGGGAGCTGTAGTCCAGGAGTTGTAGTCCAGTACCATCTGGAGGTACGAAGGTTAGCTGCCCCTCAGCTACAGTATGGCCAAAAAAAAAAAAAAAAAAAAATCAGAGGTGAAGTGAGTAAAATCTGTCAGTTTGCATTTCTTAGTGCAGAAAGTATTGATCCGATGTGTAGAAGTCTTTCCTAGTCTAATTAATTCAAGAGGGTTCTGGAAGCTTCTCTGTGTGAAAGAAACAAGCAGAAGGTTCATGATGTTTGGGTTATTCCTCCAGAGAAGCCGAGTACAGCTGGTTTAAACTGGTTCTCTTATCTCTTTCTGTCAAGGTCATGCTGGCTATAATAATAAGGCCAGAAGGAGCCTGGGTTTCTTTCTTTCTTTCTTTCTTTCTTTCTTTCTTTCTTTCTTTCTTTCTTTCTTTCTTTCTTCCTTCCTTCCTTCCTTCCTTCCTTCCTTCCTTCCTTCCTTCCTTCCTCCTGGTGTGATGTTCTGTACATAGTATACATAGTGTTAAGGTTTAGACTTAAGTTATTGTAAGTTAAAATTAAGTCTGCTGCAACTGGATTTCCTACGGACAGTGCCAATCCAGAATGCATTGGATTTGTGACCATTATGCTCATTTGCCTTCAGTAGCAGTAAAGCTCTGCTGGATAAAATGCCTCTGGTCTATTTTTGGGGGAATCCTGCAACATGTTTAAGTTTTTACTTTGCTAACCTGTACACTGTACCTGTACACTGGAATCTACTCTGCATCAATATTGAGTAGGATTTCAATGACAAAATCTCAGGTGTGTTAAATGAAAATTAAGCTCTTGCATGAGCAAATTTTAACTTTTGGTTCAGTCCCAGGTTTCCCCCTCCTTTTTATGAAACACAGCCATCCTTGCAGCATTTGTATAAGTTGGTGTATTTTTACACCACATTTTGCTTCTGTTAAACTTGCAGAGTTTGCCTTGCTTTCTTCAGAAAGCTTGATGTAACAGAAAGAAACCCTTGAAGATGCTTACAATCCCAAGCTGTGTGGGAATGTTTATATGAAAGTATGAATTGCTAGCTATATCAAGAGAGCTTGAACTTTGTCAAGGTATTTATATCTGTAGAAGGCATTCTTCTCGCTGTTGAGCTGCAATGTTGCTCTCCCATCCACTTCTGGTTGGGCTGCATTTGCCATATGGTGCACAAACAATATTATGCAAGTTGGAAAAAAAATCACCTTGCTACACTGATGTCATGATTAACATTATGGGGTCCATAGGGAGGGGGAGGAACACTTCTGGGGTGAAAAAAGAGATTCTAAAAGCTAATTAACTGTCAGAATACAACAGGGACTGAGATATTATGGAGTAATTTAACTGCAAAGTAGTAATATACACAGCATTCAACTTTTTCTGTTATTAGAAAAACAAACAGGTGTGTTTTCTTGCAGCAGAACCATCTTAGCAAACACATGGGCTATCTTCCACATTCCTACTTCCCAGCCACGCACAGACCATCTGTTCAGCCTTTTAATTGTAATTAGTTCTATTGAGTGATTTATTTCATTATCTTCTACAAAGCAGTTCTTCTGCATCTAGACAGCATGGAATGTATGTATGTGTTGCTGTGTTTTTACTTTAATAATAATAAAAAAACAGAGTATCACAGAAGGTATTTCCCAATAACTTAAAATAGATTTTCCCTAGGGATCCTCAAGGAATTTATAATTTCCACTGAAATGTTCCAACTGACATGATCTGCAACTCTCAGACAAATGTGCAGATCAAAGTGCAGATTTTTGCACATCCACACATTTTGCAGAGGGATCTTCTGCTCAATAAATTTACCAAAATGCATATTTTAAAAGAGATAGTGCATCATCTAAAAAGAAGGGGCAGATCTGGATAAAATGTACATATGCCCATTTACAGAAGTAAATTCAGAAATATAATCTAAATAGAAATACATTTCACTATAGGAGAAAAGACTGTGACCCAATGATCTGGGCACCTGTCCTTCAAATATAGGGCAGTTCCTCATAAAAAGTAGGGCACATGAACCCTTCCAGTGTGGTATAGTGGTTAAGAGCAGTGGACTCGTAATCTGGTGAACCGGGTTTGCTTCCCCGCTCCTCCACATGCAGCTGCTGGGTGATCTTGGGCTAGTCACACTTCTCTGAAGTCTCTCAGCCTCACTCACCTCACAGATACAGGTAGGTAGCCATGTTGGTCTGCCATAGTCAAAACTAATAATAATAATAATAATAATAATAATAATAATAATAATAATAATAAAAAATTCCTTCCTGTAGCACCTTAGAGACCAACTAAGTTTGTTCTTGGTATGAGCTTTCGTGTTTTTCCTCCACATGCAACTGATAGCAGCAGCAACTGCAGATAAAACTTTGCAAGTTTGGTCTTTTTTTAGAGGTGGGTGGGTGTGAAAATAGCTTTCCTTCCAGGCTTGATCTGTGCTATCATCACCTTTGCCAAGAGCATGGCATATCTGCTACATTAATCATTTAAAAACTATTTTACAATCTCCACAAATCAGCGATACTTAAGCAAGAGATTTACTGGTCAAGTAAGCACTTGGGATAGTAAAACTCTAAACAGCTGATATACGGCCGCTCCAATTTCCATGGCAAGGCACATTGTAACGTCGCCCAGAAGTCATTTTAAATAGTGTTTTACCTCCCTCGCCTGCAGAGCCCTGCAGTGTACAAGTTGAAAGGCAGAAACAGCAGAAAGAAACCCATTCACTTTTCTTTTTACAGTGCTTTCGCCATTTAAATCTTTTTCTCCTTTAAATTTCAAAGGGGTACATTATTTAAACTGTTTTAGCTGCTAATTCAATTCATATCTTGAACTCATGCTAAGGTTGAGCTGAATTACATTTTCAGTGCTGCGTTGGGGGGGGGGGGAACCCCCCAAATAAAAGACCTCTTGTTGAATAGAAAATGACTCTTAGTGCTCCACTTCTCCTAGGCAAATGAACACATAATCCAGCAATAACAATTTCTCATGAAAGACAAAATGTGATGGATGGGAGGCTGCATGGCTACTTTTGAGTTACAGCCATTTGCACTACCTTTCAAAAGCTTCATAATAACATGGTAACAAGGCTGTTTTTTTTTGTTATTAACCAGTGACGACATCAGGACTTTCAAGGAAAGTGCCAAAAGCTGCTATTTAAATAGCTGCAGGCCTGTGAAAAATCCATCCTCTTTTCAGAATGTCAGTTTTATAGCACAGTATGTTTTCCTTTGTATCTAATACTCTGGAGCTGCAAACCTATTCTTATCCAACATCATATGTGGTTAGCCTAAGGAAGGGGCAAGGAAACAGGAAAATACATATGCTGTTGGACTACAGCTCCCATCATCTCTGAGCTTTGGCCATGCTAGCAGGGGCTGATGGGAGTTGGAGTCCAACAACATAGGGAAGGCCACAGGTTCCCAACTCTTGGCCTAAGGTCTGAAGCCGCGCAACCCCTGGGCTTGCCAATCAGAAGGTCAGCAGTTTGAATCCTCACAACGGGCTGAGCTACTGTTGCTCCGTCCCAGCTCCTGCCAACCTAGCAGTTCGAAAGCACGCCAGTGCAAGTAGATAAATAGGTACCGCTGTGGCAGGAAGGTAAACGGCATTTCCGTGCGCTCTGGTTTCCATCATGGTGTTCCGTTGCACCAGAAGCGGTTTAGTCATGCTGGCCACATGATCTGGAAACCTGTTTGTGGACAAACGCTGGATCCCTCGGCCTGAAAGTGAGATGAGGGCCGCAACCCCATAGTCGCCATCAGAATGCAATTGTTGTATGCATGTCATGAGAAGGAAGGGGAGAATTTGGCCCAGGCATGTCATTTTAGTGGCAGTCCTGTTTCTGTTACAAAATGTCACTCCACCTTCAGGATATAATCGAACCTCAGTAAGACTGGTTTTGTGGTAAAGTTGAGGTTATCTCATGTATCCTAAATACATATACGTTCAGGCATTATGGGGAACCCAATGGCTATCTGCTACATTGATGAATCACAGTGACTAGAACATTCCTCTGTACTCTCTGGGTGCCAGTGAGAAGACCAAAAGTTTCCCCTTCCCATTTCAAACAAACCACAGTTCCCCATGGTGCCCGAATTATGATTACGTATCTGAATAAGTGTGCATGCACACGAAAGCTCATACCAAGAACAAACTTGGTTGGTCTCTAAGGTGCTACTGGAAAGAATTTTTTTATTCTATTTTGTTTTGACTATGGCAGACCAACACGGCTGCCCACCTGTAACTCGAATTATGATAGTTATTGAGAACAAGCCAAGATCAAACTGTGATCGCTTCAGTTGCATTCTTGCTTCAGTTACATAGACACCATCTGTCTATCCCATTGGCCAGACAAATCTGGAACTTAGATCCACCCCGCTGGCACAGACAGCAATCCACCAATACCACTTGAAGGTATTCAGTGGCAGCAATTCGGCTCCAAGACAGTGGTGAAGCATGACTTGTCCACAACTTAGGATATACTGTACCACATCCATATTGCCTAACCGCCACATCTCTTAAGGGCGTGGCCTTTGACAGCTGTAATTTCCTGTCATTTCAGAGCTTGTGGGAATGTGGAAAGTCCTTGACACAACAGCTTTTTTGTTAATTGAATATAAATTCATGGCCAAGTACTGTGTTTTTGGCTAAGCTTTTGATATCCGAGAGGACGCTCACAGCCCAGTGTCAAATCACTGCCATAACAGAAAACGAGGCAGAGCCAGTGCTACAAGCTGAAAGCAGGTTTCTGTGCCAACGTTGCAGGCAGACGTGCTGGCAGAAATGTGTTTAGGTTGGCATGTGAGATTCAGGAAAACATTTAAGCTGGAGACTGTAGGGAGGAACAATTCCTACAGTACAGCAAGTGCATTAAGCATTGGGCTGCAGTTTATTGCTTTGGTTGGAATATATATCTCCTACTTTCATAGCCCCTGAAGACTGTCAAAGCAGCTTACAAAGGATTCTCTCACATTCAGTTCTGGTGTCAGGGACAGAAATTACATGGTGCTCTTATAGCTCTGGCTGGCACTTCCTGCTCTTATTCTTGTCCTCCTTTGGTGCCCCCCGCTGAGAACCTCTGTAGCTACAAAGCTACAAACGAATGTGGCTCTGCCAACCAGTAAGACACTGTGGCCATCATTAAAGTGGTCAACTTGCTTCTGATAGCTTGAAGTGTGGTGTGTGGAATCCATGAATTGCTCAGGAAACACAAGACCAGATACCCAGTGGAGCTTCCATTGCTCACCCTTTAATGTCCTGAAGTTCTAGAGCAGAGGCAGCTCATGAGATTTGTGTCCTGAACACTGTGGAAGGACAGTCAGGCATGGGCAAAGGCATGTGAGGAGAACACTGTATACCTGAAGGAGCGTCTCCACCCCCATCATTCAGCCCAGACACTGAGGTCCAGCTCCGAGGGCCTTCTGGCAGTTCCTTCACTGTGAGAAGTGAGGTTACAGGGAACCAGGCAGTGGGCCTTCTCGGTAGTGGCGCCCGC
The DNA here is from genome assembly GCF_009819535.1 of Lacerta agilis. Taxonomy (NCBI): domain Eukaryota; kingdom Metazoa; phylum Chordata; class Lepidosauria; order Squamata; family Lacertidae; genus Lacerta; species Lacerta agilis. The sequence goes on along the minus strand of NC_046315.1, from coordinate 88,889,551 downwards.
CCTGTGGAATGCCCTCCCATCAGGTGTCAGGGAAATAAACAACTATCTGACTTTTAGAAGACATCTGAAGGCAGCCCTGTTTGGGGAAGTTTTTAATGTTTGATGTTCTATTGTCCTTTTAATTCTGTTGGGAGCCACCCAGAGTGGCTGGGGAAACCCAGCCAGCGAGATGTGTGGGGTATTAACAATTATTATTATTATTATTATTATTATTATTATTATTATTATTATTAGTTTCAACACTGGGCAGTTGTCATTGCAGTGCTGAAATAAAAGCCCCTGTGGGACATTCTCAAGAGAGGGCTTGGTATACCCCATTCCCATATAGCAGTGCTCAGCAGAAGAAGCTGGTAGTCCATCTCTGAACTACTGCATCAGTCACTGCTGCACTTTAGAGTCCACATTTCCAGTGGCTGGCTCCTCCTCCTGCTGCTGCTGTGGAGAGGAAGCAGGGTGGAAGCAGCCTCCCACCAGTGGCGGCACCACAAGGAGGTGGAGGAGGAGCCACCAGCCACTGAAGCCTCATAGCCGCCACATTCAGCTCCGCCCTTGGCTCCTCCCAACATCTTGACATCACACACACAAAACATTCCCATCCCAACTGCCCTCGCAGATTGGTGCCTCCGGTTGCGATTGTTCTGCATTTCAATTCACTCCATGAGTCAAAATTAAACTCTATTTCGACTAAGGTTTGTTAAGCTCATGCTGAAATGATTATAAAGAGGGGAAAGTACAATTATTTGAATTGTAATATGCATGCATATTTTACAAATTGGTTGCTCAGTTATCTTACCAATTTAAGCTTTCAACCTGACCTCTTCACAGCCTGACCTCTTCACAACATGGTACAGAATAGCAGATAACCTTATAAGCAGAAGAGTTACCCTTTTTGAGATAACTAATGAATTTCTTTCTTTCTTTCTTTCTTGGCAACTCTATAATCTATTAATCCAAACTCCTCACATTTTTGTCATGATTTTATGGAAGGAAGCATTTGCGGTCATGGGTAAGACTGCAATTCTATGCACACTTATCCGGGAGTCACTCCCATTGAACTCAATGGGGCTTACTTCTGAACAGACATGTTTAGAATTGCACCGCAAAAAAGTAATTAGATTTTGTCCTGCTGAAGTGCACTCACCACATTCGGGTATTTGAAAAAGCCTAGGTTTTTTGAATGAAAAGTTGTCATGGATTATGTTCTCATTATAAAAAATGATTAGAAACTAGTTTTACCTTAAGCCCAACATCACAGAGCTTCATGCTCCTGAATACATTTCACCACACAATATTACCTCATCCATAGCAATAACAATTTTGACAGCATAGGATCAGCATGATGATCTGTTACCTCTCACAACCCATCCGCTTCTTCACTCAAACTCCTCTCCAGCACATTTCAACAAGTCTTATCCACAGAAACAAAAAGCAGCCTGGAAGAAGAGGAATTGTGAAAGCTAAAAGTATCAGGGGATAGGGTGGCGGCTTAGGGTGCAATTCTGCACCGACATGCATCTCAATTGCGTACATGCTTACTCAGAACACCGTGTTCAATGAGACTACTTAGTCCTAAATAAACATTCCTAAGGATGTGCTATGCTGCTATGCATGTTTACTCAGAAGCCAGTCCCATTGAGCTGACTTCAATAAAACATTCCTAGAAGGAAATGTACACAGGAATGCAGCTATTAACAACCTATCTGTTCAAAGTATTTTAGCTATTTTCACAACAGAGTTGCACGAATATTGCTCTCTCTGCAGTGGTGGACTTCTGGCTTTCAAATTTCAGCGGCATCCTGTGCAATGCCTATCTATCTCGCCCTGATCTGGCCACAGTGATCCATGCGACGGTCACCTCCAGACTTGATTATTGTAACTCGCTCTATGCGGGGCTGCCCCTGAAGCTGCCCCAGAAACTCCAGCGGGTGCAGAATGCCACAGTGAGGCTCCTCATGGGGTCTTTGCCGTGGGACCACATTCATCCAGTGCTCTACCAGCTGCACTGGCTCCCGGTGGAGTACAGGGTCAGGTTTAAGGTGCTGGTTTTGACCTTTAAAGCCCTATGCGGCTTAGGACCCTCATACCTAAGGGACCGCCTCTCCTGGTATGTCCCGGGTAGGACCTTAAATAATAACTTTTTGGAGGTACCGTGCCACAAGGATGCTAGGTTGGCTTCAACTAGGGCCAGGGCCTTCTCAGTACTGGCCCTGACTTGATTGAACGGTCTGTCACAAGCGACCAGGGCCCTGCGGGATCTGGCATCTTTCCGCAGGGCCTCCAAGACGGAGCTGTTCCACCTGGCCTTTGGGTTGGTTTCAGTTTAACCCTGATGTTTCATTCTTTTAGTGTAATTGGTGGGCTACTTAAAAATGAGGCTGCAGTCTAAATTAAATTTTAAATTGTAATCTGTGTTTTAATGAATTGTTTTATGTTTCTTGCTGTGATTTTATTGGTGTTAGCCGCCCTGAGCCCGGTTTGGGGGGGAAGGGTGGGGTATAAATAAAATTTTTATTATTATTATTATTATTATTATTATTATTATTATTATTATTATTATTATTAATTTGGCACTCCCTGCCTCAAACCTTCCACTCTACTTCACGGTTGTCGCCCAGTGTGGCGAACTGCTCACACTCCCCTAAATCTGCCTCTGCCCGTAGCTTTGCGTTCTTCTTCCCCTGCATAGGAACAACTTCAATGGGTGGCTTTTCCAAGGTTTGGATTCTTTTGGAGGTGAAAGAACTGAAGAGGTTTTGCTATTTATGCAACACTTGGTTTATTTGCAAATATACAAGGTGGAGGCTAGTAACACACAACCTTCTACTAGGCAGCAGATCCACTGTCCCATATTATACTCCCAGAGAAATGCTTCCAGGTGGAATCTAACTCTCTGCTACTATGAACAATGCAGGGTCCCAACCAGGCGTAAAAACATTTTGCATGAAACATTTGGGACCTGTCAGGGCTTAATCAAGAGCCAGGAGGTGGGCTGAGAGACAGGAACTTTGGGGCTAGCCAGTGATTGGGACCAAAAAAGTACATTGGAAGCCCAGGACAAAGCAGGATGTAGGGCAAGGAAGCAAGCTGGATGTAAGTCAAAACTGGAGGCAGAAATGAGGAGCAATCCAAATAGCAACTGAGAATACAGGAACACACTAGAGCTCAGGAAGACCTCATTGCTCAAGTGAGTCCCATCTTGAACAGGAAGCTTTTCTATACCGCTTCCTGTCCAGGAGGATCGAATGCCCAGCCTCAGTTGGTGGAGTCAGTCCAAGATTTGAAGGTGCTTCACGAAGATACTGCTGTGTGTGGATCAATGGTCTACCACGCAAGGGAGCCGCAAAGTGATTCAGCAGCTCCTGACAGGATCTAGTGGATCAGCTAGCAAACATACATATGTCAGGCGTGAGGTTTGTAGCTGCAGTCCATCCCTGTGATACATGAATTTACAACGGTCATCTTCACAATGCTAAGGTTTGATGCACTCTTCATATTAAAATAGCCTAAGGACAAACTAGTGGGTACACAACAGGTGCTTGTGGCAGTCAGACTTCTTATTTTTTTAATGGAAAACAGCAAGCAACAACTGTAGATGTTACTGGTGTTGTGGAAAGCGGGTGCTTGGAAAGCTACAGGGAACCAGGCAGAGGGCCTTCTCGGTAGTGGCACCCGCCCTGTGGAACGCCCTCCCATCACAGGTCAAGGAAATAAACAACTACCTGACATTCAGAAAATACCTGAAGGCAGCCCTTTTTAGGGAAGTTTTTAATGTGTGATAATTTTGTATTTGATTTCTGTTGGAAGCCGCCCAGAGTGGCGGGGGAAACCTAGCCAGATGGGCAGGGTACAAATAATAAATATTATTATTATTATTATTATTATTATTATTATTATTTACTTTTCTTCTTTGACACAGATGTTTCCCTGCTGAAATGTCACCATCCCCAACCTGTTTTCCCACCCAGAGGAGAAAAAGATATAGGTGTCCCAGATTTAGATGGCCTTAATTATCTGCAAGAGGACTTTACCATGTGTCAAGGGAAACACACACAGAGAAAAGAGAGAGAAAGAGAGAGCAGAAATTTGTACCCAACTAAGTTCTATTCAAAGTAAACCACTGAAGTTAATGAACCTAACTTAGGCATTTCCATTAACTTCAATGGGTTCACTCTGAATAGGACTAAGCATTAAATACAACTCATTTATTTTATCTAAACTTTCAGATTTCTAAACATACAGGTGAAACTCGAAAAATTAGAATATCGTGGGAAAGTCCATTTATGTAAGCAATTGTTTTCATTAGCTACTGGAGTTTAATATATGAGACAGACTCATGACATGCAAAGCAAGATATGTCAAGCCTTTGCTTGCTATAATTGTGATGATTATGGCACACAGCAGATGAAACCTCAAAGTTGAAATTGTGAATTTGGGGTTCTCATCAGCTGTATGCCATAATCATCACAATTATAACAAATAAAGGCTTGACATATCTCGCTTTGCATGTCATGAGTCTATCTCATATATTAGTTTCACCTTTTAAGTTGAATTACTGAAAGAAATGAACCTTTCCACGATATTCTAATTTTTCGAGTTTCACCTGTATTTTATCCTAAAATGTGCATTTTTAATTCCTTTTGGTACATTCTTTTGAGTTGAGAGCAGTACTGCAAAATTGAAACAATAGCTACTTTCTAATTGCTGTATTAGTGCAGAAAGTGCAAAGTACATAAGTTTGCTTAACCAAAATGCAGGGTCCCTCACCACTATTTAAAAAATTTGAAGTGTTCTTGAATCCAAAAACAAACAAACAAACAAAAAACCAAAAACTTTCCAGCCACATGGAAAGAACTGACATTTTAACTTACACCTTCACCAAACACTGCAATGCAGTTTATTGCAGCAATGTGCTTGTTTTAGTCAGCATATATTATTTAAATATTTTGCAACAGCAATGCTCGTTTTGCGGTGAAGTTGATCTTTTATTTCTAGCAGTATTAGGAAATTGAAAACCTAATAATTTTCTGAGCTGTAACTTAGTTCATAACAAAATCCCCAGAAGGAAAGTCATAGAAGTATCATAGTTACAGTCGTCTGAAAATTAAAAGATGTGCACGTCTGTGTGGTGAAATGCAATGTGAGGAAATACGGCGGACTATACAACCAAGGCACAATCATAAAAACATAATTGAAAACCAGAAATATATTGTGTGTGACTGTATATGCTGCTAATTTTCCACTAGCATTGTAAACGAACAGATGTGCAGCTGATATGCAGGACGTGGTAGAGTGGTTCATGCAATTATTACAACCACACAATTATTTTCACTCCTTCCTGTTTGTTAAACACCTGCTGCATCTATGGGCTTCAGAAATGATTTTTCTTCCCTTGCCAGGGTACTATTAAACATCAACCACTCCACCAAGGGGGTGGGGGTGGGGAGCTGGCATGCTTGATTAAGATGGGGAGAAAATTCCACAAGAACACCAGAAAAATAGGCATCTAATCATATGAACCTAGCATAGTTACTGGAATATTTCTTAGCACAATCATGTGTTTTTTTGGGGGGGGGGAATAATGAAAATCATACTGCAGTACTTTATGAGGTTGTTCAGTCAATACCTGGCTCTAGTATTCTACTGTGAAGAAATCACAGTGGATAGAAATTGGTGAATGAGCCAAGGAAATATCACACAAAATGCAACCTTATCGGTGTTAGCATTTGTACAGTATTTGTTAGAAAATGTATTTTACAACGAATAAATTGTACTGGGGAAAAGAAACCAATGTAATGTAATGTAACAGCTGCAAAAACTTGTAACTCTCATTAAGGTCACGAAACGCTGAATAACTGTCTTGTTCACTGGTTTGTTGTTGTTCAGTCGTTCAGTCGTGTCCGACTGTTCACTGGTTAGGTACCTTTAAAAGTGTGTGCTTGTATGTGTCTTAGATAGATGGGAGGGGTGGGAGTTGGCTGGTTGTTTTGCCGTTGTTTTGCCGAGTGTGGAAACTTCAAGCATACGCTGTGTCCAAAGGAGTTTGTGAGGGCAGCCAGACAATGGACTAATAATTATGCACTGTGACGAAGGAGTTTTGGAAGCAAGAAGACCCTCTCTTGGGCTCAAGGGAGAGAAATGCAATTTATTGGACCTGATATATATATAAATACTACTGTTTATTAATAGTTGCCATCCTGCAAGTAACGAGTCATCTTCAAAGTCTTGTGTGTGAAATCTACTTCATCACTAGGGATTCGAGGGTGAAACCACTACATCCCTCTGTACGACTCAGAAAAAAATAACTAACACTTCACTCTTTCTACACATTGTGGGTAGGATAGGCAAGGAGCATGAGATAAAAGTACAGTGATACCTCGGGTTAAGAATTTAATTCGTTCTGGAGTTCTGTTCTTAACCTGAGGTACCACTTAGCTAATGGGGCCTCCCGCTGCCGCTGTGCTGCTGCCATGCGATTTCTGTTCTCATCCTGAAGTAAAGTTCTTAACCCAAGGTACTATTTATGGGTTAGCGGAGTCTGTAACATGAAGCGTCTGTGATCTGAAGCATCTGTAACCCGAGGTACCACTGTATAGTGGGAATACTGAGTCAACAAACACCAAATCTAGTTGGTTCCGAATGTCCTAGTTACTAAGAGCTAATTCACATGTTTATAGCCTAGCTCACATTTTCGCAATTTCAAGCTACTTAGCACAAAACTCAATGCAAGACTATTCATGGGGCCACAGTTCAGATCAGGGCCATGGTTGCAGATGGATCGTGCTCAACCCTTTGCCCCTACTGCAGTGCTTATGTGGATCAGAGACTACATGCCTGCCATTTGCACTGGGACCGAAAGCTTCTATTTGTATGATGAAAGCTCTCATATCAGGTTCCCTAGCTGGAACAGTTGCCTTTCCCTCTCCTCTGCTGTAGATGCTTAGAAAAGGTATTCATGTAACTGCTAATTAGCAGATGTCTTAATGGTACTCTGGGCTTCCTGTAGGCATCTGGCTGGGCCACTGTGAGAACAGAATCCTGCCCTAGAAGGCTTTGTTGCACTGATCCTGAAAGATTCTTATTATGTCTTCATGCTATCATGTTTAGTGTGGCCTTCACTACAGGCACATATTGTAAAAGTAAATGCAGTGATACGGAACTCAAATGGATGTAAAGATCGCATGTGGACTGAAAGGAGATTCAGCTTTTAGAGTTGGCAGAAGTCATTGCTTTAACATGTCCAAATTTAAGCTAGGATGGAAAACAGGCAGTATCTTAAATGAGGTGAAATAAAGAACATGCTTATGAATGACCATGCATAAGAATTCGGTGGATTCTGACGAAGAGCTTGCTGGATAACACCTGCAGAAAAATCCAGCTATGCTATATGTTTCAAGCACATTCGTTGAAGGCTGCATTATTCATCTTTAAACTCCCCTGTTCCACCCCTGTTGTTACCACAAACTCCCAGAAACGATGACCCTACAAGTTTCTAAAAGGGGTTTGTGATTCTGAAGCCTGTTGTATGCTGTCCACACAAGTATTTCATTGGATGCATGAATATAACTTACTAAGATGTATTTGACAATTCATTTTAATAGCACCGGATAGTGCAGAGGTTAATGCCCTTCCAACCTCTCCACAAAGCTTTCGTTTAAGGTTTATGTTGTCACATTACACCCCCCCCCCCAAAAAAAGAGAGAGAGAGAACCTACCGACAACAACTATTGAGTCAACATGTCTCTCCGAGTCTCAGAGCAGGATACATTTGTTTCACCAACCTGAATACCTTTTGTGGCCTGCATTATGGATTTACGGTGAAGTCTAAACAGGAATTAAATAAATCTGCAATGCAAGTCCCATCTGGTTGCTTATGAATAAGAAATTTATTCGTGTTGCTGCTGTTCATATTAATACTGACAAGTATTAAGACAGCAATCTTCTGAAGGTACATGCAGGTAGGCCCACTGAAAGTAATATTTAGCCATGCATAATGCTATGCAGGACTGCAGCCTAAGTCTGAAAGACAAAGGGGAAATCTGACCATGTAGAAGAGAACAATAGACATAGCCGGGGAGACACTCATTATTTTTGCTGCATCCATTCCAAACCCTCCAACAGTTTTTATCCGACAGTTTTATTATTGTGGAGCTCTCACATGATTTGTGCGATTTTGCCAGAAACCACTGCCACCACACAAACCCAGTGGCAGCGGCAGGCAGGTGGGGGCTACCCTTGGTGGTGCTGCCACACAGGATTCTGCCACCTGAGGCCATAGCTGTCAAGTTTTCCCTTTTCTTGCAAGGAATCCTATTCGGCATAATGGAATTTCCCTTTAAAAAGGGAGAACTGACAGCTATGCCCGAGGCTGCTGCTTCAGTCCACTCGTGGGTGGGCTGGCCCTGCTTCTTACACAAAAATAGGCACATGCTCGCAACATCCCTGTTTTTATATCAAGGACCAATACCTTGATCCCCCTCTTTAAAAACACGAGAATGTTACTTAGGGTGCCTCCAGACTGTCGGTATTTCACAGGAGAGATTCAAGTGCATACTCAGATTTTAAGTCTGCACATTTCCAGCGGGTTTAAAGGCTCTCTCGCTTCAGTGCAACAAACTCACTTAAAAATACTTTGGAAAGGGACACAGAAATGCAGCCAGAAGTGTGGAAGATGTGTAAACACCCCACAAGCAAATCAAAATGACTGTAGAATGAATGCTTAATGCCATATAAACTCCTGGTAAACAAATGAGAACAAATGCTCAATAAGGTCTGGACATTGTCTCACCGCTATATAAGTTTTGTGCAAGCAAATGAGATGGATGCTCAATAAACAGGTGTTAGAATCATAGAATTGTAGAGTTGGAAGGGACCATGAGAGCCATCTATTACAACCTCCTGCAATACAGGAATCCTTTTTGCTCGATGTGGGCCTCAAACCCATGACCCTGAGATTAAGAGTCTCCATCCTCTACCAACTGAACTATAGGAGCCTTTTCACTGAACCAGTCCACTGGCCCATCTATACTGGCAGGCAGCTGCTCCCCAGGTTTTCAAGAAATGTCTTTTAATAGCCCTGCCTAGAGATGCCAGGATTCAAGCTCTACCTCTTAGCCACAACCCTTCCTATTACTACCTAATTATACCACACCTTGCTGAATGTTCTACTAACTCCATTGTATCCTGTATTCCTTTCTACTGCAATCTGGATCTTCCACCACTTTTAAAAACTAGGCTATGAAGTTATATTACAGAAAAAACCCCACAACTGTTTGAAACATGATATTAACAGTTTCAAGCAGACCTCAGAAGCATGTGCAAAATGGAGGACTCTGCAGTCCACAGAGCCCGGTTTTGGCCGGGGAGGGCAGGGTACAAATAAAATTTATTATTATTATACACCTGTATACACTTACACGAATGTAAGCTGTCTGTTAATAACGACTCAAGAGATTTAACTTCTAAGGACACTGGGGAGGCAACTGAACCTTGAAATCTGGCTACATTATCGAACTCATATTATCCATTTTTAGCCAGTCATCTTCAAAAAAAAGAAATAGAGACAAATCAGGTATTGCGATTTTATAGAGGCGATTGGCATTAAGGATGTATGAGGAATTTGTTCTTTACAAATATGGGCAAAGCTACCGTGGTCCACAACTCCCAGCCTAAAGGTATGGCTTTCTGCAATTTTGCAGTGCCATTTTGGGCTCCAAAAATAACAGTGTACAAAAGTCCATTTAGAAATCAGTTATTTGGGGATAAAATATGTTTTTAAAATGTGTATTTTGAAGTAAAGTCTGTTTAGAAATCCATACATTGTGAGAAAATAAGTTCAAATTATGCATATAATTATTCAATATGAATTTTTCATACTTTTTTTTTTTACAAAAAATATAGATTACGAACAAAACAGAATGGAGCACACTTATGAATGAATGCAGTACTTACAAAGTGATATGGACTGGAAATAGACTGATATATCCATTCTTTGTTGGACTGAACAAGTTCATTCCATGACAGGCAACTAAAACTTAAGTATGGCAGCATTATTTTTTTTTAAAAAAATTAAAAAATAAATAAAAAAGTGAAGAAAAGATTGCCTGGTAGGCTGTAAGTTACCACACACACCAGCTGTTTGAATCATTGCCTAAGAAAGTGTAACCCAACTGAAACTGCAAGAAAGGAACTTCTGAGCAGTAATGGGCCAGAACTCATAGAAACATGAGTTTATTCCATTGTCAAATTGGTCTCAAAATGGTCTTATGCTTATGAAAAATCTTTTGATTTTTTTTTTTAAGGACTCTTCCCAAATCTGATGCTCTCCTGACATTTTGGACTACAGCCCACATCTCTGATCATTGGCCATGCTAGCTACAAATCACAGAATTGTAGGACACCAAGTTGGCGAAGGTCAATTTTAATTGTTACTTTAATAATAAAATAAAATAAAAAATCCTTTTCTGACCTTTGAGGGCTATGTTGCCTGAAGGCATTCTTTCCATCTTTTGCAACAACTTCTTCACCATTTTGAAGGTAGTGTTCAAATTGTCAAGTTCACCTTTAATTTACTGTTTTATGCTAAGGATACTTGCATCTTTCAAGCTCACATGAAAGGCTTCCTAAATTCACTGTCATCTTTGTACTCATCTCTGAATCCTGAGTGATTTCCCCCAAGAAGGAACTTAATAAAGAGCAAGCCAACATTGGGGTGGGGGTGGGGATTCAGGGCAAAAGTAAAGTGCTGGCTAGTGCAATGATGCTATCAATTAACTTACTCCTGTTTACACTGTCCAAAAATTTAAGCTCTAAGAAAAGTGGTTGCCTGCATAATTGGACCAGCGTTGAGGACATTGTAGTAAGCAATTCCCCAGGAGACCAGGGTTTCAAATCCTATTGCGCAGCCAGGCGAAGTCCCCCCACCCTGGGGCAGCCCCTGAGGGAAATAAAGACTCATGACAATGTTCTATGGGATTAAATTGGCCACAACTTTATTTATTCAGATGTAGGAAGACCTTGGCTCAGGCATTGGGCGTTTATCCTTCCCAGCCAGCCGGGGTTCTGGGTACCTTCAGGGTTATCCAGCATGATTGGGAAGTGGGCTAGTCTGGAGAACATATGTTCAAGCAGATAGCCCACCCCCCTATGTTCACTGCCGCTGGAAGGGGAGGGCAGTGACTGTCGCGGTCACTCTCTCAGACCTGAGCAGCACCCCCGGACGTTTAACGGTCTATTGGTAACTGCCCCAACGACATATGGTATAACCGCTGCCACCAGCCAGTATTCACTCTGGCAATGAATAACTCACTTCAGAATCAGATTGTGGTGAAAAATAAAACATAAGTTTCTTTATTGTGTGTACAAAGTGTAATGGTTTCAAATGACTTGGTAAAACGTTTAATATAACTGTATGGTTATTCAGATAAATATATATCAACTCTCTACCTAGTATTCCAATAACTATCCCTAATGCCTCCTGTTTATTATTCACTCTGCGCTAGCTCTGATCATAGGCTCTATCTCCCTCTCTCTATCCTTCCCTAACTCAACTCAACTGTCTCACTTCTAACCTCTAACTGCCTTTTCTATCCTCTCTAACTGCCATCCTTCCACACTCTATTTGCCTGGAGAGCTCCCATTGGTCAAGCTCCTCCCTGCCAAATTAACCCTTGGAGAACCTATAGGGGTGAACGCCACAGTGACGACCCTGGGTGTTTGGTCAATGCCTCCCCTGAGATCCCTTTAACAGGAACCCTGTTATCGCCGCCACAATGGGGGCGGGGGTCACCGCCCCACGCCCCCCCAATCCTGTGAATGACTAAAGGATTCCGCCCAAGGCCTGCAACCGCCACCCGAGACCGCAAAATCGCAGTCTCGCCGCCAAGACTACCTACACCTGAAATCACGCCTCCGATTCTGCCATCCATTGCAACAGGCCATGCCTAATGTCGCTTAAAAAAACAATCATTGCCAACTGTTGAAAGGTGCACACCATGAATCCAACGGCCGCTTCCCAGGTATGACTTAAGTTCTATTGTGTGTACTGTATAATCCCTCCCTCTACCCGGCCAATCCCCCTGGCAACACCTCCCCAGCCGGGATTGGGCGGCTGCTAGAGTAGGTGGAGTCCACAAGTATCCCAACCTGGGAAGGTGAAGCCAGACCAACTGCCAGGAGCTGCCACCGTGATTCAACGGGCCTCCCCGCAACCTCACAACATGCACACCCCGTTTGATGTGGGGAACGCTCATTCTCTTCAGAGATTTGTAGTTAATCATTGGATATTCCTCAAACAGAAGAATATCTAGGACACACCCATGATTTTAACCAATGGATACACTGCAAACTAACCAGGATGCAATTCAAAAATGGATGAATGAATGATAATTCTAGATTATCATTAGCTAGCTTGGATTTTGCAAAACAAATTAATTTACTTGGTTTCTATCATCATGACGACCCAACGATGGTCAAAATGCTGGTTACTTTTTTTAAAAGGCTCACTTGTGGGAATGCCATCTGTTTCTAACAAATTGAAAGCCCAAATTGCCAACTCAGAAAGCAAATTAGGATCATGAGCCTAGAAATCTATAAATATAGGTTCAAAGATAGATTGGGGGGGGGAATCTGCCTTGTGAGCAGTAGAAATTTGATAAAATTAAATAATTTGTATTGATCTGATTTTTATTTTTATAAATATTTGTTTTTATTAGGTGTGGAAATTTCATTCCTTTCTCACATGTAACCTATTTTGAGATATATCTATATCTATATGCATGCTGTATAGAATAAAGTAAAGAAACCATGTGACCTTTTATGGAGAAGCATGATCCCCACTTTTTTTATTGAATCTTTAATGTTACTATGGGTAACATATGAAACAATGAGAGTTAGAAACTCACATTTTCAAATGAAGCCTGAGTCACACCAGTATGTAGCGCTTCCATTAGAGATTGTTGGTGGAAGCTCAGCTCCCCAATTCATGATGTAATCCAAGGGATGCGAGTAAATAGGTCCCCTGGTCATCAGAAACAGGAAAGGCTTAAAGGTAATTCACATAGGACTTGTTGCAAGTTTGGGTTTGTATTTTGCAGCTTGCTAAACCATAGGGACACAGTTAAAGGGACACGGGTGGCACTGTGGGTTAAACCACAGAGCCTAGGGCTTGCTGATCAGAAGGTCGGTGGTTTGAATCCCAGAGACGGGGTGAGCTTTTGCTCAGTCAGAGCTCCTGCCCACCTAGCAGTTCGAAAGCACATCAAAGTGTGCAGGATGGATACAGTACCATCAGGTACATAGTAAGTTTAATAAGGATATGAGGCAAAAAGGCTTTTTAAACGAACCCTCTTTATTGGAAACACACCTACTAAAAAGCGATAATAAAATAATCTCTAAAATGTATAATGTTCTGCTCGAGTGGGAAGTCAAAGACGAAATGGTAAAAGAGACAATGATTAATTGGGCAATGGATTTAGGGAAGACCATACAGTTAAAATCGTGGGAAAAACTCTGGAAGGAAGGGTGGAGGTTCACAGCTTCAGAGGGAATAAAAGAAAATATGATCAAGATGTTTTATAAATGGTACCTTACACCTGTTAAAATCCATAAGATGTATAAAACCAAAGATAATTTATGTTGGAGATGTAGGAAAGAAACAGGGACGTTCATTCATTGTGGTGGCACTGTGGTAAAATTAAAAAAAAATGGACACAAATTTTTGAAGAAATTAAGAAGATTTTGAAATATAACATTAAAAGAAATCCGGAAGCCTTTTTAATAGGTATATTAGATGATGGAGTAAAAAAAGATGAAAATTTGTTTCTGTATGCAGTAGCGGCTGCAAGAATTTTGATTGCATCTTACTGGAAGACACAAGAAGTACCTAGTATACAGGAATGGCAAGAAAATTTATTTAGCTTCCTGGATTTGGCAAAATTAACAGAAGTGATAAGAGGTGGTAGTAATCAAAAATTTAGTCAAAGATGGGAGAAATTTGGAATTATATGAAAAACCAGTGCCCGAATATAAAAACTTGGATCCATTTCTAACATTCTGTATTGGTAAAAAAGGGAAGGAAAGACAAAAAGTCGATAAATTCACATGAATTTTGGTTAAATGATTGGATAACGCAGTAATGAGTAAATTAAGCAACCCGGGAGGAGGGCAGGCGGAAGCCTAAGTCAAGTTTACAACTAGGTATTATGATTTATGATTAACTTGGATCGGTTATGATTTATTTATTTAAGTAATGAATTTTGATATTTTATTAATAGATAGCATGATTGAATGAATGAATATGTATTATTTGTTTTGTTCAAATTTCTTTTTGATGTATTATGGTTATGTGTGATGTTTGTTTTGTTGTGTATTGTTTTTAATATATGAATGTTACAATTCTCAATAAAGATTTATTTTTAAATTAAAAAAAAACAAAAAAAAAAACAAACAAACAAAGTGTAATTAGATAAATAGGTACCGCTCCAGCAGGAAGGTAAACGGCATTTCCGTGTGCTGTTCTGGTTCACCAGAAGCGGCTTAGTCATGCTGGCCACATGACCCAGAAGCTGTACGCCGGCTCCCTCAGCCATTAACGCAAGATGCGCAACCCCAGAGTCGGACACAACTGGACCTAATGGTCAGGGGTCCCTTTACCTTAAACCATAGCTTAATAGTTGGAGTCATGCACAGAGGTTATGTGCTCCCTCTAGTCTTTTCTCTTCCTTGACATTTGTATTCAAAACAGAGAACTTTGGTTTAACACCAGTTTGCTAAACAGGACCTTAACTAGGGCTTTCCCCCCCCCAGCCGGAACTCACAGGAATTCAGATCCAGTACCTCTCAGGTGGGTGCCATTGTCATTGCCAAGGGAGGCATTCTCGATGAGTTCCAGCACCTCTTTTTCTTGGGGGAAAAAAAAAAATCATCACTGATCTTAACTATTCCCCAAACATCTGTGAGATGCCGGTATATTTTCGCAAACCTTCATTTCATATTTAACAGCTCATCTCATACTTTAAAACTTTCTGAGAAACATATGATAAACGCAAGCATCTCTATATTCCCATTTGCATAAACCTTTAACAAGGGCAAGCAAACATTTTCTCCAGTGTGTTCTGGCAAATTGATGGGCAGCACGAAGGGCCATGCTATCCTCCTGAATCTGTTCCAGCAGCTGTTAGCTCAGCAGGAAGAACAAGCTTCCTCATTCCAAAAACCCCCAATTACCAGAAAGACAAACCTCTTCCCTTCCCTCCAACTGGTTTGTCTAGTAAAATGCACAATATGGTACTGGTAGTGAAGCCTCTGTAGAAAGCGATGGCAAGGCAGTTCCAATAACTTTCCCCACATTAGTTTATCCACTCTTTTGATTACAAACAGGATGGCCATAATGTATTTTTCCAGAGTTTCAGGAAGCTGTTAAAATCAGAGCTGCAGTTCAAATCAAGGCTAGTGATGGTGAAAATACTACTTTAAGGGTGGTTAGATTCATTGTATCTTTACAAACTTGTGCACAAAAGCTGCCCCTTTAAATTATATACAAATTAATTGTATTCATTTGAATCTGTATGCTGTTCCAGCACAAAAACACAAGAGGGAACTATAATTTAAAACAAAAGCATCCATTATTGTAAAATTTGGGTTAAATCCCAACTCAATGTCCAACCCATTACAGGACCATAAACAAGTCACCATCCCTTAATCTCAGCCTGGATTCAAAGACATTAGCCGTCTTTGGACATTTCATAGAATTATAGAGTTGGAAGGGACAATGAGGATCATCTAATCCAACAAGGTTGTGCGCTGCAAAAATAAAAAGTAAGATTCCGTTCTGGTTGCTGTTGACAATTCCTTCTTTCCCAATAATCCCAGGCCACAAATCGAAATCTCGCCCAACTCTTGCATTAAAATCACCCAGGAGGATAATTTTATCTTCCTTAGGCGTCTCCTGAAGTTGAGGCTCCAGTACTTTGGCCACCTCATGAGAAGAGAAGACTTCCTGGAAAAGACCCTGATGTTGGGAAAGATGGATGGCACAAGGAGAAGGGGACGACAGAGGATGAGATGGTTGGACAGTGTTCTCGAAGCGACTGGCATGAGTTTGGCCAAACTGCGGGAGGCAGTGAAAGATAGGCGTGCCTGGCGTGCTCTGGTCCATGGGGTCACGAAGAGTCAGACACGACTGAACGACTGAACAAC
This sequence comes from Lacerta agilis, assembly GCF_009819535.1. NCBI lineage: Eukaryota > Metazoa > Chordata > Lepidosauria > Squamata > Lacertidae > Lacerta > Lacerta agilis. The sequence continues at coordinate 88,873,357 of NC_046315.1, read as the reverse complement.
AACAACAACAACAATAGGCGTCTCTGCTAGGACGGTATCCAGCTGAGAGTAACATTTTTCTTTAAAGTCTTCATCAGCATCCAGTGTTGATGCATAAGCGCTTATAATAGTAGCCTGTTGGTTTTTGGTGAGCTTTATTCGAAGGGTTGAGAGTCGCTCGTTAATGCCGGTAGGGACCTAGTCAAACCTCCTGCAATGCAGGAATCTTTTTTACCCAAAGTGGGGCTCAAACCCACAACCCTGGAACTAAGAGTCTCATGCTCTACCAAGCCAAGCTATTTCTTCACACAATTGCAGTCACAACGGGTTGAAATCAGTGGGGTTCTGATTTCTTGCCCTGCCTCCATTACCTGGTCCACTGCCCTCTCCTACCCTGAAATTGTAACATACGCAGCAGGGCAACTGCTTTAAGCATGTAGGCAGGCTGTGAGATTCTGAACCCTGGAAGATAAGGATTCTAAATCCTTTGGAGAGGCTAAACGAGTGGTGGGAGGCACCAGCCGGGGAACCCCCTAAGGAACCCCCAGGGGAGGGAAGCTCAGAGCCAGGGATTGGTGAGATGGCGATAAGTGATCAAAGGGAGAAGGAGTAGACCGGGAGCAGGTGGTGTCAGCGGAAGTGGTGACAAGGTTTAGTGAATGGGAAGAGGCTGCAGCAGAGCACAGTTCAGAGCAGGAGCAGGAGCCAGGGAGTTCCCCCTCTGCCTGCGACCAGCTCCCCTCTCCCCATATCTCCTAGAACACAAAGACAAATGAAATGAACACAGCAGAGGGTGGTTGTGCGCAGACACAGGCTGAGACTGTGTGGGGAAGTCCCTGAAGAAGAGGAGTCCTAGTGGGCTCTGGGAAGATGGGGGCCTTCAGTCCTCGCAACTGCTTCATTGGGGCATGCGCCCCCCCCCAGAAAGAGTTGCTGAGACCACTAGGCCGCAGCTGTGGTTTGTTTCCTTGAATAAAGAATTAACTTCACTGGCCTTGGTTGATTTATTGTTTTGTTGCTCACCTACGCCTGACTCCAGCCCTGACAGCCAGTGGACATGACTTGGGGGAAATGGCATTGTGGGGGAAAGCACTATTCACATTTACATTTTTTTAAAGCCACTATGTAGATCAGGCCTATAGGTCCACTAAGCCAAACTTCGCCCACCAACTGTTCTGCCAGGTACTTGCACTCTCAGGCAAAAACAGCATGGATATCATACACCGAGCTAGTTTTGGATGAACAGATTCCCTTGCCTTTCTGCCGTTAACACACAAGAGCAAAATATTTTATCCACCACTGTGGAGGTTTTTCTTTTCTTTACTTCTTTCTGTAACACCTTTTCAAGTCGAAATGAATGCACTGCCACCATAAAAGCCCACCCTGTTCTTTCCAGAGCCTCGCCTGACAAGAAACAGTCAAAAGTCATTTAGCGCCTGACATTGATGTAACTTTGCCATGAGCAACTAAAGCAATTATGAGGCCTGGTTTGGGCACAGCTGAACCACGTTGATAAGGAGGCAGTGAAAAATGACACATCACAGAGGCTGGATGGCTTCATCGGCACATCGGTAAATCAGCACAAATGTCCCCAGTGTTCTTCATAAAGAGGCAGGCACATAAGCTGGGGTTGAACTGGGACACTTTTATTTAAGCCCCATATTAAAATCAGCAGAGAGGGGTGACTATGGGGCAGGAACTAACTTCACTGTATAACTATAGCCACTGGGCGACCCACCCTTGCCTAAGGAATTAGGGCATGGCTCCCTAGCCTGCCCCAATTCCCACGCCACACTTTGCAGGTGAGAAGGGAGGCCTTATCTTGTCACTGCCCCCCACGACTGCAAATCCCCAAGTGGATGAGGGAATTTGGCCTCAAAGGAGGCCCTCTGAACTGTGGAGTTTGCGAAGTGAGCCTAGGGATCGACTCATCACCTAAAATGTGCCTAAGGGATGCCACCAGGCTAAAACAAACCATTTCTTTTCTCGCACCTAAACTGCCACTGAAGGGGGACAAATCACTATTTAGTCCCCTTTACTCACCTCCAAGAGGTGCTCTTGTAGCCCCCTCTGCAGATCAGTAGAAATATGTCATTGCTGACATCCATCAAATGGATTCCGCCAAGCCTACACACTTCAACCTCATTCCCACCATACTTTCATGGCGGGTTACTTGACCTCACTGGCCCTGAACTGCAAGCCAAACTTCCCTGTTGACTCCTGGGCCTTGGCCTATTTATTCCCCTAGGATCAAGAGAACTGCTGAGCTCTTCTCAGCATATTTCAGACCAAACTAAAGAAACTGCCGGCCAGCGTCCTTTCCCGGATCCACTCCAGGTTTCGCTCAGTTGACTAGGCCTACAGCAACTGCCAAGTCATCTGCAGCCAGCCTAAGCTGTTAAGGATCCTCCTACAGAAGTTGGGTCCTGCCATGCCACTGGCCTTCTTGTGAGTAAGGGAGCAGTAAGGAGAACCAACTCCCAGACTCTCTAGGCTCATTCCTACCCTTCCCCACTGCACTGTGTTCAGGCCAAGATGTAGTCCTAATCACAGTTCGAGGCCTCTGTCTGGTGCTGCTGTAAACAGGGAGGCTCAAGGGATGTCAGCTTGTCCCTTAAATAGGGAACATGTCCTGCCACCCTCCTCAGACCACTTTAGGAATGCACCGATCAGTGCCAAGGATTTTCCCACTCTGCCTCTCCTGCCCAACGGCCCACAAATGTGCCCAGCCTTCTAGGCACCATCTAGGGCTTCTGGCTGAACGTTCCTCTGATGGTAATAAAATCATCTAACAAGGGAGGTGGTATTTTTTACTACTGCCTGCATTTTTACTGACCGACTGAAAGGGAGAGGGGAGGAAATACCCCTGTATGCTGTGGTCAATCTCCACATTACAGTACTAGCATGCAGCTAACTCCAACATTTCAAAAATTAATAGTAAGTGTGGGGTGGGGTGGCAATTCAATTTGGAGAGGGAGGGTGGCGCTGTGGTCTAAACCACTGAGCCTCTTGGACTTGCCGATCAGAAGCTGAGCGGTTCAAATCCCTGTGACAGAGTGAGCTCCTGTTGCTCTGTCCCAGCTCCTGCCAACCTAGAAATTTGAAAGCACGCCAATGCAAGTAGATAAATAGGTACCACTGTGGTGGGAAGGTAAGCGGCGTTTTTGTGCACTCTGTTTTCCATCACAGTGTTCCATTGTGCCAGAAGCAGTTTAGTCATGCTGGCCACAGGAACCGGAAAGCTGTCTGTGGACAAACACTGACTCCCTTGGCCTGAAAAGCAAGATGAGTGCCGCAACCCCATAGTTGCCTTTGACTGAACTTAAGCACCCAGGGGTCCTTTACCTTTTTCATTGGCACCATAAGAACATGGCCTATTTAATCCAGCATCCCATTCTCACAGTGGCCAACTTGATGCTAATGGGAAGCGCATAAGCAGGACCAGAGCATGAGAGCACTCTCTCCTACTGCAGCTTCCAGCAACTGGTATTCAGAAGTTTACTGACTCCAACAGCTGGGGTAGTAATCACTAAGTTTTGGCAGGGAGCCAGTGGGAATGGGAAGGCTTTCCGATCACACTTCTCTGCACTCCCTCTTTGACCCTGAATGACTATGAAACATTGCTTTAATTTGTAGACTCAAAGGCCCAGGCGCCACAGAGCTGGTAATATCTGTGCCTGGACTGTAGGCAGGGTCTTCTATGATGGAGAATTCCTGTATAATTTAAATCTATCCTAGGTTAGGAAAAAATGGTATAACCAGAGGTAAGGGATTGGGTTGGGTGGGAATTAGGCTTCTTCCTGACGTGCCAGCTTTCTTTGTACAAGAAATGTTTTTTGCTTGGTGAATTATGAGTGCCCCCATCTGATATTTGAAATGGCGTAGACTTAACTCAGGGTTACCATTTCAGTAAGAACTTGGCTATAGACAATTTCATAGTTTGGGGGGAAAGTATAATTACCCTATAATTAAATCATCCATGCAAACGCCTAACAAGATTTGTTTTCCCCTAATACTGAAGAAATGCATGGGGTTGCAGCCAAGGCTAGTCCTACTCAAAGCAGACCTGTGATTAGCTTAGGCTCATTAATTTCAATGGATCTACTCTAAGTAGAATTTAGTTGGCTATCTGGTGGATGTTTCATGAAGTGTTTGAATCTTTAATGGATTTCCAGAAGTTGGCAGGGATGTAAGGTTTTGGCTGTACACCTGGCAAATTAATTAAACCTGTACAACAGCTACCTAATTAACTTGGCTTAAGATCAAGCTCTTTTAGCAGCCTAGACATCTAAGCAGACATGAGTGAGTAGTATGGAAAAGTTTTGCTACATTGAAGTCAACAGTTGCAGTAGTCATGTTCTGCAGTTATAATGCTCCTTTACCTTCCCCCCCAGTCATTTTTTAAGGGGACACACACTCTGAAAATGAATAATAACTCATATTTTCTTTGCAGGCAAACTAAAAGTTTAGCCAAGTTTGCTTGCTCTCTTTGCTTTCATAAACCCCCACCTAGAAGTGGCAATTAGCACTGGATGAGAAAAGAGAGTGCTCAAATTTCCCTCTGCCAGTTGCTGTCTTCTGAAACTTCACTCCTCTTGCTGCTTTGAACATGCAGGATCGAGACCATGCTTGAGAGGGAAACACCATATCAGATCTCTGATGAAGAAAAGTTGCAGGTTGGGTGACGAATGGCAGGGGAAAGACTGAATGCCCCTTTCCTTCTCTTACTGTGCTTATTTTTCAAGGCAGAATGGGCCATTTAGCTAGTTGCTTCAGAGTAATGTGCTCTGCCCCCTTGATTCCTACTCTACGTCTCTGAAATCACCATACTGGAACAGTGGCAACTACCTGGAAGCACAGTGGAACAATCGGCAAGACCGAGTCACAACTACTAAGATCAGGTCAAAACTGCAAGGCAGAGTCACTTCGAGAAATGCTAATCTAGGCAGGTAAGGCAGTCTGGTAAGGTTAGGTCAAGATACATATAGCAAGTGTGGCTTAGTCAAGGGGGAAGCAATCAGGACCTTGGACAGATCACTCTGAGAAAGCAGGCTAGAGCGATTTCATCCACAGAAGAGGGCTCTGGTGCAAATATTCTGAGGGGTTTTGAAGGATGGCCAGGCTGGTTGTCGCAGCAGTCTCCTGCTAAGCAACAATGAGTGAGCTCAGGGAAGTGGGAGGCAAACAACACAGTCTCAGGGGTGCACTTTCCTGTAGGCACAGTCTGATTCCAGACTCAGGTCCAGTCCTAGAGTCAGACAACAGATTATTGTGGTCAGACGGTCCAGGAGCTGGAAATCTGAAGATCAAAGGTCAAGAGGAGCAAGAAGCAGCAAGTGTGGCCAAGAACAACAAGCTAGAAACCCTGCTTAAGAAGGCCGAAGCCAACTGGTTCGCATTAGCGCCAGTGTGGTGTAGTGGTTAAGAGCGGTAGACCTGTAATCCGGTGAACCGGGTTCACGTCTCCGCTCCTCCACATGCAGCTGCTGGGTGACCTTGGGCTAGTCACACTTCTTTGAAGTGTCTCAGCCCCACTCACCTCACAGAGTGTTTGTTGTGGGGGAGGAAGGGAAAGGGGAATGTTAGCCGCTTTGAGATTCCTTTGGGTAGTGATAAAGCGGGATATCAAATCCAAACTCTTCTTCTTCTCCTCAGAGTCCTTGAAGGCTGATCAGCTGCAGGTGGAGTCACTCTGCCTTCTCCCCCTTCAGGTTGCTGTTCAGCAGGTGTAGCTGACTCCTGGCCCATGACACTGGCTCTGTTGTTGACCATGCCCCCCTCTGAACAGTTTGCATGTACCCATTAAGGAGCATTGCTTTGTTTTGCAGCCATTTGATCACAAAATGTGGGGAGACTGGAGATGCCCCAAGAGTGAGTTTCTGAATCAGAGCAATGCCCTCTGGCCTTGAAGGACCTGTAGTGAGGGACGGTGACCTTTCAAAGGGGCACTTATTATCTTCCCCTCTGCCTGAGTGTGGGCAAAGCTGGGGAAGACGATGCTATAAACAAGAAACAGATATACTTCCAAATATGCAAATATATTTCCAAACATATGAAATCTTATGGGAGAGGGGGCAAAAAGGAGGAAGAAAGTCAGCTGGGGGCAGTGTAAGCTACCAGGGTCATTAAATATTATCTTTCAAAAACATTTTATCAAGCAAAGAGACACAGAAGTTGCACTGTGTGTTGAAATAAATAAGTGGAGGAAAATGAATCGCTTTCATGAGAGTCTTGATAAAGATAAAAAAGGTGACATGATCTCAAGAAGGAGAGCACGTTGTCATTTTCTTTCAGTACTGAAACTCTTTCTCTCTTCTTATCATGGCATTTCCAGAGACACTCAGTCATTTTCTGGGATCAGATAAGAAATAATTCTGGTCGGTCACTTAAATGCAACAAGGTTAAATACTGCTCAGAGCATCAGATAAAGTAACTAAAATATTTAGATGCCTTTCTCCCCCTCCCCCCTTTTTTTGAAGGACTTCCGAGTGCATCTTAAAAGAAATACGTTCCTACCAGGCATGTGTAGTGGCTTTGTACAAATCAAGGGGTGTGTATCAGCTTTGTAAGAATTCTGGGCTTGTCTGAGGCGAAGTGGGGTGGTTTAGACCACAGTGCCACCCACATCTAATAATAATAATAATAATAATATAATAATATAAATAATATAACAAACAACAACAGTGCTGGGAAGAGTTTTAAACTTGGAGAAGAGCAAAATATCTCTCTATCCAGTACCTCGTATGAGGCTTGAATACCAAAAACATGGTTGAGGAGTCTTTGGAAATAAACCAACTTCATGAAGGAGAAAAATCCTTGTACTTATTTCTCCCTTTTTCCTTTATTTTATTGTTTTGACATGCTAAATCCCTCCTTCATTTCCTGGCTCTAAACACTTTAATTTTCTGGATAGAGAAATCAATTTGTCCAAGCCTCTGTTGTTCAACAATTCAAGTTACATTACCCAATGTTCTAATACATTTCCTTACATTTTCTCCTGTCCAGGCATCTTTGGCAATCTATCACAGATAAAATGTCATGCAAAAACAAAAAGCATATGGCTACATCTTTTACTGGCAAAGTGCCCCTTGCTCATGGACTCCTTTTAATGATAAATATCAGAACTGCACTACATCATTTAGGAAATGTACATGAGTTTGTAATTTGTGGCTTTGTTTAAACTGAGTACAACTGAGAGTGGTATGTGTTTTTTTCCTCTTTCCATTAGACATTTCTGAAGCATCTCCAGTTGACCACACTTCCTGACCTTAAAAATTTCCATAGGAATTCCATAGTTACCTCCTGGGCTTCATTCAAGTGTGGGGAAACAGGGAGACTGGCTACCAAGATCCAAAGACTGTACTGGTCAAGATTTTTCTTCCTAAGGGATGCTCTTCCTTAAAAAAACAACACACAAACAACTTCCTGTACCAATTTATTTAAAAGTAAGAAGACCTCACTTAAACAACAACAGCAACAAGCAGCAGTAGAGAGAATAAGCTTTTAAGAGCACAACACACAGCATCTCTGGTTTCTCATGGCTATATGAAAGCTCAGATAAGCACATCAGGGTTTTCTCAGGAAGTATTGGAAACCTGGAAGAATGCAAAATGCAGGCCACTGGAGAGATTATGTGTACAATAAAAGAAAGTACACTCACAACACTCCTTGGTCACCTGAAAAGTTGGTGCAACAAGAACCCTGCACTCTGCCAATGAGAATTATCTTCCCATTGTTAATTTCTGAAATCATTTCCTGTCTCTTTAATGGATGGAAACTAGTTAAAGAAACGGAAGAAAGTTTTGGCACAGCACTTCTTAAAGGTAGTAGCAAGGGAAAGGGAAAGCCGAGTATTGTTGAAATATTCACCCTAGCACAAAGTTATTAGCTGAAGCTAAGTAGAATTTAGTTCAAAAGTGACCATAGGGAGAAATACACACAGCTCCATTGTGCATAGTTATTCAAAGTCTCTTGAAACAAAACACAGCTGTTTTCCTTTACAATTTATTTTCATCTGAAACAACTTGTTTTTGGACAAGAGTGCACCGTAAAAATAAGCAGAGCTGCCATTATGGGTTAGAAATGGATGGCCATAATTCTGCCCCTGTTATGTTTAGGAAATAGTCACAGCTAATGGGATCTCTCCTGGGTCAATTTCCACTCATTAATCCCACTGTGCTGTATGGAAGCCAAGCAAAATGGAATCCTGCTGCTTTCATTCACAGAACTGTGTTCCATCTCTGCTTACTTTTCTGCATTATCTAGAGGCCTATTGTGTTCCTGAGCCTGCTTGCACCTTTCCCCCCCCCCCCGTGTCAGAAAAGGATGTTACAGTACTAAGAAGTGAAAGTACTGAAAAAAGGCCTTCGTTCAGCAGTGGAGCATCTGCGCTGCAATAGGTCCTAGGGTTCAATCCCTGATGTCTCCAGAGAACCCTCCCTGAAACCCTTGAGAACTGCTGCCTGTCCATTTGGACAATGCTGAGCTTGGTGGACCAATGGCACCAATCCTTCACCATAAGGTCCTAGGCTGGGTTACAACCATTTGAAATTCAACGTTCAAAACAGTTCAAAACAAATTACAGTCATAGGTATAGGTTGGGTCCTAGAAATATTTGTCTCGGGTGTCAAAAAGCATGGGGAAAGAGGTGTGTCTTCAGCATACATGAAAACTACATAATGGAGGTAAAGGATCCCTGGACGGTTAAGTCGACTATGGGGTTGTGGTGCCCATCTCACTTTCAGGCCAAGGGCGCTGGCGTTTGTCCACAGACAGCTTTCCAGGTCATGTGGCCACCATGACTAAACCACTTCTGGCGCAACTGGACACCGTGACGGAAACCAGAGCGCACGGAAATGCCATTTACCTTTCCGCCGCAGCGGTACCACTGCCCGCTTTCAAACTGCTAGGTTGGCAGGAGCTGGGACAGGACAACAGGAGCTCACTCCATCGTGGGGATTCAAACTACCGACCTTCCGACTGGCAAGCCCAAGAGGCTCTGTGGTTTAGCCCATAGCACCACCCACGTGTCAGACACACCATGGTAGGGAGACAGTTCTATAATCTAGGAGCTGCCATAGAGTATGCTCTCTCTTGGGCTACCCTGCCCAAGTCTGTGTGTGTGTGTGTGTGTGTGTGCGCGCAAGTAGGTTCCCCTCTGTTGATCTAGTATGTTGTAGTGATTAGAGTACAGGATAAAGAGTATTAGAGTTCAAATCTACACTCAAAGCCATTAAGTTCTCTGGGTGGCTCTAGGCCAGTCACTTTCTCTCAATATTAACATACCACCAAAAGCAGACTACTTGGTGGTGGCGGGGATGCACTGCTCACTTTTGACTGTCATCTGGCTAAATTGCTGCAGCATACCAGGATGGAGAGGGGCACAGTAGCAGAGACGACCAGTAGTGCAAACCCACTGGCAGAAATGCTGGATTGCCTTCTTTGGCATGTTTGCACTGCTCTAACCATGGATACCCCTCCCCATCTTTCTATGCTGCAATGGGATGAAGTAGATGGAGGTCAGGTCAGTGGCACACTGCACTGCTGCCCCTACCTCATAGGGTGGTTGTAAGGGTAGGATGGGGAGGGAGATGCCACCATCAAATCCTTGGAGGGAAGTTGAGATACAACTGCAACAATAAAGGCATCATCTGTTCCATCTCAGTCCCACAGAACTTAGGTGCAATGGTACAGAAAGGAGGAGGAACAGATGCAGCTACAACAGTGCTTTATGCAAAGCAAACGCTAAAGTGATTTTATACTATGTTGTTTATCATCAACTTCAGTCTTGTGGCAATGCCCTACCATATGTAAGATCTGGCACAGGAGGACTAGCATTTCCACTAGAGGCGTGGATTAGATTTGAGCAAAGGTTGGGTGCTTTAGACAGGTCTGCTGTTAGGCAAAGCAGAATCTGTACAAAGCACCCTGATAAAAGCAAAATTCAACGTTGTCCCTCACAAAACCCTGGGTCGATTTGTCCATAATTGGACAGGCTGCTTTGATACACTGTTGAAGGTCTACTATGCCTGCAAATTTTCTCCACTTCTGTCAAAAGTGTGTGTGTGGGGGGGGGGATAATAGTCCATCCTCCCCAATCTCCCATTGCTGAATGGGAGAGAAAGGAAATCAACCTCATTTTTTCAAAAGCCAAATCAGGCAGTCTCCAAAGCACTTTGGACCCAAAGTGGGTTGTTTTATGAAGCATAAAACAGTAATTTTGTGGTGGTGCATACTACTAATTTCTACACATTTGGCTATGTAGGTTTACTTCAGCAGTAGTTGGGCCTGAGCACTAAATATTTATTGGACAAGGAAGGAGCCAAAAAAGAATTACTGCATATTAGCAAACTCCCTCATGAAATCTTCCCAACGCTTTTGTTGGGAAATGTCAGGGCACTGTCCCCAGCTCAGCGCAGGGTGGTGGAAGGCTCTGGATGTTACAGAGAGCCCGACCCCACCTGACTAGCAGCACCTCCTCCAGCGGGGGAAACAGTGATGTCTCCAGTGGGAAGGGCAGACCCAGGAGCGTAGGGGCTCTGGGGATGCTAGAGACCCTGCACTCCCCTCGCTCAGCGGGCAAGGAGGGAGGCGCGCCATTTCCACCCCGTAGAGGGTGAAACGCAAAGAGGGGAGGCGGAGACTGGGGGTACCGAAATTCTTATGTTGGGGTCGCAACCGGAAGGGGCCACTCCCGGATTCTGCTAGCGACTGATACAGACATGGAACTTGTAGCTCTGCACTGCACATAGTATGCACAATAAACCTGTTAAAAGACAGGCTGGGCGTTTGCTTAATTACTCGTGAGCAACCACCGCACAATCCTTACAGAAAATATATGTATTTTTACACTGCAGCATAACTTGACTAAGCAAAGGTCAAATATGCATTAATTTCCTGTCCTTAATGGGAATGATGCAGTAGCTGTGAAGGTTCATCAGCCTAAATGCCCATGACATTTCCATTTGAGTCCTGCAATTCGAAGGCAAAAGTTGATTAAATTAGAAGCCTGCTATTATTTAGACCAAAATACATTTAATCTGAAGAAATGGGTCATTCAAAGCTGACCTAAACTCTACTTTGGGATATATTAATCAAATGCACATTATAATCATCTCTTCATTTTCCTAAACATCTGCTTCATGCATTTCCCATCTTAAATAAAAAAATACAACCAGTCTTGGAGACTGAAACACACACACAGTTGTTAATTTTGCATGATGAGAAAGAATATAAAAGTTTTTCTAAAATATGCACTCATATTGAGGGCCTCTCCCCCATCCCATTCTTAACTTTTATTTTTTATTTTTTTAAAAAAACCAACAACACTACCAGGAGTTAGTAAATGTTACATCTTGGTTTTTGCTCCCAAACTGCAGATTACTGAAGGTTTCCCCATAAATAACAGTTACAGTTGTATATCGTGTAGATAAACAGTCACCCAGCAACCCACACACAATTGCTCTGAGGTTATCTCTGTTTAAATTATTTGGTAGTTGGACTTAACCTTTGTAAATTGTGATGCAAGCACTGCCATAAGCATGACATTTAAAATAAGCTGCGAAAATGTTAGGGATTCTTTGCTTCTGACAAAGTTAGCCACAATAGAATGACCTGCAGGGTATCATCATGTGGAGGTAATATTTTTACTTAACATGGAACAGAATGTGATATCAGAATCAATTGAGTAGCATTTTCCACGAAATTAGAAGACGCCTGCTTCTTGGGAGGAAAGCAATGACACACCTAGACAGCATCTTAAAAAGCAGAGACATCACCTTGCCAACAAAGGTCCATATAGTTAAAGCTATGGTTTTCCCAGCAGTAATGTACGGAAGTGAGAGCTGGACCATAAAGAAGGCTGATCGCCGAAGAATTGATGCTTTTGAATTATGGTGCTGGAGGAGACTCTTGAGAGTCCCATGGACTGCAAGAAGATCAAACCTATCCATTCTTAAAGAAATCAGCCCTGAGTGCTCACTAGAAGGACAGATCCTGAAGTTGAGGCTCCAGGACTTTGGCACCTCATGAGAAGAGAAGACTCCCTAGAAAAGACCCTGATGCTGGGAAAGATGGAGGGCACAAGGAGAAGGGGACGACAGAGGATGAGATAGTTGGACAGTGTTCTCGAAGCTACTAACATGAGTTTGGCCAAACTGCGAGAGGCAGTGAAGGATAGGTGTGCCTGGCGTGCTCTGGTCCATGGGGTCACGAAGAGTCGACACAATTGAACAACTGAACAACAACAAGCATTTTCCAACGTCGTAGAAAATAGTGGATGCCGTTTAACTACTGGTGCTCATTGTGGTATAGAAAGCTCTATTCATCGTAGGACCAAGATGCCTAGAAGATGGTTCAATACCCAATATGTTGTTTTAACTTGCATTCTATGTAATTGTTATTTTTTAAAAGTTTTTCTACATGCAATACTTTATGTTTTTTTCATTGCAATGTAAATCACTTTGGAAGTGATTTATAGATCACATAGGAAGTGACCAAAAATTATATGAGAGAGAGAGAGAGGTCCAGTGCCAAGGGCCTTCTGGTGGTTCCCTCACTGTGAGAAGTGAGGTTACAGGGAACCAGGCAGAGGGCCTTCTCGGTGGTGGCGCCTGCCCTATGGAATGCCCTCCCCCCAGACATCAAAGAAATAAACAACTACAGTGGTGCCCCCTACACGAATGCCTCACTAGATGAAAAACTCGCTAGACGAAGGCATTCATCTAGCGGAAGGCAGCCCCGCAAGTCAAAAAAGTCTATGGGGCTGCCTCGCAAGACAATTTTTTTTGTCTTTTGTTTTTTTTTCGTCTAGCGAAAACGCGGCTTGCATTGCCGCTTCGCTAGACGAAAAACCCGGTAGACGAAAATTTTCGCAGGACGAATTATTTTGTCTAGCGGGCACCACTGTATCTGACTTTTAGAAGACATCTGAAGGCAGCCCTGTTTAGGGAAGCTTTTTAATATTTGATGAATTATTTAATATTTTGCTGGAAGCTGCCCAGATGGCTGAGGAAACCCAGCTAAATGGCAGGGTATAAAGAAATTATTATTATTATTATTATTATTATTATTATTATTATTATTCAGCTATCTATTGCACAGATCTGCCCGCCTCTATCTAGCATGACTGATAAACTGAAGAGGATGGAGGCATTCAGACAAACAGGAGAACATATTTCTCAATGGCTGGGTCACCAAAGCAGGGAGCATGCTTACTTTCCATATAAATTGTGTTCTCCATATTTATTTGGGAAATTGCTCTTGTACTCATCCTCACAGCCTTTAAGATGGCTTCCTATATAAACAAGACACTACAGGGGAAAAATAAGATTTTCCAAGGTGAATATGCTCTTGAACCACATACCCATTGTATGGAAATTGAGAACAGGACAGCAAAAAATGGGATTCTACAAGCCCTAGTGGTAGCAAGAGATGGATACTGATGAATTGGAAGAATAGAGATATGATTCCCCTTAATCAATGGCTTGACAACATGACAACATTGGCAACATATGAACGGACAGCTTATAGATGCAGACTTTCTTTGGATAAATACAGTGATATTTGGAATAAGTTTACACAGAATATATTAGGTTATAGGAAATTATATGTGCATTAGGATAATAAGAATATTACATATTAATGTATGGAAAGTAAGAGTATTTTTTCCTTTTATTTCATTCTCACTCATTTTCTCTCTTTTTTCTCACTCCACCATGTGTGTGTAAATTTAAGGCAACAAACTCTGCACCCCACAGGGGTCATTGTAATGTATAAGCATCCCTTCTACCTGCAACCTACTAATCATGGTGGGAGGCATTTTGCTCATTTCAAAGGCATCAAAACAAAATAAGAGCAAATGAGCCATATAAAGAATTATAATTCATTGGTAAGCAATGGTTGTTTTTTTTTTAAAGAAATGAATCAACGAAATAGCATAAACAACCAACAATTTTGAAAGATCAAGTGAGTCATTACAAACTGTTTTTCAGAAAAACCTGCAGTTCAAAAAAACAACAGAAGTTTGGGTTATTTTCTCTTTTCTTACATTGACTGAAGGCGAAGGGGAAATAAATATTTTAAGACTTTAATCACTCAGTCACTTTAAACCACCCAATTAGCATATTAATGTAATGGTCCTTTGGTTCCCCCCCCCCAAGGAATTAAATGTAAATGGCTAAATCAAAAATTTATGATGTACGTATGTGGAGATCAGCATGGCCCTGAAGAGGAGAAAAGGGATGCATCTTAATATATTGGGTGATAAAATTATTCTTTAAAAGACTTAGCTACCCTTGTGCTCCAACATCTTGACAAGTAAGCCAAATGGCAATAGAGATCACATTCAGCCATGTCTTGCTTCCTCCGAATGATCTCTATGGGATTTATCCATCATTACATCTTCTACTGTAGTTAAGGTTCATTAAATCAGCTTATGTACATGTAATAAAAACCACAATATTAATATATTGGAAAAGAGGCCTTTTGTGGTTTTGGGTAGATGAAATATTCCTGAATCATTCAAGACAGGTCACTCAGAATAGAGGTCACGCACAGTAAGTGTGTGGGTTATCAAAGATCACCCATAAATAAGGACAAACGTAATTTATAGGTTTGAACAACTGCCAACTAACCTAATCCCAACTTCTGTGCATGGTTTGTGAATATTTCTCCTGTTTTAACCATGATTAAGAGGTACATTGGTAATGGGACAAACTGCAGTTAAAGGTAAGTAGATCCGCTACCTCAGGAGTTGCAACACTATTTCAACTGTGATTTCAGAGCTGGTTTCTAATGATTAGTGCCCATTCAGAGAAAGATGTCAAGCAAGACAGTATGTGTCATCCAAACAAGCAAAATTCTGGCTGTGCCGTGTTACGATACACACATTTAGATGGAGCAGGAAGAAGGTACCTCAGCAGCTTGAAACCAGGTATTTACAGGTATTTGCCAGACAGCAAACACCTGTAAATTATGTGCCAAAGAATGAAGGACAGTTAATCTCCTTTGTTCATACATAGCAATACAGCAATCTCAAGACCAGAAAAACAAAACTTAAGGTGGCACACTTTGAACAACCATGATGAAATGGTAGTCATGATTCTTTTATTTATTTAAACAAATACAGGAGACATAGCCTCCTTAATTGAACCAACAGTGGGGGTGAAACCATTCCAAAAGATGCTTTCCTAGAAAATCTAGTTCTATGAAGGCCTGTTCATAAGATAACCATGCCTGGCCCCTGAACACCTTTGAGGAAGAGTGAGATAAAATTGACAATGTTCATCATCATCAGATACTACGCAACAATGTGTAAGTTTAAAAAGTGCAGTAAATATACTGTTGCAAACGTTGAGTGCCACCCTGCACTCTCTGCCAAGCGGTAGCAAGATTCCATGGGGATCACCCAGGGTCTGTGTTCCTTTGGAGAATTGAGACATGGCAGAGACTGTTGTAGCTTTAAGAAAAATGGTTTATTTGCCTAGTTACACCTTCAGTCTGCATGGAGGGAGTCCAGATCTTACAGCATGGCCATTCAAGAAGGGCTTGTGTTCCACAGCAGTACAGTTATGGAGTCCAAGCCATGACTCCTAGCCAGCCTTTAGGCCAGCCTGCCCAAGATGGATGCCAGTATTTCTTCTTCTTCCCAGACACCTGCTAAAAAACTCCTTTTCTCACACACACCCACCCACTTTGACAACATTCATCTCCCCAGGCCAGAAGGATTCCTCTTGGGTGACCTGTCATCCCCTTTTGTCTTGTTAATAGATTTGCTCTTCTCTAGGCCAGCCAGGCTGGTTTGCATAAGCCAGTCCAGGCTTCGCTGTCTGGCACAACTCTGTAACTTGTACTTTCATCCATATCCCAATTATCGAAAACCTACAATTTATTAATTTCTAGGGTTTAGTCCCGTCCCCCCCCGCCAAACAAGCCCTATAACCAGTGCTTTATTTCTAGAAAAAGAGGTACAGGAATTCCCACCTTTTTTGACAAACAACCCTAAGTTGTTGAGCTTCTTTTCAGGAGCCACCCAAAACACACACTGCGTTGACTCCCTTACAGAGCTTCTTTCACAAGAGAAGCAAAGCGCCAAAAATGCTCGTCGTGCCACTCCCAATCCATCCAAATTCCTCCACCCAAGAAGCGTGCCAGCAGCCTGCAACCCCAGGATGATTATGTATATATTCTATTTGTATATATATTGTGTATATTCTATTTCTCGCTCCTGAAACAGGAACAACCGACAAACGTTTTAACTGGATGACACTTCTTATTCAGTCATTAGATGAGGAGAAAACAGACATAATGAGAGCTAGACCATATGAAGAAGCCAATTAAGCTATGGCAAACCATGAAATAGGGGGGAAAAACAAAACAAAAAATTCCTTCCAGTAGCACCTTAGAGACCAACTAATAGAAATATAGTCTTACAGAGTGCCAATGCCAAACATGAAAATATGTACTACCTGCTGTTATTCTTCTCAAACAAAAATGATACAAAACACAACAAGTGGATATATTACCAGGAAAGATTCAAAACTTTCTGTGGAAATGCTTTTCTGCTGTTTGGTAATCAAGTCACTTTGTTTCCCCCTCTCAGATGAACTGTAAGCTTATCGTGCTCACTTTAATGGCTACTAGTCTCATTTTATTCCAATAAGTGACTGTTCAGAGAGTTATGCAGTTTTGTAATGTAAATGCTTTACATTTTCTACTGATGGCACAATTCAATGGGTACACTGCATGCTGTTTGGATATAACAAGTCTACGTTTAGAAAAATGTGCATGCTAATATTTCATAGAATATAGAATTGTAGAGTTGGAAGGGACCCCCGAGGGTCATCAAGTCCAGCCCCCTGCAATGCAAGGAATCTCAGCTAAGAAGAGAAGAAGAGTTTGGATTTGATATCCTGCTTTATCACTACCCGAAGGAGTCTCAAAGCGGCTAACATTCTCCTTTCCCTTCCTCCCCCACAACAAACACTCTGTGAGGTGAGTGGGGCTGAGAGACTTCAGAGAAGTGTGACTAGCCCAAGGTGACCCAGCAGCTGCATGTGGAGGAGAGGAGACGTGAACCCGGTTCCCCAGATTATGAGTCTACCGCTCTTAACCACTACACCACACTGGCTCCCAATGCATCCATTTGACAAGCATAAATCTTCAAACGAAAAAATAAAATTGAAGGACTTTTGTCTGTCTTCACTTTATAGTAAATATATCATGTGGGATTCTGCCATCTAATAAACTGTATAGTGCTGGCCATGCCATGGTTTGCAGAGTTATTGAGTCATAACTGTGCTTCACATTACCAGATCTCAATCCTGATTGGACCAAACAACCACCACTCAAAATGCAACAGGGAAGGAGGGCAGAAAGTTGGGGACGATGCTTTGCATGAGAACCTATTGCAATGCTCAGGTGCTCAGGATAGCAGTTCCTCATAAGTGTTACAAACATGTCAGTATATGCACAGCTACACAGAACCATAACACAAATGTTACAAGCAGCTGCATGTTTTGATGTGTGTACAACATGGAATCCTGCAAAAAAAAAAAAAAAAAAAAAAAGCAGAGCCCCTCTCCAAATGCAGGGCAAACAGTCCACTTGTTCACAATTTGAAAATACAAGGCAGGTCTTATCTGCATTTTGAGCCAGTCCACAGTGCTAAAGGTTCGGGAATAGAAATATACCTGAGCATTGGCTTAAGGTGGTGGGGTAAGCAAAGGTTCTCCAACTGTTTATCAGGTTACAAAGTGTATAAAATAGACATGCTTTAGAATTTCATCATGTACAAGTGTAAAATGTTTAGTAAACGTTCAGCGTTTGTCCTGCTCAAAACAACTGTGCTAGGTCCATTGCTTATGCCCATTATGAGATTGTATTTAAGCTTTTACAGTGTCATCCCTTGGTATGAAAGCAGCCTGGCATTTGGCGTTTCAAAGACTGCTATAACACCAAACCATCTGCACCACTTCCGTTTCAAGAGGGACATTAATTTTTATTCTTCTTGGATCCTGAAGGAATAGATTTGCTAACCTCAGCATGTTCGCTAGTCAGATATAATTCAGTCAGCCAAGTGTGGCCAAAAATGTGCGCCAGCCGGAAGCTTTCTGCTTTAACAAGTATTTGTTTTTTCTGATGTCCTAGATGGCAAAGAAGTGAAGCAGGTAACTCTAAGTAACACTGGATGCGATAGATCTTGACAACATACACTGACCTAAAACATCAGTGTGCCAGAAAGAGGAGCAAAGGGGGAGAAGGAAAAGGTGGGGAGGGGAGCAAAAGAGAGAGGGGGGAAGGAAAAGCCTTTTAGCTGCCTGCTTGCTGATCAGAAGGTCGGCGGTTCGAATCCCTGCCACGGGGTGAGCTCCCGTTGCTCGGTCCCAGCTCCTGCCCACCGAGCAGTTCGAAAGCACGTCAAAGTGCAAGTAGATAAATAGGTACCGCTCCGGCGGGAAGGTAAACGGCGTTTCCGTCGGGGTCCCTTTACCTTTATCAGCTTGACAAGAGAGTCACCTCTTTAATGCACATTCAGAAACGGTAAGTGAATCCCTCTAAACTAGGCCTAATTGCAACAGGGGCAAAACCTGTGACTGAACTGTTTCTCTTCAGCTGGCAGGTAGGGTCACAAATGTCTCCACACAAAAAGAGAGGGGGGAAATAGCCCTCATGCAAAACTGATGTTCCACTCTTCCTCAGGCATCCCTATTTTCATCAGAGAAATGTTGGAGGTGATGACACTGCCATTACTCCTAGCAATAAGCCACTGCTGCCACCATTAATGGCCTCTTTCACGGGCTCCAATTTTCATCCAAATGACTTCCAAATACAGTCACAGGTCCCCTTCCTCCTTTTTTAAAAAAATGCATAGCATAGAAACATGATTACAGATGTAATCCTGTCTAATAAGCCATGAAGGCTTCTTTCTTCCTGAAGCTGATATTTCAGAAGGACAGAGTTGGACATTTTAGATATTGGTTTTTGGTTTAAACTGCTGGTTTCTATCCACAAGGAAAGCCATTCCCCATCGATTTGTCTACATGGGAACTTCTGGACACGAGTCCTGGAATTCTTACACATTACAAATGATTTATAACCATCAGTAATAATAATAATAATAATAATAATAATAATAATAATAATAATAATTTATTTATAACCAGCCCATCTGGCTGGGTTTCCCCAGGCACTCTGGGCGGCTTCCAACAAAATGTTAAAAAAACAATAATCTATTAAACATTAAAAGCTTCCTTAAACAGGGCTGCTTTCAGGTGTCTTCTAAAAGTCTGGTACAGTGGTACCTTGGCTTACGTACCTGATCCATTCCGGGGTGCCATTTGCACCCCGAAAAGTACGCAACCCAAGCATCCATTTTGCGCATGTGTGAAAGCGCGATATTGTGCTTTTGCGCATGCGCGAGCTGCACAGAACGCTTCTGTGCATGTGTAGACTGCGCAGGGCGCTTCTGCACATGTGCAGACCACACGGAACGCTCTGCGTGTGCACAGCACAGTGATCTTTACTTCAGGGTTTGCGGAGTACACAACCCGGAGGTACACAAACCCGAAGCGTTCGCAACCCGAGGTATGACTGTAGTTGTTGTTCTCTTTGACATCTGGTGGGAGGGCGTTCCACAGGGTGGGTGCCACTACCAAGAAGGCCCTCTGCCTGGTTCCCTGTAGCTTTGCTTCTCGCAGTGAGGGAACCGCCAGAAGGCCCTCAGCGCTGGACCTCAGTGTCCAGGCAGAACGATGGGGGTGGAGACGCTCCTTCAGGTATACTGGACCGAGGCCGTTTAGGGCTTTAAAGGTCAGCAGCAACACTTTGAATTGTGCTCGGAAACGTATTGGGAACCAATGTAGGTCTTTCAAGAACATCCAGCATTTTCAAGTGGTTGATGGGAGCGCAGTACTCTGGTGGGGACCTACTGCTTCTGATGCATCTTTTGGGACAGGCCTGCCATACCACTGCCCAGGAACACGTATTGGGTAGCAGAAGCAGCAGGCAGCCCTTGAGTACAAGAATGCATTGCAGTCCATACAAGATGCATGGGGGGGGCAGCTGTTGTTCCACATGAACTGAGGCTTTGACTTGTAAACCCTTCCCTTGCTCCCAGGTTGTAAATTTCCAGGAACCATCCACGTTTGCCCATTTCTTCCAGGCCAGCTCAAGATTCTCAATCAAGATTTCATCTTACCTCTAAACTAGATTCGGAGCTGTATTCTGAACGCAGACCCATCCAAACCACTGGGTATGTCTTCTCCAACCTCCAGAGCATTTTACCTCAGTATAGGAACTTAGATGTAAAGCATGTTTTCATTACAAGAACTGGCAAGCTAAAAATTATCAGTACTGGCAGCAAGATAGCCATCATTCCTGATCTGCTCACTCAGGTACCACCACTGACATGATTCAGAGTTTCCTCCTCAGCAAAACTTTGGCAAGGAATGTTTGTCCACAGGACATTATTTCTTACTTTTGGTTCAAGGCGAAATCCCTGGCAACCATTTCCCCCCTTATTTTAGGAACTTTGTGCTCCATGATCAGTGAGTAGCATGTACCATTTGCCTTCTGGCTGGCAGAGGAACCATTTTCAAAGCAGATATAAATCGGCGGCTGTGCAGACAACCCACAGAAAGTGTACATGTTCTCAGCCCCATTAAACCGATGCTTTGGGGGAGCCAATGGCACCCAAGGAATAAGTATTGAGGTTACAAACCACGAACCTCATTCATCACTTTCTGACAGCAGCACAGATAAAGTTTGTAGCACCTTCTGTAAATGCAGCTCTGTGTAGTGTAAATATAGCTGCAGTGATACAACATTTGGAGATTACTATGTCCTTCTGAATCAGGGTTTGAGTTAGCTGAGCTGTTGGATAAATATTTCCTATGTTTATCCTTGGTCAAATCCATCTGTATTCGCAGAAGTCTATAGAGTTGCTCATCCATGCACGCCATCCATACATGGGTGATAAGAAGAGGACACCAATCTAACTGCTAGTGAATTTTAATGCACACATCCTCCAACAAAAACAATGTTATTTATTTCCCACAAAAGGGAGACAGTATTACTTCCTATCTGCGTAAAGCGTGACAGCACAGGGCTAGGCAAAGTGGTGCCCTCCATATGTTTGTTTGCTGTTTAAATTATTATCACATTTGTATCCCACCTTTCCTCCAAGGATGGTCTGTAGTAACTGAATTTCATTTTCTTAGCTGAGAAATTTCCCAATTTTCTCCTCACAACAACCCTTTGATGTAGGCCCAAGGTCCCGCAGTGAGTTTCAAGGCTGAGTGGAGATTTGATTACTCCTGGGTCCCAATCAAACACTCTTAACAACTGCACCATGCTGGCTCTGTTGAAAGCAACTTCATTCTCTCCTATTGGGCAAGTTCACTGGGGCTAATGGGAGTTAAAATTGAACAACAGCTGGGGGACATCACATTGGCTACTCCTGTAATAGCCTAGCTTAGCTTTCTCCAAGCTGTGACTTACCTTAATTATTATTTTTTATTAAAGATTTTCTTGGTTTACAGAAGTGTGTGTAATGTCTCTAGGTTTTTTCCCCCCCATATAACATTTTACAGATCAGTTTTGATTGTTGAGACATTGGGGGGAGAAGGGGGAAGGAGGTGGGTGGGATGGGGGAGGGCGGGGTGGGGAGATGATGCTTTTATTTTCCTTAATATATGTAGGATTTGGTGTCAGCGTCGTTCGTGTTGGTTCTTTGTTGCTTGCTTGTGTTTCTTTGGCGGTGAGAGGTCGGGATTGGCGTAGGGTGTGATTGTTCCTTTGTGGTTGGCTGTGGTGATCTTTGGTTTCCTGTGTGAGTGGGGTGGGTGGGTGTTTTGGATCAGGTTAGCCATATTGATTTGTATGCTGTTGGTAGATTTTTGTCGTTGTCTTGTCATCACACACAAGCTGTGACTTACAAACATTTTGGACTACAATTCCCATCACACCTCACCATCAGCCATGCTGGCTGGGGCTGATGAGAGCGGGAGCTGTAATCCAAAACATTGGGGTGGGGTGCCCAGTGGAGTAGGAAGGGGGTGGCGTAGGGGGCGGTTCACCCCGGGTTCCAGGGGAGGGGGGTGACACTTGGCGGCCCCTCCCCAAACCAAGCCCCGCTGCCCGGCACCCGTCTGTACTGCTTTACGGACGGACGGGGCAGCCCCACGGCCTGCCACTCGCTTGGTGGCTTGCCTGGTTGCCACAGGAGCAGTAGCGCCGGCCCGGATGGACTGGGCATGCATGGCATTTCTGCGCATGCACAGTCCGTCTGACATCGTGACATCATGGCACCCCTGCCCCCAGGAGGGTGCCTCCGCGTTGCCACCCCAGGCAGCCAAAAGGCTTCCTCCGCCACTGGGGGTGACAAGTTGGGGAAGGCTTGCTTGATAAAAGTCAACAGAGGATACCATTTCTAAACCTAGAAATGTTCTAGGCAAATGATAATAAACCTCCACCTCAGATTTGAACACTGCAAAAAAAAGGAAATAAAAATCTGAAAAGTAACTCAGCCTGCTATAAAGTAAGTGTAGACAAAAATACTATATTCACACTCACATGCACCATTAAACCCAAAGCCAGAAGCGTTTACCCAGTGTTAATCTACTCTTTATTTTGTTTCATGATTGCTTCCTGGCCCAACTCCCAAATGTATCTGAGAATTCAGCAGGAAGTATTATTAAATAAAACTTGTCATAATTTTTCTACTTAAACATTATAGTATAGCTCTAAAATGTAAAAGTGTATGTGAAAGGTTTTATTTCCTGATATATAGTAATAGGGGCTTTAATTTTGGCATTAAGGTATACTGAAACATCACCTCTTCTTGCATAGAGAGAGAGACTCGGAAGCAGAGAGATTTCAGATAATAGGAGTAGATTGAATATAAAAACAGATTTATAAATATACGTGCATGGGTGTCAGAAAAAAAGTGTGCCTGTTGCAAACTTATGGAATGGAAAGTTGACAAGTGAGAATGACCCTTTTGTCAGAGTTACAGTTCTGAGTGTTGACAATTGTATTTTGGTGATTCTCACAATTCACAAACATATCTTCAAATTTGTGGACATTTGCAAAATGCATTTCTAACTGCCCGTATCTAATTGCCCTGGTCTCTCTGTTCCTGTATGTACTGCCCTTTCCCCCACAAGCCAAACTGCCCATCATTGGGGGAGGAGGGGGTGTTTAAGAAGTCCCCATCAGACCTTTCTGCTCAAAAAGACAATGACCTATCCCCCAACAGCATACGAATCAAAATGCCCCCCCCCACCATTCACACATACAAACAAATCAAACGGCAACCAACTGAACACAACCAAACAAACTCTGGACCCTCCAATTTCTCACAATGTCAATAAAAAAGGATATAAAAATAAACGACCTATGTATGTGATGCTGACACAAAAACCCTGCACAAACATTATGCAATAGAATGAAATTATGCACCCTCTTTTTCCCTCTCTCTCTCCCTTCCCCCCAATGTCTATGACAATAGTGTCTCATACCAAACATAAATGAAATGTGAAAAAGACTCTATTAATCAAAAATGGAGGTGCTATATGTCCTTTTCCTTTTTTATCTGTTTGCATTGTAACACAAAAAAAGTTTCATAAAAAGAAGAAAAACCAAGGGGAAATAAATTAATAATAATAATAATTATTATTATTATTATTATTTATACCCCGCCCATCTGGCTGGGTTTCCCCAGCCACTCTGGGCGGCTTCCAACAAAATATTAAAATACAGTAGTCCATCAAACATTAAAAGCTTCCATAAACAGGGCTGCCTTCAGATGTCTTCTAAAAGTCTGGTAGTTGTTGTTCTCTTTGACATCTGGTGGGAGGGCATTCCACAGGGCAGGTGCCACTACCGAGAAGGCCTTCTGCCTGGTTCCCTGTAACTTGGTTTCTCGCAGCGAGAGAACCGCCAGAAGGCCCTCGGCACTGGACCTCAGTGTCTGGACAGAACGATGGGGATGGAGATGCTCCTTCAGGTATACCAGACCGAGGCCATTTAGGGCTTTAAAGGTCAGCACCAACACTTTGAATTGTGCTCGGAAAAGTACTGGGGTCCAATGTAGGTATTTCAAGACCGGTGTTATGTGGTCTTAGCGGCTGCTCCCAGTCACCAGTCTAGGTGCCGCATTCTGGATTAGTTGTAGTTTCCGGGTCACCTTCAAAGGTAGCCCCACATAGAGCGCATTGCAGTAGTCCAAGCGGGAGATAACCAGAGCATGCACCACTCTGGCGAGACAGTCTGTGGGCAGGTAGGGTATCAGCCTGCGTACCAGATGGAGCTGGTAAACAGCTGCCCTGGACAAAGAATTAACCTGCGCCTCCATGGACAGCTGTGAGTCCAAAATGACTTCCAGGCTGTGCACCTGGTTACCCCATACAGGACCAGGAAGTCGTCCATACCTGCCCTCCTCCTGTCTCCCCAAAACAGTACTTCTGTCTTGTCAGGATTCAACCTCAATCTGTTAGCTGCCATCCATCCTCCAACCACCATCCATCCTCCAAATAGTTTCTCCATCCATCTCTGCTAATACAACAGATCCCTTCCAAATTACTGTCACTCTCCTCCAAGTGTAACCCCTGATCACTCTACTCAAACCTCTGCTGTTGTTTAAAATAGCTACCTTCCCCCCTCTCAGTACCACTCCATCCCTGCTTTACACAAAGTTTGGTGGCTGTCTCCCCTTTTCCCCTTTGAGTGGCCCTCCCTTCGCACTGTACTTATTTTCTCCCATCTTCCATTCCTCAGCTGCTTCATGAGAGAGAGATAAAGATGTAGAACCCTCAAATATCCCATAGTACTTTACTTAAACCTCTGCCATTATTTAAGACCACAATTTCCTTCTCAGTGTTCCTCCTTTTTCATCCCCATGCCGTGGCCCCTGCTGTTGTGCAACCTGCCTACAACCAGGATTGTGATGTGACAAATAATTCAGTGGGGACTGTACAGTAACATTCGTTACTATACGGACAGATCCGCGCATCCAGCGATGTCCGCAGCTCTACCGGAAGTTCGGGTGGTATATAAATTCAATTAATAATAATAATAATAATAATAATAATTCCATTTAAAATTCAAGGCCAAAGGATAGCGTGAGGTTCTGTGGGCTAATTATTCACCTGCAAGATTGCAAGTTTAGTGGACTTAGCATTGGCGAGAATAATGCTCTGGATATTAGTCTTTATTTTCTGTTCTGAGCTGCCAGCCAAGATATTAAAGCCAGACAATTCATAAAACAACCATCAAACAACCAATTAGCCAAGGCAGTGTTGGCAAGTGGAATGCAGTAAGAGGACACAAGTCTGCCCAAATAGGATTCTTCTTCTCAAATTATGACTGGCATTTGATCATAGCCTTCCTTTGAACAAGGATAGGAAGTTATACAGTATTTTGAAAACAATGCCTGACAAGACATAACAGAACCAAAGTCAATTGTAACACCTTCAGCAAAAGAGGAATCATTTCACCCTGGTGACATCAGCTCACCACGAGAGAGTTGATCTAGATATTACACAACAGGGACTGACATCCCATATCCCAGTCATATAATTTAGTAAAACTCACCCCATAAATTCTACTCATCGGGAAATGAGTTTCCTTGCCTGCTCTCCACATCAGCTCCCACCAAAAATATGGTGGCAGAAGCAAGAGAAAATCATGGATATGGTAGGAAGTATTCACAGACTGTACTAAGAAACAATAAACAATACAGTTCAGACTTGGAATACTTGTTTGGGGGCAATTGCCATGGTCTACATGTTAAACTTGCCATCTCAAGCTAGGGCAAGCATCACTGGAATGTGAAATAATGTCATGCTTCTTTGATGTTCAAGCTATACAAAACCTGATATATCTTACATTGGTTATTGCCTTAATGCCTTTTAAGGGAGCACAGCAGAGAGCTTTCAGTGGCTACATTGAATTTTCTGTTGTTGTTTTGTTTTGTTTTTTAAAAAAAGCCTAAAACAAAATGGCATTAAAGTTACCATTGGGTAGAAACAAAATCATCTAATGACCACAGTTTTTTTTTAAAAAAAAAATGGATTACAACATTCATTTAAGTTTCTTCATGATTTCATGATCATCTTAGAAACCACATTCAGGTGGATTCCCAAATTATGTTTTAAAAAATAACATAACATGAATTAGAAAAAAGGTATTGAAGAAAAAAAGCCCCCCCTGTAGTTACTTCTTATATTGATGTACAGGGTTAGGTTATAGAAGTAACCACCATTCAGAAGACGTTATAGAAGTGACTCCATTTACCTACCCTTCTCCAACTACCATCAGCCCCAACAAGCATGGCCAATGCTCATGGAAGATGGGACTTGTCCAAAAACATCCAGAGGGCAAGCTGCTTTATCCTGATAAAGCGGGTCCTCCATTAAAGAGTTGCGGTGTGACCTGGCCACCTGACCCAGTGTTGTGGGTGGGTAATCCTGGAACAGCCACAACCCCTGATAGGTGGGTCCCGCATTGTTTGGGCTCAATCTGACCAATGGGGTGCTCTAGAGAAGGAGCAACACGGGACCTATATAACCCATGTGAGGCTACTGAGCTTCCTCTTTGGGGCTTTCACATCGGAACACCCACCCACCTCTCCCTATATTTAGGGCTTGCGCTTGACCTTGCTATGCCATCGTGTTTCATCTGCTCTTGAGGCAGGGGCACGGCAGGAATTTTCCCCACTTGGCTGATTGGCTGGTGCCATTTGGGTTTCGCCTGCCGTGTAGCAAATCATCACAACTTGTAAGTTGCGGATAGGCTCTGGTTCAGGTGATAGGCGTGGCACGTGACGTGGCCACATCTATGCAATGAAGGATATTCCAGTAGAGGAATCCAGGGACTCACTGGTTTGGTGATCCCCAGAAGGGGTTTGGTCCGCGCTCGAGTCCAGAGGACAGCAAGGCGGCTGATTGGTCTCCTTCCATCAGCTGTCCCTGGTGTTCATCCTTGGGCTGTCCTATGAACGTGGCTCTGGGACAGCGCTGCCTGCATGGGTGCAGGGAGATAGTCGAACCAGAACCTATGCAACCACTCACTTGATTGTAATCAATAAATTTGCAGCCTAAATTCTGCCACAAACCAAACCAAGTATCTGACTCCTGTGTGAATTTATTTTGGGGAAAGGTAAACGGTCTAAACACGCAAAGAAATGATGATCGGGAGTGTGTGTCTACATTGCCGCCGCAACTAGGGTGAAGGAAAGCATAAGAAATCTGACTGTGAACAGGTTTCTAGCATGCTTGCAGCTGAGAAGCTTCCATGGATAAAACATTCTTAACAACACAATGCTGAATTCGCCCAATGTATTTATCCCACGGTTATCTCCCCTTTCCTCCAGTGATCTTAGCACAGCGAGGCACAGCTTTCATCAACACAACATCCAAGGGAGAGAAGTTTTAAGAAGACTTGGCCAGCTTTGTAACTCAACCAAAATTGGAATTCAGGTTTCCATAGTCAATGGAAAACACTCTAATTGATTATACCACACACCATACATCATTTTCAGTTCTAGCAAAACTTTGTGGCAAGAACTGGGAAGGAGAGTGGAAAGGAAAAAGACTTCAACTCCCTGGGTATATATGCATCATTGTCTGGAACTAGATATTCGGCAGCAACTAGAACTGGTACCTGAATTGTTTGTTTTTCCTCCTCCCTCTCAATCTCTTTTCCTTTCGTGACACATTTTTTGGATTTTCATCTAAACTCTGGGGTAGGGACATTGTGAGCCTTTTCTCAGCTCAAGAGTGGGATACATTTTTTCTTCAAAAAGTAAAAAGAGAGTTTAGCTGAAATCGATATTTAAACATTTGAAAGGCAGACAAATTAAGGCAAGTTCCCAAACATTTTATCAAGTGTTGCTCAATGGAATTCCACCCTCACTTGGTCAGGACAATCCATATTTACACCAGCTTCATTATCCTCACCTACACAGAGCTCTTTGCCTTGCAAGATATTGAAGGAGGGGATTGATCGCACTGACTTTTCCAGGGTGTCTTATCTCCTTAACAATTGTAGTAATGACGTTGTGAAGAATGTGGCAAGATTTTTGAGTGACGCTATGAAATTACGTCAACATAGGTCCTAAGAGCCATTTTCGTACCTCATGATGTCTGGACAGTTTTATCCTAAAGTATCTCCTACTATGTTTTGTTAACTGTGTTGTGTTCTGATCCATATATATACGATGCACTTTTTCTATGCCAATAAAGGAGATTGATTGATTGATTGAAGTAAGCTTTCATTTTGTCAATGGGAGACGTAATATAATTATAT
The DNA here is from genome assembly GCF_009819535.1 of Lacerta agilis. NCBI lineage: Eukaryota > Metazoa > Chordata > Lepidosauria > Squamata > Lacertidae > Lacerta > Lacerta agilis. The sequence continues at coordinate 88,845,070 of NC_046315.1, read as the reverse complement.
TTTATATCACTTACAAACAGCAGTCCAGCAAATGATTTTACCTCACCAACTAACATGCTCCAATTTATCTATCAAATGACGACTGCACCTATTTCAGGACTGGACAACTTGTGTTTTATAAGCAGCTCCCTGGAAGAGAGCCTGCAAGAACTTCCAACTCTATAATGCCTCATCCAAGTTGTCATTAGCTTTTACAAGAAATTATTTTATCTAACAGACCAAAATTACTCTCCTGGGCAAAATCATTCTGAACTGGAGGAAGTATGCTTTGTCTACTTTCTGACATAGCATTTTGCTCTCACTTTCTCCGATCAATCTCCGTGGATATTTCTCATTTGCTTTCTTGGCAGCCAGATTAATTCCAAAAGTTTTGACTGACCTCCTTTTGCAGGGACCTATAATTTTCAATAAGAAACTTCTTAAAATAGGAAAAGGGAAAGGGAAAACAGCATAGGCCTTGAGACAAAATAATTTTTGCTTCTGCTCATTAAGAACACAAGTTTACGTTTATATGTTGCATTAGTACCCTGGCTAAGGATGAAAGGATTTCCTTGATAGTTATTTCTGGCTCACTCTGTTTTTTACTCCTCCAAAATTCCAGTTTCAAGTATGAGAATTTCTAAAATCAATTCCAGAACTGGAGCATGAACAGTTCTGTTGCAGCCTTCAGTCCTTTCTAGTTCTTTTTCATCCTTCCTTTCTCTAAATATGTACTGATAAAACAGTTTAAAAAACAACAACACACTCCTCCCCGCCCCCATTCATTGAAGCAATTGCATCAATTCTTTTGTGTGTGGTGTTTTACTTTCCCCCTGCAACACACAATGACACAGCTATACGCAAACATGTGTGCTGACTGTTTTGCACTTATCTGTCAGTGCAATGCATCCTCTATTTGAGGGGTGGCTAACCTCTGGACCTCCAGATGTTACTGGTCTACAGCTTCCATCATCAATGACCACTGGCCATGCTGGCCAGAACTCATGGCAGTCCCACAATATCTGGAAGGCCACAGGTTACTCACCTCTGCTCTTTTGTTGAAAAGTTCACCAATCCCATTTAGAGATAAAGAATTGTAAGAGCAGAGGCCTGCCCACAAGTTGTCTATCCACATTTAAAACCTGGGCAGCAGGCACATACCGGTAAGTCACAATCTTCTGTAAGGGTAACCTAGTTACAGTCACCTGGTCACAGCTCCCCTCTCTTGAAATACATCTTCTTCTAGCGTGACGTATTCCATTTCTATTTATTTCTTTTTAATTATTTCTAAATTTGTGCATTTATATCAGGGGTAGGCAACCTAAGGCCCGTGGGCCGGATGTGGCCCACCCAATCGCCTTCTCAATCCGGCCTGTGGACGGTCCAGGAATCAGCCATGGCATATGATGATGGGATTGGGCAGCTTGGCAGTTCCACTCCTGATGTGTTGCTCGTTTGATTGCATTTATATCCCAGCTTTTTTCCTGGTGTACATTTAATCCCCATAACAACCATGCGAGGTAGGTTAGACCAGTGTTTTTCAACCTTTTTTGGGCAAAGGCACACTTGTTTCATGAAAAAAATCACGAGGCACACCACCATTAGAAAATGTTAAAAAATTTAACTCTGTGCCTATATTGACTATATATAAAGTAATTCTCTTGAATTTTTCAATTTTTCCCACGGCACACCAGGCAACATCTCGCGGCACACTAGTGTGCCGCGGAACACTGGTTGAAAAACACTGGGTTAGACCATGGGTAGGCAAACTAAGGCGCGGGGGCCGGATCTGGCCCAATCGCCTACTCAATCCGGCCTGCAGACGGTCCGGGAATCAGCATGTTTTTACATGAGTAGAATGTGTCCTTTTGTTTAAAATGCATCTCTAGGTTATTTGTGGGGCATACAGAGTTGTCAACCTTCCCCTTTTTTTGCAATGGGAAACGGCGCTGGAATAAGGGAATTTCCCGCAAAAAGGGGGAAGTTGACAGCTATGGGGGCATAGGAATTCATTCATTATTATTTTTCAAAATATAGTCCAGCCCACCACATGGTCTGAGGGAAGGTGGACTGGCCCACGGCTGAAAAAGGTTGCTGACCCCTGATCTATATCCATATAAAATCTATATCTATCTATCATCTATCTATCTATCACATGCAAATGTTATACAAATCTGTATTCATTTAGTCTTTTTTTTTTCCTGGGTTGGAAGTTGATTCATTTTTTCTTATTTGGTTATATGTAAATATTCACCCAATTTTCTATGTTCCTCATGTGTGCTGTGTACCAACTCGGGGCGGTGCTGGAGAGGGTGCTGAAACCCATGTTTTTATTTTATGCATGCACGAGGGAGCACGTGGGTGAGTTTGTTTAAAAGAGGACTAATATAGACATTTTTAAAAAAAAATATTGGTATCATGTCTGCTTGCACTTAATGGCCTGTGCTTCTAAAACAGATAATTACTTACAGACAGAAATGTGCATCATTATAATAAACAATTGTTAAATGCATATATCATGCTTCCTTTCCTACTCAACACTCCCCCCCCCCCCCGCACAGAAAACCAACTAATGTAAAATTTGAAATTAAAATGAGGAATAGACTAAGTACATAAGGACCAGTGAGAAACACCAGCAAACCATTTTAAGATTAGAGCTCATTCTAGAAACAGGAGCAGTCATGTATTTCAAACCTCTTTTCAGCCAAAGTGTAATTAGAGACATTTTGACTTGCTAATGCCACTTGGACATCTGTTTAGCTAAGCTCACACTTTAAAGCCCTGATCTTTGTCTCCCTAATTACGCATTATATCTGGCCACTTCTGCTCTTGTTTTCTAGACCTCTGAATAATATGCATTTTATTTGACACAATGTCTCTTTGGTGCCATCCACTATTCTGGGCAGGTTTCCTTGTTTCCTTCTGCAACATTAATCCAAGAAAATGGTACACAGAAGTGTAGCTAGTTCAGTTAATTTCCATGAACTAACTGGCTGGTTTGTGGAGGTGATTTGTTGTTATGTGTTTGTGTGTGTGTGTGTGTGTGTAGGGGGACTGACACTTTGCTCCATTTCCAAGGTTTGGGCCAAGTAAAATGCATAGCACACACACACACACACCTTCAAGCAAAACAGAGTTAACTCCCATCCAATTAATTTCAATTAACTTACCCTTTCTTATATAAGAAGAAGAAGAAGAAGAAGAAGAAGAAGAAGAAGAAGAAGAAGAAGAAGAAGAGTTTGGATTTGATATCCCGCTTTTCACTACCCGAAGGAGTCTCAAAGCGGCTAACATTCTCCTTTCCCTTCCTCCCCCACAACAAACACTCTGTGAGGTGAGTGGGGCTGAGAGACTTCAGAGAAGTGTGACTACCCCAAGGTCACCTAGCAGCTGCATGTGGAGGAGTGGAGACGCGAACCCGGTTCCCCAGATAACGAGTCTACCGCTCTTAACCACTACACCACACTGGCTCTCAATATACAGTATATAGATATAGAAGTGATGATATTCCAGCTGAACTATTTAAAATTTTAAAAGAGGATGCTGTTAAGGTGCTGCACTCAATATGCCAGCAAGTTTGGAAAACTCAGCAGTGGCCAGAGGATTGGAGAAGATCAGTCTACATCCCAATCCCAAAGAAGGGCAGTGCCAAAGAATGCTCCAACTACCGCACAATTGCACTCATTTCACACGCTAGCAAGGTTATGCTTAAAATTCTACAAGGCAGGCTTAAGCAGTATGTGGACCGAGAACTCCCAGAAGTGCAAGCTGGATTTCGAAGGGGCAGAGGAACCAGAGACCAAATTGCAAACATGTGCTGGATTATGGAGAAAGCCAGAGAGTTCCAGAAAAACATCTACTTCTGCTTCATTGATTATGCAAAAGCATTTGACTGTGTCGACCACAGCAAACTATGGCAAGTTCTTAAAGAAATGGGAGTGCCGGATCACCTCATTTGCCTCCTGAGAAATCTCTATGTGGGACAAGAAGCTACAGTTAGAACTGGATATGGAACAACTGATTGGTTCAAAATTGGGAAAGGAGTACGACAAGGCTGTATATTGTCTCCCTGCTTATTTAACTTATATGCAGAATACATCATGCGAAAGGCTGGACTGGATGAATCCCCAACCGGAATTAAGATTGCCGGAAAAAATATCAACAACCTCAGATATGCTGATGATACTACCTTGATGGCAGAAAGTGAGGAAGAATTGAAGAACCTTTTAATGAGGGTGAAAGAAGAGAGCGCAAAATATGGTCTGAAGCTCAACATCAAAAAAACTAAGATCATGGCCACTGGTCCCATCACCTCCTGGCAAATAGAAGGGGAAGAAATGGAGGCAGTGAGAGATTTCACTTTCTTGGGTTCCATGATCACTGCAGATGGTGACAGCAGTCACGAAATCAGAAGACGCCTGCTTCTTGGGAGAAAAGCAATGACAAACCTAGACAGCATCTTAAAAAGCAAAGACATCACCTTGCCGACAAAAGTCCGTATAGTTAAAGCTATGGTTTTCCCAGTAGTAATGTACGGAAGTGAGAGCTGGACCATAAAGAAGGCTGATCGCCGTAGAATTGATGCTTTTGAATTATGGTGCTGGAGGAGACTCTTGAGAGTCCCGTGGACTGCAAGAAGATCAAACCTATCCATTCTCAAAGAAATCAGCCCTGAGTACTCACTAGAAGGACAGATCCTGAAGTTGAGGCTCCAGTACTTTGGCCACCTCATGAGAAGAGAAGAATCCCTAGAAAAGACCCTGATGTTGGGAAAGATGGAGGGCACAAGGAGAAGGGGACGACAGAGGATGAGATGGTTGGACAGTGTTCTTGAAGCTACTAACATGAGTTTGGCCAAACTGCGAGAGGCAGTGAAGGATAGGCGTGCCTGGCGTACTCTGGTCCATGGGGTCACGAAGAGTCGGACACGACTGAACAACAACAACATATACTCAATATACAATACACAATATCTCAATATACAATATACAGGTGAAACTCAAAAAATTAGAATATCGTGGAAAAGTCCATTTATGTAAGCAATTGTTTTCATTAGCTACTGGAGTTGAATATATGAGATAGGCTCATGACATGCAAAGCGAGATATGTCAAGCCTGTATTTGTTATAATTGTGATGATTGTGGCATCCAGCTGATGAAAACCCCAAAGTTGAGATTGTGAATTTGGGGCTCTCATCAGCTGTATGCCATAATCATCACAATTACAACAAATAAAGGCTTGACATATCTCGCTTTGCATGTCATGAGTCTATCTCATATATTAGTTTCACCTTTTAAGTTGAATTACTGAAAGAAATGAACATATCCATGATATTCTAATTTTTCGAGTACATCCTGAACCCAAAGGCAATAACAAAGCAGGGCAGCCTTACAACACTTCTAGAAAGTGTTTCATTCTACATCATGGTGAATAATATGGTGTGGGAGGGAGTTCCATAAATGAGGACACAACCACCAAGGATGTCTTCTCACCAGCCTTCCCGTCTGTATTGATGGCATCTTTAAGAGAGTGCCCTTGGTGGATCTCAAAGACAGGACACATAGGAAGAGGCTATTGGGCTCCAGCTTGTAGGGCTGAGGATATAACCAGCATTTTGAATTGTGCTTGGAAAAGAACAGGGATCTTATGGAGACATCAGAGCATGAGTGAAATGTGCTTCCCCAGTGGACAGAATTCAAACTAACTGACCTATCCATGTGCACAGTAGGTTTCAAGAGGCTTGCCTAAAGCACTAAGAATTTGCATCTCCTTCCTGGAATTTGTCCTTGATCTTCAGAGCATCTGTGTGGGTTGACTGTGCAAGTGTGACATCTCAAGAGCCCATGGCCAACACAGCATAGATTTGAGTACTTCTATGGAGCACTTGCTCCATGGAGTTATTCTGAGCAGCATCTAGAGCCCAATGCATTCAAGAATAACTAATGAAACTGCTCTACAGGAGGGATCATTATCAGTTATGATTCCTGCAGTGCTCTGGAGATGGTCCTACTTTGACCTCTCTTCCTGACTTGCTGGACTGTGCAAGGCTACAATCCATTGCCTTCCCTTGCTGGTTCTTGATTAAAGGAACCTTGCAAATTAAATAGGAGATCATATTGGTTGAGGAATGAATGCCAAAGTACAATTTGATACACCACTTGCCCTAAATCTCGCTTCTTCATGGTATCTTTGTCCTCATTAGCACAGCATATGTTGAAGGAGCAGGAGGGAAATGGCTAAAATTGGCATTGCATCTTTCCTTTTATGGGCACAATTGCACAAAACTTTACACTGAAATATCTGCACATCTTCAAAAATGGACATTTTTTTTTAAAAAAAAAAAATCCGTTATAATGGAAGATCTTAAACCCCAAAATTATTAACACAGAGAGTTCATGGTTAGACAAGATGATACAGTGGTAACTCAGGTTAAGAACTTAAGTCGTTCTGGAGATCCATTCTTAACCTGAAACTGTTCTTAACCTGAGGTACCACTTTAGCTAATGGGGCCTCCCGCTGCTGCCACAATTTCTGTTCTCATAAGTAAAGTTCTTAACCCGAGGTACTATTTCTGGGTTAGCAGAGTCTGCAACCTGGAGCATCTGTAATACAAGGTACCACTGTACTGGATTTATTAAGTTTTCCTAGATATACGACACACTATTTTCATTTGAAGACTCAGAACTGCACCACAAAGCATGTTCTCAATGCGCAAACAACCAGAAGATAACATGACAGATACTGATACTTGACAGGACTTGCTTGAGTGCTCTTTAGAACAGAACGTCTTTTTATTTGCAATGTCTGCATAACTTCTCCATGAATGAAAACAGTCTCACAATTCTCCTTTTATTTATCTTCCTGACCACCCTGGAAAATGACCTAATCCAGCAGCTTAATGACTCAACAGGAGTTTGAAATTGGGTCTTCTTTGGCAGCTAACTGCAGCATGGCACACTGCTCTTCAACTGGGATACCTGCATTACACATTTACATTAGTTATATATCCATTTAACTGCCGTAGCACAAAGAATCTTAAGAACTGTAGTTTGGTTTTGGGAGTGGGAATTGTGGCTAGTGATGACGCCACGATTTCCTTAGGTCAGGAATGACCAGCTTCCATCTGTAGTTCTCGTTTTAAACATCATTTCATGGAAACAAGAACTGACTGGTTTATGTCCACTTAGATTTCTTGGCTAGTGGTGGAAAGTACAAGGAGCCTTTAGTTCAACCGCTTTCACTCCAAATTCCTGAAATAACATTTCCCCATTTCATCTCTGCGGAAATCAACTGGAGGATCCCGCAAGTGCTTCGACCAGTGCCAGGTGGCTAGGATGAGATTACGCCTTATCCCCAGAATAATATCTCTTTTTTCCAGTTGCCATGAGCAACCTCTCTAATCGATTACACAATGGTACACAGCACAGAAGTTCCTAAAACACCCATCAGTCAATTGCCTCCATCACTGTACTCCTGCCTCCCCCTGCTAAGATGTGCCACTATCACAGTAAATAGGCCAAGGTTTGACATGAATTAGTTAAGACAGGAAATCAGCCGAAGAACCGCTGAATAAGGCGGTCCCCGTTTCAAATATCTTCCATTTCAGCTCTAAAATACACACGTAAAGTTACATCCCGAGTATTTGATTTGGCAGAGACTGAGGCTCTCATGCATATGTAACTCCAAGCTTCCTCGGTGGTTGTCATTCATCCCCTGGGCTTCCAGCCAACAGTGGCAAAGATGTCACAGCTACTGGCAGTAGCTACCGCATCCCTGTTGCCAATGTAAAAAAAAATATGGAGGCCACACCAGATATTCAAGGCAAAGCTTTGTTTTAGGACTGAGTTCCATAGCTTGTCATCTTTTGGGGGGAAAGATCCCCAAAGCCAGGAACATGCTGTCCAACTATTGCCTTTTGGCAACCTGGTTGCAACCAACACAAAACACTCAGAATGTGAAATGCTAGTGAGCACAAAAGATGGGCTGCATTGTAACAGGGCTCAACTAACCAAGCTTCTTTATATAATTTCTTGGGAGCTAGCTCAATGATTTCCAAGTCCAATTACCCTCCTGGACCCACTTGTATTCCTAAAGCCATGCTAATCATGACAAGCTTCAAATCCCTTGCCACAGTTCCCCATGGAGTTCTAGAAGAAGAAGAAGAAGAGTTTGGATTTGATATCCTGCTTTATCACTACCCGAAGGAGTCTCAAAGCGGCTAACATTCTCCTTTCCCTTCCTCCCCCACAACAAACACTCTGTGAGGTGAGTGGGGCTGAGAGACTTCAAAGAAGTGTGACTAGCCCAAGGTAACCCAGGAGCTGAATGTGGAGGAGCGGAGACGCGAAGCCGGTTCACCTGATTACGAGTCTACCACTCTTAACCACTACACCACACTGGCTCTCAGTAAACAAGAATGATGGAAGAAGGCTGACTTTGGTAGAATAGCCGAATCCTGCTGAAGAACAGAGCAGAAGTCTATACTATGGAAGGAGGAGGAGGAGTAGGAGTTTGGATTTGATATCCCGCTTTATCACTACCGGAAGGAGTCTCAAAGCGGCTAATATTCTCCTTTCCCTTCCTCCCCCACAACAAACACTCTGTGAGGTGAGTGGGGCTGAGAGACTTCAAATAAGTTTGACTAGCCCAAGGTCACCCAGCAGCTGCATGTGGAGGAGCGGATACGCGAACCCGGTTCACCAGATTACAAGTCTACAGCAATTAACCACTACACCACACTGGCTCTAGGTATTCCCCCAACCCCACTTTATTTGGCTATCTCCTTCCCCATCCCATTTTTACATGGCTGTGGCAGGAACAGTTGGTCCTTCCTGCCCTCCCTGAAAAGTAGCTCCAGAAGGTCAGAGAACCCTTCTGAACAGCATGGAAACTAGATAAAGGGTTGCAGGAAGAACTGGTGGAAAATGTCTTCCCTTCTCCTTCTGCTAGATCTGCTGTGGGAGCAATTCATTCCTGAAATGATTTGCAGCACCCAGTCGGATCACTCTCCAGAATTTGGGCCACTATTTTGGTGTGCAAAAAGTACACTCGAAAATGGGTGCTTTCCCACAAAAAGTGTGTGAAAAAATTAACAGATACAGATACAGACACTGCAAATCATTCCATTGTGTTTTTTGATGTCCCCCACCCAAGGGCTGGATTAACCATTAAGCAAAATAAGCAGATGCATAGGGCATCAAAGGAAGGGGGGCACCACAGAAATTTTCCATTGCCGAACTTACCATCCCCAAACGTGCAGCTGAACCAGGTTCCACAAAAAAGGCTCCCACAATGTCCACGTCATAAATTCAGTGCAACAAAAAATGTAAAACACAGTATTCAATCATGCTGAACTTTATGAAATAATTGTAGAAGACTATATTTTACTGTTTATTATGGTTTATACAGTGGTACCTTGGATTACAAATGCTTTGGGTTACAAACACTTTGGGTTACAAACTCCGCTAACCCAGAAGTAGTACCTCGGGTTAACAACTTTGCCCCAGGAGGAGAATGGAAACCGTGCATTGACAGCATGGCGGCAGTGGGACGCCCCATTAGCAAAAGCACGTCTCAGGTTAAGAATGGTTTCAGGTTAAGAATGGACCTCCGGAACGAATTAAGTTCATAACCCGAGGTACCACTGTATTTTGAATCAGATATACATGGGAGCAACAAAATCTTTTAAGTGCTAAAGGCCTCTAAAGGTCTTATTCCGGTCATGACCCCACCCCAAATGGACTATTCCACTGAGACTGCAAACCCCCCTCATCCCACAACTATAGAACTCAATGATCCCCTAGGAGCTTTGCTGCTCCTAGAAATCCAAAAATGGGAGGTTGTAGATACCATCTATACATCACTGTCATATACCTGGAAGGACAGATCCTGAAGTTGAGGCTCCAGTACTTTGGCCACCTCATGAGAAAAGAAGACTCCTTAGAAAAGACCCTGATGTTGGGAAAGATGGAGGGCACAAGGGGAAGGGGACGGCAGAGGATCAGATGGTTGGACAGTGTTCTCGAAGCGACTAGCATGAGTTTGGCCAAACTGCGGGAGGCAGTGAAAGATAGGTGTGCCTGGCGTGCTCTGGTCCATGGGGTCACGAAGAGTCGGACACGACTGAATGACTGAAGAGAAGAAAGAATACCTGGCAAGCCACAGTACATGCTTTTCAAGCTGCGTTCAACTTCATAAAACAAAAGTTTTGTCTGACTGACCCGTGGATGAGTTATCATCCTCTCATTTCCCCCCAAATGAGTCAATGCAAAATTTCAAGTGCCTGATCAGAGTAGATGAAAAGACAAAATCCACACCTCCCTCCTCAAGGTTCATTTTTTGGCCTTCGCACAGCAGAAGGGGATAATTGTGGTGGGGGTGCCTGCTTATAGGAGCACCCCACATTAATTCTCCAGCACCATAAACCTAACCTGGAATAAGAAATTTCTAGCCAGGGAAGAATTTCAGTGTCATCTGTTTCCATTCTTACATCTCTACACAAAACAGTAGGTGCTAGAAGAGGGGGGGGGGGTGGCACAAAAAAGCTGTTGAATCCCATGATGTGATTTATCTTCTCCTCTTGCTTTAAAATATATTAGAATATATTAAAATATATTACAATGAATGCAAGCATCTGACACAGGCAATTTTGTATGATGATGATAATTTTTATTATTTCAAGCAAACCACTTCGCTTGCCCAGTTTATCTCACAAGCCAGATGCAGCTGCCATTGTTTTGCACCGTGGCAACAGATTTTAAAACCGAAAAGAGCATTCCAGAACTGTCCTCCTGTCATTTCTAAGCCTAAAGGATAGAGATGCAGAGTGCAGTGGTTAAGTATTACTTCATTAATTAAACCCAGGCATTGTTTCTATTGAAAGCTTGCTTAGATATTTATTTCTGCAACAACAGCGGCAGTGGCTTTTCATTTAAGGAAACTGAAGAGATAAATCTATTGCATCACCTCCTTTGATATAAAATAGCAAAGAGCAAGGATATGATCCAGCCAAAGTTAAGGACTGCTAAGTCTCAATGATGAAAATGGGAGAATGGACCACATGGTTAAATCTCTCACTCACTGACATCAACTGGACCAGTCATGCATTGCAGCATGGGCGTAGCCAGGATTTTTGTTAGGGGAGCAGAACCGACATGATTGGTCAGTTAGTTAAGTATTTAGATTGTTTTACTTGATCTAGGGGGACGCGGGTGGCGCTTTGAGTTAAACCACAGAGCCTAGGGCTTGCCGATCAGAAGGTCAGCAGTTCGAATCCCCGCGATGGGGTGAGCTCCCATTGCTCGGTCCCAGCTCCTGCCAACCTAGCAGTTTGAAAGCAAGTCAAAGTGCAAATAGATAAATAGGTATCACTCCGGTGGGAAGGTAGACGGCGTTTCCGTGCCAGGGACAAGCGTGACGCCCCCTCCTCGCTGGCCCACCCCCACCAAAAAAAAAGCGACGGAAAGGGGGGATTTCCCCCTTTCAGCGGCATCCATGTGGGTTGTGATGTCACGATGCCGTCACGATGCACGCGTCATGCCCCTCCCCCAGGGGGGTGCCTCTGCGACGCCGACGCCCCAGGCAGCGCAGAGCCTTGCTATGCCCCTGGTGGTATCTAACACCAGTTAAATTAGCAAAAAATGTATAAAACTATGGAAAGCAAGTGTTGGAAATGTAAAGCAACAGAGGGGACATTTTTTTCCATATGTAGTGGAAGTGTAAAATTATAAAGAAATATTGGGAAATGATTTATAATGAAATGAAGATGTTTAGAATAACCTTTGTTTAAAAAAAAAATCAGAAGCTTTCTTATTAGGTATTATAGGAGTGGACATACCAAAATTACAAAAAATAATTTGTTTATGTATGCAACAACGGCTGCTTATTAGCACAATATTGGAAATAAGGTGTCCCATCTAAAGAAGAATGGCAAGTTAAACTAATGGAATATGCTGGAATGGCAAAATTGACGATGAAATTAAGAGGAAGAGATGATAATGAATTTAAGGAAGAATGGAATATGTTTATTGCATATATACAGAAGCAATGTACACAGGTTAATGCATTAGCAGGGTTTTAAGATTACTTGTAATTTTATTATGAATGGATAATAGGTGATTTAAATATGTTACAAATTTAACAATGGACATGCAGTATCTTGATAGATAGTAGAACCAAGGAAAGGATTAGAGGGAAGTCAATTTGGTTTTTTTGTTTTGTTTCTGCATTGTTGCTTTTTGTTTTTGTTATTTTTTGGGAAATCATCAAAATGTTATTAAAGAAAGAAAGAAGAGAAACTGGGCAAGCTAGAAACATTCCTGCAAAAGGAATTGCCTGTTATTTGCATAAAGCAAGCACACAAGCAAAGAAAGCTCAAAATCATAATAGGGAAATGTACAGTTTTGACATTTCAACGACATAGAAATCCCAGCCAATAGCTTATTGTTGTCTGTTTGAATCTTTTGTCAATGACTAACTTGAAGAGTCAAGGCCACTAGCTAACATCCACGCCAACACTGATGAAATTACCCAGCGGATGAAGAATCTCCGGAGGCTCATCGTGTCACAGGTAATAAAAGTAGAGGAAAGAAGAAAAAGTTTCCTGGCTTTATGCAACTTGCAATTTGGTGAAGAAAGTGAAATATTAAGAGACCAAGATACTTGCATAAATTACACTTCCTAGAAGCACTGTCAACACAATCCTGACAAATATGAAAGATCAGAAAAGAGAAAGGCTTCGTTGTGTTGATGAGGAGATGAGAGTTTGTTTGTCTCAAATTAGACCTAATATAAACAAGTTTTCCCGGCAATAGGAAGCTCATACCTCTCATTGAGCTTGTACAGGTATACATACTTAATGTTTGCATGCAAGAGGTTTGTTTACATATGTAAGAGGTTCGTTTATAATGATATTTTGGGAATAATCCATGTAGCTGCATTGTTTTATAATTTCTGGATGTCCCATGATCATTTTATAAAGTACTTTTGCTCTCTATATAAATTAAATACTACCACAAGTTGTTTCAGTGTATTTCTTATCAATAAAAAAATCAGTGTGGCACAAGAAAATTTTTATTCTGAAAGTGTGGCCTAGAGAAAAGAAGCTTGCGAACCTCTACCTTAGGAGAACAGGTTTCTAAGTCACACAAGACACCTGTGGCCTAGTTTCAAAGCCTACTGAGAAAGTTAGGTAGGTGCTGGGAAGAAGCTTGAACTAACCCAGGCTTCCTCAACCTCAGCCCTCCAGATGTTTTTGGCCTACAACTCCCATGATCCCTAGCTAGCAGGACCAGTGGCCAGGGATGGTGGGAATTGTAGTCTCAAAATATCTGGAGGGCCGAGGTTGATGAAGCCTGAACTAACCTATCTATATTTATGGAATCTTTCTGGTATTTATTTATTTATTTATTTTATAAACTGCCCTATACCTGGGGGTCTCAGTGCAGTTTGCAGTGCAGTTAATCAAGGGAAGGCTCACCTGCAGTCTAAACGTGCAGTCCGGACACAGGTTTGCCACCTGAGTAAGAACAATGCTTATGATGGAATCAAGACATCATGACTTGGCGAAAGACCATCTTACAATCTGAACATGGGTTTCCCCACAACTAATTCCACATCTATAACCATTGCACAACACCAGCTGTTAACATGTTCCACTAGTATGTGATACTAGTAACATGATCATGGCCTCATGTGTGAATAGAAATATCTTGTTTATTCTATGCATCCCTGTTTTGGTTCACTACTAGTGCAAAGCCGTATTGTCACTACATTTCTGAAAATGCAGAATAAATCAGTAGCATACACAAAGGCTAATGGGACAGATTATTAGTCCCCTGAACCTCCAATTTAGCAGGAACTCCCAGGTATAGTTCAGTTTGAAAATTGTTATTCGAAGTGGGAACAGGAGGTTTCAGAACACAGCCTGAAATTCATTTCAATTAAATAATACAAAATGATGGTTCATGTTTGGATGGTTATTATGCAACTGGGGGGCATAAAAACACAAGGCTGGAGATGAATAAGTTCTTGCTATCTAATAAATATGACAATTTGCCTTGAAATTTACTGTTTGGAGCTTCTGCTACTCAGTATTATAACATCAACAAAAAGGGCAGAGGCATAAAAGACTGAATAGAATGGTTCCCCAACCACATTTTGGAAGTCCTACTGGCCTGTACAAAGTACCAATGTAAGTGAATATGCTCATCTGAATACCCTTCATCATCCCTGATCTACCTAGGATAGCCATTTGCTTGTCTTTCAGAACTGAAGCACAAAATCAGAAATACCAGCATAACACTTCCTGGGAGGTATAATAGTTATATTGTTGGATCCATGGTGAAAGACCCCTCTCCCCAGAAAAATAGCCTAGCCTTTTCATACATGTGAATATTTGTTTTTCGTGGCAGAGAACTCTCACTGTTGATGAACACAGAAATGTATTATCATGATTCTACCACAGATCTGAGAGACAAGGGATGGCTCCCCCTTGACCTGTTACCATTCCACAGACAGGATATTTTTCCTATGTGAGAGAACATTCAAACACATTATCACCTGCCTGATACTGGAAAAAAATGTAGCATAGGACTATCCGATGTCTCGGCAACCAAGAAAAACACAGGTACCAGTTATATGTTGTGGCCTCCTAGGTCCTAGACAAACTTCCTCCCACTCATTTTTGCTTTTGGACACACAGAAAAAAGAAACAAATGTCTTTGATATATCCAGACTTGGGGCAAGGACTATGCACACCCCTAACCAAAAAAGAGAAACTAGTAGGATATATTGAGGCAGGATTCAGATTAGGGATAGGCAAATCAGTCTGTTTCCACTCATATTTGTCAATTCTGTATGTGTTCATTGTCAAGCCAGTTTTGTCCTTTTTCTGCATTGATTTTTTTTAAAACAAGTGTGAAGATGCATATTTTATCTCAAATACATGTTTTATCTCAATGTATGCTCCTGTCCACCTAGCAGTTCAAAAGCACGTCAAAGTGCAAGTAGATAAATAGGTACCACTCCGGCGGGAAGCTAAACGGCGTTTCCGTGCATTGCTCTGGTTCACCAGAAGCGGCTTTGTCATGCTGGCCGCATGACCTGGAAGCTGTAAGCCAGCTCCCTCGGCCAGTAAAGTGAGATGAGTGCCGCAACCCCAGAGTCGTCCGCGATTGGACCTAATGGTCAGGGGTACCTTTACCTTTATGCATTTCTAAACAAATTGCAACCTAAAACATGAATTTTCCATTCATTTCAGTACACTGATCTGAGAATTGTATTACAAAATTCAGATAATCGCAAAATGTTAAGGATAATCACTTTCATATTGCCGTACTGGTTCAGGAAGTGCAAATTAGGTCACTTAACTTAAATCAGGGGTCAGCAACATTTTTCTGCCATGGGCCGGTCCACTGTCCCACAGGCCAGATTGAGAAGGCGATTGGGCCACATCCTGCCCACGGGCCTTAGGTTGCCTACCCAACTTAAATGAATGAAATTCTCCTCCATCGCAACCTCAGATATTGTGTTAAAAAGAAAGAGAGAGAGAAGTCTGTCTGCTTCTGCTTCGACATCCGAAGTGGGGAGTGGCACCTCTCCACAGGAGTGAAATATACAGACTCTCAATGTGTGGGAAGCTTGGCTGGCAGTGATGAGGGGAGCAGAAAAGAACACAGAACAATTGCCAGATCCCATTACTCACAGCAATGAAAATTGCCTTCGTTTCTGACTGCATAAATTTAATCAAACCTGCTTAGATCATCCCAATTAGATGAGGTATAATTAAATTAAATTGTTTGAATCAAATTCTCCAGCTTTTCTTCTGTTTGCTTCAACTTCTGCTGAGAGGTGTTGGACGTCAACAAGAGCTGTGTTTTTATAGCACACCTGACAACCACATCCTTGTTTATTTTACTGCAGCTGGTTCTGTTTTGAAAGTGGGATCTCAAAACCACAGCAACACATGCTCAGGTTCATATTATGCTGAAAATATTAAAGATGCCAAAGAAAAGAAAAGCTGTAATGCCAGCTGTCTCTGGACACAGTCAGTCGTAAAGTAATAACTCCCCTCTGGACTTTGTTTTTACCATTTTATTTAACTAACTCTAACAAGAAACCTTGCAATTGTAGTTTGTTAAGGGGACTGGGAATTGTAGAACTGTAAGAGGGTAGAATTGTTATAGGGATGCGGGTGGCGCTGTGGTCTAAACCACTGAGCCTTGGGCTTGCCGATCGGAAGGTTGGCGGTTTGAATCCCCGGACGGGATGAGCTCCCGTTGCTCGGTCCCAGCTCCTGCCAACCTAGCAGTTTGAAAGCACATCAGAGTGCAAGTAGCTAAATAGGTACCACTCCAGCGAGAAGGTAAATGGCATTTCCATGCGCTGCTCTGGTTTTGCCAGAAGCGGCTTAGTCATGCTGGCCACATGACCCAGAAAAACCGTCTGTGGACAAACGTCAGCTCCCTTGGCCAGTAAAGCGAGATGAGCGCCACAACCCCAGAGTCGTTCACGACTGGACCTAACTGTCAGGGGTCCTTTACCTTTTAAGAGGGTAAATGCAGTTGCCAAGATTTATTGGGGGAGGCTATGTGCTTGAAATATATGATGTGAATGTGACAGAGATCCAGCCAAAACTGCTTGTGTCTCGAGTGTGTTTGGAACACCCTGAATTCTAGAACCTTTCCACACTTTAAAATGTTGCAGCCACAACGATGCTATAGGGAAAAAGTAGCATTACATTGCTGAGCTCCTTTAATCATGAAACAAAAAGCCTGATGAATATGGAATAATAAATGATAGGTGAGCAGACAAGACTCAGATCAGAACGGGTTACATCCCACAGCCTTTAGCAAGGGTAGATTTTAGGTTCATGTTGTTAACCCTGTGGGAGAAGAATGAACTTTTAGCAAAATCCACAGAGTCCTGAATTTATTTCTGTTTGTTCCTTTTGATAGCCCTTCATATTAAGGGGTTTAGAAGGCAGCAGGAAATAACTTGGCAGATGTCCAAGACCTGTCGACATCTGGAGCATCTTGAAAGAAAGGAAATTGTGAAAGGATACATTCCATGGTTTGTCCATTAGGCTCCCCTAAATCTAAACTTTTTTTTCAGAACTGCAGGGCAACGGCTGAAACCATTCTCCTTCATTGGATCAGGGATTCTTTAGCTATGATTCTGGCATTGAAGGGGGTTCCTTCCAACCATACAGTTCTATGATTTTAGACACAGCTGAACCGAGTTATTTTAAAAAATAATAATAATAAACAAAATATGTCAATATAGTAAGAGCTATGGGTCAGATCTATACTCAAGGGTTTTAATGTTAAGGAAGGGTTAAGGAATGGTTTTGATAATGTAGATGGACACATGACATCCTGCTTTTTATGTTCATAATACGTTATTACTCGTCCTTTTTACCGCTTAGTTTTTAATCAATTTATGGTGCTATATCGGGGAAACACTTCTCATAAATTAAATTTGAAAGTCTGACATGTGCAGATAACAAAGGACATGCATGGAGGGGGAGGGGGGAAGAATTAAAACATTACATCAGAGGGCAGAGCAGAGGAACCAGCAACCAGCGGCACGGAAAGAAACAGCGTTTTGGGAAATGGTATGGCTGGGTGTTACTTACATTTGATGAAAAAACCAAGGTAAAAAGCGTTATAATTAACAAGTATGCCCTGTGACATTTTAGAATACAGTCATACCTTGGTTGTTGAACTTACATCCATTCGACTCCCGAAATGGTTCAAAAACCAAGGTGCGGCTTCTGATTGGCTGCAGGAGCTTCCTGCACTCAATCGGAAGTCGTGGAAACGCGTTGCACATTTGGCTTCCAAAAAACGTTTGCAAACTGGAACACCCACTTCCGGGTTTGTGGCGTTTTGGAGCCGATTTGTTTGGGAGCAAAACCAAGGTACCACTGTACCTAGTCTCATTCTAAAAGGGTGAAATAACGTTAAACAGTCAGTGTAGATCCAGCCATGGTTAAAAGGGGGATTGTCTATTGACAACCCAGTTAGTGTTTACATTTTAAAGCATTACGCAAACTGGAGATGATTTTATTTGGCACATGCTGCAAGATAGCATTATGTCCATGATTCTTAAGTTTTCCCGAATACCCTCCAGATATATAATATGCCAAGTCATTGAAAGGATTGCGTGTGGGACATTTCATGATTTCCTATCTCATTCCACCCCATTTTAAAGACAAATCACAAGATCATCAAATGTAGCAGAAGCAAAAACGCCCTCCCATTCCCAGAGGCCTTTCGAGCTCTCTCAATTTCATGCTTCCCTGCACCACTTATTTACACTAAAACTATTTCTGCTATGCACTCCAGAACAAACACTTGGACTCGATCTTCTGGCAAATCTCAGCTGCATTTTTGTACACTCAATGAAGCCCCTGCTATGGACTCTTGGTTGACATCTCAGGTGAGATGCAAGTCAACTGTCTAATGGAAGTTAATGTCCCATCAAAATGAGGTCAACAAAGATGCAATCAAATGTGTGTATATGTCATCCACCCACCCACAACATACATGCTTTTTGCTCAAGTATTTGAATCTGCTGTGGATACTGGAAGAAGTCAGCCTATAGCATTCAGTATTTCTGCAGTCAATTGTTCTATTAAATACTTCATTTTCTTTCCGTGGACTTGCTCCTCTAAGTGTGCTTAGAGTTGTTGTCATCATGATGAAGTGTGTGTGTGTGTGTGTGTGTGTGTTGACTAAAAACCACAACTAGGCAAAACAAGCTGCATGGAATTTGATATTGTTTCCACAATCCAAAGACCTACACAACTAGTTTCACACATGCAGGGAAGATCTTGGGGTTCTGTTCTTGAATAGGAATACTCAATTTTGCCACTCCAAACCCAATACATGGGCCAAAATACCCTGCAGTCTGGCAGAGAGGACAAGTTTTATTTTTTTAAAAAAAATCCAACAGAAAGACCAACTTTCTCAGTCACTACCTGTAATAATCATTATTTCATGAGTTCTTGTTTCTACCAGATTGGAGGACAATGGGATGAATTACCATGGCAAAATGATGAAGGGGGGTTGCCATATCAATGGTGAAATTAAAAATCTGGTCAACTCAGTTTTAGAAAACAACAACTAATGTTTTCATTTCACTAAATTATGTCACATTGTGAGATTTGGAGCTTTCAGGGTTAAATAAGCTCAACAGTATGCCCCTCCCACAGGGAAGATATGTCACAACATCCAGGGTATCTGCTGTATACAGAATGTCTATGTGATTTGTGACGCACTGTTTTTTCAGTCCTGGTTTCGCTTTGAACCGGAGCGGACATGTCATCCGTAAGCCCGGGAGTGTCCGTGATTTATATGCTTGTAATTAAAGCTTGCTGACTCGAAACAAGCCAGACTTTGTAGGAGTTTATTTGCTGGTAAGAAAGGCACACATACCGTTGCACAAGAAGAGGTTTGAAGTTTGAACAACTCTGCAAAAGCACTGGAGAAGCAAGCTACGCAGCAGAAGTGTTGCTGGACACCACTCCAAGTGCTATACTGGTTTTGAGGCTTTTTCCAGTTAAAACCAAAAGCCCCAACACACATAGTGGGGGGCAATGCATATAATTAAAGAGGAAGAAGCTGATCACACTCAACAGGAATCCCTAATTGTACAATGGGGCTCATAATTAGATACCTCAGATGAAGTCTTCCTTCCAGTTGTTTTAGACTACAACTCCCAACAGCCCTAGCCTGCACAGCCAATGGTCAGGGAAGATGGGGGTTGTCTAGCAGACATCAGGTTAGGAAAGGCTGTTCTACAGAATATGTAGTTGAATTACTATAGATTATATAGATCTTTTCTCCAGTCAATTCACACTAGTAGCATCTATTTACTTACTAGGATCCGCAAATTTATTTTTAAACCACTGTTGCAAAAAGTTTTATACACATGGATATCTGCAATCATGTCATGCCAGTATTTGTTCATGTGTAAAATAACTTTAATAGTGCTTTCTGTTTTAACTCCCCCCCCTTCCCAATAGGGTAATCAAAACACACAATTTTAAAAGGAAATCATACCAGCATTGTTAATATGGCTTGGACCAAATAAATATTTTTAGGATCAGGAAACAAATCTTTACTAACAAGCAACACACACACACACACACACTTGTATACAGACAGAGGGAGAGGGAAGAGAGAGAGAGACGTCCTCTTAAAACAATTAAAATAATTGCAAACATATGAAAGAGACAGAGAGTACCATCAGCAAACACAGCTCAATGGTTACCTTCCATGCAATGAATGTCATTATATTTTTTTAAAAAAATGCAATGAACATAAAGATTTGCCTTGGAACTCTGAGCCGGTAAGTGTTAGCTATTTAGACTCAAACCCCCCCCCCCCCCAATCAAATGCAAATTGGTATGCTTGGAAAAATAAACACCAAAAAGTTATTTTACAACAGATGTGCAAATGTCCATTCAAAGACAAATTCATCACCAAGTTGATTATTTTTACATTATGAATTGCTGAACACTCAACATATCAGGAAGTGAATCCAACCCACAGGCAACCTTAAAATCTCTGTGAAAAGAGTTGCATCTGGCCTTATTTTGATCTAGAGGTTTCCTTATAGTTGTAACTGTGCTTTAACTGCTTTGTAAGGGGTAGGGGGAACGGTGGAGGTGGCAGTAGACACTTTGTACTTTGATTTTCACCTTGGAGTGCAAGTAATTTTTATTGGAGGGGCCAATCTGATGCAGGAAGGAAATCTGAAGTAGAGAAAGACAATGAGCTTCCCTGCTTGGAATACTTACTTATGTCGGCAGATAAGGTGTTAGTAAAGGTAAAGGTAAAGGTACCCCTGACCCTTAGGTCCAGTTGCGGACGACTGGGGTTGCAGCGCTCATCTCGCGTTACTGGCTGAAGGAGCCGGCGTACAGCTTCCGGGTCATGTGACCAGCATGGCTAAGCCACTTCTGGCAAACCAGAGCAGCGCACAGAAATGCCGTTTACCTTCCCGCCGGAGCGGTACCTATTTATCTATTTGCACTTTGATATGCTTTCGAACTGCTAGGTGGGCAGGAGCTGGGACTGAGCAACGGGAGCTCACCCCGTCGCGGGGATTCGAACCGCCGACCTTCCGATCAGCACCACCCGTAGCAGCATGGAAATCTTTCCATACAACAACATAACAAAACATTCATCAGAAAGGTAGTTGGTTCTCATACAAGTGGCATAACGGACTGCTTCTGCAGTACCAGGAAGGAGATTTCCCCATAGGTTTATTACTCTATTAGAACTGAAATTACTCATTTTATTTATTTTAAATGATTTATACAAGATAACTCCCTGCAGTGCCACAACCCATTTTAAATGAAAATTCTCACGCATGTCAACATCCCCCCCCCCCCCGTACATATTGTTCTGGAATGCACATCCTGTCCCTCACCCTTAGGTCTTTCTAATAATTCCTTTAAAAAATGTTGGGGCAGAAATGCGATGATTCAGTATGCAGGCATGTACGTGTACATAGTGCTTTACCGAGCTACAGCAGCAGAGAGAGACCAGTAGGTACCAGGACTTCAGGAATATGTGTTGATGCTTGGATGACCCAAGAACAGAAAGGAAAGGTATCTGAATAGCAAGGGATGCATGAACAAATGGGGGTACAGTTAGGGAAGGGGGAGAAATTTGATTAATTTACTGAACCTATCCAATTTGCACATTCCAAAACGAACTGACTAAAAGATAGCCATCCTTCGAAATTTTCATTTCTGCTCTACTTTTAATTCCACTGTGATCCAGTTTGGATCGATTCTGCCAAGGAATCACAAAGAACAAACAAAGCTACCCTGGGAAATCCGGAAAGGTTCATATTACTGTATTAATAATGAAAATTTCTAGTGCATTTTTATACATGGATACTTAGTTCTGTAATGACACTTATTAGAGAGATCCTGAAGTAGAATTCTCTTGAAAAACAATGATTTCTTCTGTATCTCACTTCATTTTGGCAGGTATGTTTTTTTCTTTTCAATACTCGTTTATTTAGTTTGAAAATTTCAGGTACTACTTTGTTTTGCTTTTTATAAAATCTTTCCCCCTGCATTTTGTGATTTGACCCCTACTGCCACCCAATTTTTGATAATTGTGGCATGTCTCAGCTGTAATTTAAGAAGAAAAAAAACAATTCTACAATAGAAAGTCCAAACAGTTCTATTGTGTTCCCCCTTACAACCTGCACTTCCTTTTTCTCTCTTAATAACATAGCCTCATCTCCTCAAACCATAAATTTTCACAATTCTTTCCATTTTCTCTTTAGTCCCTACCCCTATTATTTCACAAAATGCCTAGTTAAGCACAGGAGGACTGATGTGCACTTTGCGGTCAATACTGTTGCTGCTCTTGTGAGTATTTGAGGCTCGCTCCTCAAACTCCTCAAACGGCCAACTCCATCAGGCCTACACTCACCACCACATCTTAAGAGGCGCTGAGAAGGGCAGCCCCGGCTCTTGCTCTGTAATGTACTAGTGTTTGTATATTTTTACATTGCAATGTAGCCAAAGCAAATTCCAAGCATGTTGGAAAATGTACTTGGCCAATAAAATCATTCCTATTCCTATTGCCCTTCAGCTGTTTAGGGACTGCAACTCCCATCATCCCTAGCTAACAGGACCAGTGGTCAGGGATGCTGGGAACTGTAGTCCCAAAACAGCTGGAGGGCCAAATTTGGCCATTCCTGATTTAATGTATTTTAAAATGCATGTTTAACTTTTGTCCCCAATGACAAAAATGTTGCTTCGATGGTTGAAAGCTATTTATTCAGCTCTATGTTGAAGATTTTAATGGGGACCTGAGTGAGAGAGGGGGCAATTTTTTTATTTTTAATCTTTGAGTGAGATTGGGGGTAACTTTTATTTAGTGGCCTTTCTTTTAGGCTTGTGTTCGCATGACTTCAGATTTCCCAAGGAGGACTTATTAGGGAATAAGCAGGTCTTTCCCCTCCCCACATCAGACGACAATCATCAGGAAATGTGTACACATAAATTAGAGAATGTGTTAAATGGTTCCTTTTTCCTCCCATACAAAACTACAGGAAAAGCCACACATGCCCTGGATTTCATGTATCAATCTGTTGCTCCCCATTATCTCTTTGCCCAGGAAGGTGCATTATGTGACCCATGAGAGCAGCAAAATAGCCAGACTGTACAACAGCGATGGGATAAAATCAGGTCAAATCTTTATTGACAGCAGCAGGCAGGGCAAGGGTTGACATGGGGTCCCAGGACCAGTTCATCATTCCCCAAGCCCCTTGCTGAGGGAATGGATCCGCTGGGTTTGGACTGCTCCAAACCTGTTCCATGGGAGTCGGCCAGTGTTGAACCTTGCCAGGGTGCAAGCCAAGCAAGCAAGTTCTCACTGGGGAACCAGGGTTCAGATTCCAACCAGGCAGATATCAAACCCAACCTTTTGGGTTTGTCATGGTCAATTCTCCCCTCAGGCCCCTTATGGGGCACCCTCTATACTATGTTGATCCTGCCCAATGACATTTATGCCCTCATACAAACAATGTTCTTCCACCTAACAAACAAAAGCCATAAGGTTCACTGAGGGAAAGGAGAAGGGGGGGGGGAATCAACCAAGTGCCAATCAGGTTGAGAGAAAAAGATAATAATTTCCAGCCCTGTCAACCAATGAGTTTAAATTGCTCAGTGAAGACTCTAACCCAAGGATGGGTGGGTGGCTGGGTAGCTCTCAAAGCAAAATGGCAGCCTTATATAGGCTTTCCCCTCCCTATTGCAACAAGGACTCATGGGACAGCTTTTCCCCATCACACAGAGAAGATACCAGGCAAAACCTTGCCCAGCATTTTGCTGCAATCTATGGACCACAGTGCCACTGGGCAAAGGCTTCCCATGCTTATTGGGCATGGAACGGGGCTTATACGTCTTCAAACACAACAAATAACTATGCATGGGCCCAGGTATGAATGATGAAAGTCATCCAGCTGCTGTTAATTCAGTGGCTTTAAAAAAATTAAGCTTTCCTCACAACTGCCTACCATGCCTGCATGTTGCCCTCTCCTTAATAAAGTTTCACCACATTCTATGCAACTCTTCCTGTGAAAAATTATTGTTGCTAAACTGACAAGGCAGAAAAAAATGAATGGAAATTGTTCAACAGCCATAGTGATTCATCTTTTGCCACTTTATGAGAAAAGGTGCTTCACTTTAATTATATTTATAATTAGAGGCTACCCTTAGCAGCATCTCCATCAGACAAATTTATATGGCAATTAACTTCTTTTACAACATCTTTGTAGAGTGGAACCTTTCACTCTTTTTTTAATATTTGATATCATCTTTTACTTTCAAAATTCTAATTCACTGCCTTGCTGTGCTCTATGTTCTTATAAAAGCTCTGTGCATTCATTTCTTCTAATCAGAACCCCAAGGGTAAAAATGAAGTACAATGTGAGTTTTGGGGGCTGCTATAATTACATTTCCTCATCTTCATTTACCTAGTAAAGTTCTAAGTTTAGGATAAACTTATGCCACCTCCTCAATCACTGCTAGCAACCAATTCAGTTGGCTGAGATGTTTCAACAATTGATTACTTAGAAACATGTTCTTTCACCAAGGGGTTGCTTTTAGGAGGTATATGATCAGTGGCGTAGGGAGGGGGGCGAAGGGGGCGGGGAGCCCCGGGTACCACCCTGGAGAGAGTGACACTCTGGGCGCCCCTCCCTGGGTCGCCTCTGCCCGGATGGGCTTGCTCGGGGCTGCGCGCCACCGGCAAACCCCAAGCAAGCCTATCCGGGACTTGCCCGCCAGCTGCGCACCGCTCCCGTCTGCGCACTGGGAGTGGTGCGCTGCTGGCGGGCCAGCTTCGGACGGGCTTGCTTGGGGCTCTCCTGCCGGCGGCACACCACTACGGAGTGTTGCACGCCACCGGCAGGCCCCAAGCAAGCCCGTCAGGGGCTCGCCCACTGGCAGCATGCCGCTCCCAGTGCGCAGGCGCAGCGTGTATCCGCCGCATGCATCGTACGCTGCGCCTACACACTGGCGCACTGCTGGCGGGCGAGCCCCGCGTGCTAACATCAGATAAATTACATTGGTATAAAATCAAACAATAATTAAATCACCTCCTAAAAAACATCTCAAAATCAAATTAAAGTCTGATTAGATGGCTTTCCACAGGGTTAGGGTTGGGAGCAGTAAGTGCTCCACTGAACTGAAATTTCAGCCTTCATGACATAACAGCCAAGTGAACAGCTATTTTGGTGGAGGAGGGTCAAGATATTAACCAATATGCATGAAATTTCATATATAGCTATATAATCCCTAGTATAGTAAGATAAGACCTTCGGAGCAGGCATTTAAAAATAATAATACTAATAAAAAAAACACTTTTCAATAAAAATTGTTCCTTGATAATTTGTCGCCCCCTCCATTATGGAACCCAGGGCGGCCCACCCCCACCCCCCTTGCTACGCCCCTGATCTTAGGTTCATGTGTTTGCTTCTTGGCTTTTATTTAACTGCTTTCACTTTGAAGCAACCCTGTCAGCTTTATGTGTCCTTCCCAGAACAGGAACCTTACTGAGAAGACTCACTGAACACCTTAGACCTTTTAAACTTTCAAATCCAACTGGATGTGTGCACATGTAAAAGGATTATAGTCTTATGATCCAGTCTAGACATCACTGAGCTAGATTGGTCCTGTGCTGCTAAGCACAAGACCACCAGCTTAAGTGATTTGTAGGTTGCAGCCCCTAAAAATAAATATGAAAGGCAGTCCCTTATTCTATAGCACATGTAATTCAAGTATTGCATGCTACACTTAGTTTAGTTCATCCTATCTATATGCTCTGCATAATCCATACCACCTTTTTTATTATACTTCCATTTCCAGAAAGTATTTTACAAGTGCAACTTCTCCAACTTATCCTTGGGATGCTGTATTTGAATTCAGAATGTTTGAGACAGTGTAAAAAAAATAAATCAGAATATGCAGTTAACAGGTTCTTTCGATCATGATCTCATAAGAGGAATCCTTCTTTAAAGGGCCAATATAAAAGCTATACACATTCAAATATGGAACCAAACTTAGTGATAATAGAAAGGCCCAAATCTTATTATGAAGCCAAGATCCAATCTTTCACCTGACATTACGACGCCCTTTCTCCTTTGGTTCTCTGTGAAATTATACAATACTGGATTCTTACACAGTCTCTGTTAACATGTGTGACATTCACAGCTCTCGCTGATAATTTGGTAATGCAATAGATCAAGATGATGCTGTTTAATGGAAATGTGCCCTTTGTTTAAACGCGGAGGAACAGCTTGTAAGTAAAATGAAATTAAATAGAACCCTTCACTTTGTGCTAGATACACATAACAGTTCTCGGAAAACTGGGAGTTTAAGAAGGTTAAAAATGTTGAATATATGATGCTGCTTCCTCAAATGCCAATAGGCATATTACCCCTTAAAAATAATAATCTAGCATTTACATGATGTTCTACAAAGTTTAGCACACTTTATACACCTTATGGCTCTGGTCCAGTTCAAAGTTGTGACCAAGCAATCTCATATTCATTTAGAAGAGAGCAAACATCACATAACTCAGCATTATTTATTTCAGAACAGAGATATATAAGATTCTGCTGAATGGCCCCTTTTCTTCCTAATGTGGCTTGAACTACAGAACTACTTGCAATGAATTTACTTTGATTATGAAGAGTAACTTCAACTGGATTAGTGACTGTGTTTCTAACCCATTCATTGACATGTCCAGATGCTACTTTGCTCATTTAGAACAATTAGAGCAGCTATTGGCCAGAAAACAACCTTTTTGGTGGTGACCCCATTCAGAAATTATAGCATCTGCATAGAACAATATGAGAGTGGGGAATGGGGCCAAACCAACCAGTCCTCACCACCAATATTCATCCGTACCTTACAAATGTCTACGGAAAGTGGGACTTGACACAAGTAGCTGTAGGCAGGAAGGCTTCCATGTGACCTGAAACCTTGATTATGCAGACATCTAGGCTGCATGTGTCAGTGTCCACTGTCTGCAGATGTTTGTGCTACACGCACAAACACCAGAGGGTTGGTCTGGTCTGTATGGCCATGCTCATACACTGCTGTAAACATAACATTAGACTTCTAAAGATACATTCTAGAATATTATGGACATCATGGAACCAGCATCCCTCTCTCAGCTCCCACTGTTGCCCAGTAATGGCTTTGGAGAGCCAGGGGACATGGGATCCACCAGACCCCCCAACTCGCCATCTCCATTCCAAAATGCTCCATTCAGAGGCCTTACTGCTGGTGATAACTCACTACCTGGTCCCCACACTTTTATTTGCCAGTAGAGGCTGATGGAAAGCATACCACACAAAAGCCACTGACAATTTTGGAATACAATTGCAGCCCAAGACTCTGAATAATAATAATAATAATAAAAGTTTTCAGAGTGTTAATGTTAACTTTCAAGATCTGGAAAAAAATGTGCATTCAAAAATAGAACCCCAAATTAACAATTTCAACTTTGGGGTTTTCATCAGCTGTACGTCATAATCATCACAACTATAACAAATAAAGGCTTGACATATCTTGCTTTGCATGTCATGAGTCTATCTCATATATTCAACTCCAGTAGCTAATGAAAGCAATTGCTTACATAAATGGACTTTTCCACGATATTCTAATTTTTCGAGTTTCACCTGTAAACCAGTTAAGAATCAGGGCAGCCAAGAGACAGGGATAGCACATTATGTTTGTTTGTTCATTTTGTTATTTTAATTAATCTATATTCCACTCTTCAAAACCTGCACTTTTAGGGTAATATTCATTCCAAAACAAAACACACACACACACTTCAGCAGAAAATTAATTAGGCTTCTTTTTTTATTTGCACTAATGAAACATCTGCCAGCAGTTAACTGTATGTAGCAGATAATAGCATTGCAACAGCAAAAATGTGGCTACCAAAAAAAATGGACTCTCTGACAATGCGAAATGTTTAAAATGAACATTCATTTTATTTTTAAGCTGCTTTTCAGAGAGATTATAGTCCTATCAATGCTGTCTCGCAATCCAATCAAAACTGTCTGACTTCTGGGTATTTTTCACTGACCCTCTCATGGTCCACTTGCTTTATCTGCTCATCTGTCTGAACCAGCAGATTCTGAAACCCACTAGAGCAAATCACTTTACTGCGAAACTATAACAGCGTATGCCATCCACTATTCCTGCAAATGCTTGTCTTTTGAATTCACAGCTACTATTTGGAAAGCCCTTGAATTGATGCGAGTCCAAAGAAGTTCCCAACAAGATGAAAACAAATCTCACATTTGTCCCAAATCCTTCTATGAGAAAAGCAAATCATAAAGGTTTTACATAGCAATGTAGTTGACAGAGGAGTATCACATAAAGATATATATCTTCATGGAGGATGTCTCTTGATCCTAATGCCCACCTCCGAAATACTGACACCTTTTATGGACTGAAGCAGGCCAATTCTCTTTCTTTCTATTTTCTCTCCACCACCATCCCCAACTGACACCTTCAATATTCCACGGGTCAGCTGCCTGCAACCACAGACTTAATTGCCAAGATTCACACAGTCTGCCCGACTTCCATTTCAGACCTTTTCTTTTTCCTTCCCACAAGGTAGAAATGAAAGTTACCTTACAAAAACAATGGAGAAATTTCAGGATTTTTTCATAGTTGTGAATGAGCAACACAATATTCTTAATGGTAGCAACAAAGGGGAGTTTTAAGTGTGAGATGGGTTAAGAAAACATTTTCTTTATGCCCGCAACATCCCATGGGTCTTAGAAACTGATCGTTGGGTTTCTTAGTTTTTTTTTTTTTTTGCACTCACCTGACTTCCTAACAGTGACATTGCTACTACTTACTAGGTAGGAGAGGGGACGAGACACAACACACACACACACACACACACCAATCTAGCACTTCAGCCATTCCATTTGCACCATGTGGATCTCCCATTCCTCCTTCCAGCAGCAGCAATAACTCAGCTGCTGGAAAGTCAAATGAATTCTACTGCTCCACCACACTGTCCAAGGGATGCCCTGAGAGACTAGAGCCTCAGTTACATAGCAAGTAAGTTCTCACCAGAGAAACTCACCATTGAAGATGGAATTGCATATCCAGCGTAGTCCAAGCAAACCAAAGTCAAGCACAGAAACGTTGACAGGTATGCTGCTGTTGCAGAAGAGTAACATGTTTGCCAAATGGCCTCTGCTGGACCCTCAGGATTACACTCAGGTGCAGCGGCTGCTACAAATATTTGTGCTCCTCTTAAAGAAATAATACCACTCCTGTACACTGCTGTGCATGGAATTGAGAGAGGATCACATCTTTTCATTAATCTCAGGCAATAAAGTGACTTCTGCTGGGCCTGGGAATGCCGTGAATCATATGTAGGTAAAATCGCCAAAATTCAACACATTATGGTTTTCTTGAAGTAGCATATACTGATGTACGAAAGTCCTCTGGCACCTTAGTAACTCTGCTCCATGGTTGCTGGTGCCTTGCTAAACGTGTAAGTTCTTCTAGTGCCACAAAATTATTGGTTTGCTTTTGCTGCGACAAATCTAGTCATATGGAAAATATACTGATGTAAACATTTGCCGGCTGCAAAAAAAAAAAAATGCACGTAAAGTTTCAATGCTTATTAATGGAAGTATCTCTGTTTCCCATCAATTATGCTGTGATGTACCATGTCAGGTTTAATTGCACCTGTGAGTGCTTGCCTACAAATCACAGCCACAAATCCAAAAGTTATACACCATCATTTGATTTTCCTTGGGAAATTAATTATTCCAGTGTTTGGCAACTCAATGGCAAGGATTCAACCACCAACCAGCTAATATGCGCAATCCAAACATTTAGCAGCAGGTTTTTACATTAGTAACAGCAAGGTTCTATTTCACAGAAGTTGACTGAGAATAAATTATTCTCATTTTAGAAGTCCTTAAGGCCAAAAGTGCTTTATCCTCCTTCCAGTGTTCCAACTAGCTCTGCGTGGTGTCATCGAGATTAATGTTAATGGACGCATTATTTCCATAGTCTCTGAATAACACTAAACAGCCACTTAAAATATGTAGCTGATGTGGGAGGAAACTGATGAAAGAAGTCACAAAGTGGTATGAAATGAACATGTGGAGCTGCTGTGACTACAAGCATCTGTCACAGGTATGCTTGGGCCATGGTTATGTATTCAAATTTCATGTACAGCCACTACCATTAACTGTCATGATGCTGATTCAGAAGAGATGGTAGATAAACAGAGAAACTGGTGCAATTTTAGCTAAAGGTAGCCTCTTGGAAGAACTAACAAGACAATGAAATTTCCCCGGCATTCTCATGCTGTCTCTAATTAAAAGCTCGTTAGTTGTTCCCTGGAAATCCGTCATGAAGTGCAAACTCGTGAACATGAGCTAAGTGTAAACAGCAAATACACCCCTTTTAAGAGAAAGAAACAGAAGTGGAATCGATTTCTCACACATATCTTCCTTCCCAACTGCTTCTTTTGGAATGATCTGTCCCCATCAGCACTTTTCCCTTTCTCAGATTTCAGGGCTCCCATCAACAGCTTTTTAGATCCTTGCCCATCCTAGTTGTTAATGGCCTGTCAAGGAAGGCTGCTAATTGTGTTTATAGTGGTTGTGAATGCCTCTTTGCGTGAAGGGGAATGGACACCAGCCCTTTAAGAGTCACTTGGCAAATGTCCACTTAAAGAGTCTTCCTCCAGCATCGTTTATTATGGAATTGATTAGAGTGTTAGGTAATTATATAGACCTGTATCTAATGAGCCAGTTATAGCCTAAGGTGGTAGAGTGGGTGGTGGCATACCTCTGGATGAAATTGAAATTGATTACTTGGATTCGTTTCAACATGGCTCCCGGACAGGGTTTGCAATGGAGTTGCTTGTGGTTATCCTGCTAGATGAGCTGTAACTGTGCAAAAGACAAGAGTGCATGACCCTGTTGGTTCTTTGTCGAATGCAACCTGGGAGACAGGGATTGGACCACTAGCTCCCAGCCAATGCAGACTGTGCAAAAGGATATTCATTTTGCAGTAGTTTCTCATGCTATTAACTATGGTGCCCCCCTGGACTGCCTATGTAGACGGAGATAGGTAGGTAAATTAAAACGAGGAGCTGTGTCACACACTCACCTTCCGAAAGCAGGACAACTATTTCATCAGGGACTTGTTCCCAATAGTCCAGTTTTGAAAGAGTTTGGTGGTCCAATAGAGCTCAGGAAACTCAACAGGGCTTGTAAGTGTTTGAGGCAAAGTTGAAAACTGGTGCTGTGCTAAGAAGTTCTCTCATTTTGTGACACTCTCTCCTCTCCCGGCCCCTTGCAAGAGAAACTGTTGCCTTCCTGTCTCTTTCATGGAGGGGAGAACTTCAGCAACATTTAAGGCATTGTAACATTATGAGGTTACCAGGTGGGAGAGGGTTGTTCTTGCTTAAAACAATGGAGTGTCCCAGCCTTCAAAAGTGTCCTGAAAACTACTGGAAGGACCTCAAGAGCACAGGGGCCCTAATATTTTGTTTTTACTATTTGCACTGCCTGCCCATTTACGTGTTTAGACCTTTAACCCTCCCCAAATAAATTCACACAGGACTCAAATATTTGGTTTGGTTTTTGGCAGAATTTAGGCCACAGCTTTATTGATTACAGCCAAGTGAGTGGTTGCATAGGTTCTGGTTCTGCTTACCACTGTTCCAGATGTTCACCCTTGGCTGACCTACGATTGGGCTCTGGGTCAGCGCTGCCTGAAGGGTGCAGGGAGCTAGTCGAACCAGAGCCTATGCAACCACTCACTTGATTGTAATCAATAAAGTTGTGACCTAAATTCTGTCAAAAACCAAACCAAAATTTGAGTCTTTGCTGAATTTATTTCTAGAGGGTGGTTAAAAGGTCTAAACACGCAACTGTCATCTCAAAACCCTTTGGCCTTTTTCAGTCTGTGCCCCCTATGCTCTGAGATCCTTCCAATCGTTTTCAGGACATTCAATTTTGACTCTGATCCTTCCAGTGTGCCCCCTAACAATGCTCTTCTTAGGACTGGTTTTGTGCCAGAAATAGAACTTCTTTCAACAAAAAGTGTATTTTTTTTAGCATAATAAAGCCAGTTTGACAATGAATGTTATTTATAAGCCGATACTAACACTGAAGCTCTGAAGATCTGTTTGATAAGTCTACTCTAAAGAAGCAAACAAGCTGCACAAGCAAAACTTGAATTAAAATAAATATTTAACAGTATTCTAAGTATAGAAAACAGAAACAAAGTACAAACAACCTCAACACATTGCTGTCAAATGAAGTTGGTATTCTTTTTTTTTTTAAATCTGCATTTAAATACAAACTGTTCTACTTTATACTTGATTCAGAATTAGGAAGTGTGTGGAACTGCATAATCCTTCCACGCAGAAATGAAATTTTCCAGTGGTGGTGTAGAAAGCATTCCATTTAAATGCAGATTCTGACTTTTTAACTCAGCAAATTGCCTCTTTTGAAATGAGAACAGCAAAGAAAACATTAGTTCAAAAACATCTCATGAAAGACAAAGCCCACTGTAATCAAATCCGAACTAGATTCCCAATTATGAACTACTCTAACCAAAGAGAACATTGTTTCCATATTCTTTTTTTCTTTTCAAAATTCAAAAGCACTTTATTTCTGTTTTTAAATCCTACATGTGTTGAGATAATATATATAAAAAATACAGGAGAGAGGCAGGGATTTTGTCATAGGGGCCATGTGGTTTCTAACAGAATTCTCTGAAGTTTGCTTTGTGCTGTAGGCAGCTGTCGTGAGTTAAATTCCTGTCACTGTTTCACCTCAAGAGGTCTAAGTCAAAAGACTCAGACTGTAATCAGACTTTCTTGCAAGAAAAGTCCCAGTAGATCCAACAGAACTTATGTCCAAGTAAATGTGATTAGGACTGAGGTATAAGTGTGCCTGGGGTCACTTGCATCCGCTGGAACCTACTGAGGGAAACCATAACAATACAACCACAAATGAACAAAATCACTCAAGTTTCCCAGGATTTTAAGAAAAAATGGGGAAATGGAGCAAAACTGGCCATCAACCATCACATAAAGAACAATACAATAGCATAACTTCATAGCCAGTTTGTTACAAGTCATTCAGGAAACATTATGCTAAGAAACCATAATCCCCCCATCACACTTTTTCCAGTTACAGGTAGGTAGCCATGTTGGTCTGCCATAGTCAAAACAAAATAAAACATTAAAAAAATTCCTTCCAGTAGCACCTTAGAGAATTTTTTTAAAAAAAATTATTTTAGAGAATTTTTTAATTTTTAATTTTGTTAACACTTTTTCAAGAAACAGATTATATGTGTTGCTAATTAATCGTAAATTAAATTAGCACCCCAAGATTAAAATGGAAGTCTAACCCTGAACCTAACCCAATTGTGCATCTGGGAAAGACAGAGTTTGTTGACTGGGAATAATTCTATCTCAGCTCCACATTAAATCTTAGGGATTTTTTGATTATTAGATCATTAAATCAGACAATTAATTTACAATGTTATGCCTGAAAAAGATGGAGAGATACCTTGAGCCATGTAGCAACTTTGATGCATGGTAAACAAATCAAAACTTTTCCAGAATAGTTACTAAGGTCCCAGGAAAAAAAAAATCCATTGCTGGATAAAGATTTATTATAGTTCTCCATTTTCATTTCTTAATATTCAGTGAATTTGAAAGTATGTGGTGTTCTGACTTCTAATGATCAAATGCCAGCCCCAAAGCAGATAACTTTGTTATTGCACATGAGAGCTCAGTGTGACAGAGGCATTCAAGATTTGATGAATGCTTGGAAACAGTAAATTTGCAAGGTGTATTGCTGTGTGTCAGTAACATATTCCAAATATTGATCTTTTCCCCTGGTATATTAAAAATCAGAAACATAAGCTGTCGCTCAATACAAACAAACACTCAGTCAATGTGTTATTTATCAAGTGTGTCAAATGATAAACTTTCTAATTAATAAGCTTGCATCCATTGGCAGCTTTGGCATATAAATGATTAGGAAGCTCTGTCCATGACAGTTGACCTTTGATATTCTTTTCACACAGCTGATCTGCCTGATCATCACTTCGTAAACATGATCAAGTGAATCGGCCGGATCAACAGACGAAGCTATGAATGTAAGAAAAGGATAGTACGTGCTCAGTGGGAGCATACATAAGTTCCCAGATGTATTAAGCTGGGATCTCAAGTTGAAGTCAGTTGGGCTCCTGAAAATAAATAAATAAATAAATATTTGATTGATTGATTGGTACCCCATTCTCTGACTAGGTTGCCCCAGCCACTATGGGCGACTTCCAACAGAATATAAAAATACAATCAAACACTGTAAAAATACAATGAAATATGGGGGAGAACTGACAGTGTCCCGACTGATTAAGCTGCTCTGCAGCGAATGTTCGAAGAAGAACTAATTGGGGAGAAAGACTTACAGAAGCCTCTGCACCGTCAAAGGTGAGAAAGTCGGATCGTAGGTGTAAACTGGTGGAGAGATACTCTTTAATAAGACAGCCAACAGTATCACGGCTAAAGCCTTAAAACTGTAAATCTGAAATAAAGAGACCCCAGTCATTGCTACCAGCTATTTACTCTCTGACAGTGTCCCTCCAGATAAGCACATTTATCAGTTTGGGGTATAAGGGTACTGGTGGGTGTTTTTCGTTTGTTTGTTTTGTTTTCTGAAGAAGAAGCTGTGTGCCTAGAAGCAAGTCATATCCTTCCATAAAGTTACAGGTGGGTAGCCGTGTTGGTCTGCCATAGTTGAAACAAAATAGAAAATTCTTTCCAGTAGCACCTTAGAGACCAACTGAGTTTGTTCTTGCATGCACACGAAAGCTCATACCAAGCTCAGTTGGTCTCTAAGGTGCTACTGGAAAGAATTTTCTATTTTGTTCCTTCCATAAAGGTAAAGGTAAAGGACCCCTGGATGGTTAAGTCCAGTCAAAGGTGACTATGAGGTTGTGGCGCTCATCTCGCTTTCAGGCCGAGGGAGCCAGCGTTTGTCCACAGAAAGCTTTCCAGGTCATGTGGCCAGCAGGACTAAACCACTTCCGGTGCAACGGAACACCGTGACGGAAACCAGAGCGCATGGAAACGCCGTTTACCTTCCCGCCACAGCGGTACTTATTTATCTACTTTCACTGGCTCCAACCAGTTACTGAAAGTCCCACTTTGCACACAGGATTTCTGCCACCTGGATAGATTGCAACTGCTTGCAATATTAATAGTATGTGGTTTGCGTATACCAACAGAACAAAGAGAATTCCACTTTGGATAATGTAGAGGCCTAACACAGTTAAGAGAATGCTATTGTGACAAACTTTACAAAATGGAACTGTGCTGTACAATGAACAGCCAAGTTTAATGTGCACTGTTTTTGCATTACACATTAAAGCAACACATCAATGAAATGGTAAACACTGCATATATGGCACAATAAGTTATCAGCAACACTTCTTTGGATCCAGATTTCAGTTCCCCTAATAAAACTAGGTCAACAAATAAACCAGGTTTTATTCTGTCGCATTCGTCATCTCATTCAAAACAGAAATACAGCACCACCTTGGTTCTTGAACTCAATCCATTCTGGAAGTCCGTTCAACTTTCAAAACATTCGATAACCAAGGCGTGACTTCTGATTGGCTGATTGGCCCCAGAAACAATGCTGACAGCCAAAATGGACATTCGGCCTCCAAAAAAAATGTTCACAAATTTTTCGTCAACTAAGCCGTTCGGGAACCAACGTACCACTGTAACCGTACATAGTTTGGATTCAGACTTCAGTTTCTATGGCTGTAAAGAATCTTCCATCTGGGAAAGGGTATTGATCCAGTGGAGTTACCCTGAAGTCAGAGGAGAGGTAACATATATCTTCTTTCTCTGCTGCTCCCAATACTTATTCCCACACAGGGATCCCCCAGTCCACTGGGAAAGTGTGGGCGATGGTGCTAAAATACCTAGTGGAATACTCGAGGTGAAAAAAATATTTTCCCCCTCTACCAGCAAAAGCATCCCCTGAGTAGTTTAAAGGAAGTCTCAGTCGAACCCCATACATCATTGCAAATACTGTAAAAATACCCCGAACAACAAAATAATTGGACAAAGTCCTCTTTGTTGAAATTGACCAACTGTTTATCAATACATGTGGCATTCATTAATATGTTCTCTGAATATGTGACTTTCCATTCCGAAATGATGTATCCTTCCTTCCCACAGTGTTATGTCTAGGAGCGTTTTACACAGACACCCTGAATTAATTGTAAACAGGGACAACTGCATGGCTCCCATCAGCAGGATGTTTAAAATATGTTTTAAAAGCTAGCAGATGGACACTTCTACCATTCTGTGATAAACAGCACCATGTTCCAGAGGCATAAAACAAACAGATTACACATTGAATGGAAAAGGGCAAAGTACAAATCAATCATTCCAAGTAATAAGCTATCTGCCAGCAATAGCTTTGTAAAGGACATGGGAGTATTTATTTTGGTATTCTGTCCACAAATATTTCACAGGGAAAACCTCTAAGATGACATACTGAATCTTGGTATACCAAAGACCGAGACTTAAGATTTTAGATAGCACAGGAGTCAGAGAACTAAGCACTTTACTCAAAGGCTTAATACTAACCAGGTCTTGCAGGTCCAGAAATGTAAACCAAAAAGATATGGGCATTTTAAAAAATGATGAAAATGTATACTTTTCTTTTAAGCACTACCCAGGAACTGTTACCGCAATGATTTCATTTGCAATTTGGTTCCTTGATGCTTCTCCAGTCCTTCATGGTATCCTTACTCATCTCCTTATTCTGAAACCCCACAACCCATTAAGGAAACAATGAAAAAGCTGGTTCTAATGCTGAAGAATTGTCCTGTAATAGACAGTAATCTCTCAGATACTGCCGAAATCTATTTTAGGAATCAACAGCTGAATCAGGAATCAAAATCCTGGCAGACAAAACAGCCTGGGACTCAGCTATACAGCTGCAAATAAAACGTTTTGGGTGTGTTTTAAGTGCAATATACAATGTGGCACTAGATGGCGATGGTGAGCCTTATGGAAAATTCAATGTATTTTTTAAAAAAAACCGCTGGGGGAGTGGGAAACACATTTTCAGAATGTTTTTTTTTATATGTGTGTAGATTCCACCCTGGACTCCAAAGGACCACGACGAACTCATTAGCCTTCACATATGGGTGACACTGTGCAAACAATTCAATGCTTTAAAAGGGACCACATGTGTATACAATGCAAGGAAGCTAATGGATCGAAGGGGCTGGGAAACATGCAATTTGGCAGAACCTACTTTGGGATATTGGATAGGGGTAATATAAAGGCAAACCAACATGCAGTTTGTTACTCAGGAAGGCAGAGAGTTAGCTGTAGATTTGCAAGTTATCTAACATGCCTACAACTGAACCCAATTGAATTATCAACTTTCCATGACAGGCACAGAACTAATTTTACAAGCAAGTCCTCCTTTCTGTTCCATAAATAAATATTTTGCACTATGGAGGGTCCACACCTAGGCTTCTTGTTCTTTTCACCTTCTTCTTCATCATCCCACCCAAGTGTGAATTCCCACTGCCTTCCCATTTCAAAACTAACCATGGGCACAGCACTGTATTTGCACCAATGTCTGTGCTGACTATGCATAGATCCAATGAAAACCCCATAAAGGGAAGGAAGGATGGAAACATAGAGGGATGGAGCATGTTAGATGCTGCCAATATCCCAACAATTGTTAGAAGATTGGGAGAACTACGTACATCTGAACTAGGCTTTAAAAGAAACAGACTTAAGATTCCTGAAGGATAAAGGGTCACCATAAAAGCAACCAAAAACTACAATCCAACAAGACCGACATATTAACACTGAGAAAATAAGAGCCAGCTTGGATTGTCTAACCAAAGGCATAAACAGCGATACCCAGTTAAATTTAACAATCACCACAACAAATCATGGTATTTTTTTTCCTGGAGATTTGAAAAGGGTCTGAAAATTGAAATACTGATAAGTGATAATAGTGCCAGCTTTCCCTAACAACATTCTGACATTAATTGGTGATAAACGTAAAGTTCAAAGATCTATTGTGGTTTCGTTGTAATGTATACAGAGCATGTTTGTAAGAAAATATTTGTGGATGGCAATGAGAGGAAACAGGTTATGGCAGACTATCAGCAATTTCGTGATCTTTGTTAGAAGCATAGCCCAAGTGAATAGTAGGTGTTTTTATTGTTATAGAAGCAAATCCTAAATGAATAGTAGATGCTTTATGTTAAGATAATCCATAAGCAAGATTAAAACATCACATTAATTAAATTGGACCCCCCCCCCCAAAAAAAAAGAAAACCAGGATTGGTGATGGATACCAGAAATACAGTGGGGGAAAGGATGCAGAGAAATGGATAATTTGCACATTAGGAAGATGATGAGCGCTTCCAGACTGTCGCTATTTTTCAGGTGAGAGTCATTCACATCCCAGCAAATTCAGGTTGCACAATTAAAGATAGTCTGGCGTTCTCACAAAACAAGCCCACTTCCCCTGACCAGTGGTGATCTTTTTAGGGTTGAAGTTGTTGAGGTTGGTTTTTTTTTTAGGATTTTACCCCAGGAAATAAACTGCCACAAAGGCTGGATTAAACCAACCGGCGGGCCACATTAGGCCCCCGAAATGGACTTAGACTATTTGTGATGAATTTGGTGGGAAATGCAGTGGAAAGTGTGGGCTAACTCCTGTAACACAATGTTGCCTGATCTCTCCACCAACGAATCAGGATGAATACTCATTAAACTGGTCATTTGGAAGTGACCAATATTTATTTAAAAGATTCTGGAAAGCAAACAGAAGCAAAAAATAATAATGTGATACTTCAGTATCCATGAGCAGGCCCATTCACCTCCCCAATCACAGCAAAGTGGTGGACTTTTTTTCTCACTTCACAGTTCACACTGTACATTAGAATTCATGTGACTTAATGTTCTCTATGCAAAAAGTCCTTGACTGTTAATCGCTTAAAGGGTCCCTAACATGTGGCTTTACATGTGTTGCTGTTGTTGTTTAAATGGAGGAACATTTAATCATGAATTTCCACCTGCACTAAAGCGGTTTTCCAGCCCAGTTAACGTACCGGTACTTTGAATGCCGCGAGAGCTTACTATGCAGTAGAGCGTGGTATAGGGATTATCAGACCTCCACAGATTCATTTTTAATTTCTAGGTACTAGCCCAAGCTACTTTTTCCCTTCCACTGTGTTTCTGTAAGAGTTCTGCCTTTTATGACATTTGTGCTTGATGGGTTTATTGTTTTTATTGACTTTTTATTGTGATCTGAACTGTGTGCTTTTATTGAATGAAATATGG
The DNA here is from genome assembly GCF_009819535.1 of Lacerta agilis. Lineage (NCBI taxonomy): Eukaryota > Metazoa > Chordata > Lepidosauria > Squamata > Lacertidae > Lacerta > Lacerta agilis. The sequence continues at coordinate 88,805,627 of NC_046315.1, read as the reverse complement.
TTTTCAATTTGGGGAAAATGTTAAACATGTGGCTTATACCAAGCTCTTTCTTACATGCTCAAACAGTTCCTGCTTACCACACACAGAGCCTAGTTTCTTGTCCCGATCCCTGATTAATCGCCACACTTTTGTGCATTGGGGAGTCAATTCCCCCCCCCAAGTTCATTGGCATTGGTTGTTTGACTTGTCATTCTGTAGGCTTCTGTTTCCCTGCACTTAGGGCTATAGATAGAATGTCCACATCACTAAATAAGAGGAGACAGATTAGCATAAAAATTGCATGTGCTAATTTATATTCATAGAGGCACATTTAGGAACAATTGCTGTAAACAGAGATGGAAACACTATTGCTTTTGCCATAGAGGGGAAGATTGTGACCAGGGGACCCATCGGCCTGTTCCAACTACTGTCATCCATGCATAAACCACTGGTGTTGACAGGGCTCTTTTTTCCAGCGGAAACACACCGGAACTGAGTTCCATCACCTCTCAGATGGGTGCCATTGCCATTACAAGAGAACAAGGGAGATGTTCATGGTGAGTTCCGGCATTTCTTTTTCTAGAAAAATAGAACTGGGAAGGGTAGCTAATGCCACAGAAGGCAGAAGCAGGATTCAAGGCGACCTTAACAGATTGGAGAACTGGGCCAAAACTTATAAAACGAATTTCAGTAGGGGCAAATGTAAGGTTCTACACAGGCAGTGGGGGGGAAACCAGCTGCACTGATATAAGGTGGAAAGGATCTAGGGGTCTTTACTAAACCACAAGATTAACAGGAGTCAACAGTGTGATGCAGAACCAAGCAAATAAATAAATTCTAATGCTATTCTAGTTAGATTTTTCATGAAAGAAGAGCTGGATGCATCCTGTCTCCAACAGGTGGAACCAACAAACATGAGCGCCAAAGTGCCATATAGCTTGTTGCATTCCATTTTACCAGCTAATAAAGCCCACTTCCAGGTGAAACTCGAAAAATCAGAATATCGTGGAAAAGTCAATTTATGTAAGCAATTGTTTTCATTAGCTACTGGAGTTGAATATATGAGATAGACTCATGACATGCAAAGCGAGATTATGTCAAGCCTTTGTTTGTTATAGTTGTGATGATTATGGCGTACAGCTGGTGAAAACCCCGAAGTTGAAATTGTTAATTTGGGGTTCAGACTCCTCACAGCAGCTAGGTTAAACGTCCTGGAAAAAGCGGTCTTGTTGGGAAGATACAGGGGAGTCCCATATGCCCTGAGAGTCTGTCCCTGTGCCTTGGGAACGGTTGAGTCAACCGAACATATTTTCCTGACCTGTCCATTTTATGTGGACCTTAGACAAAAACTGATAGTTCCACTCTTAGGCCACTTTAGCCTGGTAGATAGAGAATGTCGTTTTTGGTGAACAATTTTACTGGTACCACAACCTTTGAGGTGGCCAAATTTCCTTTTTTGGCCCTTAAACGACGTAAGGTTAAAATCGATAGTATTGATATGGGTCTTTATGTATAATCTACTTTTAGTGTATGTTTTAGTGTAATCCCCGCTGAGTTGTTTCAAGTGTTTTAAAATTTGTATGGATAATTATTGTGTTCTGACTGATGGTCGAATAAATTGTTGTTGTTAATTTGGGGTTCTCATCAGCTGTACGCCATAATCATCACAATTATAACAAATAAAGGTTTGACATATCTCGCTTTGCATGTCACGAGTCTATCTCATATATTAGTTTCACCTTTTAAGTTGAATTACTGAAAGAAATGAACCTTTCCACAATATTCTAATTTTTCGAGTTTCACCTGTACAATAGGATAGTCATGTCTCCCCAGCATACATTAAGCCAAACTTAAAACAGTGCAGAAGAGGCTATTACTGATGAAATATGTCGGAGTGGAGTCTTCAGCCATGTATAATAATGGGAGCAGCAGCTCAGGCAGTGAACCTTGGTATTAGAAGAAGAACATTACAAGCATTTGCCTATTTTCATCTGTGAAATGTTGGAAGGCAGGCTCTTGCAGGAAAGGATTTTCTCTTGCCTGAAATGACTGGCCTGGGGTTGAATGGCAAAGCAATTGCAGCCCAGGACTGGCAAGCCGGAGGCAACCTATGCACCATATATAGGGTCCCTTGATAAAGTGCCATACTAGGCATGATGTTTAATGTGTCTTTGCATTTAATGTGCTCAGTTTCTTAAAGTGCAAAAAAGCAGCTGCAGGGGCTGATAATAATTGAGTTCACAGCAGTTGAGTATGGGCAGTTTCAACCCTGTTCCCCACATTCCCCATTACGATCCTGATGAAAATTGTTCCTCCGAAGTTCCTATTTGCCTCTGAGAAACTTGCAGTTTATGTCTATCCCTCCATCATATCTCAATGGGAAGACCTAGCATCCCAGAAACCTTCATTATTCCCTTGGATCTCATTGCCCCATCCAGCTCTTACTTAATTGCACTGCTGTTGTAGTCAAATTGACAGCATCTTTCCATTTTCCTGGCGTGCTCTGTTCCATGGGGTCACGAAGAATCGGACACGACTGAACAACAACAACAAAATCACTAAGAGGCAGGAGCAAGCTAGTTTCTTATAAATCAAAAGATTTCTGCATGTGGTGCCTCATCTCTCAACTTCCACAAGAACCAGAAGCTTACTTTACAAAAATTAATAAAATAAAGCTCCGCACCTAACAAATATGTCCCAGCTAGGGGGTAGACACCAATGTGTGTCTTCAGTTCTTTTTAGTACTGGAATACCTAGCAAATACTATTTCACGGTTTCTACACACAAATTTAAATGAAATTATTTAGACATTCATATAACAATGCCTCTTAAATAGAAGTTCTCTCTTGTAGCGGTGAAGTAGTCATTCACCAAAAATACAAGTATTGGGATATGCTAAAGTAGTCATTCACCAAAAATACAAGTATTGGGATATGCTAGTCCAGACTGCAGTTACCTGATTTACAAATAACCTGGGTGTCCTGCTTGGAAAAAAATCTGTCTTTAAATGCCTTTGGATAACTTGTTATTCCATGTTTAATTAATACTTCCTACTAGAAGTCGAAGTTGGTTATTCACAGCCACCCCCTCATATGCTACAGACTGTGACCTTTCTGCCCCATTAGGATAGGTGACAGTATATTTTCCAACCGGACATAAATGGGAACTTTAATTGAGGGAGATTGCCATTCTCTCTAATTATGAAAAATGCCAGAACAGAGCCGATCAAGAGAGCAGAGCAGTCATCTTCCCATGTTACCCACTGAACAAATATGTTAATCCAGTTAGAAAGGTTAGGCAGCTTTAGATGTTCAGCCCAGTGTGTCTTAATAATCTAGATCTCTTTTCAGATTAGGCCTTTCATGGTAAAATACTATCCAGAGTTCAGGTTAGTATCTCAGCCGTAAATAAATACGCACACCCTCAGCCCCAGTGCATTTTGTCAGCAGAAAAGTGAGAAGGAAACCTGTTTTAATTGATGCAAGGCTATCTGGTCTATTGGTGAACAGGAGCATGAATGAAAGTTTCCAGTGCTATGTCAGGATAATCATGGGGAAATGTGCTGAACACATAAGAAATTGTCCACTACACATAATTGTATCTGTCTTTAGGAGAAAGAAAGGCCTATAAAGCCATACCTCCTGCTTACACGTAGTTAAAGGAACAAACTTCTGATGCCAGTCAAGCAATGGCTGTCCGCCAAGATACAAATAAGGTCAATGTTTTTGGTGCTACCTTTTGCACTTTATTCTTCTGTGGCACAGGCCCTCGTTCTTTTGAACGCTGCACCTTTGCCTGCAATCTTGTTAATTTAATCTTTGTCCATTTTTTATCAAGGTTAGAGACTTGGCCTCATGAGCATCTCCCTTTGGTGAGGTATCTGAGATGAGATTTAATATTTATTATTAATTAAATTTGTATACCTGTAGCATTTGATCTGCAAGGACTCCTTCACAGCTGCAGGTGACTGTGTTCTGTTATACAGGTGAAACTCGAAAAATTAGAATATCGGGGGAAAGCCCATTTATGTAAGCAATTGTTTTCATTAGCTACTGGAGCTGAATATATGAGATAGACTCATGACATGCAAAGCGAGATAGGTCAAGCCTTTGTTTGTTATCATTGTGGTGATTATGGCGTACAGCTGATGAAAACCCCAAAGTTGAAATTGTTAATTTGGGGTTCTCATCAGCTGTACGCCATAATCATCACAATTATAACAAATAAAGGCTTGACATATCTCGCTTTGCACGTCATGAGTCTATCTCATGTATTAGTTTCACCTTTTAAGTTGAATTACTGAAAGAAATGAACCTTTCCACAATATTCTAATTTTTTGAGTTTCACCTGTGGTCCATTAGATGCTGGATATGCATTTCTGAATGGAGCTGTAAGCTAGTCCTGCATGATCATGTTTCCCAGAGGAAGTTATTATCAGATTAATCCAAAATCATGGAGGATAAGGCTGCCAATGGCTATTAGCCATTGTAGATATATTCTGCCTCCAGTGTTGAAGGCACTATGCCTCTGAATACAAATTATTTCAAATTGCAAGTGGGGAGAGAGCTGTTTCGCTCAGGTCAATCCTGCTCAGGTCCTATAATGTAAAAGGTAAAGGTAAAGGAAGGTTACAAGTAAGTCCAGTCAAAGCCGACTATGGGGATGCGGCGCTCATCTCACTTTCAGGCTGAGGGAGCCGGCGTTTGTCCACAGACAGCTTTCTGGGTCATGTGGCCAGCATGACTAAACCGCTTCTGGCGCAACGGAACACCGTGACGGAAACCAGAGTGCACAGAAATGCTGTTTAGCTTCCTGCTGCAGCGGTACCTATTTATATACTTGCACTGGTGTGCTTTCAAACTGCTAGGTTGGCAGGAGCTGGGACAGAACAATGGCAGCTCACCCTGTCGTGGGGATTCGAACCACCAACCTTCCGATCGGCAAGCCCAAGAGGCTCAGTGGTTTAGCCCACAGCGCCACCCGCGTCCTATAGGCATTTGGTTGGTTGCTGTGAGAACGGGTTGTTGGATTAGATGGGCCCCTTTGATGTGATCTCGCAGGGTTCTTCTTAAGGAAGGCAATGTGACAAGCTTTACTACAGAGGGCAAACACTGGATTATGCTCAAAGAACCCTCCATTAGATATAGATATAGATTTTCTTAGTGCACCTCCAACCCAAATGTCACTCACATGCAGTACTACCGCTCACAACGACATCATTAAGCAGTCTGATGTGGGTGTCACAGGTTATCAAAGAAGCGTTTCAGTTAAATGTGTTTTAAATTTAAACAGGGAAAACAGGTAGAGAAAAACTGGATTCCACAGCACCATCTGGTGGCACAATGTTATATCGCATATACAACGCATATAAATCACCTTTTCATTACCAGTCTAGCTGCGTCCCAGGTCTGCACGAAAAGAATATAAGCAGCCTGTTTTACTGTGATAAAAGATGTTCCTTGGTACTTCTTTCTAAATGTAGTCCTTGATTCTACAAATACTCCGATGGATTGGTGCCTTTATCGTATTGTTGAATCTTCCATGGGAAAGAGACATTTTGTTTATGCCATTTGGATATTTCAGTGAGAAAAGATCAAAGAACTATAAATCAAACAAGTTTTATGGGGCTTTTACTGCCTCTCCTTCTCAAACTAATGTGACTGTCTGTGCAGTTTTGAGACCAGAGTCTGTATAAAATTGGGGCAGTAAATTGCCATAAATCCTTAGCTTTATCTGAAACTTGATATACCTGGCTTAGATGCACCTACTGTGATGATACCATTAGAAGCATTCACCTGTCAGGTGGGCACCAACCATAACAGTAAAAAGACACCTTTATATATGCCATCTATAACCATGGAAATTCGCACTTCTGCCAGATAGACGCACGCATACTTTCTGAAAATAAATAAATAACTGTCCTCTATCCATGGACTGTGAGCAAGTGTCAAATCTCAAAGATGATATAAAAATATAGTAAAATTTTAAACAGAAAACCCCAACCCTATGTGAAATGCTTCCACCTGGCAACATTTTTCTGAAGCATATCTTCACACTCATGCATGCAGAGAGGCCTAAGAAGGGTAAGAGAACTCAGCTAGTTCTCCCAGGAAAATATGGCTAATTTCATACTCCTTCTTTCCCCCCCAAGTACTGTGATGTTAAGGGTTGCCCTTTTAGAACCTCACTTTCTTTGTGATGGCAGAAACAGGAACACACAGGGTCTACAGACGTAAATATATTGAGCGTAAGGGATGAGGGAGGCACCATGATGGAGAAGGCAAGTACAGACACTTCAAGTGTCCTTATTTTCCAGGGATATCGCTGATTTGGAGAAGCCATTCCGGTTTCTGATTTGATCATGGAGTGTCCCACTTTTCCTTGGGGTGTCCCTATTTTCATTGGAGAAATGTCGGAGGGTAAGGATTACAGGTGGGTAGCCGTGTTGGTCTGCCATAGTCAAAACAAAATAAAATAAAAAATTCTTTCCAGTAGCACCTTAGAGACCAATTGAGTTTGTTCTTGGTATGAGCTTTCCTGTGCATGCACACTTCTTCAGATACTTTGAAACGGAAGTCACCAGACCCTTAAAAATAGTGAGGGAGTGGGGAGGGGTATTACTCAGAAGGGTGGTGGGAATGGGCGATCAGCTGATAGGTGGGGAAAACCTGTTGACGACTCTTAATGGCTGAAATTGGTCTTGCAGGGAAAGGCAAGGGGTGAGATGGCTAAAGATAGCTTTGTCATGTATAATGAGATAAGAAGGTAAGGAGTTATCCGACCGCCAAGCCATCTGAAAGCAATCCTGTATAGGGAAGGTTTTTTATTTAATGTTTAATGTTTTATTGTCATATTTTTCCATGTACAAGACGCCCTCATGTATAAGACGCCCCCTATTTTGGGGGACTCCAAATCAAGAAAACACCCTTCAGCACTACCCATGTATAAGACGAGCTCCAATTTTAAACCTATTTTTTTGGTTAAAAAAACAAAACAAAACCCTAGTCTGATACACGGAAAAATGTTTTTATACGTGTTGGAAGCTGCTCAGAGTGGCTGGGGTAACCCAGTAAGATGTGTGGGGTATAAATAGTAACATTATCATGACGGAATGGGACGTCCCTATTTCCGTTGGAGGAATGTTGGAGGGTATGCAAGTATTATTTTAATTACTGACCACACTGACACATTTTGAAAGAAATTATTCAATTTGCAGAAGAAATTGGAACAAAACTGACGCACGGCGCAGAAAGTAGGGATAGTTTACACAAACACACTAAAGTTCTACTGTGAAGTTCTACTGCATTTATCTATATGAGAAAGGTTTTTGTCACTTTCAAACTTATTTCTATCCAGGAATGTAGAATTCATCAAATGTTATTTCAATCTGCACACACATCTCTGCCAACTTTTCACTGGTTAAAAACCAGTATCAACCTTTCAATTAAAAGAAACCACATGCATAAGCCGTGAAAACATCCCCCCCCCCTCTCTCACACACACACATCTGAAAACTTTTAAACATGTCAAAACCCATCCTAAACCTTCCAGTTCAAAACAAACCTTATTACACACACACACATACTCAAGCACAGCTGTCAACCTTTCCCTTTTTTTTGGCGGGAAATTCCCTTATTATAGCATTGGGAAACTGCAAGGGAGGGTTGACAGCTATGTACTCAAGTAGAATAAAGTTTTCAAATAAAAAATGTCCCCTTGCAATCTCAATCCCACCTCCTGGCAAATAGAAGGGGAAGAAATGGAGGCAGTGAGAGATTTCACTTTCTTGGGTTCCATGATCACTGCAGATGGTGACAGCAGTCAAGAAATTAGAAGACGCCTGCTTCTTGGGAGAAAAGCAATGACAAACCTAGACAGCATCTTAAAAAGCAAAGACATCACCTTGCCAACAAAGGTCCGTATAGTTAAAGCTATGGTTTTCCCAGTAGTAATGTACGGAAGTGAGAGCTGGACCATCAAGAAGGCTGATCGCCGAAGAATTGATGCTTTTGAACTATGGTGCTGGAGGAGACTCTTGAGAGTCCCATGGACTGCAAGAAGATCAAACCTATCCATTCTCAAGGAAATCGGCCCTGAGTGCTCACTAGAAGGACAGATCCTGAAGTTGAGGCTCCAGTACTTTGGCCACCTCATGAGAAGAGAAGACTCCCTGGAAAAGACACTGATGTTGGGAAAGATGGAGGGCACAAGGAGAAGGGGGCGACAAAGGATGAGATGGTTGGACAGTATTCTCGAAGCTACTAACATGAGTTTGGCCAAACTGCGGGAGGCGGTGAAGGATAGGCGTGCCTGGCGTGCTCTGGTCCATGGGGTCACGAAGAGTCGGACATGACTGAACGACTGAACAACAACAACAACAATCTAAATTTCTACAGAAGCAACATATTTGTTTTAATTACAGGTTTTTTTTGGGGGGGGTATGGTGATATTGAAGAGATTATGAGTTTTTGAACTATATTTATAGCCATTTTTGGACTGGGTGAACCATCTGACCACACTCCCCACCACCCGTAGCAAACTGTGTGTGTCTTGCTAGCAAATAACAGTTTCCCCATCTATTCATCAGTGGAAGATACATATATGCGATATACAGTCATACCTCTACTTATGTATCCCTCTGTATACGGAATCTTTGGGTTAGAGCCACAGCAAACCTGGAAGTGTATACACACGCATGAGCAGAAGCTCTCAATCACACCGCGTGTGTAGAAACGTGACTCTATTTACGTACTTTTTGGTGTGTGAACGGACCTCCGGAATGAATTAAGTTCATATCCGGCAGGTCCACTGTATTGATAACGAGGAAAAACTGTGCTTTTGTCTAATATATTCCAAGACTAAAGCTCAGGGATACTGAAAGTTGCAGTCCACAAACATCTGGAGGCAACAGGTTGAAGAAGACTGATTTAATTAAAGACATTTTCATAAAATTGGGGAAGCTAGTCCCTCTGGTTTTCTGCATTTACGTTGTTCGCATACATTTTCAGAGCCACATGTACAGCAATATAATTTACTTGGCGTGTATCACACTGAGAAGCTAGCTAGTCACTTGGATGTAGAAACCACTTAATGAGAAATTTCTTTCCACTTACTATGGCAGAGTAAGACAGTGACCAGCTTTCCTTTAACTGTTTTTCCCCTTTAAAAAAATTAAAAATCAACATCTCATTGCAATTTGCCTATAGTTATTCAGAGGATTAGTTAAGAAATGTCAGTGAACAGATACCGCCTGCTCATTAACATTCATGGCATTACCCCCTTCTGGTGTGTTTGGTTTCAGCTGCTGATAGAGCAATACTTTAAAAAGATATTGGCTTGGCTGCAAAACAGCTGCTCAGCAAAGCCACTATGCAGGGGGAATTGGTGATAATGAGACAATAGTATTACGACAACTCTGGGAGGATAATATATCTTAAGCTGTTTTGAGGTATGCCTTGTGTTGTCCGAGTACTAATAAACACAACTGTCTGTCCAGTCCTGTAAGGGGTTGTTCCTCTGTGGGCAAACAGTTCAGACCCCATCGTTTCCTGAAATTCAAGCAGAGCTATAAATGTGTATCAAATCTCTGCAAATTGTGACGTTTCTTTGTCCCATACATACTCTCAAGGATGAAAGAGTATCAGCTGATTTGCTTCAGTGCTCCTTTACTTGAAGCACTTGATGTCAGTACATTTGGAAGTGCTTGTTATTATTCTGAGGCTCAATAACAGTTCTAAAGTTGTGGCTCACTGTTGCTGTATGTGGCATAGATGGTTGGCAGCCAGCTGTCAACCTGGAGAGCACATGTCTACCTTTAAATGCTCCAGAGCAACAGAAGTGTGTGCAGCTGGTGTAATTTGGTCTCATACCTCCTTTGGCCCTCCACCAGCTTTCTGCCCCTGACTTTACGTTGGACAAAACTGCAAGTCCTGCTCACTACAATAAACAGGGAAACAGATTTTGCAAAGAAGCCAGAAGGCTATTGCAGAGTGATGCATATTTCAAAGCTTTCAAAGGGATGTGGATTGTCCACTACTAATCCTGTTTAGTTGGGTAGGAGAGCTGAAAAAAATGGCACACCTTGAGCTCCTTGGATTTCAGATAGTACATCGGTAGACGAGTCTTAAAAGCCCCCCAAACAAATTTTCATGGCCCTCTAGCGGCTATGATTGCTTATTAATCAGAAGTAATGTATTTAGTGTTAACTCTGAAATTGTATACAGTGCATAGCTGCCAACCTTTCCCCCCTTTTAAGGGAAATTCCCTTATTCCGAATAGGATTCCTCGCAAGAAAAGGGAAAAGTTGAAAGCTATGATACAGTGGTACCTCGGAAGTTGAACAGAATCCATTCCAGAAGTCTGTTCGACTTCCAAAATGTTTGGAAACCATGGTGTGGCTTCCGATTGGCTGCAGGAAGCTTCTGCAGCCAATCGGAAGCTGCGGAAGTCACTTCGGACGTTTGGGTTCCAAAGAACGTTCGCAAAGCAGAACACTCATTTCTGTGTTTGTGGCATTCAGGAGCCAAAAGGTTCAATTTGCAAGGCGTTCGGGATCCAAGGTACGACTGCACATGATTTTGACCAAACTAAACCTTCTAAAGCAAAATATACATCAGGAGGTTTAATTTGGTGAGCGTCAAGTATACACTTCCATAGTTAACACTAAATACCATATTTTTCGTTCCATAGGGCGCACTGGACCATAGGGCGCACCTCGTTTTTAGAGGAGGAAACACGAAAAAAAATATTTTTCTGGTTTTCCTCCTCTAAAAGCCCTGTTTTTTTGAGGATCAGCTAAAGGTTTTGCAGCTTTTTTGCAAAGGGAGAAAAGCAAAGCTCCTTTTGCGAAGGGGGAAAAGCAAAGAGGAAAAGCCCCATTTTTTATGGGGTTCAACTCACATTTCTGCAGCTTCTGAAGGAAAGGGAGCCATTTCTACAGTTTCCAGACAGATAATCTAATCACATGTCGCTGTGGAAACAAACAACCTCCCTCTGCAGCACATTCAACAATGGAGGGAGGGGCTGAAAGGGAGCCGGGACTCTTATCTCTATCCCGATCTCTTGCTGATCAGCTGCTGAGCGGGGTCCTTTCAACACCCCTTTTTCTCTTTGTAAAATAAAAAGCACTATCTGCTTTTGGCCCCTGGGCAATTCGGCTCCAGGGACCACCATTCGCTCCATAAGACGCACAGATATTTCCCCTTAATTTTTAGGAGGAAAAAAGTGCATCTTATGGAGCGAAAAATACGGTACATTGTGTCTGTTAATGAGGCATCACAGCTGCTAGAGGGCCGTGAAAATTTGTGTCCTGGGCTTTTTAGACTTTTCCACCCATGTACTGTTTGAAACCCAAGGGGCACACTGGTTTCCAGATGAGAAATATATTGGCATTATTTTCAGCTCTCCTACCCCATTAGTTAGTTTGACCCTGGAGAATAAGTATTACTAGTAGTGAGAAAGGGGTGGAGAGAGACAGCAGAATCTTCTACCCTTCAACCACTATTTTGGAATGCCAGATTAGGTTTTAGGCAGCAAAATATCTTGAGCTGTCACTGAATGCTTTTCTGCTATGGCTCTATTCCCCACCCCACCCCACCCCCCAAAAAAACGCAGCACAGTCACAACTATGATTCTGAAATGTACTAGACAATAAATAAGGGCTATTCAGAAGCTAAGCACAAAAGCCACCAGTGTGACACCTCTGCTGGTAAATTTCCCTAACGGTTTGAGTTTCCTTCCACCAAAAAGGCACTCCATTCAGGTGATTGGTTTCTACCTTTTGCATCTATCTATTGCAATTTGCTGCATATCGCATGAAAAAGCTCTTCCTAAACTGCACACCAATTATGTGATGAAACGAGTACTAAAAGTTTCAGCATAATTAGAGTAGCATTGTTCATCCTTCCATGAATCAACACAGTTTTCTTCCTCCTACATAATTTCAGCATATGCTTTGATGTAGAGAATGAAAATATCCACAATGAACAAATATTCGCCCTTTGGCAACCATGTCATAAGGCAAGCGTGAGAATTCGATCTTTCTCTGTGCTTGTCGATTCGGTTAGAAAAGAGCATCTCTGGTCACATTGACAAAGGATATTTCTCTCGGGGTGGCAAAACTGCAACCTTCATGCATCCTCTCAAGAGATATAAGTCCCTTGGGAATCAAACACTTTCATTTTTATATATTAATGACAAAAGTTGTGTGCCATTGGGAAAAGTAAGTTTAAAAACCCCCAAAGCTTAATAGCTTTAGAATATTGTGTGTATTAAAATGACTTATGTTTTTCTACTTTCTGGCCAGGGTTCCACATCCACCATAGCAGTCCTATCATGGTCCTCATGAGGGACATTTCACTTCATAAAGGATGTTTAATAATATTGTTTTCGAAGCGAACCCTAGGCAGCATATTCCAGCAAGAGCTTAACCAAGCCCCCACAGCATCCATGGTTTATATTTTGCAAAATGTAAATGTGCCCATTCAGGCAAACAAATAGGGAAAGAGGCCATGGCATATCAAGTGAGACGGACCTAATAATTCACCCATGCACTATTTTAAACAGTGTGCAAGTCTTTCATCTCTCAGCAGCCCGTTCTTTCATATCATTGGGATTAACAGGAATAATTACAGACAAGGGATGCCAGCTTTAAAGGAAGCTCTTATCCTAGCAGGACAACAACTTAATGTGATATCCATTTGCCTGAAAAATACAATTAACATTCATTCTGAATAAGTGGTATCCTATGATAAACTAGGGGGTTCCAGCTAAAGAATCTGACCGTACAATGGATTAATTGATTGAGCCTTTTATGATGTGACACACATGATCAGCAGTCTCATATGGTTATCTATTGCTGGATGGTATCATTCAGATTGGAGGTGGGGGCAGGAATCAAATGTTTGGATGTCCTATTTTAAAAGCATCATGTACATATAAAACTAGCATGCTAAAGAAGAAGATAACAGCCTAGCCTTATCTATGACATGTTTGTTTTGTAAGTTCAGGAAATGATTTTCCATCTTTTATCTGCCACTTCAAGTGAAATAGGCTGTCTACATTATGTACAGTTTCACGGATGACTGTGCAGACTGGGTCCAAGAATAAGCAAAATATAACATACTACTCACCGTCAAATTTCTTGTGCCTGGACACAAAGGTTGTGCGCACAAAATGACTTGTCTCCTCCACCAAGTTCTCAAATTCCAGTTTGCTTTGCTGGCTTAGCTTATCTTCCATTTCTGATGTGCAGCATGTATATTCCTGAGGGCAGATTCTCAAATGTTCCCCTACAATAAACATAAATGAATGCAACATATGAATGAAGGCATGCAAAATTTACATCCCTGTTCATATGCACACACTGGTCCCACTTTACGAACATTCGCTATGTGAAATTTCACATATCCATACAGAAGGCATTAGTAGCCAAACCTATACATATTACATATTCAGATATCTGAGCAGAACATTTTTTACTTCCTTGTTTGCCTTTTGCTGGCTGGCTGAGAAACAGAGGGAGGGGGAGCAATTGGACAAACCAGAGAGCATTTGTTTGTGTGTGGTTTTCTATCTTAAAAAAAAAAAATGGGGGTCAAATTTGCGTGGTTGAAAATGCATTAGAAATTTCCCCATAGAAATCAATGGAAATTGTCAGCTCATTCTGTAAACACTCACCTAGCGAATGATTTCCAAGGAACGCCTTGTGTTTGGTAAGCAAGATGTGCATGTACTGTCAAGTTACTACCAGCAAATCGCTTCCCATTCATTTGCAATGAAATTATTAGTCACTGCCCAGCCACTCATTTCTGCAGCCAAAAGGACTGCGTAGTGTAATGGTGGAAGGGGCTTCAGTGCTTAACTGAAAAGAACGTACTGGTGAAACCACGTGTTTGAGTCTTCTCAGGGATGGGGACCTGTTCTCTCACCAGGGCGGTATTCCATGAAGCATTCAGAGGCAATTTGTGAAGTCTACTGCATAGGGCCTAAGGCTTCAGTGGGTAGAGACAGAAACAAAAGCAGAAGGGGCACCCGTTTTCATTCTCTTTCGGCCACTCAACATGCTAACAGGGAAAACCAGATTTGCTCTTAGCCAAACATTTGGATGGATTGCTTAATTTAGCTTTCCCCCTTTTCCATTGCTCCATCTATTTTGGCTCCCTGCATCCCCCCCTTCCAATCTCCTTCTCTATCCCAGTCTCCGTCTCCTCCTCCATCATATGAAATGGGCTGCATGAAATAAGGTCAAAGGTCATAAAGCCACAAGTTTCCCACTCTGGGCCATCTAAATAAGAAAGGTCATCTAAATAAAGAAGGTCTTTGCCAGCTGAAAGAAAGCTAGCGGAAAGGGGCCCTAACTAATAAGTGAGTCCCTGGATCTTGGAAATACCACTGAGAAAGCCCTCTCACACACCTCTGGTAAACACACCTCCAATACTGGCCAGACAAAGAGAAATACAGTCGTACATTGGTTGTCAAATGCCCCAGAACTCGGATATTTTGGATCCTGAATGCCACAAACCTGGAAACAAAATAAAAATTTCTTTCCAGTAGCACCTTAGAGACCAACTAAGTTTGTTCTTGGTATGAACTTTCATGTGCATGCACACTTCTTCAGATACACAGAAGATACTTCTTCAGGTACACAGTGTGTTTCTGAAGAAGTGTGCATGCACACGAAAGCTCATACCAAGAACAAACTTAGTTGGTCTCTAAGGTGCTACTGGAAAGAAATTTTTATTTTGTTTTGACTATGGCAGACCAACACGGCTACCCACCTGTAACAAACCTGGAAGTGATTGTTCCAGTTTGTGAATGTTCTTTTGGAACCTGAACATCCAACAGGGCTTCTGTGGCTTCTGATTGGCTACAGGAGCTTCCTGCAGCCAATCAGAAGCCACAATTTGGTTTTCAAAAGTTTTGGAAGTCAAATGGCCTTCCGGAACGGATTCTGTTCGACTTCTAAAGTACGACTGTACATCTCTTGTAGATCTTCTCAGTAGAGGTGTCCACCCTGTGGAATGCCCTCCCATCAGATGTCGAGGAGATAAATAACTATACAACTTTTAGCAACCCTATATAGGGACGTTTTTAATGTTTTATTACACTTTAAAGTTTGTGTGCCTATATATTAGAGCTTAAGCTCCATTCTGGCTTCATCCTTTGCATTTTAATAGCAACGTCTGACTGTCACAAATTCTCATAGACAAAAGCAGATTTTTTTGTTAGACACACATCATTGTAAGTTAAAATGCAATGAAGTATTTAATTAATGTTTGTGCTACGCAAAAGAAAAGCAATAGAGAAGTAATGATTTTCATTCAGTTCCACAGATCTATCTCTTGGTATACCATGCCCACTGCTCTTGACAATATTGGTTTCTTCAATGGAGGCTTCAAGTGGACAGCCATTATTTAGCTCATGAAATTAAAATACTCGGTTATTACTACATGAACCGTGAATTTCCAATTGGTGCTGTTCTCTGGTTGTCAGAAATATTTAGGCTGGCCTGCAAAAAGGAGAAAAATCCACTGTCCCCTTGAGAAATAGAATAAATGCCCTGACTGTGTGAAGAGCTACACATGTGCCAATGTAAATGTTTCACTTTCAGCGCAAACCATGCTGATTAAAATCTCAACATGCTCTTTTAATGCGCAGAGGCAAGACAAGCGCTTACATATTATTCAGTGCCTAACTTTTCCTAGACTGAATATGTATATAGATCTCTGTAGGCTCGTATAGTACTCATACCATGAACATTGTACCATTGACTTGCCCGTCTGCTTTTCTTTTTCTACTTATGCTATGCTTTTCACCAATGGAACCCAAGCCTAGAACCTCAAGGCCTAGAACCTCAGTTCCAAGTGGGGTGAAAGCATTTCCAGAATCGAGTCAGGATTCTCTGCTTCATAATTTTCAACCTTCATCCCTGGGGCATGTGAGGTGGGAATCTAGCTTGACTCAGGGGTGTCCTTGTAATAATAATAATAATAATAATAATAATAATAATAATAATAATAATAATTTTTATACCCCGCCCTTCCTGATCAAAACCGATCAGGTCCTGCAGAAGGAGATCAAGTCCTGCAGTCCTTGGACTGTGTTAGACTCTACTTCACATTCTAGTGGCCCTGTAAGGCAGTGTTTTCATCAACCCCCCTCACTCAATTTGTGCCTTTTGTCCCTATGAAAATATGCCCACCACACCAGACCTATTTGCACATGCCTAGAGTGGATTGTAGAGTCCAGTTTCTGCTCAAGAATTTGGCCAGAGCAGAATGGTTTCATTTTAAAATTCAATGACAGGCAAGATGCATCTGCCCGCCCCCTTTTGATAATGCACACCAAATCCAGCTGTTTGCTTTGAAGTCCACTTCATGCTTCTAACCATAGCTGTCAACTTTCCCTTTTTTGCGGGGAATTCCCTTATTCCAGCGCCGTTTCCCAATGCAAGAAAAAGGAAGGTTGACAGCTATGCTTCTAACACTAGGTATTTTTTTTAATCTGGGATGTTTTTAACGTGGACATTGCAACCCAACAGGGGAACTATGCCCTTGGGATTCCAGCAAGGAATTCAGTGGTGCGAAGGGCAAGCATGAGATTGAAATGTGTTCCTTCTCAAATTCTGGGCTTTCATAGGGCAACAGTTCATGATTGACAGGTGGGACCAACAAACCAGACAATCCTAAATATGGCAGAATCAAAACATTGAGATGAGGGAGAGTGGACCTGCTTGCTTGCTTGCCAGTCAGGGAGAAAATGAGCAATCAGGCAATGCCATCTAGTGCTCCTCCTCACCACCACCACCACAACTGTTTGGGTAAGAGGTGAGTGAACAAGAAAGTACGCTGAAATTATTTATTGGCAGAACTTGGTGGAATTTGTGTGCCTCTTTCTGAGAGGATGAAACCAAACTGATTTCAGACAGGTAAGCATTTGGTTTACAAACATCTGCGCAGGCCATTAGAGTCTAGTTAGTATGTAAATGTTCGATGTTGTTAGGTTTCCATGCTTCAGTGAATTGCTATCGGTAATCCTGCAAATTAACCTTATGCCAATAACAATAGCAACAATAACAAATTAATGGCTTCTCCACGGACAACGTGATCCCTGAACAGGCTAAGCTTGAATCCCTTCACCTTTCCCCTCCAATCAAGCTCATGTTCTCGGTTTTGTAACACATTGTTCTAAAATGACATCAAGGTATCGATTTTGATATTTACAAACCTTGACGATTTTACAGGCTGTAACCACTCACAACGGACATGCCTGCTCTTTTACCCTGGGAAATTCAATGCGTTTTGTATTCTTATGTCACTTTCAGCAAAGATTATATAGCACAAGGGGCATCAGACACAGCTAGCTGGCTTTCCCTTGCCCCAAAGGGTCTCTCCATAGAGAAGCTCGACTGCATTAAGTTATGCTGTGCCAGCACTATGCCAGACACAAGCAAGAATTAATTCAGCAGTTCACAATGACCTGCTGCAACTCAGTGAACCACAGTGCTTCAGACTAAAGATTCTGACTTATATCTCTCTCCTTTCTCTGTGGCCCACATTATATAAATCAAGCCAATCACCTGCTACAAATTCAACAACTAGTGTTCAATTCCAGTTTTTATTACAGATGTAATCTCACACCTGTCTGCACTTGCTCCGTATTGGCAAGCATTTACAGTTGAATTTGGTTCAAGCTGACATACTGGGAACTTATGTAACGTAGCACGGCAACTTACAAACCACACTTCTACACTCAAAGCCAGATTATTGTGGGGTTTGAACAACAGCTGTCTCCCACTTTCCCCAGTCTCTAGGGATTAACAGGAAATGAAACAGCCCTATATTTACATATGAGGGACCTGTTCAGGCAACCACCCAAAGAATTGTGTGAGAGAAACAGGGCAAAGCTAAGTAAAAGCAGAAACAGGCCTCATAGTTACTTTAGTGGAGACTTTTAGTCTAGTGGTAGTACAAAGAGACCTCTCTAGTTTCCCTGAAGTTCTCTTCTTTTGCCAATGCTGTTTGGTAACACATGGGCCAAGTCCCGGCCTGATATTCCTCAGGTCACAAGTTTAAGGTCTGCTGTTGGGGTTATGTCATGATACTCAGGGATGGTTCCAGGGTTAAGCAGAGTCATGAATACGTCTGGGTGATATCAGCTATTCAACATTGTGAATACACTGCAATATAATGATACATCTTTTGGGAATTATACGGACAGAACTGCCTAAATTATATAGAAATTTATTCATGCATGCTACTACAGCAGCAAGAATGTTACTCGCCCCAAAATGGAAAGAAGCAGGAGTCCCAGCAAAGGAAGAATGGCTATGAAAACTTATGGAATATGCAAAAATGGGAAATCTCACAGGAAAAATAAGAAATCAAGAAAACAAACTATATATATATATATATATATATATATATATATATATATGAACAGAAATGGTTTATTGAGTATTTACAGATACACTGTAAACAGATAAAAACATTAGCAGGATTATTGTAATAACCTGCAGTTTCATAAGAGTATATATTTAAAGTAGATCATTAAATCAGCTAATTAAATGAATTTGGATATGCAGAAGATATTTTTCAAAAAATGAATTTAAGGAACCACAGAAAGAGGGGGAAGGAAGTCAAATTCGAAATGTAAAATTGACTGTAAAACTAATGAAATGTATAAACTTTAAAAGTATAAATAAAAACTTTTTTAAAAAAAAGAGATACATTGCAATGTTGAAAAGTGGAGGGGGAAACAAGCTGCATCAGACCCAACCTTGCAAGGCAAACCGCTTTGACTCCCTTGGCATGAGCAAAGGCGATTTCACCCTGGCACCTAGCAGGGCCAGGGCCAACGTAGCTTGTTTGTGTGCTGGGTGCTGGTGGTAGAGGGATTCAGGAGCAGTGGTGGTTTAATTCATGATATACTGCTGGGTGAAGGCGCCATCATGCCCTCAAACCGATCTTGGGTGATGTATTGTTACATCACCCAGGCCTAGTCATGGCAACATGTTATTTGTGGACCTTCCCACTTCCCAGGACCTTAGGAAGTATGACACTCTGGAGTATTGGGCAGGGGGTGGCAGGATATTACCCAACATCTCATGTTTCTCTGATGACTGCCATGTTCTTTTCCTCACAGAGTGCTCTGGAGTAACCTAGTATCTGGTGGAAAATCCAATATGATGGCCAGAAAGCTCTTGGTACCAGACACCATAAACATGTAATTTTGAAGTAAGTTAAAAATGGGGTCCAAGGCAAGTTTCAGAAGGAACCCTCGAAGCTGCTCCTGTTGGTACCAGACCTGATGATGTGGACTCAGAAAAAGGGTATTGTGACACGGAGTTTTAAAATAAGTGTGTCCCTTGCTAGAAAAATAGTCAAAATGTAAAATTAGGATTTTACTTCTCCCACAGCTGAAATCTTACTAAAGCTCAGACCACAGTCATTAATTATAATGGCACCCTTGTTAAAGTAGAGCTTAATCACACAAACGTATCTGAATTTCTTATGATTTGCGACATAAATTTTACAATTACAAGAATAATATTTTTTATGATATACTCAATTTTGATAGTGTCTGCCCTAACCCCAGTTGAAAGGCAGTCATAAACTCTACAATTTATAGTATACTGCCTAAGGTTAAATTCATGTAAGAATGATGAAAAGAATGATATGACCATTTCTGAACTGTTCTATACTATGGAAGAGTGGACAATCAATCTTCTTCTTTCTTACAATCGAGGAAACTGTTTGGTTTCATATTCGTAGGATCGCAGGAGATGCAAGGGACACAGAGGGTCATCTAGTCCAACCCCCTGCAATGCAGGAATCTTGACACCAGCCCCAAAGACAACTTGAAACCATGCCATACCCTCCTTAGTGTTGCAAATGTGCTAGCATTTTATTGCTGCGCCACAAGGAGGAATAAACCTTAGTTTGAGAAATGATCCTTAGTTTGAGAATGTTGTTTTTTATTTTGTTGATTCAATGACAGAAGTTTTATATAGTTTTCAACAAGTTTTCTAGAGGGTCTATCAATGTTAGTCAATAAATACAGGAGCATCAGCTGCTTCCTATATGAATATAGTAACATTAGAAGCTGACTTATACTGAGCCAGATCATTAATCATTCTAGGCCAGTACTGACTACACTAATTGCAGAGTTTTCTAGGGCCACAGGAGAACAGAGGTCTTCCATGGAAGGTCCTTCAGCTGTAGAGGCCAGGGTTTGCAAAACAACCATTGTTCAACTGAGCTGCATGTGGCTCTGAAGTAAGACTGCCACCAGCACTGTGCTACTAACTGAGTGGGTTTAGAAGACGAAGAAGAAGAAGAAGAAGAAGAAGAAGAAGAAGAAGAAGAAGAAGAGGAGGAGTTTGGATTTGATATCCCACTTTATCACTACCCGAAGGAGTCTCAAAGCGGCTAACAATCTCCTTTCCCTTCTTTCCCCACAACAAACACTCTGTGAGGTGAGTGAGGCTGAGAGACTTCAAAGAAATGTGACTAGCCCAAGGTCACCCAGCAGCTGCATGTGGAGGACTGGAGGCACGAACCCGGTTCCCCAGATTACGAGTCTACTGCTCTTAACCACTACACCACACTGGCTCTCCATCCTTATGCTTTCTTTGCAAAAGTTGGATGCAGATAAACATTGCATCTATCTTAGCTGTACTTCAAAGATTGCATTTTGCTTGCACCCTGTTGAGTATTTTCAGAACATTGTTGGGAATCTAGTTTACATTTCTTTCACTAACTGTTTATTCAGTAGAAAGGTCACAACTGACACTCGCCTCCTTGCAGTCACAATTCTTCTGGAGTTATAGATTTAATACCATAAATTTCTTATAATAAATGCCAGCCCAGAGTCTGTGATGCCAGATGTTCCCATTGCTTGCCAGAGTTTCCCACTCATTCATGTCGAGTCTCCAAAGTCACATTTGCAACAATCTTCACATCAGAACTGTGGGTGATTTATGTGCCTTTTAGCACTGGTTATCTCACTATAAAATATGCATGTGAACAAGCCTACATGGCCATCTTTGAAAGAGAGGGTGCAAAAATGTCTGTAAGCTTGGGAAGTGTTATAGGGTCAAGTTTGGATAAGAGGCAGCTGTACCCAAATTTAGATATGTAATGTGTGTTTTCCAGCTGGGATCCCTGTGGTCACTAGTTAAAACTCAGAGCAAACAGGCAGCTCTACTCTGTCGACCAGGTCTAAGCTTCTAGAACTTGTATCAATTAAGACCTTCATACTGTTTGCAAATAGTGTGAATGTTTCACACCTCTGTTTCCTTTATATCTGAATAAGGTTCTGAGGCAAGTGCAGGCATCATCCAGGTTGTTCTCAAGGCTAGGACAGAGGTTTCTTTTTCCAAACTCCTGAGTCATTGGCAGCATGAGCGCCTGCACTGCTGGCCTTATTATGAGGGAGAACTTTAGGGATGTGAAGTTGAAGGGTCCTTTCCCAAACTAGTGTCTCCTTCTCCAAACTGGCAGATTGTCCCTCCTGGATGCTAAGATTTCCTTAGTTCTGTGTTTCCTTTAAAAGGTGGTCCCTCACCTGGCTAATGGACAGAGTGGTATACGAATCAATTCTTACCACAGCAGGCTGCTACCCTAGCCCCCCATAATGACAATTTGTCAGTTATCAAAGCAGGCACAACACATAAAAGGTTATCCTTTTATCATAACAATCCCATAGGTTGGGCAAGGATGAGAGATTGCAGTACAGTAGTCCTAAGGGCAGCCAGTTATCTACATGGCCAAGATAGGAGTTGAACTAGCATCTGGACTCAGCCCAGTACTCTTAACTCTGTAACACTGCCTCATTTTGTCAAATGTCTTGGTGAGATCAGCAAAAGCAAGGAAGAGCTGTTCTGCATTGCTTCCTGCATTTAGGTTAGCTGGTGCAGATTGCGATCAAGTCAAGACTGTCTTCTTGGTGCATTTGCATAAGGTCAGTTATAAGTTAAATTAGCATGGCTAGAATGCTAATGATGTAAGTTTTGACGTCCATAACTTAACAGCGCATTCTTAGAATTCATTGTTTTAGTATGAAATCTTACGTTTCTCTAGTGTTTTGCTCTCTGGGAACATGTTGAATATGCAAACCCATTTCTGTGCAATCAATAAAGATGCCTTTGGCTATTCTTACTTATCTTGTCATATCATGATGACTAAGGCATATTAGTCACAAGTTAGCATGTGATCCTATTCTTCCATTAAGGAGAGGCAAACATCTTTATTTGATGCGCGAGCATAGAAAGTTAAAGAGTAATTATGTCAGCACTAGATGTGGAAGACCAGAAGTGCAGGGTGCTGGAAGCATGAGCCTCAATAGGAAAGAAGCACAGAAGAAAGTGTAGTGGGGAAAACTTTCAGGAGATGTAGGCAGGACTGGGGAAGGGAGGGAGGAGGGAGCACAGTTAAGTGATTGGAAAGCTGGGAAGTACAACTACTTGGCACCTTGGCTTACTGCATTTTTCCAAGAGCAACACTTCATCGCAGAATGCTTCACACCATCACTGTTTTACAGCTATTCAAGCAGTTTTACTCTAATTGTGTAACACTAGGACACAGTAAATTCATCCACTGCTTTTAGGCCGTAATTAGTTGTTACATCATCGTTACATCAAACCACAGGATGGAAGGAGAAGTTAAGCTGTTTGCTATTGAGATTGGAGCAGTCCAGTTTTTCCCATAGATTTTTGGGAAGGTTTTAATAATCAGGTACTCAGGCTCAGAAATGTTTATTTCTGCGACTCCTGCAACCACACAATTTGGAAGGCAGCAGGGCTGCCTGAGGCAAATAACAATGATGACCACTTGCACATCACAAAAGTAACAAAAAAAAAGGGGGTGAGGACACAGCTCTGCATAAAAGTCATATACAGTGGTGCCCCGCTAGACGAATGCCTCGCTAGACGAACGGCATTCGCTAGCAGAAGGCTGCCCCGCAAGAAAAAAATGTCAATGGGGCTGCCTCACAAGACATTTTTTTTTCCGTGCTGCATTGCCGCTTCGCTAGATGAAAAATTCGCTCTACGAAGACACTCCTAGAATGAATTATTTTTGTCTAGCGGGGCACCACTGTATGATCATCTATGTATACAAAATACAAATTCATAAATACAAATTCAAAAATAGTTACTGTGATTTAAATAGAAATACACCACACCATGGTGATCAAACAACCTGGGTGTTTGTCTAAATTTATTTTCCCAGTACTAACTGTTGAAGGGCAAAGCGCTGGCTTTCACACAGTACTTTGTTTTTGAACCAGACTTGGACCGGATGACTCTTTGTAGTCCCCCCCCATCAATGACATGCTGGCACCCCCATCCCAATTTCATGTTCAGAAGCAGACTGGATGATGAACTAGATGAGCCTTGGAGTCCTTTCCAATTCTATGATTCTGTGGACCTGCAATTGAATCTTACTTCAACAGTAGCGATGAGACAGATCTCCCAAACTTAGACCACACCCAAGGGGCACAAACTAGCTTAGAGGATAAACAGCACACACCTTGCTGCCATTCCCCATTTAATAGCATTCATCACCTGAGGCACCCATCTTCTTCTGTTGAATGGTTGGGGCCAGCCTTGGAAGGCACCTAGATGAGTCAACGCATAATGTTTGTAGCCAGGCTTGACCAGGGGCAACCAATGGACTGCTTGGGTGGGTAGAGCTACATTGGGACCTGAGAGAATAACGCAACTGTTTAAGGCAGTTGAGCAGGGCAACAGATCAAGAAGCCCCTGCCCTAGTATCCCGACCATTTCCAACATGCTTCTGTCATGGCATGGAAAGCTCAGGCGTTACTGCACCTCCATCTCTTCCTGCCACCAGAGCAAAAATCATTCCATACAATGCTAACATTATCACACTGTACAAAACAAATGTATTTGTGTTGTTTGCAACATCATGGGATCTCCCTCTTCAGCACAAAAAAAAAAAACAATTTTGAGGAGACTCCAGCAATCCACCAATAAGCTGTACGTAT
Source organism: Lacerta agilis (assembly GCF_009819535.1). NCBI lineage: Eukaryota > Metazoa > Chordata > Lepidosauria > Squamata > Lacertidae > Lacerta > Lacerta agilis. The sequence continues at coordinate 88,781,639 of NC_046315.1, read as the reverse complement.
CCCAAGACACAGGTCATAACATCAATGCAGATTTAACCACATCTCATACTGTGTGTGTGTGTGTGTGTGTGTGTGTGTGTGTATTAAGCTGAATGCTAGCAAACCAGAAATGTGGAATTTAGCATTCTAGCCAATATACAAGTGAAGAAAATTGAAATATCCATTCACCGGACCAAAGATTGTTCCCAATGAACAGCCGTCTTGACTCTCTTCCTTCTGGCACAGCAATTAACTTCTCTGTAGGGTATAACAACACAGCACATTGCCTTGCTGAAATCGCATCTGGCATTTAAAGAGCGCAGTTCAACTTTTCTACTTATACCCAAACTTATGCATGCAATGATCTGAATGCATTCCATTGCAATGCTTCCAGACAGGACAAGATTGAAGGAACATTCACCGAAAATATGGTTTCCAAAGGGTGTAGATTAATACACTGAGGAATGGATGCAATGCAAGTAGCTCTACTCTTTGAGTTAAACCTGCAAGAAGAAAAGCACACACCTCCCTCATTGCTTTTCCCACCCCAAGAAATCAATACTTCCCCCCTTTCCCTGTATGAATTCATCTGTTTGTCCTCAACAGAGAAATCATCTTTCTTCAGACACCTTTTGTTCCCTTAGAGGTTTGAGGTCAATTAAAAAATGAATGCCTTCCAAAACAGACTGATAATTAGTTAACAGTCTCTTCATTGTAAGTCCCACGGGGAACATTAATTTACAAGAAGTCCTGACCCAGTTGTCCTTGGAATACCATCAAACTCACAGAAACGAAGGTCATGGCAAAGCTATTCTCTACAGCACTGCATGGGGTGTAATAAAGAACGATACCTGGAATGTTATTTCCTAATCTATCTGAACACCATCGTCTCTTGCTGCCTTGTCATTATATTCTTCAAACATACAGAGGTAGACAGCTGGGGCTTTTTTAATGGCCTAACCAGATGTGAGCATTATTGTGAATGCATGCGTGAATGTATATTGTGGAGAGTGGATTTTAAAGTATAAGGATAGCTTTAGGATAGTCTCACTGAATCAGGCCAGTAGAAAGCCCTCCCATCAGATGTCAAGGAAATAAACAACTATCTGACTTGTAGAAGACATCTGAAGGCAGCCCTGTTTAAGGAAGCTTTTAATTTTTTGATGTTTTATCACTTTTTATTATAGTCATACCCTGGTTGTTGAATGCTTTGGTACTCGTGCGTTTTGGCTCCCGAATGATCGAAACCCAGAAGTGAGTGTTCTGGTTTCTGAACTTTTTTTCCCCAGAAGCTGAACATCCAATGCAGCTTCCGCTATTGTTTCCGGTATGCCTGTGCAAATCCGAAGCGACGCCTTGGCTTCCGAATGTTTCAGAAGTCGAACGGACTTCCAGAATGCATTCTGTTCAAAAACCAAGGTACGACTGTATTATTATAAATATTCTGTTGGGAGCTGCCCATAGTGGCTGGGAAAACCTAGCCAGATAGGTGGGGTATGTATGTATGTATGTATGTATGTATGTATGTATGTATAAATAATAATAATAATAATAATAATAATAATAATATTTCCAAAAGTGGGGAGTCAAATACCTCCAAGAAGCCCACAAGCAAGGCAGGAAGGCAATAGCCTGAGACCAGATATCGTTGGGCTACAGATATCATCCTTGCTGATTATTGAACATGCTGGCTAAGGCTGATGGGAGTTGGGAGTCCAGCAGCACCAGGGGTTTCATATGTTTCTCTGTGTTATTCAGATTTCTATTGCACCTGAATATAGTTATCACGGCTAACCACAACTTAAATAACTATCAACCACAGATCAGTCAAATGACCTTTTCAAACCATCTGAGCCAGTAGCCATCATGGCAACTTGGGCCAGTGAATCCCTAAAGTTACAGCCCATAAATATCATTGGGTGAGCCCATGATGTAATGCCAGAGGAGGCAACCGTTAATATATTGTGGGATGTATTCCCTTGGAGAGAATCTGCCTGGGACCCCATTCTGGCAGTGGAAAAATCCAGAATTAAAACTGGATTGAGCCAGAGCCACAAGTAGGAAGGACACCCCCTTTGTCTCTGCCACACACCCCTTTTCTCGTCTCTCTTTTTGCAGGTCTCCCTTCATTTCTCATGCTCAGCACCCACATAAAATGAGCCCAAGAGTTCACCCATGTTCTAAGATTATGAGAAAATGATGGGGAACCCCCTCATATTCTATGCCACAATTCCTAAATTTGTGGTTCAGGAAGATAAGAATGGACCCACACAAACACCTATTTAACTATCAGTTATGGAACACTACAACCGATAGATATATATATGCACACATTTTAAATATGTCACAATTTATTCTGAAAATGCCACATGTGACGCAGTCGTCTACAATTATACGCTTTCTCATTTTCTTTCAGCAGTATATTAATCCAAATCTGACCTTTCTATTAGATTATTTGATACTGCAACGGATCAAAGCTGCATTACAAGGAGCTCAAATAGCCACTGGCGCTCATCTTTAAAGATGATTTCTTAAGACATGTGCATTTTTACTTTACACTGTTCAGCTAACAGTCACCTTTATTCGTTGTAAGCCTCCCAGGTTTATATTAATGATACCAAGAAAAGGAAGACAGAGCACATAAAACGGACACCGGCATTTCAAGATCTGTTTACATAGTGAACGCTTCGGCCAAGAGCTGGTTTTAAAAGTTGTCAGTTATCTTCATTATTATCCATGGATTTATGTTCCTGGCAGCCTCCTATTCTTGGCAAGGTTCAGAGCCTTCAAGATCAATAACCAAATGTAATAGATTCTTGCCCTTCAACTTCTTTAATGGCAAAGGTTTGACCTTTCCAGTTAAAGATCAACCTCAAAGGAAATCCACTTCGAAATTTTATGCCTTCTCTCTGGTTATCTCTTTAAATATTGCTAACCCCCTCATCTCTCAAGAACAGACAACTTCCTTTCTTAAAAAAAAAAGTATTTGTCCATATGCTGCCTATCAATGGAAAGTATTTTAATTCTGATAATTGCCCTCAGGTTCTGCCATTGGGACTCTGAGCTCAAATCCAACATCTCCCACTCAGGTGGGGCAGGTGGAGTGTTCTCTGCCAGACAGTGGAAATAAAAAGCAAATTTCATATAAAACAGTTTCATGAGTTCAAAGAATGCTATGCAAAATTGAAGGTTAATCAAATTGACACATGATCTGGTGTTGTGTCATAAACCCATCATTTATTTGGACACTGCAGTCCTAAACCACTTACCTAAGCCACACAGAACTGAATAGGACTTACTTTTGAATACGTTTTCAGTCATTTGCCAGAATGCGCTGTGCTTAATTTTTGTGTGTGTACAACAGACTCAACAAATCCTGTGCATCTAACTGGGAGGATAGTGGGATGTCTTCTGTACCTATCTTTTTAAATGCACCTTTCCTTTCCAAATCTGTAGCACTTGGGCAAAATGCAAGCCATTTCTCCACTGTGAAGCAAGACTCAAGCAAGAAGCCCAGTGGAGGGGGTTTAAGACCACAGGAGGGGTTTGTAACATCCACACTGTTACTTTCCCTCATCTATTTATATTTAACTGGGATCTTCGCTTTATGCAACCCCAGGTATTTCCATCTCTGTCATAAGCTTTTCCCAATGTACAAGATACTATTGGACTGGGAAACAAAGGATGAGCAAGTAAAAACTTCAATGATACATTGGGCAATAGATATTTGGTTATAATATAGATAAGGAAGCATGGGAACGATTGTGGAATACGGATATAAAACTTACAGCATGCTATGGTCTAAGAGAAAATATATGAAAATTTTACATAGATTGTATCTAACACCGAATAAACTGGCAAAAATGTATAAATAAAAATTGATTGTGTTGGAAATGCAAAGAGAAAGAAGGTACTTTCTATCATATGTTATATCATAGTAAGGTTAAAGCTTACTGGGAAATGATATATAATGAATTGGAAAATATGTTTAAAATAACATTTGTAAAAAAAACAACAACAGAAGCTTCCCTTCTGGAAATTACAGGGGTAGAACTACATAAACAATATAGAAATTTATTAATGTATGCAACTACAGCGGCAAGAATGTTATTTGCCCAAAAATGGAAAGAAGAAGTCTCAGCAAAGAAGAATGGATACAAAAACTTATGGGATATGCAGAAATGGCAAAACTTACTTGGAAAAAAAATGAAATCAAATCAAGACAACAAACTTTATAAAAGAATGGAAATGGTTTATTGAATATGTACAAATAAATTGTAAACAACCTGCAGCTTCGTAAGAGTAGATGAATAAAAGAATAAGTTAAGTTAGAATATGCAGGAAATGATAAATATAAATTTAAGGAACCGCAGAAAGAGGAGGAAGGAAATCGAGTTTTGAAATGTTAAAATGACTCTAAGACTATCGAAATGTATATAACTGAAAATTAAAAAAATAAGCCTTTTTACCAATGTACATTTGTGTACAGGGTGTTCTCTTCAACATAACTGACACTTCTAGATGATGAAGAATATTACAATAGGGAGAAGGGCTGTTGCTTCATTGCCTTGACTCTTGGAGATCAAAGAAATAATGTGCAATGCAATTTATTTCAATGTGCATACGATACAGGAACAAGTCATCTATAAAGTCAAGGTCAAAGCATTTCAAAACAGAACAGAACAGAACTTCACACCTGTCCACTAAATAATATGAACACTGGCTTAGATTATTTTATTTTATTTTTAATTACAAATTAGCCATTCATCAACCTGATTATATTCATTTATTATCAGCTAATGATCCCCATCGTGCTTTCTGTTTAGGGAAGACAGATTTATTGGTTTATAATGAGGAACATCTAACATCTAAGACCTGCAGAGCTCAACACAGGCTAAGGCAGACTGGAATGGGAGAGAGAGACACCATTTGGGTTTTGGGAATTATCTTTTATTATTTCTAAGATGCTGAGCCTGTGCTGGACAACATAAGACACTGTGTGGATGTTCTGGATGTACCACTTTATTTCTTTTGTTTGAAGAGTTCTGCAAGTAAAATTTGAATAATATTTTCATGGGCCTGGACAATGATTTCTTCCAAAAGGAGTCAGTTCTTATGCTTCCAGTCGCTAAAAACTTCACAATATTAATATCTGCAATATGCTTTCCCGCCAGCCCTGCTGCTCACCCACTCCACCATCACACATGTTTGCCCTGCTCACCCATCCTGCTGTCTGTCTGTCTCAGATGCTTCCCTCATCCTGGAACATGAGGAGTCTGTTGCCAGCACTATTGATTGATTGATTGATTGATTGATTGACTGATTACATCCAGCAGCGTGGGAAGCCTCTTCGCTGCCCAGGGCGGTGGCGCGGAGGCACCCCCCTGGGGGCGGGACGTCATGGTGCATGCGTCGTGACGCCACAGCACATCGGATGCACTCTGCATGTCCGGAATTTCTGGGCATGCGTAGTGGATCCGGCCGGCACTGCTGCGAGCCGGCGGGTCGGGCAGCCCCACGACCCACCGCTCACTCGCTGGCTCGCCACGGGAGCAGCAGCACCGGCCAGATGCACTACGCATATCCAGAATTCGTAGTGAATCTGGCCGGCGCTGCTGCGAGCTGGTGAGCAAGCTTGTGGGGCTGTCCCGTCCATACGGGTGCCGGGTGGCAGGGGAGGGGCCAGGGAGTGTCACCCCCCTCCCCTGGGACCCGGGTGGAGCGCACCCTACGCCCCACCCTTCCTACACCACTGATTACATCTATAGCCTACCTTTTCTCCAAGGAGCTCAAGGTACATGGTCCTCACCCTCATTTAATCCCAGACTAGTACAAATATGGTATAGAGAGATAAATGAACACTGCATGGCCCCATCCTCAAGGATCATACCAACATTGCTCAGCTTCAGTGAATGAAGCCCTTCTAAGCATGCCATCCTCACAGCTCCATAATTTCCACCTGGGAAGCAGCATTTTATAATGAGAGCAGCTGATGACGGTGGAGATCAAAATGGATCGCCCCATAAATAAATAAAACTCTCTTTTTGTTGAACATGGCAACACGTATTTTAGGTATTTGTATACTGCCATCTCAGAAAATATCAGGGCAGTGTACAGAAATCTGTGTGCAATAAAATATAAAACACCATTTGTAAGAAGTACAAAACCACCATTAAAATTACTGGCTGTTCAACTACATTGTAAACAGCTGCATAGGCCTGTGGGCATAAAAAATGGAAGTCAAAAGCAAGGATGCCTTCTTAATCTTTGCTGGGAGAGAGTTCTACAGAATGAGACTGAGAACATTAAATGCTAACTTCTAAAGGAGGCTGGCTAGGCATCTCTAACATGGGGGACTATTAGGAAACCTAACTGCAAGTAACTGCAGTTTTTATCAATCATTGTAATTCATAGCGGCAAACAATTATCTTGTCACTGCAGAAACGCAGGACATTAGAATGTGACATTTCAGATGATATATATCCTTGCAGCTAAGTAGTGCATCTGCAGGCATCTGTAGAACACTAGGTAAACAAAGGTTGGTATAGCAAAATGTGAATAACAGAGCATGTAACCATGCAGTAGGTGAATAAAGTTGTCCACTTATAACAAAAAATGCAAATAGCTTTCTTTGTTTCCTGTAAATGTTGAGTGACCAAAGTGCAAAGTATATACATATCTGAGTTTGAGTGGTGTACGTACACAATGAAGTGTACCACCCCCCTTAATATCTGCTCAAAGATGAATGATATTGTATGTTCTTGTATGGTAGCCATGGTACAGAGGAACACTGCCATTTGCCTATCACCGGGCATGCCAATGCTCTGCTAATTATCCCATTATTCATAGGAAACCAAGGACCCCAAGAATCATTTAGGCTGCAATCCTTACCCCGCTTACTTTGGTGTAAGCCCTAATGAATTCACAGGGCTTGTGTATCAATTCTACAGAAGCCTGATCTCATAGCCCCATTCATACACTACTAGCATGCTGGGAAATGCTTTCTTTAACTGAGAGTAAGTCTGCTCTTTTAGGCATGTTCAGATGCCATATGTCTTTCTAACAACCATGTTTGCTACACTTGTCTGCAAAAAAAAGCCCCAATACACAAGCAGCCGCCCAGTTGTGTAGCAATCTGTGTGAAGCTTTGTGTCTGTCTAAATTGTTCACATCCAAATGGAAATGTGGTAAATATAAGTATAATGGTTTAATTGGCATTGAAATGGAAAATCCCTCTATGTGTTTGAATGTGAGCTATCTGAGCACCTAGGTGGCTTGATAATTAACTGTCAGTGATCTCTGCTAGCTCTTACATGGTGTTTAACTTTAGATAACATGTGAGAGGTATTCAACTGCAAATTGCCATATTGGGGAGTTGATCTTTGAGGTTTTCTTTGGAAGCCACAGAGGACAAAGGTTGTGCTAATGAGGTATCTCCTGAAGAGAAAACAGCTCAAGGCTAATGGAGGTTGTGTGGAGAGAGACAGACCTCTGATTTTAGGCCTATTTGGAGTTATTTCAATTGTGTACGAAGATGAAACTTGTGTTTGACATGTACATGACATTATACAACTATTTTGTATGTATTGTTATTTGTTTTATGTTCTGTTTTGAGTAAAGTTTTTGAATCAAATTTATGGGTCTGGACAATTTTTAAAGGAGTAAGTTTCTATACATCCCATTGCTTCGAGCTGTGCAATATTAATATCTGCAATATGGATGCCTTCATTTGCCTCAGCTACAACAAAACATGTCTCTCCCATATTGGCCTATACAGGCACAGCAAGCCCTGTTAACTCTCCAACCATTTGATCTTAACCTCAAAGGTGCACTCTTCCATTGTCACCTGAAACAGATGGATGCCAACCAAAGGATGGTTCCCATCTGGAGATTTGGGGATGATGACTAAAGAAAAATGTAAATAAATATGATTGCTGCTCTGATATCTAATTTGACCCTCAGACCATATAATGGCACCAAGAAGTATATGCTGGATTAACAGTTTGATGATACATTATGAAATTCTTTAGAATTCTACAAAGAAAACAAAAGAAAGAAAGAAAGAAAGAAAGAAAGAAAGAATACAGGAAGCTAGCTTATACTAAATCAGACCATTGGTGAATATAACTCAGTATTGTCTACATGAATTGGAAGATGCTCTCCAGGTCTTCTTAGCCATAGCTGCAGATGCTTGGGGTTGAATTTGGGACCTTCCACATGCAAAGCTTGTATCACTAACCCACTACTAGGGTTGGGGGAGGAATGTGGTTTTGCTTGCATTTTATTGCAAAACTGCCTACTTTGCATTTCTCAAAGCAATATGCAAAACAAAATATAGGTTCCCTTCAAATGTCACACTTCCCTTCAAAAGTCACACTTCTCCAAATTTTGCAATGCAACTCTCCAACCAAATAATATGCAGGAAAATGCATATATTGGGGAAAAGGTTCATGAAAATGCATGTAAGTGAAAATTACATACAGAAATGCATTAATGTAGGGGAAATTGCTTGTAAAAATCAGTCAAAACTACATGCAAATATGTGTATGCAAATTAGAAGAACTCAGTGCAACAATGATTAATTTTCATGAGGATTATTTATTTTTTAAAATCTCAAACTGCTGCAGAAACATGGAAAAGTGAATTTAAGACTGGGGAAAAATGAGAAATGGAGAGAAACAAAATTGAGCAGATTCATCCATTCCTCATTACTGACCTTCCACAAAGGTTATTTCAATAACTCATTTTATAAATTTGCATAGTCTGATCCTCTTTAACTTTGGGGTTGCAGGTGGTTTTTGTCACTTGTCATATTTATGTTGCTGTTGGTTTTATGGCTTTATGTTTTATTTTGCATTTTTAATTTTTTAAAAAAATCTATAACCTTGCAGGGGACCAGGTTTGTGTGAATTCTGTAGCAAGATACTGGAAACAACCCGTTTTCAGTTAAGACATGTCCTCTACCTATTTAAGGGAGATCCCTTCTGTCAAACTACAATGGTATGACTGCTGGTGACAATTCTGAGGTAAGGACCAGCAAGCAGCGATTTCATGCTAATTGGATGCAGCGTTTATAGTCAAGATGGTATCAAAGCCTTGTTTGACAAGGTGCATTCAAAGTATGGAGCAATCAAACTGAAGCCTTGCCAGTTGTTTTACCAGTGAATGGAGTTTCAGAAAAGGCACAGTGCCTGCATTTCCATTACAAGAAACTGTATCATCGGCAGAAGCATTTTTAGATGAAACTGACAGATAATATAGTGTGCAAAGTCCATAAAGGTGAAAGTGTGATCAATCAGTGCCATACCCTCAAGATTAAATATGCTGCTATCATATCAGCAGTGAAGAACTACAAGGTAGATTACTACATGATTCTAAAAGGCTATATTACCTTCTTTTTACACTGCCTTGAATCTAGGGCAACTTAAATAATGATTTAAAGCACTGAGCAGAAAACCTTAATTTAAATCTGTGACTTTAATCTGGTTTTCCCATCTGTACGTCAGTTAATTTCTGGGGGGAAAGGTATTCTCATTAGCTGACAGAACTATAAAGATATGTTAATCTATAACTAAATAGGACCACTATACTAAATTTAGCTGATTGCCAGTCTATATTGTATTGTATGGCATAGCCGTGTGCATTTATTGGCGCAATTAGACAGATTTATTTCTGCGATGGCAATAAATTTCAAAATAGCTCAATACTGGATTCTTTTAGGATAAATTATTATATTATTTGCAAACAACACACCAATGAAAAGCTGCTTAAATCATTACTTTGACTCAAGAGATTATACATATATATATAGCCAGTGATTCGGACTCCTCTGAGCAAATAACAATAGCTTTCCAATGATCCATGCATACATTCTCAAACAATAGTGGAAGCCCCTAGATATGTGAGATTTAGCTCAAGCAATGCAACCACTGTATCATAATGATAATGCTGAACGCACTGGAAACAGCTTTAATGGAAAGGAGATACAAAACTCTAGATATAAATCTGTAATCAATAACAGCATTATTCAGTCAATCATAGGGGGGAAATTAGAAAGAGTATCTTCTTCATAACAGAGAGCCTTGTCCTGCAGCAAAAACCAAAGTACAGTTTGAATCAAACTTAATGTTCCATGTAGGTGAATACTTAACAGTTATGCAGGAATCGACCCATTCTCATAACATGCAATTTTGGTTTAAATGGTGTGTGTGCTTATAATGTCAACTCTAGGATATGATATCAGCTTCACTTCTTTCATCTCATTGAGTGACACATGTCAATTATGTCTCTCACCTTGGGATGGACAAAAAAGTCAATTCCGTTTGCTTTTATGGGAAAGTGCAATGCACTTATCCAGCTAAGAAATGTGTACAAAATGCAAGGTAAATGTAAGGACGTTCAGTGGTTGCTCATGAAGAATCAGCCAAATGCAGCACTTCTAAGCTAAGTTATTTATTGTGCACCTTATTTACAGTGAAGCAAAAGATTCAGCGTCCTTCTCCTCACTCTGCAGTGTCCAGGAATGAACTCTTCCTGTTCTTTGTCCAGCAAAAGAGGCGCAGGATTCTCAACCCCCGCCTCCCTCCTCTACGTCCTTCCTGTCTGCTCTCTCGGAGGGTGGGAACCTGACCCCATTCTCTGCTATCCCCACGGTGCTGAGGCTCTGCGACCCTCTCAGAGCCCCTGCACCACCTTCCTGCCTCTAACTCCCCCTCCCCGCTGGAGGAATGGTCGCTTCCAGTGCTGTCGGGGGAGGAAGAACTGGTGATCAGCTTAGAAGGTTCTCTATACTGTAAACGCCCCCGCGACCCTACCATCCGCGGGGAGGGGGGTTTCCAGACAGTAAAGCATGCATTAAAATGCGTAAAGTGAAAATAGCATATGAAAATGCACTATATTTGAGGAAACATAAATATTAGGGGAAAGATTTTTTTGTAAGAAGGTGTATATTGGGAAAATTACTAAAATGATTATGAATTTTTGTAAGGACTTTAAATATATATGGAAATGTGGCGTGATGAACATAAAACTGAAAACAACAACAGAAAAACCAAAATGGACAGAATGGCCCATCCCCATTCTCACCCTATCCCCAATAAATATTAAGTGTCAAAGTAGCTAAGAACAATTGTACAAGCAAGACTAATACTTATATTATATACTAGTACTGGGGGAAGAGAAGTAAATGCCATGCTGTACGATAAGGAAGAAAGGCAGAATAAAAATGTGGTAAAATTTATGGGAAAAATTATTAAGAGCCCCTGATATGAAGGGCATAAGATTTCTAAGGCAGTGTTTTTAAAAAATTGTGTTCTGGGACATCTTACATTTCTTCTGGGGTATATGCTGAGGGCCTCAGTTGAAAGCTGCATATTGGCAGATTGTGATAGGCCACCCAGGTCATAATTACCCAATATTGAATATGATGCTCATGCCACATGCTTATATTCTAACTCTGGCACAATTCCCTTGATCATTCTTTTGTAGTTCAGATTGTAATCCAAGCCGGAGAAGAAATCCCCTCCACCCATCTGTTTCTACAGCAGTTTCCCAGGGAAACGTACTGTTTTAAGGGCTCTTGATAGACATACCAAAAGAGAGGAGTCATGTAGGAGAGTGAGGTTTGGGGTGAGAGAACACAACTTGGTCCGTATTAGGGTTGGCGCAGCTATTTTCTAATACTTGTTTTGGAGGGGGGGAACAGTTTTAGATCACAGGCTTGTCACAGGCATCTGTGTGGCCATTATGAGAACAATATGCTGGAGTAGATGGGTCACGGGACTGAGTCAGCAACCTCTTCTTATGTAAAAATAGATCAGTTTGCTGGGCCAGATTCCAAACTGACCAGGGGTATGTTCTACTATCAGAAAGGGCAAACCAGCTTCCCTGAAATATCTCATACCACTAACAATTGTGCCAGAAGATGCACCGTCACAAATTAGTGTGGCATGCCTTGCTTGGCCTTGCCGGCATTTCATATGAACTCACTGTGCCCCTCTAGAACAATGCCCTCTTCTTAGAATGACAAAATAGCATGGGAAATCTTCCCTGAAATCGTTTTCAAATCACTGTTTTGTGGCATTATTGGGATATGTTTTGATCCTGGTCCTTGAACATTATGGAATGTACCCCCTATGAAATGAGAGCCTCAGAAATATAAACGATAGTCAAGGTGTGGATGAACCACTTGATTCACCAAGGAATCCTATTTCCTTTTCCTTTTCAAATATATATATTTTTCTCATTCAGTTTCTTTGTCTACAGTATATTTATCAGACCCTTGCAGGCCATTTTTCTTAGTGACTCCCAGGTGTCTTTGTTCAATGCTAATAGCTAATTCAGTGCTTACAGTTTTGCACATAATAATTACAGCTATTTGTCCCAATATGCACCATTTTTCATATTTAATAGTATTGCTGGGCCATAACATGCAAAATCCATATGAAATGTATCATTTTATGCATTTCTCTTATTTGAGAATGGCTAATATTACACTGGCTCTGTACTTATTATCATTACTGTTGTGGTTGTTATTTACCCTGCAACGTTTCTAAGGTAACTAGTTTTTGAAAGTCATTCAGCAACTCTCACGTCTTATCATTTGATTATTTCCCTTTCATTGAAGGTGAATTGGAAGTCAACATGCCTTCATAGGATTGATTGATTGATTGATTGATTATTTATTTATTTATTTTCTTTCCTACTTATAGGCTCATCCACTAGCAAAACCTTCTTGTCGTAAATAGCTTGAGACAGTTCTAGCTTCATAGAGTAATGTAGTTAGAAGTGTTTACAAGACAGGCAGCTTCAGTGGACAGGGCACATAGACCCTAAACACAAGTTATGATCGCACAAGGTGGTTAAAACAAGACAAGGATTAGCTAAGTAGCAAAGTGATATCGTGTTCTGAAGCACCGGGGGAATGATTTCTGAGCCACGCTAGCGATTCTTAAACCCTTATCCATAGATATAATTTACTTCAAGTTGATTACACCAATAAGAACGGGGTTTTATTTTAGCAGGTGATTGCAATGTTTGCATCATATAAAGATGGGGAAAAGAAGATGGAAGGATAGCGGGATTGATAAAAGGGGCATTGACAGGTGGGTTCCTTCTTTCAAATGTCCCAATGATGTAAGTGTTCCGGAATATAGTTGCTAATTACAACCGGGTCAATTTCTGCAGGTCAACTCTTAAAGCTTTCTCATCATTTCGAACCCTGGTGACCCTGAATTCCTGCACAAAGATCTTTCTGAGCAACTGTATTCAGCAATGAAGTCATGTTTCACATATTATTGGAAGTCTCCCAAGCAACCTTCTAAGCATTTTGGAGTAAGTTTTGGAAACCATAAAATAACTTGGCAAGAGCAGCAATTGCAATGTTGAAAAAGATGTTACGGCTTCCATTTATCTCCTCTACAGAAGCCCTTCAAGCTTTTGATCACATTGCATACACACACACATCTATTCTACATATCTACAAGCTCACCTATGATATATACTAAGGACTGTCAACAATTTCCACCTTTTCTCTTCATTAGTGATTTTGTTGCATTGCCTGTTTAGCTTCATATCAAAATAAAAGTTGATTGCTGATGTTGCTTATTCATCCGTGTCTTGAACGAATATCAGTCCAGTGAATATTATTGGTATTTGCTGCTTTCTGCCTGCAAATGATATGTAATTGATTACATTTCCCTCCTCCATTTGCACTGTGTTTGCACCGAAACTAATGGGGTGGAACAATGTAATGACAATGTAACATGCAATTAATTACATAAATTACATAATCTTGCCATATTGAACAGTAAGGCAAATAACGTAATTTTTGGAGGAAGACAAACTGCAGAGGAAGATCATGAAGGCGGTATATGTCAAATACAGTACAGAACAGGAAAAATGCATTTACATCTCTACCCACTAATGACCAACCTAAATAGTGAAGTACACCATTTCATTGAAGACCATCTACCCAGGCTGATTTGATTTAAATCAAACTGATTTAAATCACGATTTAAATCACTAGTCAGTAAGGCTTAGGGTGGATTTAAATAAAAAAAATCCCATTTAAATAAAAAAAATCCCATTTAAATTTAAAAAATCTGATTTTTTTTATTTAAATCAGATTTTTTTTATTTAAATCCACCCTGAGACTTACTGACTAGTGATTTAAATCAGTTTGATTTAAATCAGTTTGATTTAAATCAAATCCACCCTGCATCTACCTGAAATCTAGCTTAAAATTTCAGAGACATTAAGCTAAGCTGCCACTTGAACCCTATAGGTATCATAGAACCTAAACTTGCTTCCTGGTATATCTAAAATGGATCAAACACCATTTGTTTACAGATACTATAATAAATTACTTTGTTGTTGTCAAAACCATTAGAATATATCAAATCAAAGTAGTCAATCAGTCAATTAAGTATTGACAAATATTGAATTTCATATATCTTATACAGCTCTGCTCTGTATTCAGAGTTGTATCTGTATCGACACAACTGAGTTGTATATTGCTTAGGGATATGAAATGTCACGGGTAATTGTGAAAATATGACAAAGTAAGGAATTCCTTCAGCTTAATATCAGTTTAGTCATTACTAAGGCTTCAATCACTTTCCTGAGAGTAAACTCTATTGATCTTAATGAGGCTTAATGGAATTTACTTCTGAGGAAGCACTATAGCATTGCAGTATTAATTTCATCAAAACAGAAAAATAGCACAAACACAATCAACATCCAAAGTGCGTAACATAACCAGATAGTGAGCCTGCGGGATCTAAGAAACAAAATGTACAAGCGTTATTAAATAGAACACGTTCAAGTCTGAGAAGACTCCAATTAACTCATTAACAAAGATATTAATCAGCACATCCTAAAGGAACTCTGAAGCATTATTATTTTACCCAAAGCCTTAGATGTGAAGTCTAAATTATTTTCTCATTTTACATTTATTGGGTTCAGTCCCTCAGTGAGCTGTGTTTGGGCTTAGCAAGTTTTGCTAGTCTCAGCAAATGGGTTTTCCATTAATGAAATTCATTCAAGTACATTGAGGGTCAGGGGACCTTCAGCCTAAATGTGATAATTTAAAATTGCAGAGACATTCGACTAAACTGCTTGATATTGTAGAAAGTGCAAGGATATCATGAAAAAGAGCAGGCCTATATTTCATTTCAATCCTACAAGGAATCAGCTAAGGCCTCATATGCACTATATCTTTAAAGCAGTAATATACCTTATTATTATTATTATTATTATTATTATTATTATTATTATTAAATGTATTACCTGCCCTTCACTAGCAGGTCCCAGGATGGATTACAATTTAAAATTCAAAATAGTTGAAACAACTTTAAACAGCCATAAAGATAAAGGTAAAGAACCCATGACAGTTAAGTCCAGTTGCAGGCAACCCTGGGGTTGTGGCGCTCATCTTGCTTTACTGGCCGAGGGAGCCGACATTTGTCCGCAGACAGTTTTTCTGGGTCATGTGGCCAGCATGACTATGCCGCTTCTGGCAAAACCAGTGCAGCGCACAGAAACGCCGTTTACCTTCCCGCCGGAGCGGTACCTATTTATCTACTTGCACTGGTGTGCTTTCGAACTGCTAGGTTCAGATGTAATGGTCTTGGCCCAACAAATAATGGCTTCCTGGATGGACAACAAGTTTTATGCTTAATATTCTCTCTCCTCGACTTGTGTCACCGCACAAAACTGTAATGTACAATTTAAATAATAGGCTTAGACTGCTTTTTTAAAAAGGTCAAATTGCCTCCTAAATCAGTTTACCATATATACTTGAGTATAAGCCTAGTTTTTCAGCACACTTTTTGTGCTTTAAAAGCTGCCCTCGGCTTATACTCAAGTCAACCATTCCTTAAGAAGTGTGCAAGAACGGCGGTTCTTTACTCTCCCCAGGCAGCTCGTTCCATTCCTGAACTGCTCACATAAATGCAAACTTTAGACCCCAGAAGGCAGAAAGCCTATCAGTTAAGGAAGTATTAAAACCCCACAGGTGCTCACTTTCCCTGGCTCCTGCTTAAACAGGACAGGATCCCAGCCTTCTCTGTATAACACAAGGGAACATTGCGCTGTGAGTTAAACCACAGAGCCCTAGGGCTTGCTGATCAGAAGAATGGCGGTTCGAAACCCTGCGACGAGGTGAGCTCCACAGCAGCAAAGGAGGAAGAGGAAGGAGCAGCCCAAAGGGCTGCTTTGGGCTGCTCGTTCCTCCTCTACCACAGTGGCAAAGGTGAACCGGCTTATACTTGAGTCAATAAGCTTTCCCACATTTTTGTAGGGAAATTAGGTGCCTCGGCTTATATTTGGGTCGACTTATACTCGAGTATATACGGTATATCAATTTATACAACTATATACCAATAATAATAATAATAATAATAATAATAATAATAACAACAACAATTTATTATTTATACCCTGCCCATCTGGCTGGGTTTTCTTTCTTCTAGCAGATCAAGATGATCAACAATGCAATTTAAAACAGTTAACGTTGGGGGGATTTAAAAAACCAATCCTGCCAGACTGGGAATATCCCCAAACTGAGGATATTCCACCATTCTTCAGAAGAGTTTTTTTCTCTCTCTCAGCAAAGTGGCTAACATATAATATCAAACAAAGCTTCAGTAATAAAGAAAATGGTAACACAATAGCATGCTGTCTGAGAGAAATTAAAACAAAACCATGAGGCAAGAAGCAAGAATGACAGTTGGCCTCTCTAACTGAACTTAACTGAACACCTGAAGGGAGGGGCTGATTCCAGAGTACAACACAAAAGCCCCACCCACCAGATGCCAGACATTCTACTATTCAAATTAGGCCCCAGAGTTTTTCTTACAGTTAAGATATCCAAGTCCACAAGATTTAAGGAGTGAGGTTATTACCCCTCTACTATTGTCTATGCCGGGTCGCTCAACCATTGCTACTGTGTCCTTTCTTTTAGCAGATCAGGTGTTTAGCGGGGGCAATTAGAAAAGATCTATTATTTGATTATTGATGTAAACCTCCAAAATGTATTTTGTAGTTTTTACCTCTACCTTCAGTACATTTTATTTTATTTTATTGTTATTGATAGGGGCTGATTCAAATAAGATTCTTCTTCTATCCAAGTCCATCCTCAAAACATACAGGCCCCCCAAAAGCCCCACAGAACTCTGAAGAACCATAATGTAAAAGTTCTGTAAAAGTTGAGTTGAGCTATATTTTTTCACTCTATCTAAAGCTTGCTGGTTACAACTAGGATCTGATCACACATCTGAACTAGGGCAAGTTAGTCCACTTTGAATCCAGACATTCAGAGAATTATTAAAAGTGTGCCGCAATCTCCAGATTTAAGCAAGGAATTCCAAATAATTTATCAATACTCGCTTTCATAAAGATTATCTATCTGTGTTACTTTTTTGTGCTGAATATGAGTCCTGAGCCACTTTATCTCATTTTCCAAGATAATATTTTCCTTGTACTTTGAGCTTCCTAAGGGTTGTCTAAATCTCCTCCGAAACTAAGATCTTTTGCATGCTCAAGATCGCACTGGTATTATAAAACCAAGACTTTAATCTAACAGTTAATTACCTTTACTGTATGGAATGCCTTCTAATTTTTCTCAGTGAATCTTCAAAGCACTGCATGTGAGAATGAATAGCCGTACAAGAATCATCACTATGCCATAATAAGCTGCGCTGTATTCTTGTCACTTGTTTAGCAGTAGGATAGAGGAGGCCATGTGGATGTTTTTAGCTTCAAAATAAGTAGGAAGTAAGCAAGAGAAGCACATTGCTCCAGAGAGATGTGAAGACTGCATGCCATATCACACCTCAAATGCATTAGCTGGCACAGCTGATTGGAACAAGAATGTATCTCTGGGGCATTAGGGTACGGTTGTTTGTGTGCTTTGTCTATTTGTGTGTTTTCTCTGAGTTGTTTCAAATTGTTGTACTGTCAATGGTGATTTCTTGCTTAAAAACCAATTCATGTTGTTTGTCCCCTATAGTGAGATCCTCTACTGCACTTGTACATGCTTCTGGTGAAACATATGCATGGAATATGCAGAGCATTTTTTTAGGAACATAGGACCCTTCATGTGTCCCTTTTTACAGAATCTATCCCGGTTTCTGATTTGATCCCAGAATGTCCTGCTTTTCCTTAGGACATCCCTATTTTCATTGGAGAAATGTTGGCGGGTGTAGAGTTATGGGACCTCCGAGCCAAGAAAATAAGCAATTATTCAACCGTAAGAAATCATCTAAAGGAAGCCCTGTATTGGGAAGTTTTTTTTAATGTTTAATGTTTTATTGTGTTTTTATACGGTTGCCATATTTCAAACAGCCAAACGGTTGAGCTTTTCTGGGGGTGGAATGGGGACTTTTGAGCTTTTTAAAAAAGGGAAATAGCCCAAAATGACACTGTTGAAATGGGTTGCCATACATCCAGATTTTCCCAGACATTTTCACGATTTCTGCCTGGACACTGCTTTCGAATGCAGTATTCCGGATATGTCCAGGAAATTCTGGACGTATGGCAACCCTAGTTTTTATATATGTGGCTGTGTGATTCCACTACACATCCGCTGTCAACTAGTATGGAGATGAATTCACCAGAATTCGTGATGCCAACTTCAATCTTAGTTAATGGCACTGTGTGATTCTCCACCATCCTGTTTTCATAACTACAGAAAAACAACCAGTATCAGGTGGTGCACCAATGTAATAATCAACACCCGAACATTTTCTGCAGTGCTTCCCAACAATAAGCTTCCCAAATGATCAGACTTCTTCTAGGTACAGCTGCACAAATGTGCACACATACAGATCCATGCACATACAATCCCCATGAGTATCTTTTGTTTCTCTATCATTTCTATTTCATTTAAGGAGTCGGCATCTGTTTTCCTACACGTGGAGGGCAGCAAGGTCATGCCCGAGGAGACTTGCCATTCTGAGAAGCTGTTAGGAACTCAGCTACATTACTGTTTTTTAAAAAAGTGTTTTAAATGTGTTATGAAGGGAAGGGTGGCGCTGTGGGTTAAACCACAGAGCCTAGGGCTTGCCAATTAGAAGGTCAGCGGTTCGAATCCCTGCGACGGGGTGAGCTCTCGTTGCTTGGTCCCAGCTCCTGCCCACCTAGCAGTTTGAAAGCACGTCAAAGTGCAAGTAGATAAATAGGTACCACTCCGGTGGGAAGGTAAACGGTGTTTCCGTGCACTGCTCTGGTTCACCAGAAGTGGCTTTGTAATGCTGGCCACATGACCCAGAAGCTGTACGATGGCTCCCTCAGCCATTAACGCGAGATGAGCACTGCAACCCCAGAGTCGGACACAACTGGACCTAATGGTCAGGGGTCCCTTTACCATTAGGTCCAGTTGTGTCCGACTCTGGGGTTGCGGCGCTCATCTCGCTCTATAGGCCAAGGGAGCCGGCGTTTGTCCGCAGACAGCTTCCGGGTCATGTGGCCAGCATGACAAAGCCGCTTTCTGGCGAACCAGAGCAGCGCACGGAAACACCATTTACCTTCCTGCCGGAGCGGTCCCTATTTATCTACTTGCACTTTGGCGTGCTTTCGAACTGCTAGGTGGGCAGGAGCTGGGACCGAACAACAGGAGCTCCCCCCCGTCGCAGGGATTTGAACCGCCGACCTTCTGATCGGCAAGCCCTAGACTCTGTGGCTTAACCCACAGCGCCACCTGGGTCCCTTCCAGGGGTCCCTTTACCTTTAACTAAATATGTTATAACACTGTGACACCAGATGGCGCTGTAGAGTTCCATCTTTCGGCAATGTGATTCCCCATTATGAGGTTTACAACGTGTTTTCCTGAAGCTTTTTTTGATGCGTCTAGATCCAGCCTTAGTTACTAAGCCCGACTCTGCAAAGCTACAAGCCTTTCAATTCTGGGATGCTGTATAATGTTCAGAAGTGCTAAATGCTTTCTCTTCCATTTTCGCCCCCTATACAAATCCATTCATTTCCCTCCAGTAGAGTCTCCTGCTTCAGTGATCTAAGCACTTGTCACCTTTCAATTGGATTTCAGTATTTCACTACATCTGGGAGTAGAATATAGGAATTATATTGACGATGCTCACAGTAAGTTAAATAGCTTCCACTATATCCACTGCATGTATCAAAAATGTGCGGCTTTGCTTTGTTCAATGCTTTCAGGGATGCCTAAAATATGTAAGCTACTTCAGAGTATGGATGGTATAGCATTTACCCTTCCTTTCTCTTGGGTATATATATGACCTGGAGCTTTGTGGGAGCTTTGCTACAGCACTGAGTCACAGAAACCAGGGGTTGCAGCCAATGTAGTGCTAAGTAACTTGTTCTGTTAGTGCAAAGCTTGGCATAATAGAACTTCCTTCAATCAGTTCTAGGTCTTCCCTCTGTTCTCTGGAACAGCTTCCTCGAGGCTTTCACTCTCAGTGCCCACTTGAGATGGCTGAAAATGACCGAGGCCCCCCAGTCACAAAATGTGGGTTCAAATCTCGGTTAGAAAATGGTGGCAGATGGAGGCAGTTTGGCTCAATCAGTGGGCCTTTTCTCCTGCTAGCTACTCCATCTTTGGGACTGGCTAAATTCTTTGCCACAATATTTCTCCATGTAGAGGTATGATAACAGTCAGTTTGGGGGAAATTGCTGGTCCAAAAGATCTTGGAAGAGAAGGCTTTTTCTTTCGGTGTTTCCTACCAGCACATGGTTCTCAAAAGGATTTCTATCTATCTCCTCTAATGTCTTCTCCTTTCATACTCCCCACCCCAGTGAGTAGCTCAGTTGGGTAGAGCATGAGACTCTTAATCTCAGGACCATGGGTTCAAGTCCCACATTGTACAAAAAAATTCCTGCATTGCAGGTGGTTGGACTAGATGACCCTCGTGGTCCCTTCCAATGCTATGATTCCTTGTAGCTTATTTCTCCTTGATGCTCCATTTTCTTTATTCCCCCCTCCCTGGTGCTTTTACATCCAATGTTTTCTCTATAACAGCTTTTGGGCTACTGCAATGTGCCCTACATGGGGCTACCTTTGAAGATGACTCAGAAACTACAACTAATCCAGAATGCAGCAGCTAGACTGGTGACTGGGAGTGGCCACCAAGACCACTTAACACTGGTCTTGGAAGACCTACATTGGCTTCCAGTACGTTTCCAAGCACAATTCAAAGTGTTGGTGCTGACATTTAAAGCCCTAAACTATCTTGGCCCTGTATATCTGAAGGATTGTCTCCATCCCCATCGTTCAGCCCAGACACTGAGGTCCAGCGCCGAGGGCCTTCTGGCGGTTCCCTCACTGCGAGAAGTGAAGTTACAGAGAACCAGGCAAAGGGTCTTCTCAGTAGTGGTGCCCGCCTTGTGGAACACCCTCCCATCAGATCTCAAAGAAATAAACAACACCTTCACCTGTTTATTTATTTATTTTTATCACCATCATCAACAGCATTTCACCTCACTTTGCAATTTCCTTCATGACTGCCTTTGGCTTCTTCCCTTCAGAAGGCGAAGACTTTTATTCCATCCCCCTGGCCCTAAACCTCTCTGTCTTCTGGCCAGCTCTACTCAGCAGACAAGGAGTTGCTTATGCTGGCACTGGTCTAACCAAAAGTCTGTGGCATGCCTAGGTGGTGGAATGAGCAAATGAGGAGACCCGATGAGACCATCTAAAAGGGGCCCAGTTCCCACTGGTAGATCTCAGCCCACTGTTTGAGATGCACTATTTTACAGGGAACAGTGTGAAATTCGGATAGTGCTAGTGCTTTGGTGCATGGCATACTTTTTCAATCTCTTTTAAAATTCCTATTGAATTTGCTCAGTTCACAGTATTCATCAGGTTGCACTAGAAAGTATCAATCAAGAGAGACTAATCATTTAGTATATGCAGTTTGTGTTTGAATATTCACTATACTTGAACATCTAAAGCCCGACAAAACCATCAAAGAAATCTGGCACATTAGCAAAATAAAAATTGTGCTAGTAACAAAGTGAAAATTACTTTTTTAATGAAAGGAATTCAATTTACGATCCAACACAAAAATCTGTGTTCCTGTGTCATCTGCAAATCCTCCTTAGAAATGGAAACCAATCTAAGGCAGGGTAAATACTATGCAAACCAAAAATGAATAACAAAGTAGGCAATTTTCTAAAGCAAATTAAAATGCAATAGCAAGAATTTCATGAATATTTGAAGGGATGCTCGCCTTTCAGAGACAAACATCTGCATGTCTTTCACCAAGCATATTTTTCAGAAACATACTGTGAAAAGGCGTGACTCAGAAGCACCTAGAAACAATTACATTTTAAAGCAGCTAATTTGCTTTGGAAAAACCACTTTTTTGCAGTTTAAAGAGTGCCCTTGGTACTGAGCTGATTTCAAAGAGCAATAAAAATATTCCTGATATACACTGAAAGACAATGGCATTTCAAATGAATGGTGCCAAGAATGTGGGCAGAACTTATTAAGAGGAACTTGTTCAAACCGGTTACATGCGTTTGTAATGGTGCTTCAGAGGCAAATATTGGTTGATAGAGAATATGAATAATCCAGTCTGAAAGTTCAGTTCTGTTCCTCGCACTACCCTCTGAAAAGCACATTTTAATAAGCACAGGTGGATTTTAATAACCAGATGGATGCCCTTGCCAACACTCTTATATTTTGGTTGTTTGCATAAAAGTGGTGAGATGTTGGATAGATAAATCAAGGGAAGTTATCAAGAATTCAGCTTTCACCTGACAAACCAGAACAAGCAAAAAAAGAATCTGCTTAAGAGCTCTTTGAAGGAAGAGTAGGATAAATTAATAATAATAATAATAATAATAATAATAATAATAATAATAATAATAATATTTTATTTCTACCCCGCCCTTCCCGATCCAAAAACCGGGCTCAGGGCAGCTAACAACAAATGTAAGACAATGAGTAAAACAACTTAAAAAACAGTTAAAAAACAGCATAAAAAACAAACATCAATGGGATCACCAGGGCTAACTGGCCAGGTTAGTCATGCTAGGCCAGTAGGGAGACCAGGGAGGAATTTTAATGTAGGGACCCAGAAGGGTTTCTTCAGAAAAAAGGGAAGGGGAAAAGGAATAGGGGATCAGGCTAGATTAAAGGCCAGGCGGAATAACTCTGTCTTACAGGCCCTGCAGAAGGAGGTCAGGTCCCGCAGGGCCCTAGTCTCGTTGGACAGAGTATTCCACCAGGTCAGAGCCAACACTGAAAAAGCCCTGGCCCTTGTGGAGGAAAATCTGGCTTCTTTTGGGCCCAGGACCCTTAGGCTATTGTTATTTGTGGACCTTAAGGTCCTCTGTCGGGCATAACAGGAGAGGCGGTCCCGTAAGTACAAGGGTCCTAACAGGGGAGAATTTTTGTGAGAGGGGCAGCTCTGACCTCTGGACCTGGATATTGTTATCTGCTCCACTGAGATTTGATATCTGGACAGGAGCAGATGTTTCAGGGGAGGGCTTTCATTTTACCCCATCACTAAGGACAGTCAGTGACTGAGTAGATACCAGGTTCAAGCTGGGCCACCCAGACATGAATAGAAATATTATTGCTGCAGTGGGAACAGAGTAAGCAGGGAACCCAGACTCTGAGCTTTAGGCAGGACCTCAAACCAGAACTTTATTCTGAACCTTGTGTCCCTCTTGTTTTCACCTCATTCTGAGAAGGGAACATCTGGTTTTATGTGGTTTGTTTTGAAGGTACTTCTGGGGTCCTTTCGAAACATTTTTTTTTAAGTCTTCCCTGGTAGAGAACCCATTGTTACCCAGAAAAAATAACTGAGAAATTGAGGAATGAATGGATGGTGTGTAAGTGCTTCTGAGTATTTATGTCAGCATTTTAAAACATGCAAATAAATGCAAATGAAAATAAAACCCATAATTAGTATATCCATACTACAAGGTGGAATATTATGGTTGAGAAAATGTAGGCTGTGTCAGCCTTTGATAGGCTGCATAGTCTAGTTTTGGTATACAAATATTTTGGGTTGGAGGTTGAGAGAAAGCATTTGATAACTCTGCAGGGTAGTCCAGAGTTGGTGTGCAGTGTCTTGGTGTGCTGGTTTTGTATATGCTTTTGGAGAAATACAGGGAGCACTAATGTTGGGTTGTAACAGCAGCAACACTGTGTGTGTGTGTGTGTGTGTGTGTGTGTGTGTGTGTGTGTGAGAGAGAGAGAGAGAGAGAGAGAGAGAGAGAGAGAGAGAGAGAGAGAGAGAGAGATTTTTGCTACTGGTACAAACATATGAATTAGTATACTCCTGTCAACAGCTTCAATGTTTCTTCTCAAAGACAGAGCGAGAGAAGGGTGGATATTTTGACTTGTGCTGATAACAGTGCCGTAGTTATTGTGGGGGATGAATAAATAACCACAACAAATACCCTTAGAATATACTACTTGCTTTTTAATCTTGAATTCATCCATGTATGGGTAGCTGAACCTTAGCTTCTATAATCTTAAATCTATTTTGTCTCGCCGCCCCGTCTCAGCCATCTGAAACTCCGCACCTGATCTTGCATTGAATAGTATTTCCAGCCTAAAATAAATTGATGACAGGCCTACAGTAATATAAATGATTTGCAGCTTATGAAACCCAAGAGCTTTGCATGGTTTAGGGTTGGCATTGGGGAAGACAGCAAGGTTCCTGTACTTTTAACAACTGAAGACCTGCCTTTGGTGAAGTAAGGTTGCCATACGTATGTCCTCTTTTTCCAGGACACATCCTTTTTTTTCATGAGAGTTGTCATAGAGATCCATAGTTAAAAGAAGAAGTCGGCAAATGTGTCCTCTTTTTTGCTCTTCAAAATATGGCAACCCTAACTGAAGGCCATAAACAACCTGGTTGAGCCAAGTCTGAAAGTTATTTTGAAGGCTTATATGGTGGGACTGTGAAATCAATATATACCAGTAAAAAATAAAATACGAAACATGGATATATACATTATAAAATATATTGCCTTTCTACCTAATGGGGTGGCTAACAACCAAGGAAAATTAATACCAAAAGAAACATAAGATTAAAAGGAGGCAGGAGGGAGGACTGAACGAGACACTGTGCTTCAGTTGCTGCTATTTAAAGTTTCTGCATTAAGTCCCCAGTTAATGGGGGTAGGACACTTCTGCTTGGGTAACAGGATACCAGACCTTCCAAGTGTCCCTATTTTCCAGGGACAGTCCAAGATTTACAGAAGCCTTCCTGATCCCGGAATGTCCCACTTTTCCTTAGGACGTCCCTATATTCATTGGAGAAATGTTGGACGGTATGGAGTTATCCAACCCTCAAGCCATCTGAAGGCAGCCCTGTATAGGAAAGTGTTTTTTTTTTTAATGTTTGATGTTTCATTATGTTTTTATGTATATTGGAAGCTGGCAAGAGTGGCTGGGGCAACCCAGTCAGACAGGTGGGGTAAATATAGCAAAATTATTGTTATTTTAATTGAGACAACTGTTCCATTGTCTGGAGAGGTCACTTCCTGTCTTACATTGACATACCAACATTTCTCCAATGAATATAGTGACGTCCCATTCCATAATGATAATTTTACTCTTTATACCTTTTTATACTCTTACTGGGTTGCGCCAGCCACTCTGAGCAGCTTCCAACATATTTAAAAACATAATAAAGCATTAAACTTTTTTTTTTTTTAAAAAAACTTCCTATACAAGATTCCCTTCAGACGGCTTAGGAGTCGGATAACTCCATACCATCCAACATTTCTCCAATGAAAATAGGGACATCCTAAGGAAAAGTGAGATATTCCAGGATCAAATCAGAATCTGGGACAGATGATAAGATAAGATGATAAGATAAGATAAGATAAGATAAGATAAGATAAGATAAGATAAGATAAGATTTCTTTATTGTCATTGTACAAGTACAGCGTTGTACAAGTGCAACGAAATTGGATGCCATCTCATAAAAACAAAACAAAACAAGCACAAAAAACAAAAAAGGACACATTTGCCAACTTCTACTTTTAACTATGGATCACTATGACTGCTCTACTCATGAAAAAGAGGATGTGTCCTGGAAAAAAAGAGGATATCTGGCAATGCTGTGAAGATGCACTGCCAAGGCTGGCCACAGCTTGCACATCTCCCTTGAAAGAATATGTGGAGCCATCTTTCGAACATTAACTGTAAACGTGAACACAGGAGGAGCAACTGCTCTATGCCTTACAAGCCTTTACACAAAAGCTTAACAGGTGAAGTCACTTTTACGTTGCCTTCTCAAGTGCATATGTTGAAAACAACAGGGACGTTCTATGCTATGCAACAAGGTGTTCTTTTATGTATATATAGAGAGAGATGTGTTGGCTTTTCGGGGCTCTTACTATAAAATAATACTTCAGTGCATAGATTTCTATTCAGATTTTGTATGTGGAGGAGCAACACTCTTCTTTATCCGACCTAATGCTAAGACGACTGTCAGACGACAGATAATATATTGGAATTCAAGGTACTGCTTGGGTTTTCTATCCGCTGCATGTTTCATTGCAAAACACTCACAGTCCAGCAATAAGAACTGAAGATGATCTCCTTTTTAAATAAATAACAAGGAATTGAGCAGGCAGATCTTCTGCCGTTTGACGTGCTAAGCACATCGTAACAAAACAGAGACATAAGCCTTAGTTCCTCCCAATTTATCCATTTAGTGCAAATAACTTTCAGAGAGTAACACTGACGTAAATCACCTTCAAATCCCACCAAAACCACAGACATGGATTGCCAGCCGCTTAAGCCGCCTAATTAATGTGTACCTGCAGCACACAGGAAGTCAGTAATGCTCTGAAGAGCTGGAGCAATGCAATTAATTTCAGGCCTTGGTCTGCGCTCCTCTCTCCTTTCCTTTCCCTGTCATCTCAGTCACTGTTTCCCAAAACAATCAGGAACAGTTAATGGCTGCACACACAAAATATTCAGCCTTGGGTTAATATGATCCTGCACACTGTCAAAACATTTTAGCGTGAGCCCCTGTAGCTGAATGCTTAGTGGTTTTCCCAGCACTCAGAAGCTAATCTTGTCAGTCCTATTCATGCATCATGCTTAAAGGGTCAGTGCCGGATTAAAATAATGTGGATGCTCTACCCAAGGCCTACCCAGAGAGCGACACACCACCTGTTGTGTACTCTGCCACGATGGTTGTCAAAACCCTTTTAAACAGGGCAATCCAAAATAGGCCTGTGAAATCCTTGGGGAGCCCACGTAGGTGGCAGGTTGGCTGAATTTATTTTGGTGGGGCTCATTTTATGCAGGCTTGTACTGCATTCTAGGAACGCACACCTTCAGAGAAGCACCTGCCTGCTCAGCTGCAAACAGGATACAAATCAATGGGTGGAGGGGGAGCTGGATTGTGGCAATAAACTCTCTTTTCTTCTACCTTGGATAGCTCCTGTGTTGCACAGAGCCTATACTTTTAGATCTTAACCTCAGGTTAAGAACTTAATTCATTCTGGAGGTCCATTCTTAACCTGAGGTACCACTTTAGCTAATGGGACCTCCCGCTGCCGCTGCGTTCTTCCTAGGCTGGAAAAATGGCGAACTCAACATATTTACTGGAAGTGATGCAGTGACTTTTGGAAACTGTGAGACTCTTTCCTTGCCTGTAAAATGCAAGGTACATTTCATGCAGAGAAAATCTATGGAAGATATGGAAGACACGAGTCTTCCTAAAAAACAAAACAAAACAAAAATCCTCTAGAATTACAAAAAGGACTTATGTATGCAGCAGTAGAATGCTTGCAGAATCTTTTAATATGCCGCAGGAATACACAGTGTTCCATCCAGGATACAGAGAGCAAAATATCAACAGAGTGCTAAACTGTCCTTCCCTGAATACTGGGTGAGGGAAATGAGGCAGGATTAAGTTTATGATGATCTGTAAAATCAAGATGGCAAAGCTACAATCCTAACCCCATTTACCTGGAAGTCAACTCAGTTGAATTCACTGGGACTGCTGAGTAGAGATTATTAGGATTGCAGCCATGGGTGGGCTTTGTGATGGGCCATTAGCCACTTCATTAGCTTTGCCTTTAAGGTGTCACAAGACTTGCTATTGGTTTGGCTGCAAAAGACTAACAGGCTCACCCTTCTGGAAATTCATTACTTGGAAAGGGAACACATGGGGGAAGGTAATTGTTTTGTAAGTATCTGTTGATGGCTGAGTTATGCATGTCTATGATGGGCTGCAGAGGCAGAACATATATCTGCATCAACAGATGATGAAAAGGAAGGCTTGTGCAAAATAAACCAGTTGCAGAGAAATGGGAAATATCTGATGAAAGTACAAATGTACAGTGGTACCTCAGCTTAAGAACTTAATTCATTCTGGAAGTCCATTCTTAACCTGAAACTGTTCTTAACCTGAGGTACCACTTTAGCTAATGGGGCCTCCCACTGCCGCTGCGTTCTTCCTAGGCTGGAAAAATGGCGAACTCAACTTATTTACTGGAAGTGATGCAGTGACTTTTGGAAACTGTGAGATAACCGCTTCTCCCAAGGCATGACTGGAACTATCAACAGTTGTAGGAAGGAAGGATATAACACCATATATGGATGGGAAAACATCATGGGGGGAGGGGTTGAACTGTCACACGCAGGAAGCAAGTTCTTCACTTGAAACTTTATAAATGACCTAATATATCAACATGAATGAAATCACAATATTGTAGCTGTTATATAAGGGATTATTATATCTGAATGGAATGGAAATTATAAAGATTTGGGGATGCAGAAAAAATGTAGAAGAACGAAGGAAGCAAATCTAGCATGCGGGGAGGCCAGTTTGATTAAATTGTATCATTTGAAATTTGAATAATTGGTATTAATAGTTGTATTAATTGGATAAAATTGGTATTGTTATAATGAGGCTGCTATTGAAATGATATTGGAACACAGACACAAACACACACAAAGTATAAAGTACATAAAATAATAATAATATGAATTACTAATGAAAAACTAAAATATGTCATGTTCTCTGGTATAAATCTGAACACAAGAACAAATCTAAATAATAAATAAAGCCCTGTAATTTCTTTTTTTTTAAAAAAAAAAAAATCCCATTGCTTACTGATTGTACCTACATTTATTAAAGCCTCTCTTTCGTTATGGTCGCAATTTACATAAAACGTACAGAGGGAAAGATGGATAATATGAGTAAAATGAACAGTTTTGAAAATCATTACATTTGGTTGTAATGCTATGCTATACTAAGGCAACCATCTAAAAAGCTTTCTTTTGTTTTTGTTTCTAAGAAATGAACTCTTTAATTAAGGCCTGGAAACATCAGATGCAGATAAAACAATTATCATAAACAGCAGATTTTGATTACAGGTAGGTAGCCGTGTAGGTAGTTACCAGGTAGGTAGGTTATGCTTAAAATTGTACAAGGCAGGCTTAAGCAGTACGTGGACCGAGAACTCCCAGAAGTGCAAGCTGGATTTCGAAGGGGCAGAGGAACCAGAGACCAAATTGCAAACATGCGCTGGATTATGGAGAAAGCTAGAGAGTTCCAGAAAAACATCTACTTCTGCTTCATTGACTACGCAAAAGCATTTGACTGTGTCGACCACAGCAAACTATGGAAAGTTCTTAAAGAAATGGGAGTGCCGGATCACCTCATCTGTCTCCTGAGAAATCTGTATGTGGGACAAGAAGCTACAGTTAGAACTGGATATGGAATAACTGATTGGTTCAAAGTTGGGAAAGGAGTACGACAAGGCTGTATATTGTCTCCCTGCTTATTTAACTTATATGCAGAATTCATCATGCGAAAGGCTGGGCTGGATGAATCCCAAACCGGAATTAAGATTGCCGGAAAAATATCAACAACCTCAGATATGCTGATGATACAACCTTGATGGCAGAAAGTGAGGAGGAATTGAAGAACCTTTTAATGAGGGTGAAAGAGGAAAGCGCAAAATATGGTCTGCAGCTCAACATCAAAAAAACTAAGATCATGGCCACTGGTCCCATCACCTCCTGGCAAATAGAAGGGGAAGAAATGGAGGCAGTGAGAGATTTCACTTTCTTGGGTTCCATGATCACTGCAGATGGTGACAGCAGTCACGAAATTAGAAGACGCCTGCTTCTTGGGAGAAAAGCAATGACAAACCTAGACAGCATCTTAAAAAGCAAACACATCACCTTGCCGACAAAGGTCCGTATAGTTAAAGCTATGGTTTTCCCAGTAGTAATGTATGGAAGTGAGAGCTGGACAATAAAGAAGATTGATCGCCGAAGAATTGATGCTTTTGAATTATGGTGCTGGAGGAGACTCTTGAGAGTCCCATGGACTGCAAGAAGATCAAACCTATCCATTCTCAAGGAAATCGGCCCTGAGTGCTCACTGGAAGGACAGATCCTGAAGTTGAGGCTCCAGTACTTTGGCCACCTCATGAGAAGAGAAGACTCCCTGGAAAAGACCCTGATGTTGGGAAAGATGGAGGGCACAAGGAGAAGGGGACGACAAAGGATGAGATGGTTGGACAGTATTCTCGAAGCTACTAACATGAGTTTGGCCAAACTGCGAGAGGCAGTGGAGGATAGGGGTGCCTGGCGTGCTCTGGTCCATGGGGTCACGAAGAGTCGGACACGACTGAACGACTGAACAACACAGGTAGCCGTGTTGGTCTGCCGTAGTTGAAACAAAACAAAATAAAAAATCCTTCCAGTAGCACCTTAGAGACCAACTAAGTTTGTTACCGGTAAGTTTGAGGTAGAAGCAAGAGGGAATTTAAATCTTCAAAATACAGATATTGCCCCTTGGTAGGAAAGAAATGGAAAGAGGTTGTATAAAGCACTAGGACACCACTTTACACCACTTTCTCCAAATAATCATGGGAAGTGTGGTTCGTTAATGGTGCTGGGAGTTGTTCGGAGAACCCTGTTTTCCTCCCAGAGTGACATACGATTCCCAGTGTGGTTTAACAACTAATCCATCTTCACTGGAACATCTGGGAATTATAGCTCTGGCAGGGGAATAGAGGTCTCCTAACGACTATTGGTGCCCTTAACAAACTACAGCTCCCATAATTCTTTGGGGAAGCTGTGGCTGTATAAAGTAACACCAAGAAAAAAAATTACCTAACCACTTTCAGGTTTTCCTTAAAAAAAAAAAATTCAGACAACAAGGGTACCTACTGTATGTTGTTAATTTTATTCAGTACAGTTTAGTAACTCTTTATTGTAACTGATAAGTGCAAACTGTTTAATTATTATTTACTGTTTAACATTATATTTCAATGGATTATCGAAAAATGTTTTATTTTATATAAGACGTTTATTTTAAAGTTACCATGATTTTCGTTGCTGTTGTATTGGATCAGTTTGTTATTACATGTGTGACCTTTGCTACTTATTTTGTTGTTTCTTCAGCTTGCTAAACGGCCTTGTGTGTAGTGACACAGAAAGCCAGTACATAAATTAAAAGTGAAATTAAATTAAATGTTCCATCGCCAAAGGGACTTCAGGGAAGTTCCTTACATATGCAATGAAATGGCACAGTCCAACTCAGATATAAAAATTACCCTGACATCAATAAAAAAACCTTCCCTGCTGTATAGCCACAAAGCTGATGTTAAAAGGGCGGTGTTCATTATTCCAATCCCTAGCAGTTTGTGCTGAATGCTTTTCAATGACCCTAAAGACACACCAGAATTTGGAGCTATTCTCCAATGTATTTATGTCTCTGTTGTTCAATGTCAGTGTTTCTTTCTTTAATTTCATTCCACTGATCTCAATTACACCACTTGTATGTTTAAATTATTCTTTCCCCCTCTTTGGCATTTATACCCTTCAACAACCTTAGATTTATGTTCCCATTAGTTATTGCTTAGCAGCATGATAAATATTTAGCTCTTTTAATCTGCTCTCATAAGTCAGTTTTCTCAAGCTCCACGAGTGCTCCTATTGTATGACTTCTCTGCAATTTGTCAATATTTGTCAAGCAACGAGAAGCCCTAAAATGTATGGAATATTCTAATTACACACACCATATTTTTTGGGGGGGGGAAGTGTGGTGGAATTTCAGAATCCTCTCTTCCCTGATGAGAAGTCTTCCAATATAAAATGTCAAATAATTTGGTGGTTTTTATATATTTGAAAAGGGGCACAAGTCCTTATAATGATAATGTAGCTTCTTTATTTATTTCATTTATATCCCACCTTTCAAGGCAGTGTACACAGTTCACTGCCCCTGCCTCCATTTATTCCTCGCAACAACCCTGTGGTGTAGGTTATTCTACTCCTTATGCTACCTTATGCTCATGGCCACTGGTCCCATCACCTCCTGGCAAATAGAAGGGGAAGAAATGGAGGCAGTGAGAGATTTTACTTTCTTGGGCTCCATGATCACTGCAGATGGTGACAGCAGTCACGAAATTAAAAGATGCCTGCTTCTTGGGAGGAAAGCAATGACAAACCTAGACAGCATCTTAAAAAGCAGAGACATCACCTTGCTGACAAAGGTCCGTATAGTTAAAGCTATGGTATTCCCAGTAGTGATGTATGAAAGTCAGAGCTGGGCCATAAAGAAGGCTGATTGCCAAAGAATTGGTGCTTTTGAATTATGGTGCTGGAGGAGACTCTTGAGAGTCCCATGGACTGAAAGAAGATCAAACTTATCCATCCTCAAAGAAATCAGCCCTGAGTGCTCTCTGGAAGGACAGGTCCTGAAGTTGAGGTTCCAGTACTTTGGCCAGCTCATGAGAAGAAAAGACCTTGATGTTGGGAAAGATGGAGGGCACAAGGAGAAGGGGACGACAGAGGATGAGATGGTTGGACAATGTTCTCGATGCAACTGGCATGAGTTTGGCCAAACTGTGGGAGGCAGTGGAGGATAGGGGTGCCTGGCGTGCTCTGGTCTATGGGGTCACGAAGAGTCGGACATGACTGAACAACTGAACAACAACAACATGCCAGATGGGCGGGGTACAAATAATAAATATTATTATTATTATTATTATTATTATTATTATTATTATTATTATTATTATTATTATTTATCCCTGAAAGGTTTTAAAATACATGTACAAGGATAGGAAATAACATAATAAGTTGTCTTATACCATGTGAAACCATTCATTCATCTAGCTCAGTATGATAAACAATACAATGACCGGATCATCTTTCTAGCCCTACGAGAAAATGTCAGGATTGAATGGGAGACCGTCTGTTTTCAAAACATGTGCTATGCTGCTAAACAGCAGTCCTCCTTCAAGTCTGAAAGCAACACAAGCCATTCAACTACCACAACATCTACACTTTCATCTCACTGCCTGTGTAAGCCTGAAATATGAACAAGAGATGTGAGGAATCACCTCAGAAATTTCACTCGCCTTACCTAAGCCCTCTTGCTTCTCTTAAAATTCCTTGGGAGCAGCAGAAATCTGCAAATCTGCCCCCAAAATAATTTTGCCTTTTAATAAATGTTTCAAGTCTAGAAAGGTATGGTAAAGGGGCAGGGGTGGCGCTGCGGTCTCAACCACTGAGCCTCTTGGGCTTGCTGATCGGAAGGTTGGCATTTTGAATCCCTGCGACGGAGTGAGCTCCCGTTGCTCTGTCCCAGCTCCTGGCAACCTAGCAGTTTGAAAGCACACCAGTGCAAGTGGATAAATACTGAATACTCGGCCTGAAAGTGAGATGAGCGCCGCAACCCCATAGTTGCCTTTGACTGGACTTAACCGTCCAGGGGTCCTTTACCTTTACAAGTCTAGAACACGGATGATCCCTAACTTGCAAACCTTACCTCTTACTTTAAATTCTCTGGTATGTTACAGTAAAGAAGCATTCGTTCCAAACATTCATTCCAAACGTTCAGCTTTAGTAGAACTCTGATTCCACAACTCTGATTTTCTTGCTAACCAACAGGAATTTGAAGTCTTGTTCATGCTGAATTTGGGGGGCGGAGGGGAGCCTGATGTTAGCTGTTTTATATTGGCCACACATTCCATGTTAGCTCTCCGGGATTATCCAGTCAGTCCTATACTAGGTCCTCCTTTCTCCTCTGAAATACAATTTGCTTTTGGCTCCTTGCCCAAGGGCTGTGACGAAGCATTAGCTCCCAAGACAGGTCTCATTCTCTTGGAGTTAAATAAGAAGTGCTGAGCCTACTAGTTCACTAATACCTCTACTACATAATCCCTTATTTCGAGACCTGACCTGGCTGATCCCCGAGTTAAGAACTGCTCATAAAGAGGGGGAAGGCAGGAGTCTTGCTAACAAAGATAAGCAAAATGGGGTTACAGTTGTATTCTGGTCAGTGAAGTGGGAAGCAATGCTAACATAACTCCATTGGGTTAATACATCTGACTCACGAGAAAAAGTTATATACTAATGGTTTTTAACAAGCATTGAGGTGCAATACACTATTTCATGGTTTATAATAAAGTAAGAGGGAGAAAATCCCTTTTTAGGTTCTGGTAGTAGTGTCTGATTTCCCCCATAGAATCATAGAACTGTAGAGTTGGAAGGGACCCCAAGGCTCATCTAGTCCAAGCTCCTGCAATGGGCATTGTGGGTTAAACCACAGAGCCTAGGGCTTGTATATCAGAAGGTCGGCGGTTCGAATCCCCGCGATGGGGTGAGCTCCAGTTGCTCGGTCCCAGCTCCTGCCCACCTAGCAGTTCGAAAGCACATCAAAGTGCAAGTAGATAAATAGGTACCGTTCTGGTGGGAAGGTAAATGGCGTTTCTGTGCGCTGCTCTGGTTCGCCAGAAGTGTCTTAGTTATGCTCGGCCAGTAAAGCGAGATGAGCGCCGCAACTCCAGAGTTGTCTGTGACTGGACCTAATGGTCAGAGGTCCCTTTACCTTTTAATGAAGCAATTTCGGCCAAAGAAAACAGGATTAACCAAACAGCACTGGCATCAGAAGACAGCAAAAGACCATCCAAGACTAGAGATCCAGTTTCATGTTTAGTATGTCAAACTCACTGACTGTCCTCATAGTCTTGAACAAGTCCCCTTCCTTCGACTCCACTAAGTAATAAAATAAAATAATAATAATAATAATAATAATAATAATAATAATAATAATAATAATTTATTATTTATACCCCACCCATCTGGCTGGGTTTCCCCAGCCACTCTGGGCAGCTCCCAACAGAATATTAAAAATATGATAAAACATCAAACATTAAAAACTTCCCTAAACAGGGCTGCCTTCAGATGTCTTCTAAAAGTCAGATATTTGTTTATCTCCTTGACATCTGATGAGAGGGAGTTCCACAGGACAGGTGCCACTACCAATAAGGCCCTCTGCCTGGTTCCCTGTAACCTCACTTCTCGCAGTGAGGGAACTGCCAGAAGGCCCTCAGAGCTGGACCTCAGTGTATGGACTGAACAATGGGGGTGGAGATGCTCCTTCAGGTATACTGGGCTGAGGCCATTTAGGGCATGGATAGGCAAACTAAGGCACATGAGCCGGATCTGGCCCAATCACCTTCTAAATCTGGCCTGGGGATGGTCCGAGAATCATTGTGTTTTTACATGAGTAGAATGTGTGCTTTTATTTAAAATGCATCTCTGGGTTATTGGTGGGGCATAGGAATTTGTTCATTCCCCCCCCCAAAAAAATATATATAGTCCGGCCCCCCACAAGGTCTGAGGGACAGTGGACTGGCCCCTTGCTTAAAAAGTTTGCTGACCCCTGATTTAGGGCTTTAAAGGTCAGCACTAACACTTTGAATTGTGCTCAGAAACATACTGGGAGCCAATGTAGGTCTTTCAGGACCGGTGTTATCTGGTCTCAATGACCACTCCCAGTCACCATTCTAGCTGCCGCATTCTGGATTAGTTGTAGATTCCAGGTCACCTTCAAAGGTAGCCCCACATAGAGTACATTGCAGTAGTTGAAGCGGGAGATAACCAGGAAGGTTGGGGAAATTATATATAGTTTTCATATTGCTTTGAGAAGTGAGAATTAGGCAGGTTCACATTTAGAATATGAACTGAACTAATTTCTCCTCCATCCACAGTCAGGACCTTTCTGTCCTCCCAAAAATTCAGATGGAAGGATTAGATCATTTTTTAAAATCATTTTTTAAAATTATCTTAAAACTGTATATTGTGATCCTTGTATGGAACGTATGAACATACACAAATTAATTAGTACAATTAATCGGGGGGGGGGGAGAGATCACTTGTCATGTAGGTTGACTTGTGTATTTTAATAAGAAGAAATTGCATTCCCTGTTGGTTTAAAATAATTCCCTGCTCCTCCAAAAGATACAAGAGAAAAATCCACCTCCTTTTTAAGCATGTTATTACGGAATGAAGAGATCCAATTTTCATTTAAAGTGTGCCCTTTGCCAATTCATAGGACTCCAACCTGTTCTCACCCAGGTTAATGGCACCAACTCCCATTTATTCCAAGGAAACAAGAACAAGTCTGCAGAGTGAAAAGGTCAACAGAATGCAATTACATCTGAGTTTGGAGGAGCAAAATGTAAAACCCCCAATTAAAGTCAAAGACAGTTTGGGTCACAAAAAAACGGAATATCCATTAGTCACCGGAAGAGTGAGCCACAATTACTCTTACTAATGCCAACTCTTCTGAGCTGGGCTAGTTCGTATGAATTGGACTCCCTAGTCTATTCTGAAACATCTAGAGGTTGGCATTTAACAGGTCAAGTATTTCCCCTACATCCAACTCCTGGGATTGTCATTCAACCAATTCTAACAAAGTGTTTTTTATGGCACAGCTTCTGAATAAAACCTGAAAGTGATGGTTGCTATGTTTCTGAGCAAATCTCTTTAAAAAATTTAAAAAAATACAATGAAGTCACGAGAATCTGTGTTGAAATAGTTAAAAGTCCACATGATGCTGATAGTTTAGTAATCAAGAAATCTTCCCCTCATAAAAATATATGTGAAGTTAGATAACCTCAAAGATTTCACAAACTGAATGTAGGATGTAATCTGTAATATAATGTATTGGTTGAATCTAATCTTTAACCAATTTCTATAAATGAATAAACTGCCTGAAAAACAAAAGGAGATTATCTTGCATATATTTTCATGACAGACCTGAACTCTTATCTACATCATTGAATGCGTTTCCTACCTAAAGATTTCTGCTTCAATGTGAACTAAATTAATCAGTGAAATGACATTGTTAAGAACAGCAAACTAATCCCATAGCATTGCTAAGGACAGGGTTAGAGGGGCTGTCTAAGGCACACATGGGTGGGCTATCAATTTTTGCCTCAAAAACCAGAAAGTGGAGCAAGATGACCTTTATTATATTTTGTGCCACAAAAAATATAGGAAACTGTGTGTAGCAGATTAACTAGGAATCTTTAATAAATGACAAAAAGCAAAGCTAGCTGTGTTGTTCCAAGGGGGGCACCATAAAACTCACCATTGTGCAATACTTTTAAGAGAACCTGCAAAAATTTTGCAAGTACGTATGGTATGATACTGTACAATGATGCATGGAATATGAGAGGTGATCCACATTTCAGGTTGATACAGGTAGAAATTGACTCCACCTTCAGCTTCTGGATGAACATATTGAGATAATGATGAGGATGAGGATACATTGGTACAGCCCAAAATCATGCCTCCTGTTCTGTCAAATGGAGTGTTAAGGCTGGTGCATTTGTGCTGCCAAATGCCCCCAGTTCAGTCAGAAATAGGTGCTGGATCTTAGCTCTCAGATGGGAAAACTCAGTCGCCAAATGCAGTCCTCCAGGCCTCTGGGGAATGTCCCGGTCCACACCCTTTCCAACCCAGTTTTTGCTCGTCTTGAATGTTTTCTTGAATTCTGGTACTTCTTGTTTCTCCGGATGGAAGATAGGGGGTTAAATTCAAGGGTTTGTATAAACTAGACTACTGTGCTGTACATTAATTGCCCCTCCTGACCTGCTGAACACTGGTATGTGGCCCCCAGAAGGTTTCATAGAAACGAAGAATTACAGAGTTGGAAGGATGCCAGGGGGTCTTCAGGTCCAACCCCCTGCAATGCAGGAATCTCAGCTAAATCATACGTGACAGATGACTATCCAACCTCTGCTTAAAAAACCTCCAAGGAAAGAGAGTCCACCACCTCTTGTGGGAGTCTGTTCCATTGTCAAACAGCTTTTACTGTTATAAAAATCTTCCTGATCTTTAGTCATAATCTCCTTTCAGATCTCCTGCAGATCTTGCCAACTGAGGCGGTCACCTGACCTTCAGCAGGTAGAATTTGAGCATGGGCAGTAAAAAAAAAGAAGATAAAGGACCCCTGGATGGTTAAGTCCAGTCAAAGGCAACTATGGGGTGCGGAGCTCATCTCACTTTCAGGCCAAGGGAGCCGGCGTTTGTCCACACACAGCTTTCCGGGTCATGGGCCAGCATGACTAAACCGCTTCTGGCTCAACAGGACACTGTGACGTAAGCCAAAGCACACGGAAACGCTGTTTACCTTCCCGCCACAGCGGTACCTATTTATCTACTTGCACTGGCATGCTTTCAAACTGCTAGGTTGCCAGGAGCTGGGACAGAGCCACAGGAGCTCACACCATCGAGGGGATTCGAACTGCCGACCTTCTGATCAGCAAGCCCAAGAGGCTCAGTGGTTTAACCACAGTGCCACCCGAGGCCCTCAACATGGGCAGTAGACCTGGAAGAGGAACAGAAGCTGGGACTGCAGCTGCTGCCCCCATTTGTTTTGTTTTGTTTTTTTTTGCTGTGGCCATGCATAGTGAATAAGAGGCTCCTCCAGTTGGTGACTTGAGGGTCCTGTATTTGCTCCCATAAGCTCTGTTACAAATTCATTCTCGGCAGCTAATTCTCCCTCCTGCCCTTTGTGCACGGAATCAGCAGCTTTCATAAGCCCAACAGGATTTCAGTTACTCTAACACATTTGCAATAAAACACAAGCTGGCCCCGTGCACACTCCATCTCTTCTGGCCTTTTGTGACAGCAGGAGGAAGGTGTTTCACTCTCAGCAGGTGCCCCTTGTATATCAACAATTAATATGGAAATCAGTCTCCACTAATTAATAGCCCACAGGAGATTTGTGTGCTCGTTCTATTTTTCACTCAAACAAAGGGTCATGGAATGTAACATCTCTCCTCACCACCTTCCAAGCACCAGCTTCTTTGCCTTTGGGGAATTTTCAGGCATTTCGCTTTCAACAAAATAACCTTGCCGAAGTAGACTTTATTTTCTAAAATTCATGGGGAGAGATGTGTGAAATAGTGACACCAGGCCTCGCCAAACAAGGTCGGACATTTATGCAAAAGTTTGGGACCAACTTCTAACTTTTCCAACTTTTCTTCCACAGTTCTAGTTACAGGTAGATAGCCGTGTTGGTCTGCCATAGTATAAACAAAATAAAACTGGAATGTGTGCAGAGGAGGGAAAGAAAGATGATAAAGGATATGAAAACCAAGCCTTATGAGGAACAGTTGAAGGAACTTGGGTATGTTTAGTCTGGAAAAGAGGAGTCTGAGAGGAGATATGATAACCATCTTCAAATATCTTTTTTGTCAATTATTTTTATTGATTTTCCAATATAAACCCAATTACACAAATCACTTCCAAATTAATACAATTCTGTTAAGAGGCTTCCCACACAATGTTCTTGATGGATCTTTATGATCTAATATTACTGTGTTTCACATTCTTTTTTATTTCTATTACATTTTATTTTTCAAAATTATCACATAATTAACAGCTCCATTCTTAACAGTTTCTATTCTTGTTATTGTATGATTAAAATTCAAAAAAAAGGCTTCAAGTGAGAAACTATAGCTCTTTTCATCTTGCATGCGCCACATCCAAAAGTCAGTTGTTAGTCTCTTGACCTTATATGTCTCTCTGATGTTTTCCTTTTTCCCGTGGCATTTGGGACCATCTCCTTACTCCCACTGCTGTTGTATCCCAGCCTGGTTGAGGCGGAGCTGCAACTTCAAGGTTAAACCCTCTTCTTTCTCAGGCTCAGCTCCTTCCCATAATACTCAAGCAGTCTGAAATTGACAACAGCAGATCCCTGCCTTCCACTGGCAGCAAGAATCAACAAGTTCCAGAGATCCATTTCTCCCTCTGGCTTGGAATGGAGGGGAAAGGCGGTAACATTATTCTTCCAACATCCAAACATCATGGCACTTTCCTTTCTCGGCTACCATAGCATTTTGCGCGTATATATAATTATATATATATATATATATATATATATATATATATATATATATATATATATAATTATATCTCAACATATAACATATAAATCATTTTAATTAAAGTTTCCAAATTAACAATTAACAATTCAATCAAATCATAGTAAATATATCAAATTATACATATGCAAATCATACAATCCAAATACTCTGCCAAATTATAATTTATTTTTTGGGACTCCCCACGCTTCAAGTTTTGGAAGGCTCCTCATCTTTTCAATTCCACAGCACACCGTATTCTTTCCGATATTCTCCAGTTCTATCTGTTGTTATCCTTCGTTCTTTCACAGCCCCTGAGTTGTTCCCACAAGCGATTTAAAATGAATAACACGTTTCCGTGTGGGTTTTATATCAGTCTGATTCTCTTCCATCTCCTCACAACCGGTATTTCTGTCGAGTCAATCCAAATGTCCTTTCGTTATTTGCAGCCGCCATCTTATCCAGTTCCGATAACATCAAAACTAAACGTCCTGCTCATTATTAAAACAACCAAGATGTACTCCTTTTAAGCTGCACACAGCTTTACATCTTCTTTTAAATCTCCATGTTACATCGTACATCAAACCATCCTCACTTGTATATCTTAAAATTCAATATTAGGCGAGGGCTGCCGAATCATGAATGTAAAAAAATCCATAAAATATAGCAGAGAGCCCCCCTCGCCTCCATCCACCTCCAGCACTAGATGGAGCCTCTCCATTGATGCTGAACTGGGAAAGCATGTTGACAAGGCAGCCATGGCAATGGCTTGTCTCTCCAAAAGGGTATAGGAGAATGTGATGCTAACGTCCAATACCAAGATTGCATGTTGAGCACTCCACTTTATGGAAGAGAGTCGTGGGCGGCTTACAACTGCCAGGAGTGACACCTCAACGTCTTCCACATGTGATATGTCAGAAAGATTTTGGGGTATCACATGGCACAACAGAGTTTCAAACAAAGATGTGTTTTCCCAAGTTCCCATTCCCAGCATGTTCGCACTCCTGTCTCAGCGATGTCATGTGCATAGAACGGAAGATGGCAAGATCCCCAAGGACATGCTCTACAGGGAGCTGTCTTTAGGCACCAGGCCCACTGGCAGACCAACTCTGCATTACCAAGGTGTCTGTAGACTTGACATGAAGGCTGGCAACATCAACCCCACTGTGTGACCATCCCTGGCAGATGACCCCAGTCCCTAGGGACAGTCAGGTTGTGTATCCATAGCAGTGACCAGAGGAGGAATGACCATTGGGATGAGCACAGAGAGGAGAAACACTATGGTACATCTGCAGCAGCACAACCAGGTACCTTCATCTGCCCCAGCTGCAACAAAACATGTCTCTTCCGTATCAGTCTCTACAGCCACAGCAGGCGTTGCAAGTGGGATCATCTCAATAGATGGTCCTGGTTGCGGGCAGGCCCTCAACCCAGTCCCTCCACCCTGGCATGGGTGGAGTCTTTACCCTCATGCCAGGGTGGCACCATGATTACCCAGGGCTAATTGCCCAATCAATTTGAAGGGTTATCATGTGGGGGAGTATAAAAGTGACAGTGCGACACGTGCAACCTTCCAACAGTTTGACTTCACCCCTAAAGTCGCAGTCCTCCCTTGTCTTCTAAGACAGACTGATGTGAACCAAAACAAAATAAAAAATGAATAAATTCCTTCCAGTAGCACCTTAGAGACCAACTAAGTTTGTTCTTATCAGCTCTGGGAGAACCTGGTTCTTTGAATATTGCACAAATTGTCTCAAAAAGTACAGATAGTTAATTCTAACCTTTTCCTTTTTTTATATACTGAATGACTGCCTGCCTTCTTGCAGTACGTGCTGCTTTCCAATGCAAGCACAGTTTGTCAGTCCATGTGGTGCGCATGCCCCAAAGCACAAAGTGGAAGTAAGCCGAATCAATAAACCTGAGGCCCTGTGCACGTAAGCTGCTTTTCTCCTCTCCTGTTCCCTTTTCATCTTGGAGGCCTCCACCTGCGTTTGCTGCTATCCTTCCAAGATAAAGGTAATCCATGACAGGAGATGGAAAAGAGCTTACTGCCTGTCAAACAGTTTGACCATTCCCACAGAGGAGACAAACCTTTGTGTTCACAATGTGCCATGCCGTTAACCAAACCCCATGCTTGCAGTTGCCCGAAGCTCTAATTTATTTTGCAGATGGCTCCTCTTTTTTTAGTCAACAGTGTCTCATCTTACTCCTGATGGCCATGCCGTCTCCTCTAGATCCCAGAAGGGCTTTCAGCTCCACTCCATCAACTTTGATGCATGCAACAAGGGAAAAGCTGAATCACTGTTTCCTAAGCAATGACTGTTGACGGTCATTTCTCATGTTACACATTATTCTGCTGAGCTTCTGCGTTCTGAATTAATGTTTATTCTACCTTGAGGTAGCCAAACTAACTTACTCTTTAAAAATGATATCTACTTTTGTTTGGGAAGGTTAAGGGTCTCTGAAAAGTACCTATTGGAAAGAATACAAGCGGTTTCCTACTGGCAGCAAAGGGCGGGGGGAGAACTTTGCTGTAAAGAAGAAAGCTTCATATATTGTTTCTAAGAGAGAGTTTGGAAAATCAAAAATCAAAGGAAAATGGAAGCAGGGGAAATGGACCACCCATTCCATATGAGCTGGGGAAATGTGTGGGATGTATAATTACTGGATAATTTATTGTGCACCTAACAGATTGAAAGAGACATGTCTTTTGTAAGATTTCACTGGGATATTGCAGAAATTAATGCCAGCTAATCTCCGAGGCAACCGAGAATACTAAATTCCTTAAAAGCCAAGGCTATATTAAGCTAGGATGTCCAGATTCGGGATGAGATTAATATAAGATAGCATTTCATTTCACAATAAAGAAATTAATTGCGGAAGTAGGTACTCTATTGAGAACTCTTAAGCTTAATGATTAGTTTTTATGGATATACTTGCATGAATATAAAACCAGCCTTAAGGGTTTCTGTCAAATATCTCACTTTGGGTGAAAGTTAACAAATTGACATTGTGAGCCCTCGGGTGAATAAAAGGGTCACCAGATTGCAGGCAAGGAAGGACTCTGCCATCCTTCTGCAGATAATTATTAAAACTTTTGCAAACACTCAAACAGGTTTCTCATGGTTGAGAAAGAACTGACTGATTAGAGGGGGTCAATTATTTCTCCTTGCCTTATAAATCAGATTAGCACAACTTTCTATCCACTGAAATTCTACGAAGTCCACCAGCTATGGTACCTATAGTATTATGGCCTGCTAGATTGCACAGAGGGGGGGGGGGAAGACAGACACTGAAACCCTCCTATGGCTGAGAGCCCGTTCTAGTCCAGAATACATAGCAGGTTGCATTCAACTTGGTTGGTCTCAAGCTGTGCAGGCAGTCTTTCTTTCGTACCTTTGCTCTTTCTGTTCATCAACACCCAAGTTGTCTTGCCCATATATTAAGATCAGAGCCAGAAGGCCTGTTGTTGTGCCAACCTTCCTCATCTCAGTTCTTATCAGTCTGATTTCCTCCTTGTTATAAACCATCTTTGGTAGCCCATATAAACTGAGACTTGTTCTGTGATAGATAGATAGCTAGATAGATGATAGATAGATAGATAGATAGATAGATAGATAGATAGATAGATTACGGCTATAAGCCCATATAAACGTTACAGAAACACAGAAACATTCATAAAACACAGGGAAACCTGAAACCACAAGAGCAAGAAACCATATCATGGCCACCAGAAATGAGCCAGCCAGGGGTATTAAACTATAATCAAAAGGGAAAGTAGCAGAGACCTTTACAAGTCCTGAAGTTGGCCGGTTTGCCTTTTTTGAGATAAGACAGAGTTTAAGAACCTTGCCACTTTATCTTGCAGGATTAGGGCAAGGTGAGACTCTACTGGCGCGCAATCCATTTCTTGGATTATTGAACTTGGTATTTTTGCTCGGGCATCACTATACAAGGGGCAGGAAAAGATTTTATGATAAAGGGATTCCGTTGACTTATTGTCGCATACACATACATCGGAGACTACACCCTTAGAAATTCTGTGTTGCAGGACGTTGGAGGGAAAGGCATTAAACCTCGCTTTAATAAATGCAAAGCAGTGGGAGGCAGTGGACAGAGAAGACAGAGTGTTAGATCTAT
This sequence comes from Lacerta agilis, assembly GCF_009819535.1. Lineage (NCBI taxonomy): Eukaryota > Metazoa > Chordata > Lepidosauria > Squamata > Lacertidae > Lacerta > Lacerta agilis. The sequence goes on along the minus strand of NC_046315.1, from coordinate 88,737,374 downwards.
GGTCTATGGTGGGTGAGAAATTGGCAGGGAAGATAGAGTCCTATTCATTGGACTGTAGTGCAAAATCAGGTAGATTCCACTTTCTGATACCTTTTTCATGGGTATTAATTTTTTTTGCTGGAGGGAGTGGGGAACATCCCTAAATCAAATAAATAAGTGTATCTGAAGAAGTGTGCATGCACACGAAAGCTCATACCAAGAACAAACTTAGTTGGTCTCTAAATACTGGAAGGATTTTTTTTAAAATTTTTGTTTTGTTTTGACTATGGCAGACCAACACGGCTACCTACCTGTAACTCAAATAAATAAGACTTTAATCATCTTCGGTATTTCATTCACATGGCCTACACAGGTATTTTGGTATGCACACAGAGCCCCTTCATATGTACGCATGATGGGTACACAAGCAGGGCATGACTGTCGGACAGCTCCACAACTTCTCCAATGCACTCCTTGAGCATGTAAGCTGCCCATTCACCACAGGAGACAGTTAAGGGAGCTTGCAGTATATGTGGGATTTTAACCTTCTGCCATTTGATGCATGATAACGTCAAAAAGGATTAAGGACCAGCATCAGGTAACAGTCTCTTCACTTCTCACTCTCCATAACATGCTTATCTCATTCCTCATTCTGAAGAGGTTATTCTGTCTTTAAGAAAATCAAATGGCTTCCTCTTGGTCTTATTGGGATCACAGAAAAGCAGCATCACAGCACATTGGGGGGGTGCCATTAAAGGGCAACTCTTTCATTTGTTGTATTTTTGCTTTGACGGGAGGTAGTTTTTGGTTTTCTGCAAGGTTCGTGGAGCATCTCTAAATCCATCATTTCACCCTGAGATGAAACATAGCTGTGCACATACAGAAATAATGCCAATCATGGCCTCGCCACTTACATCCATTCCTCTCCAATTCCCGTGACATGTTAAAGCAGACTTCTGCTTCACAGACAAAATCTGTTCTTAGTTCCCTATAGCCTGTTCGTCTTCTGCATTTTAGAATCACGAAGGACCGCAAAGCACAACCAGCTTGCAATCAGTATTCACCTGCAGCAAAAGCCCAAGATCCTCTTGCAGGGCCAAATGACATCGCTTGCTGAAAGGTCCATTGCCGTCACAGCAGGATAATGAACAGTGCACTGGCCTCATCGATAATACAATTCTCACAAAATGCAGGGCACAGTGACAATTACAGACTTCCAGAAAAACAGAACATATGACTGTGGGTTGCTAAATAGGAAACAAAGCTGAATGAAAAGAAGTCTTTAAGCAAAACACAGGCACAACATCTGCTCTTTGGAACATCTGAAAAATGCCACTGGCATGAAACAGAGAAATTGCTGGTATGTTTTAAGCCTGGAAGTTATCCCAGTGCATTTTGTTTACTTTTGGATGAAATTCAACGAAGAAGCCAAAGGCATCTTCAATTGCAGAAAATATTGAGATTAGTAATTTATCTCAGAAGCAAAAGGAGGCAGGCTTTTTAAAAGGTACGGCGAGGCAGCTTCTTAGAAAGAAGCATACTGTCTGTATTAGGCACATGGCAAGTATGATTCATCTTTCCCATGAAATATTATTGTGAACCAGCAGTAGCATTGGAGCTGGTGGGCTGAAGAAATCCACCAATATATGGACCTTGCCTCAAAGCATCAGCTTTGCTACCTACCTTACTGAAATATACTCGGAGTCGAGTGTGAATTTCATGCTCTTTATTCAGCTCATAGTGGTGAGGAATGTAGTTCCCCCAAAACGTTTGCTTTATATACACTATTTACACAATGGGCCCCACATGATTGGCTAATTCCGGGATACTCCTGTATGCCAATCGGAGTGCAGATTCACTTCCACCTGGAGCTGGATTGGGTGGCTCCTGCGGACCAATCAGACTGCTGCAATCTCAATCCTATTGTTCTGGGACCAATCAGACTGCTGCAATCTCAATCCTATTGTTCTGGGACCAGTCAGACTGCTGCAATCTCAATCCTATTGTTCTAGGACCAATCAGACTGCTGCAGTTTGAATCCTATTCAACTCAGTACATAACACTTACTATGCTATACCAGAGGCAGAGGAGTCATATGCTTCATCATTTTTCATCCACTCTGGAAGAGTCTGGGAAAGAACAAATGGATTTCTTCACTCAGGCACTAATCGGGGTAAAGATTCAAGTCGAGGATGCCTTTGGACATGTTTACTAAGACTGTTTTTCAATGGGCCTCTTCAACGGGTCATCTGTTATTGTTTACTGCCAGCACTTCATAATCAAAAGGTACAATGCCTCTGAAAATAGGGAGCTTCCATTGCAGCTGATAACCCATTAATAAAGCTGTCCTCCAGAATATGCGATTTAGGAAGATCAGAACCAGGCGGAGGCAATTTGCAGCCCAAGGTGGAACAACAAACATCACTCTAAACTCAAGATGTGTGGCACCCAAAGCTGATGAAGTTATGTTGGCACCTGAGACAGAAAATCCCACAAGCAACTTTCCTTTGAGAGTAAAGATACTTCAGTTATAACTAGCAATTTATTGCCCTTGAAAGAGATCCAAAATCTGCCGCAAGAGGCAATGGTCCCAGTGTGCCTAATGGAGGGCCAGTCCCAGGGAGCAGCAGGAATACACCACCACCTCTGTGCTAGGCATGGTTTTCCCTTAGCCACCTCACCCTTTTGCACACAAGCATTCACATCCAAAAGTACTGGCTGAGCACCACATTCTTACATACAACAAACAAAGCAAAAAGCTGCCTACATTATATATGCTAATCAAAACAATTGACTACTAAGAAGCACTGCTACAAATGCTACAAGTGTCATGTTTAAAACAATCTCTATGAAATTTGAATACTATAGCTCAGAGGTTTGAAGTAATCAGATTATTGTTTCAAAACTGCATGCTCCGACATTCACTTATCAATGTTGCTAAAGTTCCCCTCTAATCATGCCTATATTGAGAACATCTATTTGCCTGTAAATGATAAATTTGCAGATTTGCCCATTATTTGTGGTCTCATTTGTTTCTCCTCCAGAGCTGATTGAATCAACATTTTTTGTTGTTGTTTCGTTACACTTGGATTATCATTGCTGAAAGGTTCACATGGCAATTTCCCTGTCTGCTCTGCTGATCTTAAAACTCTGAACAGCACGCAGCCATTTTTCCTTTAATTAATACTGGTTTCGCCTGCCCTACTGGATATTGTTTTCATTTATACCACTGAAGTAGGCATTGAAATACCGTATATTCTGGTGTACAAGACGACTTTTTAATCCCGGAAAATCTTCTCTAAAGTCGGGGGTCATCTTGTATGGCGGGTATAGTTTTTCGGGCAACGTCACGCGATGCGGGGTTCCACCCCATCGCTGGCTGCATGCGTGCACCGCCTCAGCCACCATGGAGCGCGACAGGCTCCTGTACGGCGATAGGGGAGGCCGCCGCCACCTCAGCCGCCATGGAGCCTGGGCTGGGCGTGGGCGGCGAGCGCGGCGGGCTCCTGTGTGGCAAGAGGGGAGGCTCTCCCCGCCGCTCCAGCTGCCGCTGCCACCTCAGCCGCCATGGAGCCTGGGCTGGGCGTGGGCGGCGAGCACGACGGGTTCCTGTGCGGCGAGAGGGGAGGCTCTCCCCGCCGCTCCAGCTGCTGCCGCCGCCACCTCAGTCACCATGGAGCCCAGGCTGGGTGAGTATACCCCAAACTCTATTTTTTAACATGAAAAGTTGGGGGGTCGTCTTATACGCCCAGTCCCCTTGTACACCGGAATATACGGTACAGGTGGAACTCAAAAAATTAGAATATAATGGAAAGGTTCATTTCTTTCAGTAACTCAACTTAAAAGGTAAAATTAATAAATGAGAAAGACTCATGACATGCAAAGCGAGATACGTCAAGTCTTTATTTGTTATAATTCTGATGATTATGGCATACAGGGTGGGGACATAGCTAACTCAGTTGTGGAACAGGTCTTCTGCTGCCACTGCCACAACACCATCTGCTCTAGGAAATGGGGCTGCCTTTGAAGACTGCTCGAAAACTGCAGCTGGGGCACAACATGGTTGCTACTAACAGGCTGTAATTTTAACTCCACTTATCTGAGATTAAGGCCCACTGAATTAAATTCAATTTATATTGAAGTAGATCTAGTTAGGATTGTGCTGTTAAACTGGTCATTGTGATTATATTCCACCTGTGGAATGCCAAATGTACTTGCTCACAGACTGTTTCCACGACCCTTGTAGTTCCTGCCAACTCTACATTTCTATAATTCTATGATTCCAGGAATGTGGAGTATCCAGGAATAGGTCAATGCTAATTGGGTGAACCCAGGACAGAAACATCCCACAGTGCCATGTTTTCGTGCAAGTTCCTGATGTGATGAATCAATAAAACCTCGACTGAATAATCCCCGCTAATTTCAAATTATCTCTGAATTGAGATTAGCCATGAATTACTGTGTGAACAGTTTCCTAAGCATTATTTAGTGGACACTTCCTCATCCCTAGTAGTCACTTAAATAATATACATTTGAGGGTTTTTTATGTTTTGTTTTGGCTCAGATTGAGAAATTGCAATATGCAGTTGCTCCCTGGTGAAGATAAATATTCATATATATTGACAACATTCCCTTTTTTTCTTATCTCCATGATCTGATGTGGGTGAGATGAGTTTGAACTGTGACACATGAACTTTCTCTTTTTAAAGCAAATTTATATATTCTTTTGAAGGTGGATACCACACCTCTTCTGAGAAAGCTGGCTCACCACATTTACATAAACCTAATGGTTTGCCAGGAACAGAGAGAATTACAGTGGGACGGTCAAGCAGATATGTTGTGATTTTCTGGCCAGGTGTCTGACAGGAACCATCAGAGATAAGGCTGAGAAACTCTCAATAATACACATTTAAATGAAAAGAGAAGAACAGAAGCAATCAAAAATCTTTACAGGTTTCAGGCATCCTAGATACTACATGTTCCAGTCCCAGAACTCTTGCTGCCCGCATCCTTGCATCTTCCAAGGATCTCAGTTACCCTGGGGAAAACTTTGTTTCCCATACTCCTTACCACCAGCTGCATTTGATCAGAAGCCCATCAGAAATGCCTATGCTGCTGCTTTTGCTAATTCCACCACTGCTGCCTGGTCAGGTAGGGGGGCTGGGGGACATAGAAGGTGGTTTCAGGGTTTGTTGAATGTCCTCAGGTGTGCAAAAGGCTTCAACTCAGACTCAGAATTGGACTGAAAAATCCAAGCTATTCTCTGTTTGGTTGCTAAGTCTAATTACAAATAAAACTGAAGAGATAGGGATTTTCAACCATCACTATACAGGTGAAACGCGAAAAATTAGAATATCATGGAAAAGTCCATTTATGTAAGCAATTGTTTTCATTAGCTACTGGAGTTGAATATATGAGATAGACTCATGACATGCAAAGTGAGATATGGCAAGCCTTTGCTTGTTATAATTGTGATGATTATGGCGTCCAGCTGATGAAAACCCCAAAGTTGAGATTGTTAATTTGGGGTTCTCATCAGCTGTACGCCATAAGCATCACAATTATAACAAACAAAGGCTTGACATATCTCGCTTTGCATGTCACGAGTCTATCTCATATATTAGTTTCACCTTTTAAGTTGAATTACTGAAAGAAATGAACCTCTCCACGATATTCTAATTTTTGGAGTTTCACCTGTATTAAACACACCGTCCAAGTAGCCATGATGAAATCATTTTATAGTCATGCATCTATTTTCCATAGGGACCGAACATCAAAAGAGCTGTTTCAAAACAGGTCCTGGGCCACCAAAAGGTATCTGCTGTCTTCTTTGTTTACCCTGCCAGCAAACAAATAAATAGACAGAGACGTAGAGAAATGGCTGCTAAAATCTTTCAGTGGGGAGCTGCAAAAACATATTGACGATTGGATTAAGTTGTATACCCAAGCTCTGTATCTTTTTCATATTTTATGAACGTCTTTACAGAAAAATTATATAAATGAAAGATGAGAAGTAATTTCAACCTAAACACTTGTCACAGACGAACTATGCCTGGGTAGGAGCTCAACAGTAAATTGGAATCCATTAGGCAATCAATCATCTAGCAACCTCTGGTATAAAGCAAGTTGAGTTTTACAGCAATCGGAATTCACTCTTTTCTGTGAGAAGGTTTCAGGTTAACTTTGTTTCCAGAAAGTGTGTGTGTGTGGGGGGGTCCCTTAAAAGGTCTAACTCCCCTTTTAAGGGGCTCTGAGTCTCCCACATTTGTTAATGGTCAGAGATGAATGAGCTGAGCAAGGATCCAGTGAAAGCAAGGCAGATCTTTATTATTCTGTTGTGCAAGAACTTTGAAAGTCTTGGGGAAATTGGCCAACCATTTATCAAAGACCAGCCAAAAGCATCATACATACATCGCAGAAAGAGGTGGTCTACAACAGAAATTTGAGGCTTAGCTCCTGACTGACAAGATAACTGATAATAAGCCTTGTCCTGGTTTTCAGGTGTAAAAATGGCATGGGGGGGATTTTTTGCCGAATTGGCAAAATATCAGGGAAAACCTGGATGTATGGCAACGCAATGGAAAAATCAGCGCAAACAGCTGAAAAAGCTTAAAATCATTATTTTTGGAGCAGGTTTCCCCAAGAAAGCTCAACAATCTGGGTTTGTTCCTGGGGTGTCAGGAATTTTACTTTTGGAAATATGGCAACCCTATGATAATGGCCACTGTTTGCATCATCTGACCAATCTGGGATATCCCTTTGATATGGTAAATACCCGGGTTCCTGAATCCCTTTTACAAACTTACACCTATTGCTAAGATGTTCTATTGACAGGTCTGCTTGCCAGACTGGTTTTGCAAGGAGGAGTAAGTACCTACATTCCACACAGTGAATCTACAGGATTTACGAGTGAAAATAACTATTTGGGGAAGGTATTCTCTCCCATTTCCTCCCTCCTACTGCAGAGAAATATTTGGGGCCATTTAAGAGAGTCAAAATGGCTTCAGGATTTCTCACCTATACCATTTCAGAATATGGCTAATGTACCTATGTATGTGCACCCAGCCCATGTATATTTTGAGCATTTATTTTATTAATCTGACATCTGAGAATTGGAGGGTTGGGGGCGGGGAGGAGATGAACAGCTATCAGTATTGATGCGAAAGTACAAAGGATATTGCACACGTGTAATGATGCTACAAGGCTTTATCCCATTCTTTGTTTTTCTGATTTACTTCAACAGTAAATGGAAGACATTAATATTTCAAGGGGCAAATGCAACACTGGAGAATCAGTGTATACTTAATAGTTCCAAGAGCCCCGACGTCTGGTGTCAGACTGTATGTTTGGAGTATAGCCTAAATTCTATTTTCCAACAAAGTGGACTCTATATTTGCCTGAAGAACTCAAGGGGTTCGTTCCTTGAAGACAAAACACCAAACAAGTGCTTAATTGCCTTTCATTGGGAGCTAAAGGGCTGATGACACATTTACTGAAATCTTTCCACAGCTGCAGATCCATGATTGTCTTAAGGAAGAGTAATAAGTTTAAAAGAAATATGCAAAATGTAGTTTATATGGCAGTGGGCACTACTGCAAAATTCTCACCATGACAAGTCACTATCACTTGACTTTCATCACATGGATCTGCTGTAAATGATGAATGACCTCACCATCTTCTCTGGCATACTGAGATCTCCTCATTGCAAATCAGAAAATGCCCCTGAGATTTAGAGGCTCATGGGTGGGTGGGTGGAGAGTTTTTATATTAAATTTGAGCTGGAGAAGAACTTTGGGGTTTTTTTTTTTTAAAAAAATCCTTGCTTCATATTTAAGATGACCATAATAAGTCAATAAATTGATCATGAGATGATTTCACACCCTTGATGTACCAGCTATGAATGTGCTGCTCTGTGATGTGACAGGTAATTTACACCCTTGTACAGCTCTCAACATTTTACATGATGTAGAAAATGCTATTTATTGATCACACAACATTTGAAATCCTTATCACACAAAGGTGAAAAGATACAATCATCTCATAAGGGTGTTATCATATTAAAGATAGTATTTATTTTTGCCCTTATTCTCATATTATATGTACCTGGGACAATGGGTAGCTATATCCATTTTGGGGAGTATGTTCAGCCTGGGTAAGAGGAGACTGAAAGGAGATATGATAACCATTTTCAAATATCTAAAGGGCTGTCACATAGAAGATGGAGCAAGCTTGGTTTCTCCTGCTCCAGAGGGTAGGACTCAAACCAATGGATTGAAGGTACAAGAAAGGAGATTGCAACTAAGCATCAGGAAGAACTACTGATGGTAAGAGCTGTTTGACAGTGGAATGGACTCCCTTGGGAGGTTGGGGCTCTCCTTAATGGAGGTATTTAATCAAAGGTTGGATGGCATCTATCATGGATACTTTAACTGAGATTTCTGCATAGCAAGGAATTGGGCTAGTTGCCCCCCAGGGTCTATTTGAACTCTACAATTCAATGATTGTATGTGTCAAAAAGTCATCTTGCCACATCGCAGAAGGATATAGATGATGAAGCTAAGCTGCGGGAAAATATTCAGCCCAGAATTACTTTGCACTGAATTTGATCTGCAGAAGGCTTGGCATGCCACTGGGGGTAGATAATATTTTCTTAAAAACATTATTCATCAATGAATTGCAGCCCTGCGAAACATCACAAGTGTGAGGAAAGAGTCAGATGCACCAATGACCCTGTCTACTTTTCTGTCATATCCACTTGTCTTTTTAATAACTGATTCACACACCATGGCCATAATATGCATGTCCCTAAAAGCATTGGTTAAAAACCACCAATCAAACTAGTCCTTAAATGTTTTGACGGCAAGGTCTGTTTCTGGTGCTTTGAAAGCCCCAGTGTAAGGGCTTGTGGGAGATGGGCTTGGAACTTGGCTGGCACCGCAACACAATTCCAAACATGACGCAGCGCTTCCACAGACCTCTAGACAAGGTTGTCAAAATTTACATGGTGCATAAACAAACCGAGGGATGTAGGAGATTCAAACCTAAATACATTCATTAAGTACAGTACAAAGTGTGACAAAGTACAGTACAAAGTATTATAGTTTACAGTGCAATATCTCTTCCTAGCTATTAAACGGGCATTGCATGTCTTGGTTTCAAAACGTTGCTTACATGTTTTGCAGACTAATCCAAAAGTGCAGCTTATATCATGTCCTCTATCTAGATGCCCATTTATCCATGTCCTACATAGGTTTGGATCTGTGCAGAGGTCTTGTTAATTCAGATGTACTGGGAATGGTCTGGTGATAGAGATCACGTAAAGTAAATTTGCTAACAAAGGAGAAGAGTTGAGACACAATGTTTATCTGAAAGTTGTCGCACTCTGGCTGCACTTTTACATATTTGCTACAGAATTTCCAATCAATGCAAGCCTCTTTCGCGTTCAAAAGGCTAGTCATTTTCGCAGCATAACAAATGATTCTCCCAGACTATCTTATTAGCAGCATCGTGCATTATTCAACAGCGTTGCTTGTTGAAACAATTTTTTTTCTGATCAGAAACACTGCATTTTGAAAAAAAGCAACTTCTAGTTTAAATATTTAAAGATTCCAGCATCTCCAGATCTCCAAAAGTAACAAGCAATTTCGGCAAAGGAGTGCACTTTGTGCAACGTTAAAAGCATTTCTGGCATTTTGTGTTAGCTGCTTTTTAATGACTGTATTTTACTAACATTAAAAATGAATTAATATCTGCCTGCCTGAACAGTCTGCTGAACACTGACAGAGTAAATCCTGTTGGGGTTACTCATACCTTGCAGATGCTAGTGAGATCAGTGGATTATTTTGTGCTTCATGCTTTTAAAAAGAAAAATGAAATTGATTTAAAATTCAGCGCTGCCCAGGCTTGTCACACTACTGGCTTGTTCCCTTGGAATTATATCAAACTTCTCTGTATCAAGACCCACAAACAATATTTCAGGAAGCAGGACAGGGTTGAAGTGAGTCAGAGCAAGTAAGCTGTCATTGTTCTACTTGCAGGGGTGGGAATTGTGGGGTGTAATCCATTGGAGCAGTCAAATACAACATTCCTCGTTTGCCTAGAGTGGACACAGACAGGGGGATGCTGATCCAGCCAGTGGAACTTCCTGTTACACCTGGTCTGGAGCATCCTTCCCCTCCATGTGACCCCACAAAAGGTCCAGTCAAGCAGCCACCTTCCTCTTTTGATGCCTTTTCTGGTCTTGGACTGCACTGCTGGCTCTCTGCCAGCAGCACATGGGCCCATCCTTACAAGGATATAAGCCGCACTGTATCTGTAACTACAAGCTAAAGCCTGCCTTCAGGAATCCAAGTGTGAAGTGAATGTGAGTAAACTTCTTATTGCTTTTTAAAAGAAGCTTCTTGTGTCTTTATTCTTTTTAGGAAGGAGAAAAGAGGACTTACCAGGAAGAGAAGCCAATCTGGACAAAGCCAGGCTGGATTGCTTAAGTAAAGAGTTTCAAACGATTCTACCAACTAGCTTCCTGCTATATATTGGGGAATGTAGCTCTGCTGATGACTCACAAGCGTGAGGAAGAATACTATTAAATCAGTGGTGATCAAAGGATGCAACATGGCTGATAGGGAGTCATGGTGGTGGGGACATGGCCAGTTGTACTGGTTTTCTCCCCACCCTCCTCCCTTGAAAAGACACCATGGGCACTTGAGCGTTGCAGCTGTACAAACACTTAGCACCGAACAAAGCTGAAAAGTGTCTTACTCTGGCTCGGAAAGCATCACTGCTGTCACAGTTGCTTCTCTGCTGGGAGGAACATTGTGTGGCTTCCACTTACTCTAATTCTCTCCCTATCCTTCTCATTTGCAAAACAAAAGTCCAACAGATGCTTGAAAGTATTGCAGTTGCCTAACTACCTAACACCCAAGTGTCTTCCCTTGGTTCAGAACTGCTGTCACAATTTCCAATGCAGGTTCACATCACAATAATCCAGGCTTCCTCAACCTCGGCCCTCCAGATGTTTCTGGCCTACAACTCCCATGATCCCTAGCTAGCAGGACCAGTGGTCAGGGATGGTGGAAATTGTGTTGGAGATTCATTCCCTGTGTCTACAGTCATGGGTTTGTTATCTATCACATGATGGTGTTTTCATTCCATAGTGGGATGTGACGAAGACAGGATGTTTGTGTTACTGTGTTTCCTGAAGTGGGACTATTGTCCTTTGTTCTTTCTCTTTGCTGTCTGATGCTAGAGAGAGAGGGAGCCATGTTGCAGTGCTCTGTGTGTTTATATGTAAATAAAGTAGACTAGCCCAAATGCTAAGTTGCTGAGGTCTGCAATTGCGCAAACTATGCGGATCCCTAAGTGTGCTGATGTTTCTTGGCATCAGTCGCTGTGATGTTTGGGCTGAAGAAAGCTTTTGAAGCTCCCGAACGATCGACCAGGAGGGAGGGAACATGCCAGTCAGGCATGTGTCTCTGCCAAGCTCCTACTCATGTGTAGGAAATGCTAACAAATTGTAGTCTCAAAACATCTGGAGGGCTGGGGTTGAGGAAGCCTGCAATAATCTTGTGTTGCTCACAAGTAAGCCACACTAGAGTTCATGGGGATTGCTCCCTGGTAAGTGTGTACAGGATTGCAGTCTGCAGTGCATGCCTAGGATAGCTCAGTTGGGAGTGCGTGAGATTCTTAATCTCAGGGTTGTGGGTTCGAGTCCCACATTGGGTAAAAGATTCCTGCATGGCAGAGGGTTGGACTAGATGACTCTTGTGGTCCCTTCCAACTCTACAGTTCTATGATTCTATGAATTAGGTAGCCTTAAAGGTGCTACACAGAACTGTGAACAAAAGGACTCCACAGATTTCCAGACATATGGTTAAATATTATTCCCTGCCTGTCCCATAATTTTGAATTGGGGGAGGTGTGTGCAGGTGTGTGGCCAGCTTTGGAATCGTGAAAAATACTAGCCTAATTCTTTTACTGATATTTCATCTGCCTCTTTGTATAGTTTACTGATCTTTGATTGTATTTTATTGGTCAAAACATGGGAAATTAACTTAACAAATAAAACCAACACACAAATGTACATAATTACAGTGAAGATTTCGGCAGTGGCTACACCAATAACAGGCACACTGGATAGTTCGCCTGAATTTCAGAATTTCAACATCTCTTTCGATTAGTGCCTTTTGTCCTCCCCTTTCATTTGCCCTGGAGAAAACGAAATATTAATTTAGCCCAAATACATATGCTCATGGTGAAGTTCCCCAAAGGCCTGGCATAGCTACAGAATCCCATCTGAGACCACAAATACATATACATTAGCTGTTTTGCTGATGTGTAACAATAACCGTAATAAATTATAAATCTGGTGACAGGGAGCCACAGACGGGTAATTTTTATAACCAACGGTTGGAAACATCACTACAGGTAAGGTGCTTTATCAACAGCAAGCTGGAGGCAAGAGTTCTCAAATCCCCGAGGAACAATCCTGACACTAAAGCAGTTAGAGCAGATGGACTAGAATATATGAGTATACCACCCTAGCAACTATGTTTTACAATAGTAAAAAGGGGCAACAATCTGGTTATATTTAGAAACCTACCACCATCCCGTTCCCTCTCCTCCCCACCACCCAAAGTATGCACATAACCTTGACTTCTGTCTGCCCTAGGTCAGAGCTATCCATTGAGATGGCTGCAATAATACACATGAGGAAAATGTTTCATATTCCAAAGGCAGCCAGGTTTTGGAATAAGTGTCAGGCTGCATGCTTGGGGGTCCCAATTGGAGTGGGAATTTCAAGGGGAGCTTTCCACCTACCGGTGAAAACGTTTTCCAGCACGCAGCTTGCAAATCCAGATGACTGCATATTAAGTTTCTGCGAAGCCAACGATGGGGCTAGCAGAGTGGAATTTCACGCAAATAAAACATCCCATCAGAAAACTGAGAGACTGAGGTCCAGCTCCGAGGGCCTTCTGACAGTTCCTTCAATGTGAAAAGTGAGGTTACAGGGAACCAGGCAGAGGGCCTTCTCGGTAGTGGCGCCCGCCCTGTGGAATGCTCTCCCATCAGGTATCAAGGAAATAAACAGCTATCTGACTTTTAGAAGGTATATGAAGGCAGGGAAATTTGTAATGTTTGATGATTTATCGTGTTTTAAATATTCTGTTGTGAGCCGCCCAGAGTGGCTGGGGAGACCTGACCAGATGGGTGGTGTATTAACAACAACAACAACACAGCTAGGATGTGAAAAACTCTGTGAACCTGCCCTCGCCCATAACCCGATGTGGCAATATTGGTTGTCAGTCATTTTCTTAAGCAGTTGGTACATCAGTCTTTCCCAAGGGAAACCTTTGGCCTTCTAACAGTTCACTATTGCATATATATTCAGAAATAAGCCTATTCAGGTCCAAAATGTAGGTGTGATTATGTGCATGTATGCAGGCAATTTCCCATTTATGTGTATTTAAGGCATGCACAAGTGTCCGCATCGCCACAAACCTGGGAATGGGACAAAGGGGGCTAAAACAGCCCTAAAAGAGCACAAAATTCCAAAAAAGGGTACAAAACCAGTGTCTCGCAATCCCATGGGCCTTTGCAAGTGCAATCCTAGGAGCCCTTGCACTGATCTTTTAGGCCCGTGGAGAGCTGGAGTTTGAGCGAGGAGGTTTGGAGGGAGGGTGTTGGCCGGCTTTTTCAATGGCGTTCCCAATATACGCAATTTCACTTAAACACACAGTGCCTCAGAATATGGCCCCCATGTAAATGGGGAGTTGCCTGTATACAGTGCTTCCCCCCCCTAAAAAAAATGTTTATGAGTACTCTCATTTTGACTCAAGAAAATCACCATTTTATAGTTCGAATCGGGGAAAAGAAATATAGTAAATTGACAAAAGTTCAAAGATTCGCAAAATGTTTAGGGCTATGCATCCCTCTGCATCGCCCCAGAAAAAAAGCACTGCCTGTATACACCTTCCCCCTTACACATGCATGCTAACTGTTCAAACAGGTTACTGTTTGAAAGCTCACCACAAGGATATTGGTTAATATAATGGGCAGCCCATTTCTATGCCACTTTTGAATAATTGCTTTAGAGCCAAAACACACTGAAAAAGGTGCAATTCAGCAGAAATCTGCTGCTGCTGCTATTATTATTATTATTATTATTATTATTATTATTATTATTATTATCACAATTAAATAAGATCTATACATGAAGAGAATATTCAGCAGCAAAATTTGCAGAGGCTAGTTTTGAGAATTGTTTTGGATGGGGGGTGTGTGAAATTGATTTGAGTTTTAGTTGCCTTGCAACCAGAAATATGCAAATCACCCAGTTTAGACTAGCATCCCTGCCAAAAATGAAAATGTAGCATCAGCATTGTGTTGGTGAAGCCACCAGCCACAAAATAAGGGTTTGGTGATTGTGTGTCCTTGCAGAACATCTATACTTTTGGCAGGGCCAAGCCGTATGGGCGGTCTGCCATATCACCTTCCCTCCTTACCACAGAGGTAAGAAAGTTCATAAACTGCAGGCATGCGACAAATTACTGCTATCCAAAAGACAGTCAAGGGCATTTTATTATAAGGTAGCTACAGCTCCATCTTGCCAGCTGTGTGATTTATAACTTGAAGTTGCCTTTGAACATATGATTGAGGATTATGCTTCTGCATTATTTTCTTATTCTAAAAGAGGACACATTTTAACCAAGGCAGCTAAAACTGGGAGATTTTATTCTGTTCAAGCATAAAAGCACCCTGACTCATGCAAAATTCAGTCCTATATTGTGACTATATTGTGCTTTAAAGAAAATGTAACCTGAATCCTGAATTACTATTTGAGGGGTGAGGCACTAATTTACATTTATGCCTTAATCCATTTGACATTTGTAATAGATCTTGGTATGGAAAATAGTAGAATAATAACTATATATACATAGCCGCACCTTGCAAGCCGAACAGAATCCGTTCCGGAAGTCCGTTCAACTTCCAAAACGTTCGAAAACTAAAGGGCAGCTTCTGATTGGCTGCAGAAAGCTCCTGCAGCCAATCAGAAGCCAAGGAAGTCATGGCAGACATTTGGGTTCCAAAAATCGTGCAAAAACTGGAACACTCACTTCCAGGTTTCGATTGTTCGGGAGCCGATTTGTTCGGGAGCCAAGACATTCGAGATCTAAGGTACGTGTGTGTGTGTGTGTGTGTGTGTGTGTGTGTGTGTGTGTTTCATGTCTTACTGAAACACTCACATCTGAAGATCAGAGATCTCTCCATATTTATAGATATTGGTTTTATGTTCAATTCCTGCAGGCATAGCTGTGAAATATGGTACTAACCAACTACTTTTGCAATCTCTCTGGCAAGCGGAAAGAAGCTTAGATTTTTAAGAATGTTTTTTGCCACATATTCAGAATATGGTTGAGAATCATTATGGTGGGCATTCTTTCAATCCACGTACAAATTCATATTTCGCCCTTGTACTTGTATTCCCCCCCATCACATCGCCTTCCATGTGGCAGTACGATGTTACCCCCCCATGGGGGTCCCATTAGGGTCCTAAGGGGATCCCTATTAGAAAATTTCCTTCCATGTTCTTTTCACAGTGCAAACCTATACATGTTTACATAGAAGTACAGTGGAACCTTGAGTTGCAGACGTAATCCGTCCCGGAGGCACGTCCGCAGCTCAAAGCGTTTGCATCCAAAAGTGCTGTGTCTGCAAATGCGCAGGGTGCGATTTACCACTTCTGCGCATGCGCGAGCGGCAAAACCCGGAAGTAACCGTTCCAGCACTTCCGGGTTGCCACAGGACGCAACTGGAAAAGTCTTAACCTGAAGCGGACACAACATGAGGTATGACTGTAAGTTCCAATGAGTTCCATGGGACTCGCTTCCAGGTGTAATTGGCCCATAGCTACAGTAGCAGATATGTTCTATGCTTATGAGAATATTTTATTCTTTTGCCACTTATGCGGTTTCAAATGTGCCTTTTATATTTGACTTCACTTAGTAATGCTTTCTTTTGAAATGTTTAAGATAATTTGTTTTTTGTTAACTTTGCTCTGCTAAATGTGCATTCTGCAGTTGACCTCCTCTGTAGAGTTTTTTTTTAAAAATAATAAAAATGTTTAGTATAATATTTTAGTTTCCTGTTAATTATGTTTGAACTGTATTTAAATGTATACTTTATATTTGACTTTCTTCCATAAGGTTTTATTCTGGATTGTTTTATTTGCTGTTTTAATGTAGGTTGTAAACTGCTTTGAGCCCCCCCCCCCCAATATAAAGCAGTATAGAAATAATAATAATAATAATAATAATAATAATAATAATAATAATAATAATATCTCCAAAACATGTGTGCAGTGTTTATTACTTTTGCTACAGGTAGGTAGCCATGTTGGTCTGCCATAGTCAAAACAAACTAAAATAAAAAATTCCTTCCAGTAGCACCTTAGAGACCAACTAATTTGTTCTTGGTATGAGCTTTCGTGTGCATGCACGAAAAGGTATCTGAAGAAGTGTGCATGCACACGAAAGCTCATACCAAGAACAAACTTAGTTGGTCTCTAAAGTGCTACTGGAAGGAATTTTTAATTTTATTTTGTTATTACTTTTGCTGTGGTTCTTTGCATTTTGTTGAGCTTTTAAAGGGGAAAGTACAAAAAAAACCCCTGCGAGATAATTACTTTCAAACAACGGTTCTCCATCAGACGAAGCCTAGCCAGAACCATAACCAAATATGGCCAATTTAAAGTCAAAAACAATATGGATTTGGCAAGTCGGGGGGAGAACTCCCAGAGCCTTTCCAGACTGAATCCCATCTGAAAATAGCAACCATCACATACCAGCAAATTCAGTTTGTCCAACTAAAATAGCTCTGGCACTCTTGAGCAACAAACCCTCCCTCCCCCCCCAAAGACTTCTTATTATATGGAAAGTGATATGAAAATGCACTGGAAAATGTGGGACAATGGATGCTTGACTCTTCAGTATTTACGTATCCTCCCCACAATGGGAAAGCTATTAGAATAATCTGTCCCGTTTTATCCTAATAGATTTTGACATGTCTCCGTTCAGAATTCAGGCTGTATGGTGTGGGAGAAAGGGGACAGTTATACTTCTGTTTGCTTGCTTGCATACACATTACATACTTTCCCGCATGCACTATGCAAATGGAATGCATGCAAGGCTGGAGCACACTCAATAGGGAGTAAGTCCCATTAAACACAACATGCATTCTGTGATTTTTGCAGATGCTAATAGTGAAACATTTCCAGGCTGCAAGAAGAGAGAGAAATCATCTTGGCCCAGCTGTAATTTCTTTAATCAGCCTTGTTTCACTCCTTTGAGTAGGCAACCTTGCTTCAAGTCAGTTTTTAAACCACCTGAGCCTCATCATTCTTTGCCGACTTGCTTGTGTGCGCCACAGTTTCTGAAAGGTTTTGCCAAGGATAAGGGGACACGAATCTTGTTAGAGAATGTTTTGAAACCCATCCAGCGAGGACGACTATAAATCTTCAAACCATTTCTGACCATATGTCACAACTCCTAAAGGCAAATGAAGGCTCTGACAGCTTTTAAATAATATTTAGTAACGATGGCTGTTAAAATGTTCACCTTTTCTATAGCCACATCTCAGAAGGGGGACGTTCCTCCATATGTAGAACCATGTTAACTGGATGTAAAATGCTGAAACTAATAAAAGTAGGCAAAAAAGACAATCACGGGAATATCCAAATGACAAGAAAAAATCCACACGGTGAATGATCCCTGTAACGAGATGAGCGTATATTTATATAGTATTAATATAAGTTGTTTGTTAAGTTATTATTTTCCTTTGGATTAGTTTATAACTTTTTGAAGTGTTTTTTGAGCTATTCTGCTCTCGTATACATTGGTTATTTAAGTATGCATTTTAAAAAGCAGAGACATCACCTTGCCGACAAAGGTCCGGATAGTGAAAGCTATGGTTTTCCCAGTAGTAATGTACGGAAGTGAGAGCTGGACCATAAAGAAGGCTGATCGCCGAAGAAATGATGCTTTTGAATTATGGTGCTGGAGGAGACTCTTGAGAGTCCCATGGACTGCAAAAAGATCAAACCTATTCATCCTTAAAGAAATCAGCCCTGAGTGCTCACTGGAAGGGCAGATCCTGAAGTTGAGGCTCCAATACTTTGGGCACCTCATGAGAAGAGAAGACTCCCTGGAAAAGACCCTGATGTTGGGAAAGATTGAGGGCACAAGAAGAAGGGGACGACAGAGGATGAGATGGTTGGACAGTGTTCTCGATGCGACTGGCATGAGTTTGGCCAAACTGTGGGAGGCAGTGGAGGATAGGGGTGCCTGGTGTGCTCTGGTCCATGGGGTCACGAAGAGTCGGACACGACTGAACAACTGAACAACAACAAAATATAAATATACGCTCATCTCATTACAGGTATCTTTCACGGTGTGGATTTTTTCTTGTCATTTGAAACTAATAAAAGAGCTGTAGATGAAAGGAATTTTCAGTACTTTAGCTCCTGCTATTTGTACCTTTCCCAGATAGATGCTTTATCTATTACTCAGTATTTTGAATTCCAGTCCAGATTTTGGATTCTATTCCAAACAGCCAATGACTTTATTTAAGGGTGAGTGGGAATCATATGCACTTGAAAAATGGAAGTATTAATTCAAAATATGTCTGGCTTAGGGAGCTGTGTTAAATGTTAAGCATGCACACACATATCATCCCCTCTCCCTGCTTGGGACACTCAATTTTCAGTGCACTGTGAGGACACTCCACAGAAACATGCACACATACCAGTAAAACAGTGTACGCAGAATATAATTGGTAATGCATACTTTTCTACTTTTCTATAAGCCAACAATGAAAAGAAAGCTCTACCCAGTAAGAGGTGTAGCCTGGGGGCAAAAATGTATAAAATGTTGCTGGAATGGCATTTGAAGGATAAGGAAGTGAAGTTGGTGATGATTCATTGGGCAAAAGACTTTGGGCATAATATTATGTCAGAGGACTGGGAAAAACTGTGGAAAGAAGGAATGAAATATGCTGCATGTAGCGCACTAAAAGAAAAATGTTAAAAATGATGTACAGATGGTAAATTACCCCAGTCAAGTTGGCAAAGATGTATAACGTTCATAATAAGTGTTGGAAATGCAAAGAAAAAGTTGGTACCTTTTACCATATGTGGCGGGAGTGTAAGAAGGTAAGAAACTTCTGGGCTATGATATATAATGAAATGAGATAAATGTTGAAATGTTAAAAAACCAGAAGCTTTCCTACTGGGTATTATAGGCACTGACATTAAAAGGCAAGATGTTTAATTTTTCCAATATGCAATGACTGCAGCAAGAATCTTGATAGCACAAAGGTGGAAACAGGAAGAAACACCGACAAAGGAAGAATGGATAGTGAAATTAATGGAGTATGCAGAACTGGACAAAATGACAGGAAGAATCCGAGAACAGCGGGACCAGAAATTCATCAAAGACTGGAATAAATTTACGAACTACTTGAAAGGCAACGATACTCAATTGAATACGTTTATAGGACTTCAAGAAGCTTTGTAGATAAATGAAGAAATATTATTGTAATTGTGAATTTTATAGTGATTGTTATGTATATGATAGTTTAAGCAATGATAGATTAAAGAAGTATAGATTAAAAAGATAGAAATTTGAAAACCATGTGGAAGGTCTGAGGGAGGTCACGGCTATGAAAGCCAGAAAGGTGGAAAATATGGATGATTATGTGAAAATTAATATTTCTTTTGTAGTATTGGTGTATTAAAACAATAAAAAATTATTATGGAAAAAAGAGGTGTAGCCGGGGGAGAGTGTTGAGAGGCAGACATAGAGACCTGAGGTTTCCCACCCCTGCTTAAAAATACTTCAGAAGAAGTAGTCAGAACATTCTAGCCCACAAAGCACTTGCATGTGTACTTTCCAATGCAATCCATCTAACATCATGACGGAAATTACACCAGATACTGGACCTGCTTCAGCAAACTACTCAGGCTCCTTAGGGGCATTTTCTCCCATTGAATTTGGCTGAGCTGCACCAGCTGTCAATAAGGCACTCTTTGCCTTCCAATCATTTCATTTATCTCACATCAGAATTAAGACAACCCAATCCAAAACCTGACTCATTCCAGAGCATTGCGTTGTTTTGGCAAAAACTGATGTTGCTAGGTGGGGTGGGGTGGGGGTCCCAGATGACAGCAACATATTTTTATTAGTTCAAATGTTAAGTACAGTAATTTAATTGAAAGCAAATGTCACTAGGAGTGAACAGTTTCAAACACACTGCATTTGAAAAAGAAAAAAAAAGAAAAATAAGAGAAACTGAACTCATCAATGCACTTCTGTTGCCCACAAGAGTCTTTATAAGAGGGGTGGAGGAGAGAAATTCCTAATAATACTTATATAAAATGTTGGAAAGACATCTGCAGCTGGAGCTTTGTTTTAAAGGATGGCCAAGAAGGCTGATCACCGGAGAATTGATGCTTTTTAATTCTGGTGCTGGAGGAGACTCTTGAGAGTCCCATGGACTGCAAGAAGATCAAACCTATCCATTCTGAAGGAAATCAGCCCTGAGAGCTTACTGGAAGGACAGATCCTGAAGCTGAGGCTCCAATACTTTGGCCACCTCATGAGAAGAGAAGACTCCCTGGAAAAGGCCCTGATGTTGGGAAAGATGGAGGGCACAAGGAGAAGGGGATGACAGAGGACAAGATGGTTGGACAGTGTTCTCGAAGCTACCAACATGAGTCTGACCAAACTGCGGGAGGCAGTGGAAGACAGGAGTGCCTGGCATGCTCTGGTCCATGGGGTCACGAAGAGTCGGACACGGCTAAACGGCTAAACAACAAGAACCATGGACATGTTATTTCTGAGTACATACAGCCTTTAAAAGCAGCAGGTTGGCTCTATTTCTACTGGTTTTCCCATATTAGTTTCCTTGCTGTGCATGTGTTTGGTGAAAACATCAAGAAAGAACAACGAGTGAAAAGCAAGCGTGCCACCTTGCCCTCATGACTGAGGCGCCCCCGGGCATGCTGAAGTCACCTGTGCATGCTGCTGAGGGTGCTGATGTGTCGTGCAGATGTGCCATGGTTTGTGTGTGTGATGCGAGTAAGGTAAAGGTAAAGGACCCCTGGACGCTTAAGTGGAAGGCGACTATGGGGTTGTGGCTTTCAGGCCAAGGAAGCAGGCATTTTTGCAGACAGCTTTCCAGGTCATGTGGCCAGCATGACTAAACTGCTTCTGGCACAATGGAACACCGTGACGGAATCCAGAGCACACAGAAACACCATTTACCTTCCCACCGCAGCGGTACCTATTTATCTACTTGCACTGGCATGCTTTCGAACTGCTAGGTTGGCAGGAGCTGGGACAGAGCAACGGGAGCTCACCCCGTTGCTGGGATTTGAACCACTGACCTTCTGATCACCAAGCCCAAGAGGCTCAGTGGTTTAGACCACAGCGTCATCCACGTCCCACTGTGATGCGAGTATGCCCAATGCACAGCTACCACGGAACTTTTTTGGGGGGGCGGACGGCTCTTTCATTGGAAATATTGGAGGCCCTGGCTACTTCAGATGAGATTTAATTTCTGTATTTCTCAAATTTCATTTTGCAGTAGGGGTGAATGGGGAGGTTGTAGTGTGTCCCCATCCATTTCTCACATAATTCAAAACTTTTATTTAGTTGTGTGTGAAAACCACAGCAAGGAGCAATTGTTATTAAAGTTATATTTCAGGATGCAACATGCCATGCTAGTCTTACCTACTGTACCTCAGTAATAACACAGACTTGAACCTTCCTTCAAGCCTTCATCCTGTGCATTTCCAGATTTTGCTAGTTTCTTTTGGCTGTTATCACTTAATTATGAATAGTGAAGCTTTTAGCGGCAGAGAATCAGATATGTCTGGTTATGAGTGATTAAGCGCACATGAGATTATTGCTGGCACATTAACTGTCTAGCATAAAAAACCGTAAGTGGGAGGCCCTGTAGTTCTTCAGATGTTGCTGGATGTTGCTGGAGTCCAATGTCAATCATCTCCAGAAACATGGCCAGTGATAAGTGTTAATGGGAGTTGAAGTCCAGGAAGAGCTGGAGAGTCACAGGTTCCCCGCCCTGGAGAAGCAAATCTTTGAAAAGTGATTCTCACTTGCTTTCAGTTACAAGAGTGCCACTGCAGGTACTTTGGGCTGCTGTACCCAATTATCTGTGGAGCCTACAGACATAACAGTGCCAAATTTGGGACGAAACAAGTCTGTCCTGTACCTTTCTCTCCAAGTTTCCACATGCAACTATGGTCTCATGCTGATGAACTCTGTTGAAATTCAGAGAAGAGAAGGGGCTGGGGTCAACAAGACAGCTGAGCATGGAAACATCAATAAAGGGCTAGAGAGCATGTGATATTGGCTGGCAAATTAACGAGGTCAAGGGCTTTTTTTCCCAGCTAGAACTTGCCAGAGCTCAGTTCTGGCACCTCTTGGGTAGGCATCATGGCCGTTATAAGAGAACAAGAGGAGGTGTTCATTATGAGCTCTGGTGCCTTGTTTTCTATAAAAACAGCACTGAGAAGCTCCTTTATCTGTTTGCATAAGCTGTCCCTATGTGCTATATCAGGCATGTCCAACAGGTAGATTGTGATCTACCAGTAGATCACCGGATGCCTGTGGTAGATCACTGGTAGATCACTGGCTCCCCCCAAAGAAGCTCAATAACTTTGGCTCCCCCCCCAAAAAAATGCTCAACAACTTTGACCTGAACCCCAAAAGGGGGAAGATCACTGCCCGTTTTTAAGTCTGTGAGTAGATTGCAGTCTCTTGGGAGTTGGCCACCCCTGTGCTATATCACAAAGAAATCTACCATATCCCTCTGCTTCCATGACTCCCAAACTGGTCCTTTGTTACAAGTTGAAAAAGCAACCTCTTTTATTTTAATTCAAGAAAAGGAACCTGCGACCCTCTAGATTTTTCTGGACTCGCAATTCCCACCCTCACCCCCTAAGACCATGCTGACATAGAGATGGTGTGAGTCAGAATCCATTAACATCTGGAAGGCTACCTCATCCTCATTTAATTGATTTAAAATAATAATAATAATGCAAGAATTAGGCTGAATGAAGCAGGATGGTGAAACAATCAAACAAAGCTTCTGTTCCATTCATTGCCTTGCTGCATCATTTTGTGGAATAAAAATGAGAACAGCAACATAAAATACCTGGGGAAGATTCTTGAAGCTATCATAACAAAAGAAAAAAATGTAAAACTAGTCGTGGTCCCTTTATGCAAAGATCCTCGGCATCTTCTTGAAAGCAAAGTTTCGGCACGGTAAAGCGACGGTGTGATGAATATTGGAAAAGGTCAGTCCTAATTAGCTGTGTACTCTTAATGCATTTTACAGAGAAACAGCTGGCAGATGACACACTGATTTCTTTCTAAAGGACATCACTGAAAGAGCCTCCAGTTAGGATTCTGCAAGAGCCCATCTTAAGCAAGGTAAACAGCATTTGCTCGGATCTGTTACACTAAAATACTCGATCGTCTCAGTGAGCACCTAATATGCTCAGAGCCAGCTTACCTTTGGAAATTTGTCTAATGACCAGTTTAAAGAAAGGTAACCTTCTTACTAAATGTTAAACACCACTGGTTGTAAAATTAAGTGGATTTTACCGCCGCCTATGCTTTGCCTATATTTTACAAGGATAATTGCATCTCGCCCACCCATCTTCTTTTTACTGTGTATAGAATGGTTTCAATCCAATACATTACGGTCCATTGGTTTCAGTGGGACTTGCAAATGCATAACAAGGTGCAAGCTTTATGCCTTGGTGCGCCAAGAGATTTACAGCCCCTCCCTCACCTTCAAATCAGCCCTGTGAAGGAGATTATGATTAAGCCAGTTTAACAGATGAGAGACAGAAGCTAAGAAACAGTAAATTGCTAACATCACACACAATCTATCTGCCATTTTAATCCAGGCCCCTTAAATCTTTTTGCCCGAGGCTTATAATTGTCTGAAATGATTATTATATGACGAACACCCACTATTTGTACTTTCCGGAAACAACAGAAGACATTTTTTTGTTTGTTTCAACAAGCTTTTTCAGCTGGAAAATGTATGGTCTTTGCCTTTGGGTGTTCATTTGTTTTCAAGCCTATCTTCAGTTGTTTTTATTTCATGATTGTAAAATGACCCAAGACCTATGTGAAAAGCAATCCACAAATTAATAAAATGTTGTTGTTGTTGTTGTTTCCTGTAACAGGTGTTCTGGGTGGCTGGTTCCCCTTTTGTGCAATGCCTTCCCTGGTGAGAGGCATCTGTCTCTCTCATTTTTAACATTCAGGAGAAATTTGAAAACCTGTTTGTATTCTTCTCCCGGTGTACAGTTTTCTCTCCACAGATTGACCACTGTTGAACCAGCTAAGCTTCAGCAAGACAGCTTTATCATATACCCTCAGGCCCTGGGACCATACTGGGTGTGTGGACATGCATGCATGAATCCCCTCCAACATTTATCCAATGAAAAGAGGGACGCATCCTATTCCAACCCCTCCAACATTTCTCAGGTATAAATAGGGACATCCTATTTCACCCTCTCCAACCTTTCTCTGATGAAAAGAGGAATATCCTATTCCATCCTCTCCAACATTTCTCAAGTATAAATAGGGACATCCTGTTCCATTTCCCTCCAACCTTTCTCAGATGAAAAGAGGGACACATCCTATTCCATCCCCCCCAACATTTATCGAATATAAATAGGGACATCCTATTCCACCCTCCCCAACCTTTCTCTGATGAAAAGGGGGACATCCTAGTCCACCCTCTCCAACATTTATCAGATGAAAAGAGGGACATCCTTCAAAAAGGGCAAGTGGGACAGTCTGGGATCAAATCAGAAACCAGAATGGCTTCTGTAATTCGAGGACTATCCCTGTGAAATCAGGACACTTGCAAGTGTCTGATGTGTGTAGGTGCCTGGTGTTTTTATAGATTATATTTCATTTATGATTTTCTTGTGCTTTGTTCTTTTTCTCTTCCTCCGCCCCCCCCCCCCGTCCCACGACATGTTTCATGCCAGTGTGGTATAGTGGTTAAAAGCGGTAGACTTGTAATCTTGTGAACTGGGTTCGATTCCCTGCTCCTCCACATGCAGCTGCTGGGTGACCTTGGGCTAGTCACACTTCTTTGAAGTCTCTCAGCCCCACTCACCTCACAGAGTGTTTGTTGTGGGGGAAGAAGGGAAAGGAGAATATTAGCCGCTTTGAGACCCCTTCCGGTAGTGATAAAGCGGGATATCAAATCCAAACTCTTCTTCTTCTTCTTTCATAACTGCTCTAGTCTATAGGAACAGAAATTATGTCTCCTTTTGGTCACGCTGCATGATCTAGATTCAAACTGTGGGACCTAATTCACAATTGCAAAATCACCTTAGAACTGTCACACCACTTTGACCCTGTCGATTTTGAAATGCACCCTCAGAGGTGTTGGCCATGTGTCACTATGGCCCTTGGCTCCAAAAAGGTTAGCCTCCCCACTGTTATTTATTTATTTATCTGTTCATTATATTTATGTAAACCTTTTTCCTCCAATGAGCTCAAGGTGGCGTGCATTGGCTCTCTGTTCCTCCTTTTACCCTCACAGCACGAAGTGTGCATGCACACGAAAGCTCATACCAAGAACAAACTTTGTTGGTCTCTAAGGTGCTACTGGAAGGAATTTTTTATTTTATTTTATTTTGTTTTGACTGCAAAGGTAGGTTAGGATGAGAGGCAGTGACTAACCCCAATGTCCCCCCGGTGAGATTAATGGCTGAGTGAGGATCGAGACCCTGGTCTTCTAGGTCATAGTACCACAAGTGTTTATTTTCTAAGATAAAAGGGAGAAAATCAGTGTGTGCACTAGTCTGATGTGCTTGGTAGCCACCCAATTACTTCAACTGAAAACCAGGGAAATGCATCATTTATTTAACTAATAATATTTTTAAAATAATTTTATAAGTTACCAGTATATGTCTTTGCTTCTCAATTTGTATTGTGTTATTTTATGCACTGTGACTTGCTGTTGTTTTCATTGATTACAGTTTAGAAATTATTTATTGTAATTGTGAATGTCTGTTTAATTATTATTTGCTGATACAGTGGTACCTTGGTTCTCAAACGACTTGGTTCTCAAACGCCGAAAACCCGGAAGTAAGTGTTCTGGTTTTTTAACGTTTTTCGGAAGCCAAATGGCTGGTGCGGCTGTCGGCCATTGTTTCCGGGGCGCCTGCACCAATCAGAAGCTGCCCCTTGGTTTTTGAACATTTCGGAAGTGAAACTGATTTCCGGAATGGATTAAGTTTGGCACTTTTATTTTTGCAATTTATTTTGCGTTTTTGTGGCTTTTTCAGTTAATTTTTTTTTTTGGGGGGGGGGGTGACTGTGTGGAACCCAGTTCAGCTCCTGACTGATTGATTGCGTTACTGTGGAAATGGATAAAAGCCCCCCCCCCCCCATTCAAACAATGACTATCATCAGTGCAGGTAAGAAAAAAAAAATAATTTTAATTTTTATCATCTACAATACTGTGTCTTATTTATTTTATAGTATAGTATAGTACATTGATTATTGCTTTCATTTTATGGCAGAAAAAAATGGAAACCTCTTTCTTTCTGTTAAGGCGTAGCACAACCAGAAATGCATTTCCAAGCCTGAAGCCAACTTGCACAAACCATCAACCGCTGCCTCCAAGACGTGGGAGGGCCCATAAACCTGTCCCCAACCGATATTTGTAGACACCATGCTCCAGTGAAATCAAATTATTTGACAGCCCAGCGTATCCAATCAGTTGTGTAATGGTCTCTATATACTAAACAGATACCAAAGCATGCCAATAAAGTGGGACCAACTACAACAGGCAAAGCTTTGCTGGCTGTTCTGAACTCACAGTCCTCAAAGTTTTCAATTACAAAAGTCATTGTTTTGTCATCTCTTCCCCACTGCTGCAGCCAGCTCTTCCACCGCTCCATCTTTCTCTGCGTGAGTGAGAAAAACTACTTACTGAAACTATTTTGAGTTTCGTGCCTTGCAATAAAATGAAGAGAGACAAAGGGGCTAAAATCACTGGGTTGCCTTGTGAGATATATATACACACCAGAATAATTAATTTCTTTACTGTGTGTTTTCGAGAGAGTTTCTAGTCATTTAATTTATCTCCGTTTTTCCAAATGGTTCAATCAAGACACATACATAGCTCTGTCAGTAAAGCATGAGACTCTTAATCTCAGGGTCGTGGGTTCAAGCCACACGTTGGGCAAAAGATTCCTGCATTGCAGGAGGGTCACTTTCAACTCTACCATTCTATGAACTGCCAATAATAAAGGGCATCTACTTATTAGCAGATGTCTGTAGGGATTCCTTAGCAGACAAGTAGATGAAGATTCTCTTAAGCTAGAAAATTTGATCATCGCTGGCTCATTTGATGGGGAATGAAGCAGCATTCAGAGAATAGGAATAATTAGCAGTGCATTTGGAAATGTGTACTGCAGCCAGTGCTATTTTTCTAGAAAAAGAGGTGCCAGAATTCACCATGAACACCTCGCTTGTTCTCTTTTAATGGCAATGGCACCCACCTGAGAGGTGCCGGAACTGAGTTTCGGTTTTTTGTTTTGTTTTTTTTAAAAAAAGCCCTGACTGCAGCTATGCTCTTTCTTAGCATAGTTTGTAGCCTAACAACGAGAGGCCATTTGAACAGGTGATCCTTAAGATTCTTAGGCTTTGGTATTCTAGAACTTGAATGAATCAGATGGAGCTGTTTATCCAGCAGCTAATTTTATTTTACAGAGGGTACAGCAGAGGGAGACAAGTCAGAAAACAGCTGATTTCAAAAGAAAGAAAGGTTTTTGTGCTGACCCATATGGTACAACCTGAATGTTGACTTGCCCTAAAAAATACAAATGAAACATTCAAATGACACTTTGATATACCCTACAAAGTTCCTCCCCTGTGACTGCAACACACTATATCTGTTGTGCATTCTTCAGGCTTTGTCACTTAGAACACTCTTGTTTACTTTCAGCTACAGTCTCATAAGTAAAAAGAAAGTAGATTCCACACAAACAATGAAGTTAGTTAGGTTGCAAATATCTGAATATATCCTATATACCTGTTGAGAGTATAACAGAAACTTAGCACATAACAGTGTATAGCTAGAAAACATGAAATTGACCACACACACACACACACACACACAAACACACACACAATGTCCAATCTAATAATCAATGCAAATTAAGCCACATCCTGTATATGTAAGGAACACCGCATTATCAATGATGAACAGATGCTGAGCCTAATTTCCCAAAAGTATCCTTCCCTTGTTATTGGTCTACAAAAAATATGTAAACTTCACATCTTAATTGTAAGTTATTTACCACAATTTACAGCTTGAAGAGCCAATGTGTATTCACTTGCCAGAATTTTTGCTACTGTCCCAGGCTGATAAATGACCAAAAACTAACATTTTCTCTTTTCTTTCTCTTTTTTCCGGATTTGATTTGTTATTCTATTTATAATGTTCAATTTCGTACATTTCAATAATTTTATAATCATTCTAACATTTCAAAACCTGACATCCTTCCCCCTCATTCTGCACTTCCTTAAATTTATTTTTTAATATCTTCTGCATATCCAAATCAACTTAATTTGCTCATTTATTCGTCTACTTTAAATATATACTCTTATAAAACTGCAGGCTATTACAATAATTCTGCCGATGTTCTTATCTGTTTTCAATTTATTTGTAAATATTCAATAAACCATTTCCATTCATTTATAAAAAAAAGTTTGCTATCTTGATCAAGATATCAGCTAACATTTTCTGTTGTCCACCAAGGAAAGACTCACACTAGCAAATATTGAACCACCCCCAGACACCTCCGGATTAGTGTTAGGCAGTCAATGAAAGGTGTGAAAAAAGGGCATGAATGCATTTCCTACTCAGGTCTGCTTATGCTGAATGACGCTGCACTTTATGTCTGCTATTTAGAACAGATCAAGATCAATGAAAATGCAACATCATGAAAGGGTGTGTGGCAAAAATAGATGTTGAGAAAAAAAATGACAAAGAATAGAAGCTGAGTGCTATAACAGAGATAAAGGGTCAAAACAGAAGTGTGCATGCACACGAAAACTTAGTTGGTCTCTAAGGTGCTACTGGAAGGATTATTTTGATTTTTTGATTTTATATTTTGTTTTGACTATGGCAGACCAACACGGCTACCTACCTGTAACTAGACATAAAAGGTGCATAAGGAATCCCACACTTATTTTTGTCTGCTTCTCTTTGAAATAAAATATGTTGGTCTTGAGAATAAAGGTCACAATTAAGATTTAAGGCAGAGAGAAAACCTCAGCATTTTCTTCACTGGGCAAGCAATTAACACCTCCCGTTTCAGCTACCGTACTTAAAGGGCAGAAGACTCTTGTTTTCATCTGGGGGGGGGGAGTCAACACCTAGAGAACCATAGGACATTAATCTCATCCTGTTTCTGGTATGGGGGAAAATGTAGAAAACCATTTAATTTAGGCATGGTTTAACTCTAAATGACTCTGTTTTGTCTAACATAATGCAATCACCAGTAGCAATGAATAAATTAATGAATATATAGGGGTTGGCACTATTTGCAAGCAATTCCCAGTCATTTAGATGAATGCAACAAATCTGCAAACATACGACAGTTAAGTCACAATAAAGAAAATAGGAATTTGTTTACTAAAATATATGGTTGCCACTCTAAATTGGTCAACTTGCTGTATTTCTTTTTAAAGTGACACCACAGTAATACCAGCTTTATTAATGAACACTAAATTTATGAATGAGCCTCATGTTTTTAGCTATGGCTGTAATTTGCGATGCCTGAAAAGCTTTCCCTTAGGTCTCTTGCAGAACTCATTACGTTCATAAGAACATACGAAAAGCCCATAGCGACCAAATAGGTGCCTATAGCAGGAGTGGATGAGGGCAACCGTCTCCTCCTGCTGTCACCCGGAGACTGATACTGTATTTCAATGCCTCTGATCCTACAGTTAGTATGTTACCAACATTTTTTTCACTTTCAGTAATTTCAGCAACAGTGTAATATGTGAGGAGAGAGCCACTCTGTGCTGCAATGAGAGGCCAGGTTCTGGTCATGTTCCGCTTTCTGTGTACATTTGGACCCATATGCACATGGAGCTGTGGGCTATTGCAATTATAATGAATGTGAATATACAGTCATTTATGCAATATTTAACAATAAAGGAAACATTGGTGCAGCTATGCTAGCATGGCCCAGATCAAGTGAGACACCTGTCAGGGACTGGGCAGAGGAGGAATGGTGGAGAACGCCTCCCTAGCCTGACCCTTCCAGAGAAGAAGGAGAACGTTCAGAATTACAACAGGGGTTTGAGGGAGGTCACAGCTCAGAGGCAAACGAGGGGGAAAGTTTGAAAATAATTGGAGAGGAGGAGGAGGAAGCACCAAGTGAGTGACAGCTGATGGACACAGTGTCTTTAGAAAGCATTCCAGACCCCATCTCTTCCAGAACCTGGCAAACCTTGAAAGTAGGAGAGCAAAGAGCTCAAAGACAGAGGGCACGTAGCAGCACCCATAGAGATGACGAATGAGGAAATGGGAGACATGGGGGTGGAGATTCACTCAGGACAATGCTATTATCCAAGAGGCTGGGCTCCAAAGCCTCTCTCTGTAAATAGTGAATAAAAAGCAGACAGTAAGAAACATTTCCTTGTCTTTGTATGTTCCTGGACAACTGGCCATGGGAGATGCTGGCAGCCACCCAACGGAACCACAGGATGCACTAGGAGTCCACAAAACAAATATGCCACAGCTGAGAGCAAGTCACATGCCAATGGCTACATGGAGAGATACAAAAAGAGAGATTGAAGTAACCAGGCAATGCATCCTGCAAAGGTGGATGACCAGTTACAGTGGTACCTCGGGTTACATACACTTCAGGTTACATATGCTTCAGGTTACATACTCCGCTAACCCAGAAATAACGCTTCAGGTTAAGAACTTTGCTTTGGGATAAGAACAGAAATTGTGCTCTGGTGGCGCAGCGGCAGCGGGAGGCCCCATTAGCTAAAGTGGTGCTTCAGGTTAAGAACAGTTTCAGGTTAAGAACGGACCTCTGGAATGAATTAAGTACTTAACCAGAGGTACCACTGTATTGCCCCCACACCCTGTCCTACTAGAGAGTTATCAATGTGAGGCATTACTGAACCCTCCACAGAATTTTCTCGCAGTTGACAAACCAAAGGAGTATAACAAATGCATCCAATGTGCTGCATGGCTGTACCATTTCAGTTAGTTGAATATGAGTCCCATTGAAACCAAGCTAGTCATGATTTCAATGGGAACAGTGCAATCTTGGGGAGGGGGCGCTTTTCAAAAATATTTATTGGTGGGTGCAAATGCACGCCACTCAGAATTGGAGCTTCTCGATAAACCTGCCTGTCTTCTATCTCTCCTCAAATTTCACTTTGGCCTCTAGCCGGGCTTTATGTTTCAGCGCAGGGTCCCCAAAGACATCCATGTTGAAAACGGTCTTGTCAAGGGGAATATCAACAGAGTACCTGGTAGGCATTGTGTGTTTGTAATTGGAGACCTTCACAAAGGACTTGGAATGCTTCACAATCTTCTACTTGCCCATGCTGGCCGTCACTTTGTGTGGGTAGCGACCGAAGCCAGCCACCAGATCGTGGCTGTAGGGGTGGTCAGAGGTGCCATCATCAATATTCTTAACAATAATAGCTTTGCGTCCAGAGTAACGCCCAGCAACGACAAGGACGACTTCCCCTGGTTTCATAAACTTGCCCATCTTGGAGCTGCAGCGGCGATGGCACCCACACCAGAAGAGGAAAGAGAGCTCGCTCAGAATCTTGTACATGTCCACTCAAAAATAAATCCCACTGAGCTTGATGAGACTTACTCCAAAGTAAATGTCTCTGGGATTGCAGCCTGCATGCAATTTACATAGCATTTTTAAAGCAGTGCTATTTTTCTAGAAAAAGAGGTGCCGGAACTCACCATGAACACCTCGCTTGTTCTCTTATAATGGCAATGGCGTCTCCTTGAGAGGTGCTGGGACTGAATTCTGGTGAGTTCCGGATAAAAAAAAGCCCTGATTGTAACCATGTCTATTTAGAAATACGCCCTACTGAGTCTAATGGGGTTTACTTCCAGGTAAGTGGGTTAGGATTCCAGCCTTATTCTAAAATAAAACCATTAAAAAAAAACCTAGCTTCATTGCCCCTTGACCTATCTTATGAGATATATTATCTATGCTATCCTTTCTTAGTGTTCTTGAAGCCCTTAAGAACTCAAGACAATGAAAAGAGAAAGAGCTCCTTCCTGCTTAAATCAGTCTTGAGCTTGACATGAACAAAACAGTTCATTTGAGCACCATTTTAGCCAAGGTGCTTGAGGAAGAAAATAGAACATGACACAGTCCTTACAGTTCAAAAGAGCCCCTGTGACTCCAGGGTATCAACAGACTTTGAGCATAGGATGCTATTGTTATTACGGGACCACTGAAGTCTTGAAGGCCCATGAAATATTAGATAGAATTATAGACATGAAAATACAGACAGTAAGTACGAGTTTCAATTGCTTTTCTTTCGCGTTCAGTAAGCAATAGCACTTTGAGGTATATTTTCAAGGCCCTCAGTATAGTACTTTCTTGCCACAATGCAACCACCTTAGACCTTTTTGCCTTTGGATAAAAGTAGACACAAAGTCTGTTGCATAAATCAAATTAATGTGTGTGGTTCTTTGTTTTTTATTATTATTATTATTACTATGTAAATAGCCACCCAGGGCAAGCAGCATCAGGTCTGGGCCAAGGAAAGGTAATATTTTAACAACAACAAAGCCTTGAGCTGCCATTTGCATTTTTTAAAAACACAACAACACAAAAAAACTGCATGTTAATAGGATTCGCAAAATTAATGTCACATCTAGTTTGGATCTTGCTTGCCTTTGTGCCAATGTGCTCATGATTGATAGGAAAGGAGGAGCAAAGAGAAAGATGTGGCCTGGAGCAATGTTGATGTGCCACAGACAGGATGTGAGCAGCATGCTGGAGGGACTAAGTGTGTTCACCCTCTGATGGCAAAAATTTCTGGTGCACTACTGTTTACCAATGTGACATGTAAGCATAGTTCAGGCATCCCCAAATTCAGCCCTCCAGATGTTTTGGGACTACAACCCCCATCATCCCTAGCTAGCAGGACCAATGGGAATTGTAGTCCCAAAACATCTGGAGGGCCGAGTTTGGGGTTGCCTGGCATAGTTCAACATGGTCTCCATGGTTCTTCAATTCCCCATGCTGCAGATTTTCACAAGGACATGTTATTTTCAAAATCTGCAAGCTGATGAGGTGAGCTGAACTTGAGCTTGAGAAAAATAAGAAACCAAGCTAAATTGAAATTGACAGATTTGTCCATCCTTATTCAAACTGAGGCAAAGTAGAGGAGAGAACAAGATCTTAGAACCATTGTAGAGCTGGAAGAGACCCTGTGGATCATCTAGGTCAAACCCCCTGTAAAGCAGGAATATGCAGCTGTCCCATATGGGGATCAAACCTGTGAGCCTGGCATGCTTGGCACCATGCTTTAACCAACTGAGCTATCCAACTGAGATAATTGGCTAAATTGATCTACAGGAGATAGAGGAAAGGTGGGCCATAGAGAGGAGAAACTCTTAGAGCTCAGTGGTCACGCAAAGCCTTAATAGGTGAAAAAGTCAGAAGAAAATCAAGCAGCATTTCCAAGTAGCTAAATGGATGAAGTTTTCCCACTAAACATGCAGCAGGGAAATGGGATCATAAAAGCCTGAACATAAGAGATATAAGGAAACACAAGAAGATTCATTATACTGCTTAAGATCATTGGCCCATCTAATTCAGTATTGTCAAGTTTGACAGGCCACAGCTTTCCAGGATTTCAGACAGAAATTCTCTCCCAAACCTGCTTGGAGATGCTGGGGGTTGACCCTGAGAAATTCTGCATACAAAGCAGATGCTCTCCTACTGAGTCATGTCCCTTTACCCAAGAAAGATAGGGGTGAAACCACCAAAGGCAGCCTTGTGTGGTGTTTTGGCTTTTTAAAATGCAGAACCTCGCCCCTGCTCCCCACTTTCCCCATTCCTCACAACAAAAAGTTTAACAAGGGTGACCTTCAGACTGTCAACGTTTTGCGGAGGGGATTCAGCTGCAAACTGGAAGTGTAGGCTTCACGATTAAAGTGATTAACCTGCTCTGGTGCAATGACAAAACAGAGTTTTTGTATCTAGGAAAGGGATGGAGGAAGCGCGCTAAAAAGTGTGGGATAAATGACTGATTTGGGAAGATGTGCCACATCCATGCAAGCAAATCAGGATTAATGTTCACTGTCATATAACCTCAATGCAAATGAACTGGAAAGAATGCTCTGTAAAGAGCAGGCATTGTATAACCCCTTGTATAACTCCCACATAAGCTTTGCACAAGCAAAACCATGATGAATACTCAAGAAAGAGTTTGTTGGGAGGAGCCCAAGAGAACCAGAACATTACTGGTAACCTGTGCTTTTTCCTGGGAGGGGATGCAGGGAAGTACGGATATACCTAAACATTTTGTGAATCTAACTAAATTTTAGTTTTTTTCTCCAGCACGGTGAATCTTCAGTTCCATTGAATAGCACAGTGAATCGTCAGTTCTGTTGCTACCCCCAATGGTGGCCTCGTTTCCTGTTACGGTGTTTCCTGAGTCTCAGACAGAAGCGAGCGTTTAATAGTAGTACCCCTAAACATTATTTTTTTAGGGGGGAAAAAGCACTGCTGATAACTGGGAGCTGCTCTGTGTTCATATTAGCCTCGCTGGTAAACAAGTATTGTGTGACAATCATAGACTTTTAGTGAGCAGCAATTTTTTTTTTTGTGATAAGCACAGTAGCCTACAACTTTGTTTATCTCCCTCTCTAGATCGCACACCCTTGTTATCAAATAGCATGGATGACAAAGGCAAAAAATATATTACGCTGAAAATCAATGGCACTGAGCTCGACAAGCAATATCCACGAGTGGCTGAACCCTCATAAGCACCGCAAGAGATGGCTATGCATGAATCAACCTGTTTTTCTCCTTTATTACTCCTGGAGCTTGAACAATGAGTTTGCCATTTCCCGTGTACTTCAAGATTAGTTAATAACAAATTTAAAGAGTGAAAAAGGGAGAGAAATACTTTTAATTTGCTACTTCATTTTGTCTTAGCAAACATGCATTTTCTTCTATTTGTTGATCATTGTTGCCAGGTGGCAAATTAACAGGAAATAGTTCGTTTCTTACTTTTTTGGGTTCCTGTTTAAGGAATTGTGGGGAGAATTAAGCCTAAAACCACTTAGAGAGATGAAAAGGAAAAACTAAAATTCAGCACTGAAGTCGAACTGATTTTCAGGGGGTGGGGGGATGAATGAAGTGTAGCAAACACTCAGCATTTTTTTGTTGAGGGTAATGGGCCTAAAACACAGCAAATGTTTACTGAGAAGTAAATTCCATCAAATTCTATGAGGTTTCTTCCCAAGTAAATGTGTGTGGGGGGGGAATGCAGCAATGCTTAATTTGTGCCTCAGACTCTGAAAATACTGTGAAATTCCTAATGGTTCTACATATTTGGGCTCATATATTATTTTGAGAACATAAGAAGTGATCCTCTGAATCAACCCAGAAGACAATCAAGTCCAACATCCCAATTCCCTCCAGTGCCTGACCATCAGGGTGGATTTGATTTAAATCAAACTAATTTAAATCACGATTTAAATCACATTTAAGTCAGTAAGGCTCAGGGCCGATTTAAATTTAAAAAATCAGATTTTTTTAAAATTTAAATTGGATTTTTTTATTTAAATCATATTTTTTTATTTAAATCGGCTCTGAGCCTTACTGACTAGTGATTTAAATCGTGATTTAAATCAGTTTGATTTAAATCATATCTACCCTGCTGACCATAGCTCATAAACAGATGAGATAGTCAAAGGCATGCTAGAACCAACATCCAGCCATCATGACTAGCAGCCTTTGATGGCTTTATAATCCATTAAATATACTATTCCCTTTTAAAAGTACAGATTTGTACAGCTCCTTTGGCATGCAATGACAACCAGTGCTACACATTCTGTCTTGGGTTCTCCTTGAAGGTGGTTTGGAAACTGTAGTTGATATTAAGTGCTGCAGTTCAGCTCCTGGCAGGACTTAGAAGGCAGGTGCATATCCAACCATTTTGTGGCAATTTGTACTGACTGCCAATGTCCTTTAGGGTCCCATTTTGGATACTGTTATTAGCTTATAAAAGCTCTTTAACAGCCTGGAACCTGCATAGCTTAAAAAGTTCTCCTTCCCCTATGAACTCACCCATCCATTAAGGTCAAGGGAGAGACCCTATTAAAGGTAATGGAGGAAGAAGGAAAGTATCAGATAGACTGAGCATTCATTGTGGTCGCCATAAAATTGATGTGCACAGATGACCCCCCTCTGCTACCTTTCTGGAAGTATTTTACAGTAAACACTGTTGCAAAGCCATTCACAAATTAAGTTGATTACCACTAATCTTGTTTGTAGTTTTGGCCGCCTTTCTATGTGTGCAATCTTTTGCCACTGTCATCATCAGTTTTCATTGTGGAGTTTAATTGGGTTCAATGTTCAGTGTTGTAAACCACTCAAATCATTTGGAAGGTTAGAATAGAAATTAAGTCTAGGATCAAAAGAGCTGTTGTGTCTCTGCCCGGTAGGATTTCTGCCTTGCTTTCTTTCAGTAGGAAGGCTTTTTAGCTTTTAGCAAGCATCATTGCCAAATTTATCTATTGCATTGAGAACCTCCTTTCCTTCATGGAGCTCAAGAAGGAATGCCGAAAATTCCATTCCAAGCAGAAACAAGCAGAGATCTGCATATTCGTTTGTGCTCAGGAATGGAAATTAGGTAATACAATTGGTATTCTCTATTTGTTTTTCCCTTCCTCAGCCTATAAATGATACATGACATTATTCTGAAATTTCCTTTGCATTGAAATGAATGCTGTGGAATTATGCTATGACAACATAATGATTTGATTGTGTTAAATTCAGCTACAGCAAACCATGAGATGGATAGCATAGTTTAGAGTGGAAGCTAAACTGCAGCAAAATGAAAACAGTGTTGACCAAGACAGATGTGGGTCAGAACAGTCCTTGCTACCGGTAACTTCATACACCCCTACCTCTAGGTGACATGCCTGGCATCTCAGAATCACACTGTCAAGAAGGATAGTCTGACAGAGAGTAAATTGTCCAAGGTCACGCAATGCAAATACACACAGTAAAAAAAATAGATGTGTTTTCAAGGACTATGGCTGCATGAGAAATGATGAGGTGCTGGCACTGCAGAAGGTGGTTGGGTAGAGCAGTAACAACTAAGATAATGTATGCATACCCTATATTTCCTATATGGTGTGGGCACTAATGTTTTGCAGGCTCTTTTGGACACTGTGCAGCAGTGCATTACTGAATAAAGACTGACTAATTGAGAACTTGGTGTGAGCCTCCATATTCCCAGGGGGAATTTCTCCCACAAGAACCATTGAAAGACTTGCATTAAATTCAGTTTGTTGTTTTCTGTGAGTATGACTTAAGGAGTGATCTAAACCCAAGATCTGCCAGGATGAAGGGAGTTTTGTACAGGTGGATCTCAGGTTGAGATATCTGGGCCCAGCTAGCTGAAGTCCTTCATTCCAGCTCAGGTGGATATCTGCCAAAGTCCTTCATCCCAAGTTCAGCTTTCTTCACTGAAGAAGAAGAAGAAGAAGAAGAAGAAGAAAAAGAAGAAGAAGAAGAAGAGGAGGAGGAGGAGGAGGAGGAGTTTGGATTTGATATCCCGCTTTATCGTTACCCAAAGGAGTCTCAAAGCGGCTGACATTCTCCTTTCCCTTCCTCCCCCACAACAAACACTCTGTGAGGTGAGTGGGGCTGAGAGACTTCAGAGAAGTGTGACTAACCCAAGGTCGCCCAGCAGCTGCATGTGGAGGAGAGCAGACGCGAACCCGTTTCACCAGATTACGAGTCTACCGCTCTTAACCACTAAACTACGCTGGCTCACGTTGGCCCCCTTATCATGACTAATGAAAGTAATGAAAAGGGGGGAATTCATAGGAGTGACAGGGGTAGAGTGGGGTGGATGACTTCCTCCTCTTCCACCCTCTGCTTAGCTGTGACCTAGCAAACCAGCAAAACATACATGGGCAAAAAAAGGTGGTGTAACTCATATGCTATTTTTCCTCACTCAGGCTGGCTCAGCCAGCAGTAGCCTCACTCCTGAGTGGCATCTAGAACACAGGTAAGTTACCTCCCCATGAATTTCATGGACTTCCTATACTAGGATTGCTCTGCCCATCAGATGTAACTCTACATGTGTGCTTAAAAAATAAATAAATGATGCATATTTTTTATTTAACTAATTTTTGTGGAACTTGTTTGTATTTGTATTGCATCTGCATTGCAAATGTATTTCACAAAGAATAAATGGTACTGGGGAAAGAAGGTGGCAGTTGGCTGGTTATTTTGTTAGTTGATTCTTTGACTGAGAGGCAGATACTGTCTGGAGGAGTTTGTAAGGACAGGCAAGCTATGGATTTATAATTTATGCACTGCTATGAAGGAGTTTTGAAAACAAAAAGGACTAAATCCTCTTTTGGGCTCTCTTGGGAGAGAAACGCATTGTATTCATATACTGTATAGATTCTCTCTCTCTCTCTCTCTCTCTCTCTCTCACACACACACACACACACACACACACACACGTTGTTCAACTGTTGCCAACTTGGCAAGTAAAGATTTACATTAAACTCTTGTGCAAGGAGTCTATTTTTTCACAAATAGCTAACAGAACTCCCTCCCAGCTAAGATCAAACTAGCCCCCTCCCTGTTGCAGATCTGATGCCTAGTGAATTTATTTTTATTTCAGCTGTTTTTGATACCATATTTAGTTTTTAACTGATTTGATCTCTATTGTATTTGTTCAGTTCTCTGTCGCCGCTTAGAGACAACTGTAATAAACCAGTATATAAATCACCAAATTACATATTGCAGTTTACATGAAATATTCATCAAATGAACACGGGGGGGGGGGGGAATCAAGAAACTTTAAGCACAATAAAATTAGCAAAATGTAGATAGCATCAACAGAATGTAAAAGCAAGCAAATATCACAAAATAAAATGTCTGGGTAGGCTAGCCAGGTTTTGAGCAGTCATTGAAAATAGAACAATGAAAGTACCTGCCTGATATTAATAGGCAGGGAGTCCAGAGCATGGGTGCTGCCACAGTAAAAGATTGATTCCTTGCAAGTGCAGAATGAACATTATATGGTATTTGTAAATGTGTGAGTTCCGCAGATTGAAGCAATTGAATGGGCACATATGAGGTAAGTCAACAGGTCCCAAGCTTTGTATATGAACAGCATCACCTTGAATTTGGTCCAATAGCAAGATCCATTATAAATTCCAATTACATTCTTGTAAGGATCTGCTGCTACTTACACATTAACACTTTCTAACATGTATTAATTTCCCATTGAACGATCGAGCCAAGCAAGAGAGTTACTTCTTCCAGAAGGTATTACTTGCCACTTTGGCAGAGACGATCAATGCAGCCATTAACACAAGAGCATTACCTAGGCTCTTTCTGATAACAAGAACAAGTCGCATTTTATGAAGGGAGTATATTAATGTTGCCTTCATAGTCATTATCAGTTAATTCCTTGCAGAGTTCATATTGTGGATGTTTCACAAGCTTTCAACAGTCTGTTCTCTATGTGGTGTATAAGCTCTAGAGACTCCAGCGCTGCTTCTACTTTATAGCCCCCCTCAGTTTGGTACTAATGATATCTATCCATCTTGTCTTCAGTCTCCCTAATCTCCTCTCACCTTCTGCTTCCTAGTGAAACAGCCTCCTTGGTAATTTCCTGACATTCCCCTTTCGAAACAGTTCGGTCCTTAGAGTACTGTTACAACTGAAAGCTGCACGGAAAGCAAGTAGCACTCCAATGGCACAGGGTAACATTTTGTAGATTAGACTCTTTCTTCTTTAGATATTCTCCTCTCCAGGCCCCAAAGTACTTCCCCCTCCTTGCTTCTTCTTATACACAAATATTCATTCCGTGTTATCTGCCATGTCAGAGTCGCGCAAACAGATTTACCGGTAATCATGGCCTGCAAAACCCGGTTCCGCTCAGACAAGTCAAAAGCAGCTCATTGGCCTCATTTAATTTTCTTACATTTATATCTCATTTTTCTTCAAAGAACAAAATAATTATATCTATAGTAGTCCCCGAACAAGAGTCAAATGTAGGTCACCTCCATGACCTGGCCCATAGTGCTTTGAACTACGCACCATTTCTGTAGGTCATCAAATAAGGTGAATGAGGCTGGTTGACTCTGTTAGCCAAGATAAAATCTGGATATTATGGAATCTAAACAGCTTCAGCTGCCTTAGTTGATGACCTACATTAGGAAACAGGGTGTGTGTGATCCTGTCACTGCTGGTACATTTCTCAGCAGGCTTTAATACCATCAATTAATATAACCTTTTGGATTGCCTAACTGGGATAGGGCTTGGAGAGCAGCTCTGAAGCCAACGGCTGCTTCCCAGGTATGACTCAACTTCTATTGTGTGCACTGTGTATTCCCTCCTTCTGCCTGGCCAATCCTGCCGGCAACACCTCCCCAGTCAGGATTAGGTGGCTGCTGGAGTAGGTGGAGACCACAGGTATCCAGCCTGGGAAGGTGGTGCCAGAACCAACTGCCAGGAGCTGCCCCAGTGCCCCATGATCCCAGGAGGTTACGCGTGACCACGCAAAATGCGCACCCCATTTGATGTGGGGAACGGTCATTATGGAGGTCAGGTCTTACTCGGAGGATTGCAGAAGGTGTGTCATGGCCCTTCCTCAAGACAACCCCCAACCTTACTTTGGAGAAGAGAAAGGGGAGGAGGCAAGGCTTCCCAAAGATGTACAGACGGCCATCTTTTTCACCATACAGGGTGACTGTTAGTCTCAGGGTCCTTCAGTGGGAGAGCATCCACTCTTGTTGGGGATCCTGAGACTAGTAGGAAAAGAGCAGTAGGGGAAAATTGTGCTTTGTGCATTGGTAGTAATGTCCACCCTTGCCACCGTCATATCCTCATGTCCCTAACACTCAAAAATCCCCATTTCTCAGTTCTTAGTAATGCTTATGCAAGCACAGTATCCCAGTGCTCAATGAATAGACTGGGATTTATGCATGCAGAACTCTACTGATGAGTTGAAGCAGTTGAGTCATGGATATTGTCCATGTTACAAAGCACCGAATGTACACAGGATTCCCTTTGCGTACTTGGGGAAAGAGGCACAAGCACCTGTGGCAATCACTTTCTTTAGCTGGTGGTCTGGAGTCATGTGGGTTGGCAGTCAGGGAACTATCACATTAGCTCACTCAGAAGAGAAAGTCTACAGCAGCAGCAACATGGGAAACTAATGCTCCCTTTTGTTACTAGACGTCTGTTGTGCTGGTAGATGCAATATCCCACTCTGGCCATCTGCAGTGATGGAGCTGTTCACTGGAGACAGCTGCCCAGCAACCCTCCCCCTGGATTGGGACCCACTGAAAGTGGCACAAGTTGGAGAACCCTACCATCTTTTATTTACTTTTATACTTTAGCTTTCTTCCATCATGAGCCGCAAAGTGGGATACCTGTGGTTCCTATTATTGTCCAATCCAGGCACTGCCAGACCCAGACCTGTGCAGCTTCAGCAAGGTGGCGATCTCATGTGCCTTCGGATCAGACTTGTTATTTGGATTGGGAATTAGAACTGGCAGGTGGAACCTGACCTCCTCTAAGCCCCATGGGTCACTGTGGCAGGTAGGTAGCACCCACAGTATTTTCCCCTACTGTATTTTGCAGGCACAGCTCAAGCAATTGATGCAGAGGAGCATCCCTGGAATCATTGGACTGAATCCAAACGCAAAATAAAAATAAAAATTGTGTTTGCAGAAAGCCCTGCATTGCCTTATGACGTACATGAGCCTTATTGTATTGCTAGTGGAATGTTTTTGTGAGCTGACCTGTGCCTATTTGTTGCGTGCATCAGTAGCTGGCAAGATGAGCTAAAGATAGTGGGAGCAAGTACTCTTCTAGCACTCTTCACCATCCTTATGCTGGCTCACCACAGAGGAGGTTTTTGTGCAGCATTTCAGTAAGAATGAAATAGAGTGTGCAGAATTATGCAGACCTTCCTCTGTTTGCTCTGCCTGAATATAGTCAATAGCATTTTTCTGACTGCATTTTACATCACAAAACTGTGAAGCTGACAAAACACCAACGTTGTTGTTGTTGTTGTTGTTGTTGTTGTACCGTGAGTTATGTATAAGGTAAAGGTAATCAGTAGGAGCAAAAGAAACCCATAGTACCTTTAAGAAACAGGGATGGGATCCTGTGAACAGACTCAGGTGTCCATAGCTAGATTTCAGACTTGGCATGATTTAACAGGACAGTAGACTTAAACAGGAGTTAGCATCCAGGGATAATACATAAAGCCAAAATTATATATTGTCAAAAAACATTGAGTGCAATGATGAGTGGGATTGCCAAAGTCCCCCCATGCCTGCCTTCTTTCTTTCTTTCTTTCTTTCTTTCTTTCTTTCTTTCTTTCTGGCCAACTGCATAAAACTGAATGTGCACGAGTTAAGTACAAAACCCTGTGAAATGTAAGTTAGTAAGAGGGATAGGGGTTGGGATCTCTGACTAAGAATTTTCAGCACTCTCCCCAAATATAATTCATAGTATTTTATTTTTGAGGTGGGGGCTTATGGCAATGAAATTGGCACCCGGATGATACAAGTTTATACAGTAAATATGTCATAGGGAAACCCAGGTTAGATAATGCATCCAAGATCCTCCTAGCTGTTGGTTTGGCATGCACGTTCCTAAACCAGTATGTGTTTCCTTTGAAAGCAAAGCAAAGCATTATTACACCAGAAATTTTTCATTTTTACTATTCTGCAAATATTAGTTACAACCACAACCAAAGCCTAATAGGACACCCTTCTAGCTGATCTAGAAGATTTACTTGTCACGGGTTGTGAAGCTATCTAATTCCTGGGACAGTTAATTTAGTTTTGTTTCACCTGGTGTGAGTGGAGAATCCCTGGTGTGCCTTGCTTCTTCTTCCCTGGAATGAATAAGGTTACAGCACAGCGGTCCCCCTCACTATTAATCAGTAACGCAGCTTCTCTCACCACTCCTCTGCAGCTGTTCACAGTGGGAGCTGAAGTGACATCGATTCCCATTAAAATAAAACCCTAAGAAATGGTGTCAAATCTGAAGAGAGATACTTGCCCAGAACAAAGAAAGCTAAAAGACCTGCAAAACCCCAAAGACTCCTGGAGGGTGACCATTATGATAAAGGGTCCAGAGACCAAGCCTTATGAGGAATGGTTGAAGGAGTTGTGTATGTTTAGCCTGGTAAGGAGGAAACGGAGAGGAGAGATGATAGCCATCTTCAAGTATCTAAAGGGCTGTCATGCTTTTGGAAGATGGAGCAAGTTTGTTTTCTGCTGCTCCAGAGGCAAGTTACAGGAGATTCCAACTCAACATCAGGAAGAAGTTTCTGAGGGTAAGAGATGTTTGACAGCGTCTTTAGCTCCTATAATACAATTTTCTCTTTTCTCTCTTTGTTATACATTTGTAATTTCTAGCTTTACTATCACTGACCAAGGAATTAAGAGAGACCTTTTTTAAAAAACAACAACAACAACCATCTGCCACAGCACTTGACTTAATGACCTCCTCAGTCATGGATTGTAGTAGTGGAGTATGTGCATTTGCACATATATCCATTTACATGTTCTCAAATTAATGGCTATTATAGTTGAATTCAGTTGAGTGGCGTGCCTGTATGCTTGAGGTTAGGCAGGCTTTTAGTGCCCGGGTGGATAATGTACTATACTGGCACTTTGGTGTTTTGGGATCTTATAAGGGAAAGACATTACAGCAGACCTCATAATCTCATAACGCTTCAGAGCAGGGCATACACCTGCTTATCAACTCAGTAAAATATCCCACAGAAGAAAAAGGAAGCAATAAATCCAGATTGTCTGAACCTATGGCACAAAAATCTATAGTGAAGAGAGGTCTCTGTAACAGATGGTAATTCCAGGGAGGACCGCAAAGCTAACTCTGAGTGGAACATCACAGTAGTTTTCTCAGTCCAATATCTTTAATCCTTTGGCCATGAATTTGATGAGAAAATCAAAGGTCATGACAACGAGACAATGCAATTGGCAGAAATACAATTTTTCTTTCAAGAGTTCTCATTTTGAAACAACTGTGTCCATGTGATCCAAAATTTATATCCATGGATTCCATATCTAACTGATTTATACTTCCTGAAATTGAGCCATGTCAACAAGTTATGGAAAGGAGACTTTCTTTAAATATGTATATTGATATAGTTTTTCTTCCAAGAGAAGGTTAACTTTATTCCCCCATTTTAATTACTTTTTGAAC
The DNA here is from genome assembly GCF_009819535.1 of Lacerta agilis. Lineage (NCBI taxonomy): Eukaryota > Metazoa > Chordata > Lepidosauria > Squamata > Lacertidae > Lacerta > Lacerta agilis. The sequence continues at coordinate 88,692,793 of NC_046315.1, read as the reverse complement.
AGCTGAGCTTTCCTGTAATTTAAAATATCTCCAGAATATGATTTCCAGCCCTGTGAGATGTGCTGAATGGGAACTCATCCAGTACTGAGTAACAAAGATTACTAGGTTTCTGGCCCAAACACAATCCAGTTTTAAGTAATAAGCTGATAAACCTCGCTCATCATCCTCTCCTTCCAGGGAAGCGGCAGTGACTCAGATGTTGGGAGGTGAGCACCACCACCCCACCATGCTGTCCACTAGGGCATAGAGATATAGTGTCTGCAATGGAACAACCAAGAAGCCCATGCTTCAGCTCCCTGACATTAAGATGGGACTGGCCATATAATATTATTACAACATTTATATCCCATGTTTCCTCCAAGGAGCTCAAGATGATGTACATGGTTGACCTACTCCTTACTTTATCCTCACAATCGCCCTGTTGAGTAAACAAAGCTGAGAGACACGGACTGACCTAGGTCACCCAATGAGCTTCAATGACTGGCCCCATAATATTATTACACCATTTATATCCCATGTTTTCTCCAAGGAGCTCAAGGTGATGTACATGGTTGACCCACTCCTTACTTTATCCTCACAATCGCCCTGTTGAGTAAACAAAGCTGAGAGACACGGACTGACCTAGGTCACCCAATGAGCTTCAATGACTGGCCCCATAATATTATTACACCATTTATATCCCATGTTTCTCCAAGGAGCTCAAGGTGATGTACATGGTTGACCCACTCCTTACTTTATCCTCACAATCGCCCTGTTGAGTAAACAAAGCTGAGGGACACGGACTGACCTAGGTCACCCAATGAGCTTCAATGACTGGCCCCATAATATTATTACACCATTTATACCCCATGTTTTCTCCAAGGAGCTCAAGGTGATGTACATGGTTGACCCACTCCTTACTTTATCCTCACAATTGCCCTGTGCAGTAGACAAAGCTGAGAGACATGGACTGACCTAGGTCACCCAATGAGCTTCATGGCTGAGTGGGGATTTGAACCTGGGTCTCCCAGGTCCTAGTCCAACACTCTAAGCAATATGCCACACTGGCTCTCTCAAGAATCACCTGCAAAGTTCCAATCAAGTCATTTAGAAATATAAGATGATCCAGAGGTAAGCAAATTTTGACTTGGATACAAGGAGCCCAGAGCACCCGCCTGAAAGCTAAGCAGATACATTTTACTTATTTTGTTATTCTCACATTTTTTTAGCTGCTGTGGAGAGAGGGAGCCCTACAGAAACCGTCTCACTAGTCTTTACATTTAGCACTACGTCTCTATTTACTGTATTTCTGTGCTCCTTTATGAAACATGCAACATAAAATTTTCCATTGTTTTTAAGAAGAGCCAATAAGACCTCATTAAGGTTTCATTCAAAGACTAGTTGAACTGCACATTTCCTTGTGAATTTGACAGCTGTCATAGCCCGCCGCTTAGCATAAATATGGGAAATAAGAGTATAAGCTAAGGAATTGTGGTGCCAAAGAAGATAATCTTACTCATATCATTTCACTTACACTTCATTTTATTTCACCTATCCTATTTAGAGATGACATAGTATATTCAAATCCAGGTGTGCTTTATTAGTCAAACTAACATTTTCAAAATCCTGAATGTCTGAGCATTTATTCTCTCCGTGCTGCCTAGTAAAATAAGTGAGAAAAAGGTCTCGGGGGCAGATCTATCTCTTCCTTTGAGAGTTCCAGGGGCCCTTCCCGCATATCAACCTGAATGGCCCAGAAGATCTTCAAAATTAGATTCTGAGGGCTCTGCCTGCCCCTCTAGCTCCTTGCCCTGTGGGGTGTCTGAATAGTCCTCCGAGGACTTCATGACTGGTACCATGTCAGGCTAGGCATGACATCTCCGTGGCATAGAGTACATTTCATCAGCTTAGGCTCTTGACCCAACTTCAGCCATATCTGGTTGGATATAACCTAGCATTAATGATCACCATACTCTGGTAAATCTCCCATCCAGACTACTGCAATGTGTTTATGTGCGGCTGCCACTGAACATAGTACAGAAACTTCAGCTGATGTACAATTTGACAGTGACGTTCCTAAAAAGGACCAGGCATTATGGACATATTATGTCAGTCCTTGTTCACTTGTACCGGCGGCCAGTACACTTTCAAGCCAGATTCAAGGAGTTGGCATTAACCTATAAAATCATGCCTTATGGTGCCTTCAATTTCTGAAGGAACGACTCTACCCATACCAGGCTACCCAAACCTTAATACCATCTACAGAAGCCATTCTCAGGGTGCTCCATTTATCAGAAGTGCATGGTATGACGACGAGACAGGGCCTGTTGTGTGGTGCCCTGCCCCCAGGGAACTCTTTCCCCATGAAAGTTCATCTAGCATCTTCTGTGCAATCTTTTTGGTGCCAGTCAAAGGACACTTTTATCAGGCTTTTAAACTGTTTGTTTAAAACAGTGGCATATTTTTTATGTTTTTTAGTGCTAATATCTTTCTCTCAATGACAACTTTTAATGTTTATATTGGGGGTATTTTGTTGGGGAAATGTTTTACATACGAATAATGGAAAGATGGCGTATAGATTTTTAGTCATATTTCCTATTTTGTACATTGCACGGTACCTAGAGACTTTGGTGTAGGAAACAAATTTTAATAATAATAATAATAATAATAATAATAATAATAATAATAATGGCTTATCACTATCTGTGCAATAGTAACTCAGCATATGGGCAATGTGCTGGCAATGTGGAATGGGTGGTCTATGTAATATACTATTAGCCCTTTTAACTCTGCAAAATGATGCTTCCAAGTGCAATGGCCATTATTTTTGCTTCTAAACCATTTCACTCGTCTATAAATAAATATTAGTGTTGCAGCCCCAATGTGATTACTGCTAGCTCCCCGGAGCAAGCACTTTGACATTGCTATTTATTGATCATTGCTAAAACCCCCCAAAGCAAGCAAGGTATGTGTAGCCAAGGCAATTGTCTGCAGCTCGAAATCATCTCCAGTAAAGTTCCCAAGCATGTGCGCGCTTATTTGCAATTTTATGTTGAGTTTTATTGACGTTTCTGTATTCTGCTTAGTTTCTACATTGCAGATTTTTGATTTAAATGTTTATGGATTTTCCACCCTTTCAGCGAAGGGCAGATCGTAAACAATTATAAAAAATGAATAAATAACCCTTGGTGTATTATAAATGATTATAACAACTAAACAAATAAACCTGAGTGAACATTCTGAAGTGGATGTGTGTGTCGGATACAGGTTCCCACATTTCAGTCACACAAGCAGATTTGGTGACAGCTGTGGATTGGATTTTGGATTTGATATCCCGCTTTATCACTACCCTAAGGAGTCTCAAAGCGGCTCACAATCTCCTTTCCCTTCCTCCCCCACAACAAACACTCTGTGAGGTGAGTGAGGCTGAGAGAAAGTGTGACTAGCACAAGGTCACCCAGCAACAAACCAGGCAACCATTGAGGTTTGGGAGCATTTCAGCCTTGTTAAGTTTCTATGTACGAATATTTGGTGAGTAATTTTTAGACATTAATATGTTTATTGATTTCAAAAATGCAAATGCTCACTGTGTACACTACAATTATTATTATTATTGTTTAAGAAGAAGTCCATCCCTTGAAAGAAACGATTACAGTGAAACCGGGGATAATGCAAGCTAGCCGCCCGTCGGAAAACAGACATGGACGCCTAAGAGACTTGAGCACCTTATCGCATTGAACTTTTGCACAATGAACATTGCACTTTTGGTATCTTAATTGCCTCTTTTGAGACATTGTATGTGTTATGGATTATATCCCCTCCAGTTGGTGTGTGTGTGTGTGTGTGTGTGTGTGTATATATGAGATTGAATACTCTCACGGTTTGTGTTATTTGTATACATCCTCCAAGGTCACCCAGCAGCTGCATGTGGAGGAGTGGGGAAATCGAACCCGGTTCACCAGATTATAAATCCACCGCTCTTACCACTACACCACACTGTGGTGAACCAACCCACTAATGTGAATTAAAAGCAGGTTCCTCTACAACACCCGCTGTTTTCTTGTGCTGAAAAGGGTCTTTGCATAGCAGCTCCTACACATTATAGGTGTGGGAAATGCTAAATAAGGCAGTCAAAGCCAACTACATCTGATTGCTAGAAAGGCACACACAAAGGAAGTTGAATCTCATAGGGTCTACAGGAATCCTCCCTATGAGAGGCACTCCCACGGTGTCCAGCCAGGTAAAGGGTGCAAACCTTATAAGTGGGTCATGTCCTCGAGTCCCAACCTGTAATATAACCGAGCCAGTAATGAATTGACACAAATGCCCTGAATTGATTATCAGTTCATGAAATCTCTAATATTTTTCATTTTCATTAAAAAAAACCAACAACCCACCCAACCACCCACATCATACATCACATTGCATTGGGGAGGTTTGTATACTTTACAGTCCTTAAATCTGATCTTAAAAGAAGTATTGCTTTAAAAATTCCAGTGATGCATTTTTGACAGAAGAATTGTGTCACTAAGGTTAAATCTGATATATGCAAATACCCGTTTTGTGTATAAGAGCCAGGAAAAAGGCAAGAGAGCAAGAGCGAGGGAGAAGCAATTTGTGTCTGAAAAATAAAAAAAGATGAACTTTCTAGCACTGAGATTTTTCAGATCCAATTAAATCAAGACTTATCAGTAGCAGGTAGCCTCAAAGATTCTATTAAAACATAATACTAGGGAAATTGAAAAAAAAATCATAATAGTAATGTAATTGCACCAAAGTCTAGAAAAATGTTCTGTTAGCCAGACTGTGAAAATCAATCACTGGCTTGTGCATATGAGCTAATCAAATGAACCTCATTTAGCATTCATTTTAATGACAGCTCTGTAGCCAGGTCTTCAGACTGCTGAACTCAGTAATGTATAACCATCTCCTCTCTGCCAATAATACTCAATTTATGAACTGCACAATAGGCACTTTCCACAATCAACAAAGAACCAGCCACCCTTTCTTACTGTACTCTACTGTTTGCCTTTAATGCTGGTGGAAATGAGAGATGTCGGAGCAATTCAAAGTATAATGTGTGCATTAAGTTTCTTTAAAAGTTTCCCTTGAATGTTGACTGAACGGAAGATCACTTCTCAAGTACAAATGGTGAGTGACGCCTCCACTCTTTTTGGATCTTTAATCAAATTGAACCAATGAAGTGTGGATTTATATTTAACTGCTTCTGGTTATTATTATTTTTTAAAAAAAGATTCCCAGTGATTTCCTGTAGTCAGTATGTTCAACGTTTGAGACATTTTGGCAGCCTTTACATTCCGTAACACCACTGTAGTAGACCCTCCGTAACACCACATATAGACCCTCCAAGTGTCCCTATTTCCAGGGACAGTCCCAGATTTACAGAAGCCATCCCAGTTTCTGATTTGATCCAGGAATGTCCTGCTTTTTCTTATGACATCCCTATTTTCATTGTAGAAATGTTGGAGGGTGTGGAGCTATATGAGGAGGTAAGTAACTATACAACCTTTAGAAGACATGTGAAGGCAGCCCTGTAAGGGGAAGTTTAAAAAAAAATTAATGTTTTATTATGTTTTTATATATGTTGGAAGCTGCCCAGAGTAGCTAGGGCAACCCAGTCAGATGGACGGGTTATAAATAAATTTGTTGTTGTTGTTGTTGTTATGGAATAAAGGTAAAGGTACCCCTGACAATTAGGTCCAGCCGGGGACAACTCTGGGGTTGCAGTGCTCATCTCGCTCTATAGGCCGAGGGAGCTGGCATTTAACTGCAGACAGTTTTTTCTGGGTCATGTGGTCAGCATGACTAAGCCGCTTCTGGCGAACCAGAGCAGCACACGGAAATGCCGTTTACCTTCCCGCCGGAGTGGTACCTATTTATCTAGTTGTGCTTTGACGTGCTTTCAAACTGCTAGGTGGGCAGGAGCAGGGACCAAGCAATGGGAGCTTACCCCGTCGCGGGGATTTGAACCGCCAACCTTCCGATCAGCAAGCCCTAGGCTCTGTGGTTTAGATCACACTGTCACCCGTGTCCCTTGTTATGGAATAGGACAACCCTATTTTCATTGGATAAATGTTGGAGGGTATGTACAAATCAGTTCAGTCTTCCCCATCCTGTGGCCTCTAGGTGCTTTAGAGTGAAATTTTCATCTGCCCCAGAAAGCCCAGCCAATGGCCTAGGAATCAAGGGAGCTGAAATCCAAAATATTTGGAAGGCAGCAAGTTTAGGGAGTCTAGCTTGAATCAGTCCATGGCATTTTCAAAAAGGAACCTCAAATTTCAGGATTGGGAATGACTTTCATCTGAGGCCCTGGAGAGCCACTGCCAGTCACTGGCCCAGTCCACCCATTTTCCAGGCAGGTGATCATCTTCACTGAAGAGTGCTGCCCTTTAAAAGGATTTCCAAATTTACTTAAATCCTTGGTTTTGAATCCTTGTTAAGATGGTGAGCATGAAATGGGATTCTCATTTGCATGGGATGGAATGTCAAACTGTGGTTAAAGCTAGGAAAGGGTTAGGATCCCATTGGTGTGGGAGGAAGTGCATGTTCCCAATGCTGCTTCCCAATCTGCAAACCACAATGACAGAAGGAAGCCAGCAATCCTTTTTAACTGAGAATTCGAAGCACTTTTTTGCTTTTAACTGGTACACTGTCCCACACACCGGTTGCCAAGGGCAGCTTAAGGTACTTGGTGTCATGGATCAGTTGGGTGCAGAGGAATTTTTGATGCCTGGACATCAGTTACTTATTATGTAGTAGCATTGGCAGAACATAACTTGCAGGGAGAAGCTTTTCTCAGATGAAACCATCAGAAGATGTTAGGAAGGACAAAGGGGGAATCTCACCGGTTTTTAGAACTACAGAGATTCCGATGGGATATAGCTATTAATGATAAATTAACACAAAGTTACTTTGTGTATATATATTTTAAAGTTCCTGTATGTGATTCTTTCTCTCGCGATTTTACATGTAAATGCCTAATAAAGGTTTGATAAGATAAGAAGAAGATAAATTAACATGTGGCATTAAGGTAAGATGGGGAATATGCAGGAGAAATGATTTTGAGAAGATAATGGAAGGTGTTTGTAGAATTTGTACTGTTAAAATGGAAAGGGGTCAAAACATCACACGAGGTATTGAACTTTTGGGAAATTGGATAGTTACAATGGAACGGTCTCGGTGGTGGAGTGCACATTGTTAATTTTTATTTATTTATGATTATTACTTTGTCAAAATAAAATAAAATAATAAATAGAACTACAGAGATTCCATAGACTGTAAAATGAAACAGAAGGTGGAAGGAAAATAACACTAACACACACACACACACCACACACACACACACTATATATATTATATATTATATATATATATATATAATATATAATATTACAGCCATACAACTGCACATTCCCACAATGATGCCCTGTCTTGCCCTGTCTTTAGTAAAATGTTTTACACAAGCAGTCTCAAATAATAACAAAGGCTCTAATTAGCTCTAATTTAGTTATTTCATCTCCCTTTGAAATCCCTCTGTTGGTAATTTTTGGCATCAAATACTCTTTCTCCCCTACCTAATGCACACCTTTTATTTTTTTATTTAGCTACAGGACGTCTTCAGCTTAAAAATATATCCCTCTCCATTCTCCCTCATAGCCACACGTTCATATTAATCATACCACCAAAGTCACTTTGCTTGCAAGCGTGCCACAATGCATTATAAGCCATACAACAACAGGCAGGGGGCCTATAAGAGTCACAGCACGCTTGAGTGATAGTTATGTTTAAACACAGAGTAGGTAAGCAATGCACTATCTCCAGCAAGAGGGGGAAATGGAAAGAGAATTTGTGTATTCTTCTCAAAAAGAGACCTGCTAGTCAACTTTATACAAGGTGGGCAGCTTTGAATCACAGTCTTGATGACTAAATGGAGAGCAATTGGTCTTCTAGTGTGTGCTCCCTCATACAAAATGAGATGGAAAGGAGCACAACCTTTTATCCTTAAAGATAGAGCAGTAAATATTGATGCCCATATTGACAAAAAAAAAACACCTCCCAGAAAACTACCTGACTGTCACTCAGCAAACGATATTTAACTAGACACTTTCTGACCTAGTAAAAATGATTAGGAATGTTAGGTGCAGTGGGGAACCTTAAAGTTGATGGACAATAGCATTCTACTCAGTTTCCAACTTTCCACTGGCTTATTTCTTGATACAAATTATCATGTTTTAAAAAAAAATCATTCATACATAATTGTTTTGTTCAGATGATTTCTTTCCAGTTCTACTGGATTTTAAAGCATCCTTGACCGCTCCTTTTTTCAGAGCCATTGTGTCAGCTTAGAGCTGGACAATCACAGACTCAGATAATTGGAAGGTATACAGTGACAGGATATCATCTCGCTAAACCATCTCGGGCAGATAACCTGTCCAAACATTTCTGGATACTCTTCAGGCACAACTGTTGGCAGATTGTTTCATTTCATTTGCTCTGATCGTTATCATGCTTATAGATAAATCTGTCTAGTTATCCAATCCATTCAATTTCTCCTCCAACCCCAATTTCTCCCCTACCCCAACAGTCATAGGTAAAGGTAAAGTGACCCCTGACCATTAGGTCCAGTCGTGTCCGACTCCGGGGTTTCGGCGCTCATCTCGCGTTAATGGCCGAGGGAGCCAGCGTACAGCTTCCGGGTCATGTGGCCAGCATGACAAAGCCGCTTCTGGAGAACCAGAGCAGCACATGGAAACCCCCAACACTCATGGCTTCCCCAAAGAATCTTGGCAGCTGTAGTTTGTTAAGTGTGCTACAGTGGCTCTGCATCCTTTGCTAGTGCCCGGGGCACTGGGAAGCACCAAGGGCAGGGCATGGAGGGTGAACAAACCCCTCAGTTCAGCCCTTGCCACCCACGCCACCAGGAAGGCCAGTGCAAGGCATGGAGGGTTCATGGGGCTGTGCTGTGCCACCTGCCCGCCCACCGACAAGGGGGAGGGAGCCTGGGTGGCAGCAGCGGCCACATGGAGGCGATAGGATGCTCCCTTGCAAACACCACTACTGCTGTCACCACAGTCTCTCAGGACAAGCACCAGCTCGTCTTCCTCCCAGAGCTCAGTGGCAGCAGCACCGGCGAGGGATATCAGGACATGCCAGGGTGGCTTTTGTAATTCCAGGACTGTACCTGCCAAATAGGGGCACTTGGAGGGTATGAGGCTCCCAGGCCTCGTCAGAAATAAAGTGTGCTTAACCACTAACTCAGCTCATGGTAAATTTCTACCTCAACAACGGAAGACAATGTCATGTGAAAAGGAACTATCATACACCATCACCGTTATTTGAAATCCTATGGTTTTAACCCACTCCCCACAAAATCTTTAGCTTTGTGTGTTATTCCTAAAGGCAGATATAAAAACATTGGTCTGCTTCAAAGTGTGCTAATTGTGGCTGTATGTAAGGCATAGTGTGTTTTTCTAATGAGAGCCTTTCGCTTTGACTGCTTCATGGAGTCACAATTTGCATTCATAAGGCGACACCTGTCTGTCCTCAGGACATATATGGATTAGCCATCTGAGAAGCAGCAAAAAAAAAAAAAAAAAAAGGAGTCAGGCAGTTAATTTATAAAATTAATTTTGGAATCACTCCTCAAACTAATGATCTTGAGCAGCACAGTTCAAATTCCCTTGCATTTTTGTTTCCTGGAGGTAAAAATTCAGGTAAAGTCCCAGTGAATACTGTGCTCCTCTTCTGTAGAGTATTTTCAGAAGAAATGCCCTGGTGAAAAGGGACTGATTGATCTGGTTCTCTGTAAGGTCAAAACTGGGGAAGAAAATTTAATTCTGCTTTCCTGCTCAAACGAAAGATCTCAAAGTGACACATAATATTTACTAAAATATACAGCAATAACTATGGGGTGTTGGGGGGTGAGGTAGTACATCATGCTCCTTCTGGGGTAGTGTGGTTCTTGCCCTGCAGCCAGATCTCACTTGCGACTCCTATAAGCTGTCAGCCTACGACAACAGCCACATTCCAGGCAGGCTCTGGAGGATTGAGTGGAAGAGACCAATTGTGGGTCCAATGATCAAGAAGGCAGTTTTGGTACGTGCCCTGGAGGGAAGTGAGGGGCAGGTGGAGCTTGCCATACTGGGAAGGGGGCCGATCTAAGAGAAGGAATACCCTGCTCCTAAACATCTTCTGCCTTGCAGGATAGATTTGGGAGAAGAAAAGGCTAAGGAGTAAACCCCACCTAAATCTGGAGTGGAGTCCCTAAGGCAGTTGGATTGAGCCTTGTACACCTCCTTCCAGCAACTCCTGCAGCCCAGCTGGTGCCAAATGCATTCCTGTGCTTTCCTTTGGATTATATCAGTGAGGCCGAGAGAGGGAGGGGGTCTTGTTGTCTAGGCAGCCTGGCACTGCCATACACACTGTCCAGGCTTGCGCCCTACGTAGGTCAGTTCAGTGCTGCTAACACAGAAAAACAACAACGTGGGAGGTAGCAATTATGAGTTATTAGGCTTTGCAGCCACAGCAGGCGCTGAGATTTTTCAGCAGTTTGACTTCACCCATTCTCTCTCGGGACAGGCAGATACCTCCTCCCTCCCTCCCTCTCTGTGTTTCAGCATTAACAATGGGCACACAAGTTATGTGTGATCTGTACATGGCCAGTGGCTACCTCTATCTGGCAGCCCTTTCTCTCCGATTACTAAACACGGCATGAAATACCCCTGCCCTTCCTTGAATTTTCCATGCATTTCTGAGACTCAGAGAGGGAAACGGTCCCTCATTATGCTGGGCAGGAGTGACAGAGACTCACCTATTCTACATTTTCAGAGACTTGCAAAAGGGATATGATTGCAACAAGTGGCCCAAAATGAATGATGAACTAGCTACAGTTCCTTGCAAAATTTCATGTTTGAACTGTAGCTGGGCTTCCTACATGCAATTCCAATAGGTCAACTACCTGCATACTGTATAGGGATGAGCAAATCTGTCGTTTTCATTTTCTCCGTTTCTCATTTGTCCGAATCTTAAATTAATTTCTCTACATGTTGACATCAATATGTGCTTTTAAATTCTCACGAAAATTTACCTGCAAATGTATCAGAATACACACGCTAGTATGCAATTTTGTCTAATATACACATTTTTGCAAAGCAATTTCCTCTGATATTGATGCATGTCAATGTTATTTTCATGGATATGCACATTTTTGTACACATTACTTTGCTGGAAAATTGGAAATGTGAATTCTGAAGGATCACCATATTTCAGTTGATGTATTGTTTCAGAAATTGCATTTGCCTTTAAATGCAAACTGAATCAAATTTCTCCCCAATCCTACCTGCAGTACAGTACTTCCTAAACAGTTTTATTTGCTGATATGAATGCCTTTGGACTTCTCTAATGAATGAACTACAGTGGTACCTCGAGTTACAAACGCCTCAGGTTACAAACGCTTCAGGTTACAAACTCCGCTAACCTGGAAGAGTTACCTCGAGTTGAGAACTTTGCCCCAGGATGAGAACGGAAATCGTGTCCCGACAATGCAGTGGCAGCAAGAGGCCCCATTAGTGAAAGCACGCCTCTAGTTAAGAACAGTTTCAGGTTAAGAATGGACCTCCGGAATGAATTAAGTTTGTAACTAGAGGTACCACTGTACTAGGGAACAAGCTGCTAAGAAGAATTCTTTTTGGGGTGGATCTGTGCTTTAATTTTGCTTTAAATGCATGGTGTATGTGTAGCCCTGAATTCATGAAAGGGTAGAAAATAGTTTATTTTGTAATTTTATTTATTCCTTCCTTCCTTCCTTCCTTCCTTCCTTCCTTCCTTCCTTCCTTCCTTTTCACTGCCAGGGAAGGGACCAGAATTGCTTGCCAGATGTCCTGCATCACGCTTCAAAATTAACTGACTGATCTTGGATAATATGCACCCTGACATGTGGAGAACAGTATTTGATGCTCTGCCTCAGGCAGTAGAAATATATATTGGGCCAGTCCTGAGTACTAACCGTAACTGTTCCATGTGAAGTCAGAAGATAGTATCGATTGAATTTATGGAGTCTGTTTCGAAGTCTAGCTCCCATGGCTGTTCTAGAAAGCTTTCTACTATTTTAAAATGATTGTGCATTTAATCCTTTTGGTTATTATGTGCGAGTCTCCCACCTAACCTATTAGGCCAGAGAAATTTTTCTAAAACAAGTGACTAATTTCTGCAAATTCATGCACATGGGATTATTTTTACAAGCAGGAAAAAACTATCAAACAAATGGGTGAAATCGACGGTCAAAGCAAATCTTTAGTAGCCCTTAGTTGCTTAACAAGCTACTCCCCTGAGAAACCATTAAACAGAATGTGTCCCTTCATTGTTTCTAATAAATGCAATGGGAAGAACTGTTAGTGTACTCTCAGTTTGTTTTAAAAAAAGGACATTGATTGGATTCAGCTGGCCAATTAAAGGCACACTTTGTGCTGTAATTCTTCAAGTGGAATGGAAGAGCTGGCCCAAAAACGGCAAGTTTGGACGCTGTGGTAATCCCTTTCAGTGTACATAAAAGTTGCTAATTAAAGGGGTGGAGCATATTATTGGCACAGTTATTTACCGGTAATTGATATTGTTTGTCAGTTCACATATTGCCTTATAAATCGAGGGGCTCATTCAAATGCAGTAGCTATCAACAAATATCCTTTGCTCAGCTGCACAAAGGCACAAGCCTGAATCCTTGGCCTACCTGGTGGCTAGTCAGTATGTCAAGTCCCCGGTCCAGGGTCAAGCAACACGTTTCCAAATGAACCATAGTCCCACAGAGATCCTGGAGCATCGAAGGTGAGGTTAATCCACATGGACTGTTGAGTATACAGAGCACCTCAGCTCTCCTGCTCTTTCATTCTTTGCATGCTGACTACAGCATCTGGGCTTGATGAGGCATGTGACCCTCACCTGTTCCCAGCCTACTCCAGCAGAGGAATCACACACCTGCTTCCAGAGCTAGCGAGCTCCACCTGGCTACCTAGGGAGCTGGGCTGTGGGCCCTTGCTTGTATCAGCTTCCTGGAGTATCCTGCCCACTGCTCCTTATGCCTATTTATAACACAAATGGATAAGGGTGGTGCTGTGGTCTAAACCAGTGGTCCTCAACCCCCGGGCCATGGACCAGCATTGGTCCGTGGATCAAATGGTACCAGGCTGCCCAAGGAACATTAAATTATTTCCATTTTATTTATTGTGGTGTATTTCTCTCGGGTTTGTGCGACATTCCATGGGCAAGAGGTTAACCGGGTGTAACTGTATTTTATTTTGAAGGCATGTTTAAATGCAATTAAATTAAAATTATTAAATCAAAACAATCTAAAATATAAACAATCAATGTCCCGTTCCCCCCCCCCTCAGCGGGCCGTGGTAAAATTATCAAACGTTGACCGGTCCGCAGCGATGAAAAGGTTGGGGAGCACTGGTCTAAACCACTGTGCCTCTTGGGCTTGCTGATCAGAAGGTCAGCAGTTCGAATCCCTGCAATGGAATGAGCTCCAATTGCTCTGTCCCGGCTCCTGCCAACCTAGCAGTTCAAAAGCACACCAGTGCAAGTAGATAAATAGGTACCGCTGCGGCAGGAAGGTAAATGGCGTTTCCATGAGCTCTGGTTTCCATCACGGTGTTCTGTTGCACCAGAAGCGGTTTAGTCATGACCCAGAAAGCTGTCTGTGGACAAATGCCAGCTCCCTTGGCCTGAGAGTGAGATGAGTGCCACAACCCCATAGTCACCTTTGACTGGACTTAACTATCCAAGGTTTTTTAGCTTATTTCTAGCACAGCCCCATGGGTGTTGACATGGAAGTGAGTGTACAGATATGATCGCCTCCATATAAAATATTACAAGGCATTACACAAAACCACACCACACACATTTAAAGCAATACCCTCACAGAGCTATAGTTCCCAGAGTTGTTCAAAGATCAGTTGCTTGTTTGAGGAAACTCTGGGAATTGTAGCACTGTGAGGGCAATAGGTGTCTCCTAAGAGCACTCAGCAACCTTAAACTACAGTTCCCAAATAATACAGTTAATTAACTACAGTTAATTATTTATTTATTTTTCAAATTTTGAAATTTACAAATAATTATCAAACAACCAAAATAGAAAGAGAATTCCGTAGAATCTCCTGGACTTCCCTCCTGCCCTTTGTGGGTCCTTTTCCTTCTTCATCTTGTCTATTAATCCAATTCTATTAAATCTCTATTACAACCATAATTCCAGTTTCTAGGATTCTTTGAGGGCAGCCATGACAGTTTTAAATGGTACGATGCTGCTTTAGATGTATAGTGCAGATGGGATCTAAGTGTAGAAACAGAACATATTCACCTTCTTATGGTTACTGTAAATCTGGGATCTGATCACCCCAAAATTAAGACTTACAAGTCTTACCTGTATCAGCATAAATTACCTCATAGTACTGAGGGAGGGATTTGGGTTTGAGCTTCTTTGGGGAACAGCAGGATACAAAACTATTTGAGCGCTATAGATAACTGTGTTACACTATATTCACACAGAAAGATGGACAGTTGACAAATCTATGACATCCATATACCTTCCAAGTTACCAAAGGGCAGATATACTCAGAGTGGAAACAATGAGCGAAGAGCAATTTAGCATGGCGCTAATTTCTCCTCCTCCCAGAGTGAAAGAAAGAAAAATGCCACTGGAATCTGTAGTCCCCACGGGCCTCTGTGGATTTTTAAACATGTTTTCTGCAAGTTCCTGGTGACCCTAACTGTGAGCTATTAGTGTAGCCACTAACACTAGACAGAATTTGCTCTCCTGGGCCACGCTTCTGCCATAAATTTTATTCTTGACAACAGCAGCTAAGGCAGCATCCTGAACCAGTGTTAGAACAACCCAGGGAGGCATAATATGAAACAATAAATGTGGTCTTTTATAAAGTGTGTGCATGCATGTGTGCGTGCACACAAACAAACACACAATTAAAAATAAGAAAGATTAAATAAAATAAAAAAGGCTAAACTTTGAAGCTGCCTGGTGCCCACTGCAGCACTTCCACCTTAAAAGAGAACAAATTCTCCATGAAAGCCCTTAACGCCTCCACAGCTATTCACTGAACTTGCCCTCAAATTAAAGGAATATAAAATGATACGAGTACCCAACTAAAAATGAAGAGGTGAACCTTTACAGGAAAGGAGACGGGTTTTTACATCTCTTCCTTCTGTTGGCTCTAGTTGCGCAGCAGAATACCAATGCGCAGCAACAAATAACCACTACTGATTAGCACACCAATACATTGATAGGGCACTTAAATCACCCCCTGGAACATACAAGGCAGAAAAATGGTGTAGCTGCAATTTATAGGCCAGTAAAGCGAGATGAGCGCCGCAACCCCAGAGTCACCTGCGACTGGACTTAACTGTCAGGGGTCTTTTACCTTTACCTTACCCCTACATATGCAGCAAAAAATAATGTTGGACAAGGAACATTGAAAACACGCCTCACCAAGAGCACCATTTGCCTTGGCAATTGATGCTTTTGAATTCTGGTGATGGAGGAGACTCTTGAGAGTCCCGTGGACTGCAAAAGATGAAACTATCCATCCTAAAGAAATGAGCCCTGAGTGCTCACTGGAAGGGCAGATCCTGAAGCTGAGGCTCCAATACTTTGGCCACCTCATGAGAAGAGAAACTCCCTGGAAAAGACCCTGATGCTGGGAAAGTTTGAGGGCACAAGGAGAAGGGACAATAGAGGACGAGATGGTTGGACAGTGTTCTCGAAGGACTAACATGAGTCTGACCAAACTGTGGTAGGCAGTGGAAGACAGGAGTGCCTGCGGTGCTGTGGTCCATGGGGTCACAAAGGTCGGACATGCCTAAACGACAAAACAACAACAACAACAAAAATCTTGATCCACTACTTTTTTTATTATTTGCAACGAGCTTTCCAACAGAGAGGAGCATTTTACTACTGCACTTACTCTGATCATTTCCTAACAATGACATGCTAGATTGCTTAAAATAACCTCTCAGAAAAACAGAAAGTCTGCTGCAAAAAAAATCTTTCAGAATCCAGTACATGCACAATTCTTCCTGTGTCATCCACGTATTCTATGAACAGATGAGAACACAAGCTTATAAAGAAACCATTTACGTGCATTAAGAGTCCGAGGATAACACACACTAGTAAGGATGGATGAATAATTAACCTGACTGCATCACACATTAGCAACCTTCTATTTTTAGTTTTCAGGACCAGAGATGACATCACAGCCTTTTCAAGCAAGGGACAAGGAACAATTAGTGTGTCTGACTGACTGACGAGATGAGGTGTGAATCACTCCCCAAATACAGAGGAGACGGTTTGTATGCTGTTAAAATGTACATTTAAAAAAAAAAAGATTGCAAATATAAGGCATCAAAGTAGAAGCACAATGTAATGTTCTCGGTTTAATGATGAGCAGTTCAGCAGTTGAACAAGAAATAGCCTTATTAAAGAAATATGTTTGACTGGTCTTCTTGCCTTTTAGTTACTTTCCCACTTTGACTGCTAACCCTGCCTCCTCCTTCAGACTAACTTCATTAAGTAGGTATGGGAGGTGCCTTAAAAGCAGAGTCACATTAATCCTTACACAAGCCATTAATGCATGTGGTGCCTTTATTTTAGAAGCATACTTAATGCACAGGTTTACTATCACAGTGAGAATTTTCAGGTGGGTAGCCGTGTTGGTCTGCCATAGTCAAAACAAAATCGAAAATTCTTTCTAGTAGCACCTTAGAGACCAACTGAGTTTGTTCCTGGTATGAGCTTTCGTGTGCATGCACACTGTATACAGTGTATCTGAAGAAGTGTGCATGCACACGAAAGCTCATACCAGGAACAAACTCAGTTGGTCTCTAAGGTGCTACTAGAAAGAATTTTCGATAGTGAGAATTTTGCCTGAGAAAACAAAATATATCCAGTTGTTATAACCTGTGTAGACAGAAATCTGAGGAAAACAGCGACTACAGGTTGTCTTTTGTAAGGTGAAAGGTAAAAGGTAAAGGACTCCTGGATGGTTAAGTCCAGTCAAAGGCAACTATGGGGTTGCGGCGCTCATCCTGATTTCAGGCTGAGGGAGCCGGTGTTTGTCCACAGACAGCTTTCCGGGTCATGTGGCCAGCATGACTAAACTGCTTCTGGCGCCATGGAACACCATGATGGAAACCAGAGTGCACCGAAACACCGTTAACCACAGCCCAATTCCAAGGAGTCTGCCCATTCCTGAGCAGTATTTACTTAATAGTAAATTTACTAGTATATCTTAGAATTCAAAACCCAGGAACAGTTGTGGTGAACTTGCCACACCAGGCATATAGATTTTTCTGCCTTCCTCAACCATATGTTATGTTATCCATCACAGGTGATGTGGAGTTTTTGCAGTGCTGACCTCAAACCACAGCTGCAGATTGCTAAGTTGAATGCACTGCCCGTGCATTGTTAAAAAGGGGGGGGACCCCGGATGGTAAAGTCCAGTTAAAAGTGATTATGGTGTTGTGGCACTCATCTCGCTTTCAGGCCGAGGGAGCTGGCGCTTGTCCACAGACAGCTTTCCAGGTCATGTGGCCAGCATGACTAAACCGCTTCTGGTGCAACAGAACTCCGTGACGGAAGCCAGAGCGCACGGAAACGCCACAGTGGTACCTATTTATCTACTTGCGCTGGTGTGCTTTTGAACTGCTAGGTTGGCAGGAGCTGGGACAGAGCAACGGGAGCTCATTCCATTGCTGGGAATCGAACCGCCGACCTTCCGATCGGGAAGCCCAAGAGGCTCAGTGGTTTAGACCACAGCTCCGCTCCCGTCTGTGTGCACCATTCAAATGCAGAGCTTTCCAAGTGGTGCAACATGTATTTGAATGTCTTCACATCAGGCTGTCGCCAGCAGTTGGCTTAATTGCTCAACAATTTACAGATTTAGTTGCTGCGTTTTGCCATGGATACATCAATACTTCCAACCCTGTGAGCTCTTTGGGATGCTTATCCACAGCAGCCCATAGGCAATCATTACTGCAGCTCTGAGATGCACGTTTTAAAGAGAGAGAGGGGTTTCCCCAAAAATTTCTTCTGCGGAGAGCAGAAAAGTCAGCAATACCCTTCATGCAATAATAGCAACAGACACAAATATTCCCTTCTAAAACAGATCCCTTTTTGTGATGACATTGCTTGCAATTTGATGAGAGAAGTAAAAAAGAAGAAGCGTGATTTTAGTTTAATAAATGAGCCGTATTTGCAAAGGGGCTGAAGATCAGTTGCTTTCCTCCCTTGCTATACAGAACGCTAGAGGTAGAGCCCCAATTTTACTCTCCGATCTCGTAATCATGGCCATGCTTCTCCTCCACCCTTCTGTCATAGGCTGAGGCAACCCAATGTCCCTCGATGGGCAAAAGCAGTGATATCTCCGATGTGCTCAGATTCCAGAGTGCCTGAAGCCATATAAATATGCAGGCAAGTGTGCAATCATCAGAGATAGCAAAGGCAGGAGCTGGTGCCTGCCAATACAGAGAGAAATGATTCATACGGGAACCTAGTGGTACATCAAAGATTCCTCACATGCTCCAGCCTCTCATTGGATGGCTGGGTGATGCAGGTACAATACAACCGGCTGCTTTCTCAGATTAGTTTCTCTGCCAGCATATGTGGAATGAAGATAGGAGGCAGCACCTTGTGTCGAATTTCAGTGACGGAGACACCCCCCAAAGTGGGAAAGCATCAACCTTTTGGCTTCCTCGCCTCTGGGCTGCTGCATAATATACAAAGGTGTGCTTGCCACAGATTCCACAGGGAGGGGAATGTGGGTTTGTGGTGGCTAGTGTCCTAGCGCAGCAATTGCTGTATCTGCAGGGGTCTTCCTTGCTTTTGTGGTACTCGCAGTCTGGTGGTGTGGTTTGCCCCTGCCTGTCTCCTTTCTCCATTAGTTCACATAGACAAATTAGGCTGCAAAGGAGGGGGGGGGGAGAAAAGCAGGTCACTCAGTGGTATCTGTTGCCTCCGGCTCTTCCTCAGTTGTCAACTGGTGGCAGCCATTCCATCAGACTGCAGAAGAGGTGGGAAGCAAAGCATCTCCATCAGCTCTGCTGGGGGACTTGCTCCTTGCTCTCATCCAACTAATTAAGTCCCAACTAGACATATTAAAGAACTCTTGTAGATATTGTAAATGTTAAATTTTATGTGCAGGAATTGGGAAGTGTAATCAAGGGTAATAAGTTAAAAAACAACAACAACAAAACAATTGTATTATAAGGTTGGTTGTAAGGAATGGAATGTGAATTAGAAATAACTAGGGAAAGAATGCAGCAACAAGAAGAACCTTGGGGCACATCAAGAACGGGGTGCAGAAAACCAATTTTTTTGGGGGGGGATTGTATTAAATTTGTCATAATTTGGTAAAAATTTGGAAAAAAACCAATAAACATAATTTGGCAAAAAAAGAACTGTGCAACTTTAACTGTTGCTGTTTGCTCCCCCCTCTTCCCTCCCCTTTCTTTTAGTATTTGTTTATTAATTTCTATCCCACCTTTCTTCCAAGGAGGGGAATGTTGCCCTAAATACCCCTCCCCATTTGATCCTCACAACAACCCTGTGAGGTAGGCTAGGCTGAGGGTGAGTGATTGGCCCAAGGTCACCCAGTGAGCTTCACAGCTGAGCGGGGATTTGAACTTGGTCTCCCAGGTCCCAGTCCAGCACTCTAACCACTACATCCTACTGGGTTTTAGGCTGTATGGCTTTATTAGGCTGTATGTCTGAGGATAGGGATTGCTTATGTTTCTTTATTGATTACAGGCTACCGGTATTTTGATTTTTTTTTCAGCTGATGAGCAGAGTAAAAATGTTTTGGAAACATCACACATCTTGTGTGAGCACAAGAAAGATAACTGCTTTTCTCTAGGATTCTGCCAACTCTTCTGCTTGTGAGTGGAATCATGGGGAACTGACAACTGTATTTCTCCCCAAAGGAAATGACACTGCAAGCAGAGGGTCTTGCTACATGGGAGATCTGTTACTGCATCTCCTGGCACTGCCTTTTTTTAATGAAATGCAGCCACATGGTGGGAAAGTGTGTGTGCTTGTGTTACAATTTTATCAGAGCAGTGGTATCAGGGAAGGGGGTTGAACAATTCTTGCCATGCTATCAAGACTGCAGTTTGTTCCATAAGACTATTTACCTATGTTCCCCCATTTCTGTCAGATCACTCTCTATCTGTGGTTCTGTTTTGCTTGAGGAAAGGTTTAAATATCCCTTCTGGCCTCCTTTTATATTCCATAGGTTATTAAAATATAATAACTATACAATCTGCCAATCAGAATTACAGGGAACCAGGCAGAGGGCCTTCTCAGTAGTGGCACCTGCCCTGTGGAACACCCTCCCACCAGATGTCAAAGATGAAATCAACTACCAGACTTTTAGGAGACATCCGAAAGCAGCCCTGTTTAGGGAAGCTTTTAATGTTTAATAGATTATTGTATTTTAACATTCTGTTGGCAGCTGCCCAGAATGGCTGGGGAAACCCAGCCAGATGGGCGGGGTATAAATAAATTATTATTATTATTATTATTATTATTATTATATTATTATTATGCCAAATTAACCAAAACCAATGAGGTCTGGGCAGTGAGGTCAATTATTGGGATATCTGATTATCTAGGCTCAGATAATGACTGGGAAAATGGTTATTATTTTGGCTCAGAGAGTGACTGGCACGTAGTGGAAATCTTCAAGGATGATCAGGGATTTGAACCCACGTCTCCATAATCAAAATCCTATAATTAACTATTGCACCACATTTTACTAGCTTCCTATTCTGTGATTGTCAACGATCAGTTTATTCTGGACATTGCGCTATGTCCTGATGATTTTTGGTGTGTGGGTGTGGGTGTGGGGGGGAGGGAAGAGATGCCTAGGACCAGTACAGTTTCCTGGATTTTTGGATTTTTATTGGGGAGGGGTGGCTAGGGGGTCTATCATTTTGAGCTCCTATACCTCCACAGTCACCAATGCACTGCTGTTTAAGAGGCGCAGGGTCACACTGGAAGCAGACACACCACTACCTGCCTCACAAGTGACCTCTGAACTCTGCTCTGCAGAAGTACACAACATTGCAATTCACAGTTCCTCCTGCTTTCATACAAAATGGCAACTGGTGCCTGAAAACAACAACTTGGCCTGGAAGTGCCGTGTAAGTGTGCCCCAGAGAGATTCTGGGAGCTTTCTTTTCTTTGCAAACACTGCGACAAATTATAGAGTGTGAGAGCCACACCGACACAAAGGCGATAGGTACTGATGCAGCTGCAACACTAGCACGTCTGATGATTAACTTAAATTGGTACTGAGAAGAGAAAACAAGTAATTGTGGGTATAATATTGTATAGCAAGGATACAAGCAGTTCCCCGATTTCATATGAATGAGGTTTAGACACATCTGAGTCAGTGCAGCATCGCAGTCTGCAGTGCTAGCCTGGGGGGTGGATGGGCAATTTTGATTCAGTTCTCAATCAAAAGTGAACTTGCACTTTCTGAAACACAGTCATCCTTCAAAAGTCACACTTGAATTTTGCAGTGCAGTTCTCCAGCCAAGCAGCGTGTCCAAAAATGCATATACCAAAGTGTGACATGAAAATAGCACACAAGCATGCACTGTGTTGGGGAAAATTGCTTCGTAAAAGTGTATATTAGGCAAATATGCATAGAAATACGTGCATATTGGGAGAAATTTGCAGGTGAATTTTCACAAGGTCTTTTATTTAATGTAAATGGAAGAGGAAATGTACAGGAATGTCCCCATTGCAAGCACAGAAGTCAAATGTACGGGCACTTAAATCTTACTTCTAATCTGAAGACCACCCCTGATTGCTTGACACACACAAATTTGTCTTCCATCAGAGGGAAATGGCAAGGGGATTCAGGAGGAAGAGCTGGTGTCTGCCCCCAGCACCTTTCTGCCTCTGCCTCTCTTTGCCTAATGACAGGGCTGACCACAACATTGGTTAGGAAATGGGCAGAGGTAACCCTGTAGTGCTTTGTACTGCAATGCTATAGTCAAGAGCCCGCTTCACAAGCAAATCACATGCAGAGAGCCAGTGTGGTGTAGTGGTTAAGAGTGGTAGACTCGTAATCTGGTGAACCGGGTTCGCGTCTCCGCTCCTCCACATGCAGCTGCTGGGTGACCTTGGGCTAGTCACACTTCTTTGAAGTCTCTCAGCCCCACTCACCTCACAGAGTGTTTGTTGTGGGGGAGGAAGGGAAAGGAGAATGTTAGCCGCTTTGAGACTCCTTCGGGTAGTGATAAAGCGGGGTATCAAATCCAAACTCCTCCTCCTCCTCTTCTTCTGGATCATTGAGTGACTCAAGTGGCTGTGGGACTGTACTCCTGCCAACATGCAGCTCTCCTTGGCCTCACCACCTCCCCTCCACACATTAATGTAGACACTGAAAAGGGGAGGCCTACATACAGAGACCTCTGTATGTGTAAACAGTGGCATAGCGTGGGTTGCCTGGACCGCACCAAGGGGTGGGTGAGTGGGAGGGAAATGAACAGAGTACACATGTGCATTCAACTGCCTGAAAGCATCCACGTCACCCAGGTTTATCACAGCTGCAGAGATAAGAAAACAAGACTCATTCCATTGTTTGGAGAGGTCACTTACTGGTTTGCATGCATTAACCATTTCCAATGGAGCCCAGCGACGGAAGAGCGCAGCCGTATTGAGGCAGCACCGGGGGTTTGAAATTTTGTGCCACAAACAATTTTGCGCTCAGGACAACTGCCCCTGCAACCCCCCCCCCCCACACACACACTGTGTGTAAGCTTTTCTGATTGTGCAGGGACTGTGAGCTGCAAGTTGTCATGGGCTGAATCGGAGATATGACTTCCACAGCTCCCTTAAAATCACAAGCAATGAATGAAGGGGACTAAGGCAACATACTATAACATACAAAACAGACTAAAAACCCAACTTATCAGAGTCAGAACAACAAAAGCCATAAACATGCAGTTGAGCAATTGAGACTTAATGTTCTTGAGAAGGGTAGGGAGAAGGGGCTCTTTCGATGGTGATGTGCATTGTTTCAAAATGTGGTTAGCCAGTCTTGCTTCTAATGGATGCCTTCCTGCTCATTCCACAAAGTGGTGCCCTGTACATCTACCCCACAAGTCCTACTCTAATGCAACCGAAGGCCTCCTCACCTCAGGGTAGGGCCAGCTATGAAGTTGCCTATTTGCACCCTTTACAAAGATTCCACCACCTCAAAAACAAACTCTCTGCAAGCCGATAGACAGGTATGCGGCGACATAGCCTAATGTGGCTGATAGGTTTGTCATGCTACTCTATTTTATGGGGAAATGTTGACTTGCATCCAGCAGGGCAACTAATACTCTGTAGCTAATTGTGTGCACTACCATGACAGAACATCTAAGGAAGGACACAGTTTCATATGTCTCAGGAGGGGAATAGCACGATACCTCATTTACAGCCACCCATCTGTCTGGTCACGGCAGAATCACATCCTGTGCAAAAGTCACCGTGTAGTATGCCCTTCAGGAATATTCCCTCTCAGTTAAGTGCCACCTTCCTTTTTTAAAACAACAACAACAACAACCCACATGCACACATCTCAGTTTAGATGTCACCAGAGTGATACAACATGATTAGTTTGTTGAATGGCTCAAGAGATTGCACTCTGGAGCCAAGGCTGAAAGCATAAGGATTTTGTGTTATATGGAGAACAGAGAGCTCTTTATGCTGATTTGTAGTGATTTGGGGTTACATGGGAGAAAAGATACTTACTGACTTCAAATAATGATGGAATTTCAAAAGTTTCTTCAGGCAGTCATGCTAAGCATGAATGTGAAGCATTCCACATCTAGACTACAACCCTAAACCTACTTGCTAGGGAATAGAGATGAGTGAATCTGTCAATTTCAGTTTCTCATTTTTTCCCCAATCTTAAACTCAACACTCCACATTAGTTTTAGATTATTATTTTTTTAAAAAATCATCATGAAAATTCCTCAGCATTTTAGTGTGAATTTCTCCTAATGTACACATTTTTGTATGCAGTTTTCCCTAACATACAATTTTGTAAATCACCCCCCCCCCAACATAATGCACACTTGTTTGTTATTTTCAACAATGCATGCATTTTAACACACTTTACTCCAGTAGATGCTTTTTCGTGCACATTGCTTGGCATTGCAAACTCTGGAGAGGTGAGAATTCCCAAGGATGACTGTGTTAGTACTAGTGAGTATTGAATTCCTTCTCCAGTCCTGCTAGGAAGTGTGCTCCATTGAATATAGTAAGCAGTGATGTAGCATGGGTTTTCAGAACCCGGGTCCACATGGAGGGGGGATAAGAGGGAGGGAAATGGAGTATGCATGCACATTCAGCTGCCTAATGACATCTTCCTAATCTCACCCTGGAGATTCCAGCTGCAGTGAAAAGAGGAGTTGCTCTGTTATTCCCACTTCACATGGAAAAGCTATTTTCAACGGAGCCCAGTGACAGAAGTGTGCAACTGTATTGAGGCAGTACAAGGTGTTGAAATTTTTCACCCTTCACAATTTTGCACCCAGGGTAACCACCCCTGTGCCTCTCCTGCTATGCCACTGGTAGTACAGGGTGAGTCCTTTAAAAGAAGCCCCATGGATATAGAGTACACATGTTCCACGGGGCCTCTTTTAAAAGACTCACCCTGTATGACTTTACTCTGAGTGCATACGATAGCACCATAATTTTGCAGAAGTTATTTTCATGAAAATTGCCATAGTGGCTTCCAAAAGAAAGGAAAAAGTGACATTCAGCCAAGACCGAACAAACTGAATGTTAAATGTGAAACTACATTACCTCAGCAAACCGAATATATGACAGCTTGGTTATATGCACCAAAGTCAGCTGAAAATGTTCATTAGATTTTTTAGAAAAAGGGTTTGCAAACTACAAGTTACTATACTGCTTTTCTGTTAGAGCAAATTAGATGTGAGGAAAGCCTTCAGGGCACCAAAGGAAACTCTGAATTCAGCTAAGCCATATTTGAAAAGTATATTCAAACCCTCCGAGGTTTTGAAGGAGGGAATTAACACACATCTTGACTGTGCTGATGTTAGTATGTCTCCATTGTGTGAATCTGGATGTAGGAGGTATAATTGGCACTTAACCAATTATTGTCTTTGTATTGTGTGGTTTTTAATCTCTTAAGCCTCTCTCTTTCTGTGACGCCAGGTGCAATAAATTTCCAGATCATCAAGTAAACATAGCAGAACCACCCAACATATACTTTTCAGGTAAATGCACAAGGTTACAAAGAAATCTACAATGAGCCTTGTTTTTACAATATTAGAGAAAGTCTATTGGACAAATGAAGAATAAGAAGAAAATCAATGGAAGGAAAGGATAGAATGGTTTGTAGCATTCTGTCTCTCTACCCTGATCCAAGCAAATGTACTGGCAGCTCCTCTTTACAGATGTCACTCAACTGTTCCAACTTAGACTACAACTCCCATCATCCCTGACAGAATTAGAAGCTGTGAGTCACAGCATGCACACAGATGGTCCCAGTCCTGTTGACTCTCTTCCCCCTCTCACTGGAGGCTCACTGATGTGCTGGAGGGTCCAGCACATCAATGGTGTCTCCGAAAATCTTTACACATCACCTGGAAAGACAGGTGAACTAATAGATAGATAGATAGATACTTTATTGTCATTGTACATAGTACAACGAAATTGAATGTCATCCCACATTTACAGCCACACATACACATACACACCATCCATCATGACTCCCCAAGATCATATTATTTAGTTACAGCATTTAAAATAGTTATAGCTCTCGGATAAAAACTGTTTTTCAGTCTATTCGTTCTTGATTTAATTGTTCTGTATCTCTTGCCCGAAGGCAACCGTGCAAACAGACTATATCCAGCATGAGATGAATCCCGTAAAATGTTGTTTGCTTTTTTGAGACAACAGGAGCTATATAGTTCGTCCAAAGATGGGAGAGGATGACCGATAATCTTTTGGGCTGTGGTTATGACCTTCTGGAGCATTTTCCTATCAGTGACTGTGCAACTGGCAAACCAAGCACAGATACAGTATGTAAGAATGCTCTCTATGCTGCCTCGATAGAAGGAAACCAGCAGTCTCTCACTCAGATTGTTCTTCTTTAAAAGTCTGAGGAAATAAGTCTCTGCTGGGCCTTCTTTACCAGAGCATTGGTCATACCCTGCTCGATAGTAACACCCAGAAACTTGAATGCAGCCACCCTCTCCACCCAGTTCCCCCCAATATACAAGGGCTGGACGTCCGCCTTTTCCCCCCTGTAGTCCACTACCAATTCCTTGGTCTTAGCGATATTAAGGACCAAATTATTTTCTCCACACCAACCGCAGAGCCGCTCCACCTCATCTCGATAGGCGGACTCATCCCCCTCAGAAATGAGCCCCACCACAGTGGTGTCATCAGCAAACTTGATGATTTGTTGCTAAGATGGGTAGCTGTACAATCATACATATAGAGGGTATAGAGCAGGGGACTCAACACACAATCCTGTGGGGAGCCGATGTTAAGGCTAAGGGCTGTGGATATATGACCCTACTCTATCCCTCTGAGAGCGGTCTCGGTGTACTGGAAGAAGCAAAGATCACCAGTGTTGAAGCAATGATGCTTCAACATCAACTTCGATGGACTGGTCATGTTGTTCGGATGCCTGATTATCATCTTCCAAAGCAACTACTCTATTCCGAACTTAAAAATGGTAAGTGTAATGCTGGTGGTCAACAAAAGTGGTTTAAAGACTCTCTCAAGGCAAATGTAAAAAAAAAAAAAGTAGTATAAACACCAACAACTGGGAAACACTGGCCTGTGTGTGCTCCAATTGGAGAACAGCCTTTACCCAAGGTGTCATGGGCTTTGAAGACGCTTGAACTCAGGACGAAAGGGAGAAACGTGCTAAGAGGAAGGCACGTTTGGAAAGCTCCAAACTGAAAACCTACACCCTCGTGCAAATTAATTGAAACAAACAATGTAGTTTATTGTACAAAACTCACATAACATACATTAGCAACGGATGTGACCTCCACTATTTTAAAGCAGCATTTGAACACGGTTTGGCATGGAGTCTACTAGTTTTGAACAGTCATTGTTGATTTTTGGATCCCTGTACCACACTTGAAACAGCACCTGAATGCGCGTCTCCATAGTCATACAGTCTACAGCACGGAGGCGACTTTTGCATATAGCCCACAAATTCTCAATGGGATTTACATCTGGGGAAATCCCTGGCCAATCAAGTACCTGTATTTGCTGCTCTGTCATGAATTTCTTCACCACTTTTGATGTGTGACAGGGGTCTAGGTCCTGCTGCAATATCCCAGTACCGTCAGGATACCTCTTTTCCAGCTCTGGAATAACTCTCTTTCATAGAACCTCAATATATTGTGGCGAGCGCATCATTCCTTCTATTGGCTGCAGGCTTCCGACACCATAATGATCAAGTGACTTTTCGTGTTGTTTTGAGTACAGGATTACGAGTAAGATAGTAAACATGCTTTGTTTCAATTAATTTGCACAAGGGTGTATGTCCCCACTGTGGAAAGACATGTAGATCCAGAATTAGCCTCCACGGTCACTTATGGACTCAGTGCTGAGCAATGCTCTAGACAGGCCCAAAGGAGGAGCCCAACCTTGGATGCAGCCTTTGTCTGCTTGGGAGGGATCTGGAGTGAGAGGCTAAAGGAGGAAGGGCATGCCTAGAGCATAGTTTCAGCAATGCCTTCATTGAGTTAAGACGAACCAGGGACATTGCTGTGCTGTTGTTTTCTGCTAATAAAAAGCCAATGGCATTCCTTGCCTTCCTTGTGCGTGCCTGCCCTGTGGATGACCTAGTTCGTCGACAGCTCCTTTATATCCACTGATGTAATCTGCATTAAAAAAAACACCCTGCATAAAGATGCCTCTAAAGATGCCTCTAACATCAGGTGTAGTTTGGGTCTTAGAAGACCCAACTATTCTGGTGTTTTAATTAAAAGAAACCTCAAGAGCAAATACATGGTCATTTCATCATGGCAACAAGTTTCTGAAACAATTAATTAAAACAAACAAACCGTGTCAACTCAAGTGATTGTCGGAAGTAGCTGAAACTCAAATTTGTTTTTTTCAAATAAAGGGTTTGAAGGAGACATAAGAATGTGGACCAAGTTGCAAAACCATCGAAAAAAATGTGTTTAGCCTTGATTAAGGTAATGGCTAGAGGTGAAAGAGGAATTAATTCATTAAAAATAAAAAGTTAATAATTAATTAACCACTTAGAGGCTACAATTAAGCCTATAGAATTTTTGTTAAATAAAAAATATTGGTAGTGGCAAAGTTGACAGCAGTA
The DNA here is from genome assembly GCF_009819535.1 of Lacerta agilis. Taxonomy (NCBI): domain Eukaryota; kingdom Metazoa; phylum Chordata; class Lepidosauria; order Squamata; family Lacertidae; genus Lacerta; species Lacerta agilis. The sequence goes on along the minus strand of NC_046315.1, from coordinate 88,664,396 downwards.
ACTTTAAAGCCATACAATTATTTTTCTTAAACCCATTCTAGTATTTAATATTTGGATACATATTTTACTGCAAAACCCTTTAAAAATTCAGTTAGCTTTTAGTAGTAGCAAGAGATTATGTATTATGAAAGTTGTGTATTAATATTTGCATAAGGTTTTATGTTTTTAACAGCTAAAGACAGCCTTTGGATTTAGACAAGAGTAGAAAATTGAGTACATGCATAAATTTCAAATAAATATTGACAAAAATAGTCAGGAGCTTTTGAATTAATATTGTTTCTACCTGTTTCAATAGTAATTTTCAAAGGAGAAAGGCTCACTCACACACAAAAGCAATCATATTGTCATGTTAACAGTGAAAATAATGTGCTGAAGTTACTTTCACATCTCACTGTGCCTCAACTGATTTTATTGCTGGAAAAACAAAAAATCTTAACAGGCATCCAAACTGATGTTTTGGAACTGCCATGCCAAACTGGGCATCATGCCAAATGGAGTGACAATATCATCAGATGTGTCCTCAGTGCAGTCTGCTATCTGGATTCAAAATGGTGTCTATCACCATCACACCAAATTTCTTAACAGTATCTTCAGAGGCACCCAGATTGGTACATTTTGGATTTCTCAGGCATAGAAATCAGTTCAGCTTGGAACCCTCCCCCCAAACTGAGTAAAGTCACATCAAATTCCAGTTCCTGGAAACTACAGAAATGGAGAATGCCATTGTGCTTCTTGAGGGCTTCCCATAGGCACCTGGGAGAACAGGATGCTAGCCTACAGTAGATCAGTCATTGGTCTGAGTGAGGACGTTGTTCTTATGCTCTTACCCGGAATGTAGTCTTAAGGCACACTGAGGCCAAAACATAAGGTGGGAACAGTGTTGAGGGAACTGGCACACAGACAACGTTCCAGCACTTTGCTTTGAATGGAAACCTCTTTAACCTGCTCAGAACACAGATGCAAGAGTTGGTCTACTATCGGAAATTGGTCTATTTATGTGGACTGGCTTACTTTTGGGTACTGTGCCTTATTCATGGAGTAACCTTCTTCATCAGGTGGACAACCGAGCCTGCACTTTTAGGTGCCTGTGTTCTCAAGGGCTCTGATCGAGTTCATGTCTTGAAGGGAATAGTTGACTGCTGCAAGCCCAAAGGGCCCCGGGCCCCCTTGATCTGCTCCAATTCCCTCAAAGTTTGATGCTTCTCTGTGATGTTTGGTTCAGGGAGCTCCAGATCATCTTCCTTCAGTGGATACATATTTGTCTCAAGAACAGAAAAAAAATATGGAGGGCCAAACATGAAATTTGTTTCCCATGGACCTCAGTTATGTTTCCGTAATTAAACTTAAATGTAAAATAACAAAGGACACCGAGTCTCCTTTCTGTAGATTCTAGTAGGCAATGTCTATTAAATTCTTTAAAAATATGCTCTATAATAAGGAAGTTTTCCATTAAAAGACCTTAACATGTGGCAACCTCTATCCCTAGTGTTTTATGTGTTTCTGTCGATTGAACACGTTTTCTTCGCTCAACTGTCCCAGGTTTGAATTGTTGAGGTGTTTTCTCACTTAGTCACAGTTGCTAGCTTCCAGAAAATCCCAGAAGAAGCCAACACTGTAAAGGAGTGATATTACTGCTTTTAATAGTGGTCCAGGAAACCGACTCTGAGAGAACTGCAGCAATCTTCCTGCTGAGTTCAGGGTTATTCACCAACCTCTATCACTTAAAGGGTTATGAAATATAATTAATACACCAGAGAAACTATCTTCTCTTCTCTTTAGAGCAACTACAGTATAACAACGTTGACTTTTGCATAAAAGGCTGCATGCAACTCTGGGGCTATTACGTGGAATGAATGGCTATAAACGTTCCCACTCCCCCCTTAAATTATTCCGAAAGACTGAATGCACAGGTGCTAACACAGATTTCAGTGTTGCCTTCGCTGGATTTCATTCAGCGTTCATCAACATGAAAATAGTTGTTGTTGTTGTTTTCATTCATGAGAACAGGAACAATTAATAATGTTTTAGAAATGTGTCAGTCACCTAATGATTTTATGAATGCCCCTGCAGTGGCCTACAGGAAATCTATATGTAAAACGGGAATATTATCCCTCGCTCTTAAAATAAGAGCATATGGGGAATATGCAGGGCTTTTTTTCAGTCAGAACTCACTGGAACTCAGTTCTGGCACCTCTCAGGTGGGTGCCACTGCCATTATAAGAGAACAAGGGGCGCATTCATGATGAGTTCTGGCACCTCTTTTTCCTGCAAAAAATGCACTGGGAAATCGGGTTCGCAAATGAGAGCACGTGTTGCGGTGGGGGCTGGAAGACACCTCCTTGTTGCTGGGCGGACTGGCTAGCTGGCCACAGCTGCTATAGGCCCCTGTGAGTTGCCAAGCAGAATTTAATGTATCAATCTGATGATGGACACCCAGCGTCCTATATATTGTCCTGCAAGAAGGAGGATCCTTCTCTTGCTGTTTGCTTTGGATCACCCACCCTCCCTCCCTCTATTTTAGGCCTCTGCATTTGACCTTGCAACTGCCTGTCATGGGGTCGTCTGCTTTAGGGGCAGGGGCCCAGTAGGAATTTTGTCCATTTGGCTGATTGGCTGTTGCCATTTGGTTTTTGCCTACTGCAGTAGCAACTAGTCACAACTTGTAAGGTTGGCGGTTAGGCATTGGTTATTGTGTTGGTTACTGGAAGGGCGTTCCCCCCCCCCCCCCGGAATGATGATGGTGTGCAGGGAATTCCGTTAAAGGAATCCAGGGGCTCAAGATGCTTTTGTCCGAATCCCTGGTCGGGGACAGGGCCACGCAAGAGCCCCTGGGACCCCAGGGGAGAGGGGGGCACTGCTTCACCCGGCCTCCTTAACTCTCCCCAGGTGGCATTCTCCCGACGCTGACAGAATGTCAGCTCTGTTCCGGCGGACAGCTAGTCTGAACCAATGCCTACGCAACCACTCACATAATTTGTATTTTAATAAAGTTGTGGCCTAAATTATTGCCAAAAACCCAAACAAATATGATGTGTCAGGGTGTGAGTTATTGGGGGGGTGTCTTGGGGACCTCAACACGCAATACGTAATCTGGCAGCTGTTTTGCTATAACCTGAATTAGCGGAAAGAGAAGAATATATGACATGAAATTATGTTTTGGGGTTCAATCCTAAATCCGCACCATTGGTGGAAAAATGGGGGTGGGGGGAGGCCGTGGGAGATGAGGAGGAAGGACCATGAGGCTTGATTCAGACTGAGTTGCTGTGCCAACTCCATACTGGTGCAGCAAACTGCTTGATTTGGACAGAATGTCATTATGCAATGGTTCCCACTTCTGGGGCTTTTCACTGGCCCTCGCTACTGGAGTTGCTGCCAATGGGCTTCCGGCCCAAGTGTTTGTTGGCTAGCAGGAGGCTCACCCCTTAGTCCAGTACAAGGGAGGTTAAGTTACTCTGTCCATGGTCAAATTTATCATTTCTAAACTATGATGTCATTTAATGAGGGCACACAGGAGCAACTGCCTTCTCGGTGTTTTGCATGATGTCTGATCATTTTTTAGGCACACTTAAGTCTCTGGAGATTGTAACGTGCAAAAAAAAATTGCTCTAAAAAATGCCACAGCTATATTGAAATTTAACGTAGACAAAGCAGGCAGGTCAGGGTTTGTATCAGGCACCATCCTATGTTTCTGATTTGCTCCCGTCTCAAATCTGAAGCCTAGATTTTTTGAAACAATCCTTCTCCTTTGTACTTTCCTTGGTCTATCATATTTTATTCCATTATTATGATTATTATTGTTGTTGTATTATTAATGCAATTCAAACATATTTATTTATCTCTGACATTTCTGTAATGGTGTGCAAGTGCTTGCAACATTTGCCTTTATAAAAAATTGATTCCAGCAATATCGAAAGTATAATTGAGTGGCATTGTCCAAAATACAAGATAGAATTTATAATAGGATAAACAACTGTGCCTTGAATGCATATTTTTTTAAAAAAATTAAAAGCATAATCTATTTAAAGAAAATGGATTAGCAAACACAATGCAGAAAAATGATAATCACTTTAAAATGGAGTAATTATTTTTCATATTCATGGAGTATTGTGGATGGGAGGAAGTGACCCGCAGAGAGAGACATTAAGCGCCGCAGACAGGCAAAATCCTCCCACAAAGTGATAAAAGGCGATAGGATAAACATTTTATGCATTTATTCACTATTGTCAAAAGGCACACAGGCCAGTGGGAAAGGCTTTGGTGCAGTTGCCATTCAATTCAGTGGGCTAATATGAGAGAACTTTCAAAAGCACACTGAGCAACAGCAATTTGTCATCATGTTCTATGCTTAAAAACAAGTTCAGCGGCCATTATTCTCTCTCTCTCTCTCTCTCTCTCTCTCACACACACACACACACACCATCTTGATGATAGGCCCAGGCACTGTGGAGGATGCCAAATGGTAGCTAGGCAGCCCATTAGCTGGAATGGCATGAAATACACCACTAGCTTTCATTTTGGTCAATATTTTGGGTATGTCACTAGAATACATGCTGAATTTCTCTCATAGTAGCCTGTTCAGACAATGATAAGCATATATGTAAAATATTAGCGGTGCGATGACTGCCCTGATCTGCATCGCTCTCCACCCAGTACAAAGCAGTTTTATCAGCTCATTCACTCAATTTCGAGCGACTCTTTTAGAGCTCTTCATTGTGTATTTTGGGATCTTGCCATCCTGAACAATTTGGTGTCATCCACAAATTTATCTCTCTCTTTTTTTGTTTTGTTCAGTCATTCAGTCGTGTCCGACTCTTCATGACCCCATGCACCAGAGCACGCCAGGCACCCCTATCCTCCACTGCCTCCCGCAGTTTGGCCAAACTCATGCCAGTAGCTTCGAGAATACTGTCCAACCATCTCATCCTCTGTCGTCCCCTTCTCCTTGTGCCCTCCATCTTTCCCAACATCAGGGTCTTTTCCAGGGAGTCTTCTCTTCTCATGAGGTGGCCAAAGTATTGGAGCCTCAACTTCAGGATCTGCCCTTCCAGTGAGCACTCAGGGCTGATTTCTTTAAGGATGGATAAGTTTGATCTTTTTGCAGTCCATGGGACTCTCAAGAGTCTCCCAGCACCATAATTCAAAAGCATCAATTCTTCGGCGATCAGTCTTCTTTATGGTCCAGCTCTCACTTCCATACATTACTACTGGGAAAACCATACCTCTCTTAAAGACATTAAATAGGAATGTAATTTGCCCTTGGTTGGAAAAGTGTCGATTCTTTTTGTATGGCAGAAAGAAAATGGCTTCCACGGTGTGGCACCATGAAAGTGTGAGGACAGCATAAGTACAATATAGCAAATTGAGTTAGTCCTATCTCTGACCCAAATCTGGTTCTGCTGTGGGTCCTCCACTTCAGAGGAATTGGGGAATTTGCAGAGTCGGCAGCTATGCAAGGAAACAAAGGAATTCAACTTTTTCAGAGAGTCTGAAATCAGGAATCGGTAGTCTATTTATGAAATTGCCACGACATCGATTTTCTGCACACCCCCATGACCCCAGGTCCTGTGTACAATCCCTCCTCTGTAAACTCAGTTATTTGAAACCGTCAGATACAAATTTCATTCTTGCCTCTGTAGTCACCCAACTCGCAACAAGTCAATTCCATGTACTGGGCTCAACACAATTACATTATTGACATTTCTCAGCTGAAAGGCTCTTGCTAATACTATCCAATTTTCTAGCTCTTTCTGAAAAGTTCAGAAGATGCATCTTGCATGGGAGACATGAATTTACACTGATGGGTACCTATCATCTTGAATACAAATGCTACCCTGAGCATTTGCCCAAACCCAGAGGGGTGCATCTCTGTAACAACTAGCTGCAATTTAGACAACCAAAGCACACTTGCACTTGAGATAAAATATGTTTGTGCTAGTGAATACTTTTCCTGCTTGAAGAACCTCCAGGCTAAGATCTTCAAGGCCTCCTAATTAGGAAGGTTGGCATTGAATTTCAGACCTGTCACTCTTAATAAAATGCGTGTCAACAGCTGAGAGAAAAATGTCATTTTTGCTCAAAAGCAGATAACAACTGTGTTGCATTATTACTACGGCAACATACATTATAGAATTGGGCCTTTCATGTTATTACAGACAAAATCACCATCGGACCTCAATGTTGCCATTTGCAGAAGCAAAGAGAGCACTATACTGGATTTTACAGATTTTGTTTCTAGCCTGAGGTTTTGTCAGAGTAATTATACCATTAATTATTTAGTTAAGCTTCCATCCCATTGTCTGATTATTTAGCAGTGTCTCGGCACCTAGAGATCCTTAATTGTATTTAAAATCCTACTTTGGCCAGCCATTGGAAGTGGTAAACATGCTATCCTAGCAACTGGTCCTAAACACACCCAAGTCATTGATCTGCACCTTTGCAAACAGAACTTGGTGAATAGGACATTTCACCTGATCACTACATGTGAGCATACAACAAGTTCAGTTGAAAGACAAGTAATGCACATTCACAGGGATGCGGGTGGCACTGTGGTCTAAACCACAGAGCCTAGGGCTTGCCGATCAGAAGGTCGGCGGTTCAAATCCCCATTATGGGGTGAGCGCCCGTTGTTGGTCCCAGCTCCTGCCCACCTAGCAGTTCAAAAGCACGTCAAGTGCATGTAGATAAATGGGAAATGATTTATCCTGTGAAGGTTGTGGAGAATAAATGTAAACCACTATTATTAGCAGTATTTCTGTTATTGTTTTTATGTGTGTAACAGTTCCTCGCTAAACACAATAAATCAAACTGAACTGGGTTGCCCAAGCCAGCATATTCTGGGCAGCTTCCAGCATATTCAAAAACATAAAGGTAAATGTAAAGGGGCCCCTGACCATTAGGTCCAGTCATGGACAACTCTGGGGTTGCGGCGCTCATCTCGCTTTATTGGCCAAGGGAGCCGGCGTACAGCTTCCGGGTCATGTAGCCAGCATGAATAAGCCGCTTCTGGTGAACCAGAGCAGCGCACGGAAACATTGTTTACCTTCTCGCCAGAGCAGTACCTATTTATCTACTTGCACTTTGACGTGCTTTCAAACTGCTAGGTTGGCAGGAGCTGGGACCGAGCAACAGGAGCTCACCCCGTCACAGGGACTCGAACCGCCGACCTTTGATTGGCAAGCCCTAGGCTCTGTGGTTTAACCCACACCACCACCCGCCCCCTATTCACAAACATAGTAAAACATTAAACATTAAAACCTTCCTATACAGAGCTGCCTTCAGATGTCTTCTAAAGGTTGTAAAGTTACTTATCTCCTTGGCATCTGACAGGAGGGCATTCCACATGGTGGGTGTAACTACTGAGAAAGCCCTCTGTCTGGTTCCCTGTAGGTTCACTTCTTGCAGTGAAAGAACCACCAGAAGGCCCTCGGAGCTGGACCTCCATGTCCAGGCTGAATGATGGGGGTGGAGATGCTCCTTCAGGTATACTGGGCTGAGACCATTTAAAGGGCAGCACCAATGCTTTCAATTGTGCTCAGAAACATACCAGAAGCCAATGTAGTCCTTTCCAGATTGGTGTTATATGGTTCCAGTGGCCACTCCCAGTCATCATCCTAGCTGTCACCTTTTGGATTAGTAGTTGTAGTTTCCAAGTCACCTTCAAAGGTAGCCCCATGTAGAGCATGTTGCAGTAGTTCAAGCAGGAGATAACCAGGGCACGTAGCACTCTGGCAAGAAAGTGCATGGACAGGTAGGGTCTCATTTGGCATACCAGGTGACAAAGAACTGACCTGCACCTCCATTGACAGCTGTGAGTCCAAAACGACTCCCAGGTTGCACACCTGGTCCTTCAGAGGCAGAGTTACTCCATTCAGGACTAGGGAGCCCCACACACCTGTGTGCCTACTGTCCCCAGAAACAGTACTTCTGTCTTGTCAGGATTCAACCTCAATCTGCATCCCATTGTGTCCTATTGGATGCTTGCATTCAAAACAAGGGGGGTGATTTGAAGAGGATCTGACTGAGATACTTAATTCTTTCAAGTGCTGATGTGCAACAAATCCATCATGAATAACTTATGGGGAAAACCATCTGCCTAAGCAAAGTGCATGCACTTCACTGGTGTAAAAGGCGCTATAATGGTACATGTATTTCCATCCTGTTTTTAGGCTTTTGTACCAGTCAGAACAGCAGGCAAAACTAGCAGAGACAAACCGTACACACATGTTTAACAACATCCCCAAAGCGACTTTAACAGGTCCATGACAGAGAAAGACAAGACTAGAGAACAAGGAACCAGTTAAATATGCAAGCCAGGATCGAAAAAGCCCTGCAAGTGTGCAGGCCCAAAGATTTCCATGAGAATCACTGAGTGATTCTGTGGTAACATGGAGACACCCTGAATTTATGCTGTCTTTCTTTGCATTAGAGGTCAGTCCGTATTCTGTCTTGACGTTATGAAGCACTTTATCAGGAGATGTGAGGTTGTAGTGGAAAGGAACAAGGGCGATACAATGAAGGGACATTGGGCAATCTTATTGTTCCTGTTTGCCACCAGAAGAAGCCACGCAAATGGCCCCAATTTGTAAGTGGCAGAAATATTGTCAGAAGGCTTTCAGAATCATGCAGACCCTCCAAGTGCCCCTATTTTCCAGGGATAGTCCTGCATTTACATAAGCCATCCCAGTTTCTGATTTGATCCGGAATGTCCCATTTTCCCTTCATCGTTCAGTCATCTTAGTCGTGTTCGACTCTCCGTGATCCCATGAACCAGAGCATGGCTTGGAATTTCTTCTCAAAGCTTCTCCTTTTGTCCATGAAGTGTTCATGGCAAAACACTGGAGTGGGTGCCCTTTCCTTCTCCATTTTTCCTTAGCACGTCCCTTTTCATCAGAGGAATGTTGGAGGGTATGGAGTTATATGACCCCCTGAGCCAAGGAGATAAGTAACTATACAACCTTTAGATGACATCTGAAGGCAGTCCTGTATAGGGAAGTATTTTTTAATGTTTAATGTTTTATTCTGTTTTTCTGTATGTTGGAAGCTGCCCAGAGTGGCTGGGACAACCAAATCAGATGGGTGGCATTAATAATAATAATAATAATATGTTCTTATTTTCATCAAAGAAATGTTGGAAAGTATGGAATCAACTGCAGATACAGGCACTCAGGGGATTCAGAACACATTCAGAACTCATTCACAGCCTTATGCTAACTGGTTCTTAAATACCAAGATCAGATAGATAGATCGAAAGACAGATATAACTTCTGTATTGACCCAGTTGTACATGCTAGGGACGTGATGTATTTACCCTTCTAGTCCTTTAAAACAAAATGAAGCCTATATAAGTGTCAATTCAAATTGATGATGGCCATGGAAAATCCTCTCAACCACGACCTCTCTGTGTAGGTGTTCCACGTGGCTGGTGTCACTTTTAAAAGCCCTTAAGCCATTTGCTAGTGTCATATTTCTGTGCAAAAAGATACACCTTCAGCCTGTTGCCTAAAACATATAAGGCTTGGTGGACACTTACTTTCAAAGGGCGGTCCCGTAAATGAGGTGTCACCACTGATAAAAGCCCTCCTTAGAGTTGCCATAACATGAATTTCCAACAACTGCACACCACCAAAGGGACTGTCCCCCGCCCCAAATGCTTATAAGCATATGTTCCCCATGTATGGACCAAAAGTCTTTTAAATGTACAATTGAGGCAAGGAAGCATCCAGAGAGGTAAGCTTCAAGAGGGATAAAAGTAGCCTCCATATTGTCCCATTTAATCCAAGAGTTATGCTTCATTCCCATATTAGACATGACACCAGTGTATGATCCATAGTGAATAATTCAATGGAAATGTCAATACGTATGCTTCAAATTTCAAGCTAGAGGTTATTAGGAAATGGATTTCACATAAAACTGCCAGTATCATAATGCCCTTATTCATGTCAATGGTACAGTCATTTGGGATGTTGTACAGCTCTGGACGACCCTTTTCAAGCAACCCAAATAATCAGGCTGTGCAACACCTTCTTGATTATGACACACTGAAGGTTTGTACCGTATTTTTTGCTCCATAAGACACACTTTTTTCCTCCTGAAAAGTAAGGGGAAATATCTGTGCATCTTATGGGGCGAATGGTGGTCCCTGTAGCCAAATTGCCCAGGGGCCAAAAGAGGATTGTGCTTTTTATTTTACAAAGAGAAAAGGGGGTGTTGAAAGGACCCCGCTCAGCAGCTGATCAGCAAGAGATCGGGAGAGAGATAAGAGTCCCTGGCTCCCTTTCAGCCCTGCCCCCTTGCCCAGGCCTCCATTGTTGAATGTGCTGCAGAGGGAGACTGTTTGTTTCCCCAGCGACATGTGACTGGCTGATTAGATTATCTGTCTGGAAACTGTAGAAACGGCTCCCTGTCCTTAAGAAGCTGTAGAAATGTGAGTTGAACCCAATAAAACTGGCTTTTCCTCTTTGCTTCCCCCCCCCCTTTGCAAAAAGCTGCACAAATCTGAGCTGATCCTCAAAAAACAGGGCTTTTCCCTTTGCAAAAAAGCTGCGAAACTTTGAGCTGATCCTCAGAAAAACAGGGCTTTTAGAGGAGGAAAACCAGAAAAATATTTTTTTTCTTGTTTCCTCCTCTAAGAATGAGGTGTGCCCTATGGTCCGGTGCGCCCTATGGAGAGAAAAATATGGGTAACTTTTTTTTTGCTTTGGAAAAAGACAACCAAGCACTGCCATGCTAGAGACTTATACATGCTGCTTGACCAGGGAAAAAAAAACTATGACAGAGGTGGGGAGAAGGAAGTTTTGGATATCCAAGCAGATGACTGGGTGATTTGCTGTATATTTGCAAGGGTTTCTGACTCCCAATTATTTAAGAATAGCAGCAGTAAGATGACTCCCCACCCCAATTGTACTGATGAAACTATGAATGCTTAGGGGGAACCAGGAGTGGATTTTTCATGTGGATTTTTCTGTTAGTTCTGTTCCTCAAAACAATTCCTGGGCTCAGAATTCTTTAATTCTAATCACATGTCTTTTTCACTTGGTTCCAAGGTGGATAAAAAACAATGGTTTTTTAAAATTAAATATATATAATATATATATATATATATATTATATAATATATAATAAGATTTTTAAATTTAAATCAGATTTTTTTATTTAAATTGGATATTTTAAAAATAAATGCTTTTGGGGAAAAACCTTTCTAAAGATAGTTTTCTATTTACCGGTAAGTTACATTATAGTACAAAGGCTATTCATCAGGAATAAGGATTTGTTTTTAATTATGTAGCATGAGGCTTTATATGCAATGTTTAAATTTTTTGGTAAATGAATTCCATTAATCCATTCACAATGTCATGCTCTTCTAGAGGTTTCTGTAAGATTATTTGGGGCAGTATTTCTAACGAGAAGATGTTATCACAGATAATTTTGCAGTTCTCAAAAGTGTGAATTTGTGTCTTCAGAGATATCATGCTCTTTCTTCACAGGAAAAATGTTACAAAATAAACATACAGAGTTGAGGGGGAAAACCTCAATCCCATTGCTCCTTTGCAAATTTATATACAGTACACAGAATCAACCCCTTACCTCTTAAATGCTAAGTTCCAAGAAGTTCAATGAATAGATTGTTTGGAGTGAAATACATCTGCACAAGTAGCTAAGTGTGAAGCAGTAAAAATGAAAGTGCAACCTTGTTAGCAGAATACACCACAAGTCTCGGGATCTTTGTGTAATAATTGTGCAAGTCAGTAATTTTTGATTTAACTGTAAAAAACTATTCTGAAAATTTATTATTCCAAAAATGAAACCTTCATCTGGTTGCAAATATTAAGATTATACCAGCAAGAATGAGTCTTTCTCTTTTTTAAAAAAAGATTTAAATCAAGTCTTACTGACTGGTGATTTAAATCGTGATGTAAATCATGATTTAAATCAATTCAATTTAAATCAAATCCACCCTGCTTGGTTCCACTTGATGGATCTCAGGGGTTGGTAAAAATCAAAGGAAATCAAGCAAAGCCAGATATTTCCCCATGCCTGTTCAATGGGAGCAACATCCTGAAGAAGCCAAGATCTACAAGAAGGAAATCCATATTTTTCCAGGCCTGTCTAATATACATTAATGGAGCACCACAGTGGCCACCTGAAACTGAGTGCTTCATGATAGCACAGCTTCTATAGCACACGTCAGATCGCACGGCAGAGTGATATTTTATCTTTTACAAAGATGTTACTGTTACAGACGGATGCATGTGGCCTAGAAGGAGATAAGGCAGTTCAGAGTATGATACTCGAGCAATTTGCATAAGAATATCCTACAAACACTGGGGACAATAAGATATATTATTGTACGTACTCAACGCTCCAAAGAAATAAATGTGGGTATATAGAAATGTGCAGCCATGAACTCCATTTGACTCACAAGCACAATGCATTTGTAAGAGGTACTTCTGATCACTCATACTAGAAATTGCACTTCCTGTAGCTTTTGACAACTTCATGAAGTGTTCCGCATTGGCTACTGCATTAGGCAGTCACATTTACATTTGTGTCTGCTCTTGGAAAGCAAAACAATTTGCTCAGTTAGTCAATTGATTATGAAGAGTAAAAGCCAGACAGAGCCCTCTAAAGCATTCTCTCATTAAGGATCATCGCTTATTCTTAAATTCGGAAGAGCCTCAATTTTTCCACTTGCTACAGGCAAGTCAATCACATTTTGTTTCTGGTGTGATTTGCAAAAGATACAAATAATGGTGAAAATGAAGAAAATAAATACCAGTAGCACTGAGTTATGCTCCACCATTCAACCTGCCTGACATGAAGGAATCATAGAAGGAATCGTAGAGTTGGAAGGGATCCCAAGGGTCATCTGTTCCAGCCCCCTGCAATGCAGGAATCTCAGCTAAAGCATCCATGACTTCAGATACAGAAAAGGGAGAGTCAGAACAAACATCAACCCTCAGAAAAACAGATTGACATTTGTTCCGATTCAGTGGTAAATGGTGGGTTTTCAGGGCAAACACGGGTGGACAAACAGAAGTGTGGAGCCCTATCTGAGATTGGGATTTCATCCCCAGGTTTAAAATATCTGGATGATGTTCACAACACCATTCAGCTCCCTTGAATTATCTCTATAGCAAATTGGGGGAAAGGGGCATTGCCTAACAGCAGAAGAAATGTTCAGCTTTGATAAGCAATTCCCATTATTTTCAAGGAGTTGGGGGGAAAGAACAGAAACAATGTGCTGAATTTTTTGAAGAACCCCCCCCCCCCCGCTGCCATAGGCAAGGAATGTATTTCAAACTGCTCCTGTATGCACAGTTCAATTTACTTTTTAGCTCAAAGGAGGAAACTACAAATCAAAGGAATTTTATAATGGGATTGACTGGGGCACTTTAATTATAAACCATAGAGAAGGGTGCCTTATATTTAAACACTGCCTTCTTTGAAAAGTTTCAGAAGCAGCATTTTACAGTTGGGTTTCTGTGGTTTTTGTTTTGTTTTATGTTTGTTTACAAATAATACAGTGGCACAGGGATAATGAGACAGCATTACTAGGAAGGTTGCAAAGTTAAGGCTTCCCCCTTGGAGCTGCTAAAGGCTGTGTCAACCAGCTGCAACCCTCAAATATCTGATTCCAAACTTTTCAACCCTCCCTGTTCAAGGCAACAGCAGTTAGCAGCCATCATGCATCAGCAGTCAAAAGTCAAGGGTAAAAAATCACTTCCTCGACACCATTGCAGTTGCATTGTGCCATGTTACAGTTGTATTCTGGAGTCAATAAAATATTCACCACTTATTAAAGAGGCTTACAATAGTAGTGGAATAGGGACTGCCATATCATGGTATATACTGTTTAAAGGTTGATGGTTTTATTTGTATATTGTTTTATGCTGTTCTGTGCACACCGGTAAAGGATCTTTGATTAAGCAGTTTCTAAATTATTCTAAATAAATAATGTATATATGTTGAGCATCTATGTCAGCAATTCTATGTCATGTGTAAGATTTGCTTAGGAAGGTACACCATGGGAAGAAAAAAATCTCTTCTTCTTATTTCACAATTGACTTCAATTGCCTACTCTTGTACAAACCCACTAGTAATGTTGCTTGAACATAATATCTTTGGTGAGAAACGTGAGCTTGCAAAATTTATCAAGTTATTATTTTAACTAAAAAAATGATTTTATTGGCAAACGGGGTAGGCCAGCATCAAAATCTAGAACTAAGTAAAACAAAACAGCACTGAAACCTTTTACTTCTGTATTCTGGCTCAGTATTAAGGAGATTCTTCCAAGTCTACTTCTAGAGCTAACACCATGTACTGCGTCCATAACTCCAGTGTTTCTGGCAGCTCCAAGGATCTAGTACCATGGACAGCATCTCTTCTTCATGGAATCTTTCTCACCATCAACAGAAACAGCCTTATATTATTACAATTTTTGAGGTGTTTAACCTTGGGAGGTCTGGCCAACACTGGCTGTGTTCAAGAGATTAGTGGGCTGAGTATGATTCAGCCATTGGAGAAGTTGAACTTGAAGCTGGCTCTTGGTGTTTTAAGTTAATAAATTTAAATAGGAAACTAAAGTCAAAATATAGTTACCAAGAATTCTATCTGCTTAGCTTATCAAACTGTTAGGCAACAGGCTAGCGGGGAAAGGATCTAGAAACACAGAACATGTTGTTGCTGCGCTGTTGTTGTGTAACCCCACCGATCTATTTATACCCTGCCCCCGGCAGGCAACACCATTTGCAGACTGAAGACTTTCTGCAATTGTTAGCACTTGGGCAGTAACTAAATGATTTATTTGCCCACAAGAATCTAAAATTTGAACCAGAGGTGAGGCGGTTGTGTGGTTTAAATCCTTTTTGATTTCTGAAGAATCAAGCATTCATATTGAGTAACCAAATCTGTAAATCTTGAAAAGGTTGTTTACTCTCCAAATTTTAAAGCTTCCACTCATATTATTTTATATTATTATATTACCAGCTTCCTTCCGAGCTTTTCCAGATGTGCACATGGTTCTCCTCCAGCCCATTTTATCTTCACAACAAGACTGTGAGGTACCTTAAACTGAGAAAACTGTAACCAGCCCACGGTCACCTGGTGAGCTTCACAGTCAATTTGAACTGTGGTCTGACCACAACACCACACTGACTCCTCTCTAATCTCTTATTTCTAGGCCCTCTAAATTGGATTTCAACAGAAAGACGATGTTCACGCTATATACTTTTTATTTTATTTTTTAAAAAAAAGTTAATACAAGAACAACAACATAAGCCACAAACTACCATGAAATCCTTGGAAGCTACAGTGATTCACTTTGAAAGAATTTGGCTTCTTCTGAAAGCTAGTAAAGCCTCCCCACCAGACCTGTAATCAAATAGCATCACAACCTTTGCAATAAGGAGGATGTTCTTAAAGGTTGGAAGATCTCTCTTCCAAATTCTCTCTGCTTGCCTGAGCACTGCGTATTATGAGAGACTCTGAGGTTTGTGGGAGTGTCATATTACTTGGGAAGCAAGCAAGGGAAATTATGTCACTGTCATGCCCTGTTTATCCCATCTCAATTTAGAACATGCCCATTATTTATCATGTCTTCCAGAGTTCTCTGAAACACTTCTTTTGTACCCTTCTGCTCTTCTGAAAGAACTCTGGGAATAGTAATTTCCCTGGAATTTGAGGCCCTTACTAAATGCAAGGGTCCCTCTATGTAAGCTTAGACCCAAATACATGACAATATAAATGTAGGTATTAGCCCTCAGTGTCTTGGACGAATCCTACCTCATGGGTTGGTGTAGGACATCAGTTCTTACCTCTGTGCCCTTCCTCTTTATTATAAAAATGATTGCTCTAAGTTATATAATAGTAAAACTATTCTTTAGAATCTACAGGTATGCTATACACAGCTCTGACCTAAATGTGCGCGAGCAGAGCTTTGTTCAGAACATTTTCAGCTGAGAATTGTCTGTTACTTTTCTGATGAAATGAATTTTTAGGTGTTTACAAAACATCAAAGCACATACTTTCTTCAGTGCATGGTCAGTTCATTCACACAAAGAAAGAGAATCCTTTTACTACAAAAATAACAAATACAGCTGGATTTTAGCTAAGGTGAAACCTAAGTTCAAGCAAGCAAGGAGTTTATGTGTTAAAATCATGTTCAATGTTTCCCTGCTCAATTCTCATCAGCAAACTTTCAGTCTAAGATGCTTGATAATCCCTGTCTCATCCAGACTTCCAGAATAAAGAGTTCAGGCTGACACAAGGTTCTTCCACATGATAGGGTTATCTACCAACTACAGGAAGGAAAGAAAGTTTGCTTGTTTGATTCCAGATAAATCCTAGAATTTTGACGATACAAGCCCGATATGTGTTTAGATAGATAGATGGTAGAGATGGATTAGATAGATGATAGATATATAGAACTTTACTTGTTTTCTATGAATTATGAAGATGGCTTATGGAACATCTAGGACGGTAAATAAAATAATACCACAGAAACAATATGAAACACTGTGCACAGTACGCTTAAAATGAATGTCCTTTAAGAGCAGTACTATTGTTAAACGGTACAAGCGAGAGTCATTGACATTACTTCCCACATACGTAGTTGCTGGGAAGTGAGGGATAGACAAATTGGAGTTCAAACAGGAAACCAAACAAACTACACTTTATCAAAAAGGTCAAGACTCCAGTCACTCTGACTGCCCTACAAAGGTATGTGAGACACCAGATAGAGCTATATCCTTTTTTTCTTTAATCCATTTTACAAATTTTAGAAGTTAGCATTGTAGGTTGTTGTGATGCTGTTTTGGTTAAATTCAATTCAGATTCTAGTTAAGGAAGAATATTTAGATTACACTGGTGGTGTTGGGGTATGTTTGTTGTTTGTTATGTGGAGCACCTTTCCTTGTCACACCTGCAACAGTAAAATGTCCCATTTTTTTTAAAAAAAATATGCTTGTTTAATGGCTTTGAAGTAAAGTTAGTTTTATATCAGAATTGAATTTTTCCAGAGTTATATGAATAGGTTATCATTAATGGAAGACAGAAATTGTCAGAGGAGTATGAAGTCACAAGCAGAAAATAGTTTCCTAACAATGGAACAATCATTGGAGAGCATTCCCGGGTTAAACCACAGAACCTAGGGCTTGCTGATCAGAAGGTCAGCGGTTCGAATCCCCGCGATGGGGTGAGCTCCTGTTACTCGGTCCCAGCTCCTGCCCACCTAGCAGTTCGAAAGCACGTCAAAGTGCAAGCAGATAAATAGGAACCGCTCCATCGGGAAGGTAAATGGCGTTTCCGTGCGCTGCTCTGGTTCACCAGAAGTGGCTTTGTCATGCAGGGCCACATGACCTGGAAGCTGTACACCGGCTCCATCGGCCAGTAATGCGAGATGAGCGCCGCAACCCCAGTTGGAAACGACTGGACTAATGGTTATGGGTTCCCTTTACCTGTATCTATATATCTATATATCTATCTATATCTATATTATATCTATAATCTATATATCTATATCGTTTCTTTAATAATGTTCCGATGTTTACAGTATTGTCTATCTTCTCACATTGGCGTAGCATGGGTTGCCAGTGCCTGGGCTGCACTGAAGGGGCTGGGAGGGAGGGAAATGGGCGGCGTATGCATGCACATCAATTCCCTAACGGTTTCCATGTCACCCAGGAGATCACAGCCACAGAGGTAAGAAAGAAGAGTAGTTCCATTGTCTGGAGAGGTCACTTCCCAGTTTGCACGGAGAAGCCGTTTTCAATGGAGCCTGGCCGACAGAAGCGCACAGCTGTATTGAGGCAGCACAGGGTGTTGAAATTTTGTGTCCCCTAACAATTTTGCACCGGGGCAACCTCTCCCATGCTATACCACTGCCTTCTCATCCCAAGCCACTTTGTTCACATGAGTGAGTAAAGTAGCACTGGGCAACTGAGAGGAAAGAGAAAGTTAACCGACCGTGGGGATGTTACAGACTTTCATCTAGAATTGAGCTCCTCAAATAGCCGTTTCCACAGGTATCTGGTTGGCTACTGTGAGAACAGGATGCAGGACAAGATGGGCCATTGTCATGATCCAACGGGCTCTCTCAACTACATTGAAGAAATGAACTGCATTCCTCTGCTTTAGGAGGAAAAGGAAACACTCCCTTTTGAAATTACCAGACAAATTCCAAATCAATCTGCATGCCCAGTATCAAAAACTTATTAAAGGAGGTGGGCACAGAGAAGTGAGCAATACTCACCCTGTAACTGAAAAACAGGTTGCCTCCTAATGTAAATTGCTTTTTGCAATCAGAAGAGTTTAACATTATTTCCCACTTGTACTTTGAATGTATATATCTGATTTGTAGTCAATATGGTTACTTACCCAAATTTCACGAATAGGATCATCTCTACAGGGGCCTAGAGAAATTCAGTTGACAGGCAGCCCAGAAACATTCAGCAGCCAAGTTTGCTGACTGTTCCCCAGGCTTACAGCAAACTCCGATTGAGGGAAGTGGTTTTTTTTATATTTAACCAAGTTCAAAGCCTTTGCATAAAGTACCCATAGGCCACAGAAACCTCAAATAACAGGGTAAAGAAGATCTACACCTGTGTGCCTGCGCAACATTCTGTTTTAGGCAAGCAAATTTTTAATGGCTTGCATTCTCTTTACCTAACAGAGTGCATATTCCTGCCAAAGTGAAACACGTTTGCATCCTGTTGGTTTCAAAGAGGAAATATAAAGGACAAACCGACACACAAAACGCCACTTGTATCTGAATTACGTTTGGTTTTTAATAGTTGAGTTTCGATGCCATTTTAACTCTGTAAAGACTGATAAGATTGATGTTGATTATGTAACTTCCTGCGACACAAATTATGTGGCAGCAAATCAGATCTTCATTATCACTGCAGTAACTCCTAGAGGCCAGGGAGTTAAGTGTTACTGTAAGTGCAATTCTACAGTGAAAGCCCTATTGTAGGAGAAAAATCTGTGAGGGAGGGTAGCCTGGTTTCAAACTACAGTCATCTCTGTAGGAGTCCCTGTAACTCAGTGGTTCCCAATTAGGGGTCTGGGGACCTCTGGGGTCCACGGAACAAACTCAGGGGGTCAATGGCACCATCCCCAGCTGAGGGATCCCCAATTATTCTCTGGCTTGCATGCTAGCAGAAGCATTGGGGCTCCCTATAGATTGGGGGAGCACTTTGACAGAGCCCCCAACCCACCTGTGGCTTGCATGAGTCAGCAGCAGGGTGGGGGCACCATTAACTGCTCAACTGAGAGGAGTGGCAATCACACACCCCTCAGCAGAGCAGTTTCATGGAGCCCCGCCCCAATGTCAGCTTGTCAGATCCATTGGCAGAGTGGGGATTCAGTTAAGACTTGCTGACTGAGGCAAAGTCATTGGAGCACTCCTCAGCTGAGCAGTTTAAAGAAGCGGAGAGACAAACAGATGGATCAGCACCTCATCAATGCAGCTTCTTTCTCCCTTTGCGTCAATATGAGGGCAGGTAGGTAGCCGTGTTGGTCTGCCGTAGTCAAAACAAAACAACAAAATCCTTCCAGTAGCACCTTAAAGACCAACTAAGTTTGTTCTTGATATGAGCTTTCGTGTGCATGCACACTTTTGCAGATACCTGTGCATGCACACGAAAGCTCATACCAAGAACAAACTTAGTTGGTCTCTAAGGTGCTACTGGAAGGAATTTTTTTGTTTTGTTTCGAATATGAGGCAGAGTGGGATGGCAGCTTCACTCACCAGTATATCACTGGTGAAACCGCCACCAATCTGGAGTCCCTCTGCTACCAGAAGAAGAAGAAAATGAACGCAGAAGAGAGGATGAGAGGAAGTCCATTAATTAAGTTTAGAAATAAGATTAAAATAGTTAAATTGGTGTGTCTCTGTTGTAGGTGTATTGTCAGGTAATGTATTTGTTTTTTCTTTCTTTTTCCGTTTGTATTTGTATTTTTTATTGTAATTTGTATGTATCTTTGTATCATGTGTGTATTTGGTTTTTGTTTGTTATTTGTTTAAAATACCAATAAATTTTTCTTAAAAAAAAAAAAGAGAGAGAGAGAGAGACATGGGAAGAAGACTAGAGCATAAAGCCATGCCCTCAGTCACAGAAGACATCTATGAATGACTACATGCAAAACTTACATGGCCCTGAAACAGATGATTGATCCATCTCTAGGGGTTGACATAA
Source organism: Lacerta agilis (assembly GCF_009819535.1). Classification (NCBI taxonomy): domain Eukaryota; kingdom Metazoa; phylum Chordata; class Lepidosauria; order Squamata; family Lacertidae; genus Lacerta; species Lacerta agilis. Next base: position 88,644,202 of record NC_046315.1, on the reverse strand, counting down.
CTATTCTAGCCAGAGAAGAGGGTGAAATGGCAACAGGTCTAGCAGAGAAGATGTGGACATTGCGGCATAGAATCAGCATTTAAGAAAGAAGGGGGAAGTCACAGAATCTTTTACCATGCGGAGTCAGCTTAAGAACTTGTCCTGTAGACCATCCATAGCTTTTGGCCCATTGGCCATGCAGTAAGCCAAGCATTACTAGGCCCCTCTTTCCACCTGGCCTGGAGGGCAGGTGCCTGACTGACTCCAACTACAAAGGTGAGGATGATGAAGAAGCCAGAGACCATCTTTGCTGTGAGTGCTGCACTGGATGCCTAGAGACTCTTGGGGTGGGGTATTGTTTAGGAGATTTGTTGGGTGCCAAGTTTTCATTTTGGAGATGCTTAATTTTTGCTGTTACAGTGGTACCTCGGTTTTCGAACGCCTCCATTAACGAACATTTTGGTTTTCAAATGTTGTAAACCTGGAAGTAAATGCTTTGGTTTTCAAACACACCCTAGAAGTCGAACATGCCGTGTGGCTTCAGTATTGGGTTTTCCATATTGAGGCTTCCATATTGAGTTTTTGGTTTTTGAACATTTCGGAACTCAAGCAGTCTTCTGGAACGGATTACATTCCAAAAACCAAGGTACCACTGTATTAACTGTTGGTTTCTTTGTTGTTATCATGACTTATATAGGGATTGTTTAATTTTACTGTATATGTACTATTTTTATTGCTTATGGCTGCTTTTGCTATATTTTTGTACTTAAGTAAATCTTCAAGTTGTAAGCTGCCTTGAGAAGGGTTTAACTATGGAAAGGCGTCATACAAGTAAACAATGATGATGACGATGAAGAAGAAGAAGAAGAAGAAGAAGAAGAAGAAGAAGAAGAAGAAGAAGAAGAAGAAGAAGACAGCCCCCTCGGTGGGTGGGTGGGTGGGTGGGTGGGTGGGTGTTTTCAGTTCTCAAGCGCCTTTGCTGTTTAACAAATGTAATTCTTGGGAACTCAGGGTCTCGGCACTCAGTTTGAGAATGAATGCACTAGTAGCTAATAACTTTGGGAGAAAAGGCAGAAAGTTCAGGGGAGTGGGAGAGAGAGATATAAGAGTGCTATATGCCACTCAGTTGCCTTCCCCAATCCACTTCTTCTCCCATTCAAACTGGATGGTGTGGATGACTGCTATAATCAATATATGCACCAGAGAAACCTGCTCAGCTTCATGATTCACTAAGCATACAGACCAGCACACTATTGTCAAGAAAACCCTTGTTGCTTGATCTCTCGCAGCCTCCCTGTTTTCTCCTTTTTAATTTAAAAAATGTCAGCGCTATCTTTGATTTCTTTCCTCACCTTCATGATCCTTGTTCACGAGATGAAATCCTTCTCCCACTGACATCTCCTGCAAAACTGAAATTGGTTGCAATAGAGTCAGAATTTCACCCTCAGTTGTGGGCTGGGAGGTGGGGGTGGGACCCATATTGTTGTGATACAGAACATGAAACAGGAATTTGGGGGCTTTTGTTCAAGGTTAGTTGTATCTATTTTCTCCACCTAATCACAGCAACTCGATTTTTTTCTCCCCAGAGTACTAACTCTAAAAACTCTGGTTTTCAGCCCCACTGCTTTTGACTCAATAGGCAGTTCTATTTTTTATTTTTTTAAAAAAAACACTTTAAGAAGAACATAGAGCCAAATCCTTTTCATCCTTCACTTCAGCCTGAAGACTGAGAAACAGCACCATATTGTCTAACCCAAATTTATCAAAACTGATGGTTTTTGCACTAAAAAATATTGTACATAACACCTCAATTGGACACAGCACTGTTTAGTGATACACAGAGATAATATAAAACATAATGCAATTTACCGCTTCATTTCTTCATGGAGTCCTGACTGGCAACACATTATCTCTTGGTGGCAAAGGGGTTTGGAAGAACAGCAAACCAATATGCATATAAAACCAGATATCCTCTTCATTTGGGTGGTCTGGTCACACATACACGGTTATTACAAGTGAGGAGCTTCGTATGTGTGAATGAGCCAAACACTACATTCAGGCACACACCTTTGCAACTGAGAGAGTTCACAGAGTTGGCTGACAGCCAAACAATGGGATTTCTCATATTTGCAACTCCATAACTTGGACAGTTATAATGTTAAGGGATGAGCCGAATGCATGTGCTAATAATATGTTTGCAATATGTATTCTTTGAGTAATACCACTGACTCAAATTGTAATTGGCTCACACATTCCAAATACCGATTTTGAGCACTGTTGATCGCTTTTTAAAAAAAGATTTTATGAGTTCTAATCAGCCCATATGATTTGTGCATATGATTCCATGATTCTTTATTCTTGAGATAATTCTGGAAAATTGTAGAGGGGCAATGGAGGAAGACAGCCTGTTTTCTACACCAAATACTGGATCCACAAGCTTTCACCTACCCCACACAGAAGAAAAGCCAGAAACTGTGAAGCACACAAGAATCTTCCAGGAAACTACCAAAGAAACCTCCAGTAATGGCATTGAAGCCAAAATGAAAGCAGCTTGGACCCACCCCTACCTGTCTTGGCCAAACATAGACAACATACACCAGCCAACAGATTTCCCAGAATCCAATGTGTGTTTTCAATGCATCCATATTAAATTTTAAGTCATTTTCAACAGGCAGTGTTATTCTACAGTAGGGTCTCAAAAGTAAGCACCTTCTAAGCATTGTTACTAGCAGCTAACAGCAATGAGCACTTGGTCTGATGAATAATGACCATATTGGCACAAGAACACCACACACTTGTAAAATACCTGGCTTTTAATTAAAGAAGTAGAATTGGAGGGCAAGAAGGCACCGCTCCTCACAATGCAGTTGGATCAAGCATGCAAGCTATGGCAGGGAGGGGGGGGAGTCCTTGAAGCCTGTCATTTTTGAACTTCAGGAATACCATCGTGACCCATCACATATCAAAAGCACAAACAGAACCTCTCACCTCCAACAGAATGATTTTTCAAAGGAGCAGGTGTGACGGACCCGTCACAGCAGGTTGTACATTCACCAAGAAACCATCAAGTGATGAATAACCAAACAGCAAGACATGAAGCAATGCGAATCTAAGACATGTATGAAGCAGCCCTAATCTTTCTGAGTGAAATTTGGGTAAATCAAACCACTTAACCACACAGCAATTGAAACACTCCCAAGATTCTTCAGGCAACTGCCATTACATGCTGGAGGCTAATATGATAAAAGATCATTGCTTACATGTTTCTATTACCGGAGAAAAAAATATTTTTTCCCCTCGCCAACTTTTATCTGAACCTTAAAGTCAAAAAACAAAAGAGCACACAATGGAAACATCTTCGTTTATAACATTCCTCAGGGCATTTTCTCAAAAGAATGATATATAGTTTAGTTTAGTGCACAATTATGAGTTCGGCAGAAAGACAGCCTAATTTTACTTCTGAAACTGAATTCCCACCTGGCCAAGGATACAGAATAAAAGAGCTGTAAGGCCAAGATATAGATTTTTTTTCCTTTTAAAAAAAGAAAGAAAATCAACTGATAGGCTCAAATGCTCTTTTCCCCCCTTTAAAAAAAATCCATACAAAGATGTAGAGAATTTGCTCTGGATTTTGTCATCCTAGTGATAAAAGGAAGGAAGGGAGGTGAAAGCAAGCTGAGGGAGAAAGGGAGAAAAGAAAATTCAAGGCAACCCATCAAACTGCTTAAGTTGCTATCGGAACAAGAGGCCTCCTTAACACTACTCAAACAACTACTTATGAATCCTTCACACAACAGATACACTGGAGGACTTACCGATGCTTGAGAGAGATTAGTTATTTATCTTGACAAGTGTTGGAAGACATGCCCACAGAGAGGACAAATCCTCTGCCAAGATCTACACAGAGCCTTCATCAGAGGGAGGTAGCCTAAAGTTGATTTAAGCAGCTAATGTAATTGGAAAAGAGAACAAATAGCCTAAGGACTGCGAGTTGAAATTACTTTACAGCGGAGCAAAACCTCTCCCTCTGTATGCTGCTTCCACATACTAAGCAAGCTATCCAAGGTGAATAATAATAATAATAATAATAATAATAATAATAATACAATACAACACACTAATAACAATAAATGTATGAGTTGCCTATGCAAGTACTTTGTAGGTGACACACAATACACCACAGCCAAACAGAACAAGTCACCAATTAAAAACAGAATCTGCTCTAATTAAACATAAATTTCCGAGTTAGAAGGTAGGAAAATGGAAGCCTCTTTTGCAAGAAACTAGAGATCAGATTCTGGCAGAGAATTAAGCCCCCGAGGCTATTTCCCTCCCCAGCCTTGTCCCTACCAATGTTTTATCAAGGTGTGGTAAGAACCTTTGCTTACAATTTCATTTGTAGGGAAAATAAGAGGCAAGTCACCATTTAGATTTCCTCTAAAGGTTATTCCATTGTTAGCCCCATGAGCATTCTAGGATGGCAAAAAAACCAATTTGCCTCTTGAGCAGCTCTCATCATGTTCATTTCTCATCTGCCCCCACCCAAGGATCACATAAAATTTGTATGTACACCTTCCTTGCAAAATCCGGATTAACCCAGTGGTGATGGCTTCAAAGAGTTGCTTCCAGAGTCATGTCAGAAGAATATTAGCATTGTTCAGACCAGTGCTTTTTCCGGCGGGGGTGGGCAGAGGTACGCATACCCCTTTGAAAATTTGAAAATTTTTAGTTTCTTCTCTAGCATGCTGAATCGACAGTTCCATTGCCACCCCCGATGGCGGCCTCATTTCCTGTCACAGTGTTTCCTGAGTCTCAGACGGAAGCGGGCGTTTAATGTGTGAAGTAGGAGTTGGAATCTAGCGCAGTGATGTGTGGTTTCCTTTCCTTCCCAGTGTAATGCATGTTCTTTGTACCTTTGTCGATTTACTGTATTATTTTTCCTGATTTGAACCCTAAAATGGTGGTTTTCTTGAGTCGAAATGAGAGTATCCCTAAACTTTTTTTTTTAATAGAAAAGAAGCATAGTTGTGACATTCATCAGGATTCACATAGGGTGGGGGAAGTGGAATCCCACCCACATGCAGCTCCTTGTCTAAATCCATATAGGAATTCAGAGGAAGTCCAGAAAGAGCCTAAATGAACAATGGGGGAAAAGAAAAAAAAAGAAAAAAAAAAAGGGGGGGAACAAAAGAAGAAGAGAAGAAAAGAAGAAGAAGAAGAGAAGAAGAAGAAGAAGAAGAAGAGAGTTTGGATTTGATATCCCGCTTTATCACTACCCGAAGGAGTCTCAAAGCGGCTAACATTCTCCTTTCCCTTCCTCCCCCACAACAAACACTCTGTGAGGTGAGTGGGGCTGAGAGACTTCAAAGAAGTGTGACTAGCCCAAGGTCACCCAGCAGCTGCATGTGGAGGAACGGAGATGCGAACCCAGTTCACCAGATTACGAATCCACTGCTCTTAAGCACTACACCACACTGGCTCTCATATAAATTGTAAGTCCATAAACTTTTTTTCTGGATGATTGTAGACCCTGCCTATTCACAGGAACACAGGAAGATGCCTTATATGTCAGGGGAACAAGGTGGGGATACAAATATACATTGGAATCTGATTGCCCCTTGTGGATCCTGCCGCCCGAGGCACTGGACTCACCTTGCCTCGTGGGTGGGTTGTCCTTGGACTCTTCGGCATGCAAAGCAGTTGAAGGGGCTTCAACGTCCATATAGTTTGTACATGAACAGGCACTCAGGACCTTCTGCACCTTTGGTTACATGGCAGGCACTGCCAGTGGGCACAAACCCCACAACCCAAATTGCTGTGAGGAACCCCGCTGAGGGGGTATGCACACATGAAAAGGTAAAGGTAGGCAGTCATGTCCAACTCTGGGGTTTGCGGCGCTCATCTCGTATTACTGGCCGAGGGAGCCGGTGTACAGCTTCTGGTTCATGTGGCCAGCATGACTAAGCCGCTTCTGGTGAACCAGAGTAGCACATGGAAATGCCGTTGTACTGCCATATAAATGTTGTACTGCTGATGTACTGCCATCTAAATGATAGATCAATACGAAGTCATCTGTTCCTTTCTTGTGTCATTTTTTTTATTAAAAAGATTAAAAATGAGTTGACCAGGCACTTTTTGAAAGAAAAATGTAAAATACCTTACTTTCTGAAGAAAACATCTACCAAACTCCGTTTTAAAAGCATCAAGGGAACAATAGCATGAGGCATTCACTGGTACAATTATCCCTAAATAAGATTTAAAAACAGTAGGTAGAAATTATGAACTGGAATTAATGGAATGTGGTCCTAAAATATCTCTTTAATTGAAGCTGTGCTCTCAGCAATCCTTTGCTAGGACTCTGGAAGCCCTGATGAGAGAAACAAAAGCTTTTGATTTTCATAAAAATATTTCTACTGTTGCCCCAGCAAGACGGATGATAAAATACCATATTTAAAATATTATATTTTGGAATGATTTACCCATGGCATTTCTAGCTGATACGCATTAAAGACCTATTGTGTACCTGCTAACAGTAACACCTGTGTTTTAAGTGGCTATATATATATATAGCTCTAGACATTGCTGATAAAAATTACTCTTCCTTCTCAGTTCCACTGCTGTCAGAAATCTCACTTCATGGTCTCTTCAGAATAGTTTAAAACAATTAGGAAGGATGTGAGTATTCCCTAGAGATATTACTGTGTATGTGACAGGCCCAGATACATTCCCAAGGCTCAGCAATATTAGAATTCTGACCAAGAAATGGTGTGGAAAGGAAGTTGCCTCACAGACTTGGGGGAAAGAGGTGAAAAAAGCAAGTAAAACAGAGGTTTAGGGAGTCCAACCTTCTGGTCAGGGTAAGCCTAGCCAAAATTTACAAGTTATCTGAAGCAACTGATGGTTGCTGCTTCACAAATGGCAGAGAAAAAAAAGGGCATTTCATTTATTTATTTTAGTAGAAATATACAGGATTGTGGTTCAAATGGGAAAGGAAGCCAAGCAATAACCGAATAAATGTTGCTTTCATTTTTATTTTCATTTTTTTGCTTATTTGCCTTTAAAATCATTCCATGTGCATTCTGCAGCAGAAGTGTACTGCAGAAGGAAAATGAAAAGTAAACATGTTCAAAACAATGCACATTTCTTTTCTATCAGACACTGCCATTTCCCTCTGGAAGTTCCCATGGACCACTGCACTTTTTAATACAGATTTTATTTTCCTTTAGCTGAACAGTTTATTAGTAATAAGACCTTAGGCACTATCATGCTTAGCAGGCATAATTGCTCCATGGAGGACATGTGCGTGGGTATTGGAAAAAAAAAATAGCTACACAGTAAGAGAGAATATATGCCCATTGTTTTGTGTCCCTGGTCTTAAAATAAGACTGTGTGTGACTCCTGATGATTGATTGGGTTTATGGAGATTAGGGTATTTGATTTGCTATCATAGCAAGCTGGTCCCAACAATGGATTTAGTAAAACTTGTGGCTAAGCCTGCACACTGCATCCGCCAAGTTGATCCTCCTCTTGATGCATGTAGTACAAAGGCTTGACACGTGTTATACTGAAAACAGACACCAGCTATCCACACAATATACACGTTATGTTGTGAAAGAAAGGGCACAGTTTGTTGATATATGTAGAGTTCGGGGCTGTGTACACTGGTACACAGGCGTAAAAATAAAAAAATAAAAAAATTATATGCTGCTCATTGGCTGTTTCCCAGCCACTCTGGGGTGGCTCCATCAATTAAAACATCAGCTCAAACACAGTAAAACATCAAACTTCCAAATACAGGGCGGCCTTCAGATGTTTTCCTACATGATATGTATCTCCTTGACATCTGACAGAAGGCATTACACACAGGGTGGGCGCCACTACTGAGAAGGCCCTCTACCTGGTTCCCATAGCTTCACTCTCACAGTGAGGGAACTGCCAGAAGGCCCTCGGTTCTGCATCTCAGTTATCCCAGTGATGATGGGGGTGGAGAAGCTCCTTAGGTATACTGGGCTGAGGCTGTTAGGGCATTAAAGGTAAGAACCAACACTTTGAATCATGCTTGGAAGCATACAGGAACCAATGTGGGCTTTTCAGGGAACAGTGTTATATGGTCGCAGTGGCTGCTCCCCTTTCCTCTCATACTGTTCCATTCTGTTGTTTGTTTCTGAGTCACCTTCAAAGGTAGCCCCATGTAGAAGCACATTGCAGTGGTCCAAGCAGGAGATAATCAGAGCATGCACCACTGTGGCAAAACAGTGCGCAGAAGTAGGGTGTTCGGGTTTCGGCCGGCATACCAGATGGAGCTGGTAGACGACTGCCTGGACACAGAATTGAATCAGCATAAAAACATAAGACAACATGTATCACACATTCCCAAGAAAGGGATGCTCAGTAAATGGCTGCATTTCCACCCTGATGACATGTACAGTGGTACCTCGGTTTTTGAGCATCCCGAAGCAGAACCATTTCAGTTTTTGAACACTGAAAAACCCAGAAGTAATTGCTTCCATTTTTGAACGTGCCTCGGAAGTCAATGGCTTCCGTTGCGTTGTTTTTCAGTTTTTCCAATTGAATTTGCAGCCAGCCCTTTGCACCTCGGATTTTTGAATGTTTAGGAAGTTGAACGGTCTTACAGAAATGGATTACGTTCAGAACGAGGTACCACTGTATTTATTAGAATATTCTGAATCGTTTATACCCAACTTTCCCCATCTAAATCAAGGACATCATCAAACGTTAGTTCAAGAACTGTTTCGGAAGTTATTTTGGCAGCTGAGGCAGAAATAAAAGCCCACTGGCACCTCCTTCTGCACAGGAGTAAAGATTGCAACAGGATAAAACCAAACAATTAACCATTCGCGTCCTTTCCATATACCCAAAACAAAGTGTGTGTGTGTGTGTGTGGTGTGTGTGTGGTGGGGGACTGCTTCATTCTGCCTAATGGAAGGACAGCCATGAGTTGGCATGAAAGGGCACACTGGATCAAGCACATTTTCACTGCCTACCCAAAGACCACTTAGCTGGCCTTGCAGCTAACAGCAACTTGGCACATAAGAATTAGCAAGCAAACTCTGAACATTGTGGTGAAAAAGCCCTCATTGACCCAACTGCTGCGGACCAAGCTGCTGCAAAAGGCACCAATGAAGAGACTGGTTGAAAAGCTGGCTACCCAGGAAAATTGTGCTAGAGGTTGCAGCCATAAGCTTTCTATGGACACACAGGTGTACTTCTAAGTATTTGGCTAGTAGTTTTGAATGGATTTCACTTCCTCCCTTTTCTTTGGTCTGCTTGTTTGGTCTGCTTATTTTTATTTTTTATTTTAGCAAACACACTGTAGAAATTCAAACAACTTCCACTCCTTGATTTAACAAGGACAAGTTCTGAGAACTCCTGTACTGAATTTACCGGCTGAAGGTTAATGACATAAAAAAGTTATTAAGTGGTACCTGTCAGAGTTAGACTCAAAGCAGGTTCTTCTATGCTCTAGCCCACTGGAAATATCCACATTGCTCAAAAATCAATTTAGCACACCAAGGTCTTCTAGAGACTTTCCAGAATACATTGTTTTGCTGTTATATATGATACAGCATATCTAAACATCTGACCTTGGAAAGGTGGACAGCGACACCATGAAATCAAGGCGTGCTAAGATATATCTTCTTGCACTTGCTCATCGGTGGATTTTACAGGTCTGAAACAAATACAGGTGAAACTAGAAAAATTAGAATATCATTGAAAGGTTCGTTTCTTTCAGTAATTCAACTTAAAAGGTGAAACTAATATATGAGATAGACTCATGACATGCAAAGCGAGATATGTCAAGCCTTTATTTGTTATAATTGTGATGATTATGGCATACAGCTGATGAGAACCCCAAATTAACAATTTCAACTTTGGGGTTTTCATCAGCTGTACGGCATAATCACCACAATTGTAACAAATAAAGGCTTGAAATATCTCGCTTTGCATGTCATGAGTCTATCTCACATATTAAACTCCAGTAGCTAATGAGAACAATTGCTTACATAAATGGACTTTTCCATGATATTCTAATTTTTCGAGTTCCAGCTGTACGTCTACACAAAGGCAAGGAAGAACTCCAATTTTTAATATATTACTCAACACCTACCTCCACATTTACTAAGGCCCTATGAAGGAGACTTGACACTGATGGAATATTTCTCAGATGTGTCCCACATTGGTGACTATGCTAGTGTTCCTTGGTTCTGATACACCTCTCCAGATGTATCTAGACCACAAATCCCATCATTCCTGGCTATTGACCATGCTTGCTGGGGCTGATGGGAACTGGAGCCATGTTGGCTTCCCCTGGCCTACACTATTGCAATAGATGTAAAACACAAGGATGTTTCTTGTAGCCATTTTGATAGCAAAGCCCATGCATGGTCTTAAATGTTCTGCCACTTAGACCTTGCTACGGTGTAAAAACAAGTTGCTTTGATGTAACACAAAAGAGGACTATCAGTTCCACAAATACTGTGCAGAGATTGCTCTTGATGACTTTTTGTGTAGCTGTTGCTCTCAGAACCCCCAAATATTTCATACTAGAACCTATTTCATGGTAGCTGAGACCACCCTCTCCTTAACATCAAGATGGCGAGTGATTCTCAGAATCCAATCCCTGTATACACGTCTTCCCTATAATTTTTTTTATTGCATTGCATGCTATGTTGTGCCTGGATTGACTGGTATCATAGGAGTCAAAGCCAAGGGGCCATTGCCACCCCCCAAAAAAAAATTATTTGAGGGGCCCGCCCCAAAGTTAATGAGCATTGGCATTCAAATGGTGTATGTGTGCCATGTCATGTGATTGATTGTGTGGTGTGGGGCTTACCCGGGCCTGCCAATACTTTATTCAATGTTTCTTTTTAAAATTACATTATTGAAACAATACTTTTAAAAACAAACAAACAATAAACAACACAAAACAAAACAGTAACAACACCAAAGAACAAACAAACAAGAAAAAAATCACATATTCCTTTAACTTCCAATCATCCCACTATGTTTTCTAGGCTTCATTTTCAATTCCACACTTTGTATAATCAATATTTTATTCAAGTTGACACTGATTGGTATAAAAACGGCGGTATCAGACATATGGGATTGTTTGTGGCTCCTGGGTGTTTCAGAGGCAAATTTGATTTTTTATTATAATATTTATTCAGTTTACATTTTTATCATCTCACATTCCAACAATTATACATTTTACCAAAAAAACATTACTCATAATGAGCTTTGACTTCCCTCCTTCCCATTCTCTGGCTTTTCTAAGTATTCACTTAAGTCTTAGCATTCCACTTACAACTTATTTACCTTCTTTCTATCTTAATAAATCTAACCATTCTAATTGTAAATTAGCCCCTCAATTTATCATTACAAAATATTTTAACTCAATCCTACAAACGTTTTCAAATGTTTACAATGACCTTTCATGTATTGTATAAATTTGCTCCAGTCCTTTTCAAACAGTTCATCACGCTGGTGCAAATTTGATTTTCTTGTTGTATAAACATGTGGAAAACAGGCCTGAAAACTAATCATAGTTGGTATGAACCCTAGGAAAAAAATCTTCGCTATTTTTCTTTCTCTCTTCAGGGAAAGGCCTAATCACGCAGTCTTCTCCTTTCTTACATTCCTTCCTAGTACAGGAGCATAATGAGCCTTAAGAATTCTAACACTGCTAAAGCTTGCTTATAAGTTATACGTTTACTATTCTAAATAAAACCATAATCATGAACAGATGACCCACAGATTTCTCCAGAGGAAGGGTAACTGTAGCAAATCTGTTAATGGTGGACACATCGCTATGAAAAATTATTGAATTTCTGTTTCCTAAAAGAATGTATGGAGCCACTAATTAGATGCTGGGTGCCGGGACAATGATATACGAGATGATTTCAGTTAACCCAAGGAGAAAAACAAATCATCTCATTAAGGGAAGAAAAGTGCTGGGATTAATGGCAGTTTGAAGCTAATCTATGCTCTCTTGTGTTCTTTAAATATTCCAGGGATTTGATGCACCATACATCAGAAACCAATACTGGTGATGCAGTACTGACTAAGGACTCAGTAAAATGTCTGTGTTGCAGGAGATCACTGTCCAAACTATGTGTGCTGTGCTCTGATCCAAAAGCATCCCCATGACCTTAAAAGACAGTAAAAACTCTGGTATATCTTATTTTGGTTTCGAGCTATTAGTTTTCAGATAGCTTCAGTGCCTTTTCACCAAATCCAGTCTTGCTGGTAATAAAATTCCACTAAGGACACGACCTTCCTCTCCCCTTTTTGGCCCCCCCCCCACGCAATGCATTTCCATATACTCCTCCTAGAAACCTCCGTCGGATAGTTTGGGTACTCTCCAGAACAGCATGGGTGGCAGCATTGGAAGTGGAAATTGGTGGAAATCCTCTTTCTTTAGAAGCAAAACCAGCAGCAAAACAATTTGCTAAAATAATTTGCCAGTGATTTTCCTGTGCATTAGTGTGATACATTGTCATTTTTAAAGCCTGGAGTCCTTGTTTTCTGCCTTAACTCTCCTTGTGGGTAGCTTCACTCAACCCCCCTGAAAGAACATGGGGCAGTTTTGTGGCATTATGATGGTGCCATACGGTGTGGCTGCTCTAAGCCACAGGGGGCTACACCTGTGGCCTTTCAGACACTGTTGGGGCCCCAACTCCCATAACCTCTGCCAAATCGGCAAACGATAAGGGAAGATGGGAGTTGTAGTCCAGCAACATCTGGAGGACACCACAAATGACCTTGAGAAGCATGTACAAAACTAACCTACCATACGTATATCAAGTAATAGCCTACTTCCCTTTCCACTACATGCTTATGACAGGTACACTGGGGTATTGAGTAGCTGAGTTTAAATGGGTGCCACTACTAATTTCCCCTAGAGAAGGGGCAGGGAACCTGTGGCACTCCAGGCTACAACTCTCACTGGGCCCTGCCAGCATGGACAGTGGTTGAGGGCGATGGGAGTTTAGCAGCATATCAGGGGCTACAGGTTCCCTGCATAAGCTAAAATTGGAAATTAATTTAGAGCAGGGTGATCCAACGCATGGACCAAGGACCACATGTGGCCCTGGAGGCCTTTTCTGGTGGCCCTTGGCAACATTGGACTCCCTCCCCTCAACCCTCACACTGTTTTCCCCAACCCAGGTAAGCAAGGCGCTGGGCTTTGGGAAGGAGACAAAAGAGCTCCGACAGGGCCCTAGAGCCCTCCTTTCTCCTACTCAAAGCCTAGTTAGCACTGTTCCAGCTTTGGTAAGGAGATGGGAGGGCTCCAGGACCCTGCCAGAGCCTCATGCCTCCTTAGCCAGCTTTGGGAAGGCAGCACAAAGGCTGGGGTGTGTGTCAAATGTTGGCCTCACTCCCCCTACCCCTCACGACAAGGCAGTATGTGGCTTGCTGGTTCCATGTCCATGTACTCCTGCAGCCCACTTGGTATGAAAAGTTGGACCACCCTAATTTAAAGGACCTATAATGGGGGGGGGGGAGAGAAACACCTGTAAGAATTTGAATAGAATTCAAGGTTAATTAATTTAACCTTCATTTCATGGAGGTTTCACAAGGCTCTGATTTTAATCCATTATTTGACATAGCCTGAAACAGAAAAGACCTCCAAGCATATATATCTTTAAAATAAAATAAAAATAAAATGTGAGTGTATTTTTGAGGTCTAGTAAACTGCCTAAATATGTGAAGGCAGTGCAAAAATTCTTTCCCTAAACACTGACCTGCTACTGTCTGGGAGAGAAGTTCAGAAACTTAACTATGAGAAAAATGTACATCACTTTTCTCTGATGGCAGAGGCTGTGCAACTAAATGAATGCAAGGATTCAAAGTACAGATTTTAGTGATTTAAAATGCGGATAATTTTGTTTCCATGGCCCCTTGATTGATGGGAATGAAAGGATTAATAAGGTATGACAGTATAAACACCGAAGTAAGCATGCTGGGCACGTTTCAGTTTTCAAATGCAAGTTTCAAACTGATGCCATCAGACATCCTTATTTGAAAAATATGTTCAAAGATGCATCTTTCAGATATATGTCACTCCCATTTGGGCAGAGCTTTCTTGATCTTTAAGGCTAATTTTGATGGGGTTCCCCCCCCCAAGCCAGTCTCCTCACCTTACTTTAATGAGGAGACCAATTTCCACAGTCTCGGAAATTAATGATAGCCCGATTAGTGATAAGATACATAAGCAAAGGGGGGGGGAAGTTGGCAGGATGAAAAAGAAATCAATATTTGCCATTTGGAAATCATCAAAACTGAAAGGGGAAACCTATTGGCAGGATGATTGGGTACAGAGATGAAATTCATTTCCACAAACCAAACAGACTTTCTGCATGGCTTGTCTTATACGTCAAATCATTCAAGGAAGTCAATTGAGCAGAAATGTTCAAAGGCTTTGCTCTATTCCTTTAAAAAAAATGTAGAGAGAAGTGGGGAGGAGAAACATAATTTCTTTCTTTTTCTGAGCTCTCTACTGTCTTACCCATTTATTGTTAGGCAACCTCCTCCCCTTGCATTCATTCAGAATCAGATTAGTATTTAGCACTAGATTTCACCATTCATAATCGCCGAAGAATTGATGCTTTTGAATTATGGTGCTGGAGGAGACTCTTGAGAGTCCCATGGACTGCAAGAAGATCAAACTTATCCATCCTTAAAGAAATCAGCCCTGAGTGCTCACTGGAAGGACAGATCCTGAATCTGAGGCTCCAAGACTTTGGCCACCTCATGAGAAGAGAAGACTCCCTGGAAAAGACCCTGATGTTGGGAAAGATGGAGGGCACAAGGAGAAGGGGACGGCAGAGGATGAGATGGTTGGACAGTGTTCTCGAAGTGACTAGCATGAGTTTGGCCAAACTGCAGGAGGCAGTAAAAGATAGGCATGCCTGGCATGCTCTGGTCCATGGGGTCATGAAGAGTCGGACACGACTGAACGACTGAACAACAACAACAACAACAACAACAACAAGAACAAGAACTCATCTTTTCCCCAAGGTTTCTTGCCCAGCTCACAGCATTGACACATTGGATTGCATAGGAGCCAATTCCATGGGGCTTGAGGGGGCTCCACCCCAAATAAAATATTTGAGGGGGCAAGGACTCTCCATAGTTCATGGGCACTGCCCATTCAATGGTTAGATTACTGCAATGCATTATACTTAGGGGTGCCTCAGAAGACGGTTCGGAAACTTCAGCTGGTGCAGAATTCAGCGGCCAGGTTGCACACCAGAGCAATGTTACACTGATCCTGGTCTGACTGCACTGGCTACTGGTTTCCGTGCCCAATTCGTAGCTGTCAACTTTTCCCTTTTTTTAAGGGAAATTCCCTTATTCGAATAGGATTCCTTGTAAGAAAAGGGAAAAGTTGACAGCTATGGCCCAATTCAAAGTGCTGGTTTTGACCTATGAAGCCTTAATGGCTCAGGACCACAATACTCAGGGACCGCCCTCTTTCCATATGAACCTATACCGGGACCCTGAGATCATTTTCTGAGGCCCTCCTTCTTGAGCCATCTCCTTGAGAGGTCCGGAGGGTGGTGACACCGAGAACGGGCCTTCTCTGCAGTGGCTCCCCATCTGTTGAATGCTCTCCCCAGGGAAGTTCGCCTGGTGCCTTCATTATACACCTTTAGGCGCCAGGCAAAAATGTTCCTTTTTAACCAGGCCTTTGGTTGATCTGATAGACATCCCGTACCCTTGAGAATTAATTCCCCCCATCACCTATTTCTTCATCCAGTTCTGCAGCTTCTATCACTTTCAATCAGAAACCTATTATTATTATTATTATTATTATTATTATTATTATTATTATTATTATTACAGGTGAAACTCAAAAAAATTAGAATATCGTGGTAAAGCCCATTTATGTAAGCAATTGTTTTCATTAGCTACTGGAGTTGAATATATGAGATAGACTCATGACATGCAAAGAGAGATACGTCATGCCTTTGCTTATTATAATTGTGATGATTACGGTGTGCAGCTGATGAGAACCCCAAAGTTGAAATTGTTAATTTGGGGTTCTCATCAGCTGTACGCCATAATCATCACAATTATAACAAATAAAGGCTTGATATATCTCGCTTTGCATGTCATGAGTCCATCTCATATATTCGTTTCACCTTTTAAGTTGAATTACTGAAAGAAATGAACCTTTCCACGATATTCTAATTTTTCGAGTTTCCCCTGTATTGTATTATTTCATACTCTCCTTCATCTGAGGGTCACAGGGAGGTTTTACCATAGAAAGACACAAAAATGCATTAACATAGTAACAAACAAAAGCAAGAGGTGTTTCTGAGAGCCAGTGTGGTGTAGTGGTTAAGAGCGGTAGACTTGTTATCTGGGGAACTGGGTTCGCGTCTCCACTCCTCCACATGCAGCTGCTGGGTGACCTTGGGCTAGTCACACTTCTCTGAAGTCTCTCAGCCCCACTCACCTCACAGAGTGTTTGTTGTGGGGAAGGAAGGGAAAGGAGAATGTTAGCCGCTTTGAGGACTCCTTCGGGTAGTGAAAAGCGGGGATATCAAATCCAAACTCTTCTCTTCTGCTTCTTTTCCTTTTTGCTCACCATTATGAGAACGTGTCGTGTTTACTTCTGCAATAGATTTTGTTAGCATCTGAATGCTCTCCTCTGTCTTCAGGTGACCTTCCAATGTTTATTTCATAGAAGACCTAGACCATTAAATAATGATTGGCTTGTCAACACCTGGTGGACCAAATAAATGGCACACCGTGAGTCACAATCTGTGCAAGCCTCTCTCAAAAAACAAAGAGCAATTTGGAAATCAATTTGGTATCTGAAGAAGTGTGCATGCACACGATAGCTCATGCCAAGAACAAACTCAGTTGGTCTCTAAAGTGCTACTGGAAAGAATTTTTTATTTTGTTTTGGCTATGGCAGACCAACATGGCTACCCACCTGTAATTGGTGGGATCGATAAATGTGGGTGTATGAAGGGGTTTCCTTTTATTATTATTAATGTTTCTATTTCAGACTTCATGGCAGCAGGGATTAGTTTGAAAATGCTGAAGCCTACTGAGACTCCTAAAGCAGAAGGCAGGCAGGAGGGCGCAGCTCCTTTGTCCTAATGGAGCAGCCTCTGCTGCTGGCTAGGGGAAATCATTTTTATTGACCAATTTAATTTAATTTTTCACTTTCATGCAATTCCTTAACGTCAGACAATATTAAAATAGCTCAGAATCTGCACATGTGTAATATGAAAAACATACCCACCATTTGTGGCTTCACACCCACCACACTTATGAAGTGGTGTGTGGTAACTTTGGCATAATATAGGAGCTAACTAGTTTAAAGAAAACTGGAAAATGTTTGCTGAATATATGGGTGTCAGGGAACCTCGGCACCTTCTGAGTAGCGAAACCTCTTCCAGCAGGCAGAGCGGCGGCTCCTCCAGCGGGGAGGGGCAGGCTGCAGGCAGCCAGGTGAGGCAAGGGCTTGGAGATGCTGCTGAGAGCCCCAGCATGCCTCGTGAGGTTCGCCCTGAGGGGAGTATGCCATTTCCGTCGCCCCAGTTGTGCAGAGGGGTCAAAAGGAAACAGGGGAGGTGGCGATTTGGGGTGCCTAAATTCCTATGTTGAGGTCACAGCCGGAAACTGGCACTCCCGGATTCTGCTAGCGACTGATACGGTCGTGTTTTTCAGCACTCTGCACTATACAGGTGAAACTCGAAAAATTAGAATATCATGGTAAAGTCCATTTATGCAAGCAATTGTTTTCATTAGCTACTGGAGTTGAATATATGAAATAGACTCATGACATGCAAAGCAGGATATGTCAGCCTTTATTTGTTATAATTGTGATGATTATGGCATACAACTGATGAAAACCCCAAAGTTGATATTGTTAATTTGGGGTTCTCATCAGCTGTACGCCACAATAATCCACAATTATAACATATAAAGGCTTGACATATCTCACTTTGCATGTCATGAGTCTATCTCATGTATTAGTTTCACTTTTAAGTTGAATTACTGAAAGAAATGAACCTTTCCATGGTGTTCTAATTTTTCAAGTTTCACCTGTAAATAGTATGGCACAATGAAACTGTTAAAAGACAGTTCGGACTCATGCCTCTTTACTCGTGAGCAACCCCAACGCAGAACTGACAATAGGTGAAAACTGTGTTCATTTAAAAATGCTGGTAGCATTAAGATAAATTCAACAGTGTAAATAAGTTTTGATGGATGAAACATTGGATTACTGAATAGTTTAGGTCATGTAAAATATGCAGGGATGTATGGTATGCAAAAGGGACGCGGGTGGCACTGTGGGTTAAACCACAGAGCCTAGGGCTTGCTGATCAGAAGGTCGGCAGTTTGAATCCCTGTGACGGGGTGAGCTCCTGTTGCTCGGTCCCAGCTCCTGCCAACCTAGCAGTTTGAAAGCACGTCAAAGTGCAAGTAGATAAATAGGTACTGCTCTGGCGAGAAGGTAAACAATGTTTCCGTGCGCTGCTCTGGTTCACCAGAAGCGGCTTATTCATGCTGGCCACATGACCCAGAAGCTGTACGCCAGCTCCCTTGGCCAATAAAGCGAGATGAGCGCCGCAACCCCAGAGTTGTCCATGACTGGACCTAATGGTCAGGGGCCCCTTTACCTTTTATGGTATGCAAAATGAACCACGGAAAGAGAAGGGTAGTTATTGATTTAAGGTTGTTTAAATAAATATTTTGAAATGTAATTTAGAAAATTTAATAAAACACACACACACAGAAACACACACACACACAGTAATAATCTTGGAGCTAACTATGCAAATGAGCTGGTATTCTTCCATACATAATGCACATCACCTCTCATTGATAAACAGACCGGACACTACAAATATTTTAAAACTAATCAATTAATGTTCATGTCACAATTTTAATCTCAGAAAATGGATCTGAGCTACTTTGCCAATTCATCCTAAAGAAGCAAAAAAAGAATAGTCCCCGCCCCCCACACCTGATGAGGAGAAACTCAACAACTTTATATTTCACCTAGTTAAGTAACGCATCAACATGCATGTTAAATAGCCCAAAACAATTTTAACAGGTGTACTAATTAAGAGATTTGTCATATCTGAGTAGCCTATAGAAAACTGCAAACACCGGAGCAGATTTAAGTAGCAGAGATAAATGATAGTGGCCGTTCATAAGACATTAAAATTTTCCATAATTATTACTGAAAGATTGAATTTGCCCAGTCCAAGGTAAGAAAGTTCTGCTGTAGTTTATATCACAGTTTCCATAACCAAAGCTATGGTCTCTTCAGCATAAATAGATATAGTCCTGGCTACACATGTGTTTCTTCCGCAAATGTACAGGTTGCTTCTATAGTTTCTGGAATCCTAGCTTTTAAAAAAGATGGATAGGTTTTTAATACACTATAAAATCATAGAATTGCAGAGTTGGAAGGGACCCAATTGGTCATCTAGTCCAAACCACTGCAGTGCAGGAATCGCAACTGAGGAATCCATGACAGATCCAAGCTCTGGTTAAAAACTTCCAGTGAGGTAGAGTCCACCACCTCCCAAAGAAGTCTGACAGTTCTTGCTGTCAGAAATTTCTTCCTGATGTTCTGACGGAATCTCCTTTCTTGCAATTTGAATCCACTGGCTGGGATCCTACCCTTTGGAGCAGCAGAAAACAAGCTAGCTCCATCGACCATGTGATAGTCCTTTAGATATCTGAAGATGACCATCGTATCATTTATCAGTTTCTCTTCTCCAGCCTAAACATACATCAGCGGTTTGAATCCCCGTGACGGAGTGAGTCCCCGTTCCTCCATCCCAGCTTCTGCCAACCTAGCAGTTTGAAAGCACACCAGTGCAAGTAGATAAACAGGTACCACTGCGACAGGAAGGTAAAAGGCATTTCCATGTGCTCTGGCTTCCGTCACGGTGTTCCATTGTGCCAGAAGCGGTTCAGTCATGCTGGCCACATGACCCGGAAAGCTATCTGTGGACAAACACCGGCTCCCTCAGCCTGAAAGTGAGATGAGCACCACAACCCCATAGTCGCCTTTGACTGGACTTAAACATCCAGGGGTCCTTTACCTTTTACCTCATCTTGGTCACCCTCTGCACACATTCAGCTGTTCTTAAACTGTGGTGCCTGTAACCAGACACAGCTGTCCAACAGGATCTGACCTAGGCAGGTATGGTTATTGTTCACATCTACTTTTATGTATTGTTTGGTTTTATAAATTGTACAGTAGACCTTAGAAATTGGATGTAAAAAATCTTTATCTTATAACATCAAATAATATGAAACTATATACTCTACAATATAAGTTGTGCATCAATAGGTGTTTGAATATGACTTGCAGTCATGCACACCAACACTATCAATTAGCACTAAAAATTGCTGAGCAATCACCACAGGATGAGACAATAGACAACCTATTTGTTTCCATGGCACAATTCATGACAGAATGGACTATTGTAACAGACAGTACAACAGAGGCTTTAACAAAAGCAATCAAGTTAATTAGTAAAGAATGAAAATCTTACTGCTATCACTACCGCATACCAAATAAGAGATGATGAAAATAATCCCAATGGAAATCATTGCATTATAGATATAAAATCTTAACGCCACACAGCTAATGAAGAACTCAGCACAAAATAAGAACTCTAAAGATCTGAGAATGAATATTCAGAAGTAATCGCTTCCTGGAAATGTTCACCCCAACCATTGCATGGAAACGAGAGATCAGAAGGCAATTGGGCATCTGACCGTGAGGAGATTGGGGATCTCTAAAAGCTCCAGTTCACTAAATGAATCTCTTCCTTGAATGGGTCATAGCAGCACCAAGCACTCAGTAGGGTGAGGGAACCACAATTTAATGAGGACTACATCAGGCATGTGAGTGGCACTGTGGTCTAAACCACTGAGCCTCTTGGGCTTTGCCAGTCAGAAGGTCGGTGGTTCAAATCCCCACAACAGGGTGAACTCCCGTGGCTCTGGCCCAGCTCCTGCCAACCTAGCAGTTCAAAAGCATGCCAGTGCAAGTGAGTAATACCGTTACCTTTTTTTTTTTACATCAGGAAATATGCCATGTTTTTTATTTTATTTTAAAGATGCTGGGGTGATTGTCCACACAGGAATGTCCATGACCCTTTGGATCAGATGGGGGGGGGGCTGAGCAGCCAATGATCCCACAAGATTTTCAAGGAAGGGGCTGGGCCCCCTCAATATTCTGTGGTGACGTGCACATGCCATGCACACAACCACATGGTGTGCTGACGTCACTTGTGCATGCTGCACAACATGCTCACGTCATGCACACAAGCCACATGGTGTGCATGCAACATGTCAGCATGTCAAATGGCATATGTGTGTGAAACTAGCGGGCCATGCAGCATGTGCACGTCATGCAGCGTACGTGCATGACATCAGCAGGCTGTGCGGCGCCGGCCACCTAAAACACAGGGGCAAGCCGGCACACCTGATTTGTATATTGCATCAACAGCAAGGCTACTAAACATAGCACAAAAAGAGGATTATAGAAAGACAGAGATTCCCATAAACTTTGCATGTGCATGTGCTTATTTATATGTGGGTATGTGCTTATTTATATGTGGCGTGCCTGGCGTGCTCTGGTCCATGGGGTCATGAAGAGTCGGACACAACTGAACGACTGAACAACAACAACAATATAAATTTGGAATTAATTACTATAATTTCAATTATAGTGGAGAAGACTGACCAGATGAGTGGAAGTGCATGTTCAGTTCTGCTGTCCAGTTAATGGACAACTTGAAGACCACTGCTGCCCTCTGGCCCTTCATTTTTATACCAGACTTGGACTGGCCACCGCTTGAAATGTAGGACTGTAAAGCAGGACACATAGCTACGTTGTTAGCAGACTCTATTCTTACTCCATGTTCCTTTGACTGCACCTCTGATTTATGCTAGCAGTTCCTGATCCATCTAGTGAAATAACCTGTGCATAAGTCTGTTTGCACACATCCATCTCTCTAGCTGGAACTGTGGCAACAGCTAGCCCTTTACGAGATAATTCTTGTAAATGTATTAGGAGCCAAATGAGATTCAAGGGCTAAGGAGGCGCTATAAAGACATGACTATGTAATGCGTTCCAGTGTGCACACGTGAAACAGGAATTATGTAAACAGCACATTTCATCGGACTTGGGAAGAAATTGCGGCAATCAAATGAAAAACAGGGAAACCATATGCCTCCTTTCTCATGTGGTGGAAATCAACCAGAAACACGAAGCTATGCCAATATAAACACAGCGAAGGAGAGAAGACTAAGCCAAACATAACACGCCAAGATTGAATACAATATTGAATACTTTGTCCTGATTTCCATAAGTACATGCAATTTATTATTCTTTCTTAAGTTGCCAGGTTATAGATTCACCCCCCACTGACTTTCAAGCACTAGAGGGAGGGAAGGCAGGCATGCAAGTTACTTCACCTCGCCAACAGTCCTGTTGGAACATGCCATTCATTGGCGGACATCTTCCCTCTCCCAAATCACGCCAAGCCGTTACATAAGGGAGGGGAAAGGGGGTGGGGGTGGGGAAAAGAGATGACAGAAGAACTTCAGCAGCACTGGTTGGCTGCTGGTGAGACCACAGAGGCTGGAAGCTACATTGGAACAGACCATGTAAAGAAACCACAGTCAACTTGAGCAAGTGGAGATTAATCAGAAAGAAGCAGGAAATGAAATGAGATGAGATTATCGAATGATCTAGGATGGTGAAAGGTGGATTCAGGCTCTCTGGCACCACAGTTAAGAGATTATTTTTGAAAGGTCTCATAGTCATGAACGTTATATTAAATTTATTAAATATAACACATGTCTGAATTAAAGTTAGCTCCATTTACCGGTACATCCTTCTTCTTTTCTTGTTGTGGTTTTACAAAACTCTGTTAAAGGCATTCTCTAAAGCGATGGACTCTTTTCCAGTTGCTGTAGTGGAACAGGTGATATATTTGTTTACTTAGCCACTTTATAGGAAAAATACAACTCCTTTAAGAATCTAACATTCTGTTAATAGATTAGCAAGAACACTGAACTGTAAATGTTGTGGTTGGAAGTAGCATCTTTGTTCATTCCAGGAAACATTTCATGAATATTATTTTGTTTTCAGACATTCCAAGTGCCCCTATTTTTCCAGGAACAGCCCCGGATTTACAGAAACCATCCTGGTTTCTGATATGATTCTGGAACGTCCCACGTTTCCTTGGGATGTCCATATTTTCATCATAGAAATGTTGAATGGTATGTATTTTAAAATAGAAAAATACCAAGTTTACTGTTTAGAGACTACTGCACAGCGATATGGGATAAGGAATTCCTGAAGAAGAATGCCTTCTGTGAGGTCTATCTCATAATTTCAGGAAGCACAAAATCACCCCATTAGGCCAGGGGCAGCCCTTATCCCTGGCTTCTCAACATTTAAATATGAAAAACACTGTGCCAAACTAACTCTACATAGGACCAACCAAAAATCAGTCATAAAATATATTGGTTCAATGTTGCTGAATAACAAAAAGAGCCGAGAAAATAGTATACATGATTTGGCACACAATTCACAAATAGAATGTGGAGCAATTTGTTGAATAAATTATTGGCTGTAAATTATTAACACAGTTCTATTTGTAAAAGAGAACCTTACTATGGCAACAGCAGCAGCGTAGAAACAAGAGCAGACCAAGCAGCGAGGGCCAGACATACTTCTATATATTTTCTTACCCTATATTACAGATGAAACTCTGAGTTGTGCTAAATAAGATTCCTACAGTGCTGTGCAGTTGGTGACCTTGATAGGTATTCAAAGAAAGAATCTCTCAGCTTTATAAGCCTGTTGCTTTTCTTCAGCACCGATACAATAAATTTCACTGCGAGCGGCGATGTTAATTAATTTATGTAAATCAGTGCAATACAATCTCTGATTACTATCTTCTTTACTTTATTAATTTTGACTGCTTTCAGAGAATGACTGACATACAATATCAACCAAGTAGAGAATCAAATATGCACCCCCAAATGAAGCAATTTTAACATTTGCCCAAATGGCTTCAACATATATTTGAGCATGCATGCACACGCACTTTCTCAAACCCCACTACAGTGGAAACCAAGGATTTATTTTGCATGGACATCCTTATGGGCACAATTGGTCTCAGGGCTGTCTTAAGCATATGCGGTGCCAGGGTGCAAAGATCCACCCTGAGCACACACACCCTGGCTGCCCAGTCCCAGGTGCACAGGACCGGCCAACCGCCTCAGCATCTCACTGACTCGGTCCCCCTCAAACTCGTGGCGCAGAGCCGCCTTCACCGATGGGTGGGCTCTTCCCCAGACTCAACCCTTGGGCCCTGGACTCTCAGCCTGGCGCCCCTGAGAGCCCGGTGCCCAGGTGCCCCGCACCCCTAGTGCCTATGGGTAAGATGGCCCTCATTGGTCTCAGGTGACACCTTTGCAACTCAAACATTATTTGAATGCCTTGAAATTTCCCAGTGCAGGAGAAGACAAGGGAGTAATGGCTTCTCCCACCAATTTCTTCTGTGGTGCTGCTGTCTATCCCTTCCTCGAGCAGCTGTAGGAATCAGGACCCAAGCTGTGCCAACGTTAGGCAAGAGATGGAGGTTTGTGGCATGACCAAGGGGAGAATATGCAGCTGCCTTGTCTCTCACTTCATCAAAAGGTATTCAGGTTGCAAGGTGACAATTCCAAATCAGTCTAGTATGAAGCCATTCATGGACTGATTCCATGCTCTGAAAATGGAATTAACCCCATGTAATCAAAGCAACTATATGATGGCTAGGTGGAGATGACCGATCCACAATCGCCCTTATTCATCCACCATCTTCCACCGTCTTTGGGAACATGCACTCAGGAGTCTCTGCTTATTAAACAAAATCCAATCTCATTGGGTTAAACAGAAATATATCATAACAGAAATGTAGAATATATCTCACTATCAAAGACCAAGGGATTCATCTCATGGACTGGGGTGATTTCATTTATGTATGGTATGTAAATGTATGCAGTTGTACACAATGAGGTTCTTCCCCTACACTTGACAATCACATGATCCTCTGACTAAAGTCTCACTTAGATTAACTTGAAAGATTGCCAAAGATCACATTTCAGACATTTGCCAGATAATTTACTTTCAGTGAAACATTAATAGCTTGTCAACAGATCCCTCCCACCTCTTATCCTGTATGTCTTTAGACTTCGCCAAGCTTAAGAATAACAAAGAAAAACAAAGATATCTACATAGAAGTGAGTTGGAATATAGCAGGTGTTTGATCAAAAGTGGCCCAGGATGAATTATTTAAAGTACCAAATGTGCAAGTTTATGTAATCCTGAGAAAATAAGTGGTAAATCCCACTGAAATCAATTAAGCAGAGAAGATTCCCACTGCGTTCACCAAGAGTTAATTTAGCTGTATTCCTGGATTGTCTAAGCCTGTATTATTCACTTAATACTAATAAAAGTTGTAAGAATGGGCTACCAGCTATAAAATGTTAGGTTAACAAGGTCTGGAAGCTGGAAGGAGCTATTCCAGCTTAGCGAGCGTGTAATTCTTACATTGCAAAGTTGAATCTGTACACATTTACCTAAGGGGAAGGAGAAGTCATTCAAGGAACTCAGATTGGCAGAATGTTATCCAAGCATTTGGTTAAAACTGCAACCTCCAAATCAGCTCCAGAGTAGATTGAAGCTCTGTAAAGGTAAAGAAAGGTATAGGTCCCCTGGACGGTTAAGTCGAGTCAAAGGCGACTATGGGTTTGCGGCGCTCATCTCACTTTCAGGTCGAGGGAGCCGGCCTTTGTCCACAGTCAGCTTTCCGGGTCATGTGGCCAGCAGGACTAAACCGCTTTGGGCACAACGGAACACCGTGATGGAAACCAGAGCACACGGAAACACCATTTACCTTCCTGCCAGAGCGGTACCTATTTATCTATTTGCACTGGCATGCTTTCGAACTGCTAGGTTGGCAGGAGTTGGGACAGAGCAACGGGAGCTCACCCCGTCGCAGGGATTCGAACCGCCAACCTTCCAATCAGCAAGCCCAAGAGGCTCAGTGGTTTAGATCACAGCACCACCTGCATCCCTGAAGCTCTGTAGCAGTGTCCAACACAAGCATTTCCCATACTAGCACAAAATACTGGGTAGGGCCTTGATTTGTGACCATATGTGACAGCTTCTGTGGACACTGGGGGACAATGGAAATAGCATATATTTCTGAGCATCTCTGGGTGCTGGCAAATGTTCTATGACAGCAGTGGAAGCCTGATGGAAGCCTATTGTCTTGGTAAATTAAGGGAAAGGGCTATGGGGAAAGGGTCCTCAGACGTGTAGTGGTGCCAAAACAGATCCGATTCGGATAAGTCCCAAACTTCAGAAAGTTCTGAGTCCACTCCTCTTGGGGCCAGGGTCAGGTTTCATCCCACCCGGCCTCTTCTGAGTGATTTGCCTTACTGCCATTGGCAGATTTGGCACAACTTCTGACTGGGACAACAGCCTTCGAACAGCACATTTGTCTTTGTTCTGCCCCAGCAGAACGTGCATTCCTGCCTTTTGCCATATTCATCCCTGTCTCAAAACAGGTCTCAAAGAAGCAAGTTGAATGCTCTCTGGGTATTTGTGCTTTAGCCCTATGAAGTCAGACAATGATTATATACAATATATGCTCTCTGGCAGCTGATTAACATTCACCACTCCAAGTTGAGATAGTCTGAATAATCCTTGGCAGGTCTTCATTTTAAATATTAGAAACTCTATTTACATTTGCCATATGCAGAGAGAAGCCAAGATTATACCTTGCAATTATAGCAAGGTACTTATGGTAGTCATGTTTTAAAAAATTATTGTTGTTGTTGCTGCTACTGTTCTTTTTATTTTAGTCTCTTTCACTTTTAATTATTTTACAGGCAAAAAGAAAAACCCTCTTCTAACTAGACCTTTGGCTAATTAAGCAATCTATAGCCTTTTAAACTGTGGAAGGGGTGTGTGGTTTTTGTTTGTTTTTTATGTTATGTATTTTTGTGTTTTTGTACTGTCAACTGCCCTGTCATCCTTGGATGGAGGGTGGTATAGAAATTTAGTAAAAAAATAAAAATAGGCAGCTCCCAGAGTTAAAGATGCTTGACTTTCTTTCATCCCAATACCATTCTATCAACCCCACTGTTCCATTAGCAAACTACTGGTCCAGAGATGACAACATGAAGAGATTTGTACATCTACATTTGCAGGAGTAGGAGAGAAAAATCCATGTTTGTAGTTCATATAACTCTGCACAGTGAAGAGTACTGTGCAGTTATATGAACTATTTGCCCACCTGATTTCTGCTCCTGTTGGCAACAAGACAAGCAAATGTCTTCTGAAGAAGTGTGCATGCACATGAAAGCTCATACCAAGAACAAACTTAGTTGGTCCCTAAGGTGCTACCGCAAGGAATTTTTTATTTTATTTTGTTTTAAGCAAATAAATGTGATTTACAGTACTATTTTCCCATTTGACAGAATTCTGATAACTCTATTTTTTTGTTGTTGTTCAGTCATTCAGTCATGTCCGACTCTTCGTGACCCCATGGACCAGAGTACGCCAGGCACCCTTATCCTCCACTGCCTCCCGCAGTTTGGCCAAACTCATGCCAGTCGTTTCGAGAACACTGTCCAACCATCTCATCCTCTGTCGTCCCCTTCTCTTTGTGCCCTCCATCTTTCCCAACATCAGGGTCTTTTCCAGGGAGTCTTCTCTTCTCATGAGGTGGCCAAAGTACTGGAGCCTCAACTTCAGGATCTGCCCTTCCAGTGAGCACTCAGGGCTGATTTCCTTCAGAATGGATAAGTTTGATCTTTTTGCAGTCCATGGGACTCTCAGGAGTCTCCTCCAGCACCATAATTCAAAAGCATCCATTCTTTGGTGATCAGTCTTCTTTATGGTCCAGCTATCACTTCCATACATTACTACTGGGAAAACCATAGCTTTAACTATACAGTACGGATCTTTGTTGGCAAGGTGATGTCTCTGCTTTTTAAGATGCTGCCTAGGTTTGTCATTGCTTTCCTCCCAAGAAGCAGGTATCTTTTAATTTCATGACTGCTGTCACCATCTGCAGTGATCATGGAGCCCAAGAAAGTAAAATCTCTCACTGCCTCCATTTCTTCCCCTTCTAATTGCCAGAAGCTGCTGGGACCAGTGGCCATTATCTTAGTTTTTTTATGTTGAGCTTCAGACCATATTTTGTGCTCTCCTCTTTCACCCTCATTAAAAGGTTCTTTAATTCCTCCTCACTTTCTGCCATCAAGGTTGTGTCATCAGCATATCTGAGGTTGTTGATATTTCTTCCAGCAATCTTACCCCCTACTATCTCTTGAATAGTTTGAACCAGTTGACCCCATAGTCAATAACTTTCTTTTCAACCGTTTGTAAACAAACTCACTAACTTAATGAGCCTCTCCATACTTCTGATGAAAGCTTACATTACGGTAGATTTGCTTAGCCTATAAGGTGCAAGATTATTCAAAGGTCAAGGAAGGAAGGTGGTGATAGAAGACAGGGAGGTTATTGAATTCCAGTATGTTTTGTTGTTTATTCCTCTACCATGTAAAATATGACCTGATGGTTGAACTCTGTAACTGTTTTCATGTCTGTCTTGTGCTGAATCAAAAAGTGGTAAGAACAAAGAACACTGCAACCAGAAAATGTGTTGGTATGTGAAGTATATATTCCATACCCTCCAACATTTCTCTGATGAAAATAGGGACACCCTATTCCATACTAATACTAATAATTTTATTATTTATAGTCCACCCATCTGACTGGGTTGCCCCAGCCACTCTGGGCGGCTTCCAACACGTAAATAATAAAACATTTAACATTAAAAACTTCTCTATACAAGGCTGCCTTCAGATGTCTTCTAAAGGTTGTGTAGTTACTTATCTCCTTGACTCAGGGGTCGCAAAACTCCAACATTTCTCCGATAAAAATAGAGACACCCTAAGGAGAAGTGGGATATTCCAGGATCAAATCAGAAACTGGGACTGCTTCTGTAAATCTAGGACTGTCCCTGGAAAATCCTGACACTTAGAATCATAGAATCATAGAGTTGGAAGAGACCACAAGGGCCATCCAGTCCAACCCCCCTGCCAAGCAGGAAACACCATCAAAGCATTCCTGACAGATGGCTGTCAAGCCTCCGCTTAAAGACCTCCAAAGAAGGAGACTCCACCACACTCCTTGGCAGCAAATTCCACTGTCGAACAGCTCTTACTGTCAGGAAGTTCTTCCTAATGTTTAAGTGGAATCTTCTTTCTTGTAGTTTGAATCCATTGCCCCGTGTCCGCTTCTCTGGAGCAGCAGAAAACAACATTTCCCCCTCCTCTATATGACATCCTTTTATATATTTGAACATGGCTATCATATCACTTGGAGGGTCTGGTACTTTTTGCACTAAATTAATAGGTAACCTGTATCACCACCTGCTTGTATTAAAAAGCAGCATTTGGAGGGCAAACAAAATATTATGGACTTCCTTTAAAAAATTAAAAATTAAGAAATTAAAAATGCCATCCTGATGATGCTCATTTGCCACTGCTGCATGCTACATCAGCAGTAGGCTG
Organism: Lacerta agilis; assembly: GCF_009819535.1. Classification (NCBI taxonomy): domain Eukaryota; kingdom Metazoa; phylum Chordata; class Lepidosauria; order Squamata; family Lacertidae; genus Lacerta; species Lacerta agilis. Next base: position 88,614,553 of record NC_046315.1, on the reverse strand, counting down.
ACTCCAAAGAGAGAAAAGAAAATCAATCCGTTTGTAAACTACCCTGAATGACAGCGAGGCAGGGTGTCAATATTTAAAATAAAAAATAAAAAGCAAGCCTTCCCAGTGAATCAGAAAGCCTGATGTAGAGCTACACCCAAACTGCATTTCCTTTTTCTTTTACTACTTATTTGGCTACATAGACCTAGTGATATTAAAGCCTTTTATTAATCATACTAGACCTTACAGGCATCAGTTCTTTTCAAATATTCTTCCAACAATTCAGTACCCATGCTCCGCCCTCCTCACATGCCAATCTCCTGCCTGAACAACTGTATGCAATGAATGTGTATAAACCAGGGGGCTCAGCCTTGCACTACAGTATTACACACTTCCACTCCATGTATGCTCATTGAATACAAATGGGTTCGAGTCACACACTACTACTACTACTACTAATAGTTGGTATACCACCCTTAATCCAAACACATTCTCAGGGCAAATTGCTGAACTTTTTTGGGAGGGAAGGGGAGATGTGGGGAAGCCACATATAGAAGAACAATTCATTTTTGTTGCTGGCCTAGAGATCTCATTTGCTATGACAGTAGCCAGGCACTAAGCCTCTGATTTATGCTGAAATGCATTTGCTTTAGCGTCACATGAGCATATGCATCACAGAAGAGAAAGGGCACCTGAGACCATTCATATAAGCTTTACTTGTCATGTTGATAGTAATGAATTTCTTCCAGTGTATTGAATTTGGGGTTCCAGGTTCATGTCATCATCATGAATACAGACTGGGAGAAGGTTCCCACACAGGAACCTTTATATCCCAAGGCAAAAGCCACATTGGATGGATAGGAAGCACAGATTCTTCTGTGGCTTGCAAAGGGACATTGTAATTCTACTACTGCCACATCACTCTGAAGTTCGTCTCTGTACCTCAATGTTCCTCTTGTCTCTGTCTTCAGCATGGGTTTTGCCTCTCGCCATGGAAATCACCAAATGTCCTACTGTGGGGACATTGGGAGCAGCCCTAGAAAAGGCTGCTCATGGGCTACGTAAGAAGAAACTGAGAAAGAAAAAGATGAATAAGAAAGAATTCGTCACCTTTCTTCTTTCCTAACTATCTTTGCTGAATGCACAGCGAAGGAGCTGGGACTGGGTTTTCAACTGAAGTGAAACTACCATGTTACTCATCGTTTCTGAAGTATCATTGACTTCAAAGGGCTTTAAGAGCTTGTCGGGTACCATTATTATGGCCTTACTCTGCTTTTGATTGTAAACCATTAGCCTCTGTTCAAGGGCCTCTGCCTAACATTTGCTTCATTGTATTAGGGTTTGTCCTGTGCTTTTGAAAAGGTGGGAGATAATAAAAAGATGAACCAAACAATATTCAAAAACAGGCCATATAGGAAAATAATGTCACCCATTCACACCATGGATTTAAGGATCTGTTCAGTAAGATACATTCCAATCCTCTTAACCTTGGGCAAGCAAGGCAATTATTAAGTGGCATGAAGTATTCCTGTCTCAGTAAAATTTACAATAGCTTCAGATGGTTTGGTTTCTCACCAGAAGACTAGGACAAACATTTGGCAGTAAGAACAACAACAGCAACAATTTGTTAGGCTCCCTTCATTCTAAGTTCCCCAGGCAGGTTGCAACAATTAAAAAACAATGCTAAAAGCCATTTGAAATGATACATACAATCACAAAAAGGTGCGTCCTAAAAATATACTAAAGGTATGTCCTAAATACATACTGTGCTAAAAATATGTCTCTTCAGTTTATAGAGTCTGGAGCTGAATGTGGGGTTCCAGTGACACTGCATTTTTCTCAATGGGATTTCTATTGACAGCTAGCACAACTACATCAAGATGCATGTCCTAGCTAACGAAGTCAGAGAATTCAGCAAATAAAGTGGTACCTTGGTTTACGAACTTAATGCATTCCGGAAGTTGGTTCTTAAACCGAAACCGTTCTTAAACCGAGGCGCGCGTTCCCTAATGAGGCCTCCTGCCGCCGGTGCCCTTCCACTGTTCGGATTCCGTTCTTAGACTGAGGTAAAGTTCAAAAACCGGGACACTACTTCCAGTTTTGCAGAGTTCGTCAACCAAATCGTTAGTAAACAGGGCTGTTCTTAAACCAAGGTACCAATGTAGGCCTACAGTAACCTTCTCCATCCACCTGTTTAACCAGTGATCAGAAACAGAACACCAAGAAACAAACACAATCAATGTGAGTTTATGGTGGTGGTGGTGGTGGGGTTTAAAATAAAAAGTCCACAAATGTTAAAAAATATATTATGGCTTTTTGGACATATTTGTGCTGGGTGCCAGGAATACTGGTGGCCCTGTGGTCTAAACCACAGAGCCTACGGCTTGCCGATCAGAAGGTCAGCGGTTCAAATCCCCACAATGGGGTGAGCTCCTGTTGTTCAGTCCCATCTCCTGCCACCCTAGCAGTTCGAAAGCACGTCAAAGTGCAAGTAGATAAATAGGTACCGCTCTTGCGGGAAGGTAAACAGCATTTCCGTGTGCTGCTCTCGTTCGCCAGAAGTGGCTTAGTCGTGCTGGCCACATGACCTGGAAGCTGTACACAGGCTCCCTCAGCCAGTAAAGCAAGATGAGCACCACAACCCCAGAGCCGTCCGCGACTGGACCTAACGTTGTGATTGGCCATTAGCTGCTTCATTAACATTAAAAGAGAACATGCAGGGATGATATGGAGAAGTCAGTGAATGACACAAGTAGAAGAAGAAGAAGAGTTTGGATTTGATATCCCGCTTTATCACTACCCGAAGGAGTCTCAAAGCGGCTAACATTCTCCTCTGTGAGGTGAGTGGGGCTGACAGACTTCAAGGAAGTATGACTAGCCCAAGGTCACCCAGCAGCTGCATGTGGAGGAGCGGAGACACGAACCCAGTTCACCAGATTACAAATCTACCGCTCTTAACCACTACTCCACACTGGCTCCCCAGTATCTGATGGTGACTGTAAAATTTGAGATAGGTGACCAAAAACAATTATGTAAATGTGTGACATGGACTCCTTCAGCCACTTATGCATCCTGTCTAATGCAGCACAACAGTACACAGCACTCAGACATTCATGCAAAGTAATATGATACTCTAAAATTAATTAATAATGGTGTCCTGATAACTCTAGTCAGACAAAATAAAGGGAGTAGATGGATGACTTGAATGGAAATTCACAATGCACGCAAACATCTCTGGAGAGACTAACTGAAGCTTCCACAACACTTTCAACAGCCAGTGATAGAAATAATCTAAATGGCATTATGTTGCTTAGACAGGGCTGGGGGATGGAGGAGGCAGCAAGGCTGGCATTTGGAGTGATATGAGAAATATGCAGATGAGCACCCTAATAATAACTTAGAAAATAAGAAATAAATAAAAGTACTGTTGAAATACTGTGCAGACATGGAAAATGGATACACATGAAGAGGTCTAAATTCTGACATCGCGTGCAACAAAAGAAAGAAAGAAAGAAAGAAAGAAAGAAAGAAAGAAAGAAAGAAAGAAAGAAAGAAACCCAGGTATAATTCTGCATCAGATGTGCTGAAACAGATATCGTTCTATCAGACAGAAGAATTAGGATTGCTGTGGAATGGAATCATTGGTACCGGTAGGTTAGAACCAACGAATGTGGAAATGGTCATTCGTACTTTCCTATATTCCACTGTAACACAGATCATTTTTCTCACTATTGTGTGTGGTGTTGGAAAGAAAAAAAATACAAGACTTTCCTGTCCTATGCACAGGAGGATATCCAAGGACATCCAAGGCCAGGGGTAGTTGAAGAAACAGATTCCAGAGGTTCTCCCAGCCTTCTGGCCCAGATCAGCAAGCAGAGGAACAGCAAACAAGCAAGCACCCTTTTGTATACAGTGGTACCTTGGTTCTCAATCTTAATCCATTCCGGAAGTCAGTTCCAAAACCAAAGTGTTCCAAAACCAAGGCGTGCTTTCCCATAGAAAGTAATGCAAAATGGATTAATCCGTTCCAGACTTTTTAAAAACAACCCCCAAAACAGCAATTTAACCTGAATTTTACTATCTAACGAGACCATTGACCCATAAAATGAAAGCAGTCACGCAGTCAATCAATCAGTAGCTGAACTGGGTTCCACACAGTCACAAAAACAAAACGAAAAAGCCGCAAAAACAAAAATGCAAAATAAATAGCAAAGACAGGCAGACCTCAGTGTAACAACAACAACAACAACAATACCAACAACAACAATTTATTACTTACACCCCGCCCATCTGGCTGGGCTTCCCCAGCCACTCTGGGCGGCTTCCAACAGGAGATTAAAAATACATGTAATACTCAAAACGGAAGTGTGGCACTTAATTAGGAAGCATAACACTCAAAACGGAGCACGTTCGGCTTCTGATAAAAGTTTGCAAACTGGAACACTTGCTTCCGGGTTTGCAGTGTTTGGGTTCCAAGTTGTTCAAGTACCAAGGCATTTGAGTACCAAGGTACCACTGTACTGTAGCCCAGGAGCAGGGAATCTAAAGCTCTCAAGCAGTCTGGCAGAAGCCCAGATGAAACAGTTGAAAACAGTGAAAGAAGAGCTAGAAAAACACTTCCTACCTCGCAGCAATATAATTTTTGAGTGGGCTCAATTCCACTCTCACAAGCAAGAGCAAGGAAAGATGGTTTCTGTGTTCATTACTGCTCTCTATGTCCTCATCCTTATACATTCAGTCATGTTTCTGTGCAATGGAACGTAGCCTTTCATAACCTCAGTACCTATCACTTTGCCACAAAAGCTATCCTGTTGTTTCCAAACTTCATGATGATCCTGAAAGGACCCGATATTTGGGGGTGTCAAGGTATAACGTGCTGTGGTGTTTGCCCATTCCTGGGGAACATATGAATGTGTAGGAGTGAGGAAAGGGTTGATTGGCTGTGTGATAGGCTGACCAATGAAAAGCTGGAGGAGGAGCTTAGGGGCTTTGAAACCCAGCATTGAAGGGGGGAGTTAGTCAGTTGGTGTTGGGCAGTTGGTTAAGAGCAGTTGGTTGGGACAGTTGGTTGGTTGGTGGTTGGGGATTGTGAGGGTTGGTGGTGAGGTAGAGTGGTGAGCATAGGATCAAGACCAGGGTTGAGATAAGAATAAATATATACCAATGTAACAATACCTTACTTTTGTTGATGTTTAAAATAAACACTGTTTCTTTCTTTCTTTGGTGTTAGCTTGCCTTCAATAGAGACAATTTATGCTACCCGAGTTAGGAAGAGAGCAGAGAGAATTGTAGCAGATCCTTTACATCCCGGTCATCATCTGCTTGATTTACTTCCATCTGGATGTCGCTACAGGACTTCATATACAAAATCGGCCAGGCACAAGAATAGTTTTTTCCCTTGTGCCATTAAATTGTTAAATTCATTGTTGTATAGCTTAAGGGGAGGTAAAATATGGGTGGGGTTTCTTTGCTTCTTTGTATTGTGAGAGGAACAGTGTCTGTATGTTTACATTGCAATGTAGCCGAAACAAATTCCAAGTATGTTGGAAAATGTACTTGGCCAATAATAAATTATTCCTATTCCTATTCCTATTGTTCAAATCAAAACCCTGACTGTGACAGTGATTACCAGGGGGGGATCCTGGTTGGTGGCAGCAAAACGCTGTGGTGGCACAGGGATCAATAGACTGTGAAAGGTCCAGGGACCCTGTGTGATCGCCACACGTGCTATATACCCTCAGTCGTCGACAAGAATCTCCACTAAATGTAGATGCTTATCATAGCTTTCCGTCAAAGGTCATTGCTGACAATTGCCATAATGCACAGCCAAGAACGATGTCCCTTCCTGTACATACATGCACATAAACACTCATTATCAGTGTGAAAAGGAGGTTTAAAAGGAGGGGTAACACTGCCTGTTGATTGCAATTAACTAATAACAACACGCAAGCCTTTGACAAAGTGTTATTAGAGCTTCTGGAATGTGTGCTGATGTGCTAAAAACTTTCAAATGCAAGATATAAGAGTTGGGGAAGCGTGTTCTGCTTCTCCAACATTGTTACACATGTATAAACAGAATATCAAATTACTGTAGCAGCTATATGAAAGAGGAACATTTGGTAAGGCGTTTTTCCTTGTTAATCCAAATGAAGAGTTATTAAATATTCACACAGACAAAAAAGCTACTACGTTCATGCACTAATCTTAATGTAGTTCAAGAAGAATTCTGAAGTGAGAGTAAGATAGCTGTGGGGCTATTATTTATAACATATACATTTTAAAGATTTCTTTCATTATTCAACCAGCCTTCCAATAACTGTTGGTGGTATGAATCAACTGTCAAGGATTTAATTGTCACGGGGGGGGGGGGCCTTAATTGTCATGGAGATCGGTTGGTTGGTGTGACATTACAAAATGCATCTCAGGTGAATTAATGTAAATGGGAGGGTGAAAGCTACCTTATTTAAATAGGCCTAATGAAGTATTCATTATCAAATGTGGCTATTCCCTCATATCTGAAATAAAGAGGTGGATGGAGTTGGTTGCACAGCATGTACGCTGATCACATACCCTCCAACATTTCTCCAGTGAAAATAGGGATGTCCTATTCAATAATTGTTATTATTATGATTATAATAATGTTATTTACACCCTGCCCACCTAACTGGGTTGCCCCAGCCATTCTGGGCAGCCTCCAACATACATAAAAACGTAATAAAACAATAAACATTTAAAAAGCTTCCCTAGATATAGGGCTGCCTTCATATGTTTTCTATAGGTTTTATAGTTACTTATCTCCTTGGCTCATGGGTCACATAGCTGCATACCCACCAACATTTCTCTGATGTAAATAGGGACATCCTAATGAAAAGCAGGACATTCTGGGATCAAATAAAAAACTGGGATGGCTTCTGTAAACAGAGACACATCTGTGATCAGGACTCAAGCTCACATCAGGCCTCAAACTTTGAGCCTGACAAATTTTGTAGTGGAGGAAGTAATATGAAGCTACATTGTACCAAATCAAGTCATTGGTCCATATATCCCAGTGCTCCCTTCTCTGACTGGCAGCAGCTCTCCAGTGTTTCAAGCAGAGGTATTTCTGGCATTAAGTGGAAATGCCATTGACAGAGCCTAGGACCCTTCTCCTAAGGCCGCAGCAATCCTTGTTGCATGAAACACTGCTTTTGAAATGGGGGAGACTTTCAAAGCTGGTTTGGGGTATGGCATAGTGGTCTGATGTTTAACAAAAAAAATAAGATCCTGGCAAGCTCCAAACTCTTGGTGTGCTTCAAGTATCTCTTTCGATCCTGACCATGGAGGACCAGAAATCCCATAGATCAGACACTATGCAACCTATCTGAAGAGAAGCTGAGAACCACTTCTAGCAGGGGCATTCGCAGAATCACCCCATAATCCAGAAGATCAATCTGGATCATGTCTCTGGCCAACATAGAGCCTTGAGAGCTGTTGTGTTCCATTACTGTAGGCAGTCAGGCCACCGCATAAACCATCAGGCAACTTGCTTGCTGTCTCCCAACATGCTCAACACCCTTCCCTGCCCCTAATACATGACATTAATGTGCCAATATGGCATCTTGCTTTGGGTAGACAGTACAGCCCACACTAGGTCTACTAATGTGTATCTTTCCCCAACACAAGCCGACAACGCATCACTGAATGATAACACAGTGGCATAGTGCGTGGGGGGGGGGGCATAAGGGCCATGGCCCTGGAAGCAAAAACCAGGCACCACTACACAGGCACCAGCTTCCACAGGGATCCCCGCCCTGCCCCAGCGAAGGTGGCAGAGCAGCCTTTCTGCAGGCGACAGGGGAATTCACCGCCAAGGGACGCATCGGACAGCTGGGCTCTCCTCTGCGTGGGTGAGCAGGCAGAACAGTGCAGCCCCACTTACTCCAGCGGCATCAGTGTCCTGGGCACTGGCAACCCATGCTGTGCCACTGTGATAACTGTCGGGAATTTCATCTCTCAGTGCTGCAGAAGTGTGATTGTTGTTGTCACGTTTACATTCCGCAGTGCTGGATGTCATGGGAATGGAAGATCAGATATGCTATTCTGTTCTGTATTGCTTTTGCTTTTCCCTTCTCTGCAGGGAAGAGAGAGGGGGGGAGGCATGAATTTGGGACTAGCAATGCACAGAAGCAGCTAGCGGCAATTTGGGGCAGAAAATTGGCAGGGGAGAAAAGGGTTAAACACCCTTCCTTCACGCTCCCCTCCATACCTCTGTTCTCAGTCATCCTGTCCCATTGTTGCTTTCTAATGGCATTTAACAGAATCTTAAAATTAGTCTATATGTAAAGTGTAGTTTATTAGGGATGCAGGTGGCGCTGTGGGGTAAACCACAGAGCCCAGGGCTTGCTGATCAGAAGGTCGGCGGTTCGAATCCCTGCAACGGGGTGAGCTCCCGTTGCTTGGTCCCTGCTCCTGCCAACCTAGAAGTTCAAAACACGAAGTGCAAGTAGATAAATAGGTACCACTCCAGTGGGAAGGTAAACGGCATTTCCGTGCGCTGCTCTGGTTTTGCCAGAAGCGGCTTAGTCATGCTGGCCACATGACCCAGAAGCTGTATGCCGGCTCCCTCAGCCAATAAAGCGAGATGAGCGCTGCAACCCCAGAGTCATCCGCGACTGGACCTAATGGTCAGGGGTAGTTTGGTCCAGATTCGGGTAGAAATCCAGGACAACTACATTATACAGATTTGTAATGCAGCTTCCTATCACTGTGATAAAAACTGCATGCCAGCAAGTACTGAATTATCAAAAAGCTGACAACCAGCCACTCTATAGAATGTGACATGTTTATCATTCGCTAATATATATTCTTCCTACTTGGTATGATATTTCTGGCATTTAAGAAAACTCACAGCATTCACAAAGCTATGAGGAAGAGGTGTTATACAGCAAACAAATTACAACCCTTTTTTATTTAAAAGAAGTCCATCTGTTCCACAGAAACAGGTAGTCCCTAAGTAGAGTGGCAATATAGTAGTTATTATTGTTCTTTTTTGAGGGGTGGGGGACAGCCATTTGTAAGACATGACAAATAATAATATACTTTCTTTAAACAAAAGCAAACAAAATGAAATTATTGCTGTTTCGGACAGCTTTTCCAAAATGTCAATTCTCTCATGAGTTGGGAAAATGCCAAATATCTAAGCTTCCATTATTAGCTGGTGCGAGGTGGTCTGCGTTGCTTCTAAAGCTGGCAAAGGTGGAAGGGAAACGCAGAGAAAGAAAAATAATTTCTGGCCTTGTTTGTGGGGTTTAGTTGATGAGATTGCAAATGCTACCTAGGTATGCCTAATACGCCTCAAGTCCCAGATGGCTCCTCAGGGGCATAAATAAAAGCCGAGAGAAAACAAATGTATTGATAGCTCTGTCTTTAAAAGAAACCATCTGTTTTCAGCTTGTGGCGACGAAGCTGAATTGTTGCATGCTACCTAACTGTGATTAGTTTTACAGGCTATCTGAAACCTCTAGCACTGGCTATTTAAAAGAAGACACCAAAACAAATGGCATGCAAGGGAGGCAAGCTTTCTTACCAGCTCCAAATGGTGCATATTTTATTTGGAATCAAGTCCCACAGAGTCTATTTTGGACTGTATCCTAAAACATACATTACTGCAATGTGACACACCATGTATCAAAAGCTCTTAGGAACTATGCTTTAAAATGCTGGGAAACATGCACAAAATATAACCCTGGAACAAATGGAAGGCATCCAACAGTCTGAACTATAGATAACAAGAACAACATTTTTTATTCCTTTATACCCCGCCCATCTGGCTGAGTTTCCCCAGCCACTCTGGGCAGCTTCCAGCAAAATACAAAAACGTAATAAAATGTCATACATTAACAACTTCCTGATACAGGAGTGCCTTCAGATGTCTTCTAAAAGTTGTGTAGTTCTTTATCTCCTTGATATCTGATGGGAGGGGGTTCCACAGGGCGGGCGCCACTACCGAGGAGGCCCTCTACCTGGTTCCTTGTAGCTTCACTTCTCGCAGTGAAGGAACTGCCAGAAAACCCTCAGAGTTGAATCTCAGTGTTTGGGCTGAACGATGGGGTGGAGACGCTCCTTCAGGTATACAGGAACAAGGCCATTTAGGGCTTTAAAGGTCAGTGCCAAAACTGAATTGTGCTCAGGAACATACTGGGAGCCGGTGAACATCCTTTAGGCCCAGTGTTATAGGGTCCCGCCATCTACTCCCAATCACCAGTCTAGTGGCCACCAGATGGGCATGGTGAAGCCTAAATTATATACATTGAATTTGTATGCATATTTGCTTATTTAAGCCCACTGTGCTCAATGGCGCTTGTTCCTGGATAAGTGTGAAGCCCGAATTTCCTCCATTTAATCAATTAACTTCTAGCCCATCCTCACAGCACTCACTGTAATTACAGAAGGTGGAGACATTTAAAACAAGAAAAGCAGCACAACATATATAGAGAGTGGTACCTCTGGTTAAGTATTTAATTCGTTCCGGAGGTCCGTTCTTAACCTGAAACTGTTCTTAACCTGAAGCACCACTTTAGCTAATGGGGCCTCCCGCTGCCGCTGTGCCGCCAGAGCATGATTTCTGTTCTTATCCTGAAGCAAAGTTCTTATCCTGAAGCGTTATTTCTGGGTTAGCGGAGTATGTAACCTGAAGCGTATGTAACCTGAAGCGTATGTAAGCCAAGGTACCACTGTGTGTGTGTGTGTGTGTGTGTGTGTGTGTGTGTGTGGAGTGGGGAGAAAGTCCCACAGTCTGTCATACTGGAGAGCCAGGGTGGTGTAGTGGTTAACAGTGGTAGACTTGTAATCTGGTGAACCGGGTTGGCGTCTCCACTCCTCCACATGCAGCTGCTGGGTGACCTTGGGATAGTCACACTTCTCTGAAGTCTCTCAGCCCCACTCACCTCACAGAGTGTTTGTTGTGGGGGAGGAAGGGAAAGGAGATTGTTGGCCGCTTTGAGACTCCTTCGGGTAGTGATAAAGTGGGATATCAAATGCAAACTCTTCTTCTTCATATGGTTATCAGCAGCGCAAGCCTTATGTATGTTTACTCAGAAGCAAAATAAAGATGTATAGTGTCTTTGTCATGCATCACTGATGAAAGGCTTAAATAGGCTCATTTGAGACATTTGATTTGGACCTCAAAACCCAACCCCGTTCAATATGATCAAAATTATTTGCCCATTGTAATCTCCTTTGGGGGAGGATACATCCCGCCCCAAACCTGTAATCAGAGCTTGTTCTTGAAAGCTGCTGCAGCTCTCACCAATGCTGTTTTGCAGCCCTTGGACTGATTAAGTACTAAGAGAAGGGAAAGGAATGTTTGTGCCCAGAGGACGAATGAATGAGCTAATCAGGATGCCGGAACAGGTGGCCTGGAGATCGACTGCTCTTCTGTCTTGCGTCAAGTCCCCTTCTGCCTTGCCGTGCCCTTCATGTCGGGGCCTAGGAGTACATCTTAACATAATGCAGTGTCATATCATATAAATGATACAACAAGCTTCATCACGGCATTTGTGTCCCAAATGGTGCCTTGAATATGTATTTGGAAGAAGAATCATGCTCTGATTAAGAGCTTTCTAAAGATGCAAAATGACATCTCCAAACGTCTTTGTTCTCTTTTGCAATCCAGTACAAGAACAATTGTCTACAATAATAATAACAATAGTAAAAAAAAAAAAAAAAAAAAAAAGCAGTCCTCGGCTTCCACCCGCTTTTCGTTTTTGACATTCAGAATCACACTGCAAAGACCCAAATTTCATGAGGAAAAATGTGCCTGAACACCACTTGTGACCATGACAAAGAGCTCTAAAGGGCTTATGCCAAGCATGTACAAAGTCCATTTCGGGGGCCTAATCTGGCAAGCCGGTCGATTTAATCCTGCCCCCGTGGCAGTATATGTCCTGGAGTAAAATCCTTTAAAAAAAAAATCAGCAACTTCAATTTTAAAAAAAGCTCAACCTTGGAATAAAAATGTAAGAAAAAAAAAAAGCCTGACAACTTTGGTCAGCCCTCACACATGTTCATCAAATCTGGCCCTCTTTGAAAAAAGTTTGGCAACCCTGGCTTATGCTAATACTGAATTCATCAGCCTCTGTAGATTAACTGTGGGGAACATTCGGCCATCCAGAAGTTGCCGAACTAGAACTCCCATTGTACCCAGCCATTGGTCATGTTCACTAGGGTTGATGGGAGTTGCAGACCTACAGATCTCCTTGACAAAGAACCTGAACAAAATATGAGTACCGCTAGCATATCTCTGCTGCAGCCTGATGAAATGGCTGCTACCAGCCAATGAAGGGAGTAGCCTGATGGGAACATGTGCAAGGAAAGCTCCAAATGGCATGCATTCATACCATGGAGAAGATCTCCTACACTAGATGGTAAAAGGATGAAAATATATGTATGCAAAGCAACAGAAGTGAAGCACTGGCTCAAGCAAGTAGAGTTTCAGTCATCCTGGGCTCCATCTTTTGGGAGGAAGGCTGGGACAGAACAGGCTACGAAATAAACCCTACTCATTGGAATAAATTGTGGACTAAACCTCCCTTTAAATCCATCTGACGCAAAGGAAAGGAATTCACTTTGAAACTTGGCAATAGAAGGTACCAAGCACCATGGAAATTGGCGCTGATACATCCAGGAACCTCACCAAAATGCTGGAGAGGCTGCACCTCTACAGGCACATACCTCCACATGCAGTGGGATTGCCCAAAGCCAACCCTTTGGGACAGCAGTCCTACAAGAAATAGCTAAAGAAAATAACTAAATAGGTATTAGATGTTAGGGCGCCAACAAGTTGGCGTGCTGAAGTGCAGCAGTCAGTCAGATAAGGTGAGGTCAAACTGTCCGAGTCAGAAGCCAGCTGAAGTCAGATATCAGCACAGGGTCAGGAGAAGCCGAAGTCAGGAACAGTCCAAATCAGGAGCCAGCCAAGTCAGTCAGGAACAAGCCAGGAGCCAGGAGCAAGCCAAGGGTCAGGAACAAGCCAGGAGTCAGGAACAAGCCAGGAGTCAGGAACAAGCCAGGAGTCAGGAACAAGCCAGGAGTCAGGAACACAGGAACAGAACAAGCCAGAGCAACCACACACTCAGCACAGCAGTTGCAGGTGCTAGCGAAGGGAGCAGCCAGCCTTTCTTAAGTAGCCGGCCTGTAACCACGTCTCTTACGAGTTGCAGCTGCCTCTAATTGTTCCCTGCGTCTCTCAGCTCTACGCTCTACAGCTGAGAAGGGAGGAGGGGAAGGGCCCTGCCTGTTTCTCTCCTCACAAGGGCCTGATTCTGGCTCCACTTCCTCCTCTTCCTGTTCTGGTCTTTCCCCCTCTCCATCTGACTCTTCCTCTTCCGAGGAGTGCCACCACCAGTCTTCTCCAGGTACGAACTCCTATATTTCCCCAGGTTCTTCCGTGGGTGCAGCCTCGCCAGGGGGGGGGGGCTTGCCACCACTCCTCCTCATCTGGCTCAACCCTGACATTAGAAAGCACCCCAGAATTGGTCCTATTGAATATTTTCCAAGACAATAACGCTCATTCACAATATGAAAAGCTTATAACCCACCAACTCTCATGAGCCAGAAGCATCATGGTTAGACACCGGAGAGGCCTGTCAGGAGTGAACATGGATGGACTGCTGGTACCAAATTTTATGGGAAACAACCTTACTATAAAAGATAACCAACAGACTGGAACTGACACAGGCGCAAATAAAGAAAGATGCTTTCACCCCAGTGTGACTCCCCTTTACATACACAGACCAACAAGGCGACAGGAATCAACAGCATATGAATCATTATGACTGACCTGGCTCAACAACCTCCCCCCCCCCAAACAAATCTCATTGCAGTCAACTAAAGACAACCAACCATGCCCTGGGCTCCCTCCCTTTCTCACACTGCCAATGAAAACTAATAAATGAATAGCAAGAGACCCTACCCAAGTGACACAGACACAAAAACATCACACATACAGTAAGTAAAAGAATGTAAGTTTACCACCACCACCACCCGCTTTCTTCTCCCACAACATTAAGGTCTCACATGGAGTATAACTGATCTGAAAAGACTTTACAACCTGAAAAAAGAGACAATACACTTTGTAACCCAAGAAAATCTTCAATAAAAACTATTTAAAAGGAGGAGGAGGAATTGTGTTGGTGGGAAACCTTTTCCACTCTAGCGCCCTCCATGTACTTTTGTCTATTGCAGATATTAATATTGCACAGTTTGATGCGACTGAATGAATGAAAACTGACTCCTTTTACAATTCAACATTGCCCAGACCCATTAGATAATATTCAAAGCCATCATGAATAGCAGTGCCCGACTGATGTGGCTTGGATTTCAAAAGAATTAGAACAAAAAGTTTAAAAAAATAAAAATGAAAAAATTGAAATAAATCCTAGGACGTTGTCAGACCATAATCCCATAGTAATGGAAATCCAGAAAGAAAACCAATCTACTTTTGAATGGAGACTAAATGAAGATTTATTAGATGACAATTTTTTTTAAAAGAAAAGGCAAGAAAGATATTGGGAGATTATTTTGAATTAAACCTCGATAATGGAACCAAGCTGCAAACAGTATGGGACGCTAGCAAGGCTCGCAAGTGATGAGGGGACTGTTTATCCAACAAAACTCAACTAAGAAGAAATTGAGGGGAAAGGGGAAAAAAGGAAATCTTAGATGAAATCTTAGAGAAAGAAAAAGAATTAATAAAAAACCTAACAAGGAGACAGTTAAGCAGGCAATCAAATTATTACAAATACAATACTCAATGTTGATTAATGAGGAAATAGGGTGGAAAATTAAAAGGATGAAACAAAAACACTTCTCAGCCTTTTGGCTAAAATCAAGTGTGTAGATGTGGTTGGACTACATCTCCCATCAAAGGGACACAGGTGGCTCTGTGGTCTAAACCACTGAGCCTCTTGGGCTTGCTGATCAGAAGGTCTGCGGTTCCAATCCTCGTAACGGGGTGAGCTCCCATTGCTCCGTCCCAGCTCCTGCCAACCTAGCAGTTCAAAAGCATGCCAGTGCAAGTAGATAAATAGGTACCGCTGCGGCAGGAAGGTAAACGGCATTTCCGTGCGCTCTGGTTTCCGTCATGGTGTTCCGTTGCGCCAGAAGCAGTTCAATCATGCTGACCCAGAAAGCTGTCTGTGGACAAACACCGGCTCCCTCAGCCTGAAAGCGAGATAAGCACCACAATTCCATAGTCGCCTTTGACTTTAACCATCCAGGGGTCCTTTAGCTTTACCTTTTACATCTCCCATCATCCCTGACCATTGGCCATGCTGGTTAGGGCTGATTGCATTTTTAGTCCAGCAACCACTGGTCCGCCACAGATTCCCCATCCTTCCTTTGCAGCTTAATTGGAGTGTTCCTCAAGGGCTGTTGGTTCTGCACAAATCCTCTACAGAAGCTCTTTTTCACAAGGCAAATGCCTTTTGGGACATGATATATAATGAAATTAAGAAATTTTTTGAAGTGACTTTTCCCCAGAGGCCAGAATCCTTCTTGCTGAGGATACTAGACAGCAAAATCCCTCAAAAATGTCCTAACAGCATTTATGCATGTGACTACAGCAAGAATTCTCTGAGCACGGAAATGGGAGGAGATGACACTCTCAAAGGAAGAACGGTCTATCAAAATCTTGGAATATGAAGAGATGCCACTGATAAAATTGATGCAACTGATAAAAGATACAAATTTAGAATCTTTTAAAGAAGACTGGAACCCCTTTCTAGTCTATATAAAAAGTTATTTCCCATATGCAAAGACCATAGTGTGGTTTGAAGTGTAAGAAGATAGCAGAATATATTAAGAAACATGTTAGAGAGGATGAAATTATAGAAGACGGAACCTTAAAACACAATTGTATGTAATTTGGGTTATAAACATCAATACTGGGTGAGTGAGAACTCACAGGTTTTGCTGAATTGGAATGTAATTGTTGAGTAAGAAATGTAACTTTCTACATGGAAAAAGGAACAAATTTATTATTATTATTATTATTATTATTATTATTATTATTATTATTATTATTATTATTTAAAAAGAAGCTCTTTCTCATATGTGCTGTTAGAAAGGAAGGCATAAAATAACCTGAGATATAACCTTTTCCATTGTTGCACCCCATCTAAAGAATTTCCAGCTAGGTTTGATTCTGATTCTGCCACTTTTATCACCAGGTGAAGTCTTTTAATAAATCAGACTTTTTAGATGCTCTTTTAATATTAAAAAGTTCTAGTATTATTTGGCCTGTTGACCAGTTCTATGTACAGTGGTACCTCGGGTTACGAACCTAATTCATGCCAGCGGTCCTTTCTTAACCCGAAACTGTTCTTAACCCAAGGCGCGCTTTTGCTAATGGGGCCTCCCGCTGCCGCCGCGCGATTTCTGTTCTCATCCTGAGGTAAAGTTCTTAACCTGAGGTACTACTTCTGGGTTAGCAGAGTTTGTAACCTGAAGTGTTTGTAACCCATTGTGTTTGTAACCCAAGGTACCACTGTACTGTTTTTTTTTTAAAAAAAAATTGGTTGATAATAGTCAATCATTTTAAATTCCTTTTGATTTTGTAGTTATTCTAGAAGCCCCTTCATATGAGTGAAATAGAAATGTACAAAATAAATAAATAAAAATTCAAAGTGCCCTATGCTGTCCTTTGCTGAAAGAGTATCTTTATATTCAGCAAGATCCCTTATCTTCCTTCAGGTAATTAATATGTCTCTTACATAGCAGGTCGCTGCTGTGCCAAGAATCCTGAGACAGTTAAAAATTGGCGCTTGCTCAGTCTCTCCTATGTCTATGAACAATTTCCATTTGTCAGCTCCCGTGAAAAGAGCTCGACTGGAGTGATTAATTACGTGATTCAACAAAGCGCATGAAAGATCTGTTTAAGACGTTACAGAAGCATGTCTTAAGTACAAACAAAGTGACCAAAAACCAAAGCTTGCCTCACACACTGAGAATTAATGGGATTACGAGGGGGGAGGTTCTTGGCCAATCCATCCAAGATGCCAAGAAGCAAAAGGACCAACGCAGTGGTGAAGCAGAATAAATATGACAGGGATCCGGGTCAAGGGGAGGAAACTTTGACCGTCTGCCACGACACACATAACAGTTTCCCTGAATAAATATGCACAAAGTGGGTGTCACCTATGGCTAACCATAACCTGTGACCCTCCAAGTGTCCTTGGACTACGACTCCCATTATCTCCAACCATTGGCCACTGGTGGCAGGGCCTCAGGAAACATCTGGAGAGCCACAAACTTCCTAGCCTTCTCCAACTGATATCTAGTGCAAAGCCAAACACACACAACAGAAAACAGTGCCTCTCTCCCCAGGGAAATTTGCCTGGCGCCTTCATTATACACCTTTAGGCGCCAGGCAAAAAATGTTCCTTTTTCACCAGGCCTTTGGTTGATCCGATTTACATCCTACACCCTTAAAAAAAATGGGGGTGGGGTATTGGGTTGCTGTTATGTATTTTGTATTTTGTGGTTTTATATCTTGATTTTATTCTGTGAACCGCCCTGAGACCCCCGGGTATAGGACAGTACATTATATAAATTCAATAAATAAATAAACAGAAAACCTTCACATGAGCTCCAAATGGTGTGATAAAGTGTTCAAGGATACTCAGGTCTGAAGCAGCGCTTAATGCTTTTCAAAGCTGCGGACCACCCCATTTCCCAAAGTTTTCCTCACTGAACTATGAGTTACATCTGACATCAGGGTGTCACCCAAAATGGCATCCTTGTATTGACAATTCTTTTCCCTAAGCTGTGGAGGGTGACTAGGGACGGACAGATCTGTCAATTCATTTCTCTCCCTTTCTCTTTCTCCCCCTCGCCCCAAGCTTAAAATCAGCTCTTCACATTTCTGCAGCAATTTGCAATTTATTTATTAAAATTTTGGTATGTACCTAGGTCGGATTTCCATTGTTGATTTACAGAATTGAGTTGCCCAACTGTTAACTCATTCATTATTTTGTAAAGTATAGGGAGAAGGGTATTTTGCATGTTTGCGTGTCAAATTAAATTTTCAAATGATGTCCAATGTCTTGTGACATGTGTTTTAACTTCTGAATTTGATATGAAGTACATTATTTGATGAGCATAGAGCAGAGCGGTCAACCTTCCTTTTTTCTTGCACTGGGAAACGGCCATAGCTGTCAACTTTCCCTTTTTTTGCAATGGGAAACGGCGCTGGAATAAGGGAATTTCCTGCAAAAAAAGGGAAAGTTGACAGCTATGGCATAGAGCCAATTTATATTCTGCATTCTAACCAAGGCTTGTTGTTTTTTTCCTCCAGCCGGAGCTCACAGGAGCGCAGCTGGGCACCACTGCCATTCGAAGAGAACAAGGCAGAAGTTCCTGGTGAGCTCTGGCACCTCTTTTTCTAGAAGAAAAAAAAAACAACAGCAGTGATTCTAACCTTTAAGTAGCATACTTCTTCAACTAGTCACCAGTAATCAAATAGCAGCTTCTTCAACAAAGAGTTGTGTGACAAGGTAGAGCGAGTGTCTCTAAACAGGAACATGTCAGTTCTCTCTTTCTCCTTGCACTTTCAGATATTCTGCTTCCTGCGCTGCCAAGGTTAAAACTCACAGTTGGAAAACACTGTTATCTTCACAATTTACAGATTTCTCTAACTTGCCACCTTCACCTTTGACTTTTTGTTTTGTTTCGCTTCCTGGTTTCCTTCAAAGCTGTTATTGGAGTACAAGAAACATGCATACATTTGCATACAGCTTGTTTTCAACCGACTAGCTTCTAACCTTGGAAATAAAAAAAGTTTCCAACATGGAGGGGATCCCTCCTCCTCGTAGATATTGCACATACAAATTATCAGTGATTTAAAGGCACTTCATGAACTTGCATTTCTGCTTTACATCACAATCCTATATTTTCCCATTGAGTTCAATTGGTTTTTCTTCCAAGTGACTGAGCACAGGATAGCAGCCTTAAAATATTCTCTTAATAAGATGGAACATCTCATATTTCCAGCTAGGGGAAAAAATAGGCAGGAATAAAAGTATCACTTAGATCAGTAATTTCCCATCTATGTTGCTGGGGCTCACTCGTCTGCTGCCAGAGAGCTGTAAGCAAGCTGTGAATAAATAAATAAATTGAAGAATTGGTTTAGAGAAAGCTTCTCAATGAATGTAATTTGCCTCTGCTAGGCATGGGTTGCTGTGTTATTTCTCTGAATCAAGCATGGTTAGATGATTCAATCACTGGTGATGGAGAGGTGCAAAAGAATGGCCCATGTGAAGATTGCCCACTGCACGTCCGCCTGGATCACCAATGTGTGTTGACCTCCTTCCAGGAAAGAAGCATAGCTGTGAGAGCAGCATGTGCAGAAACATGGAGGTAGTTATTTCCATACTGGTGCTGGAGGTGGGGTTGTGATGATGCCACAGCAGTGGCAGGGCCAGCAGCCATGGTTGTCCTCTTCCCATCACAAGATCAAGATGGCCAAGTAGGGTTGCAGTCAAATACAAATAGTGGGAGCCTCTACTTGACTGAATGGCAGTTTTGGTATTCAATGAAAACAACAACAACAATATGTTTTAAATTTGTAAAGATACAAGAAGCATCTCAAGTGCACAGCCATGCGTAAAACATCTCTATGGGCCATGGCCGGGAAAGGCTGTTTAATTATTAGAGCTGAGAGATTTCATTTGGCAACTGAAATATACTCGGAGTCCAGTGTGAATTTCATGCTCTTTATTCAGCTCATAGTAGTGAGGAATGCAGTTTCCCCAAAACGTTTGCTTTATATACACTATTTACACAATGGGCCCCACGTGATTGGCTAATTCCGGGATACTCCTGTATGCCAATCGGAGTGCGGATTCACTTCCACCTGGAGCTGGATTGGGTGGCTCCTGCGGACCAATCAGACTGCTGCAATCTCAATCCTATTGTTCTGGGACCAATCAGACTGCTGCAATCTCAATCCTATTGTTCTGGGACCAGTCAGACTGCTGCAATCTCAATCCTATTGTTCTAGGACCAATCAGCCTGCTGCAGTTTGGATCCTATTCAACTCAGTACATAACAGCAACCAAGTGTTGACAAGGCGCACTTGAGCTTCAACTGTTTCGACAAGACTTCAAATCTGTAAATCAGAAGAGCAAACCATGCAGTGGCAATAGCAGGGGCTCCTTGGGTGTTGGGATTTTTCAAGCTCTTTTAAAATTATCACATTAAGGTGGTGAGGGAATTATCCAGTGCAATGCCTGCTATTACAACTACTGATTTGTGTTGTTACAGCATCTGGAACACAGAGAAGAATGAAGATGCAATACAGCTTTGCTCCCCGCCCCAAGTGATCAGATCTCTCAAAATGTTTTTTTTAAAAAGAGGATTTGTATTATTTTTAGGATGGACTTAAAATGTTCTGACTACATGCAAAATGGATTTCACTTTCTTGTTTGCGGAGGGTAGGCATTTCAGTGATTTCAGGAGGTATTTAAAATTCACATTAAGGGCTGCTCAGGGCTGCTTACTTGGTTTTGGTAATAGCAGCTTCATTGGAATTCCTCTTCATTGACCCTTTATATTGGTCCATCTCCTCCCCTCCCCCAAAAAAATAATGTCCTAGGAAAGATGCTATATTTGCATGTACTTTTGTTTCAAGGGAGAGCTCTACTGCTACTGTCTTTGTCAGATACAACATACACACACAAACACACAAATTAGCTGTTTCCATGGACAACACTGCAATAGATTAAGCCTTTGAGATTAATCTTCCCTTGAAAATCATGCCCGCCGTAAAAACTGCCCCTTGTATTTCATGCTAAAATTTCACACTTAAGAACTCAGCACTGTTCATTTGCTACATTGAAGAAAACAAGACAGTCCACGTGTATGTAGGCTCATAACAAAGCGTCCAGGAGGTCTCAAGGGGAGTGGAGGAATAAAAATAGCTGGAATATTCAGGGGAAGTTTTAGCTAAAGCAGCAGGGGGGAAGAAGAGGCTGTGCACAGGATTGTGGGAAATACCCAGAAGGCAACTTGAGATGCAGAGTGTGACTGAGAAATTGAGGGCAAGTGGAGAAATAGGTGGTGGCTATCTAGTTCATATAGTAGAGGACTCACTCACTCCACCATGCTCATAGAGATATTGGAGGGATACATTTACACTCAGATGAGCATACTGTTGGGAGATTCATTCCCCGTGTACAGTCATGGGATTATTGTCTATCACATGACGGTGTTTTGATTCCACAGGAGTGGGAAGTGACGGAAAACAGGATGTTTGCCTTACAGTGTTCCCTGTAGTGGGACTGTTGTCCTCTGTTCTTTCTCTCTTTGCTGTGTAATGCTAGAGAGAGGGGGAGCCATGATGGAGTGCTCCACATGTGTATTATATGTAAATAAAGTAGGTTAGCCCACATGCTGAGTTGCTGTGGTCTGTTACGCAACTGCGCAAACCTCTGCAGACCCTAAGAGCGTGTTGATGTCCTTCCACATCAATCACTGTGATGTTCAGGCTGAAGAAGCTTAAGAAGCTCCCGAACGATCGTCCAGGAAGGAGGGAACATGCCAGTTAGGCATGTGTCTCTGCCAGGGTCCTACTTGTGAGTAGGCCATTTCCTGACACATACAATCATACCATTCAATTTTTAAAGTTTTATTTAAGAGGAATAATTGGGCTTCTGCCCCTCAGGTTTCTTTATATTGGACCCAGATTGCATCTTCTGTTATGAGTGTGGAGGGCTATGAGTGAGCCATGAAACCTGTTCCTTCACCCCATGAACGTGATTTTTGGCCCTCATAAGCATCTGAACCCAAGCCACATTTCCATTTTAAAACTATGTGTTTTATTGTTTGTTGTCGGCATTTTGCCCGCTCATACTTACATGATCAACACGAGTCTGAGAAGGTGCTGGTTTTATGTTGATACAAGATCGTTCTCGGAACATACGAAAATACAGCCAATATACTGTAGAAACCAAGCATCTTCCGAAAGGCATTACATGTCAGCTCCCTTTCCCCCTCTGTAGGTTATTAAGCACTTAAACAAGCATTTGGTTTCTGGTACCGAGGAACTCCTGATGCATTTTGATAAGCGGTTCGTGAAAATGCTCAAACAGCAGCCCAATTAAAAAATAATGAACCCATTTCCTCCGAAACAGAATCATTAACTTGATGGCTTTCAACAGCAGCTTAAGGCTTGCTACTTCATCAAGCTGTCTTTGTGGTTGTTGGCCATCAGGACCTTTGTAAACCTCAGGAGCTCTTCAAATACACAGGCTAATCAGACTCTACTAGTGGAAGATTCCATGTGTCCACTCTGCTCAGCTTCTCTGACTCCGTTATGACTTGTAAAGGAAGGCTGCACCCCTGCCCTCTCTCTCACACACATGCCACTTGGAAAGAAGCCAGCCAGTATTACCAAGGTCACCCAAGAGATATCAAGTATCCTACACTGATAATTACATTAAGATGGTTCACAAGACTTTCCCCTTAAAGTTTTAGATGCATGAAGCAGGGCCACAGGAGCTAGCCCAGCCTAGTTGGGTGGCGCTGTGGTCTAAACCACTGAGCCTCTTGGGCTTGCTGACCATGATGGGGTGAGCTCCCATTGCTCTAACCCAGCTCCTGCCAACCTAGCAATTTAAAAGCACACCAGTGCAAGTAGATATATAGGTACCGCTGTGGCAGGAAGGTAAACAACATTTCCATGCACTCTGGTTTCTTTCACGGTGTTGCATTGCACCAGAAGCTGTTTAGTCATGCTGGCCACATGACCCGGAAAGCTGTCTGTGGACAAACGCTGGTTCCCTCAGCCTGAAAGCGAGATGAGTGCCATAATCCCATAGTCGCCTTTGACTAGACTTAACCGTCCAGGGGTCCTTTACCTTTACCTTAGTCAGAGGCATAGGAAGGTCAGGTGGTAGCCGGTGCGGAAAATTTCTTGCCACCCCCCCCCATTTATTCCCCCCCTGCAAAAATGGTTTTGCATTATTTCATATTTTCTTACAAAGGAATAATAATAAGTAATAAAAAAAAAAACTTTTATTTATATCCTGCCCTCCCCGGCCGAAGTCGGGCTCAGGGTGACTAACATCAGATACATAACATTGGTAATTGGTGATTGTTACCAATAATTTAATTATTGGTAACAATAATTAAATTACCTCCTAAAAACATCTCAAAATCAAATTAAAGTCTAATTAGATGGCTTTCCACAGGGTTAGCGTTGGGAACATTAAGTGCTCCACTGAACTGAAATTTCAGCCTTCACGACATAGGAACACAGCCAAGTAAACAGCTATTTTGGTGGAGGAGGGTCAAGATATTAATCAATATACATGAAATTTCATATATAGCTATATAATCGCTAGTACAGTAAGATAAGACCTTTGCAGCAGGCATTTTTTTTAAAAAAAAAAAAAGTTTTTATGAACCGCCCTAGTAGGGCAGTAATTGTTCCTTGATAATTTGTCACCCCCTCCATTATGGAACTTGGGGTGCTCCACCCCCTATGCCCCCCCTTGCTACGCCCCTGACCTTAGTCACCATTCCGTCAGAAACACTCTGCTGCCATACTTCTTGGCATTCTGAGAGACTGAATTTGACTGCAAGAGCTTTTGTGCTGTTGCTCTGCATATCTTCTCTTCATTCATTTCAAAGTAAGTCTTGTCTTCATCAATGTATTCCTCATCAATGTGAGTTCTTAAGTTCTGAGTTCTTGAAGATAGAGGCTTAAAGGAACCTTGCTGAATGACCAGAACTCGGTATATATCAATTGTGTCACATGATCAAAGAGCTTCACCTCATAATCAAAGTCTAGAATCCCCCAACATCCTTCAATTTGGCATGCTTTTAGAACCTCTTCCTCACTTTCTTGGACCTAAGAACTCTTCTGTTGGGCACTGTGGGTTAGTCGAACTTCCCTCATTCTCACTGTCTGGTCCTCCATAAGGATTTTCCATTAGAAGATTCTTGAGTTTATTTAATTTAGGTGAACATCTTCTTAATTCCCATTAGTAATTGGAGAAGCCTGCAACCTAAGTGCAAAGGATATTACAAGTTGTCTTGTCTGTACCAAGTGTTATTCCACTGCAACAGAGAAACTTCACTACCATTTGTGTGTTGATCTGTGGGAAAGGAGGACGTGAGGGGGGACTCCAACCAAGGTGGGGCTGTGAGCAGCTGCAGAAAGGGTCAAGACTAACCTACACACCCCATCACTCCATCCTCATGTTTGAAAGCAGAGAGCTGCTTCGAACATTCTCCCTCTTCTTATTGCAATCTGTATGTAAGGACAATCCAACTTGTGACATGACTCGATGTTTCTCAACTGCGCAGAACCAGCTTCTGAATGAACAAATATTTATTTGCTTTATGTATAAACCATCTTTCCTCCCAAAAAAGCTCAGGTGCCATGCAACCTCCTCTGGCTGGGTTAACTTCTCAACAACCCTGTGGGGAACATGTGGCTGAGTGTTTGTGATTGGGCCAAGCTCAAGCAGTGCGTTTCATGACTGAGAGTAGAGCTGAGTTCAAATTTCTCAGAAAGCATTCCTCTCAGAAAATTTCGGAGATTTTACTTTTTTTCGCCCCACCCCCACCCACAAAGATATCTACTTTGCAGATGTTTGACAAAGCCACTATTTATTTATTTATTTATTTTTTCATTCCATTTCATGGGTGCTGACTGCCCCCATGTCTCTGCCTCAGTGCTTTCAAGTTTGCTAGGTTCATGTGTGTTGCAAAGAAACAACAGGGAGCTAATAATAATAATAATAATAATAATAATAATAATAATATATTTGTACCTCGCCCAATTGGCTGGGTCCCCCCAGCCACTCTGGGCGGCCTCCAACAGATATTAAAATACATTAAAATATCACAGGTTAAAAACTTCCCTAAACAGGGCTGCCTTCAGGTATTTTCTGAATGTCAGATAGTTATTTATCTCTCTGACCTCTGCTGTGAGGGTGTTCCACAGGGCGGGCGCCACTACCGAGAAGGCCCTCTGCTTGGTTCCCTGTAGCTTTGCTTCTCGCAGTGAGGGAACCGCCAGAAGGCCCTCAGTGCTGGATCTGAAAATGTGCTTTCAACTGTTCCTTGGCATGTAGGACCCACTATTAGTGTTGTCAGTAATCCCAACTTTGTCTATTTGCAGGCACGGATTCAATTCAGGCCATGCCCAAATATGGACATTTTCCCCCTTTGCAGGCATGTTTTCAGGTCTGCAGAGCATGTTTGAGGGTGTAGTTTGACTGGCTCCGTGACAGCATTGATCAGCACTGATAGCGAGCCTTTTTGAAGCCATGCTGTCACCATCAACCAGCTGATTGGTGCTGACAGTGCCCTTTGAAAGTGGTTCTCTGTCACCCAATCAGTGCCGACAGCAAGCCCCTTTGAACTTACAGCCTGATGTCATAAAGGCATCAGGTGATTGACAGGTGAGCAGTCCTGCCAAAGTGTTCCATGGGGTAGGTGATGATCTGACCTGCTAGGCTGAAAAGGTTTCCTACTCCTATTGCAGAGGATCCAAACTGATGGCTCAGCTGCCAAACTTAAAGTGGCAGCAAAGATCCCTTGTGTTGCGAACAGAAAAGTGGCTGCAGAAACAACAGCAACAAACTCTTAGGATGCTCATCTCCATAACTTCCAAATATTTCGCAGGTGAATTGTTACATTCCTGTTAACCTAGCAAGCATCAACAGTTGTTCTTTTTCTTTTTTTAAAAAAAATATAACTTTTATTTAAAAAAGCTTTTTTATTAGGAATTGTAGGTGCCGGTATTCCAAAGGAGCAGAAAAGAATTTTTAGGTATGCAACGACAGCTGCATGGATGCTACTAGCCCAGAGATTGAAAGAAGACAAAGTCCCTACCAGAGAAAAATGACAAACTAAACTGCTGGATTATGCTGAAATAGCAAAACTGACCGGAAAGCCCAGGGACCAAGAAGACCAAAACTTCAATAAAGAATGGGGGAAATTTATAATTTACTTGAGAGACCACTGTAAGCAGATGAAAACATTAGCAGGACTGCAATAATGCTTGTAATGTAGAAGATATTACGGATAAAACAGAGAGACATAAAATTTGGATGATGAAATAATACGCCGTTGAAAAGGTTTCAAATAGGACCCATGGAGGGGAAGGTGGGAAGTCAAGAGATTCGGAGAAATCTCCAAATATGGATATGTATTTTGTATTGATATAACTATATACTTGTAAAATCATATAAAAATTATTTCAAAAAATGAGGCTTTAATAGAATATTTAGTTTTACGATGGACCGTGTTGCATTTATTATACAATAACAAGAGAAATTCGGCAACATTTAGTTTGTTATAGGTGGTGATGGGAAGGAATGGAAGTGAACTAGTATTCTGAGTTTCGGGTCCGCATTTATCCAGACATGCACTCAGACACAGTAAGGACAAGACACAGATGCTCCTCACTCAGAGATTTAACTTCCAGAAACCTGGAAGAAGGAAGCTAGCAGCAGAAACAGAGAAATGTGTAAATGTGAGGGCACCAGCATTGCATTTGAAAGGCATCCTGAACATATCTCTCACAGGGGGGGGGGAATAGGGACAACATGTTGTTTTAGCTGGGACAAGAACTCCAAAAAGACAAGTCCTGCTAAGAGAGATAATTTGATCATGTTAACCTGCTCCTTCGTACATGCCAAAAGGGTTTAAAACACTCTTGATAAATGCATTTTGGCTGCCTATAGTCTGTATCACATTTCTAAGCCTCCGTCCACAGCTATTTTTGTTTCCCTGCCCTATGACAGGACTTGTGGTTTAGCCACTATATTGATTCAGCCCCATTTTCATGTTTCTTGGCTCTTTATTACAATACTTATATTGTCTTGCACAATAGATGCAGTAGTGGCTGAGCAGACAAACCAGGATTACAAAATCAATATCAAAACAAACATTTGTGATTATACAGCTTTTTTAAAAAAAAAAAAAGGAAAAAAAAGAAGTAGGTTTGGCATATGAAGTCAGAAAGGATCTCTTTCTGCATTTAGAGCAGATAACGCCAAGGTTGCAGGTTTGATCCCCATAAGGGACAGCTGCAAATTCCTGCACTGCAGAGGGTTGGACTAGATGATCCTCAGGGTCCCCTTCCAACTCTTATGTTTATGATTCCATGATTCCAAAACGTACAAAGAAAAGCAAACAACAGCCCCCCAGACTTCACCTTGAAAGTTCTCCACACATGCACACAAAATGTGCACAAAACCACACTACATTGGGGGAAAGTATGCCTTAAAATGTACATATAAGTGTTTTCCCTTTAATGTTGCTTTCCCTCTGCCAGGTATAGACAGAGCAGCAGCTCAGCCGCTGAAAAGGGTTTGGATCTGATGCAGCTTTTGCATATGACTGCTCCCTCAGTCACACTGAAATCATTGTGACAATGACTAAGTCCCATTGCTTAAAAATGGCTTCTCAAGGGAACCATTTTAGTACAGTGGTACCTCTGGTTACGAACTTAATTCGTTAGAACTCCGGCCCAGCTAGCCAATATGATACCAGGACTCAACCCAAACTGCTGGCACTGCGAACGGGCCAGGGGCTGGTTTCCCCATATGTACTTGGATTGCCCAGAGGCAAGGAGATTCTGGAATAAAATTCTTAAGATCATTAATGAAGTTTTTAAAGTGAAGTTATCTATAGACTTTAACCTTATGACAATGGGATTACTTGGAAATATAGCCATAGAGAAAGGGGACCAGTTTACATTCAAAGCCATGATTCTAGCAGGAAAGGCAACAATAGCGCTGGGGTGGAAGGATAGAAAAAAATGGACAGAAGAGGTCTGGTCTAATTATCTTTTTGATTTTATCCAATCGGATATCATTGCAATCACGAAACAGGAAACGTCATGGAAGGTCAAGGCTACGATGATCAAGACCAGATGGAAGCTCTATTTTCAATGGATAATAACAACCGGAAAAAAGACATTCGGTGGAAATTAATGACTCTATGCCCGTGGCTGAGGTCTACTGTTTGAACCCTTGCAATGGACCATGGGTGGGGAGGGGGGTGGGAAGGAAAAAAGGAAAAAACTGTACGGGAAATTCAATACTTGACGGAGATTATACAATGTATGTAAAAATTCTCGTACAATAAACAATTAAAAAATAAATAAACGAACTTAATTCGTTCCGGAGGTCCGTTCTTAACCTGAGGTACCACTTTGGCTAATGGGGCCTCCCGCTGCTGCTGCCGCACAATTTCTGTTCTCATCCTGAGGTAAAGTTCTTAACCCAAAGTTCTTAACGGAGTCTGTAACCTGAAGTGAATGTAGCCCGATGTACCACTGTATGTGGTTTATGCAATTCTATTGATCCAAGGTGTTTGCTTCATGCATGAAAGCTCAATGGTTCAATCCTGGACTGAATCATCATTTCGATGCGAGTCAGTATGGCATAGTGGTTTGAGTTTTGGGCTACGACCTGGAAGAATAAGTCCCCCTGCTGTGAAGCTCACTTGGGTGACCTTGGGTCGATCGCTGTGTTGCAGTCCAGCCCACCTCACAGAGACGTTTTAATGATAAAATGAGGTGGAGGAGATAGAGAGTGCATGCCACCATGACCCTGCGGTGTAGCGTGGGGAGGCACAGGGGCGGTTATCCCTGGCGCAAAATTGTTACGGGCACAAAATTTCAACACCCAGTGCTGCCTCTACACAGCTGTGCACGTCCACCACTGGGCTTTACTGAAAATGGATTCTCCATGCTCTCTGGACAACGGACAACTCTTCTTTTCTTATCTCTGCAGCAGCAATCACCCAGGTGAGGTGGACGCTGTTAGGCAGTTGAATGTGTATGCATACTCCGTCAGTTTCCCTCCCTCCCACCCCCTCCATGTGGCCCCGGGCTCTGGCAACCCATGCTATGCCACTGCCCTGAGCTCCTTGGGGACAAGATGGGCTATAAAGGGAAGAAATGAATACACATTGTTTTCCACTGGAGCCCATACAGCAATTTACAAGTATCCAGTGGAATAGAAAGTATGAGTTAAGAAGCACCATGAGCTCAGTGATAGAGCATGCCTGGCATCGCCAGGGAGGGCGAGGAATGCCCCTTGTTCAAAATCCTGGAGAGCCACTGCCAGCCAGAGTAGACAATATTGAGCTAGATGGATCAAAGGCCTGACAGCTTCCTACATTCCTAATATGCTACAACATTGTTACAGTTGGATGGACATATTTGCAGCCGTTCCAAGGCATTTTGACGGTATCTAGCAACAGACTTTCATGCTAGCCCCCATCACTTCCACACCCACTAACTGGAGTTAGCTTGTTTTGGGAATCTGCTATATGATGTCATGCTTCTTTTCATAGGAGTGGTTTGACAATGACACCAGAAACATGGCTCATGAATTAATATGGACTACGTACTGACAGTTGCCCAGCTTTCACTTCATTTATTCACCATTGCTTCAAATCTTTTGAAATTTTTGGAGTTGCTGTTTCCGGTCATACCTGTTCCCACCATGTCACTGGACTCTAAGAGAACAAAAAGAGAACTTCCCATTTGTGTGCAAATCAGAGAGGCTGAAATGAAACCCGAAGCCACCCGCAGTGGGGGGAAAAGGCTCCCAGTTGATCAATGGCCTGGATTCATTCTTTTAAAACATCTTTCTACCACCAGATTTCAGCTTGCAAAGCATTAAAGAATTTGTGGCTTGGCCTGAAAATGCAGGGATGGTTTCTCTGCCCTAGGTGGACAGCGTTTTAGACAATGATTTAATGCATCCAGCTGGAGCGGATGTAAAAAAGCTAACTCAAACTCTACGTTGCTAATTAACTGGGTGCAAAGATGCCACCGCGAAGGACCCATCAATTATGAGAGGAATCTCAGTGGGACGCAGAACAGATACCCTTTTAAAAAGATATGGTGGTGTTTTTTTTTAAGAACCCAGAGCTTCATAGTATATCTTTTTCTATAGCACAACAGGTTTAACCGTGATGAACTCGTCATGAATTGTTGAAAGTTAACGCCGCTTTGTGCTGTAAAAACAGAAGCAGCAGCAAAAAATGTTGTCGACATAAGCCTCAGCTCTGAAAGAAGGGCATGTCTGTGGGGAATACAGCACCACTGGGACTTAAAGTGGAGAGCACAAACCCAGAATATTTGCACACCCCTCTAGAGAGCTGGGGTTCAACATTCTAGCAGGTTGTTTTAAATCAAAATGTGAAATCTAACGTCCATTCTTCATCCCTCCAAAAACTAAAAGCAGAGAGCAAAGACCCTCGAAGCATCCCTATTTTCCAGACTTACAGAAGCCTTCCCAGTTTCTGATATGATCCTGGAATGTCATGCTTTTCCTTAGAGAGCCAGTGTGGTGTAGTGGTTAAGAGCAGTAGACTCGTAATCTGGTGAACCGGGTTCCCGTCTCCGTTCCTCCACATGCAGCTGCTGGGTGACCTTGGGCTAGTCACACTTCTTTGAAGTCTCTCAGCCCCACTCACCTCACAGAGTGTTTGTTGTGGGGGAGGAAGGGAAAGGAGAATGTTAGCTGCTTTGAGACTCCTTCGGGTAGTGATAAAGCGGGATATCAAATCCAAACTCCTCCTCCTCCTCCTCCTCCTCTTCTTCTTCTTCTCTAGGACACCCCTATTTTCATCGGAGAAAAGTTGGAGGGTATCCAACCCCTGAGGCGTCTGAAAGCAGCCCTGCATAGGGAAGCTTTTTCAATGTTTAATGTTTTAGTATGTTTTTATATATGTTGGAAGCTGCCCTGATGGGAGGGGTATAAATTGTTGTTGTTGTTGTTGTTGAATAGGACATCCCTATTTTCATCAGAGAAATATGGGAGGGTATGAGAGCCTCTCTTCTTCCGCTCCTTATGACCCTCCTGACCAGTGGCGGAGCTAGGCTCCGCAGCACCCGGGGCGGCAAAGGAAACGCCCCGGGGGCGGGGCGTCGTGACGACACATTGCGACGTCACGATGCCCCGCCCCCGGGGCGTTTCCGGGAGTGCCGCCACCGCCGCTTCTGCAGCCCCTTTTAAGCCGAAGAGCCCGCTTTTAAGCTCTGCGGCTCAAAAGGAGGCTGTGGAAGCGGCGGTCCGACGCTGCTGCTCCCGGGGCGACTGAGCGAGCGGCGGCGCGTGGGGTTGACAGGCGCCGGCCCCTCCTGCCACTCCCCACGCTGCCAGTCACCCCGGGAGCAGCAGCGCTGCACAGACGGGGTGCTCCCTCGGAAGGTGCGCTGTTGGTCCTGGGGTGACGGAGGGAGCGGCAGCGCTTGGGAATGGCGGGAGGGGCTGCCGCTTGTCACCCCCATGCGCCTCCGCTTGCTCCATCGCCTCGGGAGCAACAGCGCACGGCCGAGGGAGCACCCCGTCCGTACAGCGCTGCTGCTCCCAGGGTGACCGGCGTTGCGTGGGGAGTGGCGGGAGGGGCTGCCGCTTGTCACCCCCACCCGCCGCTTGTCACACCTGCCACTAGGGGCGTACCGCCCCCACCGCACCCCCCTAGCGACGCCCCTGCTCCTGACCCCTTTCTCTCCCCTTTCTCTCCAGAGCTCAGCTCCTTTGCTTCCATGTGCCTTGGCTTTCCTTCCACTGGGAAATGGTCGCAGCTCAGTGGTAGAGGTTCTGACTTACATGCAGTAGGTTCCGAGTTCAATCCCTGGCATCACCAAACAGAGAGCAGCTGTCAATCAGTGTAGGCAAAATTGAACCAGACCTACCAATGGTCCCACTCAGTATGAGGCAACTTCAGATGTTCCACAGCTGCTGTTATTGGCCCATGTGAAGTATTCCTCATCTCCATCACTAACTGCCTGGTTTCCATTCCAGCATCCCTCCCTCTAGGCCTTGCACCCACTTTTTCCTCCCAAGCAAGCCATCCATATATCTGTGCTTAGGGATGCTTCCTTTAGCTGTTTGTTGATTTTGGAATGCAGAAATAAAGAACATCAGAAAGCCATCAAATCTAGCAGGTGGGGAGTGGGGTGGGCACTTCTATTGAATTATATAATTTTGTATTTGAACGATTGGTATTCATAATTGTATCATAAAGGTAAAGGGACCCCTGACCATTAGGTCCAGTCGTGTCCGACTCTGGGGTTGCGGCGCTCATCTCACGTTACTGGCCGAGGGAGCCGGCATACAGCTTCCGGGTCATGTGGCCAGCATGACAAAGCCGCTTCTGGCGAACCAGAGCAGCGCACGGAAACGCCGTTTACCTTCCAGCCGGAGCGGTACCTATTTATCTACCTGCACTGGTATGCTTTCGAACTGCTAGGTGGGCAGGAGCTGGGACGGAGCAACGGGAGCTCACTCCGTTGCGGGGATTCGAACCGCCGACCTTCTGATCAGCAAGCCCTAGGCTCTGTGGTTTAACCCACAGCACCACCCGCATCCCAACTGTATCATAAATTGGCATTATTATAATGAGGCTATTATTGGAATGTAATCGAAAACTAATAAAAAATTATCTACAAAAAGAATTGAATCATCCTCTATTGTTGCATTAGCAGGGGCGTTCTTAGCCCCTTGGCTGCCTGGGGCGGGAAGCCAAGAGGCACCACTGGGGGCGGGGCATCACAGTGCGTGCGTGCGTCATGACGTCATGATGCACACGACGCCCCGCCCCCGGGGGTGCCGGACGGCGGCTTCAGGAATCTCTGCGGGCTGCAAAGACTCCCGAATCCACCGCCCGGGCTCCCATGGCGGAGCGCAAGTCGGGGCAGGGAGAGGGACGGGCCAGCGAGGAGGGGTGTCCCTCCTCACTGGCCCGCCCCTCTTCATGCCCTGGCTCCGCAAGCCAGCCAGCAGCGGAGCTCGGCATAGAGGCAAGGGGCGGGCCAGCGAGGAAGGGGTGGCACCCCACCTCGCTGGCCCACCCCTTGCCTCCATGCCGAGCTCCGCCGCTGGAAAGGGGGGACTATTTTTGGCACTGCTGGGGCGGAGCCGAAAATAGCCTTTAAAAAAATTAAAATTAATTATAAAAAAAAGTCCAGGGGGCGGGGCCAATGCCCAACGTGTCACCCTCAGCAGGGGCGCTGCCCGGGGGCCCCGCCCCCTCCACCCCCCCTTACTACGCCCCTGTGCATTAGCTCCTGGTCTATATTAGTTAACGGGCTCAGAGTACTTGAATTAGAGAACCAGAAAAGTTGACAGAGCCATTCTCCACTCTGAAGCAGATATATATGGACCTTGAGTCTAATTCTGACTCACTGCATAAATGCATAACACGGGAGAATGCTAGTGACAGCATCATAGATTAAGTTTGAGAACCACTGTATTAACAATATAGAGAAAGAATTTTTTTTCCTGTTGTAGAAAGGAGGGCGAGGGAGACATCCCCATCCACCAAGCAATCCTTATCTCCTTTTCATCTGCGGCTCAATTGGAAACCCTGTTAAAAGGCTATTAGAATCATCAGGTAACAGACCTTGCAGGGCTTTGGAAAAACCGGTGCAGCAATTTGCTGTATGCGTTTGGCACGTGAGCCCCAAGCCACTTCCATTGCCTGGACTGCAAACGGCTTCTGTCACGAGCCGTGAAAATCAATTCCACAATAACGAGGGTAAAAAACAAAAACCAAAAAAAACCGGTTCTCTTGCCTTTAGGACCGACCGACGCAGTAGAGCCTCCTTCTGGGCGCTAGCAGGATCTACAAGCCGTTTTGCGAAGAACGCTCCCCAAAGGCTTTGTGAAACAAATAACAGTCCAGGTACTATTAATATCTTTCCTGGGGAGCCTCGCAGGAGACATGGCTCTGTAAAGTCTGAATTACAACTATGCGCGGCGTAAGCAGCGGGAAGCAGTGCCAAGTGGGGGGGTTGGAATCAGCTAAATGCTTGGTTTTATTTGCCTCTTTTGTGTTCAGGATTACAGTAATTGCCTAGAATGCCCTTTCTTCCAAATAACAGTATTCAAATATCCTTAAAGGCAATAAAGCATTGTTTTATATTGCTGGAAGTAAAAGGTCGTGTTAGTGAAAGTAAATTGTACATTATTGCGCCAGTGATCTTGCTGACAATTGTCTGCTATGCCTTAGGAGCAAGAGGAATACCCCCCCCCCTCTCTTCCAGGATAAAAATCATAGATGACCACAGCAGGAGAGGAGATAACAGCTAGTGAATGCTGTTCCTGATGATTCACTAGTTTATCAGTAGGAAGACATTGCTTTCACAGTCAGATTAAGCATAACTGGGAAGAATGTTATTTTAATTAATTTTAATTGGGCTTTTAATTTTTATTGGGCTCCCTCCCCCACTCCCCACAAAGAGCAACCAAAAAAAAAAAAGGGTTTAGGAAGCAAACGTAGAACATTAACCACCTCAGATGGTGCCCACTGGGATAAGTGCTTACTTTAATCCTGACCGAGACAGCAAAGATTCCAGCCAAGCCGCTTTGACCCATGAGTGTCTGTGCATTATGAGAGTCGCATAAAATTGTAGCTGCATTGCCAATGTGCTGGACATTCTAGTTCTCTAGTGTCTGTCACCAGTCCACCTTATCCATGGGTAGACAAACTAAGGCCCGGGGGCTCACCCCGTCGCGGGGATTCAAACCGCTGACCTTCTGATCAGCTCTGTGGTTTAACCCTGTACATCAACACAAAAAGAAGCCTTTCTCTTTTCTGATCTTTCATATTTGTCCCAATTTGTCATATTTCGTGGTGAACCGTAGAAGAACAGCCAATGTTCTTGAAGAGGCGTGTGGCTACTTCCTCTGGATGCATATCCAAAAAGAACTGTCATGACGCGGGTGGCGCTATGGTCTAAACCACTGAGCCTCTTGGGCTTGCCGACCAGAAGGTCGGCAGTTCAAATCTGTGCAAGCGGGTGAGCTCCCGTTGCTCTATTCCAGCTCCTGCCAACCTACCAGTTTGAAAGCATGCCAGTGCAAGTAGATAAATAGGTACCGCTGTGGAAGGAAGGTAAACGGCGTTTCCATGCGCTCTGGCTTCTGTCACGGTGTTCTGTTGCACCAGAAGTGGTTTAGTTATACTGGCCACACAAACCAGGAAGCTGTCTGTGGACAAACAGCAGCTCCCTCAGCCTGAAAGCGAGATGAGCGCTACAACCCCATAGTTGCCTTTGACTAGATTTAACCGTCCAGGGGTCGTTTACCTTTCTACCATTTACCTTATCCAAAAAGTATTATTTTGATATTACACTATACTGAAAAGTTTAAATGTTTCTTTGATTGTCCTTGAATCTTCCCACAACACTTGCCATCGTCTCCTGCCACACCTTTTGATAACCACTGCCTTAGAGCAGATTGCAGTGTTTCTTTAACATACATCAGTAATGAAAACAAAACTAAAAATAAAAATAAATTCCTTCCAGTAGCACCTTAGAGACCAACTAAGTTTGTTCTTGGTATGAGCTTTCGTGTACATGCACACTTTTTCAGTAATGTAGAGAGCAGGGAATAATGCTAAGGAAACTCTTTGGCAACTCTTTCACCAATTTCTAGCTTTATAAATGGTATTATTTACAGTCATACCCCGGTTTGCGCACGCTCCGTGTTGCGTACATTCGGGTTAAGAACGCCTACAACCCGGAAGCGTTTCCGGAGTGAGCGCAGCCCCCGGATGCGCAGAACGCTTCTGCGCACTTCGCGCATGCGCAGAAGCGCTCAAATCACGCCACTTCTGGGTTTTCCGGGTTTTTTTCATGCGTTTGGGATACGCACGCCTGCATTATGCACAGCAACCCAGAACGGATCATGTGCGTGACCCGGCGTTCCATTGTACTAAGGAACATTGTGAGAAGCACTTGAAAGGGACATATGCGCTGGCCCCACATGATACAGACTAGGTTGCAAAGCTTAAAATGAAAGATAAATTTTGTCAGTCCCTCCTTCTCCGCTTCTCTGAAGTTCAGCAGTTTGATCCTTTGCAGCAAACATCCTTATAGCAACAGCCTTGTGAAAGAGATGTGGGTGCAGAAATGATAACAGTTATCTTCTTTGCATGCTCACTGGTCCATTTCTTAAAATACTTCACCTAGCCAGATGCTTTGATATTTTAATGTCAAACAGACAGTAAAGGTTTTTCCTCTGAACCAAGTGAATGCAAGCATCTGATTCCGTTAGAAGCGGCTCTTTTAGCTAGATAACAGCCACCGTGGTCACCTGATGAACAGCGATATATATGAAGTGAGTAGAAACTTTGCTCCAAGTTTTTTCAAAGGTATGAAACTGCAGAAATCTAGCTGAGAATTAACACACGCAATAGTGGTCACCAGAACCAAAATGGCTAAGCTGCCTCCCTGGGCTCTTTTGGGAGAAGGATGGGATACAAATTTAATAAACAAAGCACAAAAATATTTTTTTTTTTTTGCCAATTGGGTAACTCCAGGCTGACATTCCCCCACCCCACAGCCTCTCAGAATGAGCGTTCCCCACATCAAATGGGGTGCGCATGTTGCGGGGTCGCGAGGAGACCCATTGAATCACAGTGGCAGCTCCTGGCAGTTGGTTTGGCTTCACCTTCCCCAGGTTGGGATACCTGTGGACTCCACCTACTCTAGCAGCCGCCCAATCCCGGCTGGGGAGGTGTTGCCAGGGGGATTGGCCAGGTAGGAGGGATTATACAGTACACACAATAGAGCATGAGTCATACCTGGGAAGCGGCCCTTGGATTCAGAGCTTCCCCGCCCTCCACTCCCTCAACTGACACTTACTTTGCAAGTCTAACCACCTTTTTTCCACAGCCACACAGCCACGCAGGCGCTGCTATGACAAGGTCGCTGTTAAAGGGCCGGAAATGAATTTTCCCTGCATTGGCAGGTTTTGCCTTTCCCGTAGCAATTCGTCACAACTTTGGCGGTTGCAGGCCTTGGGCGGAATCCTTTAGTCACTTACAGGATTAGGGGGGCATGGGGCGGTGACCCCCGCCCCCATTGTGGTGGCGATAACAGGGTTCCCATTAAAGGGGTCTCAGGGGGAGGCGTTGGCCATACGCCCAGAGGTCATCACTGCCCTCCCCCTCCAGCAGCGGCGAACAGGGGGGCGGGCTATCTGCTTGAACATATGTTCTCCAAAGCTAGCCCACTCCCCACTCAGGCTGGATAATCCTGAAGTTACCCAGAACCCTGGCTGGGGGGCTGGGAAGGATAAACGCCCAATGCCTGAGCCAAGGTCTTCCTACATCTGAATATTCATAAAGTTGTGGCCAATTTAATCCCATAGAACGTTGTCATGAGTCGTTATTTCCCTCAGGGGCTGCCCTGGGGTACGGGGGACTTTGCCTGACCGTGCAATGATGCTACTTGATGACATAGCGCTCATCGTTCCTTGAGATGTCCAATTTGGGCGCAGTGACACACACCTTAATTGCATCCCATTTGGATTACTGTAATGTGTTCTCAGTGGGGCTGCCTTTAAAAGGGACTCAGAAACATCAACTGGCTCAAAGAGCTGCAGAAGGGTTGCCACCTTTGGTCAGACAAAATAAATGACCAGTCAGGCAACATACAGGAATAGGGGGTCTAAAAATTACTCTACCTGCTGCAGAAATAACTTCAAAGCAATCCATTACAATGATACATGGGGCCTGCTCACATAAAAACTCTCTTTCCCAATCCCTCCTGCTCCCACAGGGACTTCCTTATGAGTAGACATCCAAAGGATTGCAGCCTTTTGGGTCCTTGTTTCAAGACCCCTGGAGTCTTATAGGATCGCCCCCCTAATTATTAAAATGGTGGAACTCACGAAGTCTAATATTTCAATGAAAACGTAACTTCACTATGCTGCGGAAATATGAACTCTGATCCTTTAACACTATTCTGCTTAACATTTCAACCGAAAGCCTTAATGTAATTACATTCATCCTTCCTTTGCTAAGCACAAAGCAATATTAGCATGCATCATGTTCAGTCCTGTGTTACACACACACACACACACACACACACACACCACCCCAAGTCAAGCAACAGCTGATCCTCCTGGGCCCACGGAGTCATTCAAGAGAACAGCAGGTAGTAATTTTAAAAACAATTGCCCAGAAAAAGCTTTTATTGTTGATCACTTGTTATAAGATTTGCCATTTGCAAGTAATTGGACATTCAACCGAAACTGACCTTTTATGAGAGCCAAGTGGTAATATAAATGAAATTAATATATCTTATTGCAGACAGATAAAAAGAGTGACCCGAGCTTTAACACACTGCTTGACCTCTGTGGTGTTGAACATCACCAAGTCTCTGGAACGCTACAAGGTACCCTGGGAAGAAATAAGGAGCAAGGCAGCTATGGAAATGGTTTTAGTACATTAGCACTTAGCAAATGCACAGAATACCTGCAGCTTTCACAACCTTCCCTTTGCATTAGATGGAAAATATATATAGCTGCAATACAATACACTTTAAAAAGCATCACTCAGTGGGGCTGTCACTGCTAAGGAAGGAGGAGTAGCTATATGCCTCGTGTATGAATCTAAGAAGGTAAAAGACCCCTGGATGGTTAAGTCCAGTCAAAGGCAACTGTGGGGTTGTGGTGCTCATCTCGCTCTCAGGCCGAGGAAGCTGGCATTTGTCCACAGACAGCTTTCCGGGTCATGTGGTCAGCATGACTAAACTGCTTCTGGCGCCACAGAACACTGTGACGGAAACCAGAGCACATGGATACACCGTTTACCTTCCCGCCGGAGCGGTACCTATATATCTACTTGCACTGGCATGCTTTCAAACTGCTAGGTTGGCAGGAGCTGGGACAGAGCAATGGGAGCTCACTCTGTCGCAGGGATTCAAACCGCCAACCTTCTGATCGGCAAGCCCAAGAGGCTCAGTGGTTTAGACCACAGCGCCACCCACATCCCACCTGCAAGGTTCCCATTTAAAATGGAAATAGGACCCACTTTATAACATCGTAAGTACTGTTTCCATTTAAACTCTCTCTTTGAGGAACTCAGCTTCAACCTACAAATTTAAAGCTTTCTATGAAAAGCTTCCCCCTCCCCCCCCTTTTTACAGGAAACGAACCTAATTATAAGATGAAGTTCAACGCATACCCATGGACAATTCTCTGACACAGCATACATTTAAAGCACATTACCTGTGGGTTAAACCACTGAGCCTAGGGCTTGCTGATCAGAAGGTCAGCGGTTCAAAACCCCACGATGGGGTGAGCTCCCGTTGCTTGGTCCCAGCTCCTGCCCACCTAGCAGTTTGAAAGCACGTCAAAGTGCAAGTAGATAAATAGGTACCGCTCCAGCAGGAAGGTAAACGGCGTTACCGTGCGCTGCTCTGGTTCGCCAGAAGCGGCTTTGTCATGCTGGCCACATAACCCGGAAGCCGTACGCCGGCTTCCTCGGCCAGTAACACAAGGTGAGCACCGCAACCCCAGAGTTGGACACAACTGGACCTAATGGCCAGTGATCCCTTTAACTTATTGCAAGGACAAAATGGCGACAGATGAATTTGTAAGTCACAAGGAGCCCTTCAGTCAGAATGTGGAGCACTGAAATAAATACTAGTCAGTTGCTTCTTTTTACTACTTAATGCAGGTTTGAGGAATTCATTCTACAAGACCAAGGTGAACTGAAATGCTAGACCTTCCACTTACCGGTAACTGTTTCTGAGTACAACTGTGTATTTAAAGAAAAGGCTGGAAGTTAAGTTTCTTCACAAAAGAAAGAAGTGGGTAAGGCCCAAGCTCTCAATGTGGGAAAGAGTTGTGCAGTTGCGTAGTGAGTGTGGGGCCAAAGGGGAGGCTGCCCCAGATGCAAAATGGTTAGGGGCACAAAATGTCAACACCCTGTGCTGCATGTTTCCGTCACTGGCCTCTGTTGAAAATGGCTTCTCCATGTGAACCAGGAAGTGTTCCAGACAATGGGAACAACTCTTATTTCCTTATCTCTGTGGCTGTGATCTCCTGGGTGATATGGATGCCCTTAGGCAGTTGAATATGCATACATACTCTGTCCATTTTCCTCCCTCCAACTACCACCCTCAGCATGGCCCTGGGCACTGGCAACCCACACTATGCCACTGGAGCTGTTTGTATCCTGTCTACACAACTTCCTTTCCAGATGTTATAGCGGAGGCATTAAAAAAAGAGTGGCCAGCATCTTTGCCGTAACATTTGAAGCTGATGATAATCTGAAGGATTATCTTCTATATAGGAATTTATGGTTTTAATGGAACCTCTGACATTCCAGTAATAAGTTCCACCAAAACTTAGTATAGGATGCTGCCTTGAAATGACTCAAGACCATTCAGCTAGATAGCACAGCAGAATCTATGCTAATGGCCACCAGCTATTCAGGCTTCAGGCAAGGACCTTCTCAGCCCTGGAGATGCCACCATATGTGGGAAGATCAGTATCTCCATGGGAGAACACGTACGTTGTATGAAGGTTTCTGGTTTGGGGTAGCTTGCTTTATAGAGGACAGATCCTCAACTTCATTGGCTCTCCAGTCCACTTCCGTGCGCTCTGGTTTCCGTCACGGTGTTCCGTTGTACCAGAAGCGGTTTAGTCATGCTGGCCACATGACCCAGAAAGCTGTCTGTGGGCAAATGCCAGCTCCCTCAGCCTGAAAGCAGAGATGAGCGCTGCACCCCAAGTCAAATTGACTGGACTTAACCATCCAGGGGTCCTTTACCTACTGGTAAAGAACCCTAAGAAGGAAGAGATGGGGTCTTGAAGTTGTCCATCAACAAGACTTGGACAGAAGCAAGCAGACATGGTCACAGTCTTCCCCACTAAGGGAATATGCACTGTATTTACATTATAGCAATTATTTCATATGCATATACTGTAGTGTAACACATGCAAATGTATGTCCTATTAGGTACCCCTTTCCCCCTCTTTTTAGGCAATGTCTAAGTGACCACGATAAACCTGTATGCATTGTGTTTTATCCTGGGGATATTATCTGTCCCCTCCTTCCATCTTGATTTAACATACTGCCTTCTAATAGCACGATTCTTGCCCTTTTACTGTCATATGAAATCACACCCTCCCACGAGTAACTCCAGGTTTCAGGCCACTCAGTAATTCCTGTAGAAGATTTGCTTAAAACGATGTGAAAGATCTTGTTGCAGATCTGTGTATGGGCTTCACAGCCTTCAAAGAGGTCTCAATTTATGCAATGCAATTGTTACAGGTACTGTTCGATTCATTTCTGTTCTGTGGGCTGATGATGCATTCAAGCACTGCGTCCAACATTACTCACAAGCAGCAGCCTTTTAAAAAGCAGTTTTCGGCGATCTCTGATCCATCAGCCTCACAGGCCAAAAGATGATGAAGAAGAAAGCTCTTTTCACAGGGTTTGGTGAGAGACCAGCCACTGGCCCCCATATAATGGGAATCCTGCCTCTACATCCAGTGCTCTAAAAAGGAATTTGCAACACTGCACATTCTCCATGTATGCAAATCCCCAAACAGATTTAGATGTATGTGTTCTGTTTCAAAATTTGCTAGCTGGCACATAAAAATTGTTACACTTAGCAATTTAGCACAAGTATAATAAGAACGCCAGAGTATTATGCTTGGAGTCACGTGTTTGCTGTGGCTTCTGAACAAGATCATGAGAACAAGAAGACTGCATTACAAACTCAGAGACATTGCCACTCTAGTAGTAACACTGCATTGTTTTATAATCCAACATAAAAAAAATATATAACTTGTGCTTCTGGATATAAAAAGTTAAGAAGAATGCAAGTCTTCGTTCTAAACAAAACATTCAATTTGATACAAAAGTGACTTAATAAAAATGTTTATGAAGCATCTGAACTGGTGCTTCAGTTCAGATGTATTGGTACTCTGAGGCTGCCATACAGACTGAATCTAAATATCCTTATTTCAGCTATGCACTCTCAATCTACGGTATCCCTAGAATTTTGATCCAGTGACATTAAGGATACTTAATGTACTTATTTTGACAAACACAGTATTCTTCACATTTCTTTTTTACACCCTGTTATCAAACGTATCAGCTTATCTGTTTAGACCCCCCAAAAAGTCCAATGCAGCCTTTCTTCTATTAAAAAAGGTAAGAATGTGCAACTGTAATCAAAGTTCAACTATTCATTTCTTGCCTTTACCTTCCACCTTTCCTCCAATGAGCTCAAGGTGGTATATTTAGCTCTGCTGCTGACAACAACCATGTGATGAAGGTTAGCCTGAGAGTGTCTGCCAAGTGAGAATTGGAACAATGACCTCCCAGGTTGACTAACCACTAAGCCACACTGTCCCTCTATATTTGTTGATACTGAATCTAAAGGCTCACCCACATGTCCTGTTTGCTCCACTGCTTTCCCACCGGGGGGAACCTCTCTTTAGCACTCAGTTCGGACGTTTGCTCCAATTTAGCACTAAAGAGTGGGCTTTTCAAGGAGTGGGGGACAAGCGAAAGTATGGACAAGCTCTTCATCACTGCGCTATGAAATCTGATGCACAACTGCAGATTTCTTTTAGGGAAAAAAGAAAAACTGAACTAACTACTGAATTGTTTGTATATTTTGCATCAGGAGGGCCAACAATAAACACCAGACCAAGAGATCCATCTCTTCAGGTTGTTGGCAGTTTGTTCGTAACAGTGACAAAAGAAACTTCACAACGTTTAATGCCGGCATGTCTTTCCCAAACCAACTTTTTTCTTTAATTGAGGCACTCAGCACTACACACAAAAGAGTACACTGCCAATTACACTCCCTTATAACAATGCAGCCCTCTCCAAGGAAAGTCTACATTTCCCTCAAATACATTGACAATCAAGCCAAATGTCTCCATTAAATTCCACCAACTTGTTACTGAAGTGAGATGAGCGCCACACCGCGCAGTCTCCTTTGACTGGACTTAACTGTCCAGGGGTCATTTACCCTTTTTACCATTTACATCCAACAGCACTAAAAAGTCAAGAGATGCTTAGTCGAAAAAAGAGGAAAAAGCATCCACCTGGATCTGGTTGCAATTTCGTATTCCGCACACATCAAAGGGGAGGAGGAGATGGTGTTGAAGTCTTGAGACAAAGTTGAAGATTAATATTGGATTTAACAGTGATTGATGTCGTTATTTAAACCAGAAGCTGATTATTAGGTTCCCCAGCACTTATTTCCGCTACTTTTGCAAATACTTGAAGACTAATTAATGCAGCTCGTTCAAGCTTTGCTTTGGGAGCTATCTAAAAAACGGAAAGAAGGATGCACAAATCAAAACATTCCAGCGAGCAAATGGTAAGAGGAATCCGAACTATTCAAAATGTGATATCTGGTCTTTTTTATTTTTTTAAAAAAAAAAGAGGGGGGGAAGCCAGAGTAAAGCAGAATCCATCCATCACTGACCTAAAATGAAATAACAGTCAGTCCAGGGAAACTTGACTGAAGAACCCAGAGGCTTTGGTCTCAGTCAGAAGAGAGCTCTTGGGTAATTGATTAGCAACTCGAGGGGAAGTTTAGAAACGGCACAGTGAGGCTTTTGAAAATTACTCGAAGCACAACACTTCACTTCTATTGCTCACTTTCCTGCCTGGCTTTCAGAATCCCAATTTGGCTAAAGAAAAGGGCATTCTGGTTTGTGTTGTTGGGGTATTGGGGGCATGCAAGTACTCTAAGCTCATGGTCCTACCCAGTTTTTTAAAAACTTTTTTTTTTTAGGAGAATGTGCCAGTACAGTGGTACCTTGTGTTACGTCCACTTCGGGTTGCGTGTTTTTTCGGGTTATGACC
The DNA here is from genome assembly GCF_009819535.1 of Lacerta agilis. NCBI lineage: Eukaryota > Metazoa > Chordata > Lepidosauria > Squamata > Lacertidae > Lacerta > Lacerta agilis. Next base: position 88,570,915 of record NC_046315.1, on the reverse strand, counting down.
CCCGAAAACCCGGAAATGAATTTCGCCGCGCGGATGTGGTTGCATTTGCCCTCTGATTACTAAGTGATGGCTAGATGTGGTTTGGGTTAAGGTTACCAGATGTCCTCATTTCCCGGGGACAGTCCCCGGATATATAGCTTTCTCAGCATTCACATGTACATAGCAAACAATAAGTGTCCTCCGATTCATTGAAAAAAATCTAGTAACCTTAGTATGGGTGGATTGTTCAGTTATATATGACAACAGCTGATCCATGTTCCTGTTAAGAAGGCCAGCACTGTATATAACCACATGCTCCATCCTAAATAACCATATACATGGAAGGCTGTAGGTCAGGGATTGTGAATACCCAATAGCCCCAGCCTGCATTTCCAATGACCAGCAATGATGGACATCCTAGTCCAACAGCATACGGAAGCAACCACAAAGTAATGATAATCAAGAGACAAAAAATAAATAAATTAGGGGTCATCCTAGCAGTGGTAGAGCTTGATGGAGCAGCACACTCGCAGTTTGCACTGGCCATAACTTTAGGTTGGGAGGAACAAGGGAAAATGCCCAGGCTGGCACAGCAAAGGGACTCAGATTGTACCCATTGCCACACTCAAAACAACCCATTTCAAGGGATGGGTTTCTCCTGGTTATAACCACCAGTAGATTCTGGGAACCAGATGACTTTCTAAGGGTATATTCCCCCATCTCTTTTGTCTCTTGGCAGCTATGGTTTTCATTTAACCTTAGCCAAGTTTTTAGTCCCTTTGCCATAGCCTGAGCCAACGGCGTCGAAACCAGCACCACACACTGAGCCCTGGAGTGTAGAGAAGCACACAGTTGCAGTCGCTCACAATGTTGGGGCTGTGGACAATGTGGAACTTGGCAAAAGTGCAGCTTCCATAGGCTGGAAAGAGCCTCGTGAATCACCCCTAATCTATGAACAAGACTACCCATTTTCTAATAAATGAGTAAGGATTGGGAAAGAGCGCACTTGTGACTTTTCTGGCAAACACTGTTCATAACCATAAACCCATTTAAATAAATTTATCAAATGTGAAATCTCATCATGAACGTCTAATGTTAAAACAGAGCTTTAGAGCCAAACCAGATGTAACGTTAATCACATGGATGTAATTGAGAGACAAAAATAAAATGTCCATGGCTTGGGGCAGTCCTGGTGTCTTAATGCCAAGACTACAGTAAATAGAAGGGGGTTTAGCCCTTTGTCCCCTTCTGTGGTCCTGCCAAATCATACATCACTTCTGAGATGCTGCTACCCACAATGGAAGTGAAGGCTACACCACACACACACAACACACACACACACGTCTCTGTGTGTGGTCCTGACATGGTTCAGGCCCCCTACAGTTGCTATTCAATTTCTCTTTTTAAAAACCTGCATGTTAATTGCAATCAAGCAGGTAACATCCCATCTAACTTGGCCCCAGAAATACATGCACAGAAAGTCAATGGGGGAAATAAAATGGCCCATTGGCAGTCAACTCTACCAGGGTCACCTCAAACCGAAACAGCTAACCTAGCTGGCAATCAGGCAGGCCCCAGATTCGCTTTAATCCCAGAAGTTAATCGGCATGTTTTAGGAACCGGCTGGTTGTGCTGCTCTGAAGATGTATGAATGCACCCCAGCAAACGGCCAACTATCAATATTAATTGCATCACTTAAGCCTAAGAAGGGAACAATCAGATTGAAACGCGACATCTTTGAGTCTACGGTATCCCCTATGCGGATGACTTAATTCAGTCCTGGAACCTGCAGGTGGTTTAATTCAGTGTTGGAAACTGACAGGCAGCAAGTTTCACTCAAGTAGGCTGCAGCAGCTGTTCCTACTTCTTTCAGTCCTTTGCTCACACCCACCACAGGTCCTTCCTCCCCCTTGCTTTTCTTAATCACCTATTCATTCTTTGCACACTGAGTTCTGAAGATACAGCGGTGATAAGAAGACAGCAAGGAGCACAGAAATAGGCTTGAGAGAAAACCTGACATACCGTTGCTGTGCAAAGGGGAAGGGACAACTAATCATGCTTAGCAACTCAGAATGTTAGTTGGACTTGAAGGTGGATCTTCAGAGGAGGTCTTCATCGTAACTCACACCCCTAATCTTTTCATTTCCCCCAGACAGTTTGAAGTCTACAGTTGTTTTATTTCCCCCCTTTTTTCCAGGTAAGCAATGCTTTTACAGGTGCTCCACTGGAGAGGGGTAAGCAGACTCTTGAGCGAGGCAGAGCACACCCTACTGGCAAACGACAACTGTCACGACCCCTTAATAAAGCCGGCCAGGTGCAAAATAAAAGGGGGCAACCTCCCCCCCCCCAATGCACACACAAATAAGAGACACAAGTTGGGGTCCTTCTCTGTGCAGTTTCTGTAGTTTGTGGCAGCAGACTGCCGTGCATTTCATGAGGACGAATGCCCGCTCTTTTAATGAAAGAGGCAACAGGCAGCCTCATTTAGGGACTAGAAACTTGCGTTCCACTGTGCAATTCCTTGAAGGCAACTTAGAACTTCAAAAGAGTGGGGAGGGCAGCCTTCCCTCTGTTCTTGTCGCATCTCCCCAGGCGAAAAAAAAGTGAATATCTTGCCAAATATCTCCGTCTCTTCTCTGCGCCCCCCCCTCCCCAACTCGTTCTTCCCCCTGTTGGTCTCTTGGAAATCTAAAACGGATTCTCTATTCACTGCACAATGAGGCGATTCATCGCCTAAGCAGCAGCAGAGTGGAAAAGGCACTGCTCTCTTTCCCTGGGAGGCGAAAGGAGAAGGGAGAGGGAGCGAGAGGGAGATCTCTAGGCAAAGCGAGTGTTTCACCGAGGGGTGGTTGGGGGGGGGGGGGGAACGACGGCAACCCCATGGCTACGCGAGTGCCGAGATTTCCCCTTGCCCAGGTGCTTACCTGCGATCTCCTGATAGGGGATGTTGAGCAGGCTGAATCCTTTGGCTTTGTACGCCTCCCTCACCTCTCCGCAGCTCCGCGCTTTCGCGTCCGCCGCTCCGGCGCGCAGCGACAGCAGCAGCCCCAGCAGCGCCCCGAGCAGCGCCCCGATCCAAGGAACCATGATGCCCAAAAAAGGGGGGAAAGAACAGACCAAAAAGAAAGAAAAGAGGCACCCCTCTTCTTTCACCCCGCCTCCCCCCCTTCAACCCCCCAAAAAGAGAGCCCCTCGCCAAATCCACTTGGAAAGATAAATCCCACGGAAGAGCCTTCTATCAGAGCCCCGGGTCCTGCGCAGCCGTGCGCGCCTCGACAGAGCGCAACCCCCGCGGGGGAAAGAGCAACCGGGAGCCCCCCTCCCGTCGCGGCCAAACTTTGCGAAGCCGGCTGGGAAGGCGAAGGAGGAGGGTGCACCCGAGGCAGGCGAGGCAAAGCGGCAGCCGCCCGCCCCTTCTCTCGTCTCTCGCCTCCTTCTCCTTCTTCTCCTCCCCTTCTTCCTTCCTCGGCGGGTCCCGTTAAAGTCCGGCCCGGCTCAAAGCCGTGGTGGTGGGGCGCACTGAACCTCGGCGCCCGGGGAGCGGGAAAGCCCGGAGCGCCGCGCGCGGAGCCTCGCGCGCCCGCCCCCGTCGCGTGGGCGAGAATGGGAGATGGCGAAGCAGCAGCTGGCTTAGCTTTACGCACGGAGAGGAGGGAGGCTGGAGAGGGTGGCTTGGCTTGGCTGTTGCGCGCTGCGCTGCTGGTGCTGCTGAGAGGCGGACATCCAGGGAAGGGGAGCCGCTGCGCCGCGCAGCCTGCCCAGAACAGCAGCAGCAGCAGCAGCAGCCGCCTCCTGGCAGAACAGGCGGCCGCGGCAGCCTAGCAGGGAGCCGGCAGGAGCGCAAGCGGGGCAGGCGGGCGAGCGGCCGAGGAACGTGCTCCACATTGCAGCGGCGGCTTGCCGGTGAGGAGGAGCGCGAAGGAAAACCCGGGATGGACTCCGAGTTGTGTTCCCCCCCCCCGGCCGCCGACCAACGCTGCCCGCTCCCAAATGAAAAGAACGCCCCGCTCTCTCCAGAGGGGAGGAACCCCACAACGCACGTTTTCATCCAGAGCATCCCCCACTTTATTCATCAGGAAACGGGGGGGGGGGCATCAGCTCACGCGCGAAAAAGGATGGGGGGCCTTAGCATCCCCTCCCCAAGTTAAGAACAAGGGTGCTCTTGTAAGAGCCCCCCCCCATCCCACTCAGCAGGGGACACGTTGACATTAAGCAGGGGAATCGTACCCTGCTTATCTCCAGTGATACACGGATGGGGGGAGCTGTGGTCCTGCTGCTGTTGTTCTCATTGACCAGCATGACCAATGGTTAGTGGGGGAAGAGCTGGAGTGCAGCAACATCTGAAGCAGCTCAGTCAGGCTCTCCTTCCTTGCAGTGCCCTAGTCCCTTCTTCTGCGTCCTTAACAATGCCTGGGTGTGCAGACACTGGCCAGGCATCATACAGTGAAAAGCTTATGAGAAGCTGTCTTAAACTAAGCAAAACCTTTGCTCCATCTAACTCAGAATTGTCAGTTTCAGACAGAGGTCTATTCCAGCCATACCTGAAAATGCCAGAGATTGAACCCCGGCTTTCAGCATGCAAAGCGTTTACTCCACCACTGAGTTATACCGTTCCATATAAAAAGGCACAGGAGCAGGCAAAACTGGATTCCCTCCACCCCAATCAGTTGATCACCTTCAGTGTCGGAATGGGGGCAGTGGGGGCTGTTCTCCTGCACAGGGTGCCGTACTACCAAAGACTACCAAAGTCCGCCCCTGACACCTAATAACGTACTGCCAGATGTGAAGCTATGGATAACTGTTTTACCAAATCCATCTACCAGAAGGAGGACTATATGATTGGGGCATATTACCCTCTCCTTCTCATATCCTGCAGAACACACAGCTTGGCTCACTTGCTTGAGTCACCTAGAACTACATGTTGCTGTGATTCATACTTTTGCCTCCTTTTGTGGCATATTAAATATTAGGTTGAACTCCGATAATCACAACGATTCTGCAAGGTAGATCAATGAACGCCATTATTAGCATTATTATTTACAGTGGCTATTAGAGCTGAGTAAAAGAGACTCACTTAAGATTTGAAATAAAGATGCCCCAATTCGGGTTACATTTCTAGGAGTACGTGGAATTGTAGGGCCTTGCATAACAAGGGCCCCGGGTGGGCCAGGAAGAGTGGCCAACAGAAGACCATGGGGATGGATCTGGTGGGTTGGGAAGATCTCTTTTGGTGTTGGGAGCACTCAAGCAAGGGGATCCTGGAGGAGATCCTGAGGAGGGAATTGCTGTCACCTCATGCCATCTCCCCACAAGTCCCTGCAGTGCAAGGCACAAGTTTTGTCTCCATCTCCGGGGCTATCTGAGCCAGACTCTGGGAGAGGGATACCTTGCCTGTCCCATCTGCCTTTGAGGAGGTGGCAATACCTCCATCACCCAGCTCCCAGTGGTGCCAAAGCGGGCAATGGTTCAGCATTCTCAGGAAAGTGCAAGGTCGCTTGCCCAGTCTGAGAGCCAGACTCACTTGCCACACTAAGTTGTGTCCTTGAGTTCGAGTTCTTCCTTGAATGGGACTTATTTTTCAGCAGACAGGCATAAGGTTGTACTGTTCTTCCATTTCTTACAGGGCACTCCTATAGTCCTGGAGACCCCAGTGTCTTGCCTACTACAGGACCCTCAGACACCCCCCTGGCACCCAGCAATAACTCCTTGCCTTCCAATATTATTTGTTTAAGCCAGGTGTGGGTTAATATTTGTATCCTTCAGGTGTTATGAACTACAAGTCCCATCAACGAATGGCCAAGAGGGATGGGAGTTGGAGAGCAAAAGTTTCCCAAGACCTGCCAAAGGTGGATTAATTTTGGCTTTGTGGCAATTGTTTGGGGAGGGTTGTCTGTTTGGGGAGGGTTGTCTGTTTGGGGGGGGGGGTTGTCTGTTTGGGGGTGGGTGGGTTGAGGTTGCCAGGGACTACTTTTGTTTGTTTGGGGAAGTGTCGGTATTAGCTTGTTTCTGAGAGGGCAGTTATCTGAGCGCAGCCAGTTTTTCTTCTGTGAAATGGATATTTTCCGATGCTGACAGCAGTTTTCTATATTCTCGAATGTGTCCCCCGAGGTCCAAAATAGTTGGGGGTCCCCTGGTATATACAGGTACCTGAAGATAAGCCTCATTGAACTCATTGCTAAATCCCCATGCAGCAACTGTGCCAAATCTCATCTTCTGTGACATGGTGGTCTTGATGAGTTTTCTCCTATGTGAATTGCCTGGTGTGAAACTCCAGGTGACTGAAGTCATCTTGTAATTGTGGTGAGGACAAAGTTGCAGCTGGCTATTTTTGGTCAGTATGACTAAAGGCTTTGCCACACCACTTTGTAATTCTAATGTCGAAGATAAGAGGAAAGCAAAAGATGTGCAGTCAAATAACTCTGGTGGGACCAAACAGCTGTATCTGCTGAATTTCACTTTTCTATACAAATATTAAAGCTGAACCCTGTTAGTAGGGCAGGAGAGCTGAAAATAATGCCAATATATTTCACATCTGGCAACCAATGCTCCCCTTTGGTTTCAGATAGTACATGGGTAAACAGGTCTAAAAAGCCTGGGGCACCATTTTTCACAACCACTCCCATCGTGGTGGCTCATTTACCAGAAGTAAGATATTTAGCGTTAACTCTGGAAATGTATACTCAATTCTGACGAGACTAAACCTCCTGGTGTAAATTGTGCTCTAGGAGGCTTACTTTGGTCAGAATAGAGTATTCTGGTAAATGTGTACTATCTGAAACCAAAGGTGAGTGTTGGTTGCCAGATGTGAAATATATTGGCATTATTTTCAGCTCTCCTACCCTACTAGCAGGGTTCAGCTTTAATATTTGTATAGAAAAGTGAAATCCAGCAGACCCAAAACAAAATAAAAAATAAAAAATAAATCCTTCCAGTAGCACCTTGGAGACCAACTAAGTTTGTTCTTGGTGTGAGCTTTCATTGGTCTCTAAGGTGCTACTGGAAGGATTTTTTAAAAAATAATTTAATTTTGTTTTGACTATGGCAGACCAACACGGCTACCTACCTGTCAGCAGACCCAGTTTGTGAGCCTCCCTCTGCCCAAAAAATTAAGAAAGAAAAGCAATTGCTGAAAAGGTATTGCTGAACATCAGCAGAGGGACATTTTGCCTACTTTAAGATGCTGTCAGTGTCCTTGTGAATAAGACTCACAGTGTTGTGGAGAAGCATAACTTTCACATTCCAAATGCCTTGTGGAGCAGGCGGCAGTGCACCTCAGGGTGATCTGTTTTCAGAGACTTGGTCCCTCCCTCATTGGCCACTGGGCCAGGACTGACTACTATTATATGACTGAAGAAGTCTTAGCTTTCCTTGCAGCAGACTCCTTGATGCAACATAGTACAGTATGTTACTTTGATTCTTAGAAGTAAAAGGCAACTTTGCGGCTGTACTCCGAGCCAACGCCAGGCTGTTTGCTAAACCTATTCCATGCGCTGGCAACCAGAGTAATTAGAAAGTCAGTCTGGTGCAAATAAAAGTTCATTACTGAGACCATGGGAGAAAGAGGCTGAGCCTACCGTTAAAAAGAAAAAAAGAAAAGGAGGGAGCTCATGAAAAGCTGTCCCCTATTTGGAGGAAGCTCAGAAAAGGCACCTACAGTGTTGTTTTGGGACTACAACTCCCATTATCCCTAGCTACCAGGACCAGTGGTCAGGGATGATGGGAGTTGTAGTCCAAAAAAACAGCTGAAGACCCAAGTTTGAGAAACTCTCGTCTATACAGACTGGCAGCAGCTCTGCAGGGTTTCAGATCAGAGTCTGTTCCAACCTTATAGGGATTGAACCTGGGGGTCATCTGCATGCAAAGCAGTCCCTCTGCTACTGTGCTACAGCTCTCTCCCAAAGGAAGGGGGGTGAGAAATCTGGAGCCTTGAAATATTTTCTATGGCCATATCTATGAAGAATGACTGACGCATATTAAACACAGAAAGGTTATGTCAAGAGCTGTGTAGGTAGGATGAGCAATCGGGAACAGCATTTGATAGGTTTCTTCTTGAGGGACACTTTTTTTTTGGAAAACGGAAAGAACTGTGTACTTGGACTGAAATAGAAATTACTTGCTGAGGATTCTATCTGAGGCTGCTGCAATTTCTCACAGTGACTGAAATAGGAACGTAGAAAGGCACCTTGTACCGAATGAGACCATGGATCATGACCATGGATCACCTTGTACCGAATGAGACCATGGATCCTTCCACTATGGTGTTGTCCAAACTGACCTGCAGTGGCTCGATAGGATTTCAACTGGTGTTTTCTCAGCTCTGCCTAGAGATACTGTTTATGGGGGACAGGGGGCAGGTGGGTTTGGGGGACTTCCTGGTCTGGAATGGGGTTACTGTGCACCTGAAGGAGCAGGTGTGCAGCCTGGGAGTCATTTTGGACTCACAACTGTCCATGGAGGTAAAGTCAGCTCCATCTGTTATGCCAGCTGAGATCCTACTTGCCTGGACATTGTCTCACCAGAATGGCACATGCTCTGGTTATCTCCCACTTGGACTACTACAATACGTTCTGCATGGGGCTATCTTTGAAACTGTAACTAATCTAGAATGTGGCAGCTGGACTGGTGACTGGGAGTGGCTGCCGGGACCGTATTACACTGGTCCTGAAAGTTCTTCACTGGCTCCCAGTATGTTTCCGAGCACAATTCAAAGTGTTGGCGCTGACCTTTGAGGCCCTAAATGGCCTCAGCCCAGCATGCCTGAAGGAACGTCTCCACTCCCAACGTTCAGCCCAGACACTGAAGTCCAGTGCCGAGGGCCTTCTGGCGGTTCCCTCACTGCAATAGGTGAGGTTACAGGGTACCAGGTAGAGAACCTTCTCAGTAGTTGTGCCCCTCCCACCACCACCACCCCCATGGCACATCTTCCTATCAGGTGTCAAGGAGATAAACAACTATACAACTTTTACAAGACATCTGAAGGCAACCCTGTATCAGGAAGCTTTAATGGTTGTTGAAACAAAATAAAATAAAAATTCCTTCTGGTAGCACCTTAGAGACCAACTAAGTTTGTTATTGGTATGAGCTTTCGCGTGCATGCACACTTCTTCAGATACACTGAAGAAGTGTGTATCTGAAGAAGTGTGCATGCACATTAAAGCTCATACCAAGAACAAACTTAGTTGGTCTCTAAGGTGCTACCAGAAGGAATTTTTTATTTTATTTTTATTTTGTTTCGACTACGGCAGACCAACGTGGCTACCTACCTGTAACTTTAATGGTTGTTGTTATATTATGTTTATACATGTGCTGGAAGCCGCCCAGAGTGGCTGGGGCAACCCAGCCAGATGGGTGGAGTATAAATAATAAAATCGTCGTCATCATCTTCTTCTTCTTCATTACGGATTGAACCTGGCACCTTCTGCAGGCAAGACAGATGCTCCAGCACTGAGCCATGACTCTTCCCCAAAGGGAGGAGGAGGAGGAAGCCAGAGCCTTGAAACTTTTGCATGCAAGGCAAATCATCTGGAAATGCTCGCTGTCATCCTGGGAGTCAACATTTTGGAAACAAAACCAGGGCCCACATGAAAGAAGGATTATTGGGGAGCAAAAGGCCTGCCAACGCAAACAATCCAAGCAAGGGATTTTGGGCAAATAGCCACCTGCACTGTAGGGGAGGAGGTGGGTTGGCATTTTGCCTCCTGGCAAAGCAAAGCCCACACTTGGAATAAAAGGGGGGGGAAGCAGTCAGGGAGGTGATGAGCACCTGCTCCGGCAGTTTTTCCTGATCCCCTACAGAGACTTGCCTCATACATTCAGAAGGAGTCGAGAACGGTTAGCGCAAAACCTCAGTCGAGATGTAGCCTGGAAAAAAGTGGCAGCCATCACAGGTTCTTCCTGTCCTCATTTCCCAAGATATATTACCAGGAACAATCACGCAGAGTTGCACAAAGCAGAGTTTCAAATTGCCCTGTGAGTTTATAGCGAGTTTCTTTATTTGTCCATTTTAAAAAGCTCCCCTGATGTGGGTTGAGCAGTAGCAGCAGCATGGGCAAAGGAAATGGCAATGCGTGCTTGCAATGAACAGCTGAGACAATATGTTTGCCGTTAAGCATAGTTAAGTGTGACAAGGGAGGTCGGGTCTGGCACTGGAAGCCGGCGGAGCCAAACACGTGCGGAGGATCCTGCCCTCTAGCAAGAGATGCAGGGATGGAGGTGAAAGTTGTTGAGATTCGTATTTCTATGCGAACCTATCCAATTTGAATTTCCCAGAACAATGCAAAAAGCGAATCACAGCTCTCGGTCAAAATTCACACATCTCCGAATTTCGCCATGCAGTTCTCCAACTAGGTAATATGTACAAGAATGTGTACATTATAGGTAAGTATGCCTACAAATGCATGTGCTGGAGCAAATAACACAGAAAATCCATTATATTTGGGGAAATGGCTTGCAAAAATGTGTTCATTAGGAAAAGTTCGCACTAAGATGCAGATGAGTTTTTATGCTATTGTTATACTATGTATTGCTTTTTTGCTGTATTCTCTGTTTTATTGAATTTGTATCTAGCCATTTCACTGCATTTTAAATAATGAAAGGAAGAAGAAGTGCAGCTGAATTGAACCAAAGGCTTTGTCCGGCTTCCTAATATATAGTCCCAAGCAAGTAACTACATTTTCCTTCCATTCTCCTAAAAGTGTCTGTCATGAAGAAACTTAGCAAATGCTGTTCCTGATTGCTCATCCTACCCACATAGCATTTGACATAACCTTTCTGTGTTTAATATTCATCAATCATTCTTAATATGCCTACAGAAAATGAGTTGAAATCTAGTTCTAAGGAACTTAGGAAATGTAAACCATGAATATTATTGAAGGAATAATGGAAGAAAGTAGCAGGACGTCAACTAAATGGGGATCTGTATGAAAACGTTAACTGCAGCTGTCCATACATTTAAAGCCTGGGTAGCTCAGTTGGTTACTAATAATGCCAATGTTGTAAGTTCGATCCCTGCATATTCCTGTATTGCAGGCAGTTGGACTGGATGATCCCCAGGCTCCCTTCCAACTCTACAAGTCTGTGATTTAAAGCAACCCTAAAGAATCACGAGAACTGCAATTTAACCCTCACATAGCTACTATCCCCAGCACCCTTAACAAACTACAGTTCCCAAGATTCTTAGGAGTGCTCTAAATACAGGTGAAACTCTAAAAATTAGAATATCGTGGAAAAGTCCATTTATGTAAGGAATTGTTTTCATTAGCTACTGGAGTTGAATATATGAGATAGACTCATGGCATGCAAAGCGAGATGTGTCAAGCCTTTGTTTGTTATAATTGTGATGGTTATGGTGTACAGCTGATGAGAACTCCAAAGTTGAGATTGTTAATTTGGGATTCTCATCAGCTGTATGCCATAATCACCACAATTATAACGAATAAAGGCTTGACATATCTCTCTTTGCATGTCATGAGTCTATCTCTTATATTAGTTTCACCTTTTAAGTTGAAACAAAATAAAATAAAAAATTCCTTCCAGTAGCACCTTAGAGACCAACTAAGTTAGTTCTTGGTATGAGCTTTTGTGTGCATGCACAATTCTTCAGTAAGTTGCATTACTGAAAGAAATGAACCTTTCCACAATATTCTAATTTTTCGAGTTTCACCTGTATATGGTTTGTATGCCACCTCCCTATCCTTCGCCATCCAAATATTTTAAGAGGTTTCCTACTGCCTACCCCCATGTCATGTCTCCTTTCAGGATTCTCAAGGTGACAATAATACCGTTCTATCCATGGTTGGTGCCAGAAGTCATCAGGGAGGTGCAGTAGCAGTAATTAAGCCTGTATTCCTGTGCACATTTTAACCTTGGAGTAAGGTAAGAGTAAAGGACTCCTGGGTGGTTAGGTCCAGTCAAAGGTGTCTATGGGGTTGTGGTGCTCATCTTGCTTTCAGGCCAAGGGAGCCTGCATTTGCCCACAGACAGCTTTCTGGGTCATGTGACCAGCATGACTAAACTGCCTCTGGCACTATAGGACACCGTGACAGAAACCAGAGTGCATGGAAATGCACGGAAACGCAAGGGACATGGGTGGCGCTGTGGTCTAAACCACTGAGCTTCTTGAGCTTGCCGATCAGTAGGTCGGTGGTTCAAATCCCCACGATAGGGTGAGCTCCCGTTGCTCGGTCCCAGCTCCTGCCAACCTTGCTGGAGTTTTTGGCTACATGATTAAAAGCAGCTACACAACTGAGCAATTAGCAGTTGGGTGTCTGCCAAGAAGAACTCTAATCTGTCTAGTGATATGGGACCCTGGTAACAGTCCGGTAATTGGAGGAGGTTCCCATAAAGGCAGTAACACTCATGACCTTCTTTGTTGGTTGTTGGTTGAGAGAGGTTGGTGTGTAAAGTGTTAGAGAGAAGAGTTTGAGAGGAAGAGTTTGTTGTTTTCCTAAGATCCATGTCTGTATATACTGTACATAATAAACGTCGTATAGTTTAATCCAGTTAATAGTTGCAGCATCTTGGTTCCTGCTTCATACTGTCTAGCCGACAATTTGCAACCAAAGCTTCCTGGAGGTCTGCGTGTACTCTGCTGTGGTCCCAACAGTTCCTGCAACTGGTTGTGGACATTCAGACATTACTCCAACAAACCTAGCAGTTTGAAAGCATGGCAGGGCAAGTAGATAAATAGGTACTGCTGCGGTGGAAAGGTAAACCTTGGAGTAAACCCTATTGAACAGAATGGGATGTATTTCTAAGTAAACATGTTTAGGATTGTGCTGCAAAAGGTTCATCAGCCCAATGAGAGCACTTCTGCCATTGTGTTCTACTGGTCCCAGCCTCCCAACTGTGCTCCTGGGTAGCCATACACCACCAGTTATGGGGCAGTTATGGGTTACTACCAATCCACTGAAGGAAAGTGAGAAGCTATGTCTTCCCTTTTAGTTCTTTAACCTCCCCTTGAAAGACTGCCAAGTTAAGCCCACAATTCAATGGTCTTCAAAATGTTTGCAAGGGCTTTATTGTAGTCAATATTGGTAACTTCTGTATGTATATCACCATCAGAAACACCAAAAAAAGATATAGCAACATTACTCAACAGAACATTTAATATGCCAGTCACCCTTGATGGACAAGCTGATTTGCATTGCTTTTGAGCTAGAACAATGTCGAACTAAAAAGTGAATCAATTTAAGGCAATTTACCATTATGTCTTGTTCGCACATTCCATTAAAGCTTTAATCTTTCTGACAATTAGAAAACCCATAGTGTGCAACTACATCCCAATTTGGACATCAGATGTACACAAAAAATATTTCCAAGAAGTAATACGGTTTTAAAATGATAACTGATTGGCAATGTGTTTAAAAGTATATGGAACTTTTTTCTCCTTTGCAAAAGATCATCAAAGGGCTAAATATATTTTGTAAATTACTGCTGTAATGATTCCATTTACAAAATATAATTTGCTATCTTAGTTTCATAATGAATGGAAACCTAATGAATCATGCAGGCTTTAGCGTTCAAAAGAAATATGGGGAATCTGAGACCAAATTGGAACATTTATTTTGACAATGAGTGGGTCTTGTTAGATCTCCCTTTTATTTTGTTGGTAGGTCAGTGTTTCCCCAACTCGGGTCTCCAGCTGTTTTTGGATTACAACTCCCATCATCCCTAGATAGCAGGACCAGGGGTCCAAAAACAGCTGGAGGCCCAAGTTTGGGAAACACTGTTTTATATCACTCATTCATGCTCCCAACTGAAAGTTGTGCCGCTGCAATCTCAGACCTACAACCAGCCAGCGTGGTGTAGTGGTTAAGAGTGGTGGACTCGTAATCTGGTGAACCGGGTTCGTGTCTCTGCTCCTCCACATGCAGCTGCTGGGTGACCTTGGGCTAGTCACACTTCTTTGAAGTCTCTCAGCCCCACTCACCTCACAGTGTGTTAGTTGTGGGAGAGGAAGGGAAAGGAGGTTGTTAGCCGCTTTGAGACACCTTAGGGTAGTGATAAAGCGGGATATCAAATCCAAACTCCTCCTCCTCCTCCTTCTCCTCCTCCTCCTCCTCTTCAACTGCATTGTAAGTGCTATATTGCTGCTGTGCTCTGGATGTTTCTTGGATTTTAACTCAACAATAGATGCCTCATGTGGATTGTGGACTTGTCTAAGGAAAGCTAGATTTCTTGATATAACAAATTTTGTACCAAAAGTGAAACTATGTCTCCAAGCTAACTGTATAAATGCCAGTGAGATGGAGCAGGTTAGCTGAAACAAAACTTCTCTCTCTGGCTTAAAACAAGAGGATCAGGAGGGGGAGCTCTGTCACAACTGACAAGCCTAGTTTATAATCAGATTGTTTCATTTGCCAGCGCTCTCCAATCCCAGTGCTTTGGAGGAGGGAGTATCACTGCAAGAGAAAAGCTCGGGTTTCTAAGGTTAAGGAAGATGCCAGGAGAGCAAGGGGAGAGAAAGAGTTGCATTGTGACTGACAAGACACACTTATAATCAGAGATAATATTTTTTTTTTTATAAGATTTTATTATTTTCTATTAAGACAAATAAAAACATAACATAAACAACAACATTAGCAATACAAAAATACAATGCATAAACACAACACAAAAACACAATCAAACAGTTACAATAAAAAGAGACATATACAACCTTTAAACTAACACTTATCCTCTTATTTTTCTTGTTACTATCTTCTCTGTTTGGGGGACTTCCCCCATTCCCTCCACTGTCTTCAAAATCATATATACCTTCTAGGTAGCTTTGTATCTTATTCTGTTCACATTTGCTCAATTTTTAATGTGCTTACTTTACTTAATCATATCTTAACTTAAACACCAAATCTTAACATATTTTCTAACAATTAAATCTTTCACACAAAATATCTTACTGACAATTTTATCTAACATATACCTGCTAAAGCCGCTATTCTATTTAATTCTGCTCAAATATTCAATTTTACTGATTTAACCAAATAGTCTTTAAATTTCTCCAATCTCGTGACACCTTCTCCTCCCTCTGGTCCCGGATTCTGGCGGTCAGTTCTGCGAGTTCCATATATTCCATCATCTTCATCTGCCATTCTTCCACCGTTGGTATCTCTTCGCCTTTCCATGTTCTTGCCAATAAAATTCTCGCTGCTGTTGTGGCATACATAAAAACACTCTATCCTGACTGGGTATCTCTTCATTAGTTATGCTCAGGAGAAATGCCTCTGGTTTCTTACAAAAGGTAACCTTCATTACCTTCTTGAGTTCGTTATAGATCTTATCCCAGAAAGCATTTACCACTGGGCACAACCACCACATATGAAAAAAGGTACCTTTCGCATGTTTACATTTCCAACATACATCTGACATTTTTGGTATTCATCCTAGCTATCTTAACTGGTGTCAAATACCATCTGTAAACCATTTTCATTATATTTTCTCTTAGACTATGACAAGCAGTGAATTTAATACCTTTTTGCCACAATCCCTCCCAGTCATCCATCATAATATTGTGTCCTATATCTTTCGCCCAATTTATCATTGACGATTTAACCAATTCATCTTTCGTATGCCACTCTAGCAATAGATTATACATTTTGGAAAGGTTTTTAAAGTTCGATTCTATTAATTCTGTTTCCAGTTTTGATTTTTCTACTTGAAAACCAACTTTTTTGTCCATTTTGAATGTTTCATATACCTGATGATAATGCAGCCAGTCGGGGACCTGACTTTTCACTTGATCGTAGCTTTTAAGCTTAAAAGAATCCCCTTCTTGCTGCAATATGTCCATGTATCTTAACCAGTTTGCAGACATGTTCGGTCTCTTATAGGCCTTGGCCTCCACTGGAGAGATCCATCTAGGGGTCTTTCTCTCTAACAAGTCTTTATATCTAATCCAGACCTGATACAAGGATTTTCTGACTATATGCGTCTTAAAAGTTCTGTGGATCTTAGCCTTGTCATACCACAGGTATGCATGCCAACCGAACATATTATCATATCCTTCCAAGTCCAATACATCAACGTTCTCTAGTTTGAACCAATCCTTTAGCCAGCAAAAGGCCGCTGCTTCAAAGTAGAGTCTTAAATCCGGCAGGGCAAAGCCTCCTCTATCTTTAGAGTCTGTTAAAATCTTAAACTTGATTCTTGGCTTTTTGCCCTGCCATATAAACCTTGATAAGTCCTTTTGCCACTTCTTAAAGCAATCCAGTTTGTCCAGAATTGGTATGGCTTGGAATAAAAACAGCATCCTTGGTAGGACATTCATTTTTATCACGGCAATTCTTCCCATTAACGACAATTTCAATCTAGTCCATATCTCCATGTCTTTCTTTATTTCCATCCACAGTCTTTCGTAGTTGTCCTTGTACAGGTTCAGATTCTTGGTTGTGAGATTGATACCTAGATATTTTACTGTTTTGACAAAATTGAGGCCAGTGCCTTCCTGTATTCTTTGGATTTGTTCTGCACTCATATTTTTTCCTAAAACTTTGGTTTTCTGCTTGTTTAATTTGAAACCAGCTACAAGTCCAAATTGTTCGATTATTTCCAAGGCTCTGGGGACACTGCTTTCCGGTTCCTGCAGGGATAACATCAAATCGTCTGCAAAGGCGCGTAGTTTGTATTCCTTCTCTCCCACACGAATTCCTTTTATCTGTTTGTCCTTTCGTATCATGTTTAGGAGGACTTCCAGGACCGTGATAAAAAGTAAAGGGGAGATAGGGCACCCTTGTCTTGTTCCCTTTTCAACTTCAAACTCCTCCGATATCACACTGTTTACAATTACTTTGGCTCTTTGTTCTGTATAGATGGCATTAATTCCATTCAAAAACTTTCACCAACTCCCATCCTTTCCAAATTCCTTTTTCATAAATGTCCAAGAAACTTTATCAAATGCTTTCTCTGCATCGACAAACAATAGTGCCGCATCTGTATTTATGTTTCTCTCCAGTTTTTCTAAAATGTCCACAATAATTCTCGTATTATTACTAATTTGTCTTCCTGGCAAGAAACCTGCTTGGTCTCTATGTATATAATCTTTCAACACTCTTTTCAGCCTTGTAGCCAATATATTTGCAAAAATCTTATAGTCCACATTCAAAAGGGATATTGGACGATAATTTTTCATTTGAGTCACATCCATATCTGGTTTTGGAATCAGTGTGATAAAGGCTTCCTTCCACGTCTCTGGTGCCCTATCTCCTTCTAATATCTTGTTGCAAACTTCTCTAGTGGCTGCGATAGCCAGTCTTTCAATGTCTTATAATATTTTGCTGTTAATCCATCCGGTCCTGGAGCCTTCCCAATTGCATGTTATTTATTGCATCTTCTATTTCCTGCGTCGTTATTGGTGGTTGAGAGTAACTAATTTTTCCTCGGGGACCTTTTGCAATCCGTTTTTTTCCCAGAAATCGGTCTATTTCTGCTTCATCTATCTTCTCCCCTTGTACAGTTGCTTGTAAAATCTTTGAAAACACCATCTGATTTCCTCTGGTTTCTCCACGTTTTTTCCGTTTACTACCAAGGTATTGATGACATTTACCTTTGTCTTTCTTCAATTGCCAAGCTAGTATTTTCCACATTTATTAGCCGATTCAAATGTTCTTTGCTTCATCATTTTCACTTTCCATTCAATATCCTGGTTCATTATATTGGCATATTGGGATTGCAAGTATTTAATTTCTTTTGAATTTTAACACATCTGGGATATCCTCTTAGTTCTTTTTCCTTTTCTTTGATTAATTTCAACAATCTCTCCATCTCTGCATTTTGTTGTCTCTTCTTTTTTGCTTTTTCACTAATGAGAAATCCTCTCATTACAGCTTTACTTGCATCCCAAGCAGTTCTTTTCTCCACTTCGGAGCTCCAATTTATCTGAAAATATTCTTTCATCTTTTCGCCGCTCTTTCCACTAGCTTGGTGTTTCTCATCAAAGCGTCATCCATTCTCCATCTAAAAGAATCCTTGGAAACCATTTTTAAATTAACTGTACAGGATTATGGTCTGAAAGAGTTTTTAGGGCCAATTTCCTGCCTTTTGTATTTTTGGAGCCAATTCATTCGAAATCCAAATATAATCTATCCTCGACCATGACTGCTGAGGTTCGCTGAAGTATGTTGCCTCTGTATCTGTGGATTTTTAATCTCCAAGAGTCCACCAAATTCAAATTGTCCACCATTTCGAAAAAGGTCTTTGGAGTTTCCCATCATTCGTTAATTTAGTTCTTTGAGATCTGTCCATTAATGTGGAAACTGCAACCGTTAAAATCTCCAAGGCAAACTAATTTGTAATCCAAATAGTCCAACAGCAAGTCATGTATTTCTTATAAAAGATTGACTTTCCATCGTTTGGTGCATAAGTCCCAGAATCAAAAATTTTTCGCCTTGTATGTTAATTTCAATTGCGATGTATCTCCCTTCTTCATCTTTAAAAGCTGTCTTGGGCTATATTTCTCCTTTGCGTATATCACTACTCCTCTCTTCTTGACCTTATCCGATGATATAAACTCTTGGCCTAATTTTTTATTCTGTAATAATCTTCTGTGACGTCGGGCTATGTGGGTTTCCTGTAAGCATATTATATCCATATTCTTCTTTTCTATGCTGTAAAACACTCTGCGTCTCTTTGGTCTCTGGTTCAATCCCCGGACATTCCATGTCATTAACTTGAGCGCCATTTTCCTTTCTCTAGTCTCCTCCTCCAGTTGCTTCTCCTTTCTTGTCTTCCTCTGGATCCTTGCCTGGACTTGGTAGACTTGGTGGTGGTCCCGGCGGTGGTGGGAATACCTCTGGGAACCTGTAGAATTGTGCTGGGTCGAGTGGTGTGCCTTTAAATTGTTCCAGATGCTTGTCCAAAAACTTCTGCTTCTCCGCCAGGGACCTTATTCTTATCTTTTTTCCTTCAAACGTAAATGCCAGGCCTTCTGGAAATTCCCAACTGAAGGGGATTTTCCTTTTTCTAAGCTCAGTTGCCAAATCGTTGTAAGGAACTCTTTTGTCAAGGAAAAATCTGGGGATATCCTTATAAAAAATTACTTTATTCTGCTCTACCACCAGGTTGTTTCTATAATGCCAGTCCAGAAAGAAGTCCCTATCGTGTCGATCGTGACACACAATCAAACAGTCACTAACTGTTTTGTTACTTTTCTTTCCTCTGGAACCTCTTGAACCAAATCTGAAGGCCTTCACTATGCGCGCTGAGACGTTGATTTCTTCTATCTCCCAAAATCCTGAAAATAACTTCACTATGTAGTCTTTTAGGTCTTCCCCTTCCACTTCTGGAAGATTTCTTAGGCGGATGTTGCCCTCTCTTTGATGTAGTTGCAGAAACGCAAGAGACTCTTCCACAGACCTCTGTCGTGTTCCAATATTCTCTATCTGTTCCAAATCTAAATTGTCCAATTTTTCCTCCACCTTTTTTATTTTTTCCTTGACCACTTTAATTTCCTCTGAGTCCTTTTTCAAGGTGGTCACCTCTTGCCCAATCCTATTGATCTCTTCTCTGTTCTTCCTTACATTCTCCTCAATTTGCCCAATTGATTTTTCTAGGGTCTGCGTAGAATTTTTAATATCAGCTTTTATATCCGCTTGAAGTTTTTCTATCGCTGAATTCACTGCTGTATTTCCTGATGAGACTTGATCTTGTGTTTGCTTCAGCCCATCAGTAACGCTTTTCAGTCCTGCTGCAATTTCTGCCACACTAGCAACCAATTTCTCCATTTGTTCCTGTAGAGTTAGGGAAACAGAGCCTTTTCTTTTCTCAGAGCCAGTTCCTTTAGATCTAGTTTCCATTCCCTGTGGGCTCTGCAACTGTAATCTCAAGGTCACTCCAGTTGCTGTGGTAACAATCTCAGACATTCACAGTAGAAGGCCAACAGTCCCAAAGTAAACACCAGGTGGCCAGCAGATCAGTTCTGAGAACAAAGAGACTGCTGAGCCAGGAGCCCACACCAGTCCCAAAAGTCCAACTTTTAGGCAAAGAGTTTAAATTCCAAAGTATAAATTCCTTAAAGCCAAGAAGGGTCCACTTTCATGTAGCCCAAGTCAGTAACAGTTCTTGGCTTGCAGTGTTACCACCAAAGTCTATAGAGTAGCTTGTATCTGGTTACAAAGAAGTCAAAATGTCTCCACTGGTAAACAGTCACTGAGACACCAACAAAGAAAAAATGGCAACAATATATCACAGCCCGCTACTGACCCGGAATCCTAATCCAGAGGGTGAGGGGCGTCTTCTTTTGCCATATCAACTGTTTTTAAGTCTTAAAACAAACTTTAAGCAACTTTTAAACCACTTTTAAGAAGTTTGGCAGAGTTCGCAAAACTTTTCCGTTAGTCGCGGCTTTGATCTTTTAGCGCTACCAAGCTCGCGCAAACAGTACAAAGGGAACAGGCTTCCTTTTGCAGTTTCCTCTGCAAGCAGTGCTCTTTAAACTTGTAAAAATAATCCAATTCTTTAACTTACAGAGTTTCTTTGGAGATTTCTATGCAGGAAGTGCCGGGTGCTCGAGTCTGGCGGGATCGCTGCTTTGATCCTCCGCAGGCAGACGCTTCTTCAGTCCCGTGCCGGCGCTCCGCTCGCCCGATTTTCCCCCTTACGAGGGTCAATCGGGAACGGAGACGGCACGTCTGGGACCCACGAAGCTCAGGTCCACGGGACGCTCTTCCCGTGGCTTTAAGGGACCCGTGGCGCAGGCACGGAAGTCCCTAAAGCCTAGCGGAGGACGGAGCCGTCGGACTCCCGTCCGCCATTGACCGGCACCTAACCGGAAGTCCATAATCAGAGATAATATTTTTGCCTGGAGAGCGAATCTCCTTTAGTTCTTCACACCTCAGATTCAACTTGGAATGTATCTCACACAAAAGCCGCTGAATCTATTTTTCTGCATTTGTTCAGATCACTTTGCAGATTTACCAGTATATAGTTTGGGATCTTGTCTAGAAATACAGAACACTGCTTTAGAATGGGTCGGAGTAATTGTACAGTTATTACCTACTCTGACTCACATCAGCTCTCCAGGGTCACAGATATGGGTCTTTCTCGCGATTTGCTGCTTTATCAGTTTTCTTTCTTTCTTTCTTTCTTTCTTTCTTTCTTTCTTTCTTTCTTTCTTTCTTTGCTACAGCTGCTGGTGATTGTTCCTGGGTTCTTTTACATAAAACATATATGCAGTTTCATTGAGCTATAGTATCTCCCCAATATTTTGTTGCCTGGACTTGTATGAAACTTCCTCCTTCTTTTCTTTGGACACGTCCATCTTCATGGGAGCCAGTGTGGTGTAGTGGGTAAGAGTGGTGGACTCGTAATCTGGTGAACCAGGTTCGTGTCTCTGCTCCTCCACATGCAGCTGCTGGGTGACCTTGGGCTAGTCACACTTCTCTGAAGTCTCTCAGCCCCACTCACCTCACAGAGTGTTTGTTGTGGGGGAGGAAGGGAAAGGAGAATGTTAGCTGCTTTGAGACTCCTTCGGGTAGCAATAAAGCGGGATATCAAATCCAAACTCCTCCTCCTCCTCCTCCTCCTCCTCCTCCTCCTCTTCTTCTTCTTCTTCTTCTTCTTCTTCTTCTTCTTCTTCTTCTTCAGCACAGTGATTGCATGCTTAGAATTCTCATGTGCAAAAGCAGATAAGCTGATATTGTGATGCATATCCAAATCAATGCTGTACATCGGCTGTGTATTCTTATCAACATTTAGCTTAGGTTTCCTTCATGTTTCCTATTGAAATTGCAAGTCTGCTGCCTATTCAAAACAAGTATGACTATGCACAAGGAGAAGATAATTAAATATATTTGCAGTTTCCCCAACTCTATTTTTTGGAAGAAACTTGTATTTTTCCACCTTTTTTATTTAAGTTTTTTGAAATTGATTCATTTAATTTTGTTTATAACTGGTTTTATACCTAAGCCTCTGAGTGACTTACATTAAATATTTTAAAATAATACAAATTATTCAAAAGTGAAGGACATTCATCAAGTTAAAATAAATGCTAATGATTTTTGGAACTTATTGGACAAGAGAAAAGAAATGATTCCATTGGGTGTTTACCCTTCAAAGTATACCACCAAGAAGTGCACTAAAGTTTATTAACTTTAAAAATCAATTTTGAATTAATGAAATCACCTAGCCCTCCTCCCAGATTTTCTAATAGTGCCAAATAAATTAAATAGTCACCTCAAGAATTCTGGGGACTGTAGTTCATTAAGGGCCGCTGGCCCAGATGGCATAGGTCCCAATATTCTCAAGCTAGACCCTGACTGGTGGGCTCCCTTGTGGCCAACCTATTCACAAGGATAGATACGACTGGACTTATGCCAGAGGCATGGACAAGCGCAATCATCGTTCCAATATACAAAAAGGGAGGGAGCACATAACCATCCAACTACAGACCAATAAGTCTCCTCTCCATAGTGGGGAAGCTCTATGCCAAACATCTTCTAGGAAAGCTTTGTCGTGGAATTTTACTTAATATTAATCCAGAGTAGTTTCCCATGTATAGTGAGCAGAGTAACAACTTAAACAAATAAATAAAATAAACTTAAATAAATATTTCATCCAGCAGAGCTTTGCTGCTACTGAAGCCAAATGAGCCTAATGGTCACAAATCCAATACATTCAGGATTGGCACTGTCCATAAGAAATCCAGTTGCAGCAGACTTGACTTAAACTTACAATAACTTATAATATAAGTCTAAAACCTTGACACTAAGCATACTATTTACAGAACACCACAACAGAAGGAAATGAGATAGAAGAGAAAGTGAAACCCAGGCTCCTTCTGGCCTTACTTTTACAGTTAGCATGACTTTGATTGAAAGAGATAAGACAACCAGTTTAAGCCAGCTGTACTCAGCTTCTCTGAAGGAATAACCCAAACATCATGAACCTTCTGCTTGTTTCTTTCACACAGAGAAGCTTCCAGAACCCTCTTGAATTAATTAGAATAGGAAAGATCTCTATTGTTGTTGTTCAGTCATTCAGTCGTGTCCGACTCTTCATGACCCCATAGACCAGAGCACGCCAGGCACCCCTATCCTCCACTGCCTCCCGCAGTTTGGCCAAACTCATGCTACTCGCTTCGAGAACACTGTCCAACCATCTCATCCTCTGTCGTCCCCTTCTCCTTGTGCCCTCCATCAATACTTTCTGCACTCAGAAATGCAAACTGACATAGATATGACTGGACCTATGCCAGAGGCATGGACAAGCGCAATCATTGTTCCAATATATAAAATTGAGGAGCACACATTGCCATCCAACTACAGACCAATAAACCTCCTTTCCATAGTGGGGAAGCTATATGCTAAACATCTTCTGGGATGTCCTAATTTGCGTTACCAGACCCTGAGCTGGTGGGCTTTTGCCAGGGGAAACTCACCTTGGATCATTGTGTTATACTTTCCTACCTAGTGAAGAAATACTCTAGTGCAGTGTTCCCCAACCTTGGGCCTCCAGCTGTTTTTGGACTACAGCTCCCATCATCCCTAGCTAGCAAGGTCAGTGGTCAGGGATGATGGGAGTTGTGGGCCAAAAACAGCTGGAGGCCCAAGGTTGGGGAACACTGCTCCTAGTGCACCTAATCAAAGACTTTATACAGTGCTTCTGGTCCTAAAAGGAGCCTTTGACTC
This sequence comes from Lacerta agilis, assembly GCF_009819535.1. Taxonomy (NCBI): domain Eukaryota; kingdom Metazoa; phylum Chordata; class Lepidosauria; order Squamata; family Lacertidae; genus Lacerta; species Lacerta agilis. The sequence goes on along the minus strand of NC_046315.1, from coordinate 88,547,318 downwards.
AGTCCTGAGGGAGCTGCTCTGGAACAAACTGTCCATATTCAACATCGATGAAAGGTTACTCTTTCTCATCAGAAAACTACACACCTCCACGTGCTGCCAGGTGAGATGCTCCCAGTCAGGCAGGCTAACCCCCCAAATCATTGCCAACCAAGGGGTAAAACAAGGTTGTGTCTTAGTCCCGTATTTATTCAACCTTTTCTTAAACAACCTTGCACCCTGTTTTCACAGGGTGGATGGCCATTGCCCGAAGCTCAGCTCCATCCATGTTCCTATCTGCTGAACAATTGTAGTAATGACATTGTGGAGAATGTGGCAAGGTTTTTGAGTGACGCTATGAAATTACGGTATGTCACCATGGATGCTAAGAGCCATCTTCGTACCTCACAGTGTCTGAACAGTTTTATCTCCTAATATGTTTCTTTAACTGTGTTGTGTTCTGATCCATGTATACAATGTGCTTTTTATGTCAATAAAGGGGATAGATAGATAGATAGATAGATAGATAGATAGATGATAGATAGAGATAGATAGATAGATAGATAGATAGATAGATAGATAGATAGATAGATAGATAGATTGTAATTCTGTGAGAAGTAAACCACAGTGCCCAGAATTCTTTGAGGGGAGAAATGTGTTTTGAATGTGCTTTATAATATGTAACAGAAGGTTGATGAGCCCTCTCTCACCAACATCTGAACAGAATCAAATAGATGAATCAGCAGTATTTGTCATAATTCCCTCTATTGCTGATGTTCAGGCTGTGAGTACCATTGTTACTGATAGCAACAAATTATCTTAAATTTGAGGAAGGGAATGTAGAGGCAGAGAAAAATGATACAGTTATGCGACCCATGAGCCAAGGAGATAAGTAACTATACAACCTATAGAAAATGTATGAAAGCAGCCATGTATAGGGAAGTTTTTTAATGTTTAATGTTTTATTATGTTTTTAGATATTCCGTAAGCCGCCCAGAGTGGCCAGGGAAACCCAGACAGATGGGTGGGGTGTTGTTGTTGTTGTTGAATAGGAGATCACTATTTTTATTGGATAAATGTTGGAGCATATGGGATGTCATCATTTTTAGCATTACTTCTGCAGAGCTGGTAGCAAATGGTTTTGGACTGAAACTTCAGTTGAAAGTATTATCCTTATTGAAAACGCTAGATATGAACAAAGTGATTAGAAACACACGAGCACACAAGAGATATTTTCAATACACTGTATAAGGAACTGAGATCCAAGAACGCTTATCCAGAAATTAATACCTTGTCAGCCTATTCACCCTATGAGCAAAAGGTAATTATTAGAATTGCTGACTTTGGTTTTAGCAATAGAAACCTGGAAAATTATGGAACCTTGAAGATGAATCTTGGGCCCATGTTTGCATCAAGGTAACAAGGGAAGATTCAAGGCTGCCTTACCAAGGCAATTGCAGGCTCTTCCTCTGCCCATGCCAGCTTTTTGACTCTTTTCCATAACGGTAGCCAAGACCAGAGTGTGCAATTCCTCCCTCGGCCCCCCATTTGTATGGAAAAAGCGTAAGTGTTCCAGAGGGAATCCAAATTAATTATGCTTCCATTTTCGTTGTCTGCCAGCTCTGCACAAACTCAATAGCAGGGATTGATTCACAAGTAAGACTGACCAGCTTCCACAAAGATGCCTCGTAACATCTTTTTGCTGCCTCTTCTGCTGGCAGGAAAGCACACAGGACTCTGCACCAGTTGAACTCACAGGGAAACTCAATGGGGTGATTTGCCTGACATGTAAAATCAAGGTTAGCAAATCGCAGTTGCTGGTTTACTATAAAGCACCGTTTTGGAAATAATGCATGAGTTCAAGAGCTGCATATTCCATTTCCCTTGTAAGTCAAAACAGGTAACACAAGTACAAATGTTATTTCTCATCCAGGAAGTCTTTCACGTTTGTTTCCCTCTCCCCATTTGTTAAAACGCTTGTTTGCTCTTAAGATTAGTGGGCTGCCAAGTTATACTGGAAAATTATTAATAAAAAGACAAAATGCCAATTCTCCCTTGTCCTGTCTGGCCAGATTCCGTTTTGTACGGCTGTTCTGCCTGTAGACTTCCAGAAGTCATACTTATGTCTACCCCATGTAGTTTCACACAAAGGTTTCCGAGGAAAAAGCTGGAATAGGGCTTTGTGATGGCTTTTACATACCCCCATCGTTGCACGTAATGCCAGTCCCATGGAGAATGTCCATTCCATGCTATTACCAGGCCTTGTCAAGAATGGACAGCACAATAACTCTACTTATGTACTAACAGTAATACATTGCCATGCACCCCAATATATTAGCATAAATAATGCTGTGAAGCCCCATATTGGGCAAAAGATTTCTGCACTGCAGAAGGCTGAACTAGATGTTTCTTATGGTCCCTTCCAACTCTACAACTCAATGATTCTATTAATGATGACCAGGGTGTATCAGCTACACAGACCATATCCTTTGTCAGTCAAATGGTCTAGGTCAGGGGTCAGCAAACTTTTTCAGCAGGGGGATGGTCCACTGTCTCTCAGACCTTGTGGGGGGCCCGACTATATTTTTTTTGGGGGGGGAATGCCCCACAAATAACCCAGAGATGCATTTTAAATAAAAGGACACATTCTACTCATGTAAAAACATGCTGTTTCCAGGAACGTCCATGGGCCGGATTTAGAAGGTGATTGGGCTGGATCTGGCCCCCAGGGATTGGTTTGCCTACCCATGGTCTAGGTGGATGTTCAATCTTGTTAATTTGGTTCGTTGCAGAATGTCTAATTTTTTTCATTGTCCTAGATTGAAAGATTTTTGGCAGAAGGTAACTGAAACTATCAACAGAACTGTATGGATCTACCTTACATTTACAGAGCAAAATATCCTCTACCCAGCACATGGAAACTTACAAAAGGACAATACGAGTGGACTCTCCGTGCCCTTACCACAACAAAAAGACTGATACTGATGAATTGGAAAAATAAAAATGTGGCTCCCTTCTATGATTGGTTTGAAGATTTATACAAACTCGCAACATATGAACAACTTGCATATAAACACAGACTTGCAATGGACAAATTCAATGATATTTGGATTCCATTCTTACAAATACTGCAATAGGTTAAGATCTGGTAACAAATATGTAAAATATACAGTTTTGCATTTTTTCCCCTTCCCCCCTTTATTTCCCCTTATACACGGGTTCTGTTTCTCTTTTTCTCTCTTTTATTTACATTTCACCATGTTTAGTGCACATGTAATTATGTACTTTTTGAATTTTCAAGAAAGATGTATTTTTTTTAAAAAAAGAATGTCTCATTTATTAGATTTCCCAAATGTTATTTGTCTGAACTCGCCCTGTGGATCCAACTGGTGTTATGGATTTGCTCCCGGAATTAGTTTCCATCTATATTCTGCCTGCATAAATGCAAATGGAAAAAAACCCAACCTAAATACTACACAAATGCCACAAGTCTCCAGAGATCTCTCCCTCCCAAAAACAACAACTAAATACTAAATCTGGGTAAGCACTGCCCCTGGAACATCTCACCACTTGCAGAAGTGTGGTGTATGAGGCAATTTATATCACTTCCCTTAGGAAGGGGACCTGTTAGTAAGACCTGTCAATGGTTGTGACCACGTGGAAATAAAATCAACTGGTTTTGATCTGCTGATTCTGTTGGCCCAGATTTGCTGTATTGTTATCACTTGCTGTTTTATGATGCGCTTTCATATTGCAACTTCTTGTTCTTATACTGCCTTGTGAAATCCCCATGGGAAATGCAGGGTATTAAAAAAATATATGGTAAATAAATGTTGTGGTCTAGAGTTCCCGCTTCTTCCCTCTGACAAAGGTTAACATGCTGACCAGATCTATTAACCTGCCCAGGAAATTATATTGATCTGAACTTTTTGAAGACTTGTGTAACCAAACATAACAGAAGGTTCTCTTGAACAGCTTACCTCACTTTCAGGTACTGGTTTATCGATATTCCACAATAGCCCTGGCTTTACAATGGATTCTAAATCCGCAGATGCCTATTGAAAATCCATTTCTGGGGGTTGCCATAAAAAAGATGTTACCACTCTATAAATGAACACTGTTGCTCCAATGAATTTAATGGACTAAAGACATCCGATTTGCCCTTATAAAAGCAGTGTTCGTTTGTTCCTATTAAATTATACTAATGAACTAATTACTTTGGTGCTAATGATTTCATTAGCTTCCTCTTCCTTTGCTGAGCTAAGAGTTAGGTTTCCAGTACTACCCTATGGATCTGCTTGTAGCTGAGCATCGGTATCAAATTTGCCACCCAGACATCAAATTTCTCAGTACTTCCCATCGCTCAAAGTTGTTTTCTATTTGCTGGGATGTTATCCATCTCAACCTGCACTTCTGAGATTCAAAAGACTACAATTCATTGCTATTGTTATGCACGAACTTTTTAAAAATAATATATAACACCACCAATAATTTCACTAAAGAGATTTAAAGACTGAAATGTTGAACAAATCTTACATATTTACACATACATTCTTCAACTTTACTTTTTTTTAACAGCTCTGGCAATTTAAAATGCACATGATGTCACAAAGGCGCTAGCCAATTGGTACCTTCAACATCTGCTTTCCCCCAGTTCAAAATGACAACAGTAGAAACTTGCAGACCTTTCTTCTTTCTTTCTTTTCTTTCTTTCTTCTTTCTTTCTTTCTTTCTTTCTTTCTTTCCTGGAGAGAAAGAAAGCCTTTGTATAGAATTCAGTGAGGATACTTTGAAGCCACTTTTAAAATGTTATGTCAGTCTTCAGCTTTAGTGAGGTTGACTGTGGAATTTTGCCATTTTAGAAAGAGTCTCTGGTCCGCTGTTTGCTTTTCAATTACATCATGTCTGGAGTTATTAATTTCTGTTTGCATAAAAAGGCTAAACAGCTGGCATGTATGTTGTTGTTGTTGTTGTTGTTTTAAAAAGGTACTTATTTGCTTTCAACATTTTCCTTCTGTTTTCTGCAAAGTTTTGATTGAAATAGCAATTATTTAGTGGTCAGATGGAGAAACAAGGGAAACTTTGTTGGGCTTAAGGGCCCAACACACAGGTGAAATCCAACCACATGGCAAAACTGTATAGCAGTGAAGGAGAACTGGTGAAGTAGAAATGGGCTGATAAGATCCTGGTGAGAATTAATCCACATCTGTAGGAAGAGAAAAAGGAGAGGCAAAGAGCTGTGGAGAGGGAAATGTCACAAGCCACTAGAGACATCATGCCCTCTTGCTGTTCCCTCTCCTCTCTTCCTTTTCTCTACAGTCATTAGGACTTGGAATGCTGTGCATTTCATCATATTCTTGAAAGTTCAAGCTTTCATCAGGACTTTGAACTTCAGCCAACTTGGGCTGGTGTTTCTCGACATCTCCAGTCCTATTACCTACTCATTAGGTTAAAAAAAAATAGAGGACCCCTGGACAGTTATGTCTAGTCAAAGGCAACTATGGGGTTGCAGTGCTCATCTCACTTACAAGCCAAGGGAGCCGGCATTTGTCCACAGATAGCTTTCCGGGCCATGTGGCCAGCATGACTAAACCACTTCTGGCACAATGGGACACCGTGACAGAAACCAGAGCGCACAGAAACACCATTTGCCTTCCCGCCGCTGTGGCACCTATTTATCTACTTGCACTGGCGTGCTTTTGAACTGCTAGGTTGGCAGGAGCTGGGACAGAGCAACGGGAGCTCACCCCGTCCTGGGGATTCGAACTGCTGACCTTCTGACTGGCAAGCCCAAGAGGCTCAGTGGTTTAGACCACAGCGCCACCTGCATCCTGCTCATTAGGGTGGTGAGGAAGCCCCATAGAACTCAGTGAAACTTACACCTGAAGTTCATGTCTTAGATTGAACGGTCAGTTATGCAAAATGAGCAAATTTGCTTGAGTTGCAGTAATTATATTGGTAACATAATCTACCTTTTCTTAATGTGGAGTGTATCACACCAGCAAGGGTTATTTATTTATTTAGAACTTCCACAGTGTGGTTTACTAGTTCAGCCAAAATGTTTACTCAAGAGGCACATTGAAGCCTTTATTGTTATGTAGATAATTTAAACAACTCCACATTTGCAGAACATAATTTGAATATCAGTTCCATCATCTGCTTAGAAAAGTGTGTGGATTAAGTTCGCTGATCTGAGACACCAGAGGATCAATTATTCTGGCTTAATTGCAAAGGACAGGAAAGCCCCATGCAAACAGCATGCCTAATTAAACGCTCTTGCATAGGCTATGCCAATATGCAGCCATTGCTGTGAAAAAAACGTGATTTTTTGGAAATAGGCACAAAATGTGTTTGCCAGACTGCAGACCTTCTTAAGGGGTGGCTAAATGACTGGCTTTCATTATCTACGGTACAGGCAGCAGGGCTTTTGAAGACATCTCTTCTGTCTCCTGGTGCAATGGTTGATCCAAGTGATTTGTTCATCAAGTCAAACATCGACTGTGTTCACAGAACATTTTATTCCAGAATCAATGGAGACTGACTATTTGCCTTTTCTAAATAGTCCACACAGAATCTGGGTCTGTTGCATATATTTTTCTGCCCCTGAAAAGTGCTTCTTGAGAAACTGATTTCATTCCACAAATAAAAGTTCATTGCAGATTGATTCCTCATTACCCCATAGCGTGTCCACCTAAAAACAGATGAAAATAGTGGTCCGTGGGGGCGGAGGGTAGGTTTGGGAACTACTGGGATAATTTAATTTCCCATTAACCTAAATTGCCCCTAAAGGAATCCAGATTGTGCTTGTACACTTGACATTGGGCTATAAGCAGAGCAGCACAGAGCTGGTGTGCGGAAGGCACACCCACAAATTAATGAAGCTATAGCACAAAGCTTTGAAGCTTGTTTCTAACACACAGGCAGCAGGAAAGGTTAAAAAGAGAAATGTTTCTTATTTTAAAATCCCATTTTCTACCGCCTCTTTCCTTTCTCTCAATTTCTTCCTCACAAGCATCCATACTAAATACAAACACAAGTAAAGGACTCACTCCTGTATCTCTTTTGACCACAACTAGGCTTTGCAAAGGAAGATCAGGCTGATCGCCGAAGAATTGATGCTTTTGAATTATGGTGCTGGAGGAGACTCTTGAGAGTCCCATGGACTGCAAAAAGATCAAACATATCCATCCTTAAAGAAATCAGCCCTGAGTGCTCACTGGAAGGGCAGATCCTGAAGTTGAGGCTCCAATACTTTGGCCACCTCATGAGAAGAGAAGACTCCCTGGATAAGACCCTGATGTTAGGAAAGATGGAGGGCAAAAGGAGAAGGGGACGACAGAGGATGAGATGGTTGGACAGTGTTCTCAAAGCGACTGGCATGAGTTTGGCCAAACTGCGGGAGGCAGTGGAGGATAGGGGTGCCTGGCGTGCTCTGGTCCATGGGGTCACAAAGAGTCGGACACGACTGAATGACTGAACAACAATCTTGTTTCTTCCCTATTTGTCTTTCGTCACACATTTAAGAACCACAGCTATGGAAACATTTCCCACCATCAACTTCCACTGTTGCCTTTCTCTCTGCGTGATTTCAAATTCCCATGAGCCACCATAAACCTCTCCCAAGAAGGTACCGACATTTCAGATGCTATTTAATGCCAGGCAGAATAGCTGCTTCAAAATTCTAGCTGCTAGTAACACAGTTCTGCATGGGATTGTTTTAGGTCTGGGGGTTGTATTGGCTTTAGTCAAGAGCTGTAGTCCAGTGCTGAAGGACTTGCTTGCAAACAAAAGGCCTTGGGCTCACATCCCCTGCTTCCAGTCAAAGTAGACAATTAATAAGAAAACGGGCAATGGTTTGTTTAAAGGCCTTCACACACTTTAAATGTGGAATAGTTGTTGTTTGTGGGGAGGTTAGATGATGCTGTTTCAAAGCAAGTGTTAGCCCAATCTTATCAGCATTTCTCCATCATTATCTCTATAGTGAAAAGTCTGATATTTTGAGGGAAGTGGGTTTGTTGGGCAAGACCTCCCAATCAACTGTTATTGCGCAACCTGAACTTGCCCGATATGCGATTGCATCCCATCTGAAAATAGTGATAGTCTGGAAGCATCCAATATGAATTTCCATCTTGGATCAGTGGAGCAACATTACCTTTCCCAGACCTCTTGTTCTCAGCTTCGAAAGAGATTTGCCATGGGAGATTTCTGTCTGAGAAAACAAATCCAAATCTCCCTTGTGCGCACAACACCAGTTATGTGGTTCTTTGGGCCCAAGCCAATGTTTAAGGATGGGCTAACAGAATGAATCTCAAAAGGTGATAGCATATTATATTCTATTTGGCTGGCAAAACAAGCAAAAGCTAAAAAGGAAGCTAGTCTGGCTGCAATATTCATAATCAAATACAAATATTAATCAAACATAAAGTCAAGCAATGAGGTCCTCCATTTAGCATTTTCATCACACACAAGTTGTGCTTATCCTTTTAATGCTCTTGTTCATCAGTTCCTACTTTATAGCAGGCAACCAATGCGGTGCTCTGCAGATGTTGCAGAAGACAACTCCCACCATCCAATGGTTAGGAAAAATGGGAGTTGCAGCCCATGTTATCTGGGTGTAACTCCACCTTCATCGCAATGGACTCTAAAACCCACAAACACACATTGTTGTAGGACTGCATGTACCAGAGACTCCAGGCTCCTTCCCGCCAGCAGAAAGAGGCCAGGTGGAAGGCAAATTGGACCATTCTGTTTCCAAACCTGACTCCCAGGAATGCCAGCTCTGACTTCTGCCAGATTCTAACACAGAGCATAGCTTGATAAAACACAGCTGAAATCCAGTCCAGATCAAAAAAAAAAAACAAAAACCCAAACACATAAGAATATCAACATTAAGATTTTTTAAGCATAATTAAAAACAAAAATAGAACACACTAAACTCTAAATTTATTTTATGTTAGGAAATATCTCTGGGTAGGCTTGCCAAAAAGTAAATCATCAGGCATCTAAAGCAATATAAGAAGGCCACCTGACTAGTTTCAATGGGTACTGTAGATGCTCCAAAACCCACTAAAGGATTGATCCTTCACAAATATTCTTATGTGGCACTTCACAGATCAAAAAGACTGAATAGATGTTTGTGGGGCAAGGTGATATCTGAAGTAAATAGGTCCCAAGTCTACTGAGAACAGTTAGCAGCTTTGAGCTACAGCCAACAGAACATTAAAAACACGATAAAACACCAAACATTAAAAACTTGACCTAAACAACCACTATCTTGGCCCACAACACTTCCTCCACCTCTTCCTGCCTTCATTTCATCTGCCTGGCTAGCTTTGCAAATGTATGGAATCATAAGTCAACACACAGACTGTGGGGAGGCTGAGCTTGCTTCTCATGAGTAGACTGAGCCCAATGGCTTAGTGGGCCCTGCAGCCCCATGAAGCTGGGGCTTTGTGAGGTGCTAGACCCCAACTGGCAACAGACATACAGTGGTGCCCCGCTAGACGAATGCCTCACTAGACGAAAAACTCACTAGACGAAGGCATTCGTCTAGCGGAAGGCTGCCCCGCAAGACGAAATTGTCTATGGGGCTGCCTCGCAAGACGATTTTTTTTCGTCTAGTGAAAACCGCGGTTTGCATTGCCGCTTCGCTAGACGAAAAAAACCGTTAGACGAAAAGATTCGCAGAACGAATTATTTTCGTCTAGCGAAGCACCACTGTATTCACACACATCTTAAAAACCTGAACATCAGACCCTCCAAGTGTTCCTATTTTCCAGGGATGTCCCTGATTTACAGAAGCTGTCCCGGATTCTGATTTGATCCCGGAATGTCCCGATTTTCCTTAGCATGTCCCTATTGATTGTTTAGGGACCCAGGTGGCACTGTGGGTTAAACCACAGAGTCTAGGGCTTGTTGATCAGAAGGTCGGCAGTTTGAATCCCTGCCACGGGGTGAGCTCCCATTGCTCGGTCCCTGCTCCTGCCCACCTAGCAGTTCAAAAGCACGTCAAAATGCAAGTAGATAAACAGGTACCACTCCGGTGGGAAGGTAAACGGCGTTTCCGTGCGCTGCTCTGGTTCGCCAGAATCAGCTTAGTCATGCTGGCCACATGACCCGGAATCTGTACGCCGGCTCCGTCAGCCAGTAATGCGAGATGAGCGCCGCAACCCCAGAGTCGGACACGACTGGACCTAATGGTCAGGGGTCCCTTTACCTTTACCTAGATGTGATGTACATGAGATTACCTGGCAAAAGGAAGCTCACACCTCATTCAGTTTGTACACCTAGCAGTTCAAAAGCACGTCAAAGTGCAAGTAGATAAATAGGGACTGCTCCAGCGGGAAGGTAAACGGCGTTTCCGTGCTCTGCTCTGGTTCGCCAGAAGCGGCTTTGTCATGCTGGCCACATGACCTGGAAGCTGTCTGCGGGCAAATGCCAGCTCCCTCGGCCTATAGAGTGAGATGAGCGCTGCAACCCCAGAGTCGGACACGACTGGACCTGATGGTCAGGGGTCCCTTTACCTTTATCTTTATTGCTTGTTTAGACCTTTAACCTTCCCCAAAATAAATTCACACATGACTCAGATATTTGGTTTGGTTTTTGGCAGAAATTTAGGCCACAACTTTATTGATTACAAGCAAGTGAGTGGTTGCATAGGTTCTGGTTCGACTATCTCCCTGTACCCTTGCAGGCAGCCTGGTCCCAGAGCCACGTTCATAAGACAGAAAAGGATGAACACCAGGGACAGCTGATGGAAGGTTCACCAATCAGCCGTTCTCATGTCCCCGGGACTCGGCCACTGGCCAGAACCCTTTCGGGGACTGACAAACCATTGAGTCCCTGGATTCCTGTACTGGAATATCCTGCATTTCCATAGGCGTGGCCACATCCCGATGCGTTAGGCCCCAAAGAGGAAGCTCAGCAGCCTCGCATGGGCTTAAATACGTCCCGCGTTGCTGCATTTTACAATGCCCCATTGGCCAGATTTCACCCCAGCAACTCGGGACCAACCTATCAGGGGGGGTGTGGCCTTGATTTCCAATTATCCCCACAACACTGGGTCAGGTTGCAGGTCGAACTGCAACACATGCTTCTTTTAACAGAGGACCCGATTTTTCATTGGAGAAATGTTGGAATGTATGGAGTTATTCGACTGAAGGCAATCCTGGATAGTTTTATTAATGTTTTATTATGTTTTAATATATGTTGGAAGCTGCCCAGGATGGCTGGGGCGACCCAGTCAGATGGGCTGGGTATAAATAGTAAAATTATCATTATGGAATGGAATGGAACTTTGCTATTTTCATTGGAGAAATATTAGACAGCATGGAACATGTAAAATGACATTATAATCTTAATGCCATGTTCATTATTTTTTTGTGGAGAATGTATTAAATTTCATTTAATAAAAAATTAGGAATAAGAAACCAGAATGTAGGTGCAGAAACAGTTTGATCTCGAGTCACAACCCAGAAAAAAATGTGTGCCCACTACCCAAATCTGTGGGATTTTTGATAGAGCAAAATGTGAGCCGGAGACTCAGTAAAATAGACCAAATGGATAAAAAAGTTAAGTGTTGAAGAGCAATCTGGTTTCTCTGTTAATCCTTCTGAGCTGATTTAATAAAAGAGATATGGAATATTAATATTTTTTTTGCTGTGCTGTTTGGTTAAGTGACCTTGGTAAAAGCAAGTAGGTGAATTTAGAAATTAGTTTAATTAGCAGAATTTTAATATCAGCTAGCTCATTCAGACCATTTACCATGCTGACCATTTAAGTCAATTTCACTAATGGATAGAAAGACAGGAAAATACACAGTGCAAACACTGCACAGTAGTCTAATTTAATAATTTCCCTCTAAGCCCCTTCAGCAAATTGCATATCTTAAAATTGAATTTCATTTAGCATTCACACAACAGCACAGAAATGTTGAGTTTATCACTGACCTACTTGCTTAATGAAAACATCTTCTAAAAAATATAGCATTTATTATTCAAAGGCTTGATTGGTAAAAGGTCAGCCTGCAAATCTGCGAAGATGTATAAATGTTTTCCCCACATAAAAAATGTAGATCAAAGATAGCCAACTTCTGTATTTTGGGGTCAGTCACGTTGTTTTCCAGAGCATTGTCAGGGGGTGGAAATCTATTTTGCCACATGAGCTCATTACCTTTCAGCTGGCAGAGTAGCTATTGGCTGGATCATGGTGCAGGCTATTTTAATGTGTCTCTCAGCCTAGTTTCCTGTGTGTGGTAAAGATGGAGAAGCAGGGAGAGGGGGTGACAGAGAATGAAAAAACAAAACTGAAGTGTAGGTGGGTTCCCACAAGAGCAGTACATGTGAAAAGGATCTAGGAGTCTTGGTAGACCACAAACTTGACATGAGTCAACAGTGTGATGCAGCAGCTAAAAAAGCCAATGCAATTCTGGGCTGCATCAATAGGAGTATAGCGTCTAGATCAAGGGAAGTAATAGTACCACTATATTCTGCTCTGGTCAGACCTCACCTGGAATACTGTGTCCAGTTCTGGGCACCACAGTTCAAGAAGGATACTGACAAGCTGGAACGTGTCCAGAAGAGGGCAACCAAAATGGTCAAAGGCCTGGAAACGATGCCTTATGAGGAACGGCTTAGGGAGCTGGGTATGTTTAGCCTGGAGAAGAGAAGGTTAAGGGGTGATATGATAGCCATGTTCAAATATATAAAAGGATGTCATATAGAGGAGGGTGAAAGGTTGATTTCTGCTGCTCCAGAGAAGTGGACACGAAGCAATGGATTCAAACTACAAGAAAGAAGATTCCACCTAAACATTAGGAAGAACTTCCTGACAGTGAGAGCTGTTCAGCAGTGGAATTTGCTACCAAGGAGTGTGGTGGAGTCTCCTTCTTTGGAGGTCTTTAAGCAGAGGCTTGACAGCCATCTGTCAGGAATGCTTTGATGGTGTTTCCTGCTTGGCAGGGGGTTGGACTGGATGGCCCTTGTGGTCTCTTCCAACTCTATGATTCTATTATTCTATTCTATGATTCTAAGACACAGTGATTACAGCAAGAACTTTTACTGAACTACATAACTAGACAACAGAGGCAAAGCAACTGCTTATATACATTTCTGGAGGCCTGGGCCACTCCCACTCCTAACGTGATTGGCTGTCTAAACTTCCAAGCTGTGAATCGTAAGTCAGAGTTTGAGGGCCAATGGCAGAGGCCCATATCCTGAAATGTTCTGTGATTGGATATCATGTATCAAATCAAAACACAGGAACTCAGAATCCTTAGTCCAGACTCAAGCTCAGGCAAACACAGACCACTGAATACATAACAAAGACTATGCCCCACCCAGTGGTGAAGCTGCATGCTCCGGCATCAGAGGCAGAGAGCAGGCGGGGGCGTGGCTGGCACATGTCCTAGGGGCGTGGCACACATTCCGGGGGCATGGCACGTCGCCCGTGGGGTGTGTGGTGTGCATTCCGGGGGCATGGTGTGCCGCCCGCGGGGGCGTGGCACCCAGTGCAGTGGGGGAATGTGCAGCGCATGTCCAGGGGGGTGGCCGTGATGGTACCCCCTCCCCGATGGTGCCGGGGGCAGTGCGTTCCCCCACATTGCTCCACCAGTGGCCCCACCCATTACTCATTTAGGCTCCACCAGTATCAGTATTTGACCCCTGAGAGGGGGGAAAGTTCCCCACCTTTGCTTTACATGATCAGGGGTCCTTTTCACGCCCATTTAATCATGCCAGCATTCCCTGTCCTTTCAAGATATTATTTCGGGGTGACTGAAGGAGTGGGACACTGGGACATGCTGCTCTTCGTTGCCAAAAAGGCAGCATGGAAATGGGTGTGGCATGGCTGAGAACCACATTGCCTAGAGGTTTTGTTGCTGTTGTTTCCTTACGCCACTGATGCAGCAGCAACATCAGCACCAATCGCCAGGGGGTTAGTCATACACACCTCTGGCCAATTCACTTTCATGAGTGGTGCAGATGGGGAGCAGATGCAGTTTGAGGGGGAACATTTAATTAGTGCTTCTTTCGGGGCTTATTTTCCTTCACCGAAGCCCACGCCTGCTCTGAATCTCCCATTAGGTCACCATCTTCCAACAGAGGCTGTGTGTATTTAATGGTTGGTTAGCATTCAACATCTAAAGCACTGGGGAATTGCTTTGCTGGGAAAAGCTGCACCTGTAGAATTTCTTCCTGTCGTGCTGCCATTGCAGGTGAACAGAGAGAGGAGGGATCCTAATTACCCACTGAATGAATGGAATGAGCAGGGGGATATTACAACAGCTGACTCTGTCCTTTGATGTTAGTTCAAATGGTAGTTAGGTTTAACCTTGACTGAAGCGAAAGCATATCCTTTAAAAAGTCCCATATACAACAACAACAACAACAACAACAACAACAACAACAACAACAACAACAAAAAGTCCCCATATATAACAACAACATAACAAAATACAATACAGGGAAGTCATATTTGGTTTCGTTTGTGTGGTATACAATACTACCATTTCTGTCATTATTCTTATTTTCATATTATGTAGGGAGAATATGAAGAAAAACGCATCGCTCCATAGAATTAACAGAGTTGTAGAGTTGGAAAGGACCACAAGGGCCATCTAGCCAGACCACCCTGCAATGCAGGAATATTTTGCCCAGTGTGGGTCTCAAACCACATTAAGAGTCTCCTGCTCTACCAACTGAGCTATTCAGTTGGTACCTCAACCTATCGAGTCTCTCCATCAAAATTCTTGTAAAGCTGTTGAGGAACTGCCCATTTCAATAGTTCTTGACTATAGAATGAATCCATAATACTATCCTATGAAGTCAACTTCCATATTTGGTTTTCTCGTTGTTTGTACTTGCTTTGTCAATCTTTCCATTATGGCATAGTGCCGTATTACAATCTCCCCTTCTTGACATGTTCCACCTACTGCCCTTGCAGCACAAAACAGGTCAAATCCACCACACACTTTTTTATTTTATTGCCTATGTTATGCAAAAATATATGATAAGTATTTGGGCCCCTTATTGAAGGAGGGGATTTATCACACTGACTCTTCCAAGGTGTCTTATCTGCTGAATAATTGTAGGAATGACGTTGCAGAGAATATGGCAAGATTTTTGAGTGACACCATGAATGTACATCACCATAGGTCCCAAGAGCCATTTTGGACAGTTTTATCCTAAAGTATCTCCTGCTATGTTTGATTAACTGTGTTGTGTCCTGATTCATGTAAACGAAACACTAAGCCAATAAAGGAGATTGATTGTACATGTTCCTCCATCTTCTGTTTTCCAATTTCTCGCTATTACATAGTTGTCTGCAGCTAATAACGTCTATTTGCCAAGGAACACTCAGACAAACCTGTTTGATCTTGATGTTGCCTTGTGTTACCTAGAACCCACACAACATATTACCGTGCTCTTGTGCTTCTCTTATTCATTTCCAGTGCTACATTTCTAGAAAAAGAGGTGCTGGAACTCACCATGAACATACCCCTTGTTCTCTTATAATGGCAATGACACCCACCTGAGAGATGCCAGAACTGAGTTCCAGTGAGTTCCGGTTGAATTTCAAGGATGATGTTGATGGTGATAATTTATTACTTATACCCTGTCCATCTGGCTGGGTTTCCCCATCCACTCTGGGCGGCTTCCAACAAAACATTAAAATACAATAGTCCTTCAGATATTAAAAGCTTCCCTAAACAGGGCTGCCTTCTTCTTGTTGTTCAGTCGTTCAGTCGTGTCTGACTCTTCATGACCCCATGGACCAGAGCACGCCAGGCATCCTTCACTGCCTCCCGCAGTTTGGCCAAACTCATGTTAGTAGCTTCGAGAACACTGTCCAACCATCTCATCCTCTGTCGTCCCCTTCTCCTTGTGCCCTCCATCTTTCCCAACATCAGGGTCTTTTCTAGGGAGTCTTCTCTTCTCATGAGGTGGCCAAAGTACTGGAGCCTCAACTTCAGGAGCTGTCCTTCTAGTGAGCACTCAGGGCCGATTTCCTTGAGAATGGATAGGTTTGATCTTCTTGCAGTCCATGGGACTCTCAAGAGTCTCCTCCAGCACCATAATTCAAAAGGGCTGCCTTCAGGTGTCTCCTAAAAGTCTGGTAGTTGTTTTTTTCCTTTGACATCTGGTGGGAGGGTGTTCCACAGGGCGGGTGCCACTACCGAGAAGGCCCTCTGCCTGGTTCCCTGTAATTTGATAAGAATGTAAGAGATTCGGATCTGTTGCTTTTGTACAAAAAATGGTGGGGTTGGTACATAATACCACAATTTGCAATACTACACTGGTGCAGTAGTTCTGATGCTTAACCTGACCCACTCATTTTCCACTGGCCTGCTTCACAGGATTGAGTCATAAGAGCATGTACCAACAGGCAACCTGAAACAGAAACAACACTTTACAGGAAAACTGCAAAAAAATTAATGCCCCATCTAATAATTTGCTTTATTTACTCATGATGCCATTTCCCCTTTGTGCTCCCAGGAGAGAGTTCAGTTCAAGTTTTACATTAAAGTTGTAAATTATTTGTGTAGTCTTCCTTTTTGTGTACTCTTCCCATTTGTGTCACTTAAGCACAAATGTTCTCTATTGTTATTGCCAATACTAGAGGGATAAATCCTTTGGGTGCAATTCACACCTCAAGCTTTCACATTCTGTGAAGCCCTTCAGCTCACTCTGCGTGATTCCGAATGCTAAGAACATAGACGGCATACGCACAAAACACACGCTTGACATAATCGTAAAAAAAACAGTTTTCAAGTTCATAATTCCTTTTTTCAATCAACAGGACTCATGAGCTTGCACATACTTAAAACACTAGTGCCCCATTTATTGGAGTCTATTTGGCCCAAATAGGACTTCTAAATCAAACACATATTTTCTTTTCCTATTGCTTCTAGAGGATTTTGTTTTGTTTTGTTTTGTTTTGCCTGAGGGTGGGGGAGAGGAGAGAGAGAAGGTTTGGGTTTATATACAACTGCATGGAGAAGAACATGAAAACTCAGTAAAAAGAGCAAATTCCACAGCTGTACTCAGGTATCTGCATTTCAAATGATTCTTTATCAGTTGGTGACTTAGGGTAGATTCTTCTAAAAATAGTTTCATTACCCTGACGTATCTCCGAGTAGCCAACTCATCAGTCTAGATCATGAAGCTCTCTATCTGTGACTGACAAAATATGATGTGTATAATATATCAATAAAAGAGGTTGTCTTCAACTCACTTTTACTCAGAGTAGACCTATTAAATTCAATGGACCTAATTTTCTTGCAGACGCTAATTTTAATGTGTCTACTCTGAGTAATACAACTGTGTCAGTGTAACTGGCCTTGATACTGCCACCAGACCATTTTGGAAAGTTTAGGTTGGTATTCTCTTGGGCAGGGACACACAGTTGAACCAAAAGAGCCCCAACTTTCCCTGATCTTCTGCCACTGTTCCCCATACAGATTCTCTGTACAGTGGTACCTTGGGTTACATACGCTTCAGGTTACATACTCCGCTAACTCAGAAATAACGCTTCAGGTTAAGAACTTTGCTTCAGGATAAGAACAGAAATCGTGCTCTGGCGGCGCAGCGGCAGCAGGAGGCCCCATTAGCTAAAGTGGTGCTTCAGGTTAAGAACAGTTTCAGGTTAAGAACGGACCTCCGGAACGAATTAAGTACGTAACCAGAGGTACCACTGTACAGTGAGACACTGCCCACTTTAGGTCAGGGAAGGCTTGGTCCTTGGGTTATGCCTCCATCACAGCTCCTGTTGCTCTGTCCCAGCTCCTGCCAACCTACAAGTTTGAAAGCATGCCAGTGCAAGTAGATAAATAAGTACCGCTGTGGTGGGAAGGTAAACGGCATTTCCATGCGCTCTGGTTCCGTTGTGCCAGAAGCGGTTTAGTCATGCTGGCCACATGACCCGGAAAGCTGTCTGTGGACAAACACCGTCTCCCTCGGCCTTTGATTGGACTCAACCACCAGGGGTCCTTTACCTTACCTTTACTTTTACCATCACAGTTTTGTCTTTAAGCACAGTGTTTTGATTTTCCTCTCCAGATAAGTTGGCATGCATTCACTCTTATGGGGAAGACGAAACCACTGTCTGGGACAGAGATGAAATTCTTTTCCACACTGTTTTCATCTGTGTCTGATATTATAACCCATTTACGACGTATTATCAAACTATGGACACTTCCCTCTGGAAGTGCTGTTTTGCAGGTGGGATTCACTTGCATGCCAGCACACTCAGGCTGCACAATCAAAGTGGGTTCAGGACTCTTGTGCAACAGACCTGCTCCTCCCCCCTCCCCCCCAAAATGAACTTTTGCAGTAGGGAAAGTGATAGGGAAATGAACTGGAACTAAGGGATAAATGATGGGCCACTGACCTGATCCACCAGCCTCTTATATACTTATGACCTCATCTAACCTCCCTGCAAACAAATTGGAATGAATGCTATATAAAATAGCCAATATCACATAACCTCAACCGAAACTTTCTGCAAATGAATCAGGATGAATGCTCAACAAGCAGCTAACTCGGAAGCAACCTCAGCCCAAGGGTTTTGTTTTTGCTCTTTTAAAGGAAAACCCAGATGGAAATTTAGCTATAGCTACATAGCTGCAGACACTTCAGCGAAGTGTTGTAAAAATCATATTTTGCACCATCGTCATAGGAATGACACATTGCAATATAGCAGGATAGCAAGCATTAGTATGCCTGGCTAATTAACCTCATCCTCATGTAAATAAGATTAATTAGTAATTTTCTCCTCTAATCTGGTGGGAAACATGGATAATTATAGTTGTATTGTTTATGCAAATTTTACCCAAATAGGACAGAACAGGTTGCAAAGTAAAGTTCAGCCGAATGACTACTCCTGAACATACCGCCAAAAGACAGATAAGCTAATTAAGACATGCCATGTACATAAACAAATATGGACACCTACTCTTGCATACAGCCAACCCTCTGCCTCATTTATTCTAGGCTTTCTAGTATAGAACACTAGTAGACTGAGGTCACTAACTGGAAAATGTGATTTGTATGCGGTATTGACAAAACAGTGACTCATGTTACACAAAGAAGGCAAGCGCCCTCAGCACAGCCGATGAGAATAATGGCAAAATGTTGCAATGAACAACAGGGAAGACAATCAACAGCCTGATTCTGGCATGACAGAGGTCCATTTCATGCATTACCAGATTTGTCACCGAGGGCTCCTTGAACAGGAAGCTGCAGACAATCCTAGCTCCTCGAAGAGTATACCTGTTTGTTAGGCTAGGTGAAATTTCCATTTTTGAAAGACCAAATGTTCCTTTTAAAATGGGGTGATGGCAGTGAAAGAGGGGGGGAAACTACCTCATCTAGTTCATGTTTTCAGGTCTGGGGTCACATGGGGGGGGAGGGGACAGTTACTTACTGGAGTGCTTTGATGGCTACATCTGGATAATGGCCACTTTTTTATCTCACAGAATGCCCCACTCCAAAGGACATTGTGTATCGAGGATCTCAAGCCACCCCCCAATGAATTGACACAGGAGACATAATGTTTGGGTTTTTGGCAATAATTTAGGCCACAACTTTATTTAAATACAAATTTGGTGAGTGGTTGCGTAGGCATTGGTTCAGAGGCTGGCCTAGAACCAGCGATTGGGAAATTGCAACTGAGGAGAGTTAAGGAGTGGGGGTCAATGCTTCCCTCTCCCCAGAGGTCTCAGGGGCTCGGCTACGGCCCTAACCCCTACCGGGGGTTCGGACAAAGCATAAGAGCCACCGGATTCCTTTAACGGAATTCCCAGTATCATCATGATTCTGGATATGGGTACCGCCCAATCCAGCAATCCACACAGGAACCAATGCCTAACCGCCAACCTTACAAGTTGTGACAAGTTGCTACTGCAGTAGGCGAAAACCAAATGGCAACAGCCAATCAGCCAGATGGACAAATTCCTACTGGGCCTCTGCCCCAAAAGCAGATGACCCCATGACAGGCAGTTGCAAGGTCAAGCGCAGAGGCCTAAGGAAAAGAGGGGGGGGCGGGATGGGTGCTCAGAAGCTCACAGCCAAGAGGAAGATCACCCTGCGTGCAGAGGAATATATAGGACGCTGAGCTGTCCATCACAAATTGCTACATCTAGCTTTGCCCAGCAACACCTCTTGACCCTATAGCAGCTAAGGCCGGCTGCCGGCCCCTCCCCCACAGGCCAGGGAAGTGTCTTGCCAGGTCCTGACCGCAACATGTGCTCTTACTCATGGTAGAACCCGATTTTCCAATGGAAACTACAATTTCTCTGTGGTGGCCACTTTTTCTTTCAACGTGCAACCTGAAATGGGGCCAGGGTGCTTTTTCAGCTGGAACTAACACAGTTCCAGCACCTCTCTGGTGGGCACTGTTGCCATTGCAAGAGAACAAGGGAGGTGTTCTGGAAAACACCTCTAGAAAAAGAGCACTGAATGGGGTATTATGGGAAATAAAAAAGGCCGACTTCCTGCTGGATGGAACATCAAAGACCTCTAAAGTTTTCACTGCCCGACAGCTTCAAGAAAAATGCAGAGAGCACAACCAACCCCTGTATATGACATTTATTGACCTGAATAAGCCTTCAACACTGTAAATAGTATTGCCCTTCTGAAAATCAGCTGCCCGAATAAATCTGTGAACATCCTTCAGCTCCTCCACAATAATATGACGGCAAAAACTGCAGATTAACAATAGCTCTCAAAGTGAACCATTCACAGTGGGATCAGGTGTTAAACAGGGATGTGTTATTGCCCCAACTCTATTTATTATTTTCATTGCCGTGATCCTTCGCATTGTAGAAAGGAAACTCCCCACTGGAGTAGAAATCATATATCGAACAGATGGAAAGCTCTTCAAATTGAGTAGGCTGAAAGCACAGAGTAAGGTTACCATAACTTCCATCATAGAGCTTCAATATGCTGATGACAACATAGTGTGTGCACACTCAGAGGATGACTTCCCATCTATCCTAAATATCTTCACAGAAGCTTATGGAAAGCTTGGCCTATTGTTCAATATTCAAAAAACCAAAGTGTTTCACCAACAAGCACAAAACAACCCATCTGCAGCACCACAAATCCAACTTAATGGTGTAAAGTTGGAAAATATTGATCATTTTTCCTACCTAGGCAGTTATTTTTCTACAACGGCTGACATTAATGCTGAAATCCAGCATTGCCTGAGCTCTGTGAGTGCAGCTTTCTGCCGATTGAAAGCTCATACCAAGAACAAACTTAGTTGATCTCTAAGGTGCTACTGGAAGGAATTTTTTATTATATTTTGTGAAGAAAGTAATAAAACATATTTAAATTTTATTTTAAAGCATAGATTAATGTAGGAAACAGAATTATGACTGAACAGACTACAGATAAAACTGAATCCTTCCCTCCTAATTTTTAGATGTGTACCTGAAACCAGCACTGCATTTTCAAGCCTTGATTTCTAGGGGCATAGAAAAAAAATTATGAAGGTGGCTGTGCGTGCAGAATTCAGCTTCCTGAGAATTTCAGCCTTCATTTAAAGAAAAGAGGAAATTCCCAGATCCTACAGCTGCTTGAAATGTATACAAAGGCTGTAAAATAACAGAAACTAGAGAAGTGGCTTGAGAATATTTTCCTTGGGAGTGGGAGTAGGCCTTCAGTGCCCTCGCCCATCCCGTGGCCAAGCAAATCAGCACACACAGCAGAACAAATTGTGCAAAATTAAGAAAAAAAATATGCAGAGTTTGCATACTTTATGCCAATAGCAAACCTGGAATTTTCTACTGTGGAGATTGGAATGGAAATAACTTGCGCTGGAGCTAGACACATCAAAGACGTGTTTTAGTTAAACATGTTGTAAACTTTGTGTGAGAAATCGGGTTGGCAAAAATGGAACTCCACAGTGCCATCTGGTGTCACAGTGTTATAATGCATATACAATACAAAAAACACCTTTTCTTTACGAATCTAGCTGAGCCCTTGGTTTTGTTTTTGGTTTTTTTTTAAGAATTAAGTTCATTGTTGTTGTTTAGTCGTTTAGTCATGTCTGACTCTTCGTGACCCCATGGACCAGAGCACGCCAGGCACTCCTGTCTTCCACTGCCTCCTGCAGTTTGGTCAGACTCATGTTGGTAGCTTTGAGAACACTGTCCAACCATCTGGTCCTCTGTCGTCCCCTTCTCCTTGTGCCCTCCATCTTTCCCAACATTAGGGTCTTTTCCAGAGAGTCATCTCTTCTCATGAGGTGGCCAAAGTATTGGAGCCTCAGCTTCAGGATCTGTCCTTCCAGTGAGCACTCAGGGCTGATTTCCTTCAGAATGGATAGGCTTGATCTTCTTGCAGTCCATGGGACTCTCAAGAGTCTCCTCTAGCACCATAATTCAGAAGCATAAATTCTTCGGTGATTAAGTTCATATTACCTTCCTTAACAGCTACAGAACATATGGAGTCAAGTGGCTGTGAAGTTCTGCCCACAGTGGATGAGGTACCACTGTGTCATCAGCTGTAGCCAGGGCATAGTGGAAAAATTGAATAATATTTTAGCAGTATTTCCTCTCCACCATTATTGTTTAAGGATGTGAGAAACCTCCAAGTGTCCCCATTTTCCACGGACAGTCCCTGATTTACAGAAGCCATCCCAGTTTCTGATTTGATCCCTGAATGTCCCACTTTTCCTCCAGGCTTGTGGTAAGGTAGTAGGCTTGAGAAGAGGAAGGGATTAGCACATGAGAGATAAGGACAATGGGATCATTTGCAAACTTTGTTCTGATACCCATTAGAAAGCAATTCGTGGCTGAAACTGTCTTGAGAATTTATCATAGTGGCCATTTCCACACACCCCTCCCCAAAGTGATCAGGCTTGCCATTTCTTTTCAAACAACTGACTTTTACAGTTTCACCTTTGCACCACGAGTATCTTAGCAACCATCAAATCTTGGCTGAGTCTTTCCAGGTAATTTACAGTTCATTTGTTTCCATCTGGCTCAAAAAAATTACAAGGTCAGACTGTAATAAGAATGTGACCGATAATTCTATAGTCTGGAGACCCACTTAAGAGAAGGGACAAAAGCCTAGGTGAGATGGGGGTGCTAGAGGCAGACAGGATACAACCAATTTTAAACACGCTCCATTGATTTCACATCGAACATTTGCTTAATTCTCATTGAAATCAGCATGACTTAAAAAGTGCTGGATTATACATACCCTCTTTCTTCAATGGAAAAATCAAGACTATTAAAAAAGAGATTCAATTTGACTCCCAAAATAAGAATGAGAAAGACAACTGAGCTCATTCATCTGAAATGGCTGAAATAATTCATTTGACTTATGTGTGAGTCAGTGGTATCTCAGATGATTCTGTTTAAACCATCATGTTCACTGTTTTATTAGTTCAGATTTATCCTGACTTTTCCGTTTATTAATTTCTATGTAAAGCTTATACTATTTAGAGTAGTAGTATAATGCATACATATAGTTTTAAATTCCTGGAGTGAAAATGGCTAGAGCAAATTTCATTCATTCATTCAATCCATCCACCCATCAATAACACCCTAACTGATTATCATGGATCAATTAAAGAGAGAGAAAGTGGTGAGTTGTGGAACACAATTAAAACAATGGCATGGGTCTTCCGGAACGGCGCGCTTGGAGTCCGGTGGAGATCCGCGCTCCTGCTGTCTCGAGGCGGATTGGTGTTGTTGGAGGCGAAAAAACGGGCGACGAAGCGTGAGTCAACCGACCCCAGGGGGGGATCCTGGGGGCTGAAGCCCACGGCAGCACGATATGGGGTCTCCCACGCAAGGGAAGTGATTAAGAACTTAACCCAGTGATTAAGAACCTAACCCAGGGAGGACCTCCGTGCAAACGGGCGCAAACCCCTCTTCAACACAAACGCTCCAATTCTCGACAAAGTAGCGCCGAACTACCCCATTAAAAACTCAACTGTAAACGGACAAACTCCTCCAATAACGGGAGAAAATATAGCAATATCCCTCACCTCCCTGGAGCACAGGGGGTGGCAAAGGAGGAGGGAGAAAAGAAACTAAGTTTTTTACGGACAGAAACGGACAGAAGTATCGCGGGGGCTGTGGCACAACGCAGAATACCTGTCAAATTAAAAGCTGAATGTGGTGGAAGTAGCTCTAATTCCCCCGAGGAGTGTTAAAATGTTTAGAAACTAGAGGTGTACTTAGAAAAGCACGAACGAAAATAGTAAAGAGAAGAAACCGCTAAAGGGGAAGCGGGTGGGAAGAACGTGCACACAGATAGACCTCGATCTTTTCTCTCCCAGGAAAAAAGAAATAGAGAAGTAAAATCAACCTTACCAGCTCGTAAGACGGGCCGGCGGCAAAGTGCTGAGTCAGTGCAAAGCCGCCATTGAAAGCAGTGGGTGAGAGGAGAGAAGACGGAAGTGGAAAGCAAGGAAGGAGCTGGAAAGTAGACCATAAAAAGGAAAGAGAGAAGGCTAGGAGAGAGAAAGATAAGAGAGAAATAGCACGACCTCGCGTGGCTACAAGCAGTACTACAGTAAATAGCGAGAAAAAGAGGGAACGCGTTTTCTGCCACCCAGTGGAAGACTTGAGAGCTACAGGAGAATTATAAAGACATTTTTAAAAGGTTGCAAGGGGGAAATGGACTGTTGCTAAATAACAACCCCCAGGGAAACTCCCAATAAAAAGAAAGACGTGGTGAGGGACAGCAAAGCAAGGGGAAAAAAGTTACAAATACACAATCTGAAGGGAAACTCTGATGGGATCCAAAAAATTCACAACCTCCAGCAGCCACGCAGCAGCTTTAAATCATCAACGTAGGACTTCAATAATCGAAAGTGATACCAATATGGATTTGAAAGAGTTAATGGCGGCAATGGAGAGAATGGAAAAAAATATAGGTGATAAGATAACAACGTTGGACGGAAACATTAAGATTTTGGATGGAAAGATGGAGACGATGGGGAATAGGATGGAGACAATGGGGAATAAAATTGAGAAAAATTCAAGTTTAATAATGGAATTGTCAAGCCAAGTAAATCAAATGACTGCAAAACAGACAGAATTAGATACAACAACACAAGAGGTAAAAGAAAAGTTGCAGAAACAAGAGGAGAATATTAAAAAGACGCAGCAAGAACAAAAAGAAATGAAAAGATATCAGGAAAAAGACAAGATGGAACTAGAAGAACTAAAGAAAATTCAAGAGGACACCTTTGATGCTCTTGCTGTCCTGGAGATGAGGCAGAAGGAGATGATTCTCCGTCTGAGGGGGATCAAAGAAAATCGAGATGAGGATATTTCAGAAATTATTACGAAATCCTTGGCGGACTGGCTGAAGGTGTCAGCGGAGGAGTTGGGACTGGATATAGAAAAGATATTTAGAATAAGAGTAAATAAGAATAAGACTAGAAAAGGCCCAGGAGATTGCCTCATATTCCTCAATTCAAGGCTGCTGAGAGATAAACTTTTGTTAAAGGGGAGAGTGGAACCGCTCCAAATTGATGGAAATGTAATAGAAATAATGAAAGAAATCCCGACCCGTCTGCTTAAAAAGAGGGAGAATTATAAATTTTTGACGTCGGCATTGAGGAAAAACAAAATCTTGTTTAAGTGGGAGTTTCCTGAAGGGCTCTCGTTTACCTTTAAGGACAGGAGAAGACTTTTTAAATCAGTTGAGGATACTGAAATCTTTTGGAGAAAGTATTGGGAAGAGCTGGGAGGCGAAAAACGTCCCGAAAGAAGTATCCAAAGTGACTGAATAAACAAAGAGTGCCGTGGCTGAAATAATAGTGAAACAACAGAGAACTAAACTTTTTTAGGCACTCTGTTGGTATCTATTCCTACCTTTTGGTTCGGCAGACGATAAACTGAATCAAGGGAAAGACATTTTTAAAACAAGAAACCGGCGGTGGATCTCATTTCTTTATTTTTTGGCTTGATTTTTGCTTTCGTTTTTCGTTTTTTGTTTTTTGTTTTTTCAGTTTCCTTCTGAGTTTTTTATTTCTTACTTGGTAACCCTATAAAGGGAAATAAAGGTAGCTATACAGAGATGAATTTGAAATGTATATCGTGGAACGTAAACGGTTTGAACAGTAAGTTGAAGAGGAACAGGGTAGAGTGCATTTTGAAAAAAAGGAAATGGGACATCATGTTTGCAAGAAACTCATATATCTAAAATTCACATAAGAGTTCTGAAGAATGTAAGATTGGGAAAAGAATTTATATCAGCGGGAGGGGAGAAAAAAGGGGTGTAGTGATGTATATCAATCCCAAGTTAAAGCCACAACTATTATTTGAAGACGAGGAAGGGAGAATATTAGTGGTGGAGATACAAACAGAAGCGGGTAAAATCGTTTTGGTAGGTTTTTATGCCCCTAACAACAGAAAGGATGAATTCTATAGAAACTTAGAGGACAAATTGTGGGATTATATAGGGGAAGAGATTATCTTCATGGGAGATCAAAATGGGGTGGTTTCTATTGATTTGGATAGAACAGATAGGGGGAAAGAGTCTAACTCGGGCAAACTCCCTTTATCCTTTTTCAATTTGGTTACAAATTTAAATTTATATGACATTTGGAGGACCAAAAACCCAAATACGAAAGATATCACCCATTATTCTGAAGTGCACAAATCCGGAGGAAGGATTGACGCTATATGGGCCTCAAAAAAATTAATGTTGAGTGTGGATAAAACAGAAATACAAAACAAATCCATCTCTGATCATAACCCTGTGACAGTATATATGAAATTTAAGAAATGTACAAGAGGGAGATGGAGGATGAATGAAGATCTATGGAAGGAGGAGGAAAGAGCAAATAAAGCAAAAGAGGCACTTAAAGAATTTTTTGTATTAAATGAAAATCAAGCAATGGACAATATGGTGATCTGGGATACCAGTAAAGCGTATATGAGGGGGTATGGCATCCAACAAATGAAGGAAATTAGGAAAAAAAATAACAATAATTTCATGGAAATGAGCAAACAAATAAGAGACAAAGAAACGGAATTGGTCAAAAACCCAAAAAATGAAGAATTAAGATTAAGTATAAAAAATCTACAATCTCATCTATCAAATATGATAAACAAAGAAGTAGAAAAGAAGATCTTATGGACTAAACAGAGGTATTTTGAGCAGGCAAATAAGCCGGGCAGAATGTTGGCATGGTTGACTAAAGAAAGACAGGTAGACAGAGTGATAAATAAAATAGTAGAAGGGGAAAGGGAATTAACAGACTCCGAACAAATTAAAATGAGCTTCTGGAGATACTACAAAAACCTATATGAGGATAAAGGAGAGGAAGAAAGTGAAATACATAACTATCTAAATGGAAAAAAATTACCAGACATTAGAGAGGAAGAGTATAACATGTTAAATGCAAGAATTAGAACAGAAGAGCTTGAGGAGGTAATAAATAATCTAAAAATCGGAAAATCCCCAGGCCCAGACGGGATACCGGTAATATACTATAAAAAATTTAAGGAGATAGTAATACCCAAATTAAAGGTCATCTTTGATGAGATCTTGGAAAAAGGAAAAACTCCCAAATCGTGGCAGGAAGCTTTGATAACACTACTCCCTAAGCAAGGTGCAGATTTGAACTCAACAAAGAATTACAGACCAATATCATTATTAAATATTGATTATAAAATATTCACAGGAATAGTGGCTAACAGGTTGAAGAGAGTATTAATGAGAGTTATAGGGCAAGACCAAGCAGGCTTTCTTCCTGAAAGACAAATTAAAGACAATACAAGAGCAATAATTGACATTTGGGAATATGCTGAACTAAACCCCAGCAAAAAAGTTGCAATGTTATTGGTGGACGCAGAGAAAGCTTTTGACAGTGTTTCCTGGAAATTTATGCTGAGAAATTTGGAAAAGTGGGAGATAGGAGAAAAAATTATGAATGGAATTAAAGCTATATATAATAAACAGAACGCAAGATTAATTATAAATAATGATCTCACAGAAAGTTTTGATATTGAAAGAGGAGTCAGGCAAGGTTGTCCTTTATCCCCACTGTTATTTATAATAACGTTGGAAATTTTTCTAGTTACTCTAAGAGAAAACAGAGAAATTAAAGGGATAACTATTGGGAACCATAATTATAAAGTGAAAGCTTACGCGGACGACGTGATCATTACAGTAGAGTCCCCATTAGAGAGCATACAGGAAACACTGGAGAAAATTAATGAATATGGGAAGAGTTCAGGCTTCAAATTAAATAAAGAAAAATCCAAATTACTAACGAAAAACATGGGGGATAAGGGAAAAAAAAGACTGGAAGATATAACAGGATTAAAAATCGAATCCAAAGCAAAATATCTAGGATTGTGGATATCCAATAAGAACACCAATTTATTTAAAGACAATTATGTTAGATTATGGAAGGAAGTTAAAGAATTATTGAAAAAATGGGAGAAATTAAATTTATCCCTGCTCGGTCGAGTATCTATGACAAAAATGGTGATACTCCCAAAAATTCTGTTTCTTTTTCAAACAGCACCTGTAATAATCGGAACCAGATATTTAAAGAACTGTCAAAAAGATCTCGCAAATTTTATCTGGATGGGGAGAAAAGCGAGGATAAAGCAGGAGATTATGACTAGTGCTAAGGAAGTAGGTGGCTTCGGGGTTCCAGATTTGATAACATATTATGACGCAGCAGGCTGGATGTGGCTTAAGGACTGGATAACATTAGAGAATAAAGAATTGTTAGAACTGGAAGGATGGGACAAGCTATATGGATGGCATGGGTACCTATTCTATGAAAAACTAAAGATGCACAAAAGGTTCAATAACCATTTGGTAAGGAAAGCCTTGCTGGAAATATGGGAAAGAACTAAAGGGAGAATGATGCAAAAAACCTCATGGTGGACATCACCGGTGGAAGCCATGGCAACATTTAAAAATATGACCAAAAGGAAATGGCCCACATATAAAGAATTAGTAGAGGAAATAAAAGAAATTCCAAAACTTAAAAAATATGAAGATTTAAGAACCATAGGGGTAAGTTGGTTAGAATATATTCAGTTAAGAGCAGTATTTGAAAAAGACTTAAAGAACAGAGGTTTTGGAAATAAGGATACCAAATTGGAGGAGGTTATAACATGCAAACAGAAAATGCTATCTAAAGTATACAGATTATTAAGTACAGGATTATTGGAGTCAGAAAGTAAAAATAGAAATATGATAAAATGGGAGCAAGATATAGGCCATGAAATCGAGTATGGAAAGTGGAAACAATTTTGGACAAAAAATATCAATTTTACGGCCTCCTACCAAATAAAAGAAAACTTTATGAAAGTACATCACAGATGGTACCTGCCTCCAGTAAGAATAGCCAAGATAAATAAATCTGGAAACAATAAATGTTGGAGATGTGAAGATCAAATTGGAACGCTATTTCATATGTGGTGGACCTGTCCCGAAATTAAAATTTTCTGGAATATGATCCATGAAGAAGTTAAAAAGCTGATTAAAATATCATTTGTTAAAAAAGCTGAACTATATCTATTAGGAATATTGAACAATGAAATTCCAAAAGATAGAATAAACATCCTGCTTTATGCGACAACAGCCGCAAGAACCCTTATAGCTAAATATTGGAAAGGGAATCAAATACCATCAAAGGGAGAGTGGCTGAGTAAAATGACAGAATATCTGGAACTAGCGAAGCTAACAGATGCTATCAGAGGGAAATCAAGAGATATGGTTAAAAATCAATGGAAGTACCTTAACGACTATCTGAATAAACAAGAAGTAAGTGGAAGATTTTGGTTGTGTTTAGAATAATAGGACGAATTATGGTTTAAAAAAACTGAGGTTTATTTGCATTTGTATTTAATTTGTACTTGTTTATAAAGCGGTAAAAATGTAAAAAATGACAGATATAATAAGTATTATACTAGATGTATGAACCGTTGTAAAAGCAGCGGAAGTATATGTAGAAAGTATTGGTAAAGGTTTTTCTTTTTGATGACTTATCTGGTCCTGATCTTCCTCTCTGAAGATCCTTTTCTTTCTTTTTTTGTTTTCCTTTTTTCTTCTCTCTATTTCTCTTTCTCTTCTTTTCTCTGCCTTTCTACTTTTTCTTTGCCCTTCTTTTCCTTTTTTTCTTTTCTTTTTTTTTCTTTTCTTGTTCTCTTTTTTATTTTTATTTTTACATCTTTTTCCTCTTTTCTTTTTGCTTTTTTCTAGTTAACTAAGATATGTGAGATTTATTTCATTATTTCTTAGGTATGTGTGAGAGTGTATTTGTATATGCACATGCTTGTATGTAATTATATTTTAATGGAACAATAAAGGACTTTTAAAATTAAAAAAAATAAATAAAACAATGGCATGGAATGGTGGATAGTCAAATAATCTGATATTTGAGAAACATCCTGTCTCCAATTGGAAAAGCAAGCAAGTGATGATATACAAAGATGAAAAGAAGCAGAGTGGCATGTCAATAAATTGTTTGGAAAATCTTCCCTTTACTAAAATTATTACACATTTGATTTCATGGATAGGAAGATAGGAAGCTGTCCTTGGTCCATCTAGCTCAGAATTGTCAATACTGACTGAGCGTGACTCTGCAGTATTTCAGATTGGGATATTTGCCCCACAATTTGAATAAGGGCTCAATACAGGGATACGGTTAAAGGTGATTTTCTATTACAAGGAAGACTTGTAGGAAACCAAAACAGAAGTGCAGGCAGGCATAAGATGTGCTTGGAAGGGTGGGATTGTTGCGGAGGATGGGGGGGCGGTGATTAAAAATATAATCTATTTGTCATATACCATTTAAATAATAGTCTAAGACTGCTTTTTAAAGGTCAAATTGCATCCCAGATCAGTTTATGTCAATGTATAAAATTATATACCTTTAAAATCCAACAGTGCAATTGAAAGCAGTTAACGTGGTGGTGATTAAAAAATCAGTCCTGTCAGACTGGGAATATCCCCTCATTCACCCAAGTGGAGGATATTCTACCATACTCAGCAGAGTTTCTTTTCTGTCAGCAAAGCGGCTCGCGTATATGTCAAACAAAGCTTTAATAATAAAGAAAATGGCAACACAATACCATGCTGCCTGAGAGAAACTGAAACAACAGCATGAGGGGGGAAGCAAGAATGATAGTTGGCTTCTCTAACTGAATACCCGAAGGGAGGGGCCGATTCCAGAGCACAACACAAAAGCCCCGCCCACCAGATGCCAGACATTCTACTATTCAAATTAGGCCCCAGTGTTTTTCTAAGAGGGATGATAGGATGTAACTGCAAGGAAGAGAAGGAAGTGACTTTGCAGAAGCAAGCTGTTATAAGCCATCTCCCCTGCCTCAACACTATTGGCTCCAACAGGTCACATGGAGAGAAGTAGATTTCACCTGCACACAGAAGGAAGCCAAACAAGACCTGCTTCCATACCGAGGTGGAGCAAACCCACACCCAACTACTAGTTGGCAGTAGTGCTGTTTTTCTAGAAAAAGAGGTGCCAGGACTCACCCTGAACACACCTCCCTTGTTCTCTTATAACGGCAATGAAACCGACTTTTAGAGAGTTCTGATTGAAAAAAGCCCTGTTTGGCAGTGATCTTCCCAGTGCAAACTGGAGATACAGAAGCACATGACAACCTTACCAAAATACCACTCCCACCAATCTGGAGTGAAATGTTTGAGCAATTTCAAAGGGAAGCAAAAGAGATAAAAGGCTTGTGACATTTCCTAGGGCAGTGGAGAGCCACCCACCTCTAATTGGAGAGTTAAGCAACCTTAGATGAAGTATCAGAGAATCTGAAGCAGAGCTAAGAAAAGGAAAGAAATGGTCAGGTGAATCTTATTCCATTCCATGTAATTTTTACATGTGCTTCGTCACAGGACCATTTCATCCTGCTTTTTGTGGATTTTTTTTTTAATGCTCCAAAAACTCTTATTTAAATTGTACCTTTCATTAAGAGACACACTTTGTACACATGCTGGACAGATTCTTTCCTTAAAATGCATGTTTCAGAGCACTCCCCCTGTTAAATCTGCATTCTCGTGTGCGTCATTTGCAGAAGTGCACAATCTGACTGGCAGCTGAATTCTGATCAGCATCCAAATCTGGAACCAGCAGACTGAGTTGGTCAATGTCCCAGGGGAGTATATTGCTGTGTTTTATTAACTACTAGAACTTACATGGTAAGGAGCATGACTCAAAAGATGGTTTTTTTCTGAACTGTAGAGGACTAGAAGTGAACCCATTCATTATTAATATATCCTCTAAGGTATAGAGAATTTATTCAGGAGAGGAGAACCAGACAGCAGCAAGTTCCCCATTAGTTGGAGTCTGTGATAAGAGCCCTTGGGGAAATAAAATTTTATGTGTTATTGAGTTTTTTAATTGATGGGTACATTAGGAAAAGCAGCCCAGTTAACTGATCGCCAACATATGTTCTGCAAACTGGTTATTTCAGAGGGCTAAGTTGTGTCCTACTCATTCAGTGTGCAGTACTGCCACACAATGTATATTAGATTGTTGCAGATATTAATATTGTACAGTCTGAAGTGACTGGAAGCATAAGAACTGACTCCTTTTGGAAGTCAGGCAATGTCCAGGCCCGTAAAAATATTATTCAAAATTTTACTGGCAGAACTCTTCAAAACAAAACATAAAATATACATCCAAAATATCCATACAATGTATTGGGCTTTCCAGTATAGGCTCAGTGTCTTAGAAAATAAGAAATAATCCAAACAGACCTCAAAGCAGAGGCCTCGCTCTCTCCCCACAACCTGCATTCCAGCCTCCATTTGCCTTTGGCTATTTACTCTCTCTTCAGAAGAGCTTTCACTCCATGGAGTTTAGGAAACAAAGAACTAAAAGCAACTCCCTTTCAAAATGGAGATTTGCGACTCAATACCTTCATCACATGATCAAATGCTCACTCTCAGCACTGAATAAAAAAAAAAAACCCCAACAGGTAATCATTAACTAGTTACAGCTCAGAGAGAGCTCTTCTTGTTGTCGATACAGCTTCATGGAAAATTACCATTTTAAACCTTTTCACCAATACACATTTAGGCATTCTCATTTCAGTGTCAATTAAACCATTATAATTAACATAAACTATAAATAACCAGTTGCATAATTAAGTGGTTGTTTTGAACTAGTGGATATGGTTTTGCATGCATAAGGAAAAGTGTGAATTTTTTCCACTTCCCCATATTGATTTCAGCCCATGACAAAAGCTTTTGATGGGGCATGTGGGACAGCATAAGAATGTCTGGATGTGCCCTCAGCTTGGATTTAGAAGTTGTGGGTTCAAATGTTTGCCTGGCCATGAATCCCCCCCTCAGGTCATATCCTCTTATCTCCCTATCTGTGAAATGGGATCTTGTAGGACAGGGCTTGCCAAACTTACCTGGCCTCAGGCCAGTTCCTCCAACTTACCTGGCCTCAGGCCGGTTCCTCCAGTGTCGATCGCGCGGCGGGCTGGAGTGCTGGGGAGCGTGCGCCCACACACTATTTTCAGCGCACTTTTGGGTCGATGGAGTGCCGGAAATAGCTTGTGCGCATGTGCAAGCATAATTTCTGGCACACTTGGGCAGACCCGGAAGTGCACCAGAAATGATGCTTACGCATGCGCACAAGCTATTTCCGGTGTTCCGCCAACCCAAAAGTGGGTAGCCGCGCTGCGCCACACCACACAGTGCCATGCCATGCAGTGCCACGCCGGTAAGAGCGGGTGGCAGCAGCGGAGAGCTCTGCGGGCCGGATAACGGAGTCCCTCGGGCCGCATCCGGCCCGCGGGCCTTAGTTTGGGGAAGCCTGTTGTAGGACATTACTGACAGATGTTCTGCAAGAATGGACAAAATGCATATGGAGCAGTATTTAGCGAGCTGGCGATTCTGTGCAAAGTGATTTCAGCTATTAAAGAAAACGCGACTAAAACTGACCTGGTCCGACAACTCCAAGCTAAGTGGTTTGTGATTCACAGCCCCCAAAGTGCTGGTAGTTGTGAGGTTAAGCAGATACTGTGTGCAAAGAAGGTTATAAGGTTAATGTTCGTCATAATCCATGAATCTTGGGCTAATGGTGTGAAAGAACATACTACAGCTGAGCTGCTGTGTTGAAGGACTCTATTTAAGGACCAAACTACACAAAATTATGACGTCTCTTTGGCCACTGCTGCACCTACAGCTATTCATCTGGGATTTCTCAATAATACCAAAATTGATAGATTCCCCCCCATCTCTACTTATGGTAAAGCTCCACATCATCATCATCATCATCATCATCATCATCATCATCAAATAACTTTATTTTTCAGTTTCTAAAATATTATTATTATTAATAATAATGCTATTATCTATTATTATTGTGGTGGAAGCAGCAGAGTACATCTATTCCGGCACACGTTAAAATGTTTTAAAATCTCTTCCAGAAATAACAGGCGGCGTATGCGTGTACTGTGATGCCTGCATATAATTACAAGAATACTATAAGACCAGCTAAAACTGGCTTTGGGGGGAAACCGCCCCCCATCCTCCTTTCCCCCTCAGCTTTAGTCCTTCGTGTTCACATTCCATCTTCTCACATTCCAGCCCACTGAAGTTCAGTCTAGCCAGAACTTCTTCTCTTGTTCCTGTTCTCAGTTGGGAGTGGTCCTAGTGGGATATTTATCCTTCCTCTCTCTGCCACAGAGGATCCTGCGTTCTGTTCAGCAAGACAGTTTTGAGCTCTGCTTAAAAATTTAAACAGAACAGTGCACAGGCATCCACACACAGCTCTAGGGGAAAGCATATATAAATTAATAAAAGCGGCAAAATGGCATGCATAATACATCACAAAACACTGTGCATTATCACAACAACAAAAGAATGGGGGAAAAACACACACCCTCTTTTCCATACATGCTAGAAGACTTTGAAGGAAAAGGGTGTGCCCTCCCCCTTCAGCCCAATGATGAGAAATCCAATGGGTTTGAAATGGAGGCCCCCCAGGAGGAAGACTTATAAAAATCACCGGCATTAAATCAATTCTTTTGGAAAATAGTCTCCCAGCGCTTCTGGATAAATGAGTGGGAAGGGGGGATGAGGCAGGATGAAGACGGGTTGTTGTGGGAGGCACAGAACCGGAAGAGAACAGGGAATGCTTGCACAAGAAAGATGGGACAATTGCAGTATTCAAAGCAAGGGTGATCCAATAAGTGAGCAGTGCTTTGCTCAAAACAGAGCCAATTACAGGCAGACATGGCATCTTCCATACAGTGAATTGGACTCACACCTGTTTTCTTGCCCTCTGTCCTTGCAGCTCCTCGCAGAGGCCTAGGAAGGTCAGATGGTACCAGTGACCTTCCTACTATGCCATCAAAAAGAAGGCAAGGCTATCTTTTATCTGTAGTCTCAGGAGTCTCTTACACAGGAAAGCATGGGAACATGCAACTTCCTGTGTGTGATGTGACATGCTACAATCCCATTAAGGCTGTGTTTAGTGATTACTCCAAACAGGACCAGGATTTGGCCTCTTGGGCAGATGCCAGGGTCTCAGCTGGTGCCTGGCAGGATCTGCTGTTGATGCTTTCCCTGGGTTTCCTGTGGTTAACTTTTTTTGTGGTCCAGATCCCTGAGTAGCCCAGGTTCCTAGATTTTTTAATTTCCCACTATAATTCCAACCTAGTGTCCCTCTGAGAAATTAAAATGGTGGCTAGATCCAGCCACTTAGCATGGTTTGGACTATGATCACCACAGCCACTCACAGTGGAGGTAACACACTGGAGGATGTTTTCCCCAATGCTCCATCAAACCTAGAGTCTGCTGTGACTCTGAATGTGAGGATTCCATAGAATGGCTCCTGGGGAAGGAGAAGCTATCCCTCAAAGCAAAGGACACTACTCAGAAATGCTCTTATATATTACCAAATCACTTCCAGCTGTTGCAGCGTACCTTTGGGAAAGATCATGGAAGATGAGACCCTTTAGATTCACACAGCCAGCCATTTGTTATGAAACGGACATGAAATAGAAAAACAAGGGCTTAAAAAACAGCCAGAGAAATGGACAGGATCCAGACAGTCCACCCTTGAGCCTGCTGGCTGCTGGCTCTGTCCATTAACAGCAGGTTTCCAGCAAATGAAACTGGAAAAATAACCACGTTCCACCCAAAGTCTGCGTTTCAAGTATTTTTTTTTCTAATCAGAACAAAGAAAAAGCCAAGTACCAGAGCATGCATGTATCCTGCTGGCCCCTAACTTGGCTTCCATCAACCAAAATAGTTGCAGGTACATTGCAAATGGATGAGATCCACATGTCAGCTCTTTCCACAGAACTTGCATTGTTAAGACGGGGCCTAAAATGTGTAAACATGGGACGGGATCTAAAGGAGGCTTTGTATGTGCATACAATCTGCCTATTATTGGTTTTGCAACTCAAAACTTCTGCCGTTTGCGTCGTTTCTCACACACCCATAAACTGCTATGTTTGGATCAGGGCTACAGCCCACTTCTTGGCTGTTTGTTTGTTTTTAACAAGCTGATCATGGCAGATGTTAAGTCAGCATGGCCTTTTGCTGAATTTAAACAAGGCTAAACTCTAAAAAAATGTTCCACAAATAGCTTAAGCAGCATCCACAGAAATGGCCAATATTAAAGCAATACAGTTGTACCTCGGCTCTCAAATGTCTTGGGAGTCGAATGTTCCTGCTTCCGAATGATTGAAAACTGGAAGTGTGTGTTCCGGTTTCTCACCTTTTTGGGGGGGGGGGGCGGAAACTGAACGTCCGCCGTGGCTTCCACTATTGTTTCCGGCGTGCCTGAGCAATCAGAAGCCAATCAGAAGCTACGCCTTGGTTTCCGAATGTTTTGGAAGTCGAACAGACTTCTGGAATGGATTCCGTTTGACTTCCAAGGTACGACTGTATGTCTGTAATTCTGTGTCCACTTACCTGGGAGTAAGACCCTCTTGTCAACTCAGTGGGACTTGCTTCTGAGTAAACAACAGGCAAGATTGCACTCCTATGAAGTTAAGCACCCAACAAGGCCTCGAAACAGACGTTTTTGTGTTCCTTTTTTCATTACTTTCCCCCCTTCATGATCTTGTTTTAGGGTGTCTATTCATCCTGCTTTACAGATGACAGCCTTCTTTTTGAAGGAGTTGTCTATTTGAAAGGTCCCTATATAAGAACCCTAAAAAGGAAGAGCAAGGGCTTTGAAGCTACCCATCAACATTAAGCACTCCAACAGAGGAATGAGGAATGAGGAATGAGGAATGAGGAATGACCAAGAATAGGTCATCTGATGACCGTCTTCCCAACTTTTAATTTTGATTTAAATTATATTATAGTTTGTTAAATGGCACCTTTACATATAAATTGGCATGTGCAAGTTTTAGGCAGCTCTGTGACCTCTTGTGTCTTCTTTTCGGTCATGTTTCTTCTTTTTGTGTATGTGTTGGGGTGATATCTAAGGAACCGCCCTAGATCATTGCCACTTTCATTTGTATGCTGAGGAAAACCTTGTACATCTGCCACATGGCAGCTGCTTCTTGCAGAGGAGTCTGAAAAGCACACCAAGGTGTACCATCCAGGTAGCACTTGTGGGATATTTACAATGTAGTCAAGCCAACAATGTGTGGTTCCTGGATAGGCACATGACAACACCTGAAGCTCACAGAGTTTTCCTGTAAATTTCCTAGAGAGAACTCTGGGAGACACTCCCACTTTGTCTTGACAGAAGGAAGCTGTAGCCACATATAATCCCCTCACCTGGCCAGGTACTTCCTTTTTTCCTCTTTCACCTCATTCCAGCAATTTGGAACATCTGCATGTCTGAGCTCCATTGCTCAGACACCATTTTAAGATAGATGTCTGTAACTGGATTAAACTGGATTATAACGTTAAATCTGACTGAACAAAACCAGCTGTGACCTGTTTTTCTTCCAACAAGAAATGCTGGGTGAGTAAATGTTTTGTTTTGTTTTTTACCTTTTACAAGACCGTCTGTGTGATTATTGTTTTAAATTGGAGAACAGGTAGGAGATAGCAGGAGAATCCAGCCTGCCCTAAATCGAACTGGATTACTTAAAGATAGATAGATAGATGTTTATTTACAGCCATAGGCCCATACAAATAAAACACATAGGTAACAAACTTATGCAAGGTAGGTACATCAGCCGATATAACATATCGCATACCACAGTCATCCCAAATGATATTAAAAAAAATTAAAATAGATAAGAATAAATGTGTATTTACAATATAATGGGATAACATAATACACCTTTACTAATTGTGGAGTAATCCTTTGCGCCGCTTTTGGGAGAGAACAGCGACCAGGTACCTTGCCACTTGCAAGGTCATATCAGTATCCTTATCTTGCAAAATTTGGCCAAGGTGTGATTCTGCTGGGGTACCATCTAATTTCTGGATTATCGGTCTCAGTAGATTTGCCCGTCGCATGCTGAACAAGGGACAAGCAAACATAATATGCTGAAGAGATTCCACTGACTCCTTGTCACAGTCACATAGGACAGAGATTTGGCCCTTTGAAAATCTATGTCTCAGAACATTGGAGGGAAAAACATTAAACCTCGCTTTAGTGAAGGCAAATCTATGGGAAGCAGTAGAAAGAGAGGAGAGGTATGGTGGGGTGCAATGAGTTGAGGTAATGCCAATGTTCTGTGGTGAACAACCCCTCCCCCCAACATGTGGTTTCGCTGCAGATCGATGTCATCCAATCTTTGTTGGATAAGTCTTTGAGCAGTATTTAGATCTAATTTTAGGGAATCTGAAGGGGAGATTCCATAACTCAGGAGTTTGGCATGAATTCTACTAGTCCAAGGGCTAGAGAATTCATCTCACCATCTGGATTACTTAAACTAAAATACTTCCATTTTAAGGTGAAAAGGGATGCCCTCCGCTGAACTCACAAACGCGAGGAAAGAAGGATAATACCTAATGAATATATCCTCTCTTAGCATCTATACACATCCCTGCAGCACTTAGTCCTATGAGAGCCCTAGAAATGCCCAACACTTCTCTGTGACATTTCAGGATGAGATCATAAATGATGGGACAAAATGGCTTTGTGGGAAACCTGACATGAGCTGAAGACCACTGTTGCAATTTGTAGAGTTTCCTTAAGATACGAGATGTGGCTGTTGTGATAAAGATCCTGTGCTCTTACTTCCAAATTTAGGAAAGCATATTTTCTTTTCTTTTTCTTTTTAACAACCTTGGGCAGATTTCAAAAATGCTGGCAAGGAAGATTGGCTCTGAAGTGCAAACACATGTTCTGGCCACCTA
The DNA here is from genome assembly GCF_009819535.1 of Lacerta agilis. Classification (NCBI taxonomy): domain Eukaryota; kingdom Metazoa; phylum Chordata; class Lepidosauria; order Squamata; family Lacertidae; genus Lacerta; species Lacerta agilis. The sequence goes on along the minus strand of NC_046315.1, from coordinate 88,508,073 downwards.
CGTCGAGCTGAAAAAAGCATATAAAAGCCCGTTTCTTTGGTCAAAGCCAAAATATCAACGGAGGAATGTACGTGGTACTGTTTGCATTTGGGCTGCACTGAAAGTTTTCTGTGCTACAAACACAGAAAAGTGATATGATGGATTCCCTTGTCAGGCGGGTGGAATTTTCATATAAGAGTGAACGCAATGAAATGATTATGCTGAATATTTATCTGGGCAATTTGGTGAATTGTTTCCTGCCCATGTATTTGACAGGATTAATCATGGATCACATGGTGAGTCAAACCATAGGCATAAAGAGATTCCAGTGTTTGTACAATGTGGGGCTTGTCTGTTTATTTGTTTAAGAGTTTATTTCACTAGTATTATGGGCGTATTTCCTTAATATAACATTTGTGATATAATGGTATATAGATTTTTATTTTTATTTTTGCTGAAGAAATGGAAGACAACAGAAGAACATAACTCTTAAGGTCCCGATCCAGATTTAACTGAGCTTTGTTGTGAGCAAATAGTGGTTGTGATAGGTCTCCATAGTGCTCCCTTTCTCTGATATATCCATCAACTGAAGTGAAAAGCAGGTGTGTAATATATTCAAGATTAAAACAGACACCCACAATACAGTCAAAACTCAGTTTTTGATCGTCTCCATTGCTGAAAGTTTCAGCTCCCAAACGTCGAAAACCCGGAAGTAAGTGTTCCGGTTTTCGAACATTTTTCAGAAGCCAGATGTCCAATGCAGCAGACAAGCAGCTTCCGATTGGCTCTTCTAATTGCAAGAGCCACTCAGAAGCCTTGCCTCGGAAATCGAACATTTCGGAAGTCAAACATCCATCTAGAACAGATTACGTTCGACTTCCGAGGTACCACTGTGGATGTCTTTCCAGACTAGGGCACACTTATTCAACATAAGCAGAAAAACACTATACAGTGGTACCTTGGTTTCAGAACAGCTTTAGAGAGCCAGTGTGGTGTAGTGGTTAAGAGCGGTAGACTCGTAATCTGGGGAACCGGGTTAGCGTCTCCGCTCCTCCACATGCAGCTGCTGGGTGACCTTGGGCTAGTCACACTTCTCTGAAGTCTCTCAGCCCCACTCACCTCACAGAGTGTTTGTTGTGGGGGAGGAAGGGAAAGGAGAATGTTAGCCACTTTGAGACTCCTTCGGGTAGTGAAAAGCGGGATATCAAATCCAAACTCTTCTTCTTCTTCTTCTTCTTCTTCTTCTTCTTCTTCTTCTTCTTCTTCTTCATTTATGAACAACTTGGATTAAGAACGCTGCAAACCCGGAAGTAGGTGTTTTGGTATGTGAACTTTGCCTTGGAAGCAGAACATGTTCCAGTTCCTGTTGAATGTGTTCCATTTGTAAATGGAGTCCCCCGCTGCTATGGGAAGGCACGCCTTGGTTTAAGAACGCTTTGGTTTAAGAACAGACTTCCGGAACAGATTAAGTTCGTAAACCAAGGTACCACTGTACAGTAGATTTTTTTTTTAAGCCATCATCCTGATTATATAATTCTTCACATTTTGCTCCTTTCTGTCCATTCAGAATTATTTTGGGAATCAGGAATAATTAAAGGCAGTCCTTTGTGGGCCTTAGTGGCAGTTTCATCCACAAAACCACAGAACATACTCCAAAAGCTTCCCCTGATAAATTTCCAAGTCTACCCTGAAAAGGTAGCATGGCATGTCAACATAGGCAAGTTATAGTTTAAATCACAATAACATCACATCATTTCATATTACTAGGATTAAATCTATTCAAAAAGGATCATATTACTACCATCTATGGCTTCCATTTTTTAATATTTTCAAAATGTTCATTGCTTCTTTTTGGAATTGTAATTATTTAGAGCTTATTGAAAGAAAGATGAGAGAGAAAATACGAAAGAAAAGAGCTAATGATATTACTCAGATTGAAAGCTAGTTTTAAGTGACAGTTATGTGAAATATTCATACAAGCTGATGTACTTATGATGAAGTATATGTATTTATATGCAGTGATTGAATTTCCATTCTGTATTTGCAAACCCACGTGTGCATCCTAAAGGACTACTGCAGAATTGCTTGCTTAAAAAGCAACAAACCAGCAAGCTAAACTAAAACTCTGAAAGTTGATAGCAAACAATCACTTCACATAAAAGACGCAGTTTTAGCATATCTGCTGTATGTCATGAAATGAACACCATAATGATTGAAGGCGGAGGTGATATCTGTTGATGAAGATGGTGACAATCATTATTATGTGCTTAAAATAGCTCGATGCTTTACATAGTTGAAATTAGCAGGTCCCTGCCTGCAGGTTTACAAACTAATAATAGTGCTTCACTTGAAACACCTTGCATGTTGAAAGAATGCATGAGGTGGACAAGTGGTCTCAAAATACAGAGCTCACCTGTGCACCAGCCACACACCTCTCTGGCTATATATCTTTTGACTCCAAAAAAGAACCCTTCACATGCAATTGTGGATGTTTCGATCAATCAGAATCTCCCCTGCTGTGGAAAAGCTCTACAAGCATTCATTCACAGGGGTTCTTCAGATGACTGCAGATTCATTCACAGGAGTTCTTCAGATGACTCTACAATCATTCATTCACATGGGTTCTTTAGATGACTGCATAATATGTGGTCATTGTTGGGTACGGATGGAGAGCAAATTCAGTTCTGTTTGCATTAAAAGGTGAACCACAGAGCCTCAAAGAGTGGGTTTCAAGGAGATGGTTCCAATTGCTACAAATACAAGATTAACATACCATGTGTCTTTGCTGCAGGCAGCTAGTTATACTGGTGACAGGGTGAGCTCCCATTGCTCAGTCCCAGCTCCTGCCAACCTAGCAGTTTGAAAGCACACCAGTGCAAGTAGATAAATAGGAACCACTGCAGCGGGAAGGTAAAGGGCGTTTCCGTGCACTCTGGCTTCCGTCACGGTGTTCCATTGCGCCAGAAGCGGTTTAGTCATGCTGGCCACATGATCCAGAAAGCTGTCTGTGCACAAACGCCGGCTCCCTCGGCCTGAAGCGAGATGAGCACCACAAACCCATAGTTGCCTTAGACTGGACTTATCTGTCCAGGGGTCCTTTACCTTTCCTTTTTTACTGACCCCCCCCCCCCCCCCGCTCATATAAAATCAAATCAAATTTTGTTCATGATCCTATTAGCTAATTTTGTCAGAAGCAGGGAAAGAAGGCATTTTTTTGGAAAATTAATGTTGTTGTTGTTATGTGGTGGAACTCCAAGATGTAGGATCATGTACAACCATTTGGTTCTGTTTAAGAATTGTATTTAAGACAAAGTTTAAGACAAAGTAAATTACAGTTGTATGTTGCATCTCAAATGCCTTGGCTGTTGAACAAATCGACTCCCGAATGATCAAAATCAGGAACAAAATTTGATTTGATTTTATAATAAAATAAGAATCCAATGTCTTTGTTCAGACCAGGTTTCTCCATGGTTTTAAGTTTGGTGATTAAGACAAAGACATTGGATTCTTATCTCATTATACATAACAAAGCTATCTTTAGCCATCTCACCCCTTGCCTTTCCCTGTAAAACTAATTGCAGCCATTAAGAGTCATCAACAGGTTTTCCACACCTATCAGCTGATCACCCATTCCCACCACCCTTCTGAGTAATACCCCTCCCCACTCCCTCACTATATTTAAGGATCTGATGACTTCTGTTTCAGTGTATCTGAAGAAGTGTGCATGCACACGAAAGCTCATACCAAGAACAAACTCAGTTGGTCTCTAAGGTGCTACTGGAAAGAATTTTCTATTTTGTTTCGACTATGGCAGACCAACACGGCTACCCACCTGTAACCAAAATCAGGAAGTGATTGTTCCAGTTTTTGAACATTCTTTTGGGACCCAAACGTCCAACGCGGGTTCTGAGGGTTCCGATTGGCTGCAGGAGCTTCCTGCAGCCAATCAGAAGCCGTAATTTGGTTTCTGAACATTTTGGAAGTTTAACGGACTTCCGGAATGGATTCTGTTTGACTTCCAAGCTATGACTTTATGTACATCTCTTATGCTATTTCCTTTTCTTCCGATTTCTTCTTGGTTTCTTTGTTGTCCAGTAGCACAGGCAGATATTGTAATTTTGAAATTGTACAAGTTTATTGTTATCATTTTATTCATTTTTTAATTTTTTTTTAAAGAAAACACCAGAAAGGGCAGGCACTGTTTCAAGAGCTTCTAAAAAATAAACCAGTGATGCAATATGCAGTACTTCGGTGGAAATAGTGAAAGGTTTGGTAATAGACTTGCTACATTGTATTCCCATCCCATCAAAGGCATTCTTCAAAGAGATAGCAAAATAATGTTTTTTTATAAAAGGTGTTGGCCTATGATGTCAGTTTTTATTTCGTCAAGTGCTTTGCTTTGATCTCGTAACAATAATCTCTGCCATATAGTTTTAATAATGTGGCAAGAAAGATGATTCTCAGGATCCACAGGCTGAATTATTCATTACATTTCAAGCATTAAATTGTCATCAAATGCTTTCCAATCTGCATTACCTACAGCCATGCCATATTGCTAATGCCACGGCTGCTTATGTAATGAAAAACCTTGCGGATGTTCTTCGATCACCACAATGCACTTGAGAAATAGCAGACCAATTATTTTGATAAACAAGACAACTCGAGTGAACCGCCTCCGCTGCCTTTAAGCACGTGGCTGGAATTTTAGGAATGGGTTTTTAGCTTTTATTATGTTTCAATCAAAGCTACTGGCTGCTGCTGGGGTCAAGCTCAAAGTATTTTAATTTGCTTTTATGATATAACTGAAAAATTGAGTTTGTGTGTATGGCCGACATTGTCTTCTCCATCTTAATTGATTGTGAAAGCTCTGGTAGAGATCAGAATTTTCATTCATGTTTTCATTTAATCTGAGAACTCAAATCACCCTAGTGTATAACACAGTGCAAACTGGAAGGCTGTAAAACAGTGTAGCCACATAGAAAGCTCCAGATTCAATTCCCAGCATGTCCCAGTAAGGCCAGAGAGACTGTGGATGGGACTGTAGGAACTGAGGATGCATTGTAGCCTCCAGCAGTAGAACAGAAAGTTCCAGGTTCAATCCCTGGCATCTCCTTTAGGTAGACCTGGCAAAACTATTTGCTGAAACTCTGGACAGCTCTCCTGCCAGTCAGTGTACCCAATACTGAACTAAGAAGGACCAGTGTTCTGACTTGGTATGCATCAACTCCATATGCTATTAGCACAGGGGTCAGCAAACTTTTTCAGCAGGGGGCCGGTCCACTGGCCCTCAGACCTTGTGGGGGGCTAGACTATATTTTTTTGGGGGGGGGAAACAACAACAACAATGAATGAATTCCTATGCCCCACAAATAACCCAGAGATGCATTTTAAATAAAAGGACACATTCTACTCATGTAAAAACACGCGGTTTAACAACTGTTCATGGGCCAGATTTAGAAGGCGATTTGGCCGGATCCAGCCCCTGAGCCTTAGTATTAGCTGAACATGACTGATGAATGCATAGCAGCCAGTGCTTTAAGAAGGCATCCTTTTCTGTCCTGTCTTATATCCATCCCATGCAGCACTGTTTCAGTTCTGCTGCAGTTCACCTTCTCCCCAAGCCTTTGCTATTCGTGCCATGGCAAAATTGCACAGCTTACAAAATGTGATTAATTACATAGCTTACTAAAGTTGCATGAATTATGTTGCTCCACCCCATACGTTTCAATGGAAATGGGAAAAATAATCAATTACGCTTGTTTGTGGGCTGAAAGTAGCAACATCAGTGGATACTAATCATATTCCCTGGATCAATTTCCTTTCCAGACAGGGATGAATAAGCAAACACTGGCAATTTCCCATCCCATTTCTGTTTTCATTGGCATTCCCCAACATTCCCCTAATATTAGCTATATGGATGTTCTATTGATATTTGTTTCCGTAAGTCGTTTGATATTCTTTTGCAGTGAAAATCAAACATCAGTAGGCATGCACATGTCTTCCAATGAAATAGTTCTGTTATTTCCCATGCAGTTTACTGAAGAGTCACTGTAAAGCCATTATATCTTGCAATTCATTGTTAGGTCACTAGGAGTCGTGTAACTCTGAGCCAGAAAGGAAATTAATCTTCTTGACTTCCTAGGAAGTACAGCTGGCACTGTCTGTGTTGCAATATATGGTAGGCATGTTAGTGCATATCTATTGCCACCTGCCTTGATTTTTGTTAACCATTTTAACACCAGGATATAATGTGTGGATCAACGTCGTCTTCTTCTTCTTCTTCTTCTTCTTCTTCTTCTTCTTCTTCTTCTTCTTGCCACATATGAAAATATGTTCCATTCAGCAACTAGCTATATGCTTGGTATGAGCAACTGGGTATGACAGAATATTCTACACTCCCATACATGTAGAACACATGCCATTTTCTCAGTGTTAAAACTAGAAAGCTTTTGCCTTTATACCCAATACACTGTTTGCAGTTTCCACTGGTTTCACTCTGAAATAGCAATCATTATCTAGAACCGAAAAGCAAATATCTTTCCAGAATGTACAATCTGTTATTGGGGTGGCATACACATGATGAGTTGGTAAAATCGGCAATGATTGACTGGGCAAAAGACTTGGGGCACAATATCATGATGGAGGATTGGGAGCGGTTGTGGAATCAAAATATTAAATTCACAGCGTCTAGCTTACTAAGAGAGAACTTTATGAAGATGATTTACAGGTGGTATTTGACCCCTGTCAAATTAGCAAAAATTCACCATGGTTTAAGCAATAAGTGTTGGAGATGTAAGCAATCAGAAGGAACTTTCTTTCATATGTGGTGGTTGTGCCCCAAGGTGAGAGACTTTTGGGAAAAGGTTTATAATGAATTGAAAAAAATTCTTAAATATACTTTCAAGAAAAAACCTGAGGCCTTTTTGTTAGGCATTTTAGGTAAAGACATTCTGAAATGTGATAGAAATTTAGTACTGTATGCCACAACAGAAGCAAGAGTTTTAATAGCTAAGAACTGGAAGTTGGAAGAATTACCCACTATTGAACAATGGCAGATGAAGATGTTGGAATATATGGAGCCTGCAGAAATGATCGGGAGAATCCGTGACCAGAGAGACGAAGCGGTGGAGAAAGAATGGGGCAAATTTAAACTGTATTTAAAAGAATATTGTAAGATTTAAAATTAGGTATTTTGAAGAAAAAGGATAGGCTGTCATTTATATAAATAGAATTAAATGATTTGTATGTTAGGAGAGTATAGAATCTAGAATTAGATTTAGAAAAAGTTTTTCTTTTGTGAAAGATTAGTTTTAAAAGATGTGATTGATTTAAATTGGGAAGTTACGTAATATGTTTGGTAAGGGACGCAATAAGGGGAGACAGGGGGAAGTCCAGTTAAAGATGTGAAGAAAGTCGACATTTTTATTAATAGAATATTTTTGTTTTTATTTTTGTAGAATGTTTTGTTTTTTGTAGTTTTGTATTTTTCTTTTATGTATGTTTTTGTTGTGGTTTTTGAAAAATTTCAATAAATATTATTATTAAAAAAAAGAAATAGCAATCATTATCTATCTTGTTCTGCAGAAGGGGATCAGGAAATTTAACCATTTTTAAAACCTGCTTCTGTTAGAGCAGAGTCCAGGCTATATCACCTGTTCCACACAATCAGGAAACTTAGAGCTAAATCGTGTCCTCCCTAAAAGAGGGCACGTGTTGCAGTGAGACCTGGAGACTGACCTCTTGGTTGTGGGTGGTCTATTGGATAGCCACAACATCCAATTGGTAGGTCCCTCGTTGCTGGATTTAATCTGGCCAATGGGGTGCAGTCTAAACTGATCGAGGGACCTATATAAACCCATGCACGTGTCCCAGAACTTCCTCTTTCGGCTTGTGCATCAGAACACCTGCCCACCTCTCCCTACTTTTAGGGCATTTTGCGATTGACCTTGCTATGCCATCGTGTGTCATCTGTCATTGGGACAGGAGCACAGCAGGAATTTCCCCCACTTGGCTGATTGGCTGTGGCCATTTGGGTTTCGCCTGCCATGTAGCAATTCGTCACAACTTGTAAGGTTGTGGATAAGCACTGGCTCATGTGATAGGGATGGGAGAAGGGTCTCACCATCCCTATGTGAAGGGTATTGTGTTAAAGGAATCCGGGGACTCAACTTGGTTTGGTCAACCCCTGAAAGGGGGTTGTGCCCGTGCCTGAGTCCAGGGGAGCATCTGGGGAGTGAACAGAGTCTGGTCCCAGGCTTTTCACCTGCCTCAGGTGTTCACCCTTGGCTGACCTATGATAGAGCTCTGGGTCAGTGCTACCCGCAAGGGTATAGGGAGCTAGTCGAACCAGAGCCTATGCAACCACTCACTTTTCTGTAATCAATAAAGTTGTGGCCTAAATTCTGCCAAAAACCAAAACTAAAATTTGAGTCAGATGTGTCTTTATTTAGGGGGGAGGTCTCTGGGTCTGAACACGCAACACCTTAAAAGACAGCCATAGCTTGTGGTTAGTCATCATCATCATCATCAACCTTTTATTGGCATCAAGCAAAGAAACATACATACATATAGAACAGTAGCGAAATAATACATTCACAGTGGGGCAAACTGTATTAGAAGAGGAAAGAGACAAGACTCCACTGTCCACGATCACATCTCTGGGACTCCTGATAACTCAGACGACTGCAGAGCATTACGACGAAAAAAGAGCAGATGTAGGTATTTAGCTACCAGTTTGGTAAGCTCCTGGTCAGTTCCCTTTAGTAGGAAATGCAATACTTCCCGCTCTGGTCTCCTTTTAGGGATACAGAGCTGGTCCAGGAATTGGTGGCGGAGATCGACGTAAAGTTTGCAGTGGAAAACCATGTGAACGAGGCTTTCCACCTGATGGTCACCGCATGGACAAATCCTCTCGCCCTCCACCCTGCCTGAAAACCTTCCCCATAGGAGGTTCGATGGATTTGCGTTGAACCTGGCCAACGAAAAAGCCCTTCTTTCTGGGGGGTTCAGAAGAAAAACAAGATAATTACAATTTGTTTCGTGTGCCCACGGAAGATGAAAATAGAGAGGGGAACATGTTTTGTCTGCTGCCTCTATGAGTTCTTGGCGCTCAATGTCCCACAACCTAGTTTTTATTGTGGCCTTAGCAGATAGTAAGGGCATTGAGCGCAGAAATTCAACTGATAGCCCCAGTTGTTGAACCTTCCTTTTGAAGAGTTGTAACCCCGAGGGGAGGAAGGTGTCCAATAATATTGCCTGGAGGAGGGGGTCTCTATCAGAGTCAAGGCAGATATTTAGCCAGAATGAGAGAAATCTTACCCAGGCAACAGACTCCACCTTATGTTGTGCTCCCTCTAGGCATAAAACTGCATATGGTACACATCGTGGGACTGAAAAAATCTTGTAGAGGAAGATTGATTGCACTCGTTCTACTGTCTGAGTGAACCCTGGGATCCAGACTGGAATGCCATAGAGCAATTGTGCGATAATTTTGGCATTAAAAACCTTGAGCGCAGAGGGGATATACGAATTACCCCTTGTTGTAAAAAAGCGCATTATGGCCTGCATAGCCATCTTACTGGCATTCACCGCCGAGTCTCGGTGTGGAGACCAAAGGAGCCTATGGTGGAAGGTGATTCCTAGATAATTGAATTTAAAGACCTGCTGGATGGAGTTACTTCCAAATACCCAGCTGTAATTCTTGCATGAATTACCAAACACCTGGTGTTTGTGGTTAGTAAGGGTGTTGTGCATCATCACAAATTGTGCTTGTGTGTACCCCAAGGCAACTCAAAGTGACTTACAACCAAGCAAATAAACAAGTAACACAAAAAACCTTCACAGACATATTAAAAGCAAGGAAATAATAATAATAATAATAATAATAATAATAATAATAATAATAATAATAATAATAATAGTAAAGTAGTTGTCTTGGGCACCTTCAAGAGGAATAGTGGCATATAAATTCAGAAATAAGCAAACCTACCTGCTATGCAGCCGCACATTAAACCCATTATCTTGAATGGGACAAACGTAGCCAAAGTTTATTGTAGTTCACACTATTGACGTCCGCAGCCTTGCAAATGTACATAAAAAGTTTCTTAAACAGGACAGACCTTTCCTTGCTTAGAGCAATAATAATTACCATGCATAATACACGACCAGTGTTTCCCTCCTTTTGCCAAAGGCAAATTCTGACATTACTAGTTCTGTAGAGATATATTTTTAAATTAACATGCAGCACTATGGAAGAGGCACATAGCCCAGTGTTTTTCAACCTTTTTTGGGCAAAGGCACACTTGTTTCATGAAAAAAATCACGAGGCACACCACCATTAGAAAATGTTAAAAAAATTAACTCTGTGCCTATATTGACTATATATAAAGTAATTCTCTTGAATAGGAATCAAATAAACAAATTTTTCCCACGGCACACCAGGCAACATCTCGCGGCACACTAGTGTGCCGCGGAACAGTGGTTGAAAAACACTGACATAGCCCTCTCATTGGGACCTACATTTTAGAATGAAAGGTACTACATAGAGATCAAGCTTCCCTAGGAGAGATCTCATCTGCAATAACTCTTTATAATAATCATGGGGACTGGGCAGCTCTTCAAGGTACCGCAAAACATTGTCAGTTTGGAAAGCGACATGTATTTTGTGATCTATTTGTTCTAGATGCTCAAAAAGTGTGTGCCTCTCAGAATGCAGAGATAAATATATTCTTTTGGTGCCATAAACATTAGTGCAAGTTAGGGATGGGTGAATCTGTCCATTTTCATTTCTCTCAATTCCTCATTTTCTAATCCTGAGTTCAGTTCTTCACATTTCCACACCAGTTTGTGATTTGTTGTTGTTGCCGAAGAAAATATCCTAATGAAAACCAATATTTTGGTGTGAAATTTTCCTAATATGCATGCCTAATATACACATTTGTGCAAAGCAATTCCCACTAATATAATGTTTTAAAAACTAATATATGCACTTTCACACACCATTTGCCCTGATATATACTCTCTCTTTTTGGTATAGATTGCTTTGCTTGAGAACTGCACTACAAAATTTGGAAGGTTGCAAAGTCTGAATGATGGCTGCCGTTTCAGTTCATGTATGGTTTTGAAATGTGTGAATTAAGCATATTTACCTTTAAATCAGAGTGGATTAAAATCAATGATTTTTAATGGATTTTTAAAATTTAAATTGGATTTTTAAAATTTAAATTGGATTTTTTAAAATTTAAATTGGATTTTTTAAAATTTAAATTGGATTTTAAAAATAAAATGCTTTTGGAGGAAAAATCTTTCTAAAGATAGTTTTCTATTTAAGTTACATTATAGTCCAAAGGCTATTCATAAGGAAATAATGATTCATTTAAGTTTTTCATGTGTGCTAAAACTCAGTCTAAGTTTCTTTTTTTTAACCACATCAGTTAACAAACATGGATACATATGCTACAATGTTATTGTTTTAGTTAAATAAATTGTTTAAATTGTTACTAAGGAAATGATTATTTTTCTCCTTCCAATAAAGTACAGCAGAAAAGTTGTCCAAATATGAACAGTTGACTTATTAAACCTCACAATAATTTCATAATTATCTGCCTATGTATTTCTAATAGTATAACCAAATCAGTAATTTTGATATAACTGTCAAAACTACTCTGAAAATTTATTATTCCAAAAATGAAACCTTCATCTGGTTGTAAATATTAAGATTATACCAGCAAGAATGAGTCTTCCTGTAAAAAAAAAAAAAAAAAAAAATTAAATCAAGTGTTACTGACTAGTGATTTAAATTGTGATTTAAATTGTTTTGATTTTAATCAAATCCATCCTGATTTAAATGCAAATGAATTCCCAGTTCTAATGCAACTTCATTATAAAAGGGGGGTGGTGTATGAAAAAAATTGCCACAGTAGTTTTAGGAAACATATCATGTCCTATATAAAATAGGGACATTTGCCTGTTTTGAAAGACAAATATGAAACGATTCCATGGGTGGGGAGTGGGCAAGGTGGAACATGTGGCATGTAAAAAGGGGGTAGCATTGGATCAGTGTAAAAATCCTGAAAATTATCCTGTATTTGTGCCAGCAGCATTTAAGACACTTTGAACTGAGCACAGCCTCTTGGTAGGTTGGTGGTAAATCCATTGATTTCTGTTTATGTGTAGAGGGGGAATTGAGCCTGAGCAAATTTAATTCTGCAGAAATTGGGTGAATTGATCCCCATTAATCAGTAAACATCAACATTTTCTCATTAGAGAACGAGTCTCCTCCAACCTGCCAACTTCCTCACCTACTGCCACTCTGATCAATTGATCAGCTCTTGTCAAAATAGAACATCTCGAATGGAACCAGCTTGCAAAACAATACCCAGAGGGGAAAGAATATTATTTTGATTGCTAATGAAGACACAATGTTCCTTGGGGATTCCTTACAGGAATGATTTTGCTGATGAAGTGTTTTAAAGGGATAGCCTCAGTCTGGAAAATTAACTGATGGATTAATTAATTATTATCTATGTTGGTTCTACTTGGTCTCAGTTAAGTTATACTCAGAGTAGACCTATTGAGATCAGTGAACTTCAGGTAGTTATGCCCCTGAAAGTCAATGGGTCTACTTTGAGCATGGACACAATCCAGTGAGTATCACCCAGTGTGCCGTGATGCTTAAATGTCACTAAGTTCAATCATGCAACCACTCAGTGCTTTTTTTTCTTAAAAAAAATAATAATGTTTAGAGGTACTCTCATTTTGACTCAAGAAAATCACTATTTTATAGTTCAAATTGGGGGAAATAAATACAGTAAATGGACAAAAGTCCAAAGATTCACAAAAAGTACAAAGATTCAACAGCACTGGAATCACCTATGAACTGGATTTCAGGATAGTTTCAGTCTGTCAGTATTTTCCATTCTCATCTGTATAATAATCATTCATAATTTCATTTCATTACATGTAATTCATAGTATTATGAATTATAGTTTGCTGAAACATCTTCAGAGTGAAACTGTTCATCAACTTTCCACCAATGGGATTCACACACTGACATCAATCTGGGTTGGAGAACCTTCAGAGCAGGCTGGTATAATCAGAATTTATTACTTATACCCTGCCCATCTGGTAATTTTGATAATGCAGTTAGCTCGTTTTAAACTCTGGCCTTAATGGGGCTTCTGAAATGATAATGTGCAGAACTTTATTTACTTTAAAATTTGATAGGCCAACTCTGCTAGTTTTGCTGTGTAAAACCCCAGACCTGGGGCGAGACTGCTGTTGGCGGAAGTCTGGAAGCAGCAACAAATACCGACTGTAGAACAATGGCAACAAAAAATAATGGGATATGTAGAAATAGCTTGATTGACGGCAATTATTAGGCAGAAGGGCAATGAAACTTTTCAAAATGAATGTGGAAAATTTATGGACTTTATAGGAAAAAGGTGTTAAATTTAAAGAATACCGGTAGGAACGAGATAAAACTCTCAGCGTGAACAAAATTAGAATATAAGACAATGTATAAAGGAAAATGGAATTGTGGTAAATGGAAACGAATGGATATAAGTAAGTTAAAAGTTGGTATAATTGTTAGACAGTTGAAGATAATAAGAAAGATGAACGGCGATAGGACAATGTGAAAAATGAAGAATCAACTTAAAGAAGACAGTAAGAGGAGGAAGAGGGGAAGTCAAGGAGTGATAAAGAATGTATGGAATATAAATTGTATGTGGTGTAATGTTAAAAGTAAAATCAATAAAGAATATATTAAAAAACAAACAAACCCAGACCTCTGCTTCAAAGTCCTGCCCTGACAGCCCCACTGCTACCAGCTGCCAAGAACAGACATTGATATGGCAAAGAAACATTCCACTGACCCTTGTCCTATGGTTCCTCAAAGCCAGAGTAGCATGGAATTGGACCATGGAGAAGTGGCTTCTATTCAGTAACATATGAATCAATTATATGTCTCCAACCAACATTTCCTGGTGCCTATTTAAAATATGGAATGAGAAGAAAGATTCTCTTAACTCTCAGACCTGCCTATAACTCTCTATATATTTTTTTTAAAAAATCATATGCAGCGAATAGGACAGATAATGAGATGTGGACAAGAAAGAGTCTCGAAACAAAGGGAACAGCAAGGAGGAATTAGGACAGGAAGAATACGTTATGAGAGAGAGAGAGAGAGAGAGAGAGAGAGAGAGATATGAATAGAGTACATGATGAGCTGGGAAAATGGAAGGGACAGAGAACTGAAATATCTAGCTAAAAATAAAACTGAATGAGAATGGAAGTAATTTAGATAGGTAGACTTCTAATGTCACTGCTGCTGAAAGCATGATAATCAAATGAGAAAGTGTGTATATATGCCAATATTTAAACCACTCTAGAGGAAGCCAATATTGCCAATGGTGGTGTGCCTTCTTGATGCACAAAGTGCTTTAAACAGTTTCAAATCAAACATATAAACATAAAAAAGTTACCGGTAATCTGGAGCTCTTCAATGGTCCATCATGGCTAGTACAAAAAAAGCCTTATTTGCATTCCATATTTGTTTACCATAGTGACCATGGTTGACTGTCATCAACCACAGCAATTCTCAAAAGGGGTTCTTGGATATCATGACAGTGCTAGATAAAAAACATTATAAAATAACATGAACTATCCAATCTAAGCCGAATACAGCACAATAAATGCTGAAGATGCTATCTATGTCATCATTTCCTGGACCTGCTCGGAGGATGACCAGGAATGATGAGCTCTGTGTGTGCACATTGGGCTTTGCAGGGATTAGATTATCTGAATCAATACATCAGAGGCCCTGAATACACCTGCAATGAACGGATTGCCTTGCCTGCTTCTCATACTGATCTCTCCAGCAAGTACGTATTTTTCCGTGTATAAGACTAGGGTTTTTTCTTAGAAAATTAGCTTTAAAATTTACCCTTGTCTTATACATGGATAGTGCAGAGGGAGGTTGGGCAATTGATTGCAGCCATGAGCAGGAGATTTTCTGCGGCGATAGGGCTGGTGATTGGTGGCTGTGTGAAGGACTGCTTGTGATTGGCTGCATCTGTGGCAATAGCGCGGTCGATTGGTGGCTGCAGGTCTTTGGCGACGCATGTGATCATCAGCGGCGGTTGAGTGATTTTTGGCAATTCCACCCCCTAAAACAACTCTGGGCTATCTCCCCCCATTTTCTTAAATCGGAGTCCCCCCAAATAGGAGGCGTCTTATAGAGGGGAAACTATGGCATGTAGAATCATATATTTAAAACCCAGCCAAGCTCACTCCCTTCTCAAAAGAAGAGCTATTGTGGAGCTTTAGGTCACTACTTATATCAAAGTATATCAGAAGAGAGTTATGTTTTTCATGCACAAGACCGTTTCCTCTTTTTAAAAAGTCAAACAACAACTGCTATGAAAAGGAGAGGCTTATGTTTTATGCATCTTCTGGAGATAAGTCAAGGTCATCTTCTTCAAGAGTTGAGGAGCTGAAAAAGACTTGGCTCTGGGGTAGGCAGAAATTCCTCGCTTTCAGTTTAGCTAAGCAGGCTCGTCTGACTCATCCTTCTGTTCTCCTGTACCCAACAGAGGAAAGGGAGAATTATTTTAATTACACAGTTCTTGTAATGATGATGCTACTATTTAGCATCTGTATTGCACCTTTCCTCAGTATCCAAATCCCTACACCTCTTAGAGGCTTGCGGTTGCCTATATATATATATATATATATATATATATATATATATATATATATCCTACTTTAATGTGTTTTACAATGATAAATATACACTATTCAAAATTTAACATATTAATTAGACCTCCAACATTTAAAATCCCCATATGTAAAATCTCAAAATAATAATAATATAATAATAATAATAATAATAATAATAATAATGCAGGTATCAGGGAAACAGTCTTTTTGTTTTTAACCCACCCCTTCCCTTTATTTAATTATTTTTGAAATGATTGTTATATGATTTTACAAAGATAAAATTATAGTAATACCACAACACCCACCCACAATTAAAAGATTCCTCCAAATCTCTGGACTTCCCACCTTCCCCTCCATGGGTTCTGTGGTTAAATCTTTTCTACTGCATCTTTTCAGTAATCCCCTTTTTGATATAATTCCATTATCTCCATAGTACCTGTTACAGTACAAGTGTTATTGCAATCCTGCTAATGTTTTCATCTGTTTACAGTGGTCTCCAAGATAAATTATAATTTTCCTTATTATAGTTTTGGTCTTCTTGGTTCCTGAGCTTTCCGGTCAATTTTGCCATTTTGGGGTAGTCCAACAGTTTAATTTGCCATTCTTCTCTGGCAGGGACTTATATCTTCTTTCCAGAGTATCAGGGAAACATTCAGGGTGCAAAGTTCTCTTAAAAGAAGATAGTTTTGAACAGGCATCAAATCCCCCAGCTGATGGGAAGTGAGAACAGGTCTGCTGGGATTACATGTGCACTAGTGAGTTCCCCAGTGGGGAATTTGTTAATGAATCTAACACTTGCCCAAAGTGGGACAGCAGACTTGATGACACCACCTATCGGCTAATCTATTTGTGCAACAACACCTGATCACCTATCAGCTGATAGGTGGCAGATTCAAGCCTGCCGGATCAGCTCTGCTAATCAAGTCTCCTCAGGGAAATTCAGTAGCACGGCCAACCTCTGCAGGAAGCAGGCTCGAAGTCAGTGCCCATCATGCTACAAAAGCAAAATGGGTTACCTGATAGTGTAGTGATGCCAGGTGATTGACATCCCCACCCACATGTTATAGGAAACCACTGGGGTTGGGGGAACCTAGGATCCAGATAGTTGGCTGGATCACAGCTGTCAACCCTCCCTGCTGTTTCCCAACAGAGCCAGTGTGGTGTAGTGGTTAAGAGTGGCAGACTCGTAATCTGGGGAACCGGGTTCGTGTCCCCGCTCCTCCACATGCAGCTGCTGGGTGACCTTGGGCTAGTCACACTTCTTTGAAGTCTCTCAGCCCCACTCACCTCCCAGAGTGTTTGTTGTGGGGGATATCAAATCCAAACTCTTCTTCTTCTTCTTCTTCTTCTTCTTCTTCTTCTTCTTCTTCTTCTTCTTCTTCTTCCCTGCTGTTCCCCACTGCTATATACATAGCTGTCAACCCTCCCTGCTGTCAACCCTCCCTCCTGACGTGGAATAATAATTACAATTCACACATGTTAAATATTCTTTCAGAGAGGTAGTTGTGTTAGTCTGCAGCAGCAAAAACTAATATACTTGTAGCACCTTAAATGTCATAAGCTTTTGTAGACTAGAGGTCGTTTCATCAGATGCATTATCTGCCAACTGAGGTTGTCACTTTGCACATCTGATAAAGTAGAATGGAGTCCACAACAACTTATGACAATACATGTTTTAGATACAGCAAGAGCTTGTTAAATACTTGACATTCCCTTGCGTACATCCCAGTTCTTCCCATCAGATAATTAATAAGCATTTATTTTTACTCCAAGGTGGAATACGGGGGACATTCACTCGTTTTCATTGGAATTAAGCATGAAGAAAATGTGATATAAGTATAATGGAAAACAGCTTTTAGACAGGAAACACCCCCTTCATCGTCACCTTAATGCCACCTTAAGATCAGAACAGAAGAGTGAATCAAATTCAAGTTTCAAATGAGCTAGGGATTATTAGACCTCTGGGATGATTTTAATGGAAGTTATAAGTATCTGAAGTTGAGTGTTTAAAATGTGAGAGAGCAACGCAAATGGAACTATGATGTTATAATTACACAATGGATCAAGAAGGCAAGAATGATTAGATGGCTGAGGAATGATTCATGCTTGGAAGGCTTCCTTTTTTTTTTTTTAAAGGAAAGTTGGAGTAAAATCAGATGTCTTTTCCCATGAAAGAAGTGATAAATTGAGCGACCAAAGAGCCTGCTCATTCCAGCTCCCTGATAACTTGGGCTTTATGAATTAGTCATAAGGACCTGCAGCAGGAGAGTTCAACGATCATATGAGATTTGGGCTGAGGGTGGATATGGAAGCAAAACACAAAGAACAGTGCCACCTCGATGCTCCAGACGCTAATGCTGTAACCTCCTTGGTAGCAAAGCAGTAGCTCCTGTGAACTCGGCACTAGGGAGTGCAATTTCAAATTTTAAATGGGAGCAGGCAAGAGATCCCAAGTTGGGGGGGGAGGGAGATAAACAGGATTTTCAGGATGACAAAGGTCTGGTTTGGGTTGCGCTGAGGTATAAATTGCAGTACAAAAGAACACCAGTCATTTTGCAAAATGCAACCTTTGTAAGAATTACTTAAGGAATCGTATGAACGATGGCAATTGTTATGAAAGCATCAACTACTTCCTTTTTTAAAAAGGAAAATTTACTTCTGCCTTTCACATGCATACATATCTCAGGGGTCATTTCTTCCATTCATGGATGCAACTCTCACTCCCAAAGCAATCCACACCACCACCAAATCAGGAGTGCCAGCTTGGCCCCACAACCATGGGTGCCCGGGCCTGTGGGTGTCATGCAGTGCCTGATTATCATCTTCCAAAACAACTGTTCTATTCTGAACTTAAAAATGGAAGGCATGATGCTGGTGGTCAACAAAAGAGGTTTAAAGACTCTCTCAAGGCAAATCTAAAAAAAATGTAGCATAAACACCAACAACTGGGAAACACTGGCCTGCGAGCACTCCAGTTGGAGAACAGCCTTTACCAAAGGTGTCATGGGTTTTGAAGACGCTCGGACTCAGGACGAAAGGGAGAAACATGCCAAGAGGAAGGTACACTTGGCAAACCCTCACCATGATCAACTCCTGCCCGGAAACCAATGTCTCCACTGTGGAAGGACGTGTGGATCCACAATTGGCCTCCACAGTCACTTATGGACTCACTGTTAAAACCATGTTTATGGAAGACAATCTTACTCAGCTACGAGTGATCACCAAAGAATCTTACTCAGCTACGAGTGATCACCAAAGTTGCTGTTGGATACCACATTGTATCTGGAAAATTCTCTGCACCAGCTAAGACTGATTCACCACTTATCTTCCCTTGTGGACAGATCCAAGCTGGCCACTGTTATGTGGGATAAACCACCCTCATACAGTCAAACCTCAGTTCTTGAATGGCTCTGTTTTGGAACATTTTGGCTTCCAAACGCCAAAAACCCAGAAATAAGTGTTCCGGTTTTCGAACGTTTTTTGGAAGCCGAACATCCGACGCGGCTTCTGCTTGAGTGCAGAAAGTTCTTGCAACCAATGGAAGCCACACCTCAGTTGTCAAATATTTTGGATGCCGAACGGGCTTCCGGAATGGATTACATTCAACAAATGAAGTTTGACTGTATTACTATCATGCTTAAATGTAATTAATGCATGGAGAAGATAATACCATAAAGCAGTGGTTCCAAATTAGCTAAGTACTGTGGATTCCATATTTTTCAAAAGCCAAGCCAGAGAGTAATTGCCCCAAACTTGGATCTTGGCATCCTGGAGTTCTCCTTTTTCTATACCTATTTTTCTTTGCAGCCAGCATGTTATGTATGCAGAAAGGACCAACTGGCTTGACTTCTGCATTGCTCTGTATGTGAGGCTACCTCTAGGAAAGCCCAGCCACCGAAAGCAAACACTAGGCTAACCTACATTTTGATTCAACAGATATACCGGACAACATAATTTTCAGTTCTCAAACCATTATACTGTACTGTGTTATGCAAGTTTTACCATATGCCATAAAATTTCTGCAGATTTCAGCAACCATTTGACACAAAGTTGGAATCTGAATGCGACAAAAACCGGTTTTGAGGCTGAATTCTATCATAAATGCTGTCATCTAGAAATACATTAGTGCACAACTTTTCTGTCAAAAGTCTTGAAATGAACCACCACCAGCTGTTACTTGTTTTGCTAAAGAGAACCAGTAAAAGATGGCTCAATATCTGAAAAAAAACTTCTTTTAAAGGCTTAGTTTCAACTGGTTTGGATAATAATAATAATACTATCTAATCTGGCCCAAGTACAGATCAGAGATGTTTGGAAATGGTTTCATATCTATCAATCTATTTTGATATAAAAGAAAAGATTAGGTTATCCTAAAAATGTGTTTATTATACTGAAAAGAAGATAGAAAGAAGAGGCTCCAGGAGCAAAGGAAACAGAATTGCTCAACTAGCTCCTTGCATTAGTTAACACAGTCTAAAACCACTAGAGAAGCTCTCTTTTTTTCCTTATTAGAATGCAGAGACACAAAATGATTTTTTTTTTTATTCTGCTTGATAGCTCATCTCCCTAATCAGATTTGGTTCCCACAGAGTCAGTAGGACTCATTTTATCAGCGTTACAATTATGCTGGTAAGTTAAGCATGTATGCTGCAAGCATGGATTGACATACAATTTTGGCTGTCGCTGGAAATCCCATGGAGGCTAAATGGAATGTCCAAGGAGCCAGAGAAATCCCTATCTCATAATGCTGACTCAGTGTCAATAGGAATGCGGACAACTTGTATTGTCCAGTGTCTTCAGCCAAAGTAATTGTTTTCCCCATTTCTCTTAACATTGTTACTGAACTTGGCTGCTTAAAGTACAAATACACTGGCAAATATTTGGAAGGCAGGTCTTTTCTTAATTTCCTTATGCCTGCTTCACAATGATCATTAAGAAGTCATCAGTGCCCAGTCTAAGCACTTGCTTCACTTGGGAAGATAGACTAAATGTATTCTAAATGTATACATATTGTAAAAAGAGTAGAAAAAAGTGAAGGTCTTACTTGATATGTGTTCACTCAGTCCTGGCAACCGTATTTAGATAGCCAGATAGAATGATTATGGGTTTGTTTTGTGTTGTTATTTTTTTTTTTTTAATTCTGTGCAGGAATATCACCTTACCTTTATCACACAAAGGAAGATTCTGTCTTTGCCATTCATAAAATTACATGATTTAATTGAGGTTTTGTTGGAATACTGAAAAGCTGGGGCTTGGTTCATGCTGGGACTCAGCCCCAGACATAGGAGTCACCTCCTAGGGGCCGAGGTCCCTCCCCCCCAATAAAATATTTGAGGGGGCCGGGTCCCCTACATTTGATGGGCATTGCCATTCAAATGATCTGTGTGCACCACATCATGTGATCGATTATGCAGGGCGGGGCTTACACCCCCCATATTTTATTTAAGTTGGCACCCTTGGCCCCAGACATCGGAGGTCCCCTCTCCCCTTGTGCCAGGGTTCAACTTTCGACCATATGCTTAAAATATAACCAAGGGCCAACACCTGAATGGGGTTTCAGAGGAGTTTTACTTGGGAAGTTTATCGCACAACTTCTGCGGTGACTGGGACAACAAACAGAGCTTTTCTTGAAAGAGTTGCAGAAAATGTAGAGCTCTAGCCACAGAAGAAGAAGCCTAGAGTGCAATTTTAGTAAACCTGCATGTTTGCCCCTAATTTCCAAATCCTATTGCTATTGCAGCCTTTTGCATTTTCTAGATCTTAAACAGCTGTTGCCGTTTGCTGATCTCTTTAACACGAACTCATTAGCTTGCAATTGTTTTCGTGTGTTCATTTTACCATTAGTTAATAACTGCCTTACTGAAATGTTAAGTGTTCCGCGGAACCTTTGCTTAAGGCACATGCTACAGATCACTGA
Source organism: Lacerta agilis (assembly GCF_009819535.1). NCBI lineage: Eukaryota > Metazoa > Chordata > Lepidosauria > Squamata > Lacertidae > Lacerta > Lacerta agilis. Next base: position 88,486,457 of record NC_046315.1, on the reverse strand, counting down.
ATGGTTTAATTAAGACTCACTGTTGGATGAGGTGTGAACTCTGTGACAGTGTTAAGGTGGAAATCATATCATCATTTGACTGCAACACAGAGTTGGAATAGTTGGAGAAGAAGCCAATTCCGTGGAGCCAAAAGATGCTACCTTGCAGGACTTAAAATGCCGCCACTGTTCTGCCAGTGTGGGAGGGAAGAAAATCAATTTAATTCATTCTGGAAGCCCTCTACCATTCAGGACTTAATTAAATTATAATTTCTAAATGCATGAAAAATTACATTGTCCCACTCAGCTAGACCCAGAGGACACAAGCCGACCTCCAGCTAGCTGCAGCCAAACAACAGGCATCCACTTTATCAAGACTATGCTTTATAACCCAGATTTCCTAAGGGGTTTCCAATATGGATAGTTCAATATGGGCACCCGTCTCCTGGCAGTGTGTGGTGATGTGAGAAGCCCTAGGGCCATGTGGGAGGCTGCTTTGCTCCCTCCTAGAGCAACGTTGTCCTAGTTTCTGGGAAAGAGATGCTGGCATGGGGAGGGGAGGGGAGGGAGAAGTGATGAAATGACGTGCTTCCCATGATTCAGTTATCTGGAAGGGGTGGGAAAGAACTTGACTTCAGTGGTTTCCAGTCCAATCCACATAGCAAGAGATGTCAAAACCTACACTTGTTCATATCCCCTCACAAATCAGAACTCTTAGCTTTCTGCATGAACAAACCACAGTGCTTTCATCTATAGCATGATAGGCTCAGTAACCAAAAAGCCATTTCAGGTGAGAGAGCAGGAAAATTTCAGCAAGCACCACATTTCCTACCTAGTCTGGGAAGCTTCAGCTGCCAAAAGCCTTCTAAAAAATTTGGCAGGTATTGGAGACTTGGAAACCTGGCCTCCCTTGAAGGTAGACGCCAAATGCAGGAGTAGGGGCCCATTTTCAGACTGTCTACGTGCCATTAGTGGGTGGGGCCAGAAGCAAAAATGTATGGGACAAAAATGAAAATTTTCCTTTGCAGGGGAGGATAGTTTTGATGCATACTCACACTCCCATACTCTCAATCCTCCATCCAAATAAGAGGCATTGCCAGTTGAAAGATGCATTTCACATGGTAAAAAACTCAGAGGACCAATGAGGGATGAAGACTTGGAAGAGATGGACAAATAAAAGGGCCAGGGGGGCACATTTGGCCCCTAGACCTGAGATTCTTTGCCTCTGACATAATAGATGTTTGCTTTTACTACTTGTAAGTCATTTTGTAGAAGATGGTCATCAGCACCTTGCCTGAGCCCCTACCACCATCACTCACAACCACTGGTCCTGCTAGAACTCTAGCTCCCTTTCACCCCTTCTCACCATTGGCAACTGGGCAGCTACTTGGTTTTGGCTAAACATTGGGTTGTGGGAACTGTAGAATGTTATTTCTATTTCAACCAATTCCAGTAATCAGTGGAATAGGACACTTCAAAGAATGACAGAAAGATATTTCTAAATTTATCTAGCAGGGGAAGAAACCAAGGATAAAATATAAATTGTTAACTGATACTGAGGAAAGAGGTGGCTTTTCCCTGCAAGATTTAAGATTATATTATGAGGCATCCTGTCTTTGCTGGCTTCTGGAGTGGGTTACTTCAAAGAATACGGATATCTTAGATCTAGAAGGTCATGATAAAAGATTTGGTTGGCATGCATATCTTGTTGGAAGATTCATTCCCCTGTGTGCAGTCATGGGTTTATTGTTTTTCACATGACTGGGTATGTGTTTTCATTCCACAGAGTGGGAAGTGACGGAAGACAGGATGTTGTGTCTTACTGTGTTCCCTTAAGTGGGACTGTTGTCCATTGTTCTTTCTCTTTGCTGTCTGATACTAGAGAGAGAGGGAGCCATGTTGAAGTGCTCCAACTGTATATATATGTAATAAAGTAGGTTAGCCAACATGCTGAGTTACTGTGGTCTGTTACGCAACTGCACAAACCTCTGTGGATACCTAAGAGTGTGTTGATGTACTCCTACATCAATCACTATGATGTCCAGGGGCTGAAGAAGCTGAGAAGCTCCCGAATGATCGCCCAGGAAGAAGGGAACATGCCAGTCAGGCATGTGTCTCTGCCAGGGTTCTACTTGTCTATGGTCCTGACATATCTATGGTATGAAAAGCCAAAAGTACATAAAGGTTTCCTAAACCACTTGGTGAGAAAATCAATTTAATCAGTATGGGAGAAATATAGAAACTTATTGGAACAGAAACCACGTCGGTGGCTCTCCCCACTTGAAGCGCTATTTTTGAAAAAAGCGAATGGGCAAGTGAATGGTGGGTGATGCTGCTGGTGGTGATGGGAGCCTGTTCTCCAGGAGGTTGCTTTGTGGGGTTGTTTTTGTGTATCATGCTATAGAAAAGTGATGGTATAGGAGATAGTCTAGGATTCTACATCTCCAAAATTCCAAAAATATATTAGGAACTTGGGTTTCTTAAACTGATGGAATTTAGAGTTTCCAGCATGTTGCAAATTTCCATGAATGAGCAGGTGAGCAATTGGTAGCTCAATTTACTGAGCAAACCTTTGCATGTCTATTCAGTAGTCCACAGGAAATATCATGTTCTTGCTATATACTTGATTGAATCTTAAAATCCTCTTCAGATGCCCTACTCCATGTGTCCATGCCAAGTCAATTGAGGCAGGTGGCCACTAGAATAAGGGACCTTTTGGTGGTGGCACCCCAGCTATGGAATAACCCCTTCAAAAAGGCTCGCCTGGTGCCTTCTGGTGGTCTTCTTGGCACCAATGGACATAATGTTCTAAAAATATAGAAGAGAAACTCAATTTGCATGGGTCAAACTCCCCCTGTCTCATGACTAGGTGAGAAAGGAAGTGTGATCTGGGATAACCAGTGAATATTTAATTTGTACTTGCTGAACTAGTGGCCCATCACCTATGTATCATGCCTTGCTAGATGCTTGACAATCCATTTGTTTTTAAAGTACCAGCCAGGCAGCTAAAATAAGAAGTTTATTGAGCTTCTAGTAGGCTACCAGTCATGGCTGATATGATGCCATTAGTAGCTTGGTGGGTCTCAAGTCAATTACGTCTTATCTGACTTATGAGCTTGGATAGACTTGTGCATTGCAATCTGAAGCATGTCTTCACGAAAGGATGTCCCATGAGGTTAGTCCCTAGTAAGTATGTTTGGGATTGCAGACCGAAAAGGAAGAAAAGAGTGGGGGGGGAAGCAATTATAAGTAACTCAGCAAAAGCCAATCTTTGATACTTGACTGAGCAAGTTCAGTCTTCTGTTGAGTATGGAGTATGTTTTTTTATGTACCAATTAGAATTCCATTAAAATGCATTAACAATTAATGCTACATTAGCAAAACTGCCACGCTAATAAAAAAACTGATATAAAAAGCCTAAATGAAATTAATTTAAACTATTTAGGCTTACACATCTTAAATAGCACAAAATATGTGAAGAAACAAAAAAAATCAGTTGAGAATTCATGGTGTGCAGACTTGTTAATAAACTTCACATTAAATCTGTACGCATTTTTTAAAAAACTTCTACATATCATCATTCCACTATTGATACAAAAAAGTAATAATGCTCTGGAACTGATGCAACATGTTCTTTCAGTTTCTAATGTCAAGATTCATGTGACAATTTCAGAAGATATTTTCCGTAAATAACTGTTAAGAATAGTATAGGGGTTGGAACAGGAGCAATTCCACAAACACCTCTTAAAGAAAGCAGCTCTTAAAGCAATAGTTATAGCATTAAAGTAACTGTAATGTCATTAAAGGTAACATCTTTAAAAGAACAGTAATGGCTATTAGAGTTGTGCATCATCCACAAGATTCTTCATGTACCGGTATCTCTAGCAGAAAAAGTAGATTTCAAGCTTGAATTGGGGGAAAGGGCCATAACTCAGTGGCAGAGCACTTGCTTTGATTGCAGAAGGCTCCATCTTTAACCCCCAATGTCTCCAGGTAGAGTTTGGAAGGGCGAGCCTCTGCCAGTCAGGGTGGACAGCAGTAAGATAGATAATCTCAATGCTATTTTTCTAGAAAAAGAGGTGCTGGAACTCACCATGAACATCTCCTTGGTTCTCATAAAATGGCAATGGCGCCCACCTGACAAGTGCCGGAACTCACAGTTCCTCACTTCTTAGGAGATCATTCGTAGCCGAGTAAGATTGTCTTCCATAAACACAGTTTTAACATTGAGTCTGTAACTGACTGTGGAGGCCAATTCTGGATCCACACATCCTTCCACAGTGGGGACATAGATTTCCGGGTGGTAGTTGATCATGGTGAGGGTTTGCCAAGCACGCCTTCCTCTTACCATGTTTCTCCCTTTTGTCCTGAGTTCAAACATCTTCAAAGCCCATGACACCTTTGGTAAAGACTGTTCTCCAATTGGAGCGCTCGCAGGCCAGTGTTTCCCAGTTGTCTGTGTTTATACTACATCCTTTTAGATTTGCCTAGAGAGAGTCTTTAAACCTCCTTTGTTGACTTCCAGCATTACGCTTTCCATTTTTAAGTTCAGAATAGTGGTACCTCGGGTTAAGAACTTAATTCGTTCTGGAGGTCCGTTCTTAACCTGAATCTGTTCTTAACCTGAGGTACCACTTTATCTAATGGGGCTTCCTGCTGCTGCCATGCCACCACCACGTTCTCACCCTGAAGCAAAGTTCTTAAACCGAGCTACTATTTCTGGGTTAGTAGAGTCTGTAACCTGAAGCATCTGTAACCCGAGGTACCACTGTAGTTGCTTTCAAAGATGATAATCAGGCATGCACACAATGTGACCAGTTTAATAAAGTTGATGTTGAAGAATCATTGCTTCAACAGTGGTGATCTTTGCTTCTTCCAGTACACTGCCATTAGTTCGCCTGTCTTCCCAAGTTATGTGTAATTATTTTTGGAGACACTGTTCATGGAATTTTTCAAGGAGCTGGAGATGGTGTTTATAAGTGGTCAACTCTCACACAGCTCCTCACACACCAAACTCACATGTAGACTTAATACAACAAGAAACCCTTAGTTACCCATTTTCTCCCAAGGTGAGAGGAAGTGACACAGGAAAGCCTGGCAGGACAGCTTACTCTATGGCATTAACCACTTCATGTATTAACTAGACTTAAGCATGCTGGTTATTTGAGGGTGATTACCCTAAATACACACACTCTCAAATTCAGCTTGGCAGGAGGACCCTCCAGAGAATATTTTGGTGGTGCAGGGAGGGGGTGGAAGTGAACAGAAGTGTTGCTATGCCAGCAGAAATCTGCTACTGCTGCTTTGGATACCACAAACTTTGGAGAACTCCTCAGTAGAGTTTGTTCCTAAAAGGTAGCCTTTAATATTTTAAATAAATGGCATAAGGTTGCTCATCCATCCACAGTGTAAGCAGCAGCACTGTATTAAATGAGGCATAATGTTTAGTAAGCATGTTTAGAATTACAGCTTTAATTACACGTTTTCAGTAGTGGTTTAGGAGCTAATCTCAAATACTTTTCTCCCTCTCTGTTCGTGGAGATGGTATTTCATTTGCTTGTTTATAGTAGGCTGTGTCTGCCCTACACATTGCTTCTCACTCTCTTGGGCTAATGTCCATCATAAGGGATCATGGGTGTAATAATGCAATGGTGGAGAGATATCAGCATCATTCAAACACTAGTCAACAATGGCAAAAAGCTGGGGCATTCTGTGTTTACGTTCCCATCCCTAGCTGTCAAAAGAAGCTGGAGGCGCAAGACAAATTAAGCCTTCCCAACTGGCCAGTAGTTCAGAGGGCTAATACACAGAGAATACTTGGATGATCTGGCCATGCATAGAATTTGTGAAGCATGTCTTAATGTGTTTCTGAAAGATGGCAGTCAAAAATCACTCACTAATGATAGCCATCTGCTACACAGCAGCTGGTGGTACTTGCTGGACTTCCTTGTGGTACAATTAAACTTTCAGGACATTGAGGACTTTTCTTTCTGTCCTGTGAATATCTCCCCTTCCTCCAAATAACCCTTTCTAATTTTTTTTTATATAAAATGACAAATTTGAAAGAGAAAACATAGGCCTAGATTTGAAAGAGAAAACCACACAGTTGTAACTTTGGAGTTGTATTACTTATTCTGACAACAATATAAAAGCATCCCGCATGAGTAACCATGACAAATATGCCAAATATTAGCATACAAGCCAAGAATAATACAATTGACATGTTCCTTTTTAATTATCACTCAACTATTTCTGAGTGTTGCTCATTGTGGAGCAACAACCAAACCTCCCTGCTTGTAGAAATGAGCATATTAAGGTTGAAACTTCTGGTTTACCATTTGCAAAAAGGTACTATCCAAAATGCACTCTACCACCTGCTAAATGTATAACCAGGATCATCACCTTGGAGAGCAGGACCCTCTCCTTTCTACTTTCCACTTTCAGAGTCCATCTTGTTTTTTTAAAACTGGTGACTTACAAATTCCTTTTAATTGTCGCCCTCCTAGAGTAATAAGGAATTCGTTTTAGCGTGAATTCCAATGTCAATTGACTTGATCAGCACCTCCTGCACTAATGTGCTGATCAGAACATACATATTGTTCAGATTTGGCACTTCTCTGAAATACAGGAAATAATTCTCAGCTCAAAAATAAAATAAAATACCAAAATGCATTACAAAATGTGACCAAATAATGCCATTGACCCAAAAAGCAAAATTCACTATATGCTCCACTTTAGGAAGTATGGGATAGGTGAAAAAGATGGTCCTAAATGCCAATTAAAAGGGGAGGGGGAACCCACATTTAAGCAAATTACTCAGCCGATGCAGGCAGCTGCAATATGCCATGCTATGGATTGGGGGTGTTGGTAGATAGAATTTTCTCAGCAGATGACGAAAACCAGGTGATGGTTCACACCCTGGGAGCGGACCTGAGGGAATCCTACTTGCTCCCTCAGGTCCGCCCCCAAGGCCAGCCCTGCATGCAAGCCTGCCTGCCATTGGCCAACCATGCAGGCAGCTCCTGATAGCTGCGGGGGTGGGCTTTCCAACCCCCATAGAAGCCAACTCCTAGGGACCAAGGGGTCTTCGCCCCCCCCAGTAAAATATTTGAGGGGGGGCAAAGTTGATGGGCATCGCCATTCAAATGGTGTGCGTGCATCTCACCATGTGATCAATTATGCAGGGTGGTGCTTACCTGGGCCTCCCAATATTTTATTCAACTTGGCACCCCAGCCAGCCCCCTCACCCGTTCAAGCTGGATCCCAGTGATCTGAGTCCTCTCATCAGACCTGTGGGAAGCCACAGCTGGCCCACAATGTCGCCACACCAGGGAGGGTGAGCAGACTTCTCAGCAGCAGTAACCCTAAGAGGGTATTCTTGCCTTTTTCAGGTAGTCAACGACCGCCCGACTTATTTGCCGTTATGGCTGAGCTCCATCTGTCACTGGAGATGTAGCAAACCTGCTCTCTTTTCCTGGCTGTGAGCTTGAGGTTCACCATGTCTTCATGCATAATAATAATAATAATAATAATAGTAAAAAGCAGTGCTTTTCCTAAAAAAAATATAATTCAGGGTACTCTCATTTTGACTCAAGAAAATCAGCATTTTATATTTCAAATCGGGAAAAATAAATACAGTAAGTGGACAAAAGTACAAAGAGCATGCATTACCTCATATTACACATCTGACAGCTCACTGTAACTTCCACAATGCTTGCTGTTGGTGAAAAATAGTAATTTTCCTACTCATATTGAAATACCTTTGAAGGTGATCCGGAAACTGCAATTAATCCAGAACGCGGCAGCTAGACTGGTGACTGGGAGTGGCCGCTGGGACCACATAACACCGGTCCTGAGATATCTACATTGGCTCCCAGTACGTTTCCGAGCACAATTCAAAGTGTTGCTGCTGACCTTTAAAGCCCTAAACGGCCTCAGTCCTGTATACCTGAAGGAGCGTCTCCACCCCCATCATTCAGCCCGGACACTGAGATCCAGTGCCAAGGGCCTTCTGTCGGTTCCCACACTGCGAGAAGCAAAACTACAGGGAACCAGGCAGAGGGCCTTCTCGGTAGTGGCACCTGCCCTGTGGAACGCCCTCCCATCAGAGGTCAAGGGAATAAACAACTACCTGACATTCAGAAAATACCTGAAGAAAGCCCTGTTTAGGGAAGTTTTAAAACTGTGATATTTTAAATGTATTTTAATATTTGATGGAAGCCGCCCAGAATGGCTGGGGAGACCCAGCCAGATGGGTGGGGTACAAATAATAAATTATTATTATTATTACTACTGCCCCTTATTGAGGCCAAACTTTGATCAGTAAAACACCACACATCCCCATTCCACACTGCTTCACACATTAAACACTCGCTTCAATCTGATACTCAGGAAACACCAGGAAAGAAAAGGAAGCCGGCATCAGAGGTGGTAACGAAACTGACCAATCACCATGCTTGATTCCAATTCCTACTTCACACATTAAATGCTCGCTTCCATCTGATACTCAGGAAACACCAGGAAAGAAAAGGAAGCCGCCATCAGAGCTGGTAACAAGGAAAATGACCAATCACCATGCTTCATTCCAATTCCTACTTCACACATTAAATGCTTGCTTCCGCCTGAGACTCAGGAAACACTGTGACAGGAAATGAGGCCACCATCAGGGGTAGCAATGGAACTGATGAATCACTGTGCCAGAGAAGAAACTAATTTTTTGTAAAATTTTAGTTTCTTCTCCCATTGGATTCACAAAATGTTTAGGGGTAAGCGTACCCCTGTGTACCCAGAAAAAAGGCCTGGTAAAAAGTTAAAACTTGTGAACTCCTGAGAATGAAGCAGGCTTGATTCATTAGTTTAGTACTGATCAATTTCCTCGAAGAAACTGCAGAGTTTCTGTGTTATTCCATTATGGAGAAAAAAAGCAAACAATGTTAATGCTTAAGCTACAAAAATCTTTGTTGTTTTAGCTAATAGCTAATTCAAGTCGTCTCGATGGCGGCTGCAGTACCATCTTTCCGATAAAGCTGATTTGCTGGGTTGTGTGCTCGGCAAGAGGCTGAGGGCTTGTCGTGACCTCACAGTCATGTAGTAAGTCAGAGCAGACATTTGGACACTCCCAGATGGTGCTTTTCTTGCCCTTTAAATTAATATCATTGCCAATACCCTCCTGTGTACTTGTCCACACATAGTCAACAGTGGTGACAAGATAGCCACTTCCTAATAAAATGTGACAACACGGTACGGCTGCCCAGAGCTTGCTGTGTGAGCAGACCCACCAGGAGCCTTTACTAAGAGATTGCATGTCACATTCGAGGCAAATCAAAGAATCACTGTACTGAAAAATAATGTCATAGAGTCTGTAATGAAAGCTGCAGATCTGCATGAATTGAACGGCTGTGGTCAGTAAACTCCTAACAGTGAGAGAATAGCTCATCCCCAAATTACCCTTCAAATGTTTTAGCACCATGAATTATTGACACTCATCACTAGGCCTAATAGGGCAGGCTATTCACACATGTTCCCATCGTATTCTTTTTGGTGATATGAGATATTTCTACATGGCAGTAGTGATGGGTGCCCCATTGGGATTGATAGACTAGAAGGCAGGGATATCAACTGGGGGCTGAATGCACTTCAGCTAGAACACATCTATTTGAAGATTATGCAGGAAGTTGATGTAGAATTAGCAATTCACCTTCCTACATGGCCATCCCCCCCTACTACAAGTGCGTTTACAAGTCTTATATGTGCGTGTTTTCCATGCATGCACATCAACTGTGAAAGATTTTTAGATGGCATAGGTGAAATTTGTCTGGATGCGGTGCTGGGATCTGGGAAAGCTAGGCTGCCTTTCCCCCAGTCCTAAGACGTACAGCAAAGGGCAGGAGACTCATTTATAATTTCATAACAAATAGTTCAGGTGGCAGTAAATATTCCAAAATGGACTCAAGTAATCGGTTGTAAAGCTCACTCATTCATGCTACTGCTTTTAGAACAATGGAGACCTAAGATGCAAAGGATGTAATTTAAACCAGCCTGCTGGCGTTTCCTCGATTAAGCCTGCTATTTTTACAAATGCCACTGAGCATATGTGAAATTGCAATTTTGTATACCAGTTACTGACTGCCAAATCTCCTGGCCAAATCACCCTTTTCCTCCTTAGACAGTTGTTGGATGCCTCAGGCTACAGCGGTGGAGCTAGAAGCAATGGATAAATGTTCTCAGTTAATGATCAGGGAGTACTTGATGCCACTGCTTAGTTTTACCTAAGTGGGCATAATGCGGATCAGATCCTGATTGGAAAACCACTAGCACCCCAGTGTAAGTTCCCCTGATTCTCTCCCCCCCCCCCCATATATGCATTTTCCATTCTGAATATTCATTGTGTATTCCGCGAAGGAAGCCCCAGGAAGAAAATAAATAAGGGTCTCAGTTGGCATCAGTCTGTCTCAAGAAGCAGTGGAGCACCTTCGGGAGTGAAGTCAAACCGCCTCTCCAGGGCACAAACCTAGGTGGTGTGTATGGAGGTCTGGGGCCGTCCAGTCAACAAGATGCCTCTCTCGGCCTTGCTGATGTGTTCCAAAGGAAAGCAGAGTAATATGTCCGGCACCAGCTCAGCTGCAGGAGTTGCTGGAAGGAAGTGTACTAGGCGCCACCCAACCGTCTTAGGGATTCCACTCTGGATTTGGGTAGGGTTTCTTCTCCCAAAGACATCCTACAAGGTAGAGGAGGTAGGATCGGACTTTTCCTTTTCTTTGGGTTACCTTCCCAAGATGACGAGCCTCATCACCCCTCATTTTCCTCTAAAGGTAAAGATAAAGGACCCCTGACAGTTAAGTCCAGTTGCGAATGACTCTGGGGTTGCGCCACTCATCTCACTTTACTGGCCGAGGGAGCTGACGTTTGTCCACAGACAGTTTTTCTGGGTCATGTGGCCAGCATGACTAAGCCACTTATGGCGAAACCAGAGCAGCACACGAAAATGCCGTTTACCTTCCCGCCGGAAGGTACCTATTTATCTACTTGCACTCTGACATGCTTTCAAACTGCTAGGTTGGCAGGAGCTGGGACCGAGCAACAGGAGCCCACCCTGTCGTGGGGATTCGAACCACTAACCTTCCAATTGGCAAGCCCTAGGCTCAGTGGTTTATACCACAGCTCCACCCGGGTCCCTTTCCTCTAGAGTATACACCAAAACTGCCTTCTTGACTGTTGAACACATTATTGGTCTCGTCCGCTCAATCCACAGGAAGCCTGTCTTCACATGCAGGGGAAGTTCCTAACTCACTGAGGGTTTGAGAACCATTGGCTCGCTTTACCTGGTTTACCTGGCCAGTCAAAGCTGTTCCTGGGGCATGGCCACTGTTGCATGCTGACGGCTTCTAGGAGCCACAGGTGAGAGCTTGAGTTGGAGCTTGAAAACTTCCCCCATTGTCCAGCCCTCATTTAACAACCCTTGGTCTTCTTTCCTCCCTGCTTCAACAGCCATTTTTGTTTCCCAATATATTTGTGTCCTGCCTTGCTTCTGATATGTAGAGATATCCCATTTTTTTTCTTCCATCGTGGGCTGAGTGAGATCCAGCTGTTCCGCCTCACTTTCTTGTTTCAGAAGACTTGCTGCCTGCCATCTGCCATCAAGGAAAGACTGCTTTAATCAAAGACACGGACATGTGTATGTTTTAGGGAAGATTGCTCAGAAAGTAGGCAAAATTGTATGAACATTATTAGGAGAAAGGCACACCCAAACGCTTATAATTTTTTTTGCAAGGGCTTGATTTGTTTTTCAACGAACCTGTGCAGATCAATATGGCAAGCTGAATTTAATATTGAGAAAAAATGAGAAATGGAGAGAATCCAAAATTGACAGATTTGTAAAATAATAATAATAATAATAATAATAATAATAATAATAATAATAATAATAATATCACGTGCCCATCTGGGTGGCTTACAGCATATCTAAAAACATAATAAAAGCATAAAGTGTTAAAAACCTCCCAATACAGGGCTTCTAAAAGTTGTGTGATTCTTTATCTCCTTGACATCTGATGGGAGGTTGTTTCACAGGGAGGGCGCTACCACCAAGAAGGCCCTCTGTTTTCTCTGTCCATCCCTAGGTGTGCCTACTTTAGTTTTGCATAGTTTTCTTTTGGGTTTAGCTAGAATATCTGGTGCTTTTAAAAAATGCAAAGTGTGGGAACGAGAGTACTCTCAGAATCTCTTAACAGTTAGGGCATAATTAATCTGTTAAGTGATGTTGAGTATGCATACTTGAGAACTCAAGGACCTTCCTTCCTTCCTTCCTTCCTTCCTTCCTTCCTTCCTTCCCTACTACTCCATTTCATCCCTTCTTTTATATGTATCTGGTGTGCTCTGTTTTACATTCCAGTGCTCCAGTAGTTAGTTGGTTAGTCATTAAGAGTATTTGTAGTCCGCATTTCACTCAAATTTGCCAAGGCAGAAAATGCATAAGCATACAACTCGGATTTACAATACAGTACAAAGGCTAAAACAAAATACAGCTATAATTACCCTGAAATAGCAAATAGTGAAAGCCACACAGCAGCATCAATTGAAACAATTCTCTCTCTCTCTCTCTTTTCTTTTTGGGAGGGACACAATTTATTTTGAAATAAGCTATTGCAATAGTGTCAGCGACTCCAAATCAGGAGTTCGTTTTAAAATAGGTTTGAAAGAAATGTACAGGCATTAGCTCATAGAAGTTATACTGAGTACCCCTTGTTCACCTTGCCACTCCTCAAAGGTCTTGAGAGCCAGTGTGGTGTAGTGGTTAAGAGCAGTAGACTCGTAATCTGGGGAACCGGGTTCGTGTCTCCACTCCTCCACATGCAGCTGCTGGGTGACCTTGGGCTAGTCACACTTCTCTGGAGTCTCTCAGCCCCACTCACCTCACAGAGTGTTTGTTGTGGGGGAGGAAGGGAAAGGAGAATGTTAGCCGCTTTGAGACTCCTTCGGGTAGTGAAAAGCGGGATATCATATCCAAACTCTTCTTCTAGACAAAGAGTTGCATCTACGCTTGCCGGATAAAAGTCAGTAGTGTTGACAAGAGACCTGCCTCATTCCACACATGTGGAGATGCCAGAATTTAAATAGAACCTCTAAAATTATTTCTGAACTTGGAGCATGTGCAGTTTCACCAGCTTTCTTTAGCTTCCTTCCTCTTTAGTTCACCAACACACATGAATGCATGCATAAAACACTGAAGAAAAAGAAATCTTGGTGAAATCTTTTTATGTGGTGTTTTACTGCTGCACACACAGTGGTAAAAACCATACAAAACCAATGTTGCCCCCCCCTTTCCCGCCAGTGATATATCAATGGGCATAAATGTACTGTGGGTGGGGGAAGAGGCAAAGAAATTGTAATCTGTGGCAAACAGCACACAAACCTTGCTTCATACAAAATTTGTGTTGGTGTTTCTTTTTAAATGACAAATGGATTGGGTCCACTTTGCAAACAAGACCGGGTAATTCACAAATCTAAAATCTGCGAAGAAATCCAGATGAGGTGGATTTTGGAAACATTGCTGATTTCGCTAACCAAATATCATTTTTTTGTAAAGCAAATGTGATTCTTCTGCAAAAATTATGAGCAGAAGGGAACTCTAGGTGGTTGCTCCTTGGACTGTGGCCCAGGAGGAGGATTATATTTGAAATTATCATCATCACCACCACCATCATCCAGGACTATACTTATTTTATTTGCATTCCTGAAAATAAAAGATTTCAATTCCTTTTCTTTTAAAAAAGACAGCTCCTCTCCTGAAGCGTTACGTATTTTCCGGTTGTTTTTCCACAAAGTTGTACAAACGGAGCAGAACTGGCAGAATCTTATTTCCACCGTACAAAACTCTTTCAATTATTTTATTTTGAATGACATCAGCTAGAGGAAACCCCCCCCCCAACCCGGTGTCTCTAAATATATATTTATATATTTATTTGCCTAAGACAGATGTGCTGGCATCTTCATATTACTTCCTGTCGCTACTGCTAGCTGACGATACAACTAAAATGCAACCTTGCAAAGCAATTTACTGCACTCGTCGTTTGCAGTTCACTAACAGGTTGTTTGATCTTTGTGACTGAAAATCATTCTTTCAGTTTCCCCTACAGAGAGAGAGAGAGAGAGAGAACTTTATTTAAATAAATTTAAAGTCTACACACTGACAGTGTATCATTGCTATTACCGGCAGCCCTTTGAAATACTGCTTCTCAAAGCTCGAGGATTTAAAATAGATTGTCTGGTTTACAAGCCCTTCTCCCTTTACCTGAAACACAGGCAGGGCAGATATGACATCATAAAATAAGGCTGAATTTGCTGGGCAGTTTCCAGTGAAATCTAGAACGCCTTTGTGCAAGATGGTAGCTATACAATTTAATCACTTTACTTTTCCATCGACAAAAATACCACTAACGTAACCCACTTCTCTCACCAGCCCTCCGACCCTTACCCTAGCAAAGCCCTGTCTCAATACTCCTTGTCACCACCGCTTCCTAAACCCCTTCCTTTGCTCTTTGCTAAACCTCTGCAGATCACCCACACCGCCCTGCCACTTCTATCGCTGAACCTGCCCCATTGCCACTAGCCCAGTTCACGTTACACTGCATGCCACCCCTCTTGCTCAACCCGGACGCCATCACAACCCTAGCTCATTCAACAGCCCAACTCACCTGCCGGCCAACCCCTCTTGTTTGCCCCCACTGCCCCTCTTACACTCCCGCTCTGCCCCCTGCGATCCCTCTGGCTTCCCCAGCCATCACAAGCCCAGCTTCCTTGCCACTGTCCCCCACACTTGCCCTGCTGTCTGCCACTCTCACAGTCCTCCATGTGCCGGGAGCGGTTTAGTCCTGCTAGCCATATGACCCAGAAAGCTGTCTGTGGACAAATGCCGGCTCCCTCGGCCTGAAAGCGAGATGAGCGCTGCACCCCATGGACGGCCTTTGACCGTCCACGGGTCCTTTACCTTTTACCTTACCCTACAGCATGCAAAGTCTATCACCAGTGGGATGATAGACTAGCACAACTATGCTATAAAGACATAAGTGTGACCTGTAAGAAAAATGTTGCACTGCAGAGTGCTTTGGTTCCCGGTTTGCAAAGGAAACACAACACAAATTGAGAGGTGTGTGCTATAATTATTTACATATCATTTGCATATTGATGGCAATGACAACAGCAAACACCAATTATATTCGCAGGGTTGATTTCTATTCTGGACATGAGGTTCATAAGCAAACACCAACAATTTCCATTGCGTGGACAGGCGGAGTCCCCCAACCCCCAGGCGACCCCCGAGTGGAATAATGACACTAGACAATGTTCTATGGGATTAAAATTGGCTACAACTTTATTAAGATTCAGATATAGGGAGACCTTGGCTCAGGCATTGGGCGTTTATCCTTCCCAGCCACGAGCCGGGGATCTGGGAAACTTCAGGGTTATCCAGAATGTGTGGGGATTGGGCTGGCTCTGGAGAACATATTTTCAAGCAGATAGCCCTCCCCCCGTTTGCCGCCACTGGTAGGGGAGAGCAATGACAACCTCACGGCATATGGTCAATGCCTCCCCCCAATACCCCTTTAACGGGGAACCCTGGTATCACTGCCGCACTGGGGGCGTGGAGTCACCGCCCCCCACCCCCACCCCCATTTAGGAAGAAGACAAAGGATTCCGCCCAAGGCCTGAAACCACCAAAGTTGTGACGAATTGCTACGGGAAAGGCAAAACCTGCCACTGCAGGGGAATTCCTTTCCGGCCCTTCAACAGCGGCCTTGACATAGCAACGCCTGCATACCTGTGGAGAAGAGGTTAACCTGCAAAATAAGCAATAATTGAGGGAGTGGAGGTTGGGAGAAGCTCTGGAGCCCGACTGCTGCTTCCTGGTAAGCTGCACCTTCTATTGTGTGGGCTAGGTAGTCCCTCCCATTACCTGGCCAGTTGCATGGCAATGCCTCCCTCAGGCGGGATTGGGCGCCTAGCTGGGGTAGGCGGAGACCCCAGGTATCAGGTATCCCTCCTGGGGGAAGGCAAAGCCAGTCCGAACTACCAGTTGTCGACCAGGAGCTCAAGGGGCTGCGCGCGACCATGCAAACGTGGCGCCCCATTTGATGTGGGGAGCGATCACTCCCATTTCTGTTTTCGTCAGAATTCTCCAATATCCCTGATTCAGTTCATCCATGTCACTTGATACAATCTCCAAAATGCATCACCTTTTTATTATTTCTCTTCTCTTCTCTTCTCTTCTCTTCTCTTCTCTTCTCTTCTCTTCTCTTCTCTTCTCTTCTCTTCTCATCTCATCTTATCTTATCTTATCTTATCATCTTACCTTATCTTATCATCTCTATACCCCATTCTGTCCGAAATTATCTGCTGGATCAAGGCTAACCCCAAAACTTTTTGCTGCTTGAAGTAAAGGAAAAGCTGCCCCCTTTCCATATATAGAAGTTGACGAGTCTGGCAGCCAAATATTACTTTGCTGGCAACAAGCTAGCATTCTCCACCGGAAGGCAGCAGGCTAGCTTCGGAGGCTCTTGCTGTCCCCTATTCCTCTGTTTGTCTAATGTTAGGGCTGACACTGAGGTAAATTACATGGGATCCTCTGCTTTTATCCTCACATATGCCCTGTGAGACCAAGTCATGCTGAGAACTAGCGATGGGCTCGTGGTCACCCATGACCATGGGTGGATGAATAGGGTTTTGAATCCAGGTCTGAACAGTAGAATAAATGCTTTATCTGCACTCCATAGGCCATCTATTGCCCTAGCCTTTTTAAAGGTATTTTCTGACTATAAACCTATGGTGCTATATAAAACATAGTGATACACACTGCTCTTCAGAATACCTCTATGACAGCATAGAATTTTCCACTGAAATAGCACCACTTGAGAAATGAACATTATATTAGCAGCTTTTGTTAGTCATGCTTTGTTCAGCTGCCTACCCACTAATTCACCATTATTATTATTATTTTTTTTAAAAAAAAACATTCTCAGGGCTGGTTCACACATCACTTTAATAACAATGCATATACGACTTAAAAATCGTCACTGATACCCCACTCTTACGTCTTAGGATCTCAGAATGGCTTACATATAGCTCTCAGTTGGTCACCCATCCAGGCTGTAATTGGATGTTGTGAGTTATCCCTGGGCTTATCTTCTACAGGTACAGATTTTATATACGGTAGAAATGTCACAGACTAATGCCCTTTTCAGACAAACTTACTCAAATGCTCATCGACATGTGAGGAGTACCATGCCTTGATATTACATTCCTCTTTGGTCACATTCTACATTAGGAACATGAACAGTGCACATACAACTCTGCATGGGTTTAAACAAATTCATGGAAGAGAAGTCTATGTCAGTTTGCATTTCGTAGTACAGAAAGTATTGATCTGATGTGTGGAGATCTTTCCTATTTTAATTAATTAAAGAGGCTTCTAGAAGCTTCTCTGTGTGAAAGAAACAAGCAGAAGGTTCATGATGTTTGGATTATTCCTTCAGAGAAGCTGAGTACAGTGGTACCTCTGGTTAAGAACTTAATTCGTTCTGGAGGTCCGTACTTAACCTGAAACTGTTCTTAATCTGAGGTACCACTATAGCTAATGGGGCCTCCCGCCGCTGCCGTGCTGCTGCCACGCGATTTCTGTTCTTACCCTGAGGTAAAGTTCTTAACCCAAGGTACTACTTCTGGGTTAGCAGAGTCTGTAACCTGAAGCGTTTGTAACGCAAAGCGTTTGTAACCCGAGGTACCACTGTACAGCTGGCTTAAACTGGTTCTGTTATCTCTTTCTATCGGGGTCATGCTGACTATAATAATAAGGCCAGAAGGAGCCTGGGTTTCACCTTCATTTCCTATCTCTTTTCCTTCTGGTGTGGTGTTCTGTACATAGTATTCTTAGTGTTAAGGTTAATACTTATTATAAGTTATTGTAAGCTAAAGTCTGCTGCAACAGGATTTCTTATGGACTGTGCCAATCCTGAATGTATGGGATTTGTGACCATTATGCTCATTTGTCTTCAGTAGCAGTAAAGCTCTGCTGGATGAAATACAATTGCCTCTGTTCTAATTTTTTGGGGAAATCCTGCAATGTCTTTAAGTTGTTACTCTGCTAACTATACTTTGGAATCTACTCTGGATCAATACTGAGTAGAATTCCATGACAGTCTATTAGTGGATACTAGCCATGGTGATTCTACTGCCAGTGTCAGAAACAGTATGCCTCTGAAAACCAGTTGATGCTTGGATCATTGATAGGGTGCACTGTTGAGCTCAGGTTCTGTTTGCATGTGAAGACCCCTAAAACCACCCCCAAATTAAAGACACAATTGACACAGGATTTAGCTTAAGGTTTTTGGCATTGATTTTAGCCACAACTTTATTGATTACAGCATGTGAGCGGTTGCTTAGGCACTGGTTCCAGACTACCTGAACCTGCATGGTGACAGGAACAGGAATGACACTGGGCACCACCATATGTCAGTAAGGGAAAGCATCCTGGGGGAGCAAGAACTTCTTTGATCTCACAGCTCACCCCAGATGCTCCCAGGGGCTCTGGCGTGGCCCTAGCCCCTTGACAGAGTTTGGACAAAAGCAAGGCAAGCCCCTGGATTCCTTTAACGGAATTCCCTAGCAGCAGCAATGGAAGGGCCGGCGCAGCTAACCACTTCCCCGCTGCACAACATTGAACCAATGCCTAACCCCCAACCTTACAAAGTTGTGACGATTTGCTACACAATAGGCAAAAACCAAGTGGCACTAGCCAATCCGTCAAATGGCAAAATTCCTACCGGGCCCCTGCTCCAAAAACAGACAACCCCTAGACAGGCATAGCAAGGTCAGAAGAACAGCCCTAAATATAGGGTGATCCGATGCACGTCGCAATAAAGAGGAAGCTCCATTTGACATGCAGCAGCTTAAATAGCCCCTTGATTGCCAATCAGTCTCCAAACAGCCAAATTCTACCCCAGCAACTGAGGGGGAACCAATGAGGAGTTGAGGCTATCCAAATGGTCCCGCCCCAACAACAAGGAGGACATGATTTGCAGTCTTCGCATGGACATCTGTTTGGCCACTATGAGAGCACGATGCTGGACTAAATGAGCTTTGGCTAGATCCAATTGGTTTTTTTACGTTCTTATGTAGGATTCCAGGCAATCAGGAATCCTATGCAATCAAGTCTCCCGATACCATGGAAAGTTAGGCACACAGAGTTAGGTGTGTGTAGACTTTATTTTCTCGGGTGTTTGTGCTCAAAGAAGTAACCTTGCAGGTGTTTACAAAGGGATGTATGATGACAGGGCATGGCTTGCCAATGCAACTCCAGGCCACACAGCCCATTTGTTCCTCTGTCTTCATTTGCATGTTTTTTTTTTTTTTTTTATCAGCATGCATCTGCTGAAATGGGCTTAAGTCCATGAACACTTTAGCTCTTAGTCTTTAAACTGCCACAAAGATTATCTGCTGTTCTGGCAGAAGACTGACATGGCTTCCTCTCTGGGAGTTTTCTACAGGGAGGTAGGGTCACCTTTTTGCTGGATACAAATTTTGTCGGCCCACCTCTTGATTAAAGAAATCTTAGTTGATTTATTGACTGATTGAAAGAAAATTATATGATCACATCAGTTAAATAAAATGCTTTGTTTTAGATAATGGCAGAGCATACACATCATCTTTAAAGAAGCAAGTCTCCTTGACTCAAGAGGGGATGTGTCTTTGAAGATGGCAATAGCTGCAAGTACTTGCAGTAAAATATTTCTTTATGAAAGTAAAACATGCCATCTCGTTAATCGGAGGAAACCTTTTATTTGATTCAAAATGGTTTAAATGATTAATCTAAATGTAGCTCGATAGGGGTTTTTCTGTATTCGGAAAGAAAGGTAAAATTCCTGCAACAGAAATGCATTCTTGAGGGAATATGTGTGATCTGCTTGAAACATATGAACAAAAACCAAATACTTCTTGCACACATGATGGATTATATGAAAACACTCTTTCGTTTTTTTTCAAATACTTTGTGAAGACGCTATGCAATTTTACCACAGATAGTTAAGAGAGCTTGCCCACAACCTCAAGGAACACTTACATGAAAACGGGGGGGGGGGGATCCAGAACATTGTTCTGAATTAATTGAAGACAATTAACTATTGCTGAATTTGAGATTGTTGAAGCCAAGGCAATCGGTGACCTTTCCAAGTTTGTTAATGAACGGCTCTCTTATAATGTCAGAGCACCTAATCAATACCAACAGTCAAACCTTTTTGAAAGGAAATCCCATCTCACACACAAATGACCTCTGCGGCTTTTGGATCTTCTGAATCAGAAATGTGAGCCTACAAACCAAATCTCCTTTTTTATCCTTCAGCTTAAGTGGAGATATAAAGCCTACTGTCTAGGACTGAAAACCTTTATACCAATGATGTTTCAAAGCTTTTAACAGCTATCAAACATGTAGAAATGTAGCCAGTAACATTTTCCCCCATCACCTTTTCTATGTCTGAAAATGCATCAGCAGTAAAATTATTGCAAGTTAGGCACATAAGCCCTGCCAGATAAGAAGCTTGGAAGTACTAGTAGGGGCAAATGTCAATTATCATTCTAACCGTTGCTCTTTTTGAAGAATTTGTATTTCTGGAAAAAAATGGCCTGCAAATTCTCCATTTATTATTTTTTATTTTTAAAAGAAAAGACATGGACAGAAATGCATTGTCAGTCTAGATCCAACCCAGAGGCATTGTCATACTCAAAACAGACCCATTGAAAGAAAATTGATCAAGGGAAGTAATAGTACCACTGTATTCCGCTCTGGTCAGTCCTCACCTGGAATACTGTGTCCAGTTCTGGGCACCACAGTTCAAGAAGGATACTGACAAGCTGGAACGTGTCCAGAAGAGGGCAACCAAAATGGTCAAAGGCCTGGAAACGATGCCTTATGAGGAACGGCTTACGGAGCTGGGTATGTTTAGCCTGCAGAAGAGAAGGTTAAGGGGTGATATGATAGCCATGTTCAAATATATCAAAGGATGTCATATAGAGGAGGGAGAAAGGTTGTTTTCTGCTGCTCCAGAGAAGCGGACACGGGGCAATGGATTCAAACTACAAGAAAGAAGATTATACCTAAACATTAGGAAGAACTTCCTGACAGTAAGAGCTGTTCGACAGTGGAATTTGCAGCCAAGGAGTGTGGTGGAGTCTCCTTCTTTGGAGGTCTTTAAGCAGAGGCTTGACAGCCATCTGTCAGGAATGCTTTGATGGTGTTTCCTGCTTGGCAGGGGGTTGGACTGGATGGCCCTTGTGGTCTCTTCCAACTCTATGATTCTATGATATCACCGAAGTCCATTCATTTCAATGAGTCCACTCTATCATTTAATATTATTCTTGATAATTCATATCACTCTTGATACGAATGTTTGGTAGCTATTGGTGGTGGAGAAATAACATCAGTTGAGTCTTTCAAAAGATAAATGGAAGGATAAATTCCCAGAGTTTCCTGTGAAGAGGGAATGCTTGCTAAGCCACTCTGGGAATTGTAGTTCTGGAAGAGAACTACAGCATCCTAACAACCCTGAGCACCCTTAACAAACTACAGCTCCCAGGATACTTTGTGGGAAGGCATGATTATTTAAAGTCATATCACAGGGTTTTAAATGTATGGTCTGACTAGGAGGTGGGGATAAGGGAATATGCCCAACACAAAATAGATGTGGTTGCATGGGTTACTTGCATGGGTTACTTATTTCTGTTCATAGGCCCTGATTCACATGCACATGTTGAGCTTTCAATTTCACTCAGAAGTAATCAAGATCGGTGTAAGTTTAAACAAATGATCTATCACACACCATTTCCCCTTCAAATTTGTTAATTCTTTCCCCTGCTTAAAAATAAAATAGGCATGGGATCAAACTAAAGGGAAAAAAATCCTTGAAATGTCTTTAAAGTCATTAGATAAGCAAATGTGACTGGACATCATAAAGGCTTAAAAAAATATAATACAAAGCCTACAGCCAAAGTGGCTTAATTGACATAGAAATTTGCTGCCTGGCCATATTTCCTTTTTAATCAGCACTTTAACACAAACCAACTGCCTTCCTGTGCTTAAACTGGTAATCATTCCAGACAATTTACTTACATTTCTCAAACTTATAAGCCACCATGGGGCTATTGAAACAATTCCGAGACCTCAAATTTACCTTATAACAAAGCCATTGTAAATTGTCCTGTGGGCTTCTCAAGTCACCAATCTGTTATTTATGCTAGAAATCCAAACATCCTCTTAACATGTTGATTTCCCCTCTGCAGAGTGTTTCAAGGTTAACCTCAGCATTACACATCTGCTGTAAATATCCCTTGGCTTTTCAGAGGTTAACAGACTTCTCATTAAACTATAAATGGGAGACCCTGTTCGAGAGTTCTCTTCAAAGACGAACCTTTTTGACCTTTCTCTTAATGATTTGAGCTTGACTCCCAGCATTCTTTGAAATCGTGGACACAGGAAAGCTCCAGTCTTCAGAAACATGGCACACTTTACCCAGCTGGTCTACAATTTAGATGGCATTTTCACTGTACTCCTCTGCTTTGCCCCTTTGCTGGGAGGTCAGGTGAGCGTTACCACCCCACCCCACCCCACCGTATGCTACTAATAACATAAAAAAGCATGCTGGATCAGGCCAGTGACCCATCTATTCCAGCATCTTGTTTTCACTTGAAAACAGGTTCTAGGTGCAAGAGGACTCTCCACTCCTGAAGTTTCCAGCAACTAGTACATACTGTCTTTCACTACGTTTACTGCTTTTAGCTGTAATTTCAGAATTCGTGGGGGGGAGGGGACGTCCTAGGTGACAAGACTAAAGTGCCGGCTCATAAAGTGGTTGCTAGCCAGATACAGGTACTCTTGCATAAACCTAGTTCTGGATCCCTTCCACCAGGGTGCAGCCCCAGTTTTTGTACTTAGACTGCCTTGGACATCCTGTGCCAGGAAAGAGACAACATTGTTGTTGTTCAATCGTGTCCGACTCTTCGTGACCCCATGGACCAGAGCACGCCAGGCACGCCTATCCTTCACTGCCTCTCGCAATTTGGCCAAACTCATGTTAGTAGCTTTGAGAACACTGTCCAACCATCTCATCCTCTGTCGTCCCCTTCTCCTTGTGCCCTCCATCTTTCCCAACATCAGGGTCTTTTCTAGGGAGTCTTCTCTTCTCATGAGGTGGCCAAAGTACTGGAGCCTCAACTTCAGGATCTGTCCTTCTAGTGAGCACTCAGGGCTGATTTCTTTGAGAATGGATAGGTTTGATCTTCTTGCAGTCCATGGGACTCTCAAGAGTCTCCTCCAGCACCATAATTCAAAAGCATCAATTCTTCGGCGATCAGCCTTCTTGATGGTCCAGCTCTCCCATTGATCAAAATTGGGATTCTTGCTTTTTGATCGCGAGCTCTCATGGGAGCCAGCTGATTTGTGCAAGAGTGTGAGATGAAAAAATGAGTGCCTTTTGGTCTGGCAATCTGGCAACATCATCATCATCACCACCATCATTTACTATTTATACCCCGCCTGTCTGGCTGGGTTTCACCAGCAACTCTGGGCGGCTCCCAACTGAATATTAAAAACACGATAAGGCATCAGACATTAAAAACTTCCCTAAACAGGGCTGCCTTCAGATGTCTTCTAAAAGTCAGATAGTTGTTTATTTCCTTGACATCTGATGGGAGGGTGTTCCACAGGGCGGGTGCCACTACCGAGAAGGCCCTCTGCCTGGTTCCCTGTAACCTCCCTTCTCACAGTGAGGGAACTGCCAGAAGGCCCTCAGAGCTGGACCTTAGTGTCTGGGCTGAACGATGGGGGTGGAGACATTCCTTCAGGAATACTGGGCCAAGGCATGAGCCAGCTGACTTGTGTCAGAGCACTGGACCAAAATACAGGGCTCCAATCAGAGCACTGGACCAAAAAATACAGGGATCCAATCAGAAGCCAGAATGGCTTCTGTAATTCTGGGGTGTCCCACTTAAATCGGGACGGTTGAGTGGTATGAGACAGGCTGCATGCAATTCTCCTGGCTCTTTCCAGCCTTTCAGTGGCTGTTGAGACCACAAACCACAGTATCCTTTGGGAACAGCTGTCTGATTTGGGGTCACCACTTTGTGGTTGTTCTGCTCATCCTTGGATGGTTGGTACCAGAAAGAAGGGCAGTATTAACACAGTATTTCATTGGTATTATGATGCTCTAGAACATGGGTGACCAAATCCCAAGAGACTGTGATCTACTCACAGAGTTTCAACTAAACTGGCGGGGCTCTACCATAGCTGTCAACACTTCCCTTTTCTTGTGAGGAATCCTATTTGGAATAAGGGAATTTCCCTTAAAAAAAGGAAAAAGTTGACAGCTATGGGCTCTACCCGTTTTGGAGGGGTTCAGGTCAACATTGTTGAGCTTTTTGTAGAAAGGAAAGCCCTGTTTTGGGGGGTTCAGGTCAAATTGTTGAGTTTTTCTTAGGGGAATAAATGTCTTAGTTCTATATTCTGTTTACCTCTTTCCTTCAACTCTCTAATTCATTTTTTCAAATGCATTTGGACAGGAAATAAAAGCATGAAAAAGAACTGTTTCTCCTTTGACTGCAAGTACAGCCCAATTTTGAACTGTAGTCTGCTCGCTGTAGGCTTGCTATCAGATGAATGGTTCGTTCTAATTAATATTGACTGTAATAATTTCTGAAGAAAGGGGTGCATGCATCCCCGTGACTCCGACCAAGAATTTGCACAATGGGGTCACAATCTGATAACACTTGCTCACAGAGCAATATTTGTTCTTCTGAAAACTGGCATTTTTTTATCGACAGCTTCAGATCACTGAATTGCACTCTGGTCTTTTGAGGTCATCTGTTTGAAGCTGAGCTGAGCGATCATTGATTAGACTGCAATGCTACGGAACTGGGGACAAAATAGGAGGAGGCAAAGTGAACACAAAGATGTCTGATGGTGCTAAATCTCTTATTTCAGTGTCTGGGGATATGGCCCACCAGATGTTGTGGGCATGATCCACAACTCCCAAAGGGAGGTGTGGGTGGAAACGTAGTTGACCATTGGGTTCCATGCACTTCAGATGTTCCTTGCTCCCAAAATAAAGATGAACAAGATACTTTCTAAAATGCTCAGTTTTTGATAGAAATTACCTAGAAATGTGCATTTTGAGAGAAAATATATTTTAAATTATATCCATATATAAATACAATTTTTCATGTAGAATATTTTAAAAGCAGATTAATGAGGAAACAGGCTGAATGCTTGAACAAATGACACAGACTGGAACTAGGCTGATTAGACTATTAGCCTCATTACAATGTCTTCATTTTGCAATCACAGGTGAAGGAGAAGATTTCTCCAGTAACTTGATTTTCTTTTTCAGTACATGTGTCGGTACACTCATTCATTCACAGGACAGTTCATATCTCAGGGCTCTAATATTTAAGATCCTCTTTTGCCTAAATCAATCATATCATATCATATCATATCATATCATATCATATCATATCATATCATCATATCATATCATATCATATCATATCATATCATATCATATCATATCATATATCATTTGGCAAGGAGAGAACCTTTTGCAGAAATAATTATAGTGGTACCTCGGTTTTCGAATGTCGCCATTGACGAACATTTCAGTTTCCGAACGCGAAGTAAACCCGGAAGTAACTGCTTTGGTTTTCGAACGTGCCTCAGAAGTCGAACATGCCACGTGGCTTCCGCTGAGTGCATGGCCTAGCTGTCGGCTATTGAGTTTTCGGTTTTCGAACATTTCAGGACTTGAATGGTCTTCCGGAACGGATTACGTTGAAAACTGAGGTATCATAGTATAGTATAGTATAGTATAGTATAGTATAGTATAGTATAGTATAGTACCCCCCCCCCCAGTTGCTTGTATTTATCAGCGGTTCAGACTGCAAGTTACAACATTACCTTGAGCAATGGATTTATTAATATTATTTAAAAAACTTTAATGGAAAAATATTTAAAGAGCGTCTCTCTTAGAAGCACAATCTATTGCATTGTCCATATAAAAATGCAAATCGCAGGAGAATTTGGGGGCAGCACAAATAAGGACTGCCTAGTTACAGAGCTGTTGCACTCAGGCATGGCTGCCACATTACAAAACCAAGATGAAATGACATAGTGTGCGATCTGTCACATCTGGAGGGGGTACGGCTTCCTCATCCCTGAATTTCAGTTCAGATAAACTTTTACTGCAGGCTTTCCATGTCTTCCAGGCAGTCTGCTGGTAATTCCTACAATACTAAAAAAGCACACCCATCAAAAATTAGTGCTGGGCCAAAATCTATCCTCCTTTTTTTTTTCTCTCCAAAAGTTTCCTTCCTCTGCAAAAGAAGCTTCACCTTTTCTACCTCGTTCTTAGGGCTCTGCAGAATTTATTTAGATTTTGGGTGGGTGCTAGGTTTTGAGTTCACCTTTCATTGCCAGATATGTGCACATTTCTCTTTGCAGGCGCCTCGGTATATTTTTCAATTCTGGTGGGTGACTCAGGAGAGCAGGGAGAACTGGAGGTTACAGAAAAGCCCGGGGAAGTGGAATTATTCAGAAGCTGCTGCTGTTGCTACTGCTGATTTGAAGATACAGTTGATGCTAAAGAACCACAGCGAAACCAAGCCTTCCCTTCTATTAAGCTGCGGCATCCAAATATCTGAAGGAGCACCTTTTCCCGCATGAGCTTGCCCATGTCTTAAGTAAAGCTGTGGAATGCTTTCCCCAGAGAAACACCCCAACACCCTCATTGCTTGCATCTATCTTCCCTGGCCTTTGGTAGTTGCATGCCAAGGCTCCCTGCCCCACATTTCCCTATCGATAAGAAACACGCGGACACGAGTATTTTGGTTTATGTGATATAAAAGGTCACAACTTTATTGAAATAAATTATATATATAAAAAAATATTTTTTTTAATTTATTTCAACTGCGTTAGACCAACACAGCTACCTACCTGAATCTACAACTTTATTGGTTACAGATGTGAGCGGTTTGGCTTAGGCATTGGGTGAACCAGACTATATCTCGACTCCTGCCTGTCTGCAGGGAGTCCACCTAAGGGTAAACCACCAGTAGGGGGAGCTCTATGACTTACATCAAATAGGGGCACCCTGAGGGGTCCCTGTTTGGGTCGTGGCATGGCCCTAGCCCATGTCTGGTCATCGGACCGGATCCACACACCCAGATCCCTTTAATAGGATACCCTTATTGAGGAGCAGCAAGTGGAGGCTACAACCTCCCTTCCCTTGAACAAAGGCATACCCAATGCCTAACCCCCACAGCCCTAGTGCCCCTATAGCTAGCTTTTAGGCACCAGGCAAGACTGTTCTGTTTTCCCAGGCCTTTGGTAGTTACACTAGCCACAACTTGTCTTTTAATGGGGTTGGATACGACTTGTCCTTCTAATTCGATTGGGTTCTTGGATGAACATTTTAGGAATTTTGTACATTATTTTCAATTTTCCTAGCTTCGAATTGATTTTATCTGTTTGTATTTGATATTGTTAAGTCGCTTTGAGATTTATTTATTTATTTGCATAATGCACCTTTGGGGGCAGTGACATGGTGTGTTGTACAGAAGATGAACTGCTCCAGAAGCTGCGCTTCAAGATAACCCTTCAATTAATTGGCTATGAGCTCATATATGTTTACCCATGCCTGCTTTGATATCCTAATTGGCTTAGCTTTGATGGTACCCTTATCTGTGGGAACTGGGATGTTGGGCTCGGAGCCCAGAAGAGGAACCTTGTGATGTTTGGAGTATCTGTGACCTGCACCCCTGGTCAGGTGGCTGACGTAACTCACCTTAATGTATACAAAATGTCTTCACTTTGGAATGGTGCAAACAAGCCATCTCCTTAATGTGGTTCCTACTTGCTCTAAGGTGAAAGGTAAAGGACCCCTGGATGGTTAAGTCTAGTCAAAGGTGACTATGAGGTTGCGGCGCTCATATTGCTTTCAGGCGAGGGAGCCGGCGTTTGTCCACAGACAGCTTGCCTGGTCATGTGGCCAGCAGGACTAAACCGCTTCTGGTGCAATGGGACACCGTGATGGAAGCCAGAGTGGACAGAAACGCCATTTACCTTCCCTCCGTAGTGGTACAGTGGCGTGCTTTCAAACTGCTAGGTTGGCAAGAACTATAGCATCTGTCGCATGTCTGTAAGTTCAAGGGGAACTGGCAGACTGCTTTGCTGTAAGCCTATACCTATTTTCAACAAGCGTTTGAACTGTGCACTCTGGCATTTTGGAGTCTTCCGGAGAGGCACCTGAATCTCACAAAGCGTGTCCTCCTTCATGGAGAGCACGTGTTGCAGTGGGGGCCAGCAAGTCACCCCTCCAGAGTTGGGCGGGAGCATACAGACGGCCACAGCTACGATTGGGTCCTTGGTGTTGTTGGGGAGATTTTTATGTTGCAATGTGTTGATGGACAGCCCAGTGGGTTTAAAATGCTTGGCACGCCTCGCAATATTCCTCTTGGCTGTGTGCATCGGATCACCAGCCCTTCCCCCCCTCTGCGTTGACCTTGCTATGCCTGTCATGGGGTCGTCTGCTTTTGTGTCAGGGGCCTGGTAGGAATTTTTCCATTTGGCTGATTGGCTGGTGCCTTCTGGTTTTTGCCTACTGCGTAGCAATTAGTCACAACTTGTAAGGTTGGCGGTTAGGCATTGGTTATTACGTTGGTTGGTGGAGGGGAAGTGGTTGGCTGTGCCTGCCCCTCCAATGCTGCTGCTACGTGGGGAATTCCGTTAAAGCAATCCAGGGGCTCGCCATGCTTTTGTCCGTATCCCCCGGTCGGGGGCCAGGGCCACGCAAGAGCTCCTGGGAGCATTTGGGGAGAGTCATTGGGTCTGACCCCTGGCTCCTATACTCTCCCCAAAGTGTTTTCCCTTTACTGGTGGTCATCAGTTCTGTCCCCAGTGGGCAGATAGTCTAAACCAATGCCTATGCAACCACTCACATATTATTAAACATACCGGTATTAAAGTTGTGGCCAAAATTATGCCAAAAACCAAAACCTAAATTACTGTCTGTGGTGTGAGTTATTCTGAGGGGTGATTGGGGACCTCGACACGCTAACTCCCATGAGCTTGCCTCAGCTCTGGGACTGTGGCTTGGGTTCACAAAACATGGAACGAGGGAACAGCGAGCAGCAGCTCAAGAATCCAAGGGTTCTACCTTGCTGGCTACAGGGGTCTGCTTTTTAACCGTGTTCCCAAGCAGGTAACAGATTCACAGATACCGTAACTCATAAGTATACTTGAATTTATGGAAAGTATGTTCTTCAGTTTTTTATCCAGATATATGAAAGTTTCTGGATTTAACTGAGAAGTGCAATTGCAAAGCCGAGAATGATTTGGCTATCAGAGGATCTCTAAACTAGGACTCACTTTAGATTGGTTTCATGACGGACTGATGCAGAAGTGAACCAATATTTATGCAGGGAAACGCTGTACAAAATAGCAGATCAGAAAGCCGCGTTGGATTTTGCCCTGCGAAAGATCAGCTTCTTTGCTGTTTCTCTGCCTCCGTCGTTTTAGGAAGAATGGGCTCTGCACCATGCATTCCAAAGTTTACTTAAGGTTTGCCATCCTCACAACTTACAACCGAGAAAAACAAATCCAAACAACAGCACAGTGGTACCTCAGGTTAAGAACTTAATTCGTTCTGGAGGTAAGTTCTTAACCTGAAACTGTTCTTAACCTGAGGTACCACTTTAGCTAATGGGGGCCCCCGCTGCTGCTGCGCCGCCACACTTACTCACTTACTTTTGGACTGAGCTCAGTTGAACTAAGTAATTCTGAATAGAATGTATAGAATTGGACTGTAGATCGACTGCTCAAAACCTGTGATATACTGCAAGAAGCCTTGTACATATTTATGACACAATGGCATATGAAGTCCAAGATCCCCCAAATATACAATCTCTCTCTCTCTCTCTCTCTCTCTCTCTCTCTCTCTCTCTCTCTCTCACACACACACACACACACACACACACACACACACACACAGCAAACCAATGTAATGTCAATATATCATTTTCCTGGGTTAAAAAAGAAGAAGCAGATATCGTACTGGCTATCAGGTATTGGTTGTGGGTGTGAGGGTATTGGCGGCGAGCCGTTTAGGCTCGACTGGCAGCTAGGCATTGTATTATCTCGGGAAGGCTGAAAGGGGGGGGAGGTTGGGCCATCACCTCCCCCAAAATGCTGAAGAGTACAGTGGTGCCTCGCAAGACAAAAATAATTCGTTCTGCGAGTGCTGTCGTATAGCGAATTTTTCGTCTTGCAAAGCACCAACGGGAGAATAGCGGTTTGACGGGGGGGGGGATTCGTCTTGCGAGGCAAGCCCATAGGAAAATTCATCTTGTGAGGCAGCCTTTCACTAGCAAATGCCTTTCGTCTAGCCAGTTTTTAGTCTAGCAAGGCATTCGTCTAGCGGGGCACCACTGTACTTCGTTAAATGAGTCTGGGGGGCGTGGCCCTATCCAAAGCCGTGGAAGGTGAGGGCCTGAGGCACGTCCCATACCGGTGATCACAGGGTGAGTCCCTAGCTGATGTGCAGCAGAAGAGGTTCTCCCATCCATGGTTAACCCTTCCCGGACTGCCAGCACGACGGACTGGAGTCGGATATAGTTGGTTAGATCCAATGCTTAAGCCAATACTGCTCAACATCTGTAATCAATAAAGTTGTGGCCTTTTCTTGCCAATTTCTTATTGAGTCCTGTGTCTTTATTTCACTACAGGAGGGGTCGGGACATTGACATGCAACCCCCAAATATACAAACACTCTCTCTCTCTCTCTCTCTCTCTCTCTCTCTCACACACACACACACACACACACAGCAAACCAATGTAATGTCAATATATCATTTTCCTGGGTAAAAACAGGAAGTCATATTTCTCTGTTCATACTTGGTTTGTTCCATTCTGTTGTCTGACACTGAGAGTGACAAGTAAGTCCACATAGGCTTCCTTATAGCTCAATCTCAGAGGTCTTTTCTGCTTTCAAAGTAGGCTTTATAGTTCTGGAAAGTGTATCTGCAGTAAACATAAATTTACCTGGTGTGTTAGGTGATAATCAAATCATACTTTTGTATTTCAATCATCATTTTTCGAATCCTTAAGGTACAGCCATCCACCAGTTTCCTAAGAAATGTGACGAAGGCCTTGTGGTCCATTAGCACATGAACTGTCTGCCCATGGATATATTGCAAAAAGGAACCAGAACAAAACAAGACCCCCAACAGCACTTTTTTCCAATTTATACATTCAGTGGTTTTGACATCAGTCATATATTTAGATGCAGAAGCCATGAGTTGACAATGCTCATTGGCTTCCTTCTAAATTACTGTTCCCAAGCCAGACTGTGATACCTCAGTTGAATTTCTGATGGGCCCCCATGGAATCAAATATGTTAATAGTGAATCTTGCCTAAGTGTGTTTAGTTTGGAACAGGATGGATTTGATTTAGACTCATTCTTGCTTGTATAATCTTAATATTTACAAGCAGATGAAGGTTTCGTTTTTTGAATAATAAATTTTCACAGTAGTTTTTACAGTTATATCAAAAATTACTGATTTGTTATACTATTAGAAATGCATAGACAGATAATTATGAAATTATTGTGAGGTTTAATAAGTTAACTGTTTATATTTGGACAAATTTTCTAATCCAATTTAAATAAAAAATCCAATTTAAATAAAAAACTGATTTAATTTTTTTTAAAAAATCTGATTTTTAATTTAATTTATTTTTTTAAAAAAATCATCATTATTATTTTTATCCACCCTAGTGTGGAATAAACATGTTTCATTCACTCACTCTTTTGGGGCATCATCTGATCATTGCCATTCTGCATTTTCTCTGTGTTTTTCTGCATTTTCTCTGTGTTCTTCTGTCTTTCCTAAGACCACAGAAAGCAAGGCTTTTTTATATACAGAAGAACAGAAGTGTAGCAGGTATAGGTGCTTTTAGCACTGCTTTCCCATTTAATCTTTCAATAACAATCCATTAATTAACACTCTGGGAATAATCCTCAGAGTGCTAATCTTCCCTCTGCAAGGTTTAGGTAGAGCAACAGCAGAGGTCCTGTTGCTGAATCAGGGTTGGGTCTAGATAACTTCAAGCCCAGTTTAATTTATGCCAGCTTCCTTTACCCCTGCTTCTCGTACATTGGCAACTTATAGAGGAAAATAAAATTCAATGTGTGGGGAGATACTATGGAGAGATTAAGGTCACATTTCTCTTTGTGGTCTGGTATGTAATGCGCTAGGGGACGCAGGTGGCACTGTGGTCTAAACCACAGAGCCTAGGGCTTGCTGATCAGAAGGTCGGCGGTTCGAATCCCCGTGACGGGGTGAGCTCCCGTTGTTCGTTCCCAGCTCCTGCCAACCTAGCAGTTCGAAAGCACATCAAAGTACAAGTAGATAAATAGGTACCACTCCGGCGGGAAGGTAAACGGCATTTCCGTGTGATGCTGTGGTTTGCCAGAAGCAGCTTAGTCATGCTGGCCACATGACCCGGAAGCTGTATGCAGGCTCCCTCGGCTAATAAAGCGGGATGAGCGCCGCAACCCCAGAGTCGTCCGCGACTGGACCTAACGGTCAGGGGTCCCTTTACCTTTATGTAATGCACTAACCTTCCAAAGTTAATGTGGTCCAGAACCACAGAGCTCTTATGCCAAAGTAATGCCCCTGATCACCCATGAAACAGTCTAGGTGTGTGACAAAATATAGTTCTGACCTCTGGATCTGTGCCTGGACTGTTGAGTGCCATTTCATTGTATGTTAATGAAATAGCTCTTCATACTGGGTCATAGGGGAAGTACAAAATATTCTAAACACTTGGCAATCTTCCTGGTTTTTTTTTTTTTTAAAAAAAAACTGATGCTCATCTTAAGTCCTCACACGTTGAAAATGGATATATAATGAATGAACATGGAAAGATGGAAGCACAGCAGGTTCTGTCACAAACTACGCCTGCCTCATATCCATAGATTGCAGAGGCCTTTAAAAGGCTTTAGGAAAGCTGAAAGGAATGGATAATTCTAACTAGTTCATTTAAAAGGATCCTTTATCTATGTCTGCTATTTTTTTCTTATTAAAAAGGTTTGAAAGCAAATCCAGCAAAATGGAAAAGGATAACAAATTGGAAATCCCTGTTAATCTACAGAACTTTCTCAACAGCTGAAATGCATCAGAATCGCCATTCTCTTACGTCTGTGTGGATTTATTTAAATGTGAGTGTTGCTGAAGCGCTAAACAATGGCAAATGTTTAACACGAGTACAGAAATCCTTTAGCTCATTCGAGGCTGATGCGAAGGGCTGTGGCTCTGATGTGGGCAAGACCATAACTCAGTGGCAGATGTGATTTGCATCCAGGCTCAGTCTCCATAGGGCTGAAAAGGTTCCCCATCTGAAACCCTTGAGAATTGCTGCCAATCACTGTAGACCAGTGTTCCCCAACCTTGTGTCCTCAGATGTTTTTGGCCTACAACTCCCATCATCCATGACCACTGGTCCTGCTAGCTATGGATGATGGGAGTTGTAGGCCAAAAACATCTGGGGACACAAGGTTGAGGAACACTGCTGTAGACAACGCAAAGCTAGATGAACCAATAGCCTTTTCTTTCCCCAAAAATATTCCACAAGGCAGCGGACGTTTAGCATCAAGGTTTTCCTTCTCCTAGATGGGATACCTTCCCAGGTTGATGAGCCCCATCTGCCCCTCACTTCCCTCTACAGCACAGGCTGAAACCACCTTCTTGATCGCTGGACCCAATATTGGTCTTGTCTGCTCAATCCACCAGAGCCTGTCTTTGCATGCAGGGGAAGCCCCTAACTCACCAAGGTTTTGAGACCCACCAATAACCCTAATCTGGTTTAGCTGGCCAGTCAAAACCGTTTCTGGTGTTTGGCTGCTATCACATGCTGGCAGCCGGGGGGGGGGGGGGCGGTGGGGGCGGTACGCCCCGGGTGACAGGGGAGGGTGGGGGTGACAAGCAGCGGCCCCTCCCGCCACTGCCACGCGCCGCCGCTCGCTCCGTTGCCCCGGGAGCAGCAGCCGCCTTTTCGCTCTGCGGCTTAAAAGGGGGCTGCGGAAGCGGCGGCGGCACTCCGTCCTGACATCACAATGTGACATCACAATGCCCCGCCCCCAGGGCATTTCTTTTTGCCACTGCTGACAGCTTCTTGTAGCCACAGATAAGAACAGAGTGGAGGGTGGCATCCAAAAGTGGACACACCATCCCAGGTGCTGTGGTCCAAATCACTGAGCCTCTTGGGCTTGCCGATCAGAAGGTCGGTGGTTCGAATCCCTGTGACGGGATGAGCTCCCGTTGCTCTGTCCCAGCTCCTGTCAACCTAGCAGTTAGAAAGCATATCAGTGCAAGTAGATAAATAGGTACCTTTGTGGCGGGAAGGTAAACAGTGTTTCCGTGTGCTCTGGATTCCATCATGGTGTTCCATTGCATCAGAAGCGGTTTAGTCATGCTGGCCACATGACCCGGAAAGCTGTCTGCAGACAAACAGCGGCTCCCTTGGCCTGAAAGCAAGATGAGCACCACAACCCCATAGTCGCCTTTGACTGGATTTAACCATCCAGGGGTCCTTTACCTTTTACCTTTACCACCCCAGAAACACAAAATGTCCCCTATCAGATGTACTACCCCTCCCCTAACACCTGATAACCCTCTAGTCCAGGCATAGTTAAACTCCAGCCCTCCAGATGTTTTGGAGCTACAATTCCCATCATTCCTAGCTAACAGGACCAGTGGTCAGGGATGATGGGAATTGTAGTCTCAAAACATCTGGAGGGCCGGAGTTTAACTATGCCTGCTCTAGTCTATCAAAAGCTTTAGTTTTGAAAGAAACAATAGCACAATCTTCTACACCAAAGACTGTAACATGAAAGTATTATTGCTTCCTCAAGAATCTGTGAGGCTAAATGGTACCTAGATGAAGTTTCTAACTGTGATTTCTTAACTTAATATTATCAGAATATATATGATCAGAAACTACGGTATTTAAAGTGTGCAATGTGCAAGTCAGCAAATGAGCAAGATTACTCTTTATTGTAAAATACTCTGGGTGAGACCTCTCCTTATGTTATACCAGTGCACATTAGTAAAAGATCTATAATTATGTATAAGGCAATTTCAGTTTCTGCAAGGGCTTTACACAACCTCTTATCTCATTCTGAATTTGACTCGCAGTGTTAAGTTAATGCTTGAGAAATAATACTTTAACGGTGCCATAAGGACAGTTTAGAACGTCTCTCCAACCAAAAAAACAACAAGAAAACCTATAGTAAAAATACAAATGTTTGAATCCAGGCAAAGATACAGTTTAGTCTCACTGAAATTACATCAGACAAAATTAAAGATTACAGAATTACAACCCAATGTAAAAAACAACAACCTGTTTCTTAAATTTAAAACTTAATTAATATTCAAATCCAGACATTAGTTTCTTCAGCAGTTTCAAAAACTGAAACAACCTTCACTGCCAGAATATGTTTTCTCTTGAAACGTTTCTTGCTCTCATTGTCTTCCAATAACTAGTAAGTCCAAACTTCACAGGTGTTATTATTTTAGATTCTTTTTTTTTTGGGGGGGGACATCTCATGTCTAAAATTGTGGCTTTAGGGTGTGTGTAGTTTTCTTCTTCAGTGATGCCAACTTGTTCCTTTTCTTCAAGATAGGAAGGCAGCATTTAGAAAAATAATAATTTCTTGGTCTCTCTGTAGAACAATTGTTCTTCGCTTTTGACCTTTCGCGCTTTCTGTCCTAAATGCTATCAGGGATCTGGATTTATACGTTTTTGTTCGGCTATTTCTCAGCTTTTAAATACAAGCTAACTACAGATGAATAGACGATGGTTTTAAGAGGGGAAAATTAGAAATGTTATCTCCTAGAACAGGGATACCTATGGCCCTTCTGTTGTTTTTGAACAAAACTTGAAATTCTGAATCTTTGTTACATATAGCAAGCAAGAGGTTAAACAAAGACAAGCACCATCAGACTTTTCAACCAGATTTAATGTTAGTCTAACAATTGTAGTCTATCCTGCTGCACTGGGAAAGAAAGTAATAACACAGCCCCACCCCACCCCTTCATGTTCTACTTACAAATGCAAAATATATAATATTCGTAATAATGCTAAAAGTAAGGAAGAAAGGAAGAAATAAAAGACAGATTATTTTATCTATTTTCTGCTTTTGGTGTTGCATGAACCCCCATCATTCAGCCCAGACACTGAGGTCCAGCTCCTTCTGGCAGTTCCCTCACTGTGAGAAATGAGGTTGCAGGGAACCCATCAGAGGGCCTTCTCAGTAGTGGCACCCACCCTGTGAAACGCCCTACCATCAGATGTCAAGGAAATCAACAACTATCTGACTTTTAGAAGACATCTGAAGGCAGCCCTGTTTAGGGAAGTTGTTAATGTTTGATGTTTTATTGCTGCTGTAATAATAATAATAATAATAATAATAATAATATGTTGGGAGCCACCCAGAGTGGCTGGGGAAACCCATCCAGATGGGCTGGGTATAAATAAATGATGATGATGATGATGATTAATTTCCTCTGCCCTGCTGCCCCTGAGCACTTTCAAAATATGAACCAGATGGTTGCAGAACCGCTGGCTTGGAGGAGCGGATTTTGAAGGCACATGGGGTGAGGACTCTGCACATGCAGCATTGGATACAGCCCACTCTTTGGGATTCTATAAATGGAAACCAGGGGAATATTTCCTCAAGCTGTATAGTTAGCATCTTTGTCTTGACTTGTACACCAATATATATTTAATTTTCACAATGCAGAGCTGAAGCATCTTGCCACATCCTTTCATTATTGTTCTTCTAAATAAATTTTCACTCTGCCTTACTTCAGTGTTTTATGCACAATAAATTACCCAAGGGACCTGTTTCAAGCAATGCCTTTGTTGCTACTGCATAACATGTGCACCCTCTGTTTAGAAAGTAATACAATCCTCTTTATGTGCAGCTTAGGCAATGAAGTGATCCAGCAATGCTAGAATTGGGAGTGGGCCCAAAAAAAAAAATTGTTTCAGGTGTTGTTTTTCCCTAAAGGTATAGGTAAAGGGACCCCTGACCATTAGGTCCAGTTGCGGACAAGTCTGGGGTTGTAGCGCTCATCTCACTTTACTGGCCAAGGGAGCCGGCGTACAGCTTCTGGGTCATGTGGCCAGCATGACTAACCCACTTCTGGTGAACCAGAGCAGCGCACAGAAACACTGTTTACCTTCCCGCCGGAGCGGTACCTATTTATCTACTTGCACTTTGACATGGTTTCAAACTGCTAGGTTGGCAGGAGCTGGGACCGAGCAACGGGAGCTCATTCTGTCGCAGGGATTCGAACCGCCGACCTTCTGATCAGGAAGCCCAAGAGGCTCAGTGGTTTAACCCACAGCGCCCCCCCCCACGTCCCTGAATTTCCCTACTCACATCTTAAAAAAAATGGATCACCAAAATCGCTCTATAGTTCTATTTCTTTTTAGATCTGTGTAGATCTCCAAATCATAATTTCTTGCTTTCTTTTTGCTCTATACATTAAAAGATCTAGCAACTTCATAACATTCTCAAGCTTCCATTCTTCTTCTGAAAAATATATCTGGGATTGTTTTGCTGAATATCAAACAGGGTACTGGCCTTCAACCATTGAGTGAAATTCGTGGATTAAAGAGTTCCTGTGACATTTCTTTAATTAATTGTTTGGTCTAAAGTGTTTGAAGAAATCTCTAAAGTTAGTAAGGAACCTATGCAGTTCACAGTTCTTGTTTGCAGTAGGTAGAGTCTAAAACAGGGGTGAGTAATTGCTGGCCAACAGGTCAACACCATACTGCCAGGTATTCTGCCATGACAAAAATGAGAGATTTTTTGTGGGCACATTAGCGGTATCATTGCCTCTGGGGGCAAAAAAGAGAATTTGGCAAGGGCAATAGTAGTGACGGCTTTTCCCCCCTTCTTGTCCCCAAGTGTTCTTTCAACTCTTTCTAGGAGCATAAGGACACTTCAATTATTCTGAGTGCTTCTCTATGGGAGTGTTTCTGGAACACTTGGAAAACTGAGATAAGTATTTAGAGGAATATCATTCCTGACCCTCTGGATATTACATTACTACAGTGGTACCTCGGAAGTTGAACGGAATCTGTTCCAGAAGTCTGTTCAACTTCCAAAACGTTTGGAAACCAAGCTCCTGGAGCCAATCGGAAGCCGCAGAAGCTGCATTGGACGTTCGGGTTCCAAAGAACATTCGCAAATTGCGAATGTTCGGGAGCCAAAACAGATGAGTACCAAGGCGTTTGACAACCTACGACTGTATTTATTTATTTATTGGTAGGAGCAATTAATTGGGGACCTGCCGTAGGAGGTCCACCGGGTTAGGGTTAGGATGTGGTGGAAACTGTTGTTTACAGATTCCATGTGTTGCTTACCGTCCAAGTGTAAGGAAATAAATACTTTTGCATGGATTCTGTGTTTCCTTCTGCCAGTGGGAGGATCTGATGACTGGAATTCTGCTCATTATAAGCTCCCATTGTCAGAAGGGAAAGAGATGACATTAGCCAATCTCCTCTTTCTCCTGGAGGTGCTTTGCACACACATCCCTCACCTTTTATTTTTTTAAAGAAAAGTTATTTACAGTATTAACACAGTCACAGGGCGGGGGGGGGGGGCTTCCAGAACAGTAGGTGGGAAAGTCAGAGGAAAGGGGGCAATCATTTCGAGAAGCGAAGTTGCAGGGAACCATTCAGAGGGCCTTCTCGGTAGTAGTGCCTGCCCTGTAGAACGCTCTCCCATCAGATGTCAAAGAAATAAACAACAATCTGACATTTAGAAGGCGGCCCTGTTTAGGGAAGTTTTTAATGACTGATATTTTGATGTATTTTTAATCTTTGGTTGGAAGCTGCCCAGAGTGGCTGGGGAAACCCAGCCAGATGGGCAGGGTACAAATAATAATAATAATAATAATAATAATAATAATAATAATAATAATAATAATAATAATAATTATTATTATTATTATTTCAGTGAAATTTACCTCCCTCTTCTTGCACCAGTGGGATCCACTGGATCACAACTCCTTCCGTAAACAAAAGGAGCCCTTCCTTTTGCTATAGTGAACTCGGGATCCCAAACCCATATGCATTTCATTTAATTTCCATTGCACTGATATGCGATTTACATTCTGAGAAAGACAAAGTATCACTTTTGATCTCCTACTTCATTAGCACGTTCCTTTCTCAGCCTTTCCTCTCCAAATGATGACCCAGCACTGGATTTTGGATGGTGCAGGTAGTTCCTTTGCACAGGGCACTGAGCTGAGGGGGTGCAAAATCAAGAAGATCCATAACTGAGAAGATCCATTTGGGAGTGCCCAATGTTGGCCTTGCACAGGGTGCCATATTACGAAAGATTGCCTAACTGCACCCCTGCCATCTCAGCTGAGTCCTTGTGCTCTGACGCCACAGCTTTGTGTTGCCAATTTTATTACAGAGTCTGATCATCCATTTGGTGCAACAACTAGTGTCTAGACTAGAGAATAAAGTGGTCCATGAACATATAGCATTTGGCCATCCCTAAAACAAAAGATCAACCTTTTCAGAAAAAGACATTTTTTGCCTTTGTTTTCTAAAATGAAGCAGAGGTCCACGTATTTTCAATCATCTCTAATAGCAACTTTCTAGGTACTCTCAGTCCTCTGGTAGTTATTTTCTTTCTGTAAACTTTACTAATGGAATTACATCTTGAAAGAACAAGTAAGCATTTTCTCCTCTCTGATTCATACTGAGCTGTAATCTTGAAATGGCCCTTTTTTGCCAAAAGAACAGCAGAAAGGTTAAATGAAAGCTTTTC
This sequence comes from Lacerta agilis, assembly GCF_009819535.1. Taxonomy (NCBI): domain Eukaryota; kingdom Metazoa; phylum Chordata; class Lepidosauria; order Squamata; family Lacertidae; genus Lacerta; species Lacerta agilis. The sequence continues at coordinate 88,446,536 of NC_046315.1, read as the reverse complement.
AGAGTCAGGTTTATGAAGCTTATTGATGTAGGCCCATGTGTTCTCAGGTTAACAAAAAGGGCATTATTTAGCATGTCGAACTGGGATGGATTGGGGGGGGGGGAGGCTGACACTGACATGTGACTCTTCTTTCTTACAGCAAACACTGTGGGTTAGCACAGATTTCCAGAAATCTAGTGTGGGGAACTTCTAGAAAAGGCATATTACCCTTAACAAGAAGCAAATATGAATTGTGAATTTTGCCATTATTGAGGTACCATTTTTAGTTTGTGTGGATTTCTCTAGGGAATGCTGACATTCATATAGCAAGTTTTAAAAAAGATATTGTTGCATATATTCACAATTTAATTGCAAACAAAAAGAAAAAGAGAAAGGGACAAGCAACTTAGAACTATATTATTACTGATACAGATCTAATGCTCATCCCATATTGAGAGCATTGCAGTAACTAAGAGAATGAAGTAGGAAACTCCTGGTTTAATTCTGGAATTCAGCTAGCAACTGACTAGAAACCTTTAGGTAAGATCCAGTCCTCTCAGGCTCAGCAAAGGAATGATGAATTCTGCCAGAAACAGAAATGGGAGTGGAAATTCCCACAATTCATCAGTGGCCAGGAACAGAAGTCACACAAGTGAATGCAACCAGCATTCACTATGTGGCATTTTTGGGTCTGCAATTTGCTTTAGATATTTTCCTTAATTACACACATTTTGGCCATAGTGCACACTGAGATGAATAATGTGGATCTTAGTGGAAGTTGAACTGTATTAGAACAGAAACAGCGCTGGTTGTGAAAACACTCATGCTGGGGCAGAAATTGCATCCCTGGCCTCAGCCCTTCCATTTGCAACATAGCAAAGATACAGGTGAAACTCGAAAAATTAGAATATCGTGGAAAGGTTCATTTCTTTCAGTAATTCAACTTAAAAGGTGAAACTAATATATGAGATAGACTCATGACATGCAAAGCGAGATATGTCAAGCCTTTATTTGTTGTAATTGTGATGATTATGGCGTACAGCTGATGAGAACCCCAAATTAACAATTTCAACTTTGGGGTTTTCATCAGCTGTGCACCATAATCATCACAATTATAATAAGCAAAGGCTTGACATATCTAGCTTTGCATGTCATGAGTCTATCTCATATATTCAACTCCAGTAGCCAATGAAAACAATTGCTTACATACATGGACTTTTCCATGATATTCTAATTTTTTGAGTTTCACCTGTAATATTGTTCTGACTGAGAGGTGGGGGAAATGGTGGAGTTGGACTCCGACTCTGTAGGAGTCAGACAGCATGGCCAATGGACAGGGATTATAGGAATTGGAGCCCAACAACATATGGTCGAACCCAGCTTCTCTGTCCCTGCTGTAGCATAAAGGGCTGTTGTAACAATAATCTAGATAAGATATGTAAAGTGCTCTAAATTTTCAAAAATCACAATATAAATATTGCGACATTGTTGTGCCGCAGTTTCTCTGTCCTGCTTGACTTCATTGGCTGCTGCTTGAAATACATATGCGGTGTGTGTTTATGTTTATGGTGTGTGTGTGTGAGAGAGAGAGTATTTACCGCTTACTTGCCCCCAAATGCCTTCAGAGCAGTTTACAAGTATAAAGTCAGTTACGTAAAAGGTAACTGGATGGTTAAGTCCAGTCAAAGGCGACTATGGGGTTGTGGCACTCATCTCGCTTTCAGGCCGAGGGAGCCGGCGTTTGTCCACAGACAGCTTTCCAGGTCATGTGGCCAGCATGACCAAACTACTTCTGGTGCACGGGACACCATGACAGAAACCAGAGCGCACGGAAACACCATTTGCCTTCCCGCCACCGTGGCACCTGTTTATCTACTTGCACTGGTATGCTTTTGAACTGCTAGGTTGGCAGGAGCTGGGACGGAGCAACGGGAGCTCACCCTGTTGCGGGGATTCAAACCGCCGACCTTCTGATCGGCAAATCCAAGAGGCAAGTGGTTTAGACCACAGTGCCACCCGCATCCCATCGAAAGCCAGTTATAAAAGTATGGGCACGCATAAATAAAATACACATGAAAACAATTCCATCCAAACATTAAAATAAACACCCATAATTAAAATGTACGCTGAACATTAAAGTGGCATAAAACTTGAAACAGCAGTTAAAGCAATTAAAATCAGGAGGTTCAGTCAGGAGATCTGGTGTGTCTTCAAGAGAGGCCCTTGTCAGAGCACTTGTCACACATCTTTATAGTGCAGGAAGTTACAGGAAAAAAAGAGGCGGCAGCAAAGAGAGGCAGGCCTGCTGCTCAAGTGGCAGCCATGAATCTTCCATAACATCTTGTTCTGTCTGGAGCCACTCAAGTGTGTAGAGCTAGTGACTTTGCCAGAGAATAAACCGAGGAATAATCGTATGTAGTCTTGAAAGGATCATTGCAAGGATTGACTCCTCAAACCAGCCACCTGATTGGACTAGTGCTAAAAAAAATTGCCTCATGTTTAACATCTTGGCACCTTCTGCGCAGCTTATAAATCTCACAAGCTGATCTTGTGGGATTTCTCGGTACAGGGATATACTTAACAGCTGCTCGTGCCATCAATTCATGACTCCCTCTTGGAGCTGTCATGTTTATTAGCTGACACTCATCATCCCACACGGTATGTTTCTGGAACGGCGGAACACAAACAGCACCAGAAAGCTATTTCTAACGCTATTTCTGATATTCAGCCCCGTTCATATTCAGCTCTTCTCAGAGTCCCCCCACCACCACCTTCCGAACTGCTTCTGTAATCTACTCCTCCTGCGAAGACAAATTGTCTGACTGCGTTTTTTCAGATACACTACAGATTTCTGAGTGAGGAAAGCAGTGAACCTAGAAAGGCTTATTTTATTTTTTTCAAACACACACCCCAGCAACGCTGCCTGTGGGTTAGTAATATGAAGCCCTTAAGCCACTGTTGTAGGGTTCGAAAAAAATAAAACCTAGACAACGCTCGACACTGCATCTTCATCGGCAAACTTTCAGTTGCATACATAAGCTGAAATCATTATTACAACAAAATCCTATCTGAACTCTTGTTGCTTGTTGTGAAGAAGAATTGTGAAGAACAAATGGAGCCAAATAAACAGATTTATTCATTTTTTTTAAAGAGAGAACAAGCTGGGGTCCTTTCTAAAGGTTACGTCTTCTTTGGTACCACTCCTTGTCCCCGAGCATTCAAAGCATAATAGAGATGCACTGCTTTGTGTTCCTCTCCCTTGAAAATCTGATCTGTTATCTATCCGGTTCTGAAGTGCTGATCATGAAAGAATAGTCACAAATTTGGATGCATTCCCAGCACTGCATTACACAGTCAAGAGCATAGCTCAGCTTTCATATACTTTCATGGGACCAGCTTAGAGGGGGAGTATAGGATCTGGGAGAGGGGTTGATGTAATGCATTTGTGTGAGAATAAATATATATATATATATATATATATATATATATATAGAGAGAGAGAGAGAGAGAGAGAGAGAGAGAGAGAGCGCGCACCAATGGGGAAAATAGTAATCTCAATGCAATATTGCTGATGATATGAGAGGCTACAGAGTTATATGTTAATGGGAGGCAGACAACTCTCTCTCTCTCTCTGTCTCTGAGAGCCAGTGTGGTGTAGTGGTTAAGAGTGGTAGACTCATAATCTGGGGAACCGGGTTCGCTTCCCCACTCCTCCACATGCAGCTGCTGGATGACCTTGGGCTAGTTACACTTTTTTGAAGTATCTCAGCCCCACTCACCTCACAGAGTGTTTGTTGTGGGGGAGGAAGGGAAAGGAGAATGTCAGCCGCTTTAGGGTAGTGATAAAGCGGGATATCAAATCCAAACTCCTCCTCCTCCTCCTCCTCCTCCTCCTCCTCCTCCTCCTCCTCCTCCTCTTCTTTTCTTCTTCTTCTTCCCTCTCTCTCTCTCTCTCTCTCTATATGGTATCTATGATTTGAGCCATACAACTTGCAACTCACAATACATTACATAGCACCAAAAAAAAAAAAAAAAACCCCAACCCTCCCACCACCCATTACAGCTAAGGCACAGTCCAATACACGTAAGCAGAGCATGCATTATATATCAGAGAATCGAGATCTGAGGAATCAGAAGAAAATACTTTTCTTCTTCTTCTACACTCTGAAATAAGTTGTAATGTAGAGTGAGAAAGGCTTTGCCCTGTGGACCAACCCTTAAAAGAACGGCAATCAATCCTATTTTTATTTGTTAGTTTTTCTGTTGTGTGCTTTAATCTTTTTGGTGAGATTTATTATGAAACGTAAATGCATACATAAATGCTGAGTGCCTATAATCCAAGAAGAAACAGCAAATTGGGTAGAACGCTATAAAAACACATCTCTGTTTATAGTTTTCTTGATTTCAGTAAGAAAACCAGCATTTTTCAAAGCTTAAAAAATTATCTCCCCCCCCCATGGTATTTTCATAAACTTGGCCATTCTATAATTTTCTGAATTTTGCCAGCTTAAGGTTGTAGGTGTTGCCATAGTGGTGCAACCATTTTATTTTATTTTATTTTATTTTTTGCTGATATTGGCAGGTTTAGGATTAAAGCCTGATATATCCCTGGGGCTATCTTCCCATTTCCTAGCATTTTATCTCTCTGTTTAAGACCCTGTGATGTCACCCTAGGTTCTCTTGGTCTCATTCTGTATCTGGAATAGGAGGATAGAGAAGACAACGTGTCACTCAGAAGTCCTACTTAGAGATGGGGAAGCCTGACGATTTCAGTTTCTGATTTTTGCAATGTTTGGTTCTACACATTTCCACATTTATTTGCTTTTGTAAAAAGTCGCCACAAAAATGCATCACAATGATTGGCTTCTTCCACTTGGCACAGTTGCTGCGAATCACAAATGGGGTGGGTTCTGCTTGTGGGTCCCATAGACATCTGGTTCACCCCTGTGTGAACACGTCTTTGGTCTGATCCAGCAGAGGTCTTCTTATATTCTTATGTTCTTACATGCTAGAAGCTCTGTATGTCCAAGGAATGTTACCCCGAATTAGTCATTTTGCCCATTCACCAATTGTCAGCATGCCCTTTTAGTAAACAAAAATGGCTGAGTGAGTTTGTTATATTCCATAGAGTTAGTGGAAGGAGCTTGCTGAGCCAAATATCAAAACCATTGGCCTAGCTGGAGTGGGAGTATCTGATAAGTAAATATGAAGGACACTAGAAGGACAGATCCTGAAGTTGAGGCTCCAGTACTTTGGCCACCTCATGAGAAGAGAAGACTTCCTGGAAAAGACCCTGATGTTGGGAAAGATTGAGGGTACAGGGAGAAGGGGATGACAGAGGATGAGATGGTTGGACAGTGTTCTCGAAGCTACTAACATGAGTTTTGCCAAACTGCGGGAGGCAGTGAAGGATAGGCGTGCCTGGCGTGCTCTGGTCCATGGGGTCACGAAGTGTCGGACACGACTGAACGACTGAACAACAACAACAAATATGAATCTTCACTTCTATGATGCACATATTTCAAATCCATTTAGAACTACAGTCGTACCTTGGTTGTTGAACTTAATCCATTCGACTCCCAAAACAGTTCGAGAACCAAGGCACAGCTTCCGATTGGCTGCAGGAGCTTCCTGCAATAAATCAGAAGCTGCGCCAGACGTTCAGCTTGTGAAAAACGTTCACAAACCAGAACACTCACTTCTGAGTTTGCGGCGTTCGGGAGCCAAAACGTCGGAGCACCAAGGCGTTCGACAACCAAGGTATGACTGTAGTGCTTTGCATCCCACAAGATCAGATATTCTTCATAATCCAAAACTTCAGCAGAAATATGTAGAAGAGACTCTCATTGTTACTGCTTTACCAAATAGCCACTTCTCTCCTTTCCAGGGACATTTCGGGGTAGTAAGGGCCATTGCTCCCCATTACCCCTGGAATAATGCTTCTATAGTGCCAAATCTGCTTTTAAAACAGGGAGGAAGGGGAAAATATTTTTTTTCCTGCTACTTTCCCCAGTAAGACACCTCCTGTCTCTGAAAATTACAATTTCTCCTGCCCCTGAAAATAACTCCCCAAATGCCCCTCGTGACCTGTAAATGGAACCACAAAGGGGTGTGTAGGATTATACCTCAGTATAAACTCTTTTGAGTGTTGAGAGGTACTCACCCTTCTTGGATTCTTTTATTTTAAATATTGCACAAAAAGTGGATTTATTTTATTTTTTTTAAAAAATGCTTTTACTTGGCATAGGTTTTCGCTTCGTAAGTTTTTTTGTGGCAAGAGAATCCACAACAGCTGGAATTTCCCCTTCAATGAATGTAGGAAGAAATGATTTACAGAAGCATAGGATCTGATTGCCTGTGGTGCTATCTCATGCTGCTTGAGATGTAACAAAAAACTAGATGAGTGGAAGCAATAATATATTTCCTTCCCACTCTGCCTTGGCTGATCCATACATGGCGCAAGGAAAGCTGTGCAAAATGGTCTGAATTTTATTGCAAATCCGTTTTTATTCAGGGTGGTGGTGGTATTGGTAGAGTTCTTCAGAATGTATTGGATATTATATCAACCTGTGCAGCTGCCTATGTGTTTGGCGAATTTTCTGCAGCTGTTGTTGATCCCTCGTTTCCCCTATGCACAATACAGGTGCAACATCTCTGCGGTGTAATCTCATGCCACATTGGGAATGTATACCCGAAGGAACCATACAAGCAGAGAAACCAGAGAAACGTTTCACTTGCAAATGTTATCTGATCTCCTTGCCAGGAAACATTTGCGTGGGAAGGTATCGTTTCGCTGGCTCCACCACAATGGGATCCTTCATGCACAGATTGGAAGAGGAGTTGGGGACTCCTTTTCGGGGAAGCAACTGTCTCAGCAAGACACCACTGCAGTTAAACGTGAGTTGCATAGAGCTTAAAACAGAAGTCCAAGAGGCAACCCAATCTGCCTTTTGAATTAAAAGTGCTGCTAGATTTTCTATTTGTTTCCTTATTGGTATTTTTTTTTATTATTTGCTCTTCAAAGTGTAGTTAATTAAGGCCAATGTTCTGCAACGTTCATTCCTCATACTCCCACTCAATCTTGTGCTAAGACTCAGGGGATCACTTGTGTGGATGGAGAGAATGAGAAACAGCAGTGTTTCGAGGGTTGTGTTTGGCCGAAGCTTTCCATTTTACCTTTGGAGTGTTAGTTATTTGATATGAGCAGGGAAAGGGAAGCCTATGCAATCAATAGACTACAGTCAAGCCCATTCCCTCATGCAGAATGGGACGCTCGAATTCTGCCCTAGGGATAGGCTAGGGGTGGCTGACTGTTTATTTGCAGTCCCTATCACTTTCACATGCAGCTCATAATTTGAATCCGCTCTGTTTCAGCATAAATCAGTAGTTTGTTATTTCAGAAATCCTCTGGGGGAAAACCCACATATTTAAAGAGATGCTATAATACTTATGTGTCTATTTTCCTCTCATAATATAATTATATTATATAATCATAATACAAATCTATTTATTCTTTTCTATTATGCATTGCCATGTTTAAGTCCTGCCCTTGAGAATAAAAACCCTTCCAAGATGGCACTCAAGTAAAATCATAATAAAATCGCAAGCAAATAATGTAACACGTCATCAGTTGCCTTCCTACGGCTCAGTGGGTATCAGTTGGCCCTAGTGGGAGAGGGGACAGTTATGTGGTGACAGGATCTGAGGTCTGCTTTACCTGTCTAGTTCCTCACTCTCCCATTCCTTTTCACAGGGTAATTTTTGCCAGGGAGTGGGGAGGGAGAAGAGCAGGAGCAGATGGTTGGGGTGGGGTGGGGTCCCACCATTCACCATTCAAGCGTGTTGCTGCTCTTACTGGGAGGTCGCAGGGAAGACAGTGGCAAGGCTGACTTGGTGTAAATGCACTGATTGGGCTACCAGACTGGCTCCACTGGTGAATTTGCACCATGTCAACCTCTCTACTAACTCCCCCTTTTGTTCTTCCTCTCAGTGAGCAGCAATAATGCAACTGGTTAGAGGTCAGGTGGGTGGCAGTACCCCATCACATCATTCGCCCCTAGGGAAGAGTGTGGTTGGAAGAAGCTTTGCTTTGGTTGCCTCCCTGTCTTCATGTGCATTTTCTCTCAAAATATCTATTGAAATCTTGATATATTTAATATGTGTCTCAGTATCTGGATAACTGTGAATTCTAGTGAACTGCTAAGGCTGCATACACACAATATATTCAATGCATATTGCCCCTCCAAGAATCCTGAGAAGTATATTCCGTTTAGGGTGCTGGGGATTGTGAGAGGTAAGCTACAATTCTTAGAGTTCGTGGTGTGCATGCACACACACACACACACCCCTTAAATGTATGACGCACACACAGTCTAAGTTCCAATTGGTGAGTTTCTCCAGGGCATATGGAACCAGTGATTTCATAGAGGAATTCACAGATATTATATTCCTCAGCCTCTCTAGGGATTTAATCTGAGGGGTTTCAAGTTAAGGAAAAAAGACTTTCAAAAATCAGAAGTTGCAACCTCAACATATCTTTACCTAGGATATATATTAATTTCCTCTCCTTGGGAGAATGAAAATGCTATCTTGCCCAAAGCTCTGTCTCGTTGTCACTCCAGGTATGTTTCAGTTGCATGACGGCTGTTTTAAAACTATGGGACTTGGTTGGTCACCCAAATATTTTTATTTCTCTTACAACTGTCTTCTATTTTGATTAAGGTAAAGGTAAAGGTACCCCTGACCGTTAGGTCCAGTTGCGAACGACTCTGGGGTTGTGGCGTTCATCTCACTCTATAGGCCGAGGGAGTTGGCGTTTGTCAGCAGGCAGCCTCCGGGTCATGTGGTCATCATGACTAAGCTGCTTCTGGCGAACCACAGCAGCGCACGGAAACGCCGTTTACTTTCCTGCCGGAGCTGTACCTATTTATCTACTTACACTTGACATGCTTTTGAACTGCTAGGTGGGCAGGAGCTGGGACTGAACAACGGGAGCTCACCTCGTCGTGGGGATTCGAACCACCAACCTTCTGATCAGCAAGCCCTAGGCTCTGTGGTTTAGACCACAGTGCCACCCACGCCCCTTTCTATTTTGATTAGTTCACAACTATTTCTATAACTAAGTGCTATGGGTTTTTTTAGAAGAAGAAGAAGAAGAAGAAGAAGAAGAGAATCCAAGTGTAGGTCTTCTAATTACACTTCTCATTCCTAACAGCCTTTAATTAATCCCCTGTCCATCGTAACAATAGAGTAAAAAGAACGTTTTAACACTTGCAATTAAACTAAAAAAGCCATTCTTCATATCTATGGGATGTTTCATTTAAGAAATGTGCTGGGGGGGGGGGTCTCATTGTATACCAACATTGGTCAAGCCATCTTATGCAAAATATCTTACACATCTCTTAATGTGTTGGCAATTTTAAGTTGAAACTGAATATGTGCCACTCCTTGTTTCTCAAATGAAAGAACATTCAGATACCTTAGACCTTATTGGAGCCAGCTCCATCATTTCACCAAAATCTATAAAAGCATAGGAGAGAGGTGGCTAAGCTTGTATTCAAGGTTGGCTAAGCCTTCGTGGGCTGCATGCCAAAGTGGCCATTGAAAAAAACAAACAAACCCACACACTCACCACACCTACAGATCACACATAAACTCGCCACATATGCAGGACACCCATATGCATACATAGGCACACACCTTAGCCCCATCGCAGTGCTAGACTGAGAGGAAAACAAAAATTTCCTCTCAGCCCAGAGCTGCGATGGAGCAAAGTAAGGTATGTGCCTAGGTATGCATATGTACACCCCCTGATTCAAGCTGCAGGTACACCACCCATATACTTAAATTCAAGATGCACAATCTTATGGCTCCTCTCCGCTGGCAGCTGGCTTATAGTGGTGCAACTTCAGAATAACTTAATTGGGATCTGATGCATTCCTAGTGCAAGAAATGGGGAGAAAATAAGCTGACTTGTCTAGGTCCAGGGGCTTTGTAAAAAGCAAAGCTACCTAAATGCTACCACTGGAGCACGGAAGACCTCTGAATTATTATAATTATTTTTGAAACAAAATAGGAAATTCTTTCCAGTAGCACCTTAGAGACCAACTGAGTTTGTTCTTGGTATGAGCTTTCGTGTGCATGCACACTTCTTCACACGAAAGCTCATACCAAGAACAAACTCAGTTGGTCTCTAAGGTGCTACTGGAAAGAATTTCCTATTTTGTTTCGACTATGGCAGACCAACACGGCTACCCACCTGTAACTATAATTATTTTTGTTAAAATAGAGATTAGGATAGTCTCACTGTGTAATGCCTGTTGGAGGACATTTTTTTCCAATGCAAACAAACACCAGTAAAACTAAGCTGGTCATTGTGAAGCTGCTTGTGTGTGTGTGTGTGTGTGTGTGTATAAGCCAAAATACAAATCACTTAGCTACCTCTTAATTATTTTAAGGTATAAAAAGACAACTGCCCCCAGGTTATGGAGGACAGTGAATCCCTTTTTCTTACCCCAGAAAGAGCCCCTAGACCTATTTTTCTGAAAATTTGCAGGTTTAACCTACTGGGGTTGCCTGCAAATTCCATCTATTTTGTCCAAAAGAGAGGGAAAGTTGTAGCTGTTTTGAGATAACCCACAGGAGTAAAAGGGGGGAATATGGACCTTCATTTGATATAGCGTGGCTCACAATTAAAAGCAGAGATCAGAGCACACAGAGGAAGTAAGTAGAGGAAGGGCCTAGAATACAGAGCTTCACCAGCTTGACAGGAGGCTTCTGAGATGGTGGTGGTCATAGATCCTGACAATTTACCTCAGTCATGACACAAGGCTGTCTTTAACCTGGCATACAGTGTACAATCAGCACTACATCTCATCCCATTTTTTTATTATTAAAAAAAATAATTTAGTTCTTCTGACTCACTAGGAGAAGAAAAGATTTCCTGGGGGATGTTGAAGAACTACTTGGCAGTGGTTATTCATCTGAAGAGCACCTGAGGAAATATGGTTAAGAGCATTAATAAAAATCACTACACAACAGCTCTTAACCCGTGGATCTCAAGGAGCTCTTCAAACAGCTGGAGGGATACCCAATGGTAACCAAGTAGTGAACCATGGAGATGAACAATTATTAATAATGAATATAACTGGGTCAAGAGAAAGAACAGCTGCTGCTATAAAAGTTGCCCACATGCATATTTCTTTTGCTTAAAAGGAACCACAGGTTTTTATCAATCCGCTACAAACTCTTGAAACATACACAAAGACATGAAATGATGCCCCCCCCCAAATAAAAATGTTGGTTGAACATGGGCCTTGGAACTGCTGCTCAGGACATTTGGTGGGGAAATTGGTGGTGCGTAGGATGCAGTTATCAACAGGGTTGAGTATCAGTTCATTTTTAAGTCTGATCTGTTCCGTTCCAGTTCAGCAGTGCTATTTTTCTAGAAAAAGAGGTGCCGGAACTCATTATGAATGCCTCCCTTGCTCTCTTATAATGGCAATGGAGCCCACTTGAGAGTTGCCAGCATTCAGTTCCAGGTGGGGAAAAAAGCCATGCAACTCAGCATTGTTCTGCGAATGCAAATCCGCCCCAGAATTCACATTTTTGGTACATATATTAAAGGCAGCTTCAAAATTTACTTATTTTGAAGGCAGCTTAAGAATGCACATTCTGTTCTGAAAAGCACATGAGTATTTTACCTCACACAGTAGGGTTTTTATATGCCTTTTGGTACATTTTTAAAGCAAAATTCTCTGAAGTCCACCCATATTTAAACATTGCAGAATTCATTTAAGTGCAAAAACTGGAGGATAACTGCATTCCAAACCATGCTGTAGTCCAGGAAGTGCAAATCAGGCTGGTTTGTGGAGGGGAAAATAATTGAGCCTTGGAACAGCACTCTCTCAGTCTAAGCTACTTCACAGGACTGTTGTGAGGATAAAACGGGAACAGCTATATAGTGTCCCAAGTTACTTGGGAATGGCCTGCGATAAAATATATACAGTATTGAAAAAATCCTCCTCAACCTATATTCAGTATCATCAGTTCTCAAGCAACATGCTATTAATACAGAGCATGCAGAGTTTTTCTTTCACTTGGTCCAAACACATTCAAGCAGTATGATTAAAACCATTTGTGGATCATATGGGCATTACATGCAAACAGATCATCCTGCATTTTGAGATTCTGTATCTGGTTACCTTAAGTAATGAATATAGTGAAGAAAGTGGAATTATTTACCGGAGAATGTGCCCCAGTATAATTTCATCCCTGCTGACTGTGGACATGAATTCTTAGGAGCTAGATGTATAGCAACAGCTTCTTCTCAGATAATATTTACTAAAGTGCATATGTGGAAATGACATTCTTTTTTTAAAACACACACACACACACACACACACACACACAAACACAACTTAATTTGTCACTTAGTTTTATTACTGAAATATTTTCTCCTTCATTGCAATACTAAAGACAAAAAGCAGTCCTCCAAAACACTCCTAGTTTCTCAACGCTTACATCCCATTTTCCATTTTATTTCTCCAATGTCTCATAAAGATAGCTATGAGGCAGTAGCAAAATATCATTTCAAACACTCAAAGTCAACGATGCAGAAAATAGAGGACCGGAATACATTTGTAGGATGAGCACTGCCCCCATTGTTAGACCCAGATGTTTGAAACAACCAGTAGATTGCATTAAAAACACACACACAAAAACACCCACAACAGCTTGAAGGAAAGGTCTGCTTAGCTAGATTTATTAGGCAAGATCTCTGGTATACCATATGGCCTCCTGGCTCTTCCAAGTAATTCAGTTCTGTGGATGAATGAAACAGAGTGAGCTGACTGGCCCCAACAGATAAATTGATGCCACCCAAGGGGGAAGAAAAGCTTCTTTTGGCAGAGTATTTCTCTTGTGTCATTTTGTGATATATTTTCAAGCAATCCATTACATCCCAATATGTTTTCAGTCAATCTGGTGATCCCCATTTAGCCTCTTCTTTATAGGGATCTCCAGACAAGGGCTTGAAACCATGTGCAAGATTTGTCATGTTGTTTAATACACCTCTCCCTTAACAAAATATTTCATGCAGGAAGCCCAAACAAAGGGATTTAGCGAGGTTTTAAGGGCCATTATTCAAGTCGATGAAAAGAGCAGTGTATATACATTGTTCAAAGGATTGAAAGCTGAGCAAAGATGTTTCCCTATCCCTGCTCAAACTAAGTAACTCCATTAAAGCCTTACAGCATCTAACGGCAAAATGATTCTATTGCAGTGATTTGAATCTGCCTTTCTGCTTCCTTTCCATTTCACTAACCTGACGGAGCATTTTACAGGAAATATGGATGGCACAACAGAACACTAAGTGGATCCTTGAAAAAAGAAGTGTGTCTCTTTCTTCACAACCATTTCCCAAAACTGCTAGTTCTTAAAAAGATGGGTGAATCTATTACTTAAATAGTAACTCTGGAAGTGCTGTATTGTCCAAATTATCAGAAGATGCCAACACATTATTTAGAAATCCTCCTTTCTCTGTATGCAGATGACACTCAGGTCCATTCTGCCTTGTCATCAGACTAAAGAGAGGTCACACACTTCTTGGACCAGTGTCTGGCAATGTAACGGGCTCATTGGGAGCCAACAAACTGAAAGCAAATCCTAATTAGACAGAGCTTCTGCAGCATTTGAAACTATTTTGATCAGTAGGAATAATGTTGTGTGTGCAGCAACCCTTAAACCCTTGACATCTGAAAGACCGGGCGTTTCATCTTGCAAGATGCAGTCTTGATTTTCCTAATGAAGTGCTTCCTTGAGGCATGAATATCAACACTTTATGAAGGGATCTCATCCTTTTCACTTCCACTTTTCAGAGAAGACATCCCTTGCATACAAAATTCCCATTTGCTTTTACCAGGGGTATTTGGACTTCTAACCCATTTTCCCTTTACCGGGAGTAAGCCTGACTGATTTCAGTGGGACTTGACATTTGCCTTCACCAACCTGTTGCCCTCAAGATGTTGTTGGACTACAGCTCAAACACGAACCACAATTCAAACACTGGCTGAAGAGTTTGGATTTGATATCCCGCTTTATCACTACCCGAAGGAGTCTCAAAGTGGCTAACATTCTCCTTTCCCTTCCTCCCCCACAACAAACACTCTGTGAGGTGAGTGGGGCTGAGAGACTTCAGAGAAGTGTGACTAGCCCAAGGTCACCCAGCAGCTGCCTGTGGAGGAGCGGAGACTCGAACCCGGTTCCCCAGATTACGAGTCTACTGCTATTAACCACTACACCACACTGGCTGGCTGAAGCCGTTTCCCAACAATATCTAGAAGGCACCTGGTTGTCGACGGCTGAGGTATAGAATTCTGCCACTTGTGAGCAGCAATTGAAGGAACAGCTACAGGCAGATTTGGGTCCTTTGGGAAACCGAAGGAAACGTTTGTCTCTGCCTATTTAACGCGTTAGGTTTATTGTGCAATTTCGGTGCCGTTTTAATAAGCTCTGCCAGCAGCAGAAGGGCAGAATTGTCTTGCATTTTACTCGGAAGTATTCTCCAAGGATTTTACTGGGTGGATGTTTCCTCTTCCTTCAGAGTTCCCTGTTTATTGACCCCCCCCCCTTTACAACCTTTTAAAACAGACAGATTTCCTAGTGCCTCGTTCCACAGTAAATGTTATATTTAATCATGCAACTCATTGAAAATAAAAATGTTCTCCCCACCCCCTGACAAAATAAAGTCAGTAAAAGTGGTAATGATCCAACACAAATGCAAAGTATTGATTTGGTAAGTGCTGCTACATCTGCAATTTATGGGCATCTTGGTTGTTGTTTTCCTGGTTACTTCTGAAGACGGCATTTGTTGGATCAGTGGCTATGCAGCAGAGTTAAAACGTAATCAAGATGCCTAATGGCTTCTCATTCCACCTGACCAATGAGGGCAGGGAAGGGAGTGAGACAGCACGGTTCCCTCCATCAATTTAGCTGCAAGCAACATTTGGCTTCTTATCTCGCAGAACACCCTTCTATAGGGACTGTAGCCCTTTAAACAGAGATGGGTGAATCTGTCAATGACAGTTTCTCATTTTTCCAAGTTTAGATTCCACATTACTTTGGAATTTTTTAAGAAAAATGCTCATGAAAAGTCATTGGTGAATTTTTCATAATATGCACTTTTGAATGCCATTTTGCCTAATATATAGGTTTTTGCAAAAACCACCTCTCAATGCAATGCAGTTAAAAACATTACTTTCACAAATAAATGTATTTTTATGCACTCTTTACCCTAGCAAATGCCTTTTTGTAGGTGTCACTTGGTTGGAGAACTGCAGTGCAAAATTCTGAGAAATGTGAATTTCAAAAGCTTGGCTGCGTTTCAGTTCATGAAATAACAAACTTAGTTGGTGTCTAAGGTGTTACTGGAAGTTACAGCTACCTACCTGTAACTTGTTCGTGTATTGTTTCAGAAAGTGTGAATTAGGCTGGTTCACTTTTAAATGAGAAGTGAATCAAGAACTGCAAGGCTGCTTAGAAAACTGCCTTATACTGAGTCAGGTCATGGGTGTACCCAGCTCAGTATTATCTTCTACAATGACAGTGGTTCCAGGATTCCAAGCAGGTGTATTTTCCAGTCCTACCTGAAGATGGTGGTGACTGAGCTGGGACCTTCTGGGTGCAAAGCAAGTGCTCCATTGACAGGAGTAAGCTTGCAATAAATCATACCCTGCAGTCATTAACTTTTTATTAGCAAAAACAAGAGCTGCACAGGAGTGTCAGCTACTCCTGTGAGCCAAGCTACTCACCTTTGGCAGGTCTTGTCCCCATGAAGCAGTTGCTGAGACTAAAGGTCCTTGCCTCCTGCACAGCTGCCTAAGTCCCCTCCTCTCCAAGGTTTTCCCCAAGCAATCTGGGACTGTGCCTGCAAGAAGCTAAGCTGATCCACTCACTTCATGCCTCTTCTCGTTCTGGGAGACCAGTGGGGAGGGGAGCTTGTTGCAGTAGGAGGAAGAGACCTCTGTGCCCCTTCACCAGCTGGACTCATCTTTGCTTCTTGGCTTCATTTCTCTCCTGCTTCAGTTTCTTTCTTTTTATTTGGTTTTACATATTAAAAATAAATAATAATAATAATATTTATTATTTGTACCCCGCCCATCTGGCTGGATTTCCCCAGCCACTCTGGGCGGCTTACAACAGAAATCAAATACAAAAATATCACACATTAAAAACTTCTCTAAAAAGGGCTGCCTTCAGGTTTTTTCTGAATGTCAGGTAGTTGTTTATTTCCTTGACCTGTGATGGGAGGGCGTTCCACAGGGCGGGCGCCACTACCGAGAAGGCCCTCTGCCTGGTTCCCTGTAGCTTTGCTTCTCGCAGTGAGGGAACCGACAGAAGGCCCTCGGCGCTGGATCTCAGTGTCCGGGCTGAATGATGGGGGTGGAGACGCTCCTTCAGGTATACAGGACCGAGGCCGTTTAGGGCTATTAAAATTTACATTCATCAAAAATAATAACACCTGAATCTTTAGGCTTTTCTCCACCACTCCATGGGTTCTGCTACAAATCTTTTTTTCTGCTGCATATTTTAGGTCACTCCAATTTTTAACTCTCCATTGTGTCCATAGTACTTGTTACCTTACAAGTGTTATTAGAATCCTGCTAAAGAGTTCAACTGTTTACAGTGGTCTCCAAGATAAGCTATAAATTTCCCCCGTTCTTTGTTAAAGTTTTTGGTCTTCCTGATTTCTGATTTTCTCAGTCGTTTTCATCATCACTGCATAGTCCATCAGCTTGGTCTGCCATTCTTCTCTGGTAGGAACTTTCTCTTTCTTCCATCTTTGGGCTAAGAGCATCCGGGCAGCTATCGTTGCATACATAAACAGTCTTTTCTTTCCTGCTTCAGTTTCTGTCCCTGATTTTGGACTTCTCTGACTCACCCCCCACTCACCAATCCCTCTTACCTATTCAGCTTCCAACACCCCCTCCCATTCTTCTCCCTCTCATCGTTGTCCCACCAACAATGCCCTGGCTCTAAGACTTCTTTCCTTGGAGGTTACCCAGCTTAGTTCTGCCCACCGTTCTTCTGCATCCAATCAGCACCTTAGATACCAACTGAGTTTGTTCTTGGTATGAGCTTTCGTGTGCATGCACACTTCTTCAGATAAACTGAAACAGAAGTCACCAGATCCTTAAATATAGTGAGGGAGTGGGGAGGGGTATTACTAAGAAGGGTGGTGGGAATGGGTGATCAGCTGATAGGTGTGGAAAACCTGTTGACGACTCTTAATGGCTACAATTAGTCTTGCAGGGAAAGGCAAGGGGTGAGATGGCTAAAGAGGGCTTTGTTATGTATAATGAGATAAGAATCCAATGTCTTTGTTCAGACCAGGTTTCTCCATGGTTTTAAGTTTGGTGATTAGTTGCAATTCAGCACACGAAAGCTCATACCAAGAACAAACTCAGTTGGTCTCTAAGGTGCTACTGGAAAGAATTTTCTATTTTGTTTCGACTATGGCAGACCAACACGGCTACCCACCTGTAACTGCATCCAATCAGTTTGTGATATTCACCAATGAGCCGCTCTTTCTACAGCTCCTCAATGAGACTTATTTCTGAGCAGACTTTCATAAGGTTAAATGGTTGGTTTGCAATCCTGTGATAACATCCAAGTAGCCGTAATATGTTGTGGACTTCATCCCCTCTGCCACCAGTTGTTCCAATAGCAGTTGGGGAGAATGGGGCATATTGGTTGGAATGGAGGAATGTTGGGGTGGACTGAATGAGACTCTTGATCCCCCAGCACACACTTGACAAAGGGATGAAAAATACACTTGTCCCTGTGCTGGTTTACACATGCTGAAATTCCCTCTTCTTTGCAACTATATGATGTGCAGCAGCCCCATTCTATTTTGCACCCAACCACCCATAACATACACATAAGACCTTTAACTAGAAGCCACTGAGAGATGAGCAGGAAATATCAGGCACACACTACAGCCCCACTAGAATGAATGAAATGAAACACTTAAATCTCATTTATTTCAGTGGGGCTTGGAGCCTAGCATTTGCAGGACTGAGTCCCCTGGATGTCTGTAAATATGTTTGTGTACAGAATATGACCTTGCCTTCTGACTTAAATGACTGAGAATTGCTGATAGCGTGTCCTCGTTCATGAAGGGAACAGGGCCAAATTTGGATTGGCAGAAACAATTCAGTTTTAATACAGCCGCAAGCTTTAATCAGCAGATCAATCAGCAAAAGCCTTGCTAAATATTATTGTAAAGCCATATAAAATATACCAATAAAAACAGTGAAAGAAAAACAAGAGTAGTTACAGAATTAGCTTCTTTCTTTTTTGGAGGAGGGGGGAGTTTGGAAGAAGCATAGGTAAGTACTCCCACATTTTCTCCCCTCCTGGCTGCGGTTCCTAGAAACTGCTTTTCTTTTCTTTTTTTTTAAGTTGAAAACAGGTTACGTAGCCAATGCACTGCTTTTCTATAGTTTTCTGAGAAAATTGCAACGAGACTTTTCTCTTTCTAAGCCTCTTTGTCTAGTACATTCTTCGGAGTACACCTATAACCAGTTATTTTGAAACATGTATACTATATATGTACACTCACCAGAAATTCAGGATATGCCCCCTGCCCAATGCACACTTGGTGGTAAACCAGGTTTTCCAAAAAGGTAATCTGTAGCATCGCCCTAGTCTATCAAAACAACGTTGAACAGGAGATTCTTTGATTAAAAAACCCAAAAATTAAAAAGCACACTGCTTTCATTCAGAGCTAATCTGCCCTAAGCTTGCACAAGCTGCTTAAAGATCTAACCCTCCATATCCTGTTTAATCATCCCTGGAGCAAACCATTGCCCTTGATATCATTAGGCCAGTTTTTTACTCCTGTGTCATATGACACAGGTCTGAGTTGCTCAAATCATCAAAAGCAGAAATCAGAGTTTTGTAGGTCATTTGATGGTTCTAACCATGTGTAGTACATTACTTATTTGATAATAATAATAATAATAATAATAATAATAATAATAATAATAATAATAATTAATAATACCCTGCCCATCTGGCTGAGTTTCCCCAGCCACTCTGGGTGGTTCCCAATCCAGTGTTAAAAACAGTACAGTGTTAAATATTAAAAACTTCCCTAAACATGGCTGCCTTTAGATGTCTTTTAAAAATAGGATAGCTGCTTATTTCTTTGACATCTGATGGGAGGGCGTTCCACAGGGCAGGCGCCACTACCGAGAAGGCCCTCTATCTGGTTCCCTGTAACCTCACTTCTCGCAATGAGGGAACCGCCAGAAGGCCCTCGGAGCTGGATCTCAGTGTCTGGGCTGAATGATGGGAGTGGAGATGGTCCTTCAGGTATACAGGACTGAGGCCGTTTAGGGCTTTAAAGGTCAGCACCAACACTTTGAATTGTGCTCGGAAAAGTACTGGGAGCCAATGCAGATCTCTCAGAACCGGTGTTATATGGTCCAGTTTTATAGATGTGTAAATGAAAGGAAAAGGAAAAGTGGCATATGTTAAGCAAGACAAAAAGTGTTTCTGAGCATGCACAGAATTCTGAGTACAAAATAGGTGGTAATAACATTGCTACCTCACTTTTCCACCTCCCTGTAAGCAGTAGCAACACACCTGACCAGAAGTCAGGTGCCCCACCATGGTGTCTGCTATTGCCCACATGTTTAGAGGCACACTAGGGACGGGGGTGTCTCTGTGGGTTAAACCACAGAGCCTAGGCCTTGCCGATCAGAAGGTCGGTGGTTCGAATCCCCGCGACGGGGTGAGCTCCTGTTGCTCAGTCCCCGCTCCTGCCAACCTAGTAGTTTGAAAGCACGTCAAAGTGCAAGTAGATAAATAGGTACCGCTGTGGTGGGCAGGTAAACGATGCTTCCGTGTGCTGCTCTGGTTCGCCAGAAGTGGCTTAGTCATGCTGGCCACATGACCCAGAAGCTGTACGCTGGCTCCCTCGGCCAGTAAAGCGAGATGAGTGCCGCAAGCCCAGAGTCGTACACGACTGGACCTAATGGTCAGGGGTCCCTTTACCTTTACCTTTAGAGCACACTAAAAAGTAGTTTAAATAAGATGACCACTATCCAAGGCTTATTTCTCAGCATGGTGGTTAGTCTGTGTCTCAACTGTATCTCTCTGGACTGCACTGAGAAAGGCTAGAGAAGAATGCTTGTTTTCTGTGTGAAGGAAGTTGGTGTATGGAAGAAGCATTCAGCCATGTGGATCCGTTTTGAAGTGGCAGAGTCCTAGATTTGTCACCTCAATGAAAACTAGGCCAAACTTTTTAAGTTTTCAGATAAAGAAGAGAAGGAAGAACATAGCTATTTGCAAGTTTCCCCTTGGATTTTCATGTGCTATCTAGAATCTGGCAACGAAATGCTGGAGCCTATTGATCTCTAGGGAGTTACTTCTCCCAGCATCAATTTTTTTTGCCCTCAAATTTCAGCTTGGAAAATAGCCATGCAGCTCTTAGAGATCCAATTTACAAGTCTTGCTTCTTTCCCACCCCCTTTTCCTACATGGAAACAATAACTGTTTAGGGAGAGTGTGCTTTCTGAATTTAAATGCAGCAATCTATGTTTATTTTGCTGTGAGTAGATGACCTAGATAGACAGGCAACAATTATACATTGAGTGGGCAACTTATATTTCTAAATTGAGTTGCCACTTCTCTGCTAAAGTGATAGACAGAAGGAGGGGGATTAATCACACTTTGTCCACCTTACAGACAGTTCTCCATATCCCAACTGGGGTTCTAGATGAGCAGTTGTGAACAGGGAGGTGGGGCGGTCCGCCCCGGGTTCCAGGGGACGCAGGGTGCCACTCAGCAGCCCCTCCGGCCCCTCCCCCAGTGACGCCACCCCGTCCGTGCGGCACCGCTGCTCGCTCACCACAGGAGTAACAACGCCGGCCAGGATGCACTGTGCAGGTCCGGATTTCAAGACTTGTGCAGTGCATCCCGGCACCAGCGCTGTCGCCCTTCGGCAGCGTGCCGCTCCCAGCACACAGGCGCATGACGTCATGATGCCCCGCCCCCAGGGGGTGCCTCCGCACTGCCGCCCCAGGTGGCCTAGAGGCTCCCTACGCCCCTGGTTGTGAAGCAAATATGGGTCAAGCACCAGGCTAGGAGAAAGCTGCTGGCTGCATGCTGCTTTTCCCTTGCAAATTATCCTTCCTGAAGCAAGCATGCAACAAAGAGTAGCCATGCCCAGGACTTGGAAATGTAACTAGGCCCTGACCAGGGAAGAATGGCAAACCAAGTTGATGGACTACGCTGAAATGGCAAAATTAACTGAGAAGCTCAGGAACCAAAAGGACAAGAACTTTTAAAAAGAATGGGGGGGGGGAAATATAACTTACTTAGGAGACCGTTGTAAGCAGATGAAAACATTAGCAGGATTTGAATCACACTTGTAAAGTGATAGAACTATGGACAATTTAGATGGATAATAAAATCTGGATAACAGACTGATATGCAGTTGTAAATATTGTCATTAGGACCCATGGGGGGAAGTCCTGAGATCCAGAGCAATTTCTTTATATGTTTGTTTTTTTTTAAATTGACTTTGTTATATGTTTATATTTCCCCCCAAAATCAAATATAAATAATAAATGGAAATGTAACTAGGCCACTCAGGATTAAATAATCATGGGCAACAACATATGTAAAAAAATAAAGTTGTAACAATATGCTTCCCCCTCTACAGGGAGATAATATATGTGTAGGATTATTATTAATTTTTATGATGCTACTTAAGAATTCTTCTATTATTAGAGGATGGTAAATCATATGAGACTCTCCAGGCACCTGGAGTTCTTTTCTCCAAAAACAGAAAAAAGAAAAGAAGAAATAAAAAGATAATCCCAGGAAATAGAGTGAATCCAAGTGGACCATGAAATGTATCTTTCTCTGTCTCCCCCTGTGCCACCCCTTCACCCCCAACTCCCAAAAACTCTTCTTACTTCCCTTTTCCTAATTTCCAAGAGGGATGGCGGGAATGTTGTGGCACCAGCAGCCTTCTCTCTTTTTGATCTATGGTGTAGTGTTATGATAACCAAGCATGGTGGCCAGCTAGGGATTGCAAATCTCTCAAATTTGATTTATTTCAGTTTCTCAATTTTCTCTCCCCCCCCCTTTAAAAGTATTATTTAATGGTTTTACACACTTTTATACATTTTATCTCTAAACATTTCAAACATTAAAGTAAAAGGTTCTCTTGAACCTTCGGACCTCCTTCCCTCCCTCCCATAGGTTCTATATTAAAAATTTCATTTTCTGCATCATTTACTATTATCCATCTATTATATATCTACAGTTACCATAGTCAATTCCACGTTACAAATGTCATTACAGCCCTGCCAATGATTTTAACTGTTTTTTAAATAAATTAAGTGGGTTTTTTTTTAAATCAATTATGATTTTACTCCAATCTTTGAAAAGTGTATTTACATATTATTTGGTAGCATCAGAACCATCAATTCATACATATATAAGTTAGACTCTGTATCTGAACGGTGTCAAGATACCAGGCATGTAGGGGGGTAGAGGGCACTTATGGGGGTAGGTATCAGCAGGCCGCTGTTAGAGGTGCCTAACCTCTGTCAAACACCCCAAAATTTGCTCGTGCAAATCCTCTCACCCCCAAATACCTGTAGTTGCATTTCTCTCAGCTCTCATGAGCAAATCATTCTAGTGAGACTTGAAGACATGTGTCTCGTTAACCTCTACAGGTGCAGCAGATAGATTTAAAAGGCCTGCCCTTGAAGATGTACACTGCCTCAGCTTCATGCTCCTCTTGAAGTGCTTCCAGCTAGGAATTCTGGCTCTCCTGTTGAGTTGGCCTTTTTCACTGGTAGCACCACTGAATGTTGTGGAATGCTCTTCCTGCAGAAATATACGAGGTCCCGTCGGTATTGGTATTCCATCAGCTCTTGAAGACACAACTGCTTAGACAAGCATTTCCCAACACACCATAGCCATTGACTTCTCTATTATCCAAGGCATAGATTTGATTTTAGTGTCTAAGATGGCAGGTTCCTCGATGTATACCATACAGGGAAGATGTCAGAGACTGGACTAAGGAAGAATGGTGGGAGCCCCCCCCCCCCTTTCTGAACCTTCCCAAGGGCAGGAGGACAGTATTGATTTAGAACAGTGGTTTGCAGAGGGGCATAGTCCGGGGGGGGGGGAGCTGGGAAATACTGGGTGAGGATCAGCTAGAAGAGGAAACACCAGGAGACAGAAAGCTGGCAGATTTGCTGTCTTTGGAAAGCATTCCTGACCCCCCTTCGCCCAAGACTAGACGGGCTTTGAGAGTGATAGAACAGAAAGCGCAGAGGCAACAAGCTCAGATTACCCAACATAGGAGTGGCATGGAGGGGATGGAGGGGGTGAACCTTTACTGGGAGCAATGCCATTTTTAGAGGGATATGCATTCCTTTGTCTCTCGCTGTGATTATTAAAGAAACTAACTGGTAAGAAGCGCCTTTCATTTGATCTGCTTATTTACTGCCAGCTGACAGAAGATGGGGAACCCCAGGCCTAGAAGCCAGATGTGTCTCTCCAAGTCTCTCTATTTGGTCCTTGGGGCTCTTCCCCCAATGAACGCCCTCCTGAGCCACAACAACCCTCACCAATCCTGCTTTGCACTCTCCTGTCTGCCCTCAACTATAATGCTTCTTGCTTGCTGGATGGTGGTTAGAGGAATTTGTGGGTGTGCAGAGAAGCTAGCCTGCTGTGCAAAAGTCAAATTTGCATTGGTTGCATCAGTTCTTGTAGATGGGGGAGGGAGAAGGTCGTATCTTAAAACTCGCATAATACATCTTTCCTTAGCATGCCTCAAGCACCCTTTCAACTAATCTGCCTGCACATTCTAAGATCACTTAAAGTGAGAAACTGTTCCAGGCCAGATCTGAATTAGATTTGATAACATTTTGCCTTAACCTCTGTAAAGTTAGGGGAGATAACAATTTACAATCAACCAACAGAATTAATGAGATTCTCCTAGGAGCCTTCAAACATGAAGTCCATCAATTAAATAGGGGTTAGAGACCCAAAGAAGAGATTATCGGTCTATTTTACGATTCCTTGTGTCAGATCGTCAGTGGTTGCTCGTGAGTAATCAGTCAGAAGCCGAACTTCTAACAACTAAGTTCTTTATTGTGCAAATATTTACAGTGGAGCTCAAATAAAAATGTCCATCTCATCCCTCAGCAGAGTCCGGGAATGACCGTTTCCGGTTCTTGGTCCAGCACAGAAGGCGCGGGATTCTAAACCCCCGCCTCCCCCTTCCACGTCCTTCCTCCCTTCGCGATCGGAGCGCAGGAAAAGGTCCCTGTTCCCCACTTCCTGCTTGGTGTTGAGGCTCTGTGATCCTGACACAGCCCCTGTCCTGACTCCCTGCTTCCATCTCCCCCTCCCCACTGGAGGAGTGGTCTCCTCCTCCAGAGGAGGAGGATGACGAACTGCGGAGAGGGGGAGGTGGTTCCCTGTACTGCAACGGACCTGGGAATGCTACCTGTCGGGGTGAGGGGGGTTTCCTGACACCTTGAATTTGCTTTCTTCCTGCAGTAACATGCTAGGGGTTTGGGGTATTAAATCTGGGGGGTGGGAGCAGGGGCAGCTACCCCCTGGCCTTGAAAACCATAGGAATCACCCCCCCCAATACATTTTTTCCTGCCCTACCCTCAAGATTCCATAAATTTTGGCTGGTGTGGCAAAACAGTAACACCACAAGAACGGTGTTTACAGCTACCCCAACTCTACCTTTAGAAGCCTTATAATAAACAGATACAGGAGAAGGACTGTGGTAATATGACCAAGAGTATAGGTGGCCCTAAGACCAAAAAAATGTTAGCCACCAATGGGTTAAGGGATATAATTAAATGTCGGAAATGTAGTGAAACCAGCTAGAAGAAAAAGGCAATACATTAGAATGTCATGGTCATTTTATGGGAACTAAGATGTTTGGACCTGGTAAACCCTAAAAAGAAGAAGAAATTTAGGAGAAGACCACTTCCGTGCATGCGCAGGAGGTGGCATCGCGGGCATTCACGACCCGATCACGTGTACAGGGGCTGAGAGCTCAGCCCCTGTGCGATTGGAAGGATTCCCGCCGCATCGCCCGAAGGCCGACCAACCCGGTCAGCTGGGGGGGGCATGTCCAGCTTCCCTTTAAGCAGGAAACGGCGGGAATCCTCTCTCTTTCGCTCTGGACCCCAGCTGTATAGGTTCTCCCGCCCACCCGCCTTTTAGGTTAGCTCTTGACCTTGCTATGGACTTCGGTTGGTCGCCTCGGTTGGCCGAGGGGCCTGGTAGGATTTTTTCCACTTGGACTAGCCAAGGCGGTTTTTTCGCCTACCTCATAGCAACTCGTCACAACTTTGGTTTGGCGGTGAGGCATTGGAAAACATCAATAGAGGTGAGAAGGGGAGGTAGCACCATGACCTGCCCCTCATTCGAAGGGTATTCTGTTAAAGGATTCCGGGGGCGTGGCCCTGTCCAAAGCCTAGGGAGGTTAGGGCCTAAGGCACGCCCCTAACGGTGATCACAGGGGGAGTTCCAGTAGATAAGCATCACTGGGCTCCTTCCCGGTGGTTAACCCTTCCCAGACTTCCAACACACGGGTTGGGATCAGATATAGTCGGTTAGGGTCCAATGCCTAAGCCAATACCACTCAACATCTGTAACCAATAAAAATTGTGGCCTTTACGCCCATTAAACCTATATTACGTCTCATGTGTCATTATTTCCCACGGGGAGGGAGGGACATTGCCACACAATGCTCTACATGGAAAATGTAAGTTGGTCATCATCAAGCAATAATTTTAAAGCCTTGCCCCTTACATAAATCAGAGGACGGTGGTGTGCCAAAAATAGGGGTAACACTGAGAGGGGCAAAAAAGATATGTTTGCAAATCTTGGGGTTTTGAGTTCAGCTAAAGATGAGACTGAGCCAGGGGTGAAGCATGGGTTGCCAGGGCCTGGGGCAGGGCAAATGTTTTGTGGGTGTAAAATGGGTGACTGCCTGAGAACCACATGCCTTTTGTCCCACAATGGAAGAAAAGTGGGATATAAAGGTAAAGAAAGCAAACTAAAACAAATGCAGAGTCCAAAGACAACTACATTTATTGGCAGACTATTCACGCATGTTTCTTGGTGCAAAACGAAAGCAGATTTTGACAAATTTTCACCAGATGTGAAGGCACAAAGGGCAGGGAGTGGCAACCAGCCGCTGTAACATGAGAGGTGCACCAAGCCTTGCTTGTCTGTAATTTTTTTTTTTTAAAAAAAAAAACCAAGCCACACCAAAAGATGCTTCAACAATTGAATCGAGATCTGAAACAACAATAAGCAATTCACTGGGAATTAGCAGTAAATTGGATTGCTACGGTTTCATGCACAGAATATGTAAAGTACTTTATAACTGTTGAATAGCAGGGTTGTCGGCTGAAGTCAAACAATGCCAATACCGTACGGGATGAAAAAAACAAGGAAAAAAATGACTCAACAAGAAATATAGTGGATGATACACATCTTGTATTGTTTTACATTTAATACTCCTTTTAAATGGTTTTGGTACACATGTCGTCCATTGGCCATTGTGGGTAATAATAATAATAATAATAATAATAATAATAATAATAATAATTTATTGTTTATACCCCGCCCATCTGACTGGGCCTCCCCAGCCACTCTGGGCGGCTTCCAACACAATATTAAAATACAATAATTCATCAGATATTAAAAGCTTCCCTAAACAGGGCTGCCTTAAGATGTCTTCTAAAATCTAGTTACAGGTGGGTAGCCGTGTTGGTCTGCCATAGTCAAAACAAAATCGAAAATTCTTTCTAGTAGCACCTTAGAGACCAACTGAGTTTGTTCCTGGAATGAGCTTTCGTGTGCATGCACACTTCTAAAATCTACATCACTGTAGACATGACCATATTCAGTTAAGGTCTGGTTCACTACAATTACAATATCCCCCCTTTTTTTGTAATGTACAAAATACCTTTTTGTTCTGCTCTGTTTTCTACATGGGTGCTATTTGTTTCTTCTTCTTTTTTTGTCTCTTACCTTACTCTGTGCACTTGTAATTTTGTAATGTGCGAACACAAGACTGTGGAGTTGTGCCCTGTTTACATGAGATTATAGAGTTTTAGGGTTAATCATCCTTTTAAGAGGATCATAGAGTATCTGTATTCACAAACTAGATTTGCACTTAAAATGAATCATAGAATTGGAGAGATCAAGGAGCCAGGAGTGACAAATCAGCAGCAAATTCAGGTTTGTTGTTTTATAATGTGTGAAATGGCCCTGCCTAATCTATGTGACATCTATATTCATTTTTCTGATTGACATGTTATACTGGGTTGTAATAGTCTCGTGTATAAACAACCCCTTGTAGAGGACCTGTTTCCAACAGTTTTTTATAGAGTTTTCTATGGCATCAATAGTCTCTCTGCACAGCCTTGGCAAGATGTAATTGTGCTTTTGTCTTCAAAGCATGGCACAGTGAGCACTGTTTATATCACTGGAGTCTGGAGTGGTAGAGAGCACTCAGCAACAAGTTGTAAGGTATGGGGGCCGAGAAGGAATGAGGAGCTTGTGAGAAATGCTTTCAGAAATGGCCACCAAATTACAATCGCTCTAATAGATTACTGCTTTGTTGACTGCAAACCCCGCCAAGACCAATAGGAATTATTTCCAAGGAAGAGAATCTGAAATGATGAGAAAAACAAGGGGTGTTTTATGTAGGAATCAAGGCAGCTAGCACATACGACTCACACGAGCTAGTTGTTTGTCAGGCAGGATTTGGGCTTTTTAAAGCAGGAGGTTGAGTGTACAAGTGCTCCCGAGAAATTCATCTTCTCTTACCATCTTTTGGATTCACACCCATCATTTCCCCTGCAAGATGGTAAGGCTGCTTCCCCAGGAGAATACATCTACAGTGCTAGAACTTTTCCCGCAATTAGCTAGAAGCCTAATTCAAATGGAAATTCCAAACAGCAGTTAATAAAGCACTATATTATCCAGCACTAAATTAAAGTTCCTTACCTGCAGGTTCAGCTCTTTTATTGCTTTCTGCTTAATTTAGCTGAGTGATTGGTGATGAATAGACCCTTAATTGTCCCTTAATTAGTCATCTTTTGTTCTTTTCGATGACTGGTTTCTTTCCATTATTTATTTATGTTCAATTTAAAAACAGTGAAATATTTTAGTTGTTGTTTCTTTAAAACAAAAAAGCTTCCTCTCCCAATGGAAAAACGAAGCTGGCTGCTTAAACAGAGATCACCCCTGCACACACATCTACAAACACATCCCATGCAGCATTGAACAGGAAGAGAAATAATGGCACAATCTGCAAACAAGAAGCTTTTGATTAAAGGCGCAGTAGCCTCTTAGGACCTCAATAGCACATTGCCTAACCACACTGGACAGAGTGGTGCTGCAATTTTAATACAAAAATAATTGCCTAAAACCAGTTCTGAGAAAAGCACTGGACTGGGGGAGGGGGGTGGAGCCCTAGAATGAAACTATTTGGCAATGTGGTCTGTCTGCTCTATAAATGGGAGTAAACGAAATATAGTAATTCTAGGGGGAAGAAATTTCTAGGAGAAAGCAAGCATGCAAATTGTTTGTATGCAGGTGTAACCCAGCCTCACAAACACTCATTGAGTGTTTTGCAGTGGTGGCGAGGGCTGGATGTTGCATTCGGTCTTTCAGGTTTGTAGGCACAGAGGAAACCTAAACAGTTGCTACTGGGCCTGTAAACTTAAATGCAGATATAGGGAACCTTGTCAGCACCCAGATCTTCCTGAACTACATCTCTTAACAGTCCCAGCAAGGAAGTACCATGACCAGGAGTGATGGGAGTCATAGCTTGGCAAATGTCCCCCCCCCCCCGTGTGCTCAAAAGGTTTTGGAGAGATGTTGACTCTTTTAAGCAAACACCCCAGGCAAGGTACAGCTTTGCCCTATGCCCTGGTACTCATGGTATTTCAGCTGGCGGCTACTCTCATTGTTGTGCAAGCATTTAACTTGTTCCGTACCACAACCTAAAGTAAGATCAACCTAGCACTTGCCTTCATTTTATGAATTGAATTGAAACGTGTGGCTCAATTTTTCATGACACCATGATAACAACAGAACAATGGTGGCTGTCTCATTTAACCAAGCTATCCTGCACTACCTTCAATAATGGCCCCATAAACATGGCAGGCAAAACTGACCCTCCACTTGCAGTGTTATCATCCCTCCTTTTCTTTTATTCTATGAACTGCCACAACTCTGCAAGTGCCTAGTATTTCTCCTCACCCTCTTCTCATTTAAACTGAAATATATCACCCTTCCTAGTCCAGCTCATTATATCTTCAGCAATTACAGTCAATCTCTTTGACAAATGTTGAGTAACTTTAATTTAAATCCAACAAATCTTAGGATATTAAAAGATTAGGATGAAAAGAACTCATGACTTCCAGAAGGACATCACTGTAGCCAAGAACTGTTCATTTTTTAAATGACTGAATAATTGGAAATTCAATCACTCCTGAATTGAATGGGGAGTTCCAGTACTTATGCATTGTAGGGTACATAAGACCATGAAATGAGCCCTACTGAATCAAGAAAGAGTTCTGTCTAACCCAGCTTTCCATAGTGAAGTCTAGCCATAATGGCTTTGTTTTACCTCCACCTGTTGTAGGCAGTGTGCCTCTGAATATTAGTTGCTAGGAATCACAATGGGAGGTATGCTATTGCATCCAAGACTTGATGTCGCCTTCCCAATGGGATCTGGTTGGCGCTATTAGAATAGGATGCTGAATGAGATCGCCCATTGGGACTCTTCATAGGGACCAGCCAGATGCCTTCAAGTATTCCACAAGCAGGGCATTTAGAGAACAGCATTTCCATGCTCATTTCCTACAACAGTCACTATTGAGAGGGATCATGTCTCTTTATGTAGAAGCTCTGTCGTGCCTAATAAATGCAAAAGACTAATCCTCTCTAAATGTCTACCTTTTAAAAATCCGCCTAAACCAGGAGTGATAATCACATGTTCTGGCAACAAATTTTCCACAAATCTGTTTTTGGGGGACAGGAGGAGGGCAGGTGCGGAGGATTCCCAGGTCCTGAATGGGGTAACTGTGCCCCTGAAGGACCAGGTGCGCAGCCTGGGAGTCATTTTGGACTCACGGCTGTCCATGGAGGTGCAGGTTAATTCTGTGTCCAGGTCGGCTGTCTACCAGCTCCATCTGGTACGCAGGCTGAGACCCTACCTGCCCGCAGGCTGTCTCACTAGAGTGGTGCATGCTCTGGTTATCTCCCGCTTGGACTACTGCAATGCGCTCTATGTGGGGCTACCTTTGAAGGTGACCTGGAAACTGTCAAATAGTTGTTTATCTGTTTGACATCTGATAGAAGGGCGTTCCACAGGGCGGGCGCCACTACTGAGAAAGCCCTCTGCCTGGTTCCCTGCTGCTTCATGTCTCACAGTGAGGGAATATAAATTTAATAAATAAAGAGACAAGCTGCATGAACCATTCTCACAAAGTTCTATTTCTGGTTACCTGAAGTAATATTTGAGTATCTTCAAATGCCTTAGAGACCCCTTGCCCTGCACACAATCAGACCAGCAACGATTCTGTAGTCTGGCTGCTTTCAAATGAGTCTGGCTGCTTTCAAACGCCCGTCCTAGTTTTTCTGCCTGATCCGCATATTCTTTTAAACTTTTCTGTGCCTGCTGACACTTTAATGGTGTTCCATTTCTCCTGGCAGATTGGCGGCGGCTGGGGGGGGGGGGGCGGCAAATGTGAGAACCAGCCTCTCCCTTTCAGATACTTCCGCCCAGTTTTAATGACAGAAGGCCTGATGCTGCTAAATTGAGATCACAAAACCACCCTTTCAGAAATCATCACAATGGTTTAAAATTGTCTCCTGGTTTAGGAATATGTTTGTGAATCACATTTTCAATTTTTTGTCTCTTAACAACGTGAAGATGGCTTCCTGAATAAAAATGAAAAGTTTCAGATACTGTCAGATTTAGGGAATGTAGAACGTGTGTGCTCCCACCTGGTACCTGGTGACTATCCTGTGGTCTCCAACACATAAAAAAGGGATCATTTTTGTAGATTTATGTGAATCACCATTGTTCTTATTAGAGATGGACAGAACAGTCTACTTCTGGTCCAAGTCAATTTCACATTTACCAGTCTGTTTTAGTCCATTTCACATTTATATGCATAACTTCTATTAAAAATGCACAAAATAATTATATCGTATCACAAACACACTTTAGAAATGTATTTTTTTTTAATAAGAATTTATTGGCATTTTTCTATAACAACATATACCCACACCCACACCTACAATTAAACAAATGCAAAACAAATAAAACAAATACAAACAATGTCAAGTTTTCTTATTGCATCTTTCTAAAAAAAAAAAAAAAAATTCTATTTCCATATCTTGACCATTGACTTCCCCTGCCTTTTCACCTTCGAATTTATATCCTTAATCTATTTTATAACCATTTCTCCTGAGAAAAGAAAAAAGAACTTAAATTCAATTGTATAGTTACTTTCAATTATATCTTCAACATTTTACTAAGAATGCATCGTCATAGTAATACCTCGTCATAATTCTTCTTAATCCATAAACTTAATCCACTTAAATTCACTTTACTTATACTCCACCTCACAGATCTTCGCAAATCATTCGCATCAAATCTATCTCTTCTATCCTTAAGATTGCTGCTAATAACATAAAAACTTGAAATATCTCCTTTCATGTTCAAATAAAAAAAATATAACAAAATATTGTTGACAGTATTCACCCTCCGATTTCAATTTACCATATCAGGCTACTTTAAGTTTTACTTAATGCTTCACCCCACACCCCCTCTGTCCATTATTCTTCTCCTGGTGGCATCAGCACTGAACTTCCATGTAGCTTCCCTCTCCAAACGTCCACAGATCCAGGCACAGTCCAAACCTCTCCTTGCCACGAGTTCAGAGGTGTCCATCTCATCATCTCTCAGCTTCTTCGGTTCTTTGTAGCATTCCTTTTCTTCTTGTAAATACCTTAATTCTCTGTCCCTGGCCCCCGAGCTCACACCTCGGGGACTGGATATAAGAAATCTTGACGTCGCCTTGGGGCTGCCACCCCCAAAAAGCGAATTTCTTCTCTGAAGTAGCTCACTCATTTCTCTCCATCTTTCCATCCACCCTCTCAGCTCCTTGGCAAGGCTTTCTTCCAAAGTGTCAAAAGTTTTAAAAGCCTCCTCTGTGGGCAATTGGTTCCATTTCAGACCCCCACACAAGACTTTGACTTTTCTACAAAGCAGTTCCACCTTCAAGGCAGTGAGTCTCTGTTCATCCGTTAGTCCAGAGTTCAATACCAGTTCAAGGACGAAACCCAGCATACTGGCAGAGGAGGAGGAAGTGGGTGTCATATTTCTGCTCCCCTCTTTGTTCGTCGCCATTTTCCTGAGCTGGAGCGCAAATACCGCAACTTTAAATGGAGATATTTTCCTCTAGTTAGCTTCCCGAAAAAAGAGTTTGCCAGTCTCATGTGTCAATTTTAAATACATTGTAGCCAGTTCTGTAGCAGTAATCACTCAAATTGGTTAGATTCTTAAGCTCGAAGGGAGGGAGGCAGGCTGCCTTTCTCCTTCCCCCCGGATCGTTCCAAAAGCACGATTTCTAATCAGATTCTTTACTCACGACCACCGGGTTCCTTTAGCTCCATTCTTCAAAGGTAGAACTTAGACGCTCACCGCGGGCTTTGTCGCCGCATTTGCATCCCGGTTGGGGCATGTCCCCGAAGCCCGGCTCCGTTGTCCCTTCACCCCCACTCCCCCTTTACAGGGGGAGCGAGGGAAGGGTTCGGAGCCTCCGCGGGCACTGCCGGGGAGCCCAGGGTGCGGGACGCTCTTCCCGCACCCCAACCGGAGCCCCGCTTTGCGGTGGCGGGGCTCCTAACCCCCGGGATGGACAGGGCGCTTCGGACCCGAAGCAGCCCTCGACCACCTGGCGATTGCGTCGCCGCCGGAAGTCCTAGAAATGTATTTTAACTGTTTTGGTATATATAGGTGTTTCTGTGCGCTGCTCTGGTTCGCCAGAAGCAGCTTAGTCATGCTGGCTACATGACCCAGAAGCTGTACGCCGGCTCCCTCAGCCAATAAAGCGAGATGAGCACCACAAAACCACTTCCGCCCATGCGCAGGGGTGGTGCTGCAGGCTCACGACCCAATCACGCATACAGGGGCTGAGATCTCAGCCCCTGTGCGATTTGCTGGATTTTCACAACATCGCCCAAAGGCCGACCAATCCGGTCAGCTGGTGGGCATGTCTTGCTTCCCTTTAAGCAGGAGACGGCTGGAATCCTCCCTCTTTTGACCCGGCCCCCAGCTGCAGCAGTTCTCTGCAATCGCCTCCCCCCCCCTGTTTTTTTCCTCCCCCCTTTCTTCGCGAGCCGAAATCGCCATTCTAGACTCCGGACCTGAGTGCTTTTGTTTTGTTGTGATGCCGTGCTATGGGGATCAGGGGTCCCTTTACCTATATATCTATCTATCTATATTTACCTATCACTAAATTTAGATGACTAAAAACCCTGATGGATAATTGCATTCTGACCCTCACATTTGCTTTGGAGGTGTTCATCAAGTCAGCTTCCTTTGGATTTCACAGAAATCAAATGTACTGAGCATCCATCATTCTCATCTTCAAATATCTAAAGGGCTGTCACATGGAAGATGGAGCAAGGCTGCTTGCTCCAGAGGCTAGGACCCAAACCAATGGATCCACGTTACGAGAAAGGAGATTCCAACTAAATAGAGGAAGAACTTTTTGTCTGTAAGAACTGTTTGACAGTGGAATAGACTCCTGTGAAAAGTGGTGGACTCTCCTTGCTTGGAGGTTCTTCAGCAGATGTTGAATGACCATCTGCCATGCATGAACTAGTTGAGGCAATGGACTAGATGATCCTTTGGGTATCTACAATTCTATGATTCTGTGTTCAGGGTGGGAGAATGGATAATATTAGAATGGCAAATATGGTTCAATGTAAACAAGTGTAAAGTGAGGCACACTGAAGCCGAAAAAATCCTCATTCCTCATATAGGCTAATGAGGTCTGAATTGGCAGTGAGTGACCAGGAATGAAATCTTGGAGTCATAGCTCATAGTTTGATGAAGATGTTAACCCAGTGTGCAACAGTTGTGAAAAGGATGAATTATATATTATGGATTATTAGGGAAGGGATTGAAAATAAAATTGCCAATGTCATAACACCATTATACAAATGTGTGATGTGACCACGTCAAATTGATTGTTGTGGAATTGGAAAAGGTTCAGAGATGAGCAGCCAAAATGATCAAGGAGATGGAGCAGCTCCCCTAAGAGGAAATGTTACAGCATTTGGGCCTTTTTCTGGAATATACAAAAAATGAATATATTACTTATACTCTTTGTACACATTTTCTTAATCAAATACATATTTTCCTGCATGAATGACACATCTTTTAATATATTCCCCCCCCCCCAAAGTATGCACATTTTAAAATGTAAAATGCATATTTTTGTGTTTACTTTTTGTGCACCAAAACTGCATTGGAAAATACTAGTAAATGTGTGATCTGGCTGAAAGTTGCATTCCAATCTGCGAGCACGTTTGGAAGTGTTGAATTGGGGCAGACCAAATTAATTCATCAGGGGCTGACCGGCATATTGGCCTGTGCTTTATTCCCTGTCTGCTATTCAAAATGCTGGTGAACGAGATCCTTCCCACTTACAATGCTAAAAGAGCAAAGGAGTACATCCTTTTGATGTACAAACCCTGTGAACCAAATCCATTTGTTGGAATAAAGCAAGTACTTGTTTCATCCTGTAAACCACGTAATGGTCTATTCCACCAGTTTGAATGCTTCCCAGTTCTCCCTCTAGATATTAAAGACAGCATGTCTTCTACAAAAGAAATGCTTCCAACAATAATCCAAGATAACAGCTCTCCATGATTCACCAAATGCCTCATTCAGCAAATCCCAATTACAAGGAGACAGAGATGTATCTTGCAACAGTAGGGTTGTCAATTTCAGTCTTCGCCCAGTATTAAAATTCAAAGAGTACAACTATCAATCAAAATTAACAAGTTGAAGTTGAGTGTTATTACATGCAACAAATATTGACATTGTGGTTACACGGAGACTGAAAAGGGCTTCATATAAAGACAAGTCAATATTTATGTAATTAGGTCAATACATATGTGATTCAGAAGGTAAGCTTTACTGCACTGGAACAGACACATTATACAGAAGCTCGGGTCTACCGATCTGACATATCGATTTTACAGTTTGTGTTTTGTATTCTTTTCCATTCTTTACCCTTCAAAGATGAATAGCCTGTGTGCATGCATGTGTGCGAAATTTTTATACCCAGTAAATTACTCTCAGGATACCTTATTATGGACATTATGCCTCTTGCTAAACTTTTAGAAGTTTATGTTTCTGATTAACTGCTTTCTCATTTCTTCAGTCATCCACAGTGTCACAAATCTTCCTGGTTCTCTGGGATCGTGTTTCAAAGAGAGAGCAGGACCTTGAACGGCAACTCATAGATTTAACATGAGCCATATTTTCTTCCATTTACCTAGGGCTACACTGGTTCCACCCACTGTCATGAGAACTTAAGAAAAGCCCTGCTAGATCAGACTAAAGGTTTTCATGGTGGCCAACCAGATGTCTATGGGAAGTCCATAAGCAGAACATGAGCACAACAGCCACCAGTCATGACCCTGTAAGTAGTACTCAGAGGCAAAGTGCCTTTGATCCTGGCTCACAACCACACTAGGGGAGACAGGCAATGGGCTTTTTGACTGACTTGTTTCCTATTTGAACAAGAATAGAGCTTATGGAGTTCTTCCCCTTTTTATGCACCTCAGTGGGCCTGAGGTGAGCATTTCCCTAATTCTGTTTGTCATGCTTGTGGAGAGAGGGATTTCCCAAATGCAGCTGGGGAGGGAAGCCCTAAATTTATCACATGCCGTGGTCTTGATCCTCCTGAAGCCCACAAATGGTCAGTTTGCATTTCTTAGTACAGAAAGTATTGATCTGGTGTGTAGAGATCTTTCCTATTCTAATTCATTCAAGAGGTTTCTGGAAGATTCTGGAAGCTTCTCTGTGTGGATGACACTTCATGATGTTTGGGTTATACCTTCAGAGAAGCTGAGTACAGCTGGCTTGAACTGGTTCTCTTATCTCTTCTGTCAAAGTCATGCTGACTATAAAAGGAAGGCAAGAAGAAACCCGGGTTTCACTTTCTCTTTCTATCTCTCTTCCTTTTGGTCTGTACATAGTATGCTTAGCGTTAAGATTTAGACTTATTATAAGTTATTGTTAAAGTTAAGTCTGCTGCAACTGATTTTTAAATGGACTGTGCCATGTGAATGTATTGGATTTGTCACCATTATGCTAATTTGCCTTCTGCAGCAGTAAAGCTCTGCTGGATGAAGTACAATTGCCTCTGGTTTATTTTTGGGAATCCTGCAACGTGTTTATGTTGTTACTCTGCTAACTATACATTGGAATCTACCGTGGATCAACATTGAGTAGAATTTCAATGACACAAATACATGGGATTTCATTTTTAAACCACACATTATTGCTAATCATGCTGTTAACATCCCGTGTAGTTAGGACT
Source organism: Lacerta agilis (assembly GCF_009819535.1). NCBI lineage: Eukaryota > Metazoa > Chordata > Lepidosauria > Squamata > Lacertidae > Lacerta > Lacerta agilis. The sequence goes on along the minus strand of NC_046315.1, from coordinate 88,409,838 downwards.
TGGCTTCTTTAGTGAATGTGTGCTCTTCACAGAACGACTTCTTATTCATGATATTTTTTCAAGGACATTCTTACTATAATTAACAGTTGTGGCATAATTGCTCATCAAAACAACCTAGCTGTACCAGGATATGTGGAAACAGAGACCCTGTGCATGGCAGACAATCCTTTAATACCCAACCACCTAATATTCACTTCTAAGGACTATGCCCACATTTGGAATGTTGGTGGAAACAAGAGACAGATTGCAGTCTGTATTAGTCTTAAAGGTGCCGCACAGGCAGTTAACAAGGGGTCCTATAAATTTCCAGACCAATGGAAAAGATTATCCCCCCTTTTCAGCTTATTCACTTCTATATACCCCCCAATGTATCCAGCTGTTTTTGGACTACAGCTCCCATCATCCCTAGCTAGCAAGGCCAGTGGTCAGGGATGATGGGAGTTGTAGGCCAATAACAGCTGGAGGCCCAAGGTTGGGGAACACTGCACTAGAGGACCTTGGAGACCAGGATTAAAATCAGCCATGAAATTCACTGTGGGACTTTGGCAATATTGTAAACTGTGATGCAGCCTAAGGGGTTTCAGTATTAGCACCATCCATAGGAGCCAACTCCTAGGGGCCAAGGTCACTTCTTCTCCCCAATAAAATATGTGCTCTATGTCCCCTCAGCCTTGGGTGCAAGTTGGCGGATCTGACAAGTGGGAGCACATTCATCACAACATCACATAGTCCTTTCACATCTGGTATTTGCATGCTTCTTCCAAGCAGACACTGAAGAACAACAGATGGCAGGTTCAGATCCTTTCTCCTCTGGCAGGCTACTTTGGTGGCACAGAGTAATGGGCCTGACTCTCACTGCTGGAGTCCCCAGATTCTTTTCTCTGGGACCTTAATCCTTTCTTCTGCGGTGCATGTGCCTGCTGAAGGCATTGCTCAGTTTGCCTCCCCACCTCTCCTTCTCCCTAATTACTATATTTAGGAAACAGAGTGTGAATTTGTTTTTCCCAGTGGGAGAAGATTTTGGAAGCAGAGACATTTATCTGTTTTATCAACGTATTCACTTGAAGGGGGTTGTCAAAAGCTACAAGGACACCGCCTGTGGATCAAAAACCCTGTCTGATGTTTGCACGATTCCCTAAGGAGCAGACCTGCTGGCAGCTTCACATCTCTGCAATCAACCAGTTGTAGATGTTAGCTATGATATTAAAGTGTAAAAATATTCATCTAATACATTTTAGCGATAATTAACTCATCATACTTTTCCTCCTCTCAAAACACTGTGTGTGCAGCATGTCATAACAACAGAGCATGAAATCCACTGTGGAGCACCAGTTCTTAAACCACGTTGACTATTCATAATATGGTCAAGGGTATTTTTAAGATACCTGCTACATTAATCCACGCTGATATTGGAAACCTACCTTGTCAACTGGAAATTGCTGGTTCAGCCGGTTAACAAAAAAGGCTTTCTGTTTTCTGAATGCCTGCAGGAGCTCCTTCCAGCTTTAAATTACACGTCTACTCTGATCCTCCCAGGACTCCATGCAAAGTTGTAAGATTTAGTGAGTATTTTAATAGCAGATTTATGGCATATTCCTAGTTCCATGTGTTCATTAGTTAAAGTGGACAGTTCAGTAAATTTTGCAGGTAAATCTTTCAATTCCATGATTTCTTTTCTAAAGTCTTTGAAAGCTATGTCCCATTCCATCACTATATTTTTTTCCCTTTTGGGGGGGGGAATTGCTTAAAACGGTCCTTGAAGTGTTCATAGTCCTCTTTGGAGAGTCATGTGGCTTTCAGGGCCAATGATGTTCCCTTACTGCCTTTGGAGGCAAAGTAGTTTCTGGGTGATTTTTCTTTAGATATTTGGGGCAAGGTAGGCTTACCCTTTAAGGGTCCAGTTCTTTCCTGGATATTCTTTAGCTTTCAGGGGCTTGAAATCGATAGGGGAGGTAGACGGTCAGAGCTACCAGTTTATTCTGCCATCTTAGACAATTATGTCATTCTCCCTGTGCACACAGTAATACACCATATCTCCACAGGATACCTGTGGGATGTAGACTGGCCATGCAGTGTCAATGACAGCACAGTTTCTACCCATGCCCAACTGTCTCCAAGTGTAGGGCTTTCTTTACCCTTCTCTGTGGAAATGAACAGTACCATGAATAAACAGAAGTTTGCATTCCGGGGATCACTATCAGCACAAGAGATAAATTGTTAGCCTTAGAGTTAAGACTTGTCCCTCTCAGCTTTGTCCAAGATTGTGCCCCATTAATTTTCTTCCAGAAAAGTCCCTGGGGGCTTTACTCCATTCACCCATGGAGCACATTGCTAGCTTCTGTTACTTGTTGCAACGGGAATAAGGTGCTGAAATATAACAGGGCTCTTGGACTTGGAATATAATCTAGGGATGAACAGGTTGAAAGACATGCAAAAATTAAGCACTGCAAAAACCCCACCATTTGTCTCAAATCCTAGATTATGAAACGAAACACCCAAGACGACTTTGTAGCACACAATGCATCATCACTGTGCTGAGAATGAAACTGAGAAATTTAACTAGTCAAAATGTGACAGGCACTTACTTTGTTAATGAAGAACAAATTAAAAAGCTAATCCTAAGAGCCTTAAGAATTGTTTTTTAAAAAACATGAATGTTCCAAAGAAGCTGTCAAGATTTGGGCAGAGGGGTGCCTCGCAATTAAAGAAAAATCAATTACTTTGCAATGCACATGGGTTTCATCGTCTCATTTAAAAATATAACTTTATTTTCTAAAGCTTTCAATTTGTTCTTCATTCAGTGGAGCTGCTTAGTGTGAAGTGCTACAGGAAGGAAAAGAGAGATGAGATGAAAAACAAAGAATGGAAATTAAAACAACTGTAATTGATTTGGAGCCTATACACTCAAAGCCTGCTTACCTATCTTCCCTGACACGTAGGTTACATGTTTTCTTTATGGATTACAAGAATGTGCATATAAAGAAAAGAATAAAAGTAGTACACCCCAAAAACCTATCCATAGTTCAGAAATTTTATTGGCTAGCAATTTATTGCAGTTGCCAGTGTTCCAGGTTGCATTGAACTTCACCACCCACAAGGGCTGTAGATGTTCTGGGCGCATATTAGGACATTCAGGGGGCTCCAGATGAGAGCATTTAAATGCAAATTCCATAGTTACAGAAACATGTTAGACTACAATTGTGGGCATTGTCTCCACCACCACCAAACCTCAGCAGTCAAGGAGCATGACTGGCATGCTTGGGACTCCAGAGGAATAGCCGGTTGGCTGCTGCCGGAGATAGTTGCTCCATTTTTCCATGCTAAGGCCAGTCATCTCAGGGAGGGATTAAGATCCGTGCTTCAACACAGAATTAAGAATGCTAAAGTGTACCACTTTTCCTTCCTTGTCTATATTTCCTGAGACTTCTGCTACTCCTTAGTTAGGGTTGCCACATGACCAACAACTTTGGACAAAAATAAATAAATAAATCTCAACAACATTTGGATTTTCACTTTTTGAAATATACCCACCCTACCTTAGTTATTGAATACCACTAAGCAAATCCAATTATAAAATGTACAGTATGATTCATGCATGTTTAATTGGACATTAAATCCAATGGAACTTAATGCTTTTAGCTAATTGTATGCATGATCATCAATTTATCCACTAGGGTCTTACTAAGGCTCTCTTAAGCAAACAAGCTCTCTCACGCACTAGCCTTAAGGAATCCAATCCTCAGACAGGAAGCAGAGGTATGGTTTGGATTATCTTAAACTCCAGAGTTGGAAAACCACTTATTGAGCAACTGATTATTCTCAGTTCAAGTAGGATAAACATTTCATGTATTACTAATAAAGGTTTTTTTTAAATAAATGAAGTATTTATAAGATCATGGCCACTGGTCCCATCACCTCCTGGCAAATAGAAGAGGAAGAAACGGAGGCAGTGAGAGATTTTACTTTCTTGGGCTCCATGATCACTGCAGATGGTGACAGCAGTCACAAAATTAGAAGACGCCCACTTCTTGGGAGAAAAGCAATGACAAACCTAGACAGCATCTTAAAAAGCAGAGACATCACCTTGCCGACAAAGGTCCGTATAGTTAAAGCTATGGCTTTCCCAGTAGTAATGTATGGAAGTGAGAGCTGGACCATAAAGAAGGCTGATCGCTAAAGAATTGATGCTTTTGAATTATGGTGCTGGAGGAGACTCTTGAGAGTCCCATGGACTGCAAGAAGATCAAACCTATCTATTTTTAAGGAAATCAGGCCTGAGTGCTCACTGGAAGGACAGATCCTGAAGCTGAGGCTCCAATACTTTGGCCACCTCATGAGAAGAGAAGACTCATTGGAAAAGACCCTGATGCTGGGAAAGATGGAGGGCACAAGGAGAAGGGGACGACAGAGGACAAGATAGTTGGACAGTGTTCTCAAAGCTACCAATATGAGTCTGACCAAACTGCGGGAGCCAGTGGAAGACAGGAGTGCCTGGCGTACTCTGGTCCATGGGGTCATGAAGAGTCAGACAAGACTAAACAACAAATTTATAATTGTCATTAATTACAGTGGGAAATATTCAAGCATGAGATTTCAGAATTCATGTAGACCATCAGTATCTGTTTCACTATGTTGGCTGCTGGGCTTTAGTGAAACCACCAGCAATACAAGGCAAAATAGGGAGTATTGGCCAAATTACCTTCCTAATGGTTTCAAATACATTCCAATGGTTCCAATACGTTACAAACTACTCAACAGGTATCCTCACCCAGAGTGAAAGGTCAGGAATGTAGCAGAACAGCACTACGGTTAATGTGATAACCCAATTAAACACTTCTTTTAAAATAATAATGAAGAAGAGAGGCTAAAAGAATTCTCAGCAGATCATCAAGGAGGGAATTAATTGAATGTGATCTGTTTACTTACACCTCTTTTTTAATTAAATAAAAAAACCTGTAGAAGTGAGAAAAACACAATCAACAGCCTCAATAAATGTGTGACCCGCTTTTGAAATATTGATAGCAGCTGACACACATCGGAGAGCCAGGTTTTCTTCATCTTTCAAAGTGCAAAGTAGCATTTGTTTCTTACTCCAATTTCAACTCAGCAGACATTGCTGTAACACAAATCAAGAGACCTAGAATTTAAGCTCCAGAATGTTCAGTGCTGTAAGCATGGGTTAAAACTCATAAAAACACAGGGAGTTGCTGTATATGGAGTCAGATTACAGCCACATTTAGCCTAGTATTCCATGTACTGGGCAATGGCTCTCCAGGGTTTCAAACGGGGGCAATTACCAGTCTTAGCCTTGATGCCAGATCTGGGATATTGTGCATGCAAGACAGATGCTCTACCATTCAGCTACGGTTCTTCTAGTTATCAAGACAAGGAAATAGCAACACAGGTGGTCTACTCTTCCCTCTTCCTCCTCTTTTGTCACGCTAGCTCAGAACATGTCTCCAAACACATTTGCAAATTACTTCTCTGTCTTCTTCTTTGGCAATCACTCATAGTGTGCCTTCCTCTTAGCACGTTTCTCCTTTTCGTCCTGAGTTTGAGCATCTTCAAAGCCCACGACACTTTTGGTAAAGACTCTTGTCCAATTGGAGCAATCCCAGGCCAGTGTTTCCCAGTTCTCGGAAATGGTCAAACATAACAAATTAACCATGGGGTAATTTGAGGATTTCTGTGATATTTTCAAAAAATAAAATAAAAAATGATTTATATAAATTCACCCTTCATCTGAGCAGAGATTTATTCACTCACTCACTCAATATTTTAAGTTACTTTTTCAATGTATGTGCTCGGACGAAAGCACACAAGGCAAATAGTCTAAAATAAATCCAGCAGAGGAGCCAACCTACTTTCAATATGTACCAAAGAACAGCAACTGGTTGTGAGAATGTGATGGATCGACCTGTTAGGAGGGAATTCTGAAGGGTGGCTTCTACAAGTGACATTTCCAAAATGGGTATACGCAATTTTGCCCATTGCAATCTCATAGAGATGTCAAGAAATTATGTTTTGTTTTATATATATATTAAGTCTAATTGTGTACAAGGTTTCATCTTTTATGGAAGTATACACACACAAACACTACACAAGTAGACTTAAACGCTATTCATGTTTTCCACAATAGTGCTTAAATCAACAGGATTTAAGCAGCCTAATTGTGTGCTGATTGCAGCCATAGAAAACACATATTCCTATCTTGATGAATCCCATTCCAACAAAGTTTATTCCAGACCTGTTCCTAGACTCAGCTCCATGTAGACTTGCCAGTTTGGAAAGACGTGCATTATTTCCTTTTGTTATGGGAACATAATGAGTTGGTATTGTTTTGAAGAAGATCAGATTAAAATCCCCCACGGGAGTTTTGGTCATCCCTAAAATTAAGCACAAACACAGCACTACATATTTTACTGCTCATTAGACCAGCAGGAATCCTTTCTAAGCACAGATATCAAAAGATAGCATTATCTAAAATCCTAATTGCCATCACAGCATGAACACACTGTTAAAATAATCATTGATCATGATTAGAAAGGTTTTCAGCTATGTTATAGTAAAATTACTTGCCCTCAAAATTCATCTACAATTGTATCAACATCCATGCTATTGTTTAAAAAGCTGGCCACAATCCAGTTCACAGTTGTACATTTTAAAATCCCATTCAACTCACTGGGTTGTTAGCATTCCTTTACTCTGCAGTGCTTTATGTATCATGTGTTTTGAATTCAGAGTCTTACAACACCTGATAACTTGCAGCCAAATTGAGACAAAGCAAGATTCACAATCGCAAGATTCTAAGTTTGCTCACCTGAATGCTGCTAAGTGTGATGTGCTGGCATAGCTCAGTCAGTAGAGCATGAGACTCTTAATCTCAGGATCATGGGTCTGAGCCCCATATTGGGCAAAAGATTCCTGCATTGCAGAGGGCTGGACTTGATTAGCCTTGCACTGCCTTCCAACTCTACAATTATATGTTTCTATAATTCTATGAATATGCCATTCATTGGCTGGGCTGAGTATGGAGGAGGAAAAGGAGAAATCTGTCCTGGTGCCTCATGGGCTGTCTTATGGTAATGTCAAACAAGGAAAACCAGATGAACCATCTTGAGGAAACCATCATCCCTTTCCTTTCCAAAGACCACGTGTCTCTCCCCAGCCTAAACTGTCAGGGCAAGGATTCCTACTGCAGTCTCTACCACCTCTCTGCCCCAGCTGACCCCTAGGCTCCTGGGAAGCAAGTGCCTGACTGAAAGACTCTTGATGTTACTAGCAGTACTGCAAGCTGCAGCCCTGGACTGGATGTTAGAGAGAGATCCCTAAGCACAAGGGAGAAGTCTCTGAGCAAGTGGTACATTGCACCCTTTGAGGAATTCCACAGCAGGGAGCAAGCACTTTGCATCAATATCTTGTTAAGAGAACAACAAGATGCTTATTGTCTCGAGAAACTCTTCTGACGAACTTGGCACTATTGCTTAAGACTGAGTTAGTGGCTGCTGTTTCATAAACCTGTGGTTTTAATTGCCATGCGTTTATAGGCTTCTCCAAACGATCCGTTTACTGAGGATTTTTATTTGGGGGAAAACTTACACAACAATGGACATTCATCCTGATTTGCTTATGCATCAATAATTGGTTCCTCCCACACTTTTGACTGCATTTCCCTTTCACTTTCCTAATTTAAAAAGACTGTGTACAGTGGTATCTCGGGTTAAGAACTTAATTTGTTCCAGAGGTCCCTTCTTAACCTGAAACGGTTCTTAACCTGAGGTGTGCTTTTGCTAATGGGGCCTACTGCTGGTGTACGATATCCGTTCTTATCCTGGGCCAAAATTCTTAACCTGGAGCAACCACTTTCTGGTTAGCGGAGTTAGTAACCCGAAGCGTCTGTAACCTGAGGTACCTGTCAGGGAACTGCCGATGGGCAGGGAGGAGGTGCGGGGGCTGTCGAGGGACAGAGAGCCACAGCACCACTCTGGCAGCAGCCTTGAATCCAGCGAGGAAAGCAGGATGTGCCTTAGTGGGGGGAGCAGCAAACAGATAGTTTGGTGGGAACAGGGCACAGGGATGCTACAGAGCCCCGACACACACCTGGAAGAGCGGAGGAGCAAAGCGCAGTCGCATTTCCGTTGCCCCAGCTGCGTAGAGGGATGAAACGTAAGGATTCTAGGAGGAGATTCGGAATACTGAAACTTTTATGTTGGGGGAGGAACTGGCAAAGGCCAATCCCGGATTCTGGTACAGACTTAAGCGGTCATGAACTCTGAGGCTCTGCTTGTAAATAGCTTGTAAATAAACTGTTATATACGTATCCAGACGCATCGGACTCTTTATTCCCAAGGAGGCATCACAGCAGCATTACAGTACCACTGTATTTCTTAAGTGGCTTTGATGTGCTGGGGTGACAGAGTGCTTCAAATCTAAATTACCAGTATGCTCTGGAATCCCTCCCACAGAATGGTGACCTGACGTTTTCTGTATGGGTGGATGAGAGGGAATTGGATATGCCCTCCCTTTGGACACATGGGTACTCATATATGGGAACTGGTTATTCAACAGAGATCCTGAATTCCCACCCCCATGTTTAACAAGACGAAAACCATGTAAGTAAAGGATACACAACTGTAGGAGCTGAATCCCATGGAAACCTTCAAAAGCCATGTGCAATTCTGACATGAAGGAACTCAATACAGCACACAATATGTGCCTGTCGAGATTTAAGCAACTTTCTTAAATTGCTTCTGCTACTCTCCTCTTGCCATTTAACACCATCTGGGACAAAGACGTAACAATACAGCTGCTTTTCAAGGACAAAAAAAGGTGTCACATTTATAATGCTTTGAAAGCAAAGTGTGATGTATAGGTAATGAAGCAAAGAGATTCTCTCCCCCGCTCTCTAGATGTTTTGAAATGGAGAAGGAGTTCTTGCCATGTAATCCTTTTATTGTCAGAAGGATTCCACCCTCCAGGTATAAACAATTTTCAAACCCATTCTCCAAATTAGATTTCCAGACTGTAAATAAACGTGATGAATTTCAGACAAGTCAATTGTGTTTTCTGCACACACGTATCTGTTTTACAAAAATATGTCATATGACCAGTATATTTCATACCAGCCTGTCTACTCAAGTTAATGAAAAAGAAAGAAAGTACATTTGGAAAGAATGCAAAATGCAGATCTAACTACGGTCTTCAATGAAAGCTCCTCAAATGCTCGAACCACTCATCTTATGTAGGCCTTAAGTTAACTTAGGCTGCATTCACGTGCCAATTTTTTCCATTTCCCCAAGTTGTTAATTTGAGCTTTCACACAACATAAAAGCCACTTCTCGAGTTATCGTGGAATATACAGCACAAGTTTACCTCTCATTTCTGTGCTATTTGCTTCCAGGATTAACCCCCCCCCCCGAAATGAGCACGGAATTTGCCCTATATTCTGCTATGTTTCCAGAAGTGGCTTTTACATCATGTGACAGTTCATAGATAATGCAGAAATTAACAGGGAAATGTCAGGGAAATGGAATAAGCTGCTGTGTGAAGGCAACCACAGGGCTCACCCACAGTTCCTTGCTTTCTAGGCATGGGACAAGTGGGTCAGAATGGTTTTCCACTTGACCCATGCTTTCTAGGTATAGGGTCCGATATTTTTTCCACTTGCCCTGCTCCTTACCCAGGGAAAACCCACTCTTTAGCTCTAAATCAGAACGAACGGCAAGCCACAGAAAAGCCGATTGCTGTTTGCTCTGATTGAGCACTAAAGAGTGGTTTTCCTGGGCCTTTGGCCTCCTGCTCCCAAGACGCTGCATTGGGAGACATTGCGAGACCAAGAGAGGCCTCCAGAAAAAATGGGGCATCCCAGATTGGGATCAGAAGCCGGGGCAGCTTCTGTAAATTCAGAACAAATACCTAAATGTTCCTTCCAGTCTCATACACCGTTTTCCCTCTGGGGTCAGCCTTTATAATATCCCCTTTAAATAATCATCCTTTACCCCGGTTGTGGTCGCTCCTAACCCAAAAACACCGGACCCCCCTCGGAGCTGAGAGAGGTCCAGACTGAACGGAATGGCGCTCCACCGGAAGTCTCTAAAGGCCTCTCATCATTCAAACTCTGTCCATATATATTTTTCAATCCATCTTTTGTTGCTACCTGCATAAAGAGGCGGAGGGGCTGGTTTTTAGAAATACGGCTGGTTTCTTTTTTGCACTTCAGAAATGTATCTTAGCTTGCCAGGACTGTCCTTTAACAAGGCATTAAAGATCCTTGTATGCTGATGGGGCTATATAAATAATAAATTGCACTGTGCACGAGTGACCTTGTCAAAAGAAAAGAAAAGAAAAGAAAAGAAAAGAAAAGAAAAGAAAAGAAAAGAAAAGAAAAGAAAAGAAAGCAAACAAACCACTGGCAGATTCTTACGTAGAGAACTGAACAGGCAATGAAAACCCAGTCACTTTGGAATAAGTGTTTACAGTGGAATAAATGGTTTCTGTGCTGCGGCCAAAGCTCTCAAGTAAAACGCAGGCCCTTTGTCTTTCATATCTCAATCTATTTCCGTTGCTTTGTATTCAGGTGTCATTTTTCAAAGCACGTTCCTCTCTGCACCAAGGCATGGCCAAAAAAGATATTGCTCTTTGGTGAGGAAATACGGTTTTTCGATGGGAGCTTTATTAGAGTCACAGGCCTTAAAAGACTACTGAGTAACTGAGTGCCTTGCTCCCAAGGCTTGCATCATTAAGTGCCCTGTTTACTTGCATTATCAGGCTTAGTTTTCCGAGTTCAGCTGGCAAAATGCTTATTGTAGAATGGTCCCCTGGACATCATCACCAGTATTTGAGTGAGACTATTATAGGCTGTGCCATTTACAGCACAGCCGGTCACAATTTAAACTTCAATTTTGGATCTATTTTAAGTGCATCTGTTTGTGAGATACTGTGTAGGTATGAGAGGGATGACACTGCAAAACTGGTCACTATCTCCCAGATTTTATGTTTCAACTGATTTTTTTTTAATGAGCATTTTATTGCAAATTTAAGGCAGCTACCCCAACCTGCTGCCTTCCATATGTTTTGACTAAAACTCCCATCATCCTGAAACATTGGCCACAATGGCTGTGGTTGATGCATATTGTAGTCCAAAACATGTGGAGAGCACCAGGGAAAGGTGACTAAAAGCAAAGATTCCTCTGAACTCCTTATATAGAGAGATATCTTCCATAGTTGCATCTATATATGGTCTGGGCACAAGACTGGCTTGTATCTGTAACTCCAATCTGTTTCAAAGTCATTCTTGTGTTTCTAGGTCAACTCATTATTGGGAACAAATTAGACCTGTTAAAAACAAAGGTATCTCTTTCTCCCTACCTCTCCATTCACTGTAATCAGATATCTAAAAACAGCTATACCATTTCCCCCTCTTTACAGAAGTTGATAAAATTTGTAGGCATGGGAGCACCTCCAGAGTGGATTTTGAACATTATGGGATAGATCCAGCAACAGTTAAGCACATTTCAGTGCAACTAATTTCCAGTAGAGGGACCCAGGTGGCGCTGTGGGTTAAACCACAGAGTCTAGGGTTTGCTGATCAGAAGGTCGGCGGTTCGAATCCCTGCCACGGGGTCAGCTCCCGCTGCTCAGTCCCAGCTCCTGCCCACCTAGCAGTTCAAAAGCACATCAAAGTGCAAGTAGATAAATAGGGACCGCTCCAGTGGGAAGGTAAATGGCATTTCCATGCGCTGCTCTGGTTCGCCAGAAGCGGCTTTGTCATGCTGGCCACATGACCCGGAAGCTGTCTGCGGACAAACGGCAGCTCCCTTGGCCTATAGAGCGAGATGAGCGTGCAACCCCAGAGTCGGACATGACTGGACCTGATGGTCAGGGGTCCCTTTACCTTTACTTTAATTTTCAGTAGAACTGATCACATGAAATGGGATTTTGAAGTCTTTTGATTTGGCTGCTTTGGCTTGTCCCTGAATTTATTACAAAACCTCCCTGTTGCTCACCATTTGGCAAAGTATGGTTACTAAGAGTTTTAAACAAGAAAATTCTATGTTTGGGTATTTTGACACCCCTACCCCCCCCCACACACACACCTTGGGAGGCTGCCTATGGAACAGCCAGTTCTCAACAAGAGACTGAAAAATACTGCAGTCAAAGGCAGTCTGTGTCCTTTTAAATGTGCTTGAGGGGGGGGGAGCTTATTGGTTTGCTTCCCTCTTGTTTTTATTATGTATTTTGTGTTTTTATTTTGTATTTTTATGCTGTGAACTGCCTTTAGAACTTTGGTTGAAGGACGTTATACAAATTTAATTAATAAATAAATTAACAGCAGCAGCAGCAACAACAACATATAGAACCAACTGGGCTATTGCCCGAGTGTGGCTGTGCTAGCACCCACCTCAAAACACTGAGTGCTCCTGTTCCAAAACACGGCAGAACTGCAGAGTGAGAGCACAGATCTCCGTATCTGTCTTGTAGTAGAAGAAGATCCCAAACAAATGGTTGATTTGAGTAAGTGGTGGTGGGAAGGAGTTGATTAGATGTTATCAGATCAACAATAATAACATCTGACTCTAGGCTGTGCTTTGCAAGTCTGCCAATATGGCATGGAAACCACAGAACTATCCCAAAGGGAGAAGAATGAGAAGGTCTGAAAAGCCTGTCATGAAACAAGCGTTGCTGGGCAAGAGGCTCCGTTGTACCCATTGGTTCAGCAAAGCTATTTCAATTTGTTCCAGACACGGAAAAAAACAAGACCAGAGCTTCTCACTGGGAGCAAAACAGAGTCATATTAAATCATTCCCAAAGGATAAAAAAAAAGACTCATTTAGCCAAAGGCATTTCCGAGGGCACCTTTTCCAGATTACTCTCCTTCTCCCCCTCCCGAACGAGTGAATGATAGGTGTTGTTTCTTAAAAAGCACTGAAGCATGTGTTCTGGCAAGCCCTAAAATTTAAACCATTGCTATTGGACCTGAGACATCTCCCAGATGCTTCAGATGGACCACCCACGCATGGTAGCAACTGAAGCCTGTGCGTCTCCTGGCCTAGATTGAACCTCTCCATTGCACCCACCTCCAGTAACATAAAAATGGAAGGTGGGTGATGGGGAGGTCCATGTCCAAGCCAGGGAGAAGAGACACAGGCTATAGAAGTCTTTGGGGCAAGGTAATCATAGCATCATTGTAAAATAAGCAATGCATCACTTTCCTCTTTCGTGAGAAAGTTAGATTGCCAGTGTGGTGTAGTGGTTAAGAGCGGTAGACTCGTAATCTGGGGAACCGGGTTCGTGTCTCCACTCCTCCACATGCAGCTGCTGGGTGACCTTGGGCTAGTCACACTTCTTTGAAGTCTCTCAGCCCCACTCACCTCACAGAGTGTTTGTTGTGGGGGAGGAAGGGAAAGGAGAATGTTAGCCGCTTTGAGACTCTTTCGGGTAGTGAAAAGCGGGGTATCAAATCCAAACTCTTCTTCTTCTTCTTCTTCTTTTAAATACTAATATAATAACTAATCCCAACAGCGACAAAATCAGCCTCATTTAAAATAAAATAAAAACCTTTGGAAGAAGAACAAGTCATGTAGATATATTTCTGTTATCTTGCCTGAGATTGAAATAGGTTTCTGGCTGCCCAGGAGACACTCAGAAAGGACAGAAGAAGAAAATGGGAGTAGAATACAGTACATGCTTTCAGCCTAGTTGGTAAAACTACCTATTGGACAAAAGCACTGCCAGAAATCTAACGGTTGGACACATTGTGACAGGCAACTGACAACTCCCAAGCAGCCCTGGAGAATAGTGTGATTGCTCTGTTGATGTATGTGCAATGACAGAAGTCGTGCCAACAGTGGCTTCTCCCATCTGGGATGCGGGTGGCGCTGTGGTCTGAACCACTGAGCCTCTTGGGCTTGCCGATCAGAAGGTCAGCAGTTCGAATTCCCATGACAGGGTGAGCTCTTGTTGCTGTGTCCCAGCTCCTGTCAACCTAGCAGTTTGAAAGCACACCAGTGCAAGTAGATAAACAGGTACCACTGCGGCAGGAAGGTAAACACCATTTTCGTGCACTCTGGTTTCCATCACGGTGTTCTGTTGCACCAGAAGCAGTTTAGTCCTGCTGGCCACATGACCTGGAAAGCTGTCTGTGGACAAATGCCAGCTCCCTCGGCCTGAAACCAAGATGAGCGCACCCCATAGTTGACTTTGACTGGACTTAACAGTCCAGGGGTCCTTAACCTTTTACCTTTACCTCCCATAATGCTAAACCTTCACATTGTCCCCCTCCCTGGACTATTGAAGGTGGAAGAGGGAAATGAAGCAAATATGTGTCTGAAAAGGTCAAGGGATGAATTAATAGGTCAGGTACAGAAGAAGTTACCTTGATCTTATCACCTTAGTGAGAATAACCCTCCCAATTTGCTTTGAATCTTGCTTTAATTCAAAGATATAGCAGCCAAAGGCAACCACATCACGAAGGTGGAAACAGCCTTTCTGCTGGGGCAGAGCTCTGATGCTAGCTTCCAGTGGTGGGGTCACTGCCATTTACCGGGGGGGGGGGGAAAGTAGGGGAATTTGGGATGGAATGGGCATACCAAGGAAGCCAATCCAATGCTTCTGCCAGTGTGCCCCTACTGCACCTACCTCCCACTATCTAACCCTTCCCAGCAAGCAGCAGTGACCCCTATTGCTGGGAAGCTAGCATTGTAATAATAATAATAATAATAATAATAATAATAATAATAATAATAATAATAATAATAATAATTTTATTATTTGTACCCCCACCCATCTGACTGACCCCCACTCCACACCACTTGGCAAACAGCTTCTGCACTAGGGTGGAATGAAGCCATATGGCATGGAGTAAAGTATATAAAAGAAGATCATATGTTGTTCTTGCTAGGCCTATTGTTAAAATGTGCTGCCAGTGTTGAAAACTACTGTTTAGTTTCACAGCCTCCAAACCATACAGAAAGAGGAAGCTGTTTTGATGGCACTTGGATTACTTGACACTGAAAAAGGCTTAAACATATTGTGCTCTTTGACCATTGCTGCAAACAAGAAGAACTGTAGGTCCTTTTCAGGGCCGGCGCGTCCATTTAGGCGAACTAGGCAATTGCCTAGGGTGCCAAAATGGAGGGGGCGCTGGCCAGGCTTGGGCGGGACGGGCTAGCAGCAGCTTCTCCGCTGTAGCGGAGAGGTGCTGCTTGCCCCCTACACCACCACCCCGGCTCCCGCTAAAGCAGGCTTTGGCAGGGGGCGGGGGGCGGGACGGGCGAGCAGCAGCTTCTCCGCTACAGTGGAGAAACTGCTGCTTGCCTCTCCACCACCCCGCACCTCCCGCTAAAGCAGGCTTTGGTGGAGGGTGGGCGGCGGGGTGGGCGAGCAGCAGCTCTCCGCTACAGCATAGAAACTGCTGCTTGCCTCTCCACCCCCCCCGCGCTAAAGCAGGCTTTGGCGGGAGGCGGGCGGCGGGACGGGCGAGCAGCAGCTTTCCACTACAGCGGGGTGGGGGGCGCCAGAAGGTGGTTCGCCTAGGGCGCAAGACGCCTTAGCACCGGTCCTGGTCCTTTTGAAATTGTTTCTCTCACTTAGTGCCTGCTAGAACCTGCAACTATCCCTATTTTCCAGGGACAGCCCCAGATTTAGAGAAGCCGTCCCAGTTTTTGATTTGACCCCGGAATGTCCTGCTTTTCCTTATGATGTCCCCATTCTCATCAGAGAAATGTTGAATGTTTTGGTAGGATGTCCTTATTTTCATTGGAGAAATTTTGAAGGGTATGAGGTTATCTGACCCCCCGAGCCATCTGAAGGCAGCCCTGTTCCTTGGTTCTCAAACTTAATCCATTCTGGGAGTCTGTTCGACACCTGGAACTGTTCAAAAACCAAGGCGCGGCTTCCAATTGGCTGCAGGAGATTCCTGAACTCAATCGGAAGCTGTGTCAAACATTTGGCTTCTGAAAACGTTCACAAACTGGAACACTTACTTCTGGGTTTGCGACGTTCGGGAGCCGATTTGTTCGACAACTAAGCCATTTGAGAACCAAGGTACCACTGTATAGGGGAGGTTTTAAATGTATAATGTTTCATTATGTTTTTATATTTTTTGGAAGCTGCAGAGTGGCTGGGGCAAAATGATGGGGGAAATGATGATGATGGAATAGGACGTCCCTATTTTCATCTGAAAAATGTTAGAAGGTATGGCCTCTTCTTGTTACAGTTTTTGTTAGCAGTCCTAACATATGCTGAAATGTCAAGACAGCACTGATTAATCTCAACTTCATAATGTATTCTTTGATAGCTGCACTAGTATGTTGTTTTATACCTGCACGAGAAACAGCTGTTTCTTTCTTTATTTCTACAAGCGCAACATGACACACATTACAATAACTAGGTTCTACAATCGCTAGGGCATGTAACTGCTCTACACATCAAGACCAGCCTGATCCTAGACTCCTAACAAGCAGGGCAAACCTAAGAGTCTCATTTCACTTCTGCTCCAATTGATTCCACATATAGGTCAAACCTGTGTTTAAAACCTCTCTGGGCTTCATCAATGTTTCCTGTAAATTTGAGCTCTGCAGGAGGCCCTGGTTATTCCATTTTCCACCTTGTTGCATCCAGTGTACAATGCTGGAGCTGTAAGTTGATGGTAAGCGTGCAAGACATTTTCAGCTTCAATGTGACTTCTTTCAGACCTCAGCCATTACTCAAGTCTGAACATTGAATTGCACTTCTTGACCTTACCAGTAGTATTCGTATCACCTGAGTGTTTTGCAATATGTTTAGTCATGTACCACAAGCTAAAATAGAATTGGTTAGAATACTTGCATTTTAAATCACCTCGATGATCTGTAGGAGAATCTGTAGGGTGGTGCTGTGGGTTAAACCACAGAGCCTAGGGCTTGCTGATCAGAAGGTCAGCGGTTTGAATCCCCACGATGGGGTGAGCTCCCGTTGCTCGGTCCCAGCTCCTGCCAACCTAGCAGTTTGAAAGCACGTCAAAGTGCAAGTAGATAAATAGGTACCGCTCCGGCGGGAAGGTAAACGCCGTTTCCATGTGCTGCTCTGGTTCACCAGAAGCGGCTTTGTCATGCTGGCCACATCAGCCGGAAGCTGTATGCCAGGTCCCTCGGCCAGTAACGCAAGATGAGCACCGCAACCCCAGAGTCGGACGTGACTGGACCTAATGGTCAGGATCCCTTCACCTTTACCTTAGTCATGTACCACAAGCTAAAATGGAATTGGTTAGAATACTTGCATTTTAAATCACCTCGATGATCCGTAGGAGAATTTGCACACACAAACCGGCAAAAATGTGCAGGAATTTTACACTGACCACAGGCTGAAATTTGGATATAGTTCACATTTTAATGCAAATCTACACTTTTTTGGAATAAATAAAGCCTAAAAACAGAGCTCTTCTTTGAAATTTGTCCTTCTCTGAATTTTGTGATACAGTTCTCCAACCAAATAATGTGTACAATAAGTAATATTAGGAGAAATGGTGGGGGGGGGCAATAGGACATGATATGTTAGGGTCTGCACTCTGGAAATGATGTGCACCTGCCCTGTTCACATAGTCTAAATCAGACTATGATCAAGATAGGATTGTGTAATCCCGTTGCAAGAACTGCAAACTGAAGAATACACATCCAACTGTGTAGGAAGTAAAAGAATTCTGATTGAAACAGCAACTGGTTGGGAAATTGCCACTGTTCGCATATCCGCTCACTGTTGGCACCAGATTAACTTCATGCAAATGGGAAATTGTTGTAATTAAATTTCAAAGCTGTGAATATCTATCACTAATTAATTGCGTTCAAGTTACATTACCTGGATGCAAGCTCCATTGAACCCAGTGAAACTTACTTCCGAATTTACATGCATAGGTTCCAGTGTTTCTCAAACTTGCACCCCCCCACTGTTTTTGGACTACAACTCCCATCATCCCTGAACCACTGGTCCTGCTAGCTAGGGATGATGGGAGTTGCAGCTGGGGACCCAACAACAGCTGCCCCCCCCATACCTTATAAGGTTGGGTTTTAACTCTTTGCTCCTTCATGACAGTTTCTGTTTTGCTTTCTCTAGGGTCCTCGCTCCCATTGTTTCTTAAAGCAACAGCTTCTATAATACGAAGTTTTTCCAAATGTTTCCTAAATTTGTAATGCCTTATGGAGTTTCTCTGCTCAGCACCACGCTTCTACCGTGCGCAAAGTTTCGTCCACACAACTGTGTGTTCATTCAATCTGCGGCTGCACGCGGGGATTTGTGGGCCGGTCTAGTGTATCCCATGCAGGCGTTAGAAATGTAGCAAAGTAGTCTGATGTCTACTCAGAAGTAAGTCCTATTGAATTCAGTGGTGCCTACTCTCTGGTTAGTGTGGCTTGGATTGTTGCAGCATAGGCAGGATATGGTTAGGATTCGGGAGAGGGAGGCTTTGCCTAAACCCCACAGAGCCATTGAAATACATCTGCCTCTGGAGCCAATAGGGAAGGTGAACATGCCGGCATTATGTACATAAAGATCTGCCACTAGGGGAAAAAAAAAACATGGATCAAATTGTGTTTTGTTAATGTGGAATGAAAGGGGAGAAAGGCCTTTCTTTAAGACTGAGGTGAAATTGATGGCTTTTTATATCCCTAGTAAAAAGGTAAAAGGTAAAGGGCCCCTGGACGGATAAGTCCAGTCAAAGGTGACGATGAGGTTGTGCTGCTCATCTCACTTTCAGGCTGAGGGAGCCGGCGTTTGTCCTCAGACAGCTTTCCGGGTCATGTTGCCAACATAGCTAAACCGCCTCTGGCGCAATGGAACACCATAATTAAATTACAGTGGTACCTCGGGTTAAGTACGCTTCAGGTTAAGAACTCCGCTAAGAACAGAAATCGTGCTCTTGCGGTGCAGCGGCAGCAGGAGGTCTCATTAGCTAAAGTGGTGCTTCAGGTTTTTTTTTAAAAGAAATTTATTAAGTTTCCATAATAACAAAAAATAACAAAAAATACAAACAAATACAAAATAGAAAAACAGGAAAAGAAACAGAACATGAAAAACACAACAATTCTCAAATATCTTAAACTTATTGTAAATCTTCTTTAAGGGGACCTCCCCCATCCTCTCTCCAGCGTTCAGTTCTAATTTACTTTAGTAACTTTGTAACTATTTATTAATCATTCACCTTCACTCTTCAGATCCTAATATCATCTTATCTTATCTCTATAAACTTATTTATATATTCAAAGTATTAATTGCTTTAATTGCAAACAACCATATCTTAATTTCTTATTTACTATTCTACTCTAACATTACCTAGCTATCACCTATTATATTCTCTGATTTCAATTCAGAAAACCAATTTTTCACGATATTTCAGATAGTCCTTAAATTTATTCCATTCTTCTTCCACCTTCTCCTCCCTCTGGTCTCGGAGCTTCGCGGTCAGTTCTGCGAGTTCCATATAGTCAATTAACTTCATTTGCCAATCTTCTACTGTTGGGAGCTCTTCACCTTTCCAATTTTTAGCAATCAAAATTCTGGCAGCTGTTGTGGCATACATAAAAAAACAGTCTATCTTTGCTGGGTATCTCATGATTAGTTATGCCCAACAGGAAGGCCTCTGGTTTCTTAGAAAAGGTGTATTTCAGCACTCTTTTGAGCTCATTGTAAATTTTCTCCCAGAAGTCCTTAACCTTTGGGCACGTCCACCACATGTGATAGAAGGTACCTTCCACTGTATTACATTTCCAACACTTGTCACTTAAACCATGGTACATCTTAGCAAGTTTAACTGGTGTCAAATACCATCTATATAACATTTTCATTATATTCTCTCTTAACATATTAGATGCTGTAAATTTGATACCTTCCCTCCATAGCTAAAGTGGTGCTTCAGGTTAAGTACGCTTCAGGTTAAGAACGGACCTCCAGAACGTATTAAGTACTTAACCCGAGGTACCACTGTTTAGGGAACAACCTAGTATTAAATTAATGTGTATGTTTCCATTTTTCTTTAGGATGACATGATTGGTAATGAGAGGACTGGTAGTGTTTTGCTAAAAGTTTCTTTTGCTTAATAATAATAAATAATAATAATATTTATTATTTGTACCCCACCCATCTGGCTGGATTTCCCCAGCCACTCTGGGCGGCTTCCAACAAAAATCAAATACATTAAAATATCACACATTAAAAGCTTCCCTAAACAGGGCTGCCTTCAGATGTCCTCTAAATATCTGGTAGTTGTCTATCTCTTTGACTTCTGATGGGAGGGCGTTCCACAGGGCGGGCACCACTACCGAGAAGGCCCTCTGCCTGGTTCCCTGTAGCTTTGCTTCTCGCAACGAGTGAACTGCCAGAAGGCCCTCAGCACTGGATCTCAGTGTCCGGGCTGAATGATGGGGGTGGAGACGCTCCTTCAGGTATACAGGACCGAGGCCGTTTAGGGCTTTAAAGGTCAGCACCAACACTTTGAATTGTGCTCGGAAACGTACCCCCAAACATTTCTCATCTGCTGATGAGAAAAGAAATTACGTTTGAAAATTATGAAAGGCAAGGTGAAATTTAGGTGAAATTTTCTACAGGTTTTGGGGGTTGTCCTTAGGTTATTTTCCAAATTGGCCAAAAGCTTCTGTGAGTGTCCTTTCTTTCATTCTACATATCATCTCCCAGGAGGTCAAAGTACTTCAGTGTACCCAGGTCCCCATTCCCCAACAGGTCTGTCCCCCTGCTTTCTGAAAAATCTCATTATGTCCTTCAATTGACTTTCCTGTAAGTGCAGATAGGCAGGGAGGCTGCCCGCCATGCCTCTGAAAACTCTTCATTGTTATTTTTTAGTCTTTGCCCTTTCAAAGAAATCAGTGTGGAAAGATTGTTATTTTTTTTTTTAAAAAAAAGCTAAGACATCCCCTGAAAAACAAAATCAGCAAGCCACACAGATCTCAGGTGTTCAGTAGTCTGACTCTCTGGCTTCCCGTGCTTCAATTAAAGCTCAGGAGATGATTTCTAGAAGCAACTCTTCCTAAGGGGCTCTTATTAGATCAGGAAGAATAGGCAGCCTGGGAGTTTGCAAATGCTGGAGAAAAGTTTAATGGAAACTAAAGTACAGACATGCACTCCACAACAGCTGAGCCCAGCACCACCAAAATTATAAAGAAATTTTGAGGCACCCTGAGAATAATGTAGAAACATAGAAGCTACTTTTGTGGGGGGAGAAATATTTAGGAAGCTGGAGGAGTTTCAGAACAGGACGAATAATGTGTAAGGGTATACAGTACTCGTCTTTTAGCTATGATACACCACAGGTGGACAGGGAAGGAAGTGCCATCCTATGTCTTCTCAGATCACAAGCTCTTTTCAAATGTTCAGAAGGGCTTACATGAACATGCATCAGGAAAGTGGCATCATTCTATGACATACAAATGCTCATTAGAACATGCACAAAGTAACCGCTGTGTGTTCAGCTCTATATGTGGAAGGATCTTGCCACACAATGAGAGATGGTGCCTTTTAAACATACACACACACACACACACACACACACACACACACACACAATTTGCTAGTGGGCAAGGTATTGAAAAACAACAGTTCACCCTTAAATACAGTAAAATATCCAGTGCTGTGTTGAAAGTCATTTTATCTTCAGCACCTGGTGTATATTGGATGCTAAATATTTCTTCAGTAGTTAATGTTAAAGAAATTGAAACCAACCCAACAGCACCCTTAAAAAAAAAGGTTATTTAGGAAGTACCATATCGAAAGAGGTTGAAGCAAATGTTGCAGCAGAAATTAGTCTCAAAGCAAAACCAAACAAACTTCTCTCTCTAATTCATGCAGGGCACAAATTTGGCCTCAGAGAAAAGCAACAGGTTCATCACCGTGTGCAAGGCACAGGGAACAATGAAACAGAGATATTATCAGCAGGACCAAGGCTAATAGTCAACTAGGCCAAGTGTATCTGAAGAAGTGTGCATGCACACGAAAGCTCATACCAAGAACAAATTTAGTTGGTCTCTAAGGTGCTACTGGAAAGAATTTTTTATTTTGTTTTGACTATGGCAGACCAACACGGCTACCCACCTGTAACTGGTTCTCAAAGGGTGTGGCATGCCACACTGGTGTGGCAAGAGAGGGTGGCAAGTGTGGCAGAAAGATTCAAGGACAATCAAATAAATATTTCAGAATAGCATAGTATCATATCTGCCTAGGATATACAACTAGAAACATTACCCACACCTCTCTTCAAGAGCGTTGGGTATTCTTCTACAGTTCTCCATGACATATTGTTGTGAGCAGGGATCTTCAACTCTGACAAATATCAAATAAGCGAAAGGCTTCTTTGTGTTGACGAGGAGATGAGAGATTGTTTGCTTCCCCCAGAAGAGAAGTCTCCTCTCCTTGGTTAGCGGTGACATTGCCCTTGGGTGATACTGAGGTGGGCCACTCTCCTGACAACCCTTTTGGCCCTTCTCCTGGTTCTAAGTCTCCACCTTAGAAAGTGCTGACAGAATGATTGGAAGAGTGTGATGGGCAATTCCTCTCTAGGTTTGCAACAAACCACATTTTAAACATGTCACATTCCTTGCCAATCTTCTCATCCTGCCCTTGTCATACACATAAATTGGACAGCGCTCTTATTATTCTTCAGATTTTTCAAGCTGGGTTTAGTTGTTTTTTTTTTTTCTGAAGCACTCCCACACACTTCCTCAAGATACTATACAGAGAGCTGACCACAAGGAGTCTTTGTTGTAGGCAAACAAAAATGAATAATGAACAAAACTAGGCACTTTACTCAGAAACAAAGGACTTCAGTCTCACTTGCCTCTTTGCTTTGACATTGATGGATAAGATTAATACTTGGCTAAGGGTTGGCTTATTATACATTAGTTTATTTGGGTAGGGTTTTCTAGTTGTCAATATAGTGATGAAACAAGGCTCCCTGCATGATTTAGAATCCCAAGCTGAGTTCTGAATTGCCTGGAGAGCCTTCACACATAGAGAAAACGTCCTGCTTCAGACAGGCTAAATTTGCAGCCATGAAGTACTATTCAATACACTTATCCTCTACCAGGGATGAGAGAATCTTTCAGTTTTGGTTCCTCACAATTTCTCATTTTTCAAATCTTCAATTCAGTTCTCTACATTTCCACAGCAGTTTGCAAGTTTGTGTGCTTCTTCTTCTTCTTTTTTAAATTGATTTGTTTGACTAACTTCAATAACAATTAAATTTTAAGAGACTCATTAAAATGAATCAGCATTTAGTGGAAATTTCTTCTAAGGTGCACATTTCTCTAACACAATGTGTTTTTGCATGTCATTTCACTAGAACAGGCATTTTTGGAAAATTTCTTCTAAGGTGCACATTTTTGATTCCAATTATCTATAACACAATGTGTTTTTGCATGTCATTTCACTAGAACAGGCATTTTGGGAAATGTTTTACCCTTTATGCCTCGTTCTGTGCCCAATAAGCATGAGACACCTTTGCCCAGTGGTGATATGGCCCATACATTGCACCCAAATACTGGGCAAGGTTTTGCCCAGTATCCTTTATGTGCGACAGGCCCCTTGCAAAAGGGAGAGAAAATACTACATAAGGCTGCTTCTCCTGGAGCTCAGGGCCAAATTTCCCTTGAGATCTTCCTGCCCACACACCCTTGGGTTAGAGCCTTCACTGAGCAATTTTGGACCGCTGGTTGACATGGCCAAAAAAGATTTTCTCCCCTCTCAACATGATTGGCACTTAGTTGGGGTTTTTTTTGTGAAATGATGGCCTTCCTTTGTTAGGCTGAAAAACATTGTTTGTTGAAGATGGAAATGACATTGGACAGGATCAACATGGTATGGGGGGGGGGCTAAAAGGGGCCTGAGGGGAGGATTGACCACAACACCCCTAATCTTGGGTTTGGTATCAGCCTGGTTGGAATCTGCACTCTGGTCTCCCAGTAAGACTTTGCTTACTTAGTTTGCATCATGGCAAGGTCCAACACTGGCCAACTCCTATGGAATGGGTTTGGAGTGGTCCAAACCTGGGGCAGATCCATTCCATCAACATGGGGCTTGTGGAATGACGAACGGATCCTGGAATGCAATGCCATGCAACCATTGTCTTGCCTGCTGCTGTCAATAAAGATTGGGCCTGATTTTACCCCATCATCGTTGTACAGTCCTGTTATTTTGATGCTCTCATGGATCATATAATATTCCTGCCTGGGCAAACACATTTTTGACACATTACTTGGCTGGAAAACTGCACTGCAAAATTCTGTTTTGAAGGATGGCTGTCTTTTGTTTCTTCTATCATTTTGGAAACTGCTATTTATTCAGATTCACCTCTAAAAGCAAACTGCATTTAATTTACCCTTCATCCCTAGGTGAGTTACGTATGAAAAGGGCATACTCAGCCACTCGCCTACCTCTTTCCCCCAACCAGGGGTTATAAATTCTCCGGGATACCATAGTCTCTCACTGGGTACCCTGGAAATATTAAACCTATATATTTCATGTATGTAACTTTCACATACCTGAGTACATGCAACATGCTTTAAACAGACTCCTATAATGCCCACAGGTGGAAAAAAACAAAACAAAATTTCAAAAACACAGTGAAAAGATATTTAGAGTCAGGCAGTAGGAAACAGTTTACACAAGGGGATGTAATCCCTAATCCTATTTTTTGAGGTTCACTAAAAAGGGGAGCAATGAGGTAATAGAATGCTCTCTTAAGCACAATTAAAGGTAAAGATAAAGGGACCCCTTTATCTTTAAGGTTTAGACCACAGTGCCACCTGCATCCCTTAAGCACCCTTAGCAAACTACAATTCCTAGGATTGTTGTTAAGTACCCTTAACAAAGTACAACTCCCAGAAGTACACCAATTTCTGATTTGCCTCAGGTGCCCTGATGCTCAACGTAGATTTATTACAATTAATGGACCTAAATTGTGTTAGTGTCATTAATTTCAGTGGGTCTACTCTGAGTAGGACTGTCATCAGCTTCAAGCCTATATTTGTACTGTTTCAACTTTACAAGCCATCCCAGGTTTACAAGGAAATATTCTGGAAAGTTAGGCCAATTTTTTATTTTCTTCAAATAAAGTCTTACTCTTTTCCCAAATACCTTTGCTTGGGTCTCCTTTAATCTGGAATTTTCTTTGTGGAGGAGAGACTGTCTGCTAGATGTGTGTACTGAAGTGCAGCCTGTTTTTTATTGGTCAGTATTTCTACTTTAATATGTGCAATAAATCTGAGGTAGCCTAAGTATAAAGTCCCAGTACACAGCAGTCTTTTTCTACCAGGGTAGATGCTGGAGTCAGAAGCAGCACAGCCCGTCTCTGTAATATGGCATCTTCTATTGAATGTATCAAAGAAAAGACAGCCATGGGTGGCGTTTGCTATAACAGAAGCCCCTAAAGGGGCTGAGCCAACGTCTGTCTCTCAAAAAGATAGACCTCTCAAAAAAAACCCACCCCATTCAATGGTGGAATTGTCAGAAGCTGAAGAAGCACATCACAAAATACAAAACAGAAAAAAGAGGAGGCCAGCTCTCTTTAGGAGGACAGTTGCTACATGAGATTAACCATAATGGGAAATCCCCAGAACAATGAGTTTGAAAGACCAGCTAAGGGGTTCTTTAGTTTAGTAATGGCGCTGCAATTCATAGGTATCTCCACCAGTCTTCTTTCTTCTTCTTTGGTGATCACCCATAGCCGAGTAAGATTGTCTTCCATAAACATAGTTTTAACAGTGTGTCCGTAAGTGACCGTGGAGGCCAATTCTGGATCTGCATGTCCTTCCACAGTGCAGACATAGGTTTCCAGGCAGGAGATGATCACGGTGAGGGTTTGCCAAGCATGCCTTCCTCTTAGCGCATTTCTCCCTTTCGTCCTGAGTTCAAGCATCTCCAAACCCCATGACACCTTTGGTTGTTCTCCAGTTGGAGTGCTCACAGAACAGTTTTTCCCAGTTGTCAGTGTTTATACTACTTTTTAAAAATATATTGTAATTTGGGCATCCTGTAATGATTACCTTTGTTATGAATAGCAAATTATTTCCCTTAGAGGGGACAAGTTTACGTGCATGTGCTATCAGCCACCCAACAATGGCACTTGCTCTGTAGACGTAGGCAATGCTCTCAGAAACGTGTGTGAAATCAACCAAGTAGGCCTTCAATGAAACAAGCGCACCCTGCAGGGTTGAGCACTTCCCTTAATGGTGGCAGCATGGGGAAGAAGAGTCTGCTTGCTCATGAGTAGCTCAACCAGCAATCAGCCAGCATGTATTGCTACTGCATAAGAGTGGGTCTGATGAGAGGCTGCGAGTCTCATGTCTGGGCGCGATGGCTTATAAGCCTCAGACAGAGTATGAAAAAGAAGCTTGAGTGTGTGGGGGGAGAGTACATCTAGAATGTGGATATTGTAATGCCTGTGGGTTGGTTTATTCCCCCATTTGGTGAGCAAAATCAGTATGTTCACCCCTTCCACATTGCCAAAACACACTTTTTCTTGTTTCCTCTTATAATACGTAAGAAATAGGTGGGATATTTGAAACTTTTTGTTATTGGTGTGTTAGTAAATCATGGTGCTGAGAAACATATACTACATATACATTTCCCAGTACGTTTCTGAGCACAATTCAAAGTGTTGGTGCTGACCTTTAAAGCCCTAAATGGCCTCGGTCCTGTATACCTGAAGGAGCGTCTCCACCCCCATTGTTCTGCCCAGACACTGAGATCCAGTGCCGAGGGCCTTCTGGCGATTCCCTCACTGCGAGAAGCAAAGCTACAGGGAACCAGGCAGAGGGCCTTTTTGGTAGTGGCGCCCGCCCTGTGGAACGCCCTCCCATCTCATGTCAAAGAGATAAACAACTACCTTACATTCAGAAGACATCTGAAGGCAGCCCTGTTTAGGGAAGTTTTTAATCTGTGACATTTTAATGTATCCTAATATCTGTTGGAAGCCGCCCAGAGTGGCTGGTCAAACCCAGCCAGATGGGTGGGGTACAAATAATAAATTGTTGTTATTATTATTATTACTCAAAGTCATTGTGCCTACTATAGTGTATCAGAGGAGTCTGCTTAATAACGGAAGACACCATAATAGTTATTTGATGAGTCCATTGTTTGCTTGGCACGTCTCTTGTAAAATCTTGGTTATCACACCATCTCCATTTCTTTTTTAAATTTGGAACCAGCTTTGCTGCACCGTTTTCAGTCAGCAAATCAGCAAGATGGTAGAGCTAAATTTCACGGGTTGATTTGAAATAAGCCAGCCAAATTCCTGGCTTCAGACAGTTGCCAGTAAAAGGAGAAATTGTTGAGAGTTAGAGGGAAGTATCTTTTCTCATTGAACACATATTGTTCTTTGCCTTTTCTTGCCTTTGGCAATGTATAAATTCATGATTAAACTAGAAATACTTACTACCAAACATCCCGTTATGGTTTATATTTTTCAAGATGTTTAAATAATAGTATTCATATAATGCTTTACAGTGATATGAAGAATTCAAACAGCATGATCCCCTCGGTAGCCCCATTCACTTCAGTGGGCTTTGTCCAGGAGGATTGCTCTGTGGATTGAGCACATGCATTATACATGCTCAGTGTATTATATATTCAAAGGATCTGGAAAAACATGTGATTTAGTGCCAGCCTGATCAGCTGCAGAATTAAAATTTCTGGTTTTTACACAGAAACTGCTTTGGTCACCCTGTATGATGACCTGTGTCAGGAGAGTGACAGAGGAAATGTGTCCCTGTTCATTCTCCTTGACCTCTCAGCAGCTTTCAATACCAGTGATCATGGTGTCCTTCTGGGTGGCACTGCTTTGCTGTGGTTCCCGTCCTACTTGGATGGTGATGCTTCGGGAATGCTCTGGTTCCATGGAGCCTTCAAGTTGGGCTTCCTCAAGGTTTGATTTTATCCCTCATGGTACATGAAAGAACTGAGTGGGGTCATCTGGAGCTTTGAAGTATACAAGGAGATGTTGAAGAAACAGAAAAGGCGCTGTCTTCAGTGTTGTCATAGAAAAGGGCAAACCTGAAAAGGGGAGGTGTGAAAAAGAACATAAAATGAACTATGTAGCTTCAGTTCAGACGAAAGCCTTCTTCGTGTATTTGAGTCCATGTGTTTGGACTTAAAATGGGAAGAGACATGGTCCCAGTGTCGCCATAAGGCCACCTCCTCTTCAGATCTTTCTGTGTTCCATGTTAAAGTCAGAAGAAGGTTTCTAAATGCCTTCAGGTGAACATACATGGGCCCGCCCCTCCAAATGTGTGGTCTTTTTCTATGGTAGGAGAAGTGGAGAACTTTGGAAGCAACTTGGAAGGACATATTTTAACAGCCCACATTTCCATGCTTTGCTTTGCTGTATATTTTGTGGTGTATGAACCCCTCTGCTGGGGTTCTCATCCAAAGAAGCTGCAGTATGGGTTACTCACATGACTTTTGCAGCATAAGAATGGAGCAACTCCCATGCCATAATTGTGGTGAGTGGAAGAGGGAGAGGGGGAGAGAGAAAGAGAGAGAGAAGGATGCTTCAAAATGGGTCTTTGGAAACCAGTCTTCCTCTCTTATCAGACAATAATCTTCCTAACTACAAAGGTAAACTTGTGTCCCATTATCAAAGCATTGTCAGACCACCTATTGCCTTGCCTTGAAGGCCGGATGGGGAGGGTGTGTATGGGGGTGTTCCTAATTTCATCCTGCTCTTCATGCAGAACTATCGCCTGGCTTCATGCCCTCTACAAAGCATGCTTCATCATTCTGCCTAGAAAGCATCGGATCTATTTTACTATTAGAATTTCAACCTTCCAGCTTCTTCTTTTCCCCCACCAGAGATTTTGCTGGTTAACTAATTCAAATGAGCTCCTGCCTCTATTATGTAGCCCTGTTCCCAACTGACTAATTAGGCCCAGCAATTTCTCTTAAAACTCCCAACTTCGGTCCTCCCCCTCGCCCACTCAGTCTTACACACGCAATAGACCTTATCCCACCTAGAGGTACTCATCTCCAGTAGAGTGAGTTATTTGACTCAATTGGATAATGCAATGTGCTATAAATGACCTGGCTCGATCTATTATTACAGGCAGTTAACTTTCACTAAAATGTCAAAGGTATTGTTCCTCATGCAATTCTAGGTGAATGCACTCTACCAAGTGAAATACATCTTCTTTCCAGCAGAACTAGCTAAGAGCCGGCGGGTGCCCTTGGACATTTGCTTTAAGCCATTCACACGACCATGAAGAGAACAGCAGTACAAAGGCGAAGCTGGGATGGAAATGTTTTCCACTTCCAGGGCAAATTCATACTCCTTCATAAATACAGATGGACTGGATTAGATGGGAAAAGCTCAAACGCCAAGTGTATCTGCACTGCAGTCCCATCGCAGTCAGCTCAGATCAGATGAAGGGCATTCACACATTGGGGTTTTTTTGTTTTTTGTTTTGGGTTTTTTATATATTACATTTATCTACCACTCATATAACTGAATTCTCTGGGTGGTTTACAGACTACTAAAAATGCAAACTACAGTACAATATTTGATATAAGACCCCTTAAACCTATTACATACATCAGGCACGTCCAACAGGTAGATCGTGATCTACCGGTAGATCACTGGACGTCTGCAGTAGATCACTGGTAGATCATTGGCTCCCCCCAAAGATGCTGAACAACTGTGGCTCTCCTAAAAAAAAAAGCTCAACATTTCACCTCCTCCCTGAAAAAACTAAACAACTTTGACCCAAACCCCCCTAAAATGGGCCTTCCTCCTTCCTAAAATAAGCTCAACAACTTTGACCTGAACCCCCCAAAAGGGGGTAGATCACTGCCAGTTTTTAACTCTGTGAGTAGATCGCAGTCTCTTGGGAGTTGGCCACCCCTGACATACATTATCAAGCTTTAGGGCATTCAGATCAACGAGTGTTGCTTGTGGGAGTAATTGAGCCTTAGCATTTCTTTGTCTAGAAATTAAGTGCTTGTAGCTTGCTGGTGACTTCTAGAAGTCAGTTGGTAGTTCACCGCACCTCAACCAGTGTGCGTTAAGTATACTTGTTTAATTGGCACAGAAATGGGGAATGCCTGTGTATTGTTAACATTGGGTATTGTCTGTGGCTGAGAGCTCTCTGAACTTTAACTGGTTTATAATTAACTGTGATGTTCTCTGCTCTAACATGTGTGTTTAACCTTTGATCATACAAGTAAGGTATTCAGTTGCAAATCACCATCTTGAAGGGAGTTGCCTGCTAGTCTTTCTCTGGACACCACAGAGACAACAAAGAATGTGATAAAAAGCTGTCCAAGCGCTGCATGGCCTTAGGCAAGATGCAGGCTATTACAGGCTGGAATGGGAAAGAGACACAGTTTGATTTCTGTAAAAAGTAAAGTTATTTCTTCTGAGATGCTGAACCTGTGCTGGACATGCACAATATATTGTATGCAACTATTTTCAATGTACCAGTATGGTCTTTGTTCTGTTTTGAAGAGAATTCTGCAAACAAAGTTTGGAACAATACTTATGAGTCTAGAAAATGTTTTATTCCAAAAGGGGTCAGTTTTTAATGCATCCAGTTGCTTCAATATCTGCAGTAGTGTGATGCATCTGCAGAGTATCAGGAACCCCAGCAGAGTCTTCAGAGATTTCCTGCTGCCAGCAGAACAGCTTATTCCAGAGTCCTCAGTTAAGGGGGGAATTCTTCTTCTACACCAAGGCTCAGCAACCTTTTTCAGCTGTGAGCCGGTCCACCATCCCTCAGACCATGTGGTGGGCCGGACTATATTTTGAAGAAGAAAAAAATGAATGGATTCCTATGCCCCACAAATAACCCACAGATGCATTTTAAATAAAAGCACACATTCTACTCATGTAAAAACACCAGGCAAGCCCCACAAATAACCCAGAGATGCATTTTAAATAAAAGGACACATTTTACTCATGTAAAAACACGCTGATTCCCGGACCATCCACCGGCTGGATTGAGAAGGCGATTGGGCCACATCCGGCCCTTGGGACTTAGGTTGCCTACCCCTGTTCTACACAGTTTAAAGTAACAAAGTGTTTAATGTCTCCAGGCACAAGACAAAGCTAAACACTACTATCTATTATATATACTTCTCCTGGTTTTGAAGTGAAGATTCATATGTATGGAGAAATTCCATAATACTATCACCATGCTAGCTAATGCTGCTGTGTAAAGGCCACAGCCTCTTTCCTGATTCTTACAGATTCAGAATCATTCCCTGACAACAAACAGAACTGGACACAAGACATGTCATAATGAAAGCAATGGCCTAGAGACTATTATACACATCTCTACAGGTAGGCATATTTCCTGAAACGATGGGAGGGCGAATAACTCAGCAAGTCATACACTCAACCTTGCTGGTGTTGCTACGGTAACCCACTGCACCTGGTACCCCTATCTCAGATTTTCTAGATGTGGAGGATGTGCTCCTCAATACATGAGCCCAAGCACCATGTAATTTAACCCATTATTCACATTGCACTCACACAACTATCTGCTGAATATATTCCATTTCCCTTTGTGCAGTGTGTCAAATTGACCTCTGAGCTTTCATTGTCAATTGTGCATTTTGATTCAAAGGTGTGGCATTTCAGAGGCAAATCCCATTGGTGTTTATGCATGAATAAGAGAACTGGGAGCCTAGTCAGGCTTTGCATACACAGAGAGTTCTCTTCTCATGGTAGAGATCAGCAAAGCACCTTCATGCACCAAGCCATTGGATCATGGCTGTGATTTGGGAAATGTTGTGTCTGGAGGATAGAGTCTCCTTCTCATGTCAACAGAACTGTACAGCTTGAGTCCTGTAAAATGCTTTCCAGTTTAACAGGATCTAGATGCAATTGGCGGGGGGGGGGGGGAGGCCATCAGAGAAAACCACAGACATCATCTGCTAAGCATCTTATCTTAGTAACACAATCTGACATGCTCTCTACAAGCACATGGTGGGATTTCTGCGAGCCCACCCTAATATAAACAGTTTCTGAAATGAAAGCACAACTGGGAAGTTTCCCAAATCAAACTATTTAAATTAATAGGCTATTTGGAGGATTCTTTAAAAAGATTTTAAGAGGGAAGAGGAAAGATAAAATAAATAGTTTATTTTTTCACCCGTCTTTTCCCAGCCTGGTTCTACTTAGGCTCTGGCAAAAAGAAGCTCTTGTCAGATTCATGTCATATAACACAAAATAAACCAGTTGATGCTTCTGTGTTTGATTTTGTCCTAAGTGAAAATCTTTGTACAAGAAAGGGAAGAATAAAACGGAATAATAATATGATTTAATTTTGTTCTTTTCCTCAAAAGAAGCCAATGCTAGCCCTAGGGAAACCTGCTTTAACAGTTTAAGAGACACAAAATTAAAAGGGATAAGTATCAACGGGTGTGTGATGGGGGTAGAGTAGCTTCCAACTTTTCCTTATTCTTGGGGAATTGCTTAGCCAGCTCAACGTATACACAGGGCACTGACACTATGTAAAGATCTATGTTAATGACTGGTGTTCCCACAGCCTTTGACACCAAAAACAGCAATGATTTGCCCTAAGTGAAATGGAGTATTGCTGTGGACGACAAATTTAACTTTCTTTGGAATAAACTTTCAAAAGCAGCAACCCATCATTGGGTTCAGCAATATCCTTATTTAAAGAATAATAATAAATGAATGGGAGGAAGCTTTTAAGGCAATTGACTTTACTGGAGAAAAACACGGAGCACTGCTTCAACAAGGTCAAAGGTAATTTCTTTCTATGGAAGCCAGATGGAGTCCTATTTATTGGCTATGTTTGTAATCCCACCTTCACCCAAGGGACTTGGGGTGGCACGCAAGGTTGGTGAGCACCATATTCTTCTCACCAAAATCCATTGAGGCAGTATACAATGAGAGACGCATCCTGCAACTGCAAATAAATAAGGTATCAAACAAGAAAAGTCTTCACCATGCTCATTTGAATGCAGCCAAGGTCATCCAGCCAGCTTTGTACTGGAGTGGGGCTTTTAGCCCTTCCTGTTCTGCATCACATTGGTTCTCCCTCTTAAGCCCTGGTTATTGAGTGGTTATAGGGACGCGGGTGGCGCTGTGGGTTAAACCACAGAGCCCTAGGGCTTGCCGATTGGGAAGGTCGGCGGTTCGAATCCCCACGACGGGGTGAGCTCCCGTTGCTTGGTCCCTGCTCCTGCCAACCTAGCAGATCGAAAGCACGTCAAAAGTGCAAGTAGATAAATAGGTACTGCTCCGGCGGGAAGGTAAACGCATAGCTGTCAACCTTCCTTTTTCTTGCATTGGGAAACGGCCATAGCTGTCAACCTTCCCCTTTTTTTGCAGTGGGAAACGGCGCTGGAATAAGGGAATTTCCCGCAAAAAAGGGAAAAGTTGACAGCTATGGGTAAACAGCGTTTCCGTGCGCTGCTCCGGTTCGCCAGAAGTGGCTTAATCATGCTGGCCACATGACCTGGAAGCTGTACGCCGGCTCCCTCAGCCAGTAAAGCGCCGCAACCCCAGAGTTGTCCGTGACTGGACCTAATGGTCAGGGGTCCCTTTACTTTTATCCTTATTGAGAGCAACATGATTGTCAGCAAGGGTTTTCCCCCCAGCTGGAACTCACGGAACTCAGGTGGGCACCATTGCCATTCTAAGAGAATGAGGGAGGTGTTAATGGTGAGTTCCGGCACCTCTTTTTCTAGAAAAAGAGTAAAGAGTACTGGATTGCCATTGTCCTGTGTTGGTCCCCAAACTGTTCTCAGTGATGTATTCAGACTGCACGTTAAATTGAAATAATTATTAAAGCAAAAAAAAAAAAAAATTGTGACAAGATTAATACAATGTAAATAAATAAAATAATGTTAAGTCCTGGAACTGTAGTTTAGTGTGCCCACAGGGAAATTACACATCTTTTTCAAAGAAAGGGTCCTCACACATCTTATCAAACTGCTTTGAAACATTGTTCAATGGCATGTAGGGATCACCCGTTTAAAGCGTTCTTATTGAATACATGGAATGTTGGCAGCTGGGTTGAAGTATTTTGAAGGAACATTTGATACCAGTTGCCATCTTATGTCAACAACAACAAGATTTTATTACGGTTGTAGAGCAGCATAAGGAGGGAGGGATACAATATTTTAAAATCATTTAAAATCTTTTAAATAAACACTAAAAGTAGTTAAAGCAGAGTGTGTGTGTGTGTGTGTGTGTGTGTGTGTGTGTGTGTGTATATATATATATTCCATAAGAATCCAAAAGAAGCTAAGAAAGTCTAAAAGAAGGGCTTGGAACATCAGACAAGAGTGAAAGAGTGCAAAAGGCTAGTATATATAAGACCACATATATCAGTCTATAGAGCACTCCGATACGAGTGCCCATTGTATCTGGTTTGTGGCACAGGTCATCACCCATCAAATCTTGAGTGCTGCTATGCAGAATCTGGCAACGCTGTTACGTTATAGCAGGATTGGCATCTGAAAGCAGCAGGGGGTTATAGAATTGCCCTATGCACCCTGGGTACTTACGCAGTGATGGTGTCAGGAAACCCCCCTCCCCACGACAGGTAGCATGCCGGGAGCGCTTGGAGTACAGGGAACCACCCCCTCTGTTCACCAGTTCGTCGTCCCTCTCCTCAGGAGACAGCGACCATTCCTCCAGTGGGGAGGGGGAGTCAGGAGCAGGAAGTCGGCGCAGGGGCTGTGAGGAGATCACAGAGCCTGAGCACCAAGGGGGAAGCGGGGAACAGGGACAGTTTCCCGCACCCCGAGTTCGCAGGCAGGAAAGACGTGGAAGGGGGAGGCGGGGGTTCAGGATCCCACACCTCTTTTGCTGGACCAAGAACCGGAAGGGTTCATTCCCGGACTCTGTGGAGGGATGAGATGGACGTTTGAACTTTTGCTCCACTGTAAATATCTGTACAATAAAGAACTTAGTTCTAGAAGTGCTGCGTTCGACTGTTTTCTCATGAGCAACCACTGAACGTCCTTACAGATGGTAAGATGAGCTAGCACGAATGTCTCTCTAATAAAGACACTGGAGAAGCACATGCTCTGTTGTTTCTATTTGCTGTCATATGTCTGTTACCACGTCCCTCTGTGCCAAGGGGGGGGGAGTCACCTTGGGGAGCAGGGAACAGGATGGGCTATTGGAGGGCTCTGACAAAGACTGTACTGACCTGGTGGGTATCTTGCTTGAGATGTGACATTTGCAGCATATTTTGGCAGAAGAGGTAATTGGATGAACTGTATGCCCCATGATCCCTGGGAGGGAATGACAAGTGACCATTAATGATATGACATGAGAAGGCAGTTTAGTCTCTCTCCAGCTAGGAACATGCTTTCAGTTGGTGCTGTGCTGAAATGTCTCCTTCATTCCACCCACCCCCACCAACTGTTCCTCCAATTAGCAATAAAACAAACTGTCTCCAGATATTATCAAAGCATGAGGACATTTACGTGAAATCCCCATGAGCGAGGCAAAGCATTTTTTTCTTTTGCATTTGTCTTATTTTTTTAAGGGGCCGGGGGCTGTTTGTGATGCAATGGCTTATCTCTGATCTTAGTATTGTGGTCCCCCAGCACTAAGATCAGAGATAAGCTTTTGCTGCTCCCTTCTCTCCCTCCATCCCACATTCTGCCTTTTTAAGACCATGCAGATGCTCATCTCTTATCTTAGCATCATGATTCCACAGTGCTATTTTTTATTTTGTTTTGACCACAGTGCTAAGATCAGAGATAAGAGAAATTCTGCTCTTTGGCCGTCTATCATCAGAGAGCAGGCAAGGCTGATCTTAGTGCTGTGGGACCACAGTGCTAAGATCAAAGAGAAGTCATTGCCTGCTCTTTGACATTACCATATTGGCCCGAATATAAGCCACACACCCCCAATTCCAACCGGGAAAAGTTAAAGTGCCGCTTAAATTCACAACCTTACAAAAATTGGCTTTAACGATATTGCTGCTGAAACAGACATACAGTAAAACGGAACGGGTTTGAGTGCCTGTGGAATTTTAAGGGAGTGGCTTATATTCGGGTATTATATTTCCCCCCCTCTCCCCCCTTGAATTTTAAAGGTGTGGCTTATATTCAGATAAGGCTTATATTTGGGCCAATACGGTACATGGCATAATATGGGTTCAGGTGATTGCCAGGTGGGTGGCAACTGGAAAAATGGTCCATGAAGGTTGTGTCTTTCCACCTTAAAAGCACTCTACTTCAACCATTTCTTCAAATTCTCCCAGCATAATGTCTGTTGTCTAGTGTTCCCACTCAGAATGTTATAACTTTTATACAGAACGTAGCATGTTGTGTTTTTCTGTGCTTCTACCTATTTGTCTGCTGCTAGTAAAGGAAGACCCTAAATGTTGTACCAGATATTATATCGTGGGAGGGGTGAGCTAAACACCCATCTTTGGTGGCAAGCATGCTTTTAACATACCGTTTAGTTTGACCTCAATCCTTTAAACCCAGATATAACTCCATCCATTGACATTGTGCTGATGAACACCCTTCATTATGCTATTAACTTTCCATTTATGTTCCAGAGAACCACAGAGAAGAACTCCTGTTTAATTAAGAAGCTAGCAGTGCAAAAAAAAAAAAAATGTACAGCAAGTGTATAAAACAGACACCTCTGATCCGTTTGCTAAGTTATTAATCCTTCAATTAAAAAGAGGGCAAGGTAAGTCTTCATTAGGACTTAAAAGCTAGGAATCTCCTTGAATACCAAAGACACACAAAAATTTTAATGTTATTTTACTAAACTGCTTTTATGTTAAAATATGCTTAAAGTGAAAATTGCTTTGGGGTTCTGGGAAATGAATACAGAACTCTGGTCCATTTGCAAAACTCAGAGTAGTGAATAAAAAAGGCCCAGCAGGACAAGAACGTTCTTAATATGAACTCTCATGTACAATTTGGGTAGAGAGAAAAGGGAAAAAGTAATAAATCATTTGATGACTAAGGATCTGAACAACAGGGGGTGGCTCCCATCAGAGTTCTACTAAAAGGAAGGTGGGATTGTACTGTATAGCTTTAATGCTGGTAGAGAGCATCAGATTTTTAATATACACTTCTAATCTCTTCTGAATAGCATATTGTTTCAGAATATAATGTTCTTATTAATTGCAAAGATCTTAACTACTTTTTTTTTTGGTGCTGATGTAATTTTGGAATATAAACGCCGTTTACCTTCCCGCCTATTTATCTACTTGCACTGGTGTGCTTTCGACCACAGTGCATTGTACCATAAGATCACGGACCGCCAATGTGGTCTCAACGTTGTTGGACAAAAATTCCCACCAGCCTCAGCCAAAATAGAGTTTTGTCAGGGATGATGGGAGTTGTAGTCCAACACCTGCACTGGATAGTAATGAATGTTCAAGAGTTTCCCTGTGTGTTTCCTCCTCATCTTCATCATCCCAATACTGCCAATTGATTTATAATCATCTGTGTAGAGAATTCTTAGGACCCATTCAGTATCGTAGCAACATCCTTATTGAAAATGGATTTTTCACTTTTTAAAATCAAATTCAAAGCGATGAACAACTTCTTGCAGCACAATCATATGCACGTCTACTTAGTCCCAGGGAAGTGTGTACTGTATATGATTGAAGCTGCAGTTCTCAGATTTCAGATTGTGGCTTACTCCTCATTTCCTTGAGCAGAGAGAAATTCCACACACAGTTTTTTTTTACAAGGGTTTGGTTTCCTTTTAGAGGAAAGACCGCTGGAGATTTATGTGTTTTCTGTAATATGTGGTTTATTAACAAATCTATCAATAGGGCATAGGAGGAGAGAAACATCACAGCATTCCTAGTAAGGCAGCAGACTCACAATTAAAGATGGGGGAATTCAATTCAGTTCACATTTAGAGGTAAACATACTGCATTCATACTTCCCAAAATGTTATGAGAATCAAAACACTGTCAGCCTTCAAAATTTTGCAGTTCTCTTAATTTTGCAAAGCAGTCAATTAATGCACACAAAATGTGCACAAAATGCATTTTTTGGCAGGAACGACGTTACAAAAAGTGTATATGAGGCAACTTTCTGTTTTAAAAAAGGCTATTAAGCGTCATTTGTACTAAAATGCTGATTATTTTTATGAGGGTTTTAAAAAATCACACACTGGTGTGCATGATTGAACACTAGATGAGGAACTGAAAGGAGTAAAAAAATGAGGAATGGAGAGGATTGACAAATTTGCCTATCCCAATCCACAACCCATATCAGATTCGCATTGAGGCTTCCCCAAACATCAATATGGTCCTGTTGCTTGAAGATGGCTCTCCCTCTCTTTCTATCTCTGTCTAAAACTATATTTCCTCCACACATAGACCTTAGATCCACCATCCACCCATAGCACCAAGGTGGAGGTGTGTCAACTTCCTCCGGAATCTGATTTATTGGTTTAAATAATAATTTTATTCATTCATTCATTCATTCATTCATTCATACCCCACCCATCTGGTTGTGTTTCCCCAGCCACTCTGGACAGCTCCCAATAGAATATTAAAAACACATCAAACATTAAAAACTTCCGTAAACAGGGCTGCTTTCAGATGTTTTCTAAAAGTCAGGTAGTTGTTTATTTCCTTGACATCTGATGGGAGGGCGTTCAACAGGGCGGGTGCCACTACTGAGAAGGACCTCTGCCTGGTTCCCTGTAGCTTTGCTTCTCGCAGTGAGGGAACCATGAGAAGGCCCTCGGCACTGGACCTCAGTGTCCGGGCAGAATGATGGGGGTGGAGACACTCCTTCAGGTATACTGGGCCAAGGCCATTTACCAGACCACTGTTTACCAGACCACCCTTCTTCCAAACAGCTCTCAATGTGCTATATAATGGACACAAATGCCAGCTACACATGCAACAACAACAACAAAAATACCAACACTCATAATAAAAGAATGTAAGAAATTGGTGAGCTATGTGATAATAGCCCCCAGATTAACTTTAATTAAATCCTGGAAATTATCTAAAATACCCAAGATAGGAGTCAATAGCCAAATGTAGGATATGCAGCTATGGCTAAATAAGGAAAATAATCAGAAATGGGATGCATTTCTGGAGAATAGGGAACCAAAGGCTTCTTTTTTTGTAGAATTAACTCATTAGTAACAAGCCCACTTTTATATTATATAAAATTAATTTGCTCAGCTGGAGCATCTCCCCCAAAGGGAAGTGTTATATAATTCTTATAAGTAAATACAATATACAAATGTAGCAAATCTTAACTCCCGTCCAAGGCCAGTTGGCTGGCTGGGTAGAATGGGTTTGGGAATATGGACCCATTGGCAGAACAGTCTACTTTCCCCAGAAGGCTTTTGTGCTGTCTGCAGAAAGTACCATGGACATAGATGTACTGCCAGAGGTATTTCTGCAGGCAATAAAAACCTGATCCGAGGCATTGCAGAAGTGTATCATGCTTGAAGCTGACATTGTTAATTTCATTCCTTTAAAAAAAATATGCTGATTTGTGGAGGAGGGAGAAGACTTACTCTATCTACTGCCCTGACCAGAGAGTGACTTTGTAACTAGTGAATCGTCCATCATTTAGGGTTGCTCCGAATTATAGGGATAAAACTACCAAAACTGTATAGAAATATATCCATGTATGCTACAACAGTGGCAAGAATGTTACTTGCCCAGAAATGGAAAGAAGCAGAAGTCCCAGCAAAGGAAGAATTGATACAAAAACTTACGGAATATGCACAAAACGATTGAACTTACCGGAAGAATAAGAAATCAAGATAACAAACTTTTAATAAAAGAATGGAAATGGTATAATGAATATTTACAGATAATTTGTAAACAGGTAAGAACATTGGCAGGATTATTGTAATAACCTGCAGTTTGATAAGAGTATATATTTAAAGTAGATGAATAAAAGAGCAAATTAAGTTAATTTGGATATGCAGAAGGCATTAATAATAACTTTAAGGAACTGCAGAAAGAGGGGGAAAGAAGTCAAGTTTTGAAATGTTAAAATGATTGTAAAATTAGTGAAACGTATAAACCTGAAAAGCATATACCTACAGGTGAAACTAAAAAAAATTAGAATATTGTGGAAAAATCCATTTATGTAAGCAATTGTTTTCATTAGCTACTGGAGTTTAGTATATGAGATAGACTCATGACATGCAAAGTGAGATATGTCAAGCCTTTATTTGCTATAATTGTGATGATTATGGCGCACAGCTGATGAAAACCCCAAAGTTGAAATTGTTAATTTGGGGTTTTCATCAGCTGTACGCCATAATCATCACAATTATAACAAATAAAGGCTTGACATATCTCGCTTTGCATGTCATGAGTCTATCTCATACATTAGTTTCACCTTTTAAGCTGAATTACTGAAAGAAATGAACCTTTACACGATATTCTAATTTTTCAAGTTTAACCTTTATATACAGGTATATATGGATTGATCCCAAAGGTATGACAATGAACTGTGTTCTCTGTGATAGTTTGTGATCCTAGCAAAGGCAGGTGTTAAGAAAGATAAGGATGAAGGTGTTCCCATATGTTTCAAAATGTTAGAAAGTAAAGATAGATGTGACTGAAAGTTATATCAGATCTTATTTCCGTTTGAGGTAGCCATAGAGAACACAGAACAATTCCCTAACTCATACTGCTTTGTGGATTTTGAAGGCTCTTTTCTCACATTCATTGTTGATATGATCAAAGCATCGGGAAGGTGACTCTTCCTAGCTATTTTTCACATGACAAACATTTATTTTGAATGCAACCTCAGATACCAAGATCTAGTCACTTTGTGAGTGGCCAGGATCTAAAGAACCATGGTTTACACATGCAGCCGGATGAGGTGGTAGAATGAAGTGAGCGTATCATTTCGGTTTGGAGAACCCTTTTTTGAAATGGCCCCATATGGGAACAAAAAATAAATAAATACCCCCAAACACTCCATGTAGCAGAATACGTGCACAGTTGGGATTCAGCTAAGCTATAATATTTCCTTCTGGATTTGGAATTGATGGAATATATCTGCAGACCTGGCATACACCAGATTTTTTTAAAAGCCCTTTCAAA
This sequence comes from Lacerta agilis, assembly GCF_009819535.1. Taxonomy (NCBI): domain Eukaryota; kingdom Metazoa; phylum Chordata; class Lepidosauria; order Squamata; family Lacertidae; genus Lacerta; species Lacerta agilis. The sequence goes on along the minus strand of NC_046315.1, from coordinate 88,368,802 downwards.
ATGTGGGGAAGCATTCAAAATAGCACCCCTGCAATTCCATGTCAATTGACACTATTTGTCTTTTCAGGATTCTTCCACTTCATCCTGCAACAGGCCTGCTTTAATGAACCTAAGACCTATTTACATAATGGGGTTTGGCTTGTTTTCTCTCAAACTACAGCCATCCTGCCAGTACAATACAGCAGAATAAATAATAATAATAATAATAATAATAATAATAAATTAGTAATTAGAGTGTTGGACTAGAACCTGGGAGGTAAAGGGATTTGAACCACCAACCTTCTGATCGGCAAGCCCTAGGCTCAGTGGTGCAGACCACAGCACCACCCGCGTCCCAGAACCTGGGAGACCAGGTTTCAAATACAGGTAGGTAGCCGTGTTGGTCTGCCATAGTCAAAACAAAATAAAATAAAATATTCCTTCCAGTAGCACCTTAGAGACCAACTAAGTTGGTATGAGCTTTCGTGTGCATGCACACTTCTTCAGATACAAAATAGCCACTCATCCATGAATCTCACTGGGTGATTTTGAGCCAGTCACTATCACACTTCCATAGGATTGCTGTGAGGGAAAAACTGGGAGGGGAGACCTTGTACACCACCTTGGAGGGAAGGTGGGATATAAATGTAATATAATACAGTCAAAAGAGCTTCAAAAAAATTGGTTGTGTTATCATGGGAGGGGAAAGGGATGGATGAGGTTGATCACTCTTGAAAAGTCAAAAATTTCACCAGGGTATTGCAGACCACTTGCATTAGCTCATGTAGTTGTTTGTTTTTAAATCTAGCTCCCAACTAGATCTCTGCTGGTAGTGATTTTTTTGCCACATGATGACAATTGGGAATGAGTGAAGATGGGATTAGCATACATCCAGATTGTGCTACGGGACGGATTTCATGAATCATGAAGTCTGTTAAAACAGTGATTTTGAGATACTTACTGATCAGGATGGGGAGGGGAAACCTACCCCCAAAACATAGTGTGAGGTGTTTGAAAATGAATCTATTTTTAACACATACTGTGACTATATCAGGGTTCTATTGATTTCTAGACCTCTGATTGGCTGAAGGGAATTGAAGTGGGAAGATCTAAGGCTTTAGTTTCTTGGTTCAATAACTCATCTGTAGTGAGCAATTAATCTTGTTCACTGTGTCTTTTTAGATTGGGAAACCCTTCCTCCACCAACCAAAGAAGCTTCCTGAGGGGAAGAAGTGAGTATAGATTTTCTTTTGTTTACCTTAAACTGGGGCATTTGCCTAAATCTAGCTTTTAAAACAGTGGTTATTTTAACAGAAAATAGACATAGTGAGAATGGAAAATGCAGACCTCAGTTGTGTGTGGTTTACCCAGGAGAGCTTTAATGCTGGTAGAGATGAAATCCTCTGTCTAGCAGATGAAAGCAGATGAAATCCTCTGTCTAGCTCTACAACAAAATTTGCAAGTTTGCCACCATTTGCATTATACCTTTAAAAGGTAAAAGAGATGTGGGTGGCACTGTGGTCTAAACCACTGAGCCTCTTTGGTTGCTGATCAGAAGGTCAGCGGTTTGAATCCCCGCGATGAGGTGAGCTCCCGTTGCTCTGTCCGAGCTCCTGCCAAACTAGCAGTTTGAAAGCATGCCAGTGCAAATAGATAAATAGGTACCACTGTGGCGGGAAGGTAAACGGTGTTTCTGTGTGCTCTGGTTTCTGTCACAGTGTTCTGTTGTGCCAGAAGCAGTTTAGTCATGCTGGCCACATGACCTGGAAAGCTGTCTGTGGACAAACGCCAGATGCCTCAGCCTGAAAGCGAGATGAGCGCCGCAACCCCATAGTCACCTTTGACTGGATTTAACCATCCAGGGGTCTTTTACCTTTAAAGCAGTAAAACACCACTGTTATTAGGAGACTCCCCTCCCCCACAAAGAGCTAGAGTTCTCAGAATGGATTCACAGTCAAGGAATAGGAATCTCCTAACAACTCTCCGCACCCATGATGATGATGATGATGAAGATGATGATGATGATGATTTTATTATTTATATGCCGCTCACCTGACTGGGTTGCCTGAGCCACTCTGGGCGGCTCCCAACAGAAAATTAAAAATGCAACAAAACATCAAACATTAAAAACTTCCCTATTCAAGGCTGACTTCAGATGTCTTCTAAATCTCAAATAGTTGTTTATCTGTTTGACATCTGATAGGAGGGCATTCCACATGGTGGGTGCCACTACTGAGAAGGTCCTCTGCCTGGTTCCCTGTAACCTCACGTCTCGCAGGGAGGAAGCCACCAGAAGGCCCTTGGAGCTGGACCTCAGTGTCCAGGCTGAACAATGGGGATGGAGACTCTCCTTCAGATATACTGGGCCAAGGCCATAAGGGGTTTAAAATTCAGCATTAACAGTTTGCATTGTGCCTGGAAACATACTGGGAGCCAATGTAGGTCTTTCAGGACCGGTGTTATGTGGCCTTGGCGGTCACTCCCAGTCACCAGTCTAGCTGTCGCATTCTGGATTAGTTGCAGTTTCCAGGTCACCTTCGAAGGTAGTCCCACGTAGAGACCATTGCAGTAGTCCAAGCGGGAGATAACCAGAGCATGCACCACTCTGGCAAGAACGTGCACAGGGAGTTGGGGGAACCACCTGAAGGCCCTCGGAACTAGACATCAATGTCCGGGCTGAACAGTAGAGATGGAAACTCTCCTTCACATATACAGGGGCAAGGCCGTTTAAGGCTTTAAATTTCAGCATCAACACTTTGAATTGTTCCTGGAAATATATTGGGAACCTTAACTAACTACAGTTGCTAGGATTCTTTGGAAAAAAGCATGGCTATTTAAAATGGGAAGGTCCTGTTTTAAATAATATCATGCAGATGTGGGCTTTGTCTCCTCAAAGCTTGAGCCATAGGAAATAGTTTTCCCCCTAAGATATTTAAAGCAAAACAAAATAAAAAATAAAAATAAATCCTTCCAGTAGCACCTTAGAGACCAACTAAGCAGTAGACTGTATCCCCCCCCCCCAGCAGAAACCTGGCAATATCATCTTAGATCTCCAAAATTACCATGGAGCGCCCATCTTAAAATTAAAGGAGTCATGATAGTGATATGTACTACTTTTAATCACATCCCCTCTTTTTTTCAACACCAGTGAAAACTGCACCAGTACAGAAATGTGACAAGATAACAATGAACATTTTTGTTTGAAGTAAATAGGCACCCAAAGGCAGATTTATTGCCTTCATTTCGTTGACCGAAATGAATGTTAAAATACGCCGTAGTCAGAGATAAACTACAATGTGCAAATATTTAAATTCAGTTATTTTGAGTAGAGAGGGGAGAGAAACATGATTCAGTTCATATTTAAAGTCAAATTTACCTAATTTGTACTTTCTGAAACCGTTTGCAAAGCAGAACACAGCTATCTTCTGAAATTTGTAGATCTCCAGTGTGGGAATATGTTTTTAAGGTGTTACTGCACCTGGTTGTTTGTGTTTACTTTAAGGTATCCTTCCGCGTTAGGAAGGAAGGGCAAAGGATCCAGCAGGGAATTTGCTGCATGGATCCCTCCGCGTTTGGGAAAAGTGCGGTAATTTAGCCAATGTAACGGTCAATAGATGGTTTCCCGCCTTGAAACTAGCTTAGAGACAAGGTTGTGATTGGTTCATGTAAATGTTATGACAATGTTTGATTCCTTAATAAATAGTCTCCGCTCTCTGTAGCGTGGGTGGAGAACGCGCGAGACAAGCCAGAGAGAACATCAGTGCGAGACAAGCCAGAGAGAACATCAGTGCGAGACAAGCCAGAGAGAAACCGAAAGTAAAACCAGCTGCACAGAGCAGTTGAGAGCTTCTTCACCATTGACTGCAGTCTCTCAGTATTTATTTCTTTTACTTAAAAAACTTTTATTTGGCCTTCTAAGTTTTGGCTGCTACCTAGCTTAGCCTATCTTTCTCTCCGGAGACCTCCAGAGAACTTCCAGATACCTGCAGAAAACCTTCGGAAACCTTCAGCAACCTTCAGAACTCACGACTACTACCTTCAGATCATAGCCAGCGGACCCTTTCACGACGCAGTGGGAGCAGGAACTCCGGGATTACTGGTCGTCCCATCTGCTGGCTATCCCCACACTCCAGATTCTGCAATGCAGTTCTCCTGCCAAATCATATGTATACAAATATATATGTGTGGTAAAGTAAACTGCTTTGCATTCCCCCCTCTGCAGTCAGTGTACAGTGGTACCTCGGGTTACGAAGCTAATTCATTCCAGAGGTCCGTTCTTAACCCGAAACCGTTCTTAACCTGAGGCGTACTTTTGCTAATGGGGCCTCCTGCTGCAGCCATGCCGCCAGCACCCGATATCCACTTGCATCCTGGGGCAAAGTTCGCTACCAGGAACACCTACTTCCAGGTTAGTGGAGCTCGTTACCTGAAACATTTGTAAGAAGGACGGTACGTAACCCGAGGTTCCACTGTATACATTTTATGAAATCAATAAAATAAAATAATGGGGCATATAAATGCATTTATTAGTAAAAATAATATATATAATAGGATATATTAAGGAAAATGTCTTTGCAAAAATGGGTGTTAGATAAAATTGCAAGTAAATAGGTGTACATTAGCATCAATTTTTTTTTTTTAAAGACAATCAAATACAGGTTGTGGCTAAATGAAAATACAGCACATGAGAATAAATTATATATAATTATCTGACTTCATAATAGGAAAAAAATACACTAAAATGCTGGTGAATTTTCATTTGGACTTAAAAAAAAACCCCACCCACCCCCCACACACAAACTGGTGTGGAAAACTGGATTTAAGATTGGAAAAATGAGAAACAGAGAAACTGGAATTGATAGATTCTCCCATCCCTATTTGCAGTGCATCAAACGGCTCTTTTAACTGAAGAAGAAAAATGAAGTATTGCAGAAAATCAGATGCCTCTTGCTGAGACATTCATTGACCTATTCCTTTCTCTCGTCTTAAATAAGACTGAGCGCTAGTTATGGATTGTATTGATTGCTCTTTGAAAATGACAGATGACCTAAACATTTAACTTGCAGATGACTGTTTTTTAACAACCCATGTGGTTACTTGTCAATGACAGCTAAAACACTGAATGAGCTATTGATGGGTAAGACCTTCAACTTACCATTGAAAGTGTGAAGACCTCCCTGATTACGCTGGTTTTGTGTGCAGATTGAGGTTTTGAACTGCAATTTGCTTTTACAAGAGATTTTAACACAGAATTCAAAATGCCAAGGAAGTCTAAACCGTTCTTATAAACTGGAACCATTTGCATTTGCTACAATGCAACAGTTATAACAGAAAGTCTAACCTAGGAGATGATGATGATAATAATAATAATAATAATAATAATAATAATAATAATAATAATGTACCCTCCCATCTGGCTGGGTTTCCCCAGCCATTCTGGGGGCAGCTTTAAACAAAGATTAAAATACATTAAATTCTAGCTAAATGTCTGTGGAGAAACACCAACTCCCTCAGCCTGAAAGCGAGATGAGCGCTGCATCCCCGTAGTTGCCTTTGACTGGACTTAACCATCCAAGGTTCCTTTACCTTAATATTTTTACTTCCAGTAAGTATAGACTGTACTGAATGCAATAAACCAATGCTTTGACTTAATATAAGGGTGCTTGCTGTGGGTTTTTATGTTCCTTTTTGACATGTATTGTTTACCTTAAGTTTTCTCAAAACAGGACAATTATGTTTTCCTTATGGAAAACTTGTTCAGAACTTGTTGTTTCAACTTACTTGTGGGATTTGCCTTTAAAATTATGGAATCTAAAATATTTGTAGGGTTGTTGTTTTCTCCCTTATCAGCCAGGTGTTTGCCTTAAATGTGATGTTGTATGTTTCTGTTTTATTCTTAAAATAGTTAATGAAAATATTGAACAGTGTTTTACAAAGAAACAACACTGGTGGGCCTTTATCGAGCACCATGTTCCAAATTGTTCATGGATCAGTAGTAATTATAGCATAATCAATTTTGTTTTTACGGCAATTATTTTTATCAATATTATTATTTCTGTCATGATTTTAAAAAACCCAGAACAACCTCAAACTGGATGGGGAGGTGAGCACACTGTTAACATCTAAAGTTATTTTGATGATTTTGGTTGCTATTGAATTTGCAATGATGTCTGAGGCACAATAAAATTTATCTTGTTTTTTTCTATATAGTGGCCTAAATCATCTTGGGATATTTAAATTTCTTTAGCTAGTCTGAGTACAAAGCTGTTTCATCTGCTAAAGGTAGACAAAGCTGTTTAGCTGTTCCAAAATATGAACTCTTATTTATTGACTTATTCAGTTTGTAAAATCAAAATGATCTTCCTTCACAACGAGGCTACTTGCAGTTATCCCTCTGAAGCCTTTTGATTTAAGATACTGCTCTAGCTGCACATAAAATATGTGGCATGGAACGAAAAGCCAAGCCAGATTTCTTTGTGCATTTAAGTTCCTTTATTTGAAGATGGTTCTCTTTGGGAAGCTCGTTTAGATAGATAGATAGATTTATTTATTGTCATTGTCCGTATATACACAGTATACACAACAAAAATCAAACACCCAAAGACCGGATTTACCATACACATTTGCACATATCTCCAACACTCTCATCCTTATTAAAACATAATCTATTAAAACATAACATAATCCAGAGTATAACATAACCTATTAAAAGCATAGCATAACCTAAAAGCCTGTCTCATTCCTTACTACTCTTGACAATTCTTGACAAATTCTTGACAGTTTCTTGACAATTCCTATTCTTTTGGGTCTCATCTTGCGTTTGGAGTTAAGTGCCTCATACAGCAAGGGTTGCCAACCTTTCTGGGTTGGTGCGAACATTTGGAATTTTGAGAAAATGCTATGGTCACATGACACAAATTGGTTGTCACATCAAATGAGCTGAACGATATGGGGCCACAATATAGTGTATGCATTACCTCCATCAATTTATCTACAATTTATCTACTTTCGCCCGTCTTATTTTAATTTTAATTTTATTTATTTTTAAATTATTCATTTGGCTTTGCAAATCACACTTTTACAATGACATATCCAACATACAACATAAAAAATGGAGGGGGGGCGTTAATGGATTATTGTTTTTATTTTGATTTTATATCTTGTTATATTTTTTTTGTGAACCGCCCCAAGACCTCCAGGTATAGGGAGGTATATAAATTCAGTAAATGAAATGAATGAATGAATCAGTGGGGAAAATAATGCTATATAATCCACCACCATTCTTGCTCACAGAGAGAAGTTCTTTGCCACTCTTCTCTGTTCAGAATAGAAAGGAGTATGAATGTGCAGTCCTGGCATCCAATCAAATTTGGCACACTTAAGGGAGTATGCTTAATGTAGAAGAGACTGTGAATCAGTGCAAATAGGAATTGTGCAGGAAGAGCGAAGAGTCTCTTCTGCATTGTGGATTTCTATTGAGATCTTTACCATGACATTTTGCAGGCACCATCAGAGGTACCAGCAGGCAAACCGGTGTGCTCAGGTTCCAGGTTGGTGATTCATGCAGTATGGGAAGGCAGAGCAATATAGCACTGGCCTTGAACAGAGGAAATTTGACTTTGAACCCATGCTGAGCCATGAATCTCACTGAGTCACCTTGGGCTAATCACACTGTCAAGCTCATCACTTGCTTCCGCTTAAAGCCTTTTCCTGGAAGAACTATGATAGAGTGCAATGAATGTGCCATTTGGATACATCTCACCTGCACATAAATCCAATGCGCTTGACATCTTCATCTGCCAACGATGCTGCGATACAAAGCAGGAGGTTTTGGCGTTTGGGATTGGGTTGTAAGATTCTTGATTATAAGCTAGATCTGTCAGTCCCGAAGAAGCTATCCTGGATCTGCCTTGATCGCAGAGACATAAGTTTTGCTCTTGCACATCTGAACTCTCCCGCAAATCACTGAGATTGGAAAGTGCTGGTAAATAATTCCATCTGATTATAAGCTATGCATGTCGGTCATAACAGCATTCTTCCCTTCTCCCATCATCTCATCCTGGCATTATAGTGTTACACTAAGCTCAGATACATCATTTTTATTTTCAACAGCCACTTGTACTCAGCATTTTTTTGATAGCTGGACAGTGTAAAGCAGGGGTCAGCAAACGTTTTCAGCAGGTGGCCGGTCCACTGTCCCTCAGACCTTGGGGGGGGGGCAGACTATATTTTGAAAAAAAATATATGAACAAATTCCTATGCCCCACAAATAACCCAGAGATGCATTTTAAATAAAAGTACACGTTCTACTCTTGTAAAAACACCAGGCAGGCTCCACAAATAATCCAGAGACACATTCTAAATAAAAGGACACATTCCTCTCATGTAAAAACACGCTGATTCCTGGACCGTCCACAGGCCGCATTTAGATATAATTTAATGCTGTTGAGATCCAAAGATCTATTTTAGATGTACCCAATAGCTTGGGCACGCCTTGTGGAATAGCTGACATTTTTCCTTTCAGTAATCATAGATACTCTTTCTTTATCACAAACCACTCCTCAAACTTTTCCTCTTTGAGAAACATACACCATGTGTGTATGTTTCATGTTTCTGCATGAACACCGAATGAAATTTGTTTAGTTTTCTTGGGGGGTGGGGATAAAAAATAAAATGTTTCTTTCTAAAAAGATCTCTCGCCACAGTCAGGGGTGTGGAAGGCAAAGTATTTCTATATAAAAAATATATACCGTGTCTAATTACCAGCCTTCTGAATAAAATCAAAGAAACATCCTTTGAGGAGCTCTTTTTTGAAATATCGCTCTTCAAAGCAGTGAAATCATTTTTACTACTTATGTAGCACTTGACATATTGGAAGCATTGAACAAAATTAAGACATTACGAAGCTTCTTGCCATAATGCCTATAATATAATCATATTTTTATATTTTCATTTTAAAATTGTATTTTCATGAACGCACACCATTCAGTTGCAAAAAAAAAGAGAAAATAGAGGGGTTGGTACATCTTATGTTCAGGGATGTGGCTAGACTACAAAGCGACTGTGAAATTTCTTTAAAGTGGTTATTCCTTTGCATTTCTGTGTATGGAGATCAATAGGAAGCAAAAATCCTCTCTCTGCATGGTTGCTTTATAAAAGCATAGCCAAGAGAGTGGCCCAAATTCAGAGTGTCATAATCTCTCTCTCTCTCTCTCTCTCTCTCTCTCTCTCTCTCTCTCTCTCTCTCTCTCTCTCTATTTGCCATATGTGCCTGTCTTAAATGGGATCTTTCTTACCATTACAGTTCCACAACCGGATAATGGATGTGTCTAATTTAAGAGAAATATTCTGAACTGCTTAGAACTGGTATCAGAGGGAAATTATATGGGGGAGGGGTAATGTCTGCAAATGTGTGTCCATTGTACATAATGCACATTCCTTGTACATTTTTGAGCATAATCAGGACCAAGGACACTGGCAGGGGCTATAGGGCAGCAGAAGAGGACAATGTGCTTTGCTTGCAGAATGCCCCAGATTTAAACCTCAACAGACACCATAATTGCCTCATTACGTAAACCATGTTTAGAACACTACAACACACACGTAACCGGCTGTAAAGTAACACAACATTATCTATATATATAAAATCGTAAAAGGTGGGTGTTTGTGCTGTACCACCTTTCTCTGTAACCGCTTGACCGATTTACTTCAAATTTGGACACAACGTCTCATGGGCATATGGGAAGGATCTTACGTAGTTAGATTGCAAAAATAATACACCTAACTCAGGTAAAAATTGGATTTTGTGCCAAAAAACACAACACCCTCCAGTGGACGGAATGCAGCATGACACAATAAAAAGTCTCAAACCCCTCCTCCTCCTGTTACTACGTCACTACCTCCAGCCAATAGAGGGGCATGCCACTCACAAATGGCGCTGTTGTCTCTGGTGGCAGCTGTAGACCCACGCAGGCAGGAACAACCGTTTGTGCGGCTGGCGGCCATGGCTCCAGGTGGGGAGGAAAAGTGAGATGAAACGTTGCTTCCACCATCTGTGGTGTTACCTCGGCCTCCTACAGAGCCAGGATGGGTGGAAATAGCACTCTCAAACCTTTCAAGTTTCCGATGCCACCTCCACTTACAAAACAGCCAGGGCAGGTGGAAACGAAACTTACCGTCATTTGTGGTGGTGGCAGTAGTGGCTGTAGAGCCAGCCGGATAAGAAGCAGTCTCCGATGCCGCCTCCACTAACAAGACGGCCATTGCGCCTGCGGAGTCAGCCGCAAAAAACAACAAAAAAAACCTTCGGTTATTTCTGGGACTCCATCTCCACTGAGAGGAGAGTCTGGATGCCTGGAAACAAAATGACCACCATTTATGGCAGTGCCCAAAGCATCTGCAGAGCCAGTAAGGAAACCACACATCCTCAACTTCAACAAGAAAAAGTGTCTGTAAGCATACACTTCCACTTTTGCACTACACCTCCCTTTCCCATTTCACCAAATCAGCCACAGCAACGCGTGGCCGGGCCAGCTTGAATGTAATAAAACTGTAATTTTATTACAATAAAAAATGCAAAGCACAGTTCCTGATGGCAATAACATTTCATATTACTATTAACCTTCTATATGTATTACTGTCGTAAAGTCCAAGGATTGTCAAGTCCAAAGATTGTCAAGCCCAACGATTACAAACGTACAGTTCCCGTTCGCAATGCCATTTCATACTGATATTTTCCTTCTCCGCCGTCCTAGGTATTGAGAGTGTAACAAACAGAACTATTTAGTAACAACAAGGCAGCCGATAATAGACCAGTTCTCAGGATACACCCTTGTTTCGCCTATCGGGCTTCTTCAGCGACAAGGTTTCCAGGAGATCTTCAGTAGGTTTTTTCAGCCGAAAGTAGTCCACAGGAATGCAGAAGTTGCCAGTCAGAGACGCTCCGTATCAATAACCATTGAAACTAAGCTATATAGGGCAACCCCTACAATGGGGCAGGTGCAGGCAATTAGAATTAAACATTCTTAAAGAGACATAATCACAATGATTTAAACCTCAGCATATCCCTTTAAACTAGGGATGGGGAATGAATTTAATTTAATTTAATTTATTTATTTAATACTGCCCTTCATCTGTAGATCTAAGGGTTGTTCACAACATAGCAACACAAAATCTGTGGCCTTCCAGATGTTTTTTCTTTATTTAACAGCTTTCTATCCCGCTTTTCAATAGACACTCAAAAAAATGTGCATCAAAATACAACCGATATAGTGTAATTTAAAACCGAGTTGATGAACTTTCCACCAACTCCCAGCCGAGTGATGGGAGCTGTAGCTAAAGAACATTAGAAGGATCCTAAGTTCTCCACACATGATAGGACAGGATCTAGGTTAAGGAACGCTTCCTGACTGAGACAGGGATGGAAGACTCTGTCCATTTTGATTCTCTCAATTTTTCATTTTTCATATATAAAAATGAAAAATTGAGAGAATCAAAATGGACAGATTCTTCCATCCCTGTCTCAGTCAGGATGCGTTCCTTAGCCTAGATCCTTTGTATATATATATGGAAATTCTTCAGCAATACAAATTTCTCCTAAAAACATATTTTTACCTACAGTTCTAACAAATGAACACATTTTTTGCAAGGCATTTCCCTAGATTTAATGCATTTTTGTGTATTATTTGCACAAATAAATTAATTGTCACGTCTACGAACATTGTGTGGTTGGAGAACTGCACTGCAAAATTCGGGGAGGTGTGAATTTCTTGGGTGGCTATGTTTTGGTTTCCATATTGTTTCAGGAAGCGTCAATTTGATAAATAGTCTGAGACTTTGAACAGCATCTTCCAGCAGAAGTAGGCATTGTTTTGTGAGGTGAGTGTCTGGTTTGATGCAGGATAATGATACCCATGAAAAGCAAGCAGCACTTTACAAACAGATGGAGCCTATATATAGAAAAGCACACTCAGGTCAATATAAAATGTGAAAGAGAGTTGAGGGGGGGATCTACTCACACACTAAATAGTAGTTTCCAAGTTTTTTCAAGCATTGGAACTTCTAAAAATTGACCTAGGGAACAAACTATCCCAAGTTAAGGTTTTATTCTCTCCTGGTGAAATGGGATTTAATAATAATAATAATAATAATAATAATAATAATAATAATAATAATAATTTTATTTATACCCCGCCCTTCCCAGCCATAAAACCGGGCTCAGGGCGGCTAACATCAATTAAAATCACAGCAAGAAAACATAAAAATGATCAATTTAAAATAACAGATAAAAATACAAATTTAAAAATTCAATTAAAACTGCAGGTCTCAATTTCAAAATAAAACCAGTTATCTTTTGATTGAAGCAAACATATAATGGGGGGGGGGAATCTTGTATTTTATTCTGTGAACCACTGATAAATTTTAAGAAGAACTCCTCCATTGACTTCTGGAGGGAGCAGGAAAATTTGTGTGTTATTAGGGGGAAGCTGAATTGGATCCAGAACTAAATTGAGCAGCCTTTGTGTTGAAATAAAGGGGACTTAATCATGACCAACTTCTCCCCCATTGATTTAAATGTGCCTAAATTCAGCTAGGTCACAGTGGAATCCCATACATGCTGACTCGGAAATAAGCCACAGTTATATCAATGTGACTTACTTCCAGGTAAGCTCATATAGTATTGCAGTCTATACCTGGATCCTATCCATTATGACTATAGAAAAAACCTCAGTTTATTTGTGTTCAGAACTGAACTGAGTTTTTCTGAATATATAATTACCCAAGATCATGACCCCATCAAAGTTAAGCATTTTAAGTCTCCCTGCTGCCATGTAAATATTATAAGCAATTAAATCTTCCCCGGTTAAATCAATGAGACTCAATGCATGTGGTTGCAGGCTGTTGATATGCACATGTGTGAGAGGTTGTTTAGTTGGAATCTCCTTTCTTGTAAAGCCTCTCCTCCTCAGCGAGGGGAGGGGTTGGGAACGGGAGCCGGCTCCCGCATCTGCGCGGGGGCGTTTAGCCCCCAGCCTTACCTGCCCCGCCGCCGCGCCCCGCCCCTAGCAGTCAGAGAGATGGGCCGTTGGAAATCGAATGCGTACAAGGGTTATATAAGGAAGAACTGTTAATTACCTATCGTTTACCTTCCCTTCTTTTCTTTATTTGCCAGGGCTACACAGGAGGCAAGTGTGGATTTGCGGGCACAGTATTGTCTATTGGGCAAGGATGCGCGCCATAGCTTCTGGCATTGGTTCTAATCTGGGCCTCCCTAACAATGTGCAGGTCTCCTGGTTTTCCAGACGCGGCATGCGATGGGAAGAACTTATGCCGTTGGTCAGAGCAAAAGCGGCTGCAATCGGCCCCCCAGACATCATGATAATACAACTTGGTGAAAACGATTTGACCTGTAGAAAGAGTTTGGACTTAACCTTACACATCAAAAAGGACTTGGACGAATTAGCGCTTTCTTTCCCGGATACTACTGTTTGTTGGTCCTCACTTCTAAAGAGAAGAGTCTGGTGGGGAAGTCGTTCTCCCGTGGCAGTGGATAAGTCCAGAAAACTGTTGAACCGTGTTATCGCACGCAAGTTACGTTATCAAAATGGCCTCGTGATTGAGCATGCCAACATCAAATACGGCATTTCTGCTCTGTTTCGGAAGGATGGCGTCCACTTCTCTGATATGGGAAATGACATCTGGTTGTCTGATATTGCCAAGGGTCTTCAGGATTGGTTGCAGCTGTGAGGGTATTTGGCGGCGAGCCTCTTCGGCTCGGGTGGCGGTTAGGCATTGGGTTTAGTGTGGTGTTGGAGGGCAAGGTTCGGGCCATCGCCTAACCCTCCTAAAATTTGGGTATTCCGTAAAGGAATCCGGAGGTCGTGGATCCTGTCCAATGCCCTGTTGGTGGCTAGGGGCCATGGCACGACCTTCGGTGACTCCAGGGGGTGGAGCTTCCAGTTGTATCTTGCATCAACGGGCTCCGCCTTCTGGGCGGTAAACCCTTGAGTGACTCCACGCTCTGCGGGGGGAGTCAACTATAGTCTGTTCAACCCAATGCCTAAGCCAATACCACTCACATGCTGTAACCAATAAAGTTGTGGCCTTTTAATCTCCATTTAACCTAAAATCTATGCGTCGTTGTGTTTTATTCCTGACATGCGGGAGGAGGGTCCTCGAATCACAACTTGAAGCCATCAGTTCAAGTCCTATCATCCAGAGCAGGAGAAAACAAGCTTGTCCCTTCTTCTTTTCTTGAAATATTTTTAATCTTATTTTAAAAGTATAAAATAATAACAGTACAACCATATACACCCACATTTAAAGATTCCCCCGAATCTCTGGAATTCCCACCTTCAGTTCTGTGGGTCGTATTATTAACCTTTTCTACTGAATCTTTTTCAATGATCCATATTTTATATAACTCCATTATCTCTATAGTACTTGTTACATTATGCGTGTTATTGCAATCCTGCTAATGTTTTCATCTGCTTACAGTGGTCTCCAAGACAAATTATAACTTTCCCCCATTCTTTGTTAAAGTTTTGGTCGTCTTGGTTGCTGAGCTTTCCTTTCAATTTCGGCATTTCGGCATAGTCCAACAGTTTAATTTGCCATTCTTCTCTGGTAGGGACTTTATCTTCTTTCCATCTCTGGGCTAATAACATCTGGGTGGATGTCATCTCATACATGCTTTTCTGCTCCCTTGGAATATCTGCACCTATAATTCCTAATAAAAAAGCCTCTGGTTTTTTGGGGTGGGGTGGGGGTGGGCAACAGTTCATTTAAACATTTTTTTAATCTCATTATATATCCTTTCCCAGAATGCTTTTATTACCTTACAAGACCACCACGTATGATAAAAGGTGTCTTCCTTTTCTTTACATTTCCAACAGATATTTGTACCTGCCTTATGCATTTTTGCTAAATTACTGGGAGTCAGATACCATCGGTAATTGTTCCTTCTTCTGTTCTGAAACATCAAGCAGTGGCTTGCATACATGAAAAGCCCATCAAAGATTTAAAAAACCAAATTATATCAAGCTTACCAAAGTATCTTTTGAATTCCCAACTCATGTTGCCACTTTTTGTTGTTGTTGTTGTTCAGTCGTTCAGTCGTGTCCGACTCTTCGTGACCCCATGGACCAGAGCACGCCAGGCACACCTATCCTTCACTGCCTCTCGCAGTTTGGCCAAACTCATGTTAGTAGCTTTGAGAACACTGTCCAACCACCTCATCCTCTGTCGTCCCCTTCTCCTTGTGCCCTCCATCTTTCCCAACATCAGGGTCTTTTCCAGGGAGTCTTCCCTTCTCATGAGGTGGCCAAAGTACTAGAGCCTCAACTTCAGGATCTGTCCTTCTAGTGAGCACTCAGGGCTGATTTCTTTAAGAATGGATAGGTTTGATCTTCTTGCAGTCCATGGGACTCTCAAGAGTCTCCTCCAGCACCATAATTCAAAAGCATCAATTCTTCGGCGATCAGCCTTCTTTACGGTCTTCTTTACGGCCACTTTTTAGCATCCTTCATTTTCGGAATTTGAAAGCTGAAAAATCCAACATGCCCTACAGCCATAAACCAGAGACCCAGATTCAGGGTCCCTGTCCAATGGATGGTGCTTGCCAAAGCCAGGCTAAATAAAAACTTTGGTTACCAGGAGTATAGGCAAGCTCTCAAGGTGAAGCTAAGTTTGTGGCTGAAAGATGGGCCAGTGAGCAATTCTATTTTACCTGTTCATTAGCTGTCAGCCTCTCTCCTCCACACTTTAAACCTTAGTGGCTGAACAGCATTCAAGACTGTTTTTAATAATGGTGGGCCTTTATGTAACTTTGCAGCACACAGAGGTCACAAATCCAATAAGCTATGTTATTCCATCCATGGTAATTAGGAGCACTCAGTGTTTTTTTTTTCTTAGATCTGAGAAATTGTGTGGCGCGCTTTAAAATGGCCCAGATAATTGAGTGATTCATAATGAAATGAAATAACAAAGTGGGAAAATAAAAGAGCCTTTGTAACCCACTGAACCATTCATTTGTTGCTAGATCAACAGCAAACTGCTAATCTGCAGCCTTACATTAGGTACAACGGGCTTGATAATAAATAGGGATGCTGTTTTGTTTTTGCAATTCTGAAACTTACAGTGGATTTTTGACCTAAACAGTGCAGCAGTTTGACTTACTTTTCTGGCCTCAGTCATATTGGCTGCAGGAATGGGTGGATGCCTCCAGGGACAATTACATGGCTCTGTACGATGTGATTATTATCCAAGCAGGACTGGAGGCAAAAATTTGATATGGCACACCTACATGCCCCCTATGTCTCCTATAAGCATCTGTTGTTGTTTTCTAAGGGTGGCAACAAAAAAATAACAAATTCCTGAGCAAACAAATGTGTTTTTAGTTTGTGATGAAAACTCACCAGTGTTGGTGCCTGTCAAATCTCAGAAAGGAGGGCATCCTACAACAAGGGTGTCACTGAGGAGAAGGATCTTTTCTCAGGTTGCCACATAACAGATAATTTTCAATTGTGGTACAGCCAAGAGGGCCTTCTTCCAAGCACGGTCTTATCTCATGGGCAGGTTGGTAGCTATGAAGGTACTCCTTCATGTAACTAGGTCCCAAGTTTTTTAGGGCTTAATAAATCAGTACAACCACTTTGAATTTGGCCTGGTGGCATATTGGTCTGTGTAGTGAAGATTTTTTGATTGTTGCCCATCCAAAGATTGATGTGATCCTTTCAATGAAAAGGTGCAACAGTGCAAATTTAGTCACAAGTAATTCTCGTCAGTCGGACCTGTGTCACAAGATAGTGTCTCTTGCAAATTTCCGTGTGCATAAAATTTCCACCAGTCTCCTGCTTGGTAATTTGACAAGGTCAACCAAATGAAACAGACCAAAGCAGAAATGTTCAAATGAATTCTCATCATGGAAGCTTCTGTTCTCAATATGTCAATTAGTGTGGTTTAGGGATTACACTTTGGCCGGTGTTGAACCTCATGTAATGAAAGCATGGGATTCAATATCAGAGGAAACTGCCTTATTCTGAGTCATGTCATTGGTCCAGCTAGCTCTGCTGGGCTTCAGACTGGGGTCTCTACTACCCCTACTTGAAGATGCTGGAGATTGAACCTGCATGTAAAGCAGATGCTCTTCGGAATTATAGGGATAGAACTACCTAAACCGTATAGAAATTTATTCATGTATGTGACTACAATGGCAATGATGTTACTTCCCAAAAAAATGAAAAGAAGAAGTCCCAGCAAAGGAAGAATGGGTACAAAAACTTATGGAATATGCAGAAATGGCGAAACTTACCAGAAGAATAAGAAATCAAGATAACAAACCTTTATAAAAGAATGGAAATGGTTTATTGAATATTTACAGATAAATTGTAAACAGATAAAAACACTGGCAGGATTATTGTAATAACCAGCAGCTACATAAGAGTATATGGGATGCGGGTGGTGCTGTGGTCTAAACCACTGATCCTAGGGCTTGCCGATCGGAAAGTCGGCAGTTCAAATCCCCACGATGGGGTGAGCTTCCTGTTGCTTGGTCCCAGCTCCTGCCCACTTAGCAGTTCAAAAGCACGTCAAAGTTCAAGGAGATAAATAGGTACTACTTTGGTGGGAAGGTAAACGGCATTTCCGTGAGCTACTCTGGTTTTGCCAGAAGTGGCTTTGTCATGCTGGCCACATGACCCAGAAGCTGTATGCCGGCTCCCTCGGCCAGTAAAGCAAGTTGAGTGCCGCAACCCTAGAGTCATCAGCGACTGGACATAACGGTCAGGGGTCCCTTTACCTTTACATAAGAGTATATATTTAAAGAAGATAAATAAATGAGTAAGTTTAATTAATTTGGATATGCAGAAGATATTAAAAATAAATTTAAGGAACCGCAGAAAGATGGGGAAGGAGGTCAAGTTTTAAAATGTCAAAATGATTGCAAAATCAGTGAAATGTATATATCTGAAAGGTATAAATAAAATTTAAAAAGAGAGAAATGAACGAAGCAGAAAAATGTGACAGTGGTGTAATTAACTGCGTAAGTTACATAATTTGCCACTGTGTGGGCAGCAGGATGAAAAAAAAATAGCTATTAACAGAGGAAGGACGGCAAGGGAATGGAAACTGCCACATGTGGTAAATGCAAGACACAATGGAAAATGAGGCTGCCTTGCATCCCTGCTCAAGGCAGAGTTTTGGAAATCTCTGATCTCATCTCTGCTGCTCTGCTCAGTGGCTGAGCTCACTGTTAATGGAAGTGACATTAGTACACTTATATCTGGGGAAGTTTCCTTCATCCCCGTAATTTGTATGGGGCAGGGGGAGTTCCACGGGTTGTTAAGCCGTCTCCAAACAGTAGTCTAAAGTAATCTTCGATTGCTTCTCCTTGTTGAAAATACAGCCTTGCCCCCACCCCCCTTTTTCAGGCCATTGGCAGAACCGAGACACAAGTACCTGTCTGGCAAATGAAACAGTCGGTGCTTTTCATTCCGCGGCTGAAGCTGCCCGTAGCCAGTGACCTGTTTGAGGGGATGCGCTGACAAGCTCCACAGGTGTCCGAGCTTAATGTTACTCTGGAGTGCTTTTAATAGATAAGCATACTCTATCTGCTGTGGCGAAGAAAAATAGGACAGGCAATCAGACAACCATCTTCCCTCACCTGAGAAGAATACTTAACATAAGCCAAGGGTAAAGAAAACAACCTTCCCTGCACAATGGCCTGAAATGTCCACTGGAACATTACCTTTTATCTGTCTTCTTTGTGTGTTTTGTTAACTGGACAAAGCAAAATAACGGAGCCAATGCAGCATAGAAGATTCTTACCAGGAAAAAGAAGAGAGAGGGGGAGATGTCTGAAGAGGAATACACACACACACACACACACACACACACACACAATTGATTGTGGTGCTGTGGTCTAAACCACTAAGCTTTTGGGGCTTGCCGATCAGAAGCTCGGCAGTTCGAATCTGTGCAACGGGGTGAGCTCCCGTTGCTCTTTCCCAGCTCCTGCCAACCTAGCAGTTCAAAAGCATCTGGCTGGTTTTCCTCAGCCACTCTGGGCAGATCCCAAGAGAATATTAAAAACACAATAAAATATCAAACATTAAAAACTTCCCTAAGCAGGGTTGCCTTCAGATGTCTTCTAAAAGTCAGATAGTTGTTTATCTCCCTGACATCTGATAGGAGGGCGTTCCACAGGGTGGGCACCACTACCAAGAAGGCCCTCTCTAGAAGTTATCCAGAACCCTCTGGAAAAGCACAGCGGTTCTTCAGTCGTGAGGTTGCTGTGGATAATGTTCCTTGAGAAAATTCGTTTGAAAACCAATTAATCAGGGCTTCTTCTTCTTTTTCAGCCAGAACTCACTGGAACTCAGTTCCAGCACCCCTCAGGTGGGCACCGTTGCCATTATAAGAGAACAAGGGAGGTGTTCATGGTGAGTTCAGGCACCTCTTTTTCTAGGAAAAATAGCACTGCAATTAATTGTCTTGGATAGCGCAGTGTGTGTGGATGGAAGTGAAAGGTAGAGCAGGGTAGAATTTCTCCTCCATTGCTGATTGGCATGCTTGTTAATACTCTGAGCAAGTAGGACAAAGGATGTGTGAGCACATTAATTTGGAAAGCTTTATTACAAAGCTCACAGCTGGTAAGAGTGGTAAGTTCATTATACGGAAGGAATCCTACAACTATATTCCAAATAGCCTTAAAACTTAACGAGTGGGTTTGTGCTGCAAAAGGGTATGCCATTGTTTGTGTGACCTTATTAACAGTGTGTATTTTCTCATGTACTCCTTTTACTTCTTATAATAATATCCTCTGGATTTTATTTTTATTTTTTTTAATGCGGATCTCAATTTAGCAAATGTCAGGTCATAATTTCTTGTGTTCTCTTGTCAGGAAAATGATCCCCTTCTGTGATCACGTTCAAAGGTGCCTAATAATCAAATGGAGCCGTGTTCCAACTAAATTGGATGTGATGAATAATTCATGCAGCCCAATTTATTATTATTATTTTCCCGGGCATTCTGAATGGGGGTGGGGGTGGGCACAATTAGCGTTTATAAAGATACGGCTTTTAAAAAGTAGTTCCAGGGCAGCCACTGAGAAAGAAGACCACGGGGAGAGAAGTGGAAAGGAAACTTACACTAATTAATTTCATGCTGTGACGAGCCTCTGATATTCATAGGAATGGCAACTTTTCTTCTCGAAGGAACTTAACAGATGCAGAAATCCAATGGCCCCAATGTTGTCCCTCATTGGTGCTCAAAAGGAAAAGGCATACCAGTTGAACTGTTAAAGGAATAGAGCCTTTCTGGAAAAGCAATGAAAATCCTATGTATTCATTGCCAATACACCATGGAGGAAGACTTGAGAGATTTGATGAATGGTGGAAAGGTCATGTTTGTTCAGAGCTAACAATAGAACTACAGAAAACAACAACAACCCAATTATGCAACTACGGTATCTGAAGAAGTGTGCATGCACACGAAAACTCATACCAAGAACTAACTTAGTTGGTCTCTAAGGTGCTACTGGAAGGAATTTTTTTATTTTGTTTTGTTTTGACTACGGCAGACCAACAGGGCTACCTACCTGTAAATGCAACTATGGGTTAGGTGCAGTGGCATAGTGAGGGTGGGGCGTAGGGGGCGGGGTTCCAGGGGAGGTGGGTGACACTTGGGCCGCCCCTGCCCCGCCCCGCCGGCGGGCCCCAAGCAAGCCCCGGAGTGAGGCATCCTCGCCCCGCAGCCTGCTCGCAAACCTGCTCGGCGGCCTGCGAGCAAGCCACAGAGCAAGGCCGCTCCGCCCCGCGACCCATCTGGGGCCTGCCCGCCAGCACCGCTATGGGGCTGCCGCCGCTGCTCCCACAGCAACCTTGTGAGCCGCTGAGCGATCGGAAGCTCGTGGGCGAACACCAAAGGACCCTCTCTCTGTCTCTAATTTTGTTTGTGTGGCGGCAGGAACTTACCTTGCATTTCTTCTTCCCCTCCTCCTCATTAAAGGGGTATCATGGTCCAGGAGTCAGCTTCACCTGCTGAGCAGCAGCCTGAAGGTGCGGAAAGTGATGTGATTCCACCTGCTGCTGATCAGCTTTCTTGCTCCTGATGGGAACCAGCTGGCTCTAGCTTTCTTAAGCAGGGTTTCCAGCCTCAATCAGTTGCTGGAAGCAACATTTGTCGTTGCTGGGCTGGCCTTGCTGCTTCTTGCGACCCTGGACCCT
Source organism: Lacerta agilis (assembly GCF_009819535.1). Taxonomy (NCBI): domain Eukaryota; kingdom Metazoa; phylum Chordata; class Lepidosauria; order Squamata; family Lacertidae; genus Lacerta; species Lacerta agilis. Next base: position 88,347,599 of record NC_046315.1, on the reverse strand, counting down.
TAGATTTTGTGACTCCTGGATCATCTGACTACATGAACTGAGATATTCCTGACCTTAAGACTGGACTGAACTCTACATGTGCGCTCTGCCTCCAGGCAAGTACCCCCCTGAGATTCAGCTGGTTGGCTGGCTTCTCCCTCCACTGAGCTCTGCCATGGCTGGCAGCACAGGACTACGACAAGGGGACACACACTCTTGTATGAGCAATGGCTCCCATGTTTCATTGTTCACATATTGATTGCTCACACACCAAATCCTATAACCTCTCAGCCACCATATCTTAAGCATAGGATCACACTCTGTTGTATTTGCACAGTAATTGGTCGATACACCTTATGCTGCTTATATCTAAACAATAGGTTACAGGCATGCTTCTTCCTTCTTTAAATCCTATTCTTTCTCTCCATAGAATAATTCATCATAGTTCATGTGACTAAGTGATATATTCATTAAATTAATTGAATTTCATTGTATAAATTTATGTAGTCTGGTGTTTTAAAAAAGGGGGGGGGGAGACCAAGCGTATGATCTCACACAGAAACATTCCACAGAGTGTCATTTAATGGGCGGCTGCTCAGTTAGGTTGAGCACCAGCAGAAATCAAGTCACACCCAAACACATAAAGTTCATCTGGTAACTTCGGAGAGCCAAGTTTGACAATAATCACTGCCTGTTTCCAGATGAGGAATCAGGGTGGAACTAAATGTTCAGCAGGGACCAGTGTCTGGGAACTCAAGTCTCTCCCAAGAACTGAAAACTGGATGTAATTTGCCTTAAACTGGAAATAAATTTGAGAATTCGACCTTGGAAGATACATAAAAATCAGTTTGACTGGATTTCTAGGTGGGGTTCACAAACATGAACACTTTGATATTTTTTTAAAAAACCACCCTTTACCATATTTATAATGTACTAGCTGGCCCAGCCACGCATTGCGGTAGCTTTTTTCGTGAAACAAAAAAAGGAAGATCTAGATATATATATATAAATGTAAACTGTCCATGCCCACATCTTCCCTTGTTGAATTTCTGCCTGCCTCCTCTCCGTCTTTTCCCCATTTCTTCCTCCCTCCACACAGCTTCTCCTGTTGAATTTCCACCTGCCTCCTCTCCATCTCCCCCCCCCCCGTTTCTGCCTGCTACCTTCCCCTCCCCCACACTTTCCCTGGTCACCCCAAAACTCTGTTGCTTACTGCTGTATAATTGCAAATTCTGCTGTATAATTGCTGTTGATTGCTGTGGCCTGGGAAGGCGCGCAAGCACACGCAGACGGCTTCTTCAGGGGTTGGCGGCCTCCATTTTTGCCCCACGTTACCATAGCAACCTGGCCTCGCAACGGCGCCTGGCCTCAAAGCCCAGCTTCTCTCCTGTCTCTTGAGGTTTGGTCGTGTAGAAGCAGCTCTATTGCCCCCCACCACCACGCCCCCCCCCGCCTCTCTGCGAACAGCTGCCTGCTTGTTATGCATTGTCGGGCCCCTTGAGGTGGCGGCTGAAAGTTAGGCCACAAATGGCGGACAGCCTTTTGAGGAGGCGGCTGTAAGTTGTCGCCTCGGGAATTGGGTGGCGCCTTTCTATTGGTTGCTGGTTGTGATGTCAGTGCTGTTGCTGGTGACATCTAATAGGCGCGCCAATTTTTTTGCGTTTATTCATTATTTTAGGTATGTCAGGTGTGTTGTTGTTTTTTGGAAATTTAATTATCCCATGTTATTCCCTGATGGTCATGGAATGCTGTGTCCTAATTTGATGCTGTTTGGTCCAGCAGTTATGGAGCAAGTTGGTAACACCCGCGCACGCAATGGGAACATTTTATATATAGATAGATTTTAAAACATGCTTTTTTGTTATGGGTAAAAAAAGAGTCAGGGGTAGTCAAGATGATGCCCTCCAAATGATGTGGGACTATAACTCTAAGCATAGCCACTGGTCATGGATGATGTGAGCTGGTCCAACAGCACCTGAAGGTTGACTACCCCTGGTTTAAGAACTTCTGGTGATGGTCCAAGAAGGTAGAACTTTGACTAAAATGGCTCCATCTTCTGTGGATACCTGGAGCAAGTCATTTGCAGAAAAATCTACACCCTACTATGAAACATCCCTATTATATCTGCATTTGGTAAATGTTCATGTTATCATCAATAAATATGAGGTCAGTTGCCATCCTAGCAAATGTCCTGGGCTAATTAATTGGGCCGTCTTACAAAGACCTTCCTTTAGCAAGAGGCCAAAATGATGGCCTATTGCTTCCTCAGTTTTCTCCTCTATAAAACATATATTACACATAAACACAGAGAGCAGTTTCCTGCTTAGGGAATACATATGCCACATAAATGAGAAGATCCTGTTCAAGCTCTAGATTTTGGATGACATCCTATTTTGATTTGGCTAGGAAAGCTAGTGTGGTCTCTGGTGCTCATGCTGCTAAAAGAAATTAGGAAATTACAGAGGACTTACATCTGGGCCAGGCATTAAACATATGTTAGAAAGTCTGATTAGCAACCTTTGTCCATTTCATTGACAATGTAAGGACAGTGGAAAATAGATTCTTATATTCAGTCCTAGCCCAACAGGTTATTTTTCTAGAATTCTTGGATGGGGGGAAAAAATGAAAGAAAAATTATGTGTGCAGTGATATCATTCCCTTAGGTGGAAATACATGATACATGACTCTGTGTCACATCCAACAGCCATGGGTCATTACCATTGTCCTGAAAGCACAGTTGTTTCCTCAAGTCTTGATTAACTGGACAAAAAATAAGGTAAGGATTGGAAGGGGTTAATTAGCTAACCTGTATATATTTAAGTATAAAAGAACTTTTTAAGCTTTGCCTTATGAAACCTCTCTGTAAAGCTGTGAACTTTGATCTGCATTGCACTTCTTTCTGGCAAGCTATGACTAAGAGTCTGGAGATAACAGCTAACCTTGCACAGAGAGTAACTGTCCTTGCACAGAGAGGAACTGTTGTCTAGGTCAGAGATAGGATGGCCTTGCTGGAGTGCGCATGAACCAACTCAGGGCTAAATGTCCTTTTGCCTTATATGTACAACAGGAAATGTACAACAGGAAATGTTCCTTATATGGACAAGAGGAAGATTTCTGGGGTGGGAAGAGAGCCAGAGAACTGTCTATAAGAACTGTCTGAAAATTGACTAGTTTTGTACTTGCTTGGATGTCTGAACACCGCAGTACCTCTGCATGCAGGAAATAAATCTTTCTCTCTCTGAAGCCAGCAGCCTCAGGTGTCTTTCTGTTTCCATGTTTTCTCACCGGGCGCAACCATGGGAACCCGTAGGGGCAAATAAGGCTTCAGGATGATGTTGAGGAATATAAATGTCCTTGTGTCATAAGGGTGTGGAACTTCAGGCCTACCAACCCACCAGTGGGTCCAAATTAGTTTTGAGGCTATTCTCACACTACCACACCTACCTGTCAATCAGCTGAAATCACTGAAAGGTGTGTGACTCCATACCATCCAACATTTCTCTTATGAAAAAAGGGACATCCTACCACACCCTTTAATATTTCTGTGATGAAAATAGGGACGCCCTACGGAAATCAGAAACCAGGATGGCTTCTGTAAATCCAGGACTGTCCCACTTGTCAAAGTTGATCTGTGGGGTCAAAAATGCTTCCCATCTCTGGTGTAGACAATGCTGAGCTAGACAGACCAATGGTCAGATTCAGAGTGAGATAGTTTGTTGTGTTCTTATGTTCCTTGGCACTGATGCAGGGCCAACCTAGACAATATGCTACTTCAGTAGTTTGTGCCCTCAAGCACTGTTTGTTTGTTTGTTGTTTAAAAAAAATTAACAGTCAACATAGGGCCCTGATCTAGGTCAGGACCCCAGTGTGGACAACGGGGAGGGGGGCTTTTAAAGCCATTGCCACCCCCCTCACCAGGATTTCAAGGTTGCTCTTCCCACACAACAATGAGGGGAAAGTTCTTATTTAAATGAGTGTAATTGTTGGCACAGGCCCCCAATCTGAATTGGGGCCATTGTGTGTGTGTGTGTCTTGGGAGTTAAAGCCCCAATGCCCTCTGAGCCAGATCAACACTACCACACTGGCAATTTGTGTTTACTCTACTCTGAAACACAGACTGCTATTGCCCATTTGGCTCTCTAGGCTTTCTGACTTGTTATCACCCAGGAATGCTCTAATTCCAACGCTGGTCTTAAACTTACCTTTGTGTCTTTAGCTCCTTCCCCTGATCTTGATGCAGTTTTCTGACCTAGATTCAGAACCACCATACAGAGATTTGCTAGAATCTCCATCTCTTTCTCAAAGACTAACGGAAAGGCTAGACTGTTTGAATACCACAAAGTAAAGAATGGGGATAAAAGCATTTCAAATTTGCCACGCCTGCACAGTAGATGTGCATAGCTTTCATTTTCCCCTCTTGCGGAATTAATTAATATTCTTCACAGTAAGTTCCAGCTTGCTGATTGCTTTTCTCCTACGTTCTACGAAGCATTACGGAAGTGATGACTCCGGACTACTTTTAACTCCCGTGCTTGATTATTCCCTTTGCAACCGCGGAAGAAAATCAATCACATTGTATTGCAAAGTATCCTCCATGATGTCCTCCCAAATGCTCTAAGATGACACATTTCACGTGCAAGTTTTTTGGGGGTATTTTTTTTAAAAATATGAAAGAAAAACATGTAAAAGCAAAACCAGATACATGAGTTGCTAACTCTGATTTCTTCAAAGCTTGTGAACTGGTAGATGAGATACAGCCATCAGATCCATATATTCAGTGCTTTTTTCTAAAAAAAAATGTTTAGGGGTACTCTCATTTTAACTCAATAAAATCACCATTTTATAGTTCAATTCAGGGAAAATAAATACAGTAAATGGACATTGGGGGTAGCAATGGAACTGACGATTCATCGTGCTATTCAACAGAACTGATGATTCACTATGCTAGAGAAGAAACTATTTTTTTAATATTTTTAGTTTCTTCTTCTGTTAGATTCACAAAATGTTGAGGGGTATGTACCCCCCCCCGGGGGGGGAAACACTGCATATATTAATTTCTGGTCCCATTTTGGGATTCTAAAGCAAAAGGTCAAAGACATGGCCAGATGATTGAGCCTTTCAGATGTTGCACAGAATTGGAGAATCAGCATGGTGTAGTGGTTAAGAGCAGTGGTTAAGAGTAGTTAAGTGGTTAAGAGTGGTGGACTCGTCATCTGGTGAACTGGATTCGCTTCCCCGCTCCTCCACATGCAGCTGCTGGGTGACCTTGGGCTAGTCACACTTCTCTGAAGTCTCTCAGCCTCACTCACCTCACAGAGTGTTTGTTGTGGGGGAGGAAGGGAAAGGAGATTGTTAGCCACTTTGAGACTCCTTAAGGGGGGTAAAAGGTGGGATATCAAGTCCAAACTCCTCCTCCCTTCATCCCTCCCTCCCTTCCTTTTCTCCTTTCCTTTCCTTTCCTTTCCTTGAGCGCCTACACAAGAGCTGCTGTTTTGCAGACTCTAAATGCACAGTTCCTGTTCTTCTCCATCCTTTGTGTGCAGAACACATAAAGGCTATAATTCCCCCTCCCTGGCAAAAAAATGCTTTTTAAAAAAATATTTATTAAAACATATAACACACAACCATTAAATAATTCTTCTAATTTAAACATGAGATTGGTAGGAGGTCACCTGCTCTTGATAGGGTTACGTTTCCTCTGAAGGAGCAGGTTCAAAGCTTAGGGGTACTCCTGGATCCTTTGCTGTCGCTCGAGGCTCCGGTGGCCTCAGTGGCCTGGAGTCCCTTCCATCAGCTGGTGGCCCACCTACGCCCCATCTAGACAGGGATAGCCTAACTACTGTTGTCTATGCTCTGGTAACCTCAAGGTTAGATTACTGCAATGCGTTATACATAGGGCTGCCTCTGAAGACAGTTCAGAAACTTCAGCTCGTGCAGAATTCAGCAGCCAGGTTGTTCACCAGAGCAAGACGGTTTGAGCATATGACACCGATCCTGGTCCAACTGCACTGGCTAGCAATTAGTTTCCAGGCCCCAATTAAAAGTGCTGGTTTTGACCTATAAAGCCTTAAACGGCACAGGAACACAATACCTCAAGGACCACCTCTATCCATATGGACCTACCCAGACCCTGAGATCATCTTCTGAGGCCCTCCTTCATGTGCCTCCTCCTCGAGAGGTTTGGAGGGTAGCAACAATGAGGATGGGCCTTCTCCGCAGTGGCTCCCCATCTATGGAATGCTCTCCCCAGGGAAGTTCGCCTGGTGCCTTCATTATACACCTTTAGGCGCTAGGCAAAAACATTCCTTTTTAACCAGTCCTTTGGTTGACCTGATCAACATCCTATACCCTTTTAAAATGTGACTCTTTTTTTGGGAGGGGTTATTATTGGGTTATTGATTTTGTTTTTATTTTATATAGGGTGTAGGGCAGTATATAAATTCAATGAATAGTAGCAATAATAATAATTTCTGGCAGAAAGTTCACGGTCAGAAAGATGCCACAAACATGTCACACTGAGATCTTGCCAATCTTTCTGCTTCTTGGCCTCCCTCATCCCACTGTCCTGCTTCACCTTCTGCCTCTGATTCTGAACTTCTGTCTGCCATAGACTCTCCCAGCTCACTAAGCCCTGTTACTTTTGTGCTAACGCTCTCAACATTTCCGACTCATCATATTCTCTTCCTACTGAAATTTGGTTAATTCGCTTTCTACTTTTTTTTGTAGCCGAGGATGCTTTTTCTTGTTAGAATTTTAGACTCAGAAACGCTGCTAACTCCCAACTAAGCCTTTTGCACAGAAGTGGCACTGAAATGAATGCTGCTTACAATTAAGATGTGACACTGGGGGAATCAGATGTGCTGCTTGCATTTTTCTCAGCACACTGATATCGCAAGGAAAGGCTTGGAAAATCTGAGCAATATAAGAGAAATGTGCAATAAGGTAAGCTTTGGGTATGAAGATAATTTATAACACCTGCTTTCCACTATACATAACCCGTGGTTCATAAAAAAAGGAAAGAAACCACTATTTACAGTTGTCCGGTATTTTAAGTCCTGGTATATTTAACTTTTTTTCCACATGAAATCCTGCACTCAAGTTAGGCTGCTTAAATCCTACTGAAGTAAATGGGATAGGTAAAAGTAAAGAGACCCCCGACCATTAGGTCCAGTCATGGACGACTCTGGGACTGCGTGCTCATCTCTCTCTATAGGCCGAGGGAGCTGGCATTTGTCCGCAGACAGCTTCTGGGTCACGTGGCCAGCATGACTAAGCCACTTCTGGCGAACCAGAGCAGCACACAGAAACGCCGTTTACCTTCCTACCGGAGTGGTACCTATTTATCTACTTGCACTTTGACGTACTTTCGAACTGCTAGGTTGGCAGGAGCTGATACCGAGCAACGGGAGCTGACCCCTTCAGGGGATTCGAACCGTTGACCTTCTGATCGGCAAGCCCTAGCCTCTATGGTTTAGACCACAGCGCCACCCGCATCCCATGTATGGGATATAGGTAGCTTAATTGTGCACTGGATTTTATCCCCTTTTCTAGTATTCTGCTCAATTTCTGTATATGTAGTATCCCCCAGCGCCGTTGTCTACTAAATATGGTTGGTTGCAAGTATTTGTTTTCATAGTATAAACCATTGTTATCTTAGCTAACAGGTTTTATCTCCCTTTTTTCTGAGGAATAAAACTCCAAAGAAACGTATATTAAACATGCACAGACTGATACTGCTCAAAGCTTTTTCCATTAGTAATTCACAAACTAGTAGTCTTCTCATATACTTCTTGTCAAAAGCAATTAATATCCAGCTATAATGAATCTGTAGAAGATTGGGGGGGGGGACCTCAAGTGATTCAAAAGAATTAACTAATTTTTGGAATGTATTCAATTAAACTGTCTAACTCTGATTTTTGGCCAAGATTATTGTCAAGGGGAGGGGGTTAATGCTCACCCAAATTGATGATGGATGAAGCTCCAAGCCGAGCTCTGTCAAACTAGCCAGGTTGTTCCCCATCTGATGAATCCCCGCATCTCCCTTCAACATCTAAACCAGAAGAATAGTTTGGCTGTATTCCAGCACCCTTGCTCCACAAGAAAGCCTTGCACCTGCGACTCTCTAATAGAGTCCTCCTCTCTCCGGTCTATACAACTACCACGCCCAATGCAAACTGAAGCTCAATCCAGATAAGACTGCAGCACTGTTAGTGGAGGGTTCCCTAAACCAGATGGGTGGGAGATCGCCTGCTCTGGATTGGGTTACACTTCCTCTGAAGGAGCAGGTTCAAAGCTTGGGGGTACTTCTGGATCCTTTGCTGTTGCTTGAGGCTCAGGTGGCCTCAGTGGCCTGGAGTGCCTTCCATCACCTTTGGCTGGTGGCCCAGCTATGCCCCTATCTGGACAGGGATAGCCTAACTACTGTTGTCTATGCTCCGGTAACATCAAGGTTAGATTACTGCAATGTGTTACACATGGGGCTGCCACTGAAGACGGATTGGAAACTTCAGCTGATGCAGAATTCAGCAGGCGGGTTGCTCACCAGAGCAAGATGGTTTGAGCATATTACACCAATCCTGGTCTGATTGCTACCAGTTAGTTCCCGGGCCCAATTCAAAGTGCTGGTTTTGACCTATAAAGCCTTAAACGGCTCAGGTCCGCCATACCTCAAGGACCGCCTCTTTCCATATGAACCTTCCCGGACCCTGAGGTCACTTTCTGAGACCCTCCTTCATGTGTCTCCTTCGGTCCGGAGGGTGGCGACACAAAAACGGGCCTTCTCTGCATTGGCTCCCCGTTTGTCGAATGCTCTCTCCAGGAACGTTCGCCTGGCGCCTTCATTATACACCTTTAGGCGCCAGGCAAAAACGTTCCTTTTAAACCTCGCCTTTGGTTGATATGATTTGCACACACACACACACACGTGTGTACATAAACACCGCCTTCTCTCTTTCTTCAAGTTGTGTTTTCTACAATTCAGTTTCATTTGTTGTGAGACATTGGTGTTACATACAATGTTAGGTTAGGAAAAAAAGAGGGGGGAGGGGAATGTTTAGTGGGGTTGGGTTGGGTGATTTATATTTCTATTCTTCTACTTAGAGTATGTGAGGGATTGTGTTAGCGTTACTTGTATGGGTTCTCTTACTACTCACTTCTTGTGTTTTCTTGGTGGTGGCCTAGGGTGTGGTTGGTTGTCTTTGGTTGGCTGTAGTGAGATTTGTTTTTGAGTGTGATAAAAGGGAGCCATACCAGGGTGAAGACGTCTTCTTCCATTTGTCCCCATGTTAGTTTCAGTTTGTTGGTTAGTTTTTCTAATAAGGCTGTTTCCCATACTATTTGATACCATTGGTCCATGCTTACTCCTGACAGGTCTCTCCAGTGTCTGGTTATGATGCATATTTATTGTATGATTGCTGTCTAGAAGAATTGGATTTTGGGACATTCCCACCACATGTGGAGATGCATCAAGCATTTTGGTGAGGTTCCTGGGCGTAATAGCCATTTATAGCACAATAATTTGTTTGTTCCAATATCTTCTGAATTAAAATTGTAGCTGACTGTCCACACTGCATTCACTATTTTTGGAGGCAGTGGTGCAAAGGCAAGGCAGGAGTTGGATCTACCTCCTGAGACAAATTGCTTCACCTTGTCTCATGGAAGGGCTGGCCCTGCCGCCAACCCTCAGGAACAACTTTTGGTGGTGAGGGACTTAACTAGGTGGGGTTACAGGTAGGTAGCTGTGTTGGTCTGCCATAGTCAAAACAAAATAAAAAATAAAAAAATTCCTTCCAGTAGCACCTTAGAGACCAACTAAGTTTGTTCTTAGTGCATGCACACGAAAGCTCATACCAAGAACAAACTTAGTTGGTCTCTAAGGTGCTACTGGAAGGAATTTTTTATTTTTTATTTTGTTTTAACTAGGTGGGTGATTGGCAGAAACCATTTGCTTGAGCATGTGCAAGTTGAAATGTCTGAATTTAAAGTCACCACATGAACATTCGGTCACAATGCAGTACTGTGCACAGTCTATTATTTCACATCGCTGCAGCTGCTAAGGTATATTTTGAACTCCAGATAATATAATGTAAGACCATTTTTCTAGCAAATCTTTTTTTCTTAAGAACAAACCTATTGGCTTTTGAATCAGCAGACAGCAGGCTGTCGCAGGGGAAATGATACAGCAAACAGCTGAACACAGTCATCACTTGTGTGAAATGGTGAAATGTGGGGTGGGGTGTGAGAACAGGCCATGGACTGCTAAGTTTGATATGAGAATATGTGTACTAGAAGTTTGGCATTATTTTCCCTTGTGAAATGTTGATGGCTATGATAGTCTCACTTTGGAACTACAGACTGTACATTTTTCATTTATGGATCTCTCTCTCTCTCTCTCTCTCTCTCTCTCTCTCTCTCTCTCACGTACACACACACACACACACACACACATATATATATATAATTTTTATTTGGTTTTACAAGTATGAAATTATAACAGGGGGAGAGATAAGATATGTGTGGGGGTGGGGGTAGATCGAGTGACTGGGATAAGAAATTGACCAGAATGTAAGAAAATAAACATTTTAAATCTCAACTTTGTTTTTACTGGGCTACAAGAGAATTAAGTTTTAGCACTTGGCTAGTTTTCTCTCTTAACTGAAATTGTAAGAGACTTGAGAGCAGCAGGAACAAGAAGGAAGGAATCTGATTGCTTGAAGGCTGATTTGTATCATCTCAAAAGTTCATGGTTCTATCTGTGCTAGTAAGAAGTTCAATAGTGACAATAATCAGGCTTCAAAGCGAGCAGAATTTCCCAAGTGGTGCTTCAGTGCTTTTCTTTTTTTTCCAGCAGGGGAAGAAAGTATCATCAGATTATATATAATATTAGAGAAAAGTTTATTACTCTTTCAAGCTAAGCTGTTCAAAGACTGAACGGAAAAGTTTAAAGGCTGGTAATTTCAAACATTTGTTCATTCCTAGGCAAATTATTCCTGGGCAGGGAAGTTGAGAAGCTACATTTTCCCCACACTCTCTCAAAAGTCTGGTGTGAAATTCTGTGAAATTAATGGGAAAGTTGCAGCAGTTTATAACTACCCTTGCAATTTCCCACTTTTTATTGGCCTTGCTCTTGCAGACTCTTCTGGCAACCTGAAACACAGAAGTGAAGTTTCAGTTACAGGTGGGTAGCCGTGCTGGTCTGCCATGGTGGACTTCCATTTCATGTGGCTCAATGTGGTGCCTTCCATAGTTCCAGTTACAGGTGGGTAGCTGTGCTGGTCTGCCATTATCTGCCGTTATCTGAAGAAGTGTGCATGCACACGAAAGCTCATACCAAGAACAAACTCAGTTGGTCTCTAAGGTGCTACTGGAAAGAATTTTCTATTTTGTTTCCACAGAAGTGAAGCAGGTGAAGCATTTCCTTTCACATTCACTCCCCCAGAGTTAAAGCGTTACCAGGTAACACCTAGACATTGGTTCTCAAATGCCTTGGTACTCAAATAACTTGGAACCAAAACACTGCAAACCCGGAAGTAAGTCTTCTGGTTTGTGATCTTTTTTTTCAGAAGCTGGATGTGCTCCGTTTCGAGTGTCACACATCTGTTTTGAGTGCCACACTTCCATTTTGAGGGTTACACTGGGGTCTGTCTGTTTGTGCTATACAGATATGTTTTGCTTTTTTGTTTTTGCGGCTCTTTTTTGTGACTGTGTGGAACCCAGTTCAGCTACTGATTGATTGATTGATTTGTGTGACTGCAGTACATTGCTTATTGCTTTCATTTTATGGATCAATGGTCTCGTTAGATAGTAAAATTCATGTTAAATTGCTGTTTTAGGGGCTGTTTTTAAAAGTCTTGAACGGATTAATCCATTTTGCATTACTTTCTATGGGAAAGCACGCCTTGGTTTTGGAATGGACTTAATCTGGAACAGATTAAGTTTGAGAACCAAGGTACCACTGTATCCTTTTGCTCCTGGTGACTTGTTTCCAAAGCATTTTGGGGATAAAATCGCTTACATCCAGTGAGCTCTTAACTTTGCTGTTACAGCAGATGAATCTCAAGGGGTAGGTCCAGAGCACTGTCCAGTTGTTTTGTGTTGGAAGAGTTTCAGTTGGTAAGGCTTGAGGATGTGGACAATGAGTTTGGATCATTCAGGATATAGAAGCCAACTTCTAGTGGCCAAGAGATCTTTACACCCCCCAATAAAATATTTCAGGGATCCAGCCGCCCCCCCCCCGATTGATGGGCATTGTCAATAAAATGGTGTGTGCGCACCATGTCATGTGTTTGATTATGCAGGGCGGGGCCTTGGTCCAGTATTCCTGAAGGAGCGTCTCCACCCCCCATCATTCAGCCCAGAGACTGAGGTCCAGCTCCAAGGGCCTTCTGGCGGTTCCCTCCTTGCGAGGTTACAGGGAAGCAGGCAGTGGGCCTTCTAGGTAGTGGCTCCCGCCCTGTGGAATGTCCTCCCATCAGATGTCAAAGAAATAAACAACTATCTGACTTTTAGAAGACACCTGAAGGAAACTCTTTAGGGAAGTTTTAAATGTTTGAAGTTTTAATCTGTTTTTAATATTCTGTTGGGAGCCACCCAGAGTAGCTGGGGAAACCCAACCAGATGTGCGGAGTATAAATAAATTGTTGTTGTTGTTGTTGTTATACCTGCCCCCCCCCAATATTTTATTCAAGTTGACATCCCTAGGTTAGGGCAAGCACTTGTGTTCTTTGGAAAGATTCTTGAGTGGGTTGTCACAAACCAGACCCAGGCACTCTTGGAGACAACTGATTTTCTAGATCCATTTCATTTAGGGTTCATTTCTCCACCTATGCACAGTTAACCAGAGGTAATCTTCCTTGGGACTTACTTCTGAGTAAACCTGCATAGGATTGCACAGCTATCAGTGACCTTGGAAAAGATACTGATTTAAAGTATGAAGATGACAGTACTGCCTACCTGAGATAGCTACAAAGATTACTGAAGTAACATATATGAAGGATGTTTATGAAGGAAAAGTTATTAGGAAATTACTTTTCATACTAATTTATGAATTAGGGTCAGCCTGGTACAATTCCTTCAGTGGTGTTTCCTTGAGCTGTAGCACAGGAAAAAAGTGCATTTTCTGCCTTCTCATTTTTCACAATTAGGTTTAAAATGGCTCACTGGAGCCCAGCATTATCTATTTTGTGCTGAATCAGCATGTGGTTTAAACTTTTCTTCTTTCGTTATAGAATGATCTTCTGTTAGGTTAAACATAATTTTTACCAGGAGTTGAAACATGTGGAAGATTCCAGTAGCCTTCAGAATGATATAAACTGCAAAGCTTTTGCTTTTTGGCTTTATTAATCATTAAAAAAAGAGATCACTTATCTAAAAAACTGTAATTAGATATTTTGAAAGAGCATTTTATAAACCATGAATCCCATATTCAATTTTCAGATATTTGCCTCTTTTGTGTGTGCTAGCTTCTTTTCTTTTCTTTTTTTTATCTGGAGGCAGGCCATTTTTTTAAAAAAAAAAACCCTAAAAGGTAGTAATTATATATTCCATCATAAGATTCTTCAACTAAAATAAAGAATTAATATGAGAAGCTTTCAAAAACTGCATATAAAGGCCCCTTTCTCTGTGAGTCACGATTGTCAAAGCATTCTGAGGCTTAATTGAACAGACATCTGCATTTTATATGGGGCCTTTGAAATGAATGAAATCTTTATTCTTTGGTTATTTCTCAGCCATCCAGTAAAAAGACTCTGTAACACAAGGACATCAAAAATAAAGATCACAGTAACCCCACATCCTTAAAGAAATTTTACATTGGATACAGATTGGGGCTCAAATCACTCGGACCTATTTCGCCCACACAACAGGTGAGGTGGTGAAACTGTTCCAGAATTGTATCTGTTTAAACTGTGAGTTCACATCACCTTTCCATTTAAAAGACCATTTAAGGGCCAAACAAGACCTGGCATTAATTAATTGCATGGATGCTTTGAACTTAATTATTTTTTTTGTTATGTAAGCAATTGCTGCAGGGAAGTCTGAAATTTCTCCCAGCTCTGAGGAATGGAAAGGGGAAGTTAACTTTTTCTCTCCCTGCTATAGCCCTGATAAAATGCGTTCCTCATAAGCAACTAACCTGGGTGTCAGGGAATGGTCTGAAGCAAGGAGAGGGGAATGCATTGCCAGGGGCAGAGCAGTTTCTCTCTGAAGGGGTGCTGGAGGGGGAAGATTCACCCCCTTGCCTTCAGCTGTCTCAGAAGCTGAGACAGACACAGAGCAGTTTAGGCAGGAGTTACCTAGCTATGAGATAATGGCAAAGGGAACAGAAGGGAGGGCACAGATAGCAGAGACACAATTAGAAAGTGTGGGGGACGCTACCTCTCCACAAACTAGACGGTGTGACCGTATTAAGAACAAAGGATGCAAGGGGGGGGGGACCTTCCCGTTGGTGCCTATTATGTTGCAGAAAATGGAAGAGGGATGCCTTAGAGTAGCCAACTGCTTTCTTTGGGGAGGGATGTGGATTTTTGCTTGTAACCTGATGCCTGAATAAAAGAACAAAAGGTCTTTCTGGCGGTTCCCTCTCTGAGAGAAGTGAGGGTACAGGGAACCATGCAGAGGGCCTTCTCTGTAGTGGCGCCCGCCCTGTGGAACGCCCTCCCATCAGATGTCAAGGAAATCAGCAACTATCCTACTTTTAAAAGACATCTGAAGGCAGCCCTGTTTAGGGAAGTTTTTAATGTTTAATGCTGTGTTGTGTTTTTAATATTGGATTGGGAGCCACCCAGAGTGGCTGGGGAAACCCAGTCAGATGGGCGGAGTATAAATAAATAAATTATTATTATTATTATTATTATTATTATTATTATTATTATTATTATTATATAAGCTGGTAGTTAATTCTTATCTGTGAAGTTACTGGAGGGGGAGGCGGGCTCTCCACCCATGACACCGGGCTTGGGCAGGGGGGAGGGAAAGAGGCAGGGAGGTCAACCTGCCTAGCCCAGGCATCCCCCAGTCCATCGCACTGCCCCTGCCCCCCACCACTGTCTCTCCGTGTCACCAACTTTCAAACATCACCATCTTTCAAGCCTCCCTACTCTAGAGTCACTTAGTGTGCTTTCTCTTTCTCCCCTCCCCACGTCTGCCCTATTAAAATGGAGGTACTCCCCACTTTTACGCGATTTCTGTTGTGTTCACGGGGGTCCGGGCCGGGAACGACGACGGACGCCTATGATAGCTTTGTTGTGGTGGTTTTATTTTCAGGACTGTAGTAGAAAGAGAAAGAAGAGAAGAAGAGTTTGGATTTGATATCCCGCTTTTCACTACCCGAAGGAGTCTCAAAGCGGCTAACATTCTCCTTTCCCTTCCTCCCCCACAACAAACACTCTGTGAGGTGAGTGGGGCTGAGAGACTTCAGAGAAGTGTGACTAGCCCAAGGTCACCCAGCAGCTGCATGTGGAGGAGCGGAGACACAAACCCGGTTCCCCAGTTAACGAGTCTACCGCTCTTAACCACTACACCAACAGTTTAACCACCCCATTTGCAATACATTTAAATTAAATAAGCCTCTTTTTTCCAAGGGACAGCCAACAGCAGAATGTATCTCTGGGCACACACAAATATTCCTCCCCTGGGTGTCTGCAATCACCTCTTTGAATGGAAAATTGACTTAATTTTTTTTAACAGCACTAAGTAACAATTGCAGATTCTATAAAATATATATGTATAAACACACCAAAAAGTGGCATAAGATGCAAAATGGCAATGAATTGTACAGAAACATACTTCAGAGCTTTTAAAAGAAATTTACAGCGGGTTGGTGAAAGATGGCAGACTGGGGTGGTCTCTAAAGAGCGCCTGAATTTCTGAAGCAGTTACAGAACAGAATAGGGTCAATCCAATTATCCCTAGCTAGCATATGCAATTGCCATTTGAGCAAATGAAAATAATTAAAAAATAATTGAAATTAGGAACACGTTCCTGTAAACATTTGCATATTTATTTAAACACTTTTTATTCTCTTCAGGAATATTCGTTTTAAACCCTCCCATTTCAAATTAATTTCTAACCAAGGCTGCAATATTATAACCCAGAGATGGAGACCCTGTGGGTCTCCAGATGTTTCTGGACAGAGCTTGTTGGGAGTCCAACACCTGGAAGGCCATAGCTTTCCTATACTTTCCCAAATTGAACTAAATGGGACTTACTTCCGAGTAGACTTGTATAGGATTGCGCGGTAAGGAGCTATATGTCAAAAGCTGTTGTGACTTTTTATTAAAACCAAATGTTGCATAGTTTAGGAAACGAAATTGCTCCAAGGTTTCAGCCCAAACCTCACTGTATCCAGATGTTTCTCAGAGATGAGTCCTGCTGACTGTAGCATCGTAAGCATATGGCCAGCTGTCAGGATGCATCTGTCTCAACAGAAACTGAAAGGCAAAGGATGGTGAGCAGCTGCAATTACAATATCCAGTAATCCAGGTAGAATGCTAACCTAATTCACCTGACACCTTAACAAGAGCTGATGCAGTGCTTGGCTTCTGAATGAGTGAAAAAATAATGAAAAAGGAAACTTGAGAAGGAGGGGAGAAATGAACGTAATTTTTGGGTTATGGTTGCTCTTCTGTTCTTCACGGTCTCAATGAATCCTTAGTTCCTACATCAGCAATCGAATTGGCCACTAGATTGCTCATAGCTGAACACCTCGTGAGGGGGTCTGTAGCAATTAATTCCCCACACTTTAGCCTCTCTTCTTTATATTCTCACCTGTATAGCTCAGTCTATCCCCTTACGGATATCCCAATCTTCTGGTTATTAACTGATGAGTTGGGGGAACCAGTTAAATGTTACGGAATCCCACTCCCCCTTACCAGATGGTTGACATTTTGCACAACTTTACAGGTTTTGAATTCCAGGAAGGAGAAAGTATGGTCAATTACAGCAGCTATATTATCCACAATATTATGTTTGGTGGTGGGTTCATAGAATCATAGAGTTGGAAGAGACCACAAGGGCCATCCAGTCCAACCCCCTGCCCATAGCTGTCAAGTTTCAGATTTGAAAATAAGGGATCAGCAGCCTCACCTATCCCAGGGACAGTCACATGGCAGTGGTGGGCGGAGCCAGAAGCAAAAGTGGGAGGCACTGGTGTGAACGCGCGCAGTAGGCTTACTGTATTTTGGAAACGCTGCCCGTGGGCTACGACGCCTGTAAGCGCGGGAAATGGCTCCCGCTTGCTTTGAGGCTGCAAGGAGGCGAGGTCTTCCCAGTCCCTGGCCAGCAGGGGGAGGGAGAGGAGCTGCTTCCTTTGAAAAAACGGGAAATTAAAGGGATATAAAAAATAAGGGATAGCAGTGGGAAACTGCTTGAAATAAGGGAGATTCCCGGGGAAAACGGGATACTTGACAGCACTGCCCCTGCCAAGGTTCATACAGGTGGATTCTAAGCAGCACTCGTAATTCCCCCAAATACTGCAAATCTTCTCACGGAACATCTGCTGACAATACATTTGGGAGACCTCTTATCTATATGTGCTTCATCATTTAGCTGTTCATCTACCATTAACAGATGTATCAAGATTACATTTCCTCAGGTCTTTTGCTAATAATACCATACATCTATATGCTGTAATGGCTGTAGATACCATGCATTCACCTCCTCCATGGGAATGGACTATATCATATACATCTCCCTCAATCTCTGTCTGACAATAATAAGTTCCGCTGATGTGACCTAGGAAAAAGTGGTTGCAGGCTGTTAAATGCGGCAAGCTGGCAAGCGGAGGCCAAAGCAAAATGTGGTCTGCCTGTTTTGAATTGGAGGGTGCAGCAATGGGAGAGATGTGGTTCTCTTGGAATGTAATGCTTTGAACTCCTCTGCCATAGACTCAGGTTGTATATATGTGAAAGTAAACCGTATATCATAAAGACACCACAGTCTGTGCTATTCCTGGGTAATTGCACTCGGACCCTTGGAAAGTTGCACTGCTGTGGAGATTGGGGTGACATGTAGCAATATATATGTTATCAGGGATGCTTGGGTAACTAATCAATACAATATATGTAAGAATTGGTCCAAGCTACCACATGAGAAAGAAACAATTGATGTAAACAATAGATTATTGGCATATATTAGGCTAAAATTAAGATTGGATAAAATGGTTTAAGAAATCAATGGATAAAATTATTTTAATCATAATTTTGTTTAGCAGCTTAGTGAAAACAATGATGCTCTGTGGCTATATCGACTAACGACAACAACTCTTGTGAGTTATGTCACAATCCTGTATTATTTCCAGTGCTGCCGATGGCTAATTGAAAGATCTAGAAATACAGGATTATTCTGGCTAATAGATTTTTTTTAACTAGGCATAGGTAATACCAGAAAGAATATAGGGATCTGAGGTAAATCATGGCAAGAAAAGAAATGGTTTATACCAGGATAGTCAACCCCACGTTAACTAAGAATGAAATTCCTCTTTATTCTTAATGGGATCAATACCAAAGGACAAAACTAAACTACTTAAAAAGGCTTGCGTAGATGGTGCTTTGAGCCCCAAAAGTGAGATAAACAGAGCAGAGTCTCAGGGGTGATTAAGAGAGCATCAGGTTACATTTAAAGGCTTAGAGAAAGACAAATTAGTCTTTACTGCACATGTAGATTAGTCAAAGTTTTGGAAGCTTGAGTGACACATAACAAGCTTTGAATGTGGAGATGCAAAGGGTTTTAGAAGAGCTAGGAGGGGATCACAAGACGAAATATCTCAAGGCTGTTTTTATAGCTAATAAAAAGTCGGTAAATTGCTGTGTTGAAGCTACCCTCAGGGCTGTTTCTTGAGTTTATTTATTGTAGCCAGAATTACATTTGATTCATAACTGCTCTTGTATTCTTCCTTCAGAATGCCCACAGGGATATGTGGGTAAAGCTGTGAAGATTCAATATGGTTTTATTGCATTTTAATAATAAAATGTCATTGTTGTAATACTTCTACAAGCTTGTTAGTCTATAAATATCATCCTCCCTTTTGTGAGCCCAGTGGTGACTGAAGTCCTTACTCATGTCCCATGTGTTTCAAATTCCTTCTCAGGTTCGCAGTATCTGACAGGTGGCCAAGTTGGTATAAAACGGGGAGGAAAATTGTTTCCTTGCCTTTCTAAGACTTAAACAAAAATGCACATACCTGTGTCGGTGGCCCACATTCGTAGGGACAGTGAATCACCAAGAAAAAGTAACGCAGGCACAATTGAACTAAATTTAATCACAACTAAGGTCCTTTGAAAGCAACAGACAAACTGAGACCCTTCTGACTTCAATATGATCTAGTCTTGAAAAGGAAGGGAGGAGAATCTCACATGGTTCACATTTTAAGGTGAACGGACCTGATTTGCAGTTGTAATTTGGACTGATATATTAACCATCACATTGCAGCCTTTTCTGAATTTTGCAATGCAGTTCAAAAACGGCACGATATGCATATTTTAGTGGGAAGCCCTATTAAAATGCATATCGTAGGGCAAATAGTGTACAAAAAGACATACATAATGTAGTTTTAGAATGCATTTTAATGTGGGTTTTAAAAATCTGCAGAAAACACAATGGAATGGATTTAACACATCTGAAACTGACATATAATAGAAATAGGCAGATCTGTCAATCCATGGTTTTGACTAATTTTTGCTAGATTCTGTTCATTATAACATAATAAGGAATTAAATAGTCCAATACAGATATGAACATACTATTCTATTGGTCCTCACAAAGTTGCAAATTGTATTCGCATCAAAAGAAGACTTTTGAGACCAGGATTACAGGTTATATTGATTAACTATAACAAAATTAGAGCATCTAAAACCAGATTAACCAAATCAAATTCATCTGGACCTGTGAGCTAAAATAAAACGAGTGGGACTCCATCTCCTGGACTTGTTTACAATGGCACACAGTGGTCACAAAGCAAGGTTTGGAAAGAATTCTCTCTCCCTGCTGCATGTACCATGGATGTGGGAACCTGACAGGCACACTGTGGCACCACCAGCCAGCATTCACCCCAAGTATGCTTATGAAACCTAAGGGGCCCCTGGCCCCGCCAAGACATAGCTCATGGAAGGTGCCTAAAGTGTGCCCTCAACCCAATAACACCTTGGGTGGGTATTTAAGCAACAAATTCTTTTCTTTTCTTGTAAATTTATTTATTTGGGTTTTTCAAATTAAAATTTTACAATAACATGTCAACATACAATATAGAAAAAATATTCTACAGACTCTCCTGGTCTTCCCTCCTCCCCTTTGTGGGTCCTATTGTTAGTCCTTTCCTCCTGCATCTCTTATAATAATCCAAATCTTTTTATCGCCATTATATCCACAATTCACCATTAAACTACAAGTGTTATTCCAACCCCACTAATGATTATAGCTGTTTACGATGGTTTTTAAAATAGATTATAAATTTTCCCCATCCCTTATTAAAATTTTGGTCTCCTGATTTCTGGTTCTTGTCATTTTTGCCATTTTGACATAGTCCATCAACTTAAGCAACAATTTCTTAATTCCCATCACCTACCCAAACTAGATGTCAATTGAGGCCTGTTGTACAGAGTTTGCCCTGATGGGACTCAGTAGGTGAATCCCACCCAAGGAGTCTTGAGAATTGCAAATCTGTGAGGGGAACAAGGATTTCTATGCATGTACTCTCTCACCATGTTCGCACATAATGCTAAGCCATGGTTGAAGAAGAAGAAGAAGAAGAAGAGTTTGGATTTGATATCCCGCTTTTCACTACCCGAAGGAGTCTCAAAGCGGCTAACATTCTCCTTTCCCTTCCTCCCCCACAACAAACACTCTGTGAGGTGAGTGAGGCTGAGAGACTTCAAAGAAGTGTGACTAGCCCAAGGTCACCCAGCAGCTGCATGTGGAGGAGTGGAGACGCGAACCCGGTTCCCCAGATAACGAGTCTACCGCTCTTAACCACTACACCAAACTGGCTCTCCAGTTGAAGCCGAAGTGTCTGGCAGATGATCGCTTAAGCCTTGATTGATTATCTCCTCACCCTTCCTCCATTGACAGAGACAAAAACCAGTATGAGCCACACTTTTGCTCACGGCCCTGCAGCTTTTTGCATGCCCAAAGAGCTAAAAATGTGCTTCAGAATAAAAGAGGGGAAATATTGGCATGTGAACATTTGGCAATGGCACTACCTCGCTGTTCCCATGCGTACAGCGGCAAGAAAAGCCAAGAATGCCTCAGACACATGGTGAATTGCCGGCACAGAAAATCATTTGTCTTTTCACTCTTGGGCTTAGAAAACGAGATATACTGACAGTGGGAATATGTTTCCCAAGCCTTAAGAAGGCAAAATGAAAGGAGACATTGTGGTTGCATCTCAGCCTGTGATTTAGGTCACCCAGAGGCAAAGAACCTGTATGGTGTGAGACAGCTCTCTGTGACCCAGCAACCATCAGCGTTATTTTAGTCTGTGGCACAAACAGCTCAATCAGGAAAATAATAGGAAGAGGGAAACTCCAGGGACACTTCTGCTGCTAGCTACACCTGAATATGGTCAGTTGAGCACTTTTTGCTCTTACCCACTCAGCAGAGGCCTACAGTGGTACATCTGGTTACGAACGCTTCTGGTTACGCACACTTCGGGTTACGAGCTCCGCTAACCCGGAAGTAGTTGCTCCTGGCTGCGAACTTTGCCCCAGGATGCGAGTGGAAGTCGTGGTGCCATTAGCAAAAGCACACCTCAGGATTCGAACGGTTTCAGCTTAAGAACGGACCTCCGGAATGGATTAAATTCATAACCGCTGTATCTAGGGGCTGGTGACCAGCCCCTGCCCAGGGGCGCAGGCTCAGGGAGGGGCACAAAAATCACTATTCGAGATTGACTGGTAGTGAAAGTGATGACACACCCCTTTTGGATCTTGCAGCACCAGGCAGGAGAGGAGAGAGTTGAGAGCATTTTCAAAATATGAGTCTATTCTGCTGGAAAGCTGGAAGCATAATTGCTTTCTCACTCTCCCTTCCTCCCTACTGCCCCCCCCCCGGCCACTGCCTTTCAATCAAAACAAGTGACTTGTTAGTGCTCAGCAATCACAGGTCGGGAACAGCTGCTGCAACAATGAGCCTGAATCACAGCTGCTTCCTCTGGCCTTACAAGCACCTTGGGAGGAACCTAAGAGGGTGAGGGCCTGCAGACCGGGCAGCTGTTTGTTTGAACAATTGTAGAACCCTTCATGCAATTGAGGGTGCTGATAATGCGACACCGGTCAAAGTCAAGCACATGTGAGCATTGCTGTTTCCCTAGCTCTGCTTAGCTGTGCAAAGTGAACTCTGTCGCCCCCTCTGGTAGCCTTAGCACATGCATTTCTTGTTCAATCTATGCACGGTAAAGTCATCCCTCCATTTATGTGTGATTAGGGCTACCATACGTCCTGGGTTTCCAGGACACATCCAGGATTCGTCCATCACTAATTGTGTCTGGGGGGAATTTCCGGCAATCACTAAAATGTCCTGGAAAATCCAGATGCATGGCAACCGATGCCAGAAGTGCTGTTCCCCACCTCAAAAATAGCTCCAAAACATCCATTTTTTTGGTGATTGAGCAAAAGCTCAACAACTTTGACCCTCAACAAAGCTCCGACTACTGTCCGGATTTTCACTTTTTGAAATACAGCAACCCTATGTGTGATTGACTTGCACATGATCACGTATACGCATGGCACCGGGAAATAAATAAATACAGTACTTCCCTCGGGAGGCACAGAGATCAGTGGTGCCTCCTCTCCTTTCTTCAGGGAGGTGAGCTTGCCAATTGCTCTTCCCTCCCTCCCAGCCACTCTCCCTTTCCACAGGAAGCAGCTCTTACTTTCTAGAAAGCTCAAGGGAGACAGAGAGAGGCAGGCAGGCAGGTGGGAAGAGTGCATGAGGGGCACCTGTGCTTTTTAGAGAGCGCAGAAAGTTTCCCCTTCCACAACGTGCACTCAGAAGAAGCAGGATATGCTTACTGGGCCAACTAATGATATAAGAGTTGGGTTGCCTCCCTCGCCCCAATTCACTCATTCACACACAAACCAAGCGCTAGCTTCAGCCAAAACAGGGCTCCCCAAACTGACATGATCTGGCAGGTGCTGGAGATCTTGTGAGATCTTTGCAGCCCAATCTGCCTATGGGATCTCAGGCTGATGCACCTAAAAGGATACGGGCTAGGAACTACAGTGGTAGCCCTGGTTAAGAACTTAATTCATTCCGGAGGTCCGTTCTTAACCTGAAACTGTTCTTAACCTGAGGTACCACTTTAGCCAATGGGGCCTCCCGCTGCTGCTGCGCCGCCGCACGATTTCTGTTCTCATCCTGAAGCAAAGTTTTTAACCTGAGGTACTACTTCTGGGTTAGCAGAGTCTGTAACCTGAAGCGTTTGTAACCCGAAGTGTTTGTAACCCAAGGTACCACTGTACACAGTTCCCACTAGCAAGCCTCAGGTGAATGAGTGGCAGGGAAACCTGTATTATAACTCTACAGTGGTGCCCCGCTAGACGAATGCCTCGCAAGACGAAAAACTTGCTAGACGAAGGCATTTGTCTAGCAGAAGGCTGCCCCGCAAGACGAATTTGTCTATGGGGCTGCCTCACAAGACGAAAATTTTTCGTCTTTTTTTTCCATCTAGCGAAAGCGCGGCTGTCATTGCCGCTTCGCTAGACGAAAAACCCGCTAGACGAAAATTTTCGCAGAACGAATTATTTTCGTCTAGCGGGGCACCACTGTATATATCATAGGGGTCTATATAGCATGTCACATCACATTTGGTGATGTTATAGAAAATCGAATTTGTGTTTGATTTTGGATCAAATATGCAAGTAGCAATAAATATATATATATTTAATTACTAGGTTGGGGAGGAATCTCCTCCTCCACACAGAAAGTTGTGGTTACAGAAAAAATTAATTCATTATGAATGAGTTTTAAAAGGGAGGCAAATGGATAATCGTTTTGTATAACGCTGCTCATTATTGCATTATGTACTGAACCAGTATGTTTCCCGATGATTTAAGACCTTACGCTTTGTTTTCTTTGATATGAGACAATACGTGGCTCACTTCCGTTTATGTATTGATTTATAAAAATGTAATTTCATGAGAGTAAAAGCATCGTATGTCAGGAACTCACATTCTCGGACACAGGCAGCTTCAGTCATTTGGGGTCCCTAGCCATAATAAATGCAGCCACAAACAAATGATCACACATGAAAACGAAATAAGCCCCCTTCCAACAAAGACTGAGACATAAATTGTTTTTTTTTTATTTCGAATTAAATAATGCTCTTCTAGCATTTTTTTCCTGTGTAAATGTGCTAATCATTGAGGAAAAATCCCGCTTTCATGCAATGTCACAGCTGACATTTGGTATATGGCAGACTCTGTATCAGTTAGCCAAAAAATGATACATTGGCCAAATCATAATTCTCAGCTGATCAAATGTGCAGTTTTGAGATGAGAGAGCGTGTCATTATTTGATCCCATGTTAAAAAAAAAAAGTTGTGAAACTTAATAAGTGTAAACACAAACACCCCCAAGTGTCTAAATCAGGAGGCTCTTTGAGCTTGAGGCTCAGGACAAATCACTCTCATGCCCCCTGCCCCATTGGTCCTGATCAAATATACGAATGCTTGAGGAGATTCATTTTTCATGGGGCAGGGAAATGTCACCATATGGGGACATTCTTGTTTTCTCAGTTAGTGAATCCAGCCCTGGATTTAAGCTCTCCTTGATTTTTATTTGATCCTGGAATGTCCCGCTTTTCCTTAAGATGTCGCTCTTTTCATCGGAGAAATGTTGGAGGGTATGGCGTTATGCAACCCCTGAGACAAGGAGATAAGTAACTATACAACTTCTAGAAGACATCTGAGGGCAGCCCTGAATAGGCATTTTTTTAAAAAAATATATATATATGTTTAATGTTTATTACGTCTTTATATGTGTTGGAAGCAACCCAGAGTGGTTGAGGCAATCCATTTAGATGGGAAGGGTATAAATAATAAAAGTTTTATGGGGTTTGTACTATGAAGCCAGCCAGATCTGTGGTTTTGCCCCCACTGTGCCAGTGGCTTCACAGCATGGGGCAGATGCGGGTAGCGCTGTGGTCTAAACCACTGAGCCTCTTGGGCTTGCCGATTGGAAGGTTGGCGGTTTGAATCCCCACAACGGGGTGAGCTCCCGTTTCTCTGTCCCAGCTCCTGCCAACCTAGCAGTTCGAAAGCATGCCAGTGCAAGTAGATAAATAGTTACCACTGAGGCAGGACGGTAAACGGTGTTTCCATGCACTCTGGCACTTGTCAAGGTGTTCCGTTGCGCCATAAGCAGTTTAGTTATGCTGGCCACATGACCCGGAAAGCGGTCTGTGGGAAAACACCGGCTCCCTCAGCCTGAGAGGGAGATGAGCACCACAACCCCATAGTTGCCTTTGACTGGACTTAACTGTCCAGGGGTCCTTTACCTTTACCTTTGACCTAGTATTGGGCACCCCATGCTACTGCATCTTGATTGAGTAACACCCTTATTCTGTCAGACCAAAGGTCTATATAGCCCAGCATTCTGTTCCCAGCAGTGGCTGTCAAGATGCCTCTGGAAATTTCAAAAACAAAGCCTTATGTTGATGGCCTTTTGTGAATACAAAATGGGCAAAGTGTTGCCCCCGCCCTTCTTTATCTTTCCTGCCATCGCTATAGCTCTGTGTGATAAAGATACAGCCTAAAACTTGCTGTCTGCTTTATCTGTCACAATCTAATTCCAGATATGACACCTAACCTACCAGTAAAGGGAATACATTATTCAAGTGCTCCATTACAGAACAGTTTCCCCTCGTTGCTGATAATAGTAATCAGAAATTTCTGTCTAGCAATTTGCAACTTATTTTGAGATTATCACAGGAGATAGACATTTGCTGATTGGTTCCTTCTGGAAACTTGCATTGTGAAAGAATGGGGATGCTTGGTGGGCATGTGTGTTAGATAGAGATTTCAAGTTACCATAAACATCGTTTTTGTTTCCACAAAAATTTGCAGAGACACTGCTTTCTCTTCAAGAGCAATGAGTGGTCAATTTTTTGTGTCATGGCAATGGCAATTGAGCAACAACAATGGCAACACTTGGACTCAACACTTTTTTGTTGTTCAGTCATTCAGTCGTGTCCGACTCTTCGTGACCCCATGGACCAGAGCACGCCAGGCACGCCTATCCTTCACTGCCTCTCGCAGTTTGGCCAAACTCATGTTAGTAGCTTCGAGAACACTGTCCAACCATCTCATCCTCTGTCGTCCCCTTCTCCTTGTGCCCTCCATCTTTCCCAACATCAGGGTCTTTTCCAGGGAGTCTTCTCTTCTCATGAGGTGGCCAAAGTACTGGAGCCTCAACTTCAGGATCTGTCCTTCTAGTGAGCACTCAGGGCTGATTTCTTTGAGAATTGATAGGTTTGATCTTCTTGCACTCCATGGGACTCTCAAGAGTCTCCTCCAGCACCATAATTCAAAAGCATCAATTCTTCGGCGATCAGGACTCAATACTAATGTCTCCTAACAAACGTAACTGATGGGTAGAAAAGACTTTGCAATCTGAAAAAGGAGACAATGCACACACTTTTGTAAACCAAGAACACATTTCATAAGAATTATATTAAAAATAAATAAATGAAGACTAGATAAAATTCTGCAGATTATTAAATCTAGCCTCCCATTGCATCTAAACCAGCAAACTGTGGTTTAATATTTGACCGCAAAACACAATATTTCACAATATGTCAATTATTGGAACAATCATTTCCTTCCCTTCTCAGTACACCAGACTGCCACTGATGTTCCAGACCTACCATAGCCTTTTGCAACTTGGTTCTCCTTAGTTTTCAAACTTTTAATACCCTTCCTCTTAATTGGAAATTCTGGAAGCAGAGAGAGAGAGATATCAAAAAATGTTCTGAAAATGCTTCTTTAAAAGCATTTTTAAAAAATACATTGAATTTTCCATAAGGCTCACCATTGCCATCTAGTGTCACATTATATATTGCACTTAAAACACACTTAAAATGTTTTATTTCCAACTGTCTAGCTGAGTCTGAAAGAGAGAGAGAGAGAGCGCAATTGGGTTGTTGTTGTTATTTAAATCCCACCCATCTGGCTATGTTTCCCCAGCTACTCTTGGTGGCTCACAGCATATATCAGAGCAGATTAAAAACTTCCTAATACAGGGCTGTCTTCAGATTTCTTCTAAAAGTCAGATAATTGTTTATTTCCTTGACATCTGAAGGGAGGGCTCTCAACAAGGAGTTCATCTGAGGATCAGCGAACTGCTCAGCTCTTGCTGGAATGACAGAGAGTGACTAGATCTACATCAGACAACTAAATATCTTAGGCCTTTAGAAGCTTTTAGAATCCTCTACCTGTGTTTGTTTTGCTTTCTAAAAACACACATTATAACCATTGGTTCATTTCTTCCCTTCCCTTTTTCTAGGCTGCATGTAAAATATTGTATGCATGAAGACAAACTGATCTTGCAACTATAAATAGCAACGAAAGCCTTCCGGGGTCTTGTTTCACTTCTGCTCCAATTGCTTCCACAGTACAGGCCAACCCTATGTTTGAAACCTCTCTGTAGGATCCTCTGATATTTCCTGTAAATTTTTAAGCCCTGCAGGGCGGAGGAGTTAGTCCATTTTCCACTTCGTTGCACACTCTTCACTCCTGCAAGTTGATGGTGACTGGAGATCTCAGCCATTATAACGACATTTATGTGGAACAATGCTGCTAACAAGATATACTTGGGTGGATCGGTATTAGCATACTAGTCAGAAATGCCGGAAGCAACCCTTGATGAATTTCTCACAAAGAAAGGTGGGACTGACACGTCTGGTGGCAAAAACCTTCATTACCAGCCTAACAGTTGCCTTTTTATGGGCAAAAATAACAACAGGGGGGGGTAGGGATGAGTGACTCTGTCAGTTTGGGTTGCTCTTGATTTTTTTTCCCTCTCCCCCACCAGCACATTAAGTTTAGTTCTCTGCTTAAGCCCCCATGAAAATGTATTCGGATCTTAGTGCAGATTTTTAATATCACATTTTTTCTGCAACTGTGTCTAAAATAAGCTACCCCCCAATAGAAAGTTTTCACTAATATATGCATCATTTCTGTACACTTTACTGTAGTATATGCCTTTTTGTACATGACTTGTTGGTATCTATCTATCTATCTATCTATCTATCTATCTATCTATCTATCCATCTCTCTCTCGCTCTCTCTCTCTCGCTCGCTCTCTCTCTCTTTCCTAGAAGAAAGGTGCCAGAACTCACCATAATCCTCTTTCCTCCCACTCTCTCCTGTTCCCCCTCAATTAAAGCGCCACTTTGCCCCCTCCCCCCTTTTTCAACCTCCCCCCCACACCTTCATCCACCTGCTCTTCCCACCTGCCACTCTCCCCCATCTCCTTCTCCTCCCTTCCCCTCCTACCAGCTGTGCTCGCCTGTATGGCAAGCTCATTATGCTAATTATGACACCCCCATAGCCAGCCATAGTTTCCGGACCCAATTCAAAGTGCTGGTTTTGACCTATGAAGCCTTAAATGGCTCAGGACCACAATACCTCAAGGACCGCCTCTTTCCACATGAACCTACCCGGACCCTGAGATCATCTTCTGAGGCCCTCCTTTGTGTGCCTCCTCCTCAAGAGGTCCGGAGGGTGGCAACACGGGAACGGGGCCTTATCTGCAGTGGCTCTCCATCTGTGGAGTGCTCTCCCCAGGGAAGTTCGCCTGGCGCCTTCATTATAAGCCTTTTGGCGCCAGGCAAAAATGTTTCTTTTTAACCAGGCCTTTGGTTGACCTGATCAACATCCTATACCCTTTTTAAAAAATTAAATTTAGGGGGGAGGTATTATCAGGTTATTGTTTTTATTTTGATTTTATATATTGTGATCTTTTTTGTGAACTGCCCTGAGAACTGTGGGTATAAGGTGGTATATAAATTCAAACAACCACAATAACAACAACAACAACACATCCACGCAGAGTCCAAAATGCAACCAGATCACACATACCCTCAAAGTGGCAGTACATAGTGTAATAAACAATGGATTCGGATCAGCTTAGAATAAGTGAGCTTTCAGAGGGTGGTGTAATCATAGAATCATAGAGTTGGAAGGGAGCCCAGGGGTCTTTTAGTCCAGCTCTCGGCAATGCAGGATCTCTGCCCACAGCTTTCCCTGTGTCGGCTTGAACCACCAGCCTTCTGGTTAACATCCTGACCCACTGTGCCACCTATAATGTTAGCATACTGGAACTGGGCTGGGCACCTATTCCTGGGTTCCTATCCCTGACCAGCCATGAGGCATGACTACAGTCCTTAGCATAGTTACCTGCTGTCAGGATGCTACCAGTGGCTTCCGGCTGGTTGGCCAGGACAGTATAAGGACAAGGAAAAGTTTCTTACCATCCTTTTTTATTACAGGTGGGTAGCCGTGTTGGTCTGCCATAGTCGAAACAAAATAGAAAATTCTTTCCAGTAGCACCTTAGAGACCAACTGAGTTTGTTCTTGGTATGAGCTTTCGTGTGCATGCACACTTCTTCAGGTAGAAGTGTGCATGCACACGAAAGCTCATACCAAGAACAAACTCAGTTGGTCTCTAAGGTGCTACTGGAAAGAATTTTCTATTTTGTTTCGATCCTTTTTTATTTCAGTCTTTACAGAGAGAGGCTATAGAACCCAGCTTCTTGGATAATGGCATTGCCCCGAGTGAATCTCCACCCGTCGTCTCTCTCACTTCCCACTCATTCATCACTTCTATGGGTGCTGCTCTGTCTTTGAGCTCTTTGCTCTCCTACTTTTAAGGCTCGCCAGGTTCTGGGAGATGGAGGGTCTGCAATGCTTTCTAATGACAACATGTCAGCCAGGTGTTGTTCTGGCTCTCCCATGATTTCCCAGCTTTCCCCCTCATCTGCCTCTGAGCTGCTACATCCCTCAAACCCCTGTTGTAAATCTATCCTGTCTTCCTCTTCCCTGGAAGGTTCAGGATGGGGAGGTGGTCTCCACCATTCCTCCTTTGCCCAGTCCCTGACACCTACCTGGGCGTAAACTCCATTGAACTCAGTGGCGCTTGCTTACTTCTAACTACACAGCTTTAATTTGTAAAAAACCCATTGCGCTTTAGCCAAAGCTCTTCAGGCAGCTGAAATGTAACCTTTAGATTTGCTCTCTTGCAAATAAGCATTAGCACTTAATCTCCTGGAATGAAACGGGAACCCCATCAAAGAAAAGTTATAGCCAGATTCTGCTTTATTATTCCCAGCCCTTATTTTCTACTGGCAGGGACTTATGTAGGTGAGTATTCAAAAATATTATCTCTGTTCTGCAGATTGAAGTGGAACAGTCTGTTCTGTTATCTTGAATCACAGAGTCGTGGAGTTGGACGGGATCCTGAGGATCATTAGTCCAACCCCCTGCAATGCAGGAATTTGTAACTGTCCCTTAAGGGGATCGAACCTGCAACCTTGGCATTATCAGCACCACACTTTAACCAACTAAGCTATCCAACTGATGCCTCAGAAGGTCTCTACCACCTCCTAGTGCTGCATATGTATGTAGATCCTGTCTCTAAAACCATAACAACTATCTTGTAAAACAAAGCAGTGTTATAATTCTCATGATGTTGATGGGAAGTTCATCTAATTAGTGCATAGCTAAGGTGTCATTTGAATGAAGGGCTTCTCGGTTCATAGCCTTTGGCTGCACACGATACTGCCATTTCCACGTCCTTATTCATTCAAGTGCTGAGGGGCAGGGAGCAGATAAGAAAACAGCGCTAGAGGAAAATGACTAATATTTATAGAACTTGCCAGTGGTACGGATAATTAGAGAATTCAAAACATTCTCTAACGATGATAAAGTGCTTTATTTTTGTAAATATTGAAATAAAGCAATTAACACTTGACCAGTATTTATCTGCTTTCAAATCACAGCAAACACTATGGTATTGGAATTTATTCATTCATTCGCATATGCTGGGAGAAGAAAATGCCCCACAGTAATCTCTGTGTACATTCTTAAAGGAGAAATATGGAAAGCATTTTCTACTTTAGCGTTTGGAACTTGTTTATTATAAACGATACTTTTAAAAAGTGCAAGTTATGGCTGTTTCCCCACTAATGGCAAGATCCACTGGAGTGAATAGCTTGGGATGCAGTGGGTCTCCCGAATAGCATAGGATCCAGTAGATCTCCTGCGGAACAGGGATGTTCCAGCTCAGCTGGCGTTAACTTGCTCATCCTGGTTCAGTAAGGGATTAACTGGCATACAACACTATTTTAGAGGTCTATTTCCCTCTGATGGACTTAGGCTAAATGGGGATTCGATCGGGGGACAGGGGAGTGACCAAAAAAAGGGGAGGATTGAGGAAGGTCAGTTGTAGCGATGGTGGCAGAAACACAGTTGCTGAAGGGGCAGAAGATAGACAGATATAGAGAGACACAGGTACCCATCTGCTCATCACCCGATTCCATCTTGAGAGAGGGCAAGTTTGTGTTTGTGTGGCCAGAAGGGGTTCCACTCCCAGAAGTACCTGCTCAGGTAGTGAACAGGATGCATCCCCTTGGTGTATTGCTGACACTTGCCCTTCCTCTGGTAGGAAATGCTCTGCTTGGAAGCTAGGGGGGGACTGAAAAAGGGGAGGTCCATGTGGGTCAGTTGGAGGGGAATGAGAACTCCCGGAGAGCAGTAGAAACACGGACAGCAAAAGGGCATGTCAGGGACTGTGCTGAGGAGGGCTGCATTGAGGAGGATTGCTGGGAGCCTCCCCCTCCTGATCCGGATCCAGATCCTGAATCTTTTTAGGAGCAGGAGGACAGTATAGATTTGGAACAGTGGTTTGCGGAGGGACATAGATCAGAAGGTAGAAGCTGGGAAATACTGGATGGGGAACAGCTAGGAAAAGAAACATTGGAAGAGAGAGGGTTAACAGACTCACAGTCTCTGGACAGCATTCATCCACCTTGCCCAAGGTCAAGAAGAGCTCAGAAAGTATCAGAACAGAAAACACAGAAGATACAAGCTCAAATTACAAGATGTAGGAGTGATTAATAGGGACAGAAGGAGATGGGATCCTTAACTGGGAGCACCACCATTTCTAAGAGATGTGTTCGTTGTGATTATTAATGGTTCTAATTGGTAAGAAGACTCCTTTTCCTTTGTTCTGCTTATCTGCTGCCACGGGGGAGGAAGCCGATTCCATGAAGCCTGACAAGACAGCATACCCTCCAACATTGCTCAGATAAAAATGTCCCTGTTTTCATTTGAGGAATGTTGGAGAGTATATCCTTAGTTCCCCATGTGTCAATTAAAGCCCAAAAGGAAGACACCCTCCTATTTTTTTTTCAGACCAGGAAGTGCACAAAGGCTGCATAGCACTGGATAAATTTTAAAGGGAAAGAAAATATACTCATCACCCAGGACAATGATGTGATATGGGAAGCTCAACCTAACACACGCCAAATTATACAGAAAACGCTTGGCAAATAAGACATAAAAATTGAAGCTTCTTTCTCAGTGGAAGAACACTTTTGAGAAATTGGAGGGTAGGTTCTAGCACAACATGACTCCTCAGTCCCTCTGTTCTTCAAATACAAATCTTCCTATTAAAACTTCTGTCCCTTGTGCCATTTCTCATCTCTCTGTGCTGTCTCTTCTGGTTCCTTTTTTGTAGTGTCCTGTCTCTTTCCCTCTCTCAATATTCACCTAGCCTCTCTACTTTAAGAACTTACTAGCAGCCTCGTATAGGAAACTAAAAAGTCAGCCCAGTTACAATCAGTGGTTAAAATCAGTGCAGTTTTGAAAGGTTCCGTCTACCATCTTGATTAAAAATGCCAAAACAAAGATAAAAGCAGGATCTCAGGAAGCAAAGCTTGGTTGCAATATTTTAAGAGGTGTCCAAATGCATCCCAAACAAATAACTTTCCAAAATATATACTAGATTAAATGTAAAGACTTCTCTCTCCCTTACATTTCTCTTTTACATTTTGGTTCTTTACTTCACTTAGTTTAATTACTCTATCCAACCACTCTTGTTCTTTTTTTATATTTGTCTTTGGGTTGGCACAGTTTTCACATTTCCTTCTTTCCATTCTCTAATTGTGTTTAATTTGCTGTATTTTTTTTTGTAATACTTTTATAAGTCACTTGGAGAACACTATAACATGATTTGCAGTCACCAGTGGTGGTTAAAACCAGTCCCCAAGAGGAACTCTCTATTTGCTCATTTTCAATCTATCCTCCAGTCATTTTTTTCTAGTTCTGATCCAGATAAAATTATACACAATGAGCCATTCATGGATTAGGGGAATCTACCCTTGAACTGGCTTAGTTCCAGTGATTTCTCTCTCTGAGACCATCCTGCTCTAAATCCAATTAAACTTGCTATTAAGTCCATCGGTTTCTGCCCTGAAAACAGGACAGAAGGACTTTGACACCATTTGTGGTTTCCCAACCAAACATTTTAGTGTTGTTCAAAGTATCCAAAGTTTCACGGTGTTACTTTTACTCTCTCTGTGTTCTTTCTTTTTCACAGGGTGGTCAAGAAAAAGATGTATTGCAGTAAAGGAAAATGACCCCACTAACGGAAAATACACTGAATTCTCACTGGCTGTAGTGGAAGAAATTTAAGTATGTGCATAAACCTTCTGCAGAAATCAACAGGACTCCAAAGGGCTTAAACAGGCTGGATTTTGCCCAATGTTTGATAACAGCAAGACCCATACCGTGCATGACTTTTGGACCATTCTGTACATCAGGAGCATCTTGGTAAGTGTATAAGCAGATGATATTTGCCCTGTGGTTTAGTGCCTAAAGATGCTCTGTCTGCTTCTTTGGCTTATCTTTGCACTGCTGTTATTTCTGACAGCCTCTTTAAACACCAACTCTTTCTGCAGGTGTACTGTATTTATTTGCACTAGACATCCCTTTGAAAGTCTGTTGTCACCTGCTTGCTAGACTTCTAATGAAAGAACGAATAAATATTCTCTCTCTGAAGGAGACAAGCTGATCACTGTAACCTTTCCAAAACACAAGGGTTTTGTTCATTTCCTTTCAAACTACCTTCTCTGCTGCTGCAGCAGCACATCAGAGAATTATCTCATTATAGAGAATGCCATTGACTGAATGTTATCCTTGCAGTATAATTTCATTTGGTTGCACAGCCCTCTATGGATATTTGTCAAACTGGATTTCTCAGAAACTCGGTTTGAATTTGCTGTTGTTTCTCCATTACTACTGCTAGCCATATAACCTGCTTATGTCCAGAAAGAAGGGGGCACACCTATCTTTGGGCTTCAAGGGCTAGGTTGACTCTTGTTAGACATATTCCTCAGTATATTGCTCCTCACTGCCTGGCTCCAAATGGGTCAATAAAGTGGCCCCAGCTTTACCTCCTAATAAAAATAATAATAATAATTTTATATGCCGCCCATCTGACTGGGTTACCCTAGCTACTCTGGGCAGCTTCCAACCAATAAAAACTCAGTAAGACATAAAATAATTAAAACTTCCTTATACAGGGCTGACTTCTAAAAGTCAGATAGTTGCTTATTTTCTTGACATCTGATGGGAGGGCGTTCCACAGGATGGGTGCTACCTCCAAGAAGGCCCTCTGCCTGGTTTCCTGTAACCTCACTTCTCGCAGTGAGGGAACTGCCAGAAGATCCTCAGAGGTGGACCTCAATGTCTGGGCTGAATGGTGGGGGTGGAGACTCTCCTTCAGGTATACTGGGCCAAGGCCATTTAAGGCTTTAAAGGTCAGCACCAACACTTTGAATTGTGCTCGGAAATGTACTGGGAGCCACTGAAGGTCCTTTAGGACTGGTGTTATATGGTCCTGGGCCCCATTCTGGATTAGCGGTAATTTATGAATCACCTTCAAAGGTGTCCCCACATAGAGCATGTTGCAGTACTCCAAGCAGGGAATAACCAGAGCATGTACCACTCTGGCGAGACAGTGCACAGGCAGGTAGGGTCTCAGCTGGTGTACCCGAGAGAGCTGGAAGATAGCTGCCAAGGACACAGAATTCACCGGCTCCTCCATGGACAGCTGTGAATCCAAAATGACCCCTAGACTGCACACTTAGCCCTTTAGGGGCACAGCTACCCCATTCAGGACCAGGGAATTCCCCACACCTGCCCGCCCCCTGTCCCCCAGAAACAGTACTTCTGTCTTGTCGGAATTCAATCGCAATCCCAAACCACCATCGACCAACATCCATATCTTGCATCTTGCCTTTTAATTTCCGATCCCCTAATATGGTATATATTAGTATGTGAAAGTGAACACTATCTATCCTTAAACATGGCATACTCTAGCAAAGGGGCAGTCATCCATATAAAAACACAGCCTGTTTCCTTTGGGCCCATTATACCTGAAGGAGCGTCTCCACCCCCATCGTTCAGCCTGGACACTGAGGTCCAGCAATGAGGGCCTTCTGGTGGTTCCCTCACTGCAAGAAGTGAGGTTACAGGGAACCAAGCAGAGGGCTTTTCGGTAGTGGCGCCCGCCCTGTGGCATGCCCTCCCATCAGATGTCAAGGAAATAAACAACTATCTGACTTGTAGAAGACATCTGAAGGCAGCCCTGCTTAGGGAAGTTTTTAATGTTTGATGTTTTATCGTGTTTTTAATATTCTGTAAGGAGCTGCCCAGAGTGGCTGGGGAAATCCAGCCAGATGGGAGTGGTATAAATAAATTATTATTAGCCAGATTCCTTGGCCCGGTAGATCTTTTTACTTAGATACCACCCCCATTTTTAAAATTGAACTAGATTCATGCTTTACAAAAGTTGCCATTTATGGAAATAAGAGCACTTAAACATTTTGTAACAAGTTGGGTCATTTCCCCCATCTATGGCATAAGGCAATTGCAGTGCTTAGTTACAAAGAAAGAAAGAAAGAAAGAAAGAAAGAAAGAAAGAAAGAAAGAAAGAAGAGGGAACACATACTAGCCTAGTAATCATTACCCAAATAGGCAGTAATCCTAATGGGTGGATGGAAATGAATGCTATTTCCATTCTGTATCAGTTTGCACTCAATCATGTGTTCTTTCCATCCTGTTTTTGTGGTGTTCCTTTAAACACACACACAAATCTCATGTTTAAATTATATGCATTTTTAATACAATCTTCCTTAAAATACACATTTATTCATATATTTCCCCCTAAATATATTCCCCCCTAAAACAGCCATTCTTCTACACTTCTTCGAACCACAATTGAATAGTAAAATTCAGAGAAGCGCATTATCAGAGTGATAGCTGCATTCTGATGGACAAGTTCAGGACCAGCGATTTAGGTTTGTTCGCTTAAAATTGTGGCTTGAATGGTTTTTTTTTTTTCTTACACCCTTAAACCTTGCATACACTTACACTGAGCACAATGGGGCTTAATTCTCAGTAGACAAGCATATGATTGCACAATTGGTTCTCTTTCTGCAAAGGGGAGAACATATGCTAGGCTCTTTTGTAATTACCTTTTAGGATACAAGGAGGAGGTTTATGGGCTGGGAAGTGAACAAATTGTCTTCACATCAGGGCATTTAATTGTTCAGCGCTGTTTCCTTCTTTCTGTTCTTCAAGAACTGAAATCTAAAGCAGGGCAGAACATTTTCTCCATAATTGATTGGTTTAAAACCTGCTTTTGATTTTCTTCCAAGGAATTTGTAGCCTGCAATGCTGGAATGACTGGCTGTTGATAGCAGACCTTTGCTTTTAATTTGGGGTTTTCTGTAGCCAAGCTGAAATGGAGGGGTGTTGTGGACATGCAAGGCACATTTCTGAGTCGGTATCAACTATGAGAGGAGTACGTAATGTACATGGCAGCTCCATTTTTGTTTAAGCTTTTATTAAGTGAGGCAGACAAAGAGGCAGTGTGAGAAGGAATAAGGTTACCAGGCATCCCCATTTCCCGGGGACAGTCCCCGGATTTACAAATCAGTCCCCTGACATCTAGAAGAAGAGAAGAGTTTGGATTTGATATCCCGCTTTTCACTACCCGAAGGAGTCTCAAAGCGGCTAACATTCTCCTTTCCCTTCCTCCCCCACAACAAACACTCTGTGGGGTGAGTGGGGCTGAGAGACTTCAGAGAAGTGTGACTAGCCCAAGGTCACCCAGCAGCTGCATGTGGAGGAGCGGAGACGCGAACCCGGTTCCCCAGATAACGAGTCTACCGCTCTTAACCACTACACCACACTGGCGTAGGTGTATTGAGTAGGAAGTTGAAAAGTTTCCCTGGATTCATTGAAAAAAAAAATGGTAACCTTAAGAAGGAATGAATGGAAAAGGACACCAAGAGAAGGGATGGGGTGGGATGGACCTGTGACTAACTGCCAGCGAGACTGAAATGGGATGAAATCACATACCCATTCGCAGGAGGAACGCAACCCAGCCAGGCTGGAGAAGAGGTGAAATAAGACATGGGGCATCCATATTAGGGTTGCAATAAGCCACATCCTTTATTGATTTACAGATGTAAGTAAGTTTTGGCGAAGGCATTGGGTATGAATCCGACATCAGCCAAACCACCTGCTGGCTGATTGGAGGGTTGAGTCGATCCTGGATTGAGGGTTGCCCCATAACGTGGGTCAAACCTATAAGGACTGCCATTTGGAAGGGTGCTATGGTGCATCAGCCTCTATGTGGGCTCCTGGACAGAGGCCTCAGTCCATGCCATGGCAATTTGTCTCCAGGATAGTCCATTAGGATTGTGGCTTATCAAACTCAACAGTTGCCGTCCCCTTTTTTATTCCATTCACTCTGTGATAGCAAAATGTTACTATTTGTGAAGACCTGCTGTCTGGCCACAACAGATTGAACTTCAAAGCCTAACTAACAGGCATCATAGGGAGTATATTTTGAAGGTACAAAAATATATGCCACTGCTGTGGCTGAAACGGCAGGGGTACTTTGAGTAAACACTAGTGACAGCCAAGAATTTGTCAAGGGAAGAATATACTTTTCTCATCCCAAACTATTTCTGGTTTTGCTAAATCTAGTAACAGATAGCTATCTTGAAAGTTGGACTCAGCCGAGGCTGTCATTCCAGATCTAGGCAAAGATGGGTAAGCAGATTTTTAGGCACTGCGTTGTAGGCGAGAATCCAACTACAAAAAGTTCCAGTCAGTTAAGAATCCTCATTCTCCTACTACTCTACTGATAAGAGATGCCAGCAGCTTCTTTGATCTCTGCCCATATACAGTTAATCCTTAATAATAATAAGAGAGAGAAAGCCACTAATTCAAATTAGCTCATTTGCCTACCTTGGGTTGGAGAAACCTGATTTTAAGAAATGTTTCCCTCCCACCAGTTCCACCTCCATTCTTTTTAATGATTCCTTGTTTTTGCCTTCAAAAGTTGCGAGCAGGTCACTTTTAAGAAATGTATTATAATTTACTTGCAAATGAACTGAAAACCTGCAGAGGAACTGGGTTGTTTCAAGGCACAATGCTGTGATCAAATAGACTCAGTTCAACTCCCGGGCAATTTCCATTAAACAACGGTGTCATTTCATTCTCATTGTTTCCTAGGCAAATGGAACAGGAGACAACTCATTTCAAATTTGCACAATTTACAGGCGAATAGTTAATAATTGGGGACGCAGGTGGCACTGAAGGTTAAACCACAGAGCTTAGGGCTTGCTGATCAGAAGGTCAGTGGTTCGAATCCCCACGACGGGGTGAGCTCCCGTTGCTCGGTCCCAGCTCCTGCCCACCTAGCAGTTCAAAAGCACGTCAAAGTGCGAGTAGATAAATAGGTACCACTCCGGCAGGAAGGTAAATGGCGTTTCCGTGCACTGCTCTGGTTTGCCAGAAGTGGCTTAGTCATGCTAGCCACATGACCTAGAAGCTGTACACCAGCTCCCTCCACCAGTAACACGAGATGAGCACTGCAACGCCAGAGTCAGACATGACTGGACCTGATGGTCAGGGGTCCCTTTACCTTTACCTTAGTTAAAAATAATCCTACTCCCAGCTTGGTGGCCTTCACATTTTGGGACTACAGTTCCCATCAGTCCCATCCAGCATGGCCAATGGAAGAGATGATGCAAATTGAAGCTCAGAACCTCTGTGAAGGGGTCCAGTTTGGAAAGGCTAAGTAAAAGAAATCTGAATTAAAATTTCAATTGTGCATTACTTTAGAACAAGCACATTGCAATTCTACAAAACAGATGTCTTGGTTGACTTCTTTTGGTTGCCTTCCTTCAGGGCCTCTGACTCTTTTCAGCCAGTTTGTATTTCAACTGAGGTCTTCAAGTGGCGTGCTTCCTTTCCCTCACCATGTGGAAGTGGAGCCTCCGTGGAAACTGTGGATCTTGTATAGATCTCCCTGTCCTCCATATTTTTTTTGAGCAAGAGTGGAGACAAAATCTCAATGAAATCAGAAGCTTGGTTGCTGCAGACCTGGTTCAGGCGCCACAATACATGTGTAATAGAGGGGTGGGGGCACAACAACAACAACAATTTATATCCCTCCCATTGGACTGGGGTTCCCCAGCCACTCTGGGCAGCTCCCAACAGAATATTAAAAACATGATGAAACATCAAATATTAAAAACTTCCCCAAACAGGGTTGCCTTCAGATGTCTTCTAAAAGTCAGATAGTTGTTTATTTCCTTGACATCTGATGGGAGGGTGTTCCACAGGGCAGATGCCGCTACTGAGAAGGCCCTCTGCCTGGTTCCTTGTAATCTCACTTCTCGCAGTGAGGGAACTGCCAGAAGGTCCTCAGAGGTGGACCTCAGTGTCTGGGCTGAATGATGGGGGTTGGAGACTCTTTTTCAGGTATACTGGGCCAAGGCTGTTTAAGGCTTTAAAGGTCAGCACCAACACTTTGAATTGTGCTCGGAAACGTGCTGGGAGCCAATGTAGGTCTTTCATGACTGCTGTTATATGGTCCAGGTGACCACTCCCATTCACCAGTCTAGCTGCCACATTCTGGATTAATTGTTTCTGGGTCACCTTCAAAGGTGTCCCCATGTAGAGAACATTGCAGTGGTCCAAGTGGGAGATAACTAGAGCATGCACCACTGGTGAGACAGTGTGGGCAGGTAGGTTCTCAGCCTGTGTAGCAGTTGGAGCTGGTAGACAGCTGCCCTGGATGCAGAAGTGACCTGCTCATCCATGGACAGCTGTGAGTCCAAAATGACTCTCAGCCTCACATTACATGAATGCCCTGTGATAGACATATGAACAAAGCCAATGAGGTAAAACTCTCCAAACCCTCTCAAGTCCTTCATTGGAACTGGTCCTCACCAACCTCACATCACCAAAGCCATCTACTCCTCTCTTTATTTATTTATTTATTATAAGATTTTATTAGTTTATTATTAGTTTCCACATTAAACAACAAATACACAATACATCACACAAATACAATTTAAAAGCACAACAAACACATTAAAAAAACAACAAAAGAAACAACAAAAGAAAACTTATACATACCTACACACCAACACTCGAACAATAGATAATAATTGTTTAATTCTAATTTCGAATCTTATTTGGGGACTTCCCCCGTTCTCTCTGTTGCGTTCAATACTATTATACTTTAGTAACTTTGTAACTAGTTTCTTGTCATTTAACATTATTCTTAATAAAATTTTAAAATATTAACTTATCATATATATCTCACTTCCTTAAAAAGAAAACATAACCTTAACCATTTATAAACCATTCATAAACATTACTTCTAATGCACTGTTTTTACCTAACATCATCTAGCTAAAGCCACTTATATACACTGATTCTGCTTCAAATATCTAACTTTTCACGATTTTTTAAATAGTCCTTGAGTGCATATGTACATTCCATCACCAGCGTGGACAAGTACAAATACAGAGAAAAATCCTCTCTGTTTTCAGGAAGATTAAATCATCTCCCTGTGTGGACTGTTCTTTAGTTCCAGCCATTTCACAGTAATGCCCAAATTTTATTAACACCCAGTAGTCTTCAGAGGATGCCTCCTATTTGCTATTGGGATGAAATTGACCGTGGACGATAATACGGCTGCATGTTACATTTCGAAGAAGTGTTGGGTGTTTATGACTGCTAGACAAATTTGTCAAAAGCTATATGCAGACAGGAGGAGAAGAAGCTTGTCAGTGCTCAAATTGCCTTTTCTCTTCACGTTCTTCACATCCGATGTTTCCAAAAGATTCACAGATGGTAGAGTTATACGCAAATGGCCTTGGAAAAATTCTCCACCAATTTTCTGGCCAGAGAAATGGGAGAGGGGATCGCTCAACAGTTTCTCAGTGGTAGGGGTCACCATTTGCAATGGCAGTAGAATGGCTACTTCTCTCCCCACCCCCCAAAAGACAAAGTGTGTGTGTGTGTGGTCACGTGCATGCCTGTCTGCCTGCTCACATGTGCGCACACAGTGCTAAAGCAGTTCAGATAATACTTAGAAGTGAGATTCATTTCCATAATAGGCTATCAGAGCTCTCATTATCAGTAGCTTGTGATGTTTCACAGACTTCAGACTTGCATTTAAGCCAGGTTTCCTCTCCCCCCCCCCCAAGTTTCCATGGTTTGGGGACATTTCCCTCCTCCTTTTGCACTATTTTGCCTCCTCCTTAAGCCCACACTATTTTAAACAACAATTCGGAAGAAAAGCAATGTGACCCCTGTTAGGGCAGCAGCAATTATGTGTCATTCGTCTCTTCATTCATAGTTCTGCAACTCATGTATATGCTCTACAAGCTTGTCTGATGACTGAGAGCCAGTGTGGTGTAGTGGTTAAGAGCGGTAGGTTCATAATCTGGTGAACCGGGATCGTGTCTCTGCTCCCCCACATGCAACTGCTGGGTGACCTTGGAGAATGTTAGCCGCTTTGAGACTCCTTCGGGTAGTGATAAAGCGGGATATCAAATCCAGACTCCTCCTGATTTTGACTCTTCTATTACAGTATGGATTTTAAAAAATTATTTAGTTGCAAAAGTGTATCTGCAAAATATGTGCATCCCTTTGCACTTTAATGAGTTTTCTCCCAGATGCTTCCAACAGCTTCTGTATTAGCAAGTTGAGGTATACAGAACAATCGGTATAGGAATTGTAGCAACAGAATGTATGAAATGATGAACAAGTATTGGTATGTCCTATACAAACAGAGGTGAAGCCTGGAGGCAATTTTTAAATGGAACAGGTCAATAAACCAACTACTGCTACTGAAGTTTTCCAGCCTGAGTGCCATCTTCTGAGTACTATTCCTTCTAGATTACAGAAATGTTATTCAAACTCACTGTGTTAACATACTTGCCCTTTCATTCAAATTATCAGCAACAGAGTATTAGGCTAATACAAGATGCAGGCATGACATCAATTCTGCCTTTTTGTGTCATCATACACAAACAGATTACTTATGGAATTTAGTGCAGTAAATTGAAATATCCAGACTTTCCAGAAATGCAGAGGAAGTGGCAAATCCACACAGTGAGAAGTTTCACCAGGTATCTCAAGGGCTGCTGGTGATTAGTAATTACAATGCTCCCCCAATTGGCCACACAAAGTAAAACTAGACCATAAAATGAGCTAAATTACATTTATCCTCCGGCCATTTTCAATTGACACGTCATCTTTTCTGCCAAAACCACTGCCCACACCCATTCATACCACGTTTCTTGCCACAATCCCCTGAAACCCCCAGCGCCTAACAATGACAAGCCTCACTGCCACCAAACGAAACATCAGGAATACTTTATATGGCGGGTTCTCGTTTCAACCCCCAAATACACCCAATAAATCTAATAGAGGCTAAACTATCCCTGCCTACTTCAGTATAGTTGACGTCTCTGACAGGGCTGCCAACTTCAATAATATATTGTGGGGGGCCAGGTAATCCTCGCCCCATGCGATCAATCACATGATGCAGTGCACTCACACCATTTGAATGGGGATACCCCTCAAATATTTTATTATGGGGGACGAAGCCCCC
Organism: Lacerta agilis; assembly: GCF_009819535.1. Classification (NCBI taxonomy): domain Eukaryota; kingdom Metazoa; phylum Chordata; class Lepidosauria; order Squamata; family Lacertidae; genus Lacerta; species Lacerta agilis. The sequence continues at coordinate 88,304,634 of NC_046315.1, read as the reverse complement.
ACAGCCCTTAGGAGTTTGCTCCTATGATCTCTGGCATTTTGCAGTGTAAGAAACAACCGCTCTATGTGAAAATGTGACAACTGCACTGTGCCCCCACCCTAATACAGTGGTGACACCCACAATATAAGAAAACCAAAGAGATTTGAGGTACATATACATAGGGACCACCTCATGAGAAGAGAAGACTCCCTGGAAAAGACCCTGATGTTGGGAAAGATGGAGGACACAAGGAGAAGGGGACGACAGAGGATTAGATGGTTGGACAGTGTTCTTGAAGCGACTGGCATGAGTTTGGCCAAACTGCGGGAGGCAGTGAAAGATAGGGGTGCCTGGCGTGCTCTGGTCCATGGGGTCACGAAGAGTTGGACACGACTGAACGACTGAACAACAACATACATAGGGATGTAAGAATATGCCCCAATCCATTCTGACATTCATTCACACTTTCATCCAGTATTTTCCATTGCTCTGCACTTGGTTTATTTTGTACCACTCTTCCCCCCCCCCCATTTTCCCACCTTCTAATGCAGAAAATACATAGGGTTTTTTTTTTTTAAAAAAAAAATGTACATTGGACTGCATACCTCAGTCATAAATACATGCTTACAGTGTATTACCTTCCCTGTTTGCGCCCTTACAAAACTGAAATTCATTTATCTATTGACATATAATTGTGCACATGTTAAAACACAGAGTTTGTTCTGTGATGCAGGCCAAACAGACAAACAGAAGTAAATCCATTTGATGATGGTGATGATGATGATGATATTATAATAAGAATTTTATTATTTATACACCGCCCATGTGGGTTTCCCCAGCCACTCTGGACAGCTTGTTGTTGTTCAGTCGTTCAGTCGTGTCCGACTCTTCATGACCCCATGGACCAGAGAACGCCAGGCACGCCTATCTTTCACTGCCTCCCGCAGTTTGGCCAAACTCATGCTAAGCTGGACAGCTTACAGCACATTAAAAATTGTAAAACCTTAGACATTAAAAGTTTCCCAATACAGGGTTGCTTTAAGATGTCTTCAGATAGTCCATTTTCAACAGATTCATCCAACATACCCACCAACCTAATGGAATATTCCCTTTCTAGGGAGTGTGTATTTATCAGTAGCAAGTCTCACGATGAATCAGAGGTCTAGAGACAAGTTTAGCTGAATATTTTAAGGTTTAAAATAGTCTGCCTATTTGAGCTATATTCATGAAGATACAAAAGTTACTCACCCTGGCTTAGTGCCACTTCTTACTGAATTATTCATTTAACAATTAAAGATACATATTGCTAGGTGGCTAACCTTTATCACTCACCATATGGAATGTAACCTTTGTGTTTGCAGTATGTTTCACTAAAGGAAAAGATTGGCAACCAGTGGCCAGGGGGGGGCAGGGAATTCATTTTTGACTAGATAGTGTTGGAAGCCAAATAAATTGCCAATTCAAATGGAGAAGGATTAATGAGGGAGTATCAAAGGAGGGCTTAACTATAGGCATTAAAATTTTCACTGGTATAATGTGAGATATATCGAAGCCAAATTAAGGGGGAGAGGCTAATCCAGAGGAGCACAATAACATGGATACGGATTCACAGCCACTGCAGTCCTGTGCATGCCTACTCAAAAGTAATCCCCACTGAGTTCAATTGAATTTACTCCCAGGGAAGAGTTGCTGCCTGCATCTACTAAATATATGAAAAAAATATGACATCCAAGTCAGTAAGAGTAAGAAAATATGCAAACAGCACAAATAAGGGGGTTGTAAAAGTTGTCAAACTCCACAGTTGCCAAAAAATAAAAATAATGTTCTATTCTCTGAAAATGTCGTGGGAAAATTCCACAATTGCTAGATTCATCGTCATTATTTCTGCACTACTCCACAACAGGGTACTCCATCAGTTTGTTTCAATATTTCTCCAGATTTTAGCATGGCAGGGAGCCACTGAAGCTTGTTACATCTACCTTATTCCACGGCTATATCCAGAGTTCTTTGTAATGATGCATGAGATCCTATATACACATTTTACAGCTGCAACAATAAAGGAGACATTCACAGTCCTCAAAAGCGAAATTCAAACTGTTCACTGAAACATAACAACTAGTGGATTAACATTTCAAAAATAAAGCAATGCAATGGGTTTTACTGCTACGTTTTACTGTTCTAACAACAAAGAGAGATGAAGGGGCCCTTTGCAGTCCTCTAATACAGAACTGAAACTGGGGGAAATATTAAGATTTAGTGTCAGGAATAACGTAGTCCTGGACACAGCAGAGTGAATGCAGGTTTTCTGGAAGCTTTTGGCTGTAAAGCATTGACTGGACAGTACGACGCAGGAACTCACAACTTCACTTGGATAAATATATACAGTATTTATTGGAGCAACAAGTATCCAGAAGTTACTATGTACAGACTTAGGAAAATAAAAGAAACAAAAGCAAAAACTCTCTTTTCTCTCTCTTTCTCTATCGCAACCTTCATTAGCCAAACCACACTACACTACCAAACCCCACACAGAGCTCATCTCTTTAGGAACTCCTTAACCAATCACAGGGTCATTACTAAGGGTGCAGAGAGAGAGTAGATCTTGGCTTTCAGCCAATAGTTAATTGTCAGAGGTGGATAGCTGACTTTCTGCACATAGGCACTTTGAAATCTCTAACAGAAAATTCATAGAATCATAGAATAGTGGAGTTGGAAGGGACCTTGAGGATCATTTTGTCTAACCCCCTGCAGTGAAGGAATATGCAGCAGTCCCATACGGGGATTGAACCTGCGACCTTGGTAATATCAAGCACCACACTTTTACCAACCTAAGAAAGATGCCACATGTGATCGTCGGTCTTACCGAGGGTAACAATCCTGCAGCTACTTGAATCATTCATCATGGGAAGTCAGAGGGAAAGTTAAACACTGATAAAGAAAGAAAGAAAATTTAAATCAAAGATTCCCAAACTGTGGTCTGTGTACCCATCAGTCCCATTCATGTGTTCCATGGAGTGTCCATATAAATTCTTCATGGTGTTTTTTTTAATTGTAGCTTCATTATTTTGTTTATTATATTATATTATATTATATTATATTATATTATATTATATTATATTATATTATATTATATTATATTATATTATATTATATTATATTGCATTGTGTTGCAATTTGAATTCTATGGAACTGGAATTGTAATACAATAAATACAACATAAGAAGTAAAAGAAGCAATAAAAACCATACAGCATCTAGCACAGCACACTACAATTGCTTACAACAAGCAGGATAATGATTAAATGGCCAAGCAAGACCAATTTTCAAGTGGTTGGGGGCGGTAGGAACTGTTGTTTTAGACTATTGGAGTGAGCTGTTTTAAGGACGATTGAAATGAATGCTATCCTGTCTCCTTTGCCAGCTGATAAGTTGGGGGCTTTTTGGTGATTTTGGAATGGAGGGGTGCAAAGTGGAATGAGTAATGGTGGCGTGCTTCTACTTGCTGCTCCTGGCCATGTGATTGTTTTTAAAGATTCATCCGTTCTTCTTCCTGCAGCAGACAGAATGCATTACCGTATTTTTCGCTCTATAATACTCCTAAAAAGTAAGGGGAAATACCTGTGCGTCTTATGGAGCGAATGGTGGTCCCTGGAACTGAATTGCCCAGGGGCCAAAAGAGGATCATGCCTTTTATTTTACAAAGAGAAAAGGGGGTGTTGAAAGGACCCCCGCTCAGCAGCTGATCAGCAAGAGATCGGGAGAGAGATAAGAGTCCCCAGCTCCCTTTCAGTCCCACCCTCCTTTGTTGAATGTGCTGCAGAGGGAGGTTGTTTGTTTCCCCAGCTACATGTGACTGGCTGATCAGATTGTCTGGAAACTGTAGAAAAGGCTCCCTTTCCTTTAGAAGCTGCAGAAATGTGAGTTGAACCCCATAAAAACAGAGCTTTTCCACTTTGCTTTTCCCCCTTTGCAAAAGGAGCTTTGCTTTTCCCCCTTTGCAAAAAAACAACAACTGCAAAACTTTTAGCTGATCCTCAAAAAACAGGGCTTTTCCCTTTGCAAAAAAGCTGCAAAACCTTTAGCTGATCCTCAAAAAAAACAGGGCTTTTAGAGGAGGAAAACCAGAAAAAAATTCTTGTTTCCTCCTCTAAAAACGAGGTGCGCCCTACAGAGCAAAAAATATGGTCATTCTACTTCAGTTCTCACTCTAAAGACATCCATCTTGAAGCCCAGTCATAAGAAGGGCAATGATTCCTGCCTTCTCTCTGATGTCTTCTGTGGAGCAGAAGAAATGTGCCTGTGTTCTTTCGCCCCAGCATCACCAAATTTTGAGGGGGGGGGGGAATTCCACAACACAACAATTGGCCAAAGTGTACAGTTTAAACTGTACAGTCAGAAGGCTGAATGCTATGAAAGCTAAATGTCCACATTTCTCCTGTTAAACTTAAAGGGACTGCTTTTTAAGAGCAGAAGAAGAATCTGAGGTTTGAGACAAAAGATAAAGGATCCCTGGACAATTAAGTCCAGTCAAAGGTGACTCTGGGGTTGCGGTGCTCATCCAGCTTTTCAGGCCAAGGGAGCCAGCGTTTGTCCACAGACAGCTTTCTGGGTCATGTGCCCAGCATTACTCAACCGCTTCTGGCACAACAGAATGCTGTGACGGAAACAAGAGTGCACGAAAATGCCACTTACCTTCCCCTCCACAGTGGTACCTATTTCTCTACTTGCACTGGCATGTTTTCAAACTGCTAGGTTGGCAGGAGCTGGGACAGAAGAAGAAGAAGAGGAGGAGGAGGAAGAAGAAGAAGAAGAAGAAGAGTTTGGATTTGATATCCAGCTTTATCACTACCCGAAGGAGTCTCAAAGCCGCTAACGTTCTCCTTTCCCTTCCTCCCCCACAACAAACACTCTGTGAGGTGAGTGGGGCTGAGAGACTTCAAGGAAGTGTGGCTAGTCCAAGGTCACCCAGCAGCTGCATGTGGAGGAGTGGAGATGCGAACCCGGTTCCCCAGATCACGAGTCCACCGCTCTTAACCACTACACCACACTGACAGAGCAACGGGAGCTCACCCCATCGTGGGGATTCGAACCACCGACCTTCTGACCAGCAAGCCCAAGAGGCTCAGTGGTTTAGACCACAGCGCCACCTGCATCTAGCCAAATATCCTGTTTCTCACTGTGACCAATCAGATGCCTGAGCACAACACTCTCTCTACTTGTTAATCCCAGCACACTGCCTCTGAGAGTGGAGGCAGAACACAGCCATCATGGATGGTAGCCCCTGAAAGTCTTCATGAATTTGCCAAATAAAGCTATCTAAATTAATGGTCATCACTACATATTATTGGAATGCATTCAACAGTTGAACTATATGCAGTGTAGGGATGAAGAGATGTCTCCAGGGGTCACCAGAAAGTGTGAGTACAATCATACCTCCTTTTGTGTCCTGGATCCATTCCGGAGCCCCGGATGCTCAACAAAAGGGATGCTTGACAAAGCACCCCTCTGTGCATGTGCGAAGTGTCATTCAGTGTTTTTGCGCATGTGCTAGCGGCAAACCCGGAAGTAACCTGTTCCGGTACTTCCGGGTTTGCTGCAGACGTTGGACAAAATGGACCCTATATGGGGTGGATGCAAAAGGAGTTACGACTGTAACTTGTTAGCCTAACTCTCGGAAACATAACCAAGACAAAGAAACAGATTTACAGAGGGCATTTGGCCAAATACATATATGTATATATATTAATTCACTCACTCACTCAATCCTAATAAAGAAGTGCCTTTAAAAAACAGAAAACTTGTTTTCAAAAAGAATAATTTAACAGCTTGGCTATAGAACAAAACTGTTATTTGGAGAACTGAAGTGTCACACATTTCCAGTGCGCTGGAAATGTAATTGTAGAACTAATCTAACAACAGAATTCTCCAGCAGATGTGACATTTTAGAGGGCTAATTTAATTTGATAAATATCCCCTGAAAATGTAATTTTAAGATGTGAGAATTTTCCCCTGCTGTATTTAGCAACAGATTGAGACGGCCAAGGTTACTGATGCTTACTTAAAACATGTTTCTAGTGGAAACTCATTCACATTCTGCATAAAAGAGTAATAAAGAGAAACTGATGCTTCTGGAATGGATAAATGTATGTCTTTCATTCTTTTCTTTCAGCAGTGCTATTGCTTTTTTTTTTTTTAAGGAGCGAATCTTTTCTCTCCCTGCCAAGCAACAGCAAATGCTTTAAAACCAAAAAGTCCTGTGTCACTGCTAATGAGAAATCATTGGATTTAAACGTGGATATATTGAAAGTATAACTTTCTTCATAAAAGCTTTCCTTTCATACAAGCAACAAAGAAAAAGGGAGAAAAGGGAAAGCTTTTAGAATGAGAGTTATACTTACAATACATCCAGGTGGAAATGAGTACATTCAATATATTTGTTTGACTAAATACTCCCTGTCAATCTATATCTACTAACCTTATTCTTTGAGATGTAACAGCTATTCACGCTTCCTGGAGGCATTATCATTGTTGATGGTTAACTTCAGAATGTTTCTTGAAGCACATAAAACAGTTTATGTGTGCTGTTGAGCCAGAGTCTGCAGATGTGCACCCTCAATTGATCAGGTCCCGCTATCTTCTGCAATAGCTAACAGAAAGCTCACCTTGATAGGCACAATCTTAAATATCATGTAACAGAGCAACGCACAACCCAGAAGCTATCAGGTGGGACAGAACGACCAGCAGCTGGGCCCCAGTTGGTTACTGGAAGAGAACTGGGATGCGGGTGGTGCTGTGGTCTAAACCACTGAGCCTCTTGGGCTTGCCGAGGAGAAGGTCGGCGGTTCGATTCTCCGCGATGGGGTGAGCTCCCGTTGCTCTGTCCCAGCTCCTGCCAACCTAGCAGTTCAAAAGCATGCCAGTGCAAGTAGATAAATGTGGCGGGAAGGTAAACAACATTTCTGTGCCCTCTGGTTTCTGACACGGTGTTCTGTTCTGCCAAAAGGGGTTTAGTCATGCTGGCCACATGACCCGGAAAGCTGTCTGTAGAAAAATGCCAGTTCCCTCGGCCTGAAAGTGAGATGAGTGCCGCAACCCCATAGTTTCCTTGGACTGGACTTAACCGTCCAGGGGTCCTTTACCTTTTATCTTTACTGGGAGAGAAAGTTGGTCTGGGGGGTCATTATGTTGCAGACACACCAACAGACCCAATGCGGCACTGCTGCCATTGCAGTTGCACTGCACCAACCTCCCCACTGACTTCCCTCAATGAATCCTGGGAACTGTAGTTTTCTAAGGCTGCTGAGAGTTCTTAGGAGACCCCTATTCCCCACACAGAGCTACATTATCCAGAGCAGCGGAACCTCCAATCCCTCTCTCCTAACTCTGCATCTGTAGCCCTAGGGATGATCGGGATCTCCTCACAACCCTCAGCACCCTACCGTTCCCAGGAAGGAAGCCATGCCTGTTGAAAGTGATATAATACAGTCTTACACAGGCATCCTCAAACTTGGCCCTCCAGCTGTTTTGGGACTACAATTCCCATCATCCATGACCACTGGTCCTGTTAGCTACGGATGATGGGAGTTGTAGTCCCAAAACAGCCGGAGGGCCAAGTTTGGGGGTGCCTGGTCTTAAATGTATAGTGAAAATGGGGCCATCATCTCTGCAATGTAACTGTATGCAGCCATTGAGAAGCTACTACAGCATTACGTAATCGAAGGCAAGCTCTGACAGTAGAGTCGTGGTCTCCTCCTGCGCTTATGGGATAGCGATGTGGATGCTGACAAGCTTATTGTGAAGCTTATAGAGCTAATGTATATACAATAAACTCTCCCTCACTTCTAGTGCTTGTCTTTGCCTTTGGCACATATCTTATGTAGCGACAATGGATCCTGAAGGATAATAGAACACAATAAAATGGAAGGCACTGCTGTTTTATCATATTTACCCCTTCTTGTCCTTGCCCCTTTCAGATCTGTTTGTCAAGACAAAAACCCCTCTAGAGAGCAGGAATACAGAACAGTTTTTATGGTAGCTTATAATTTATGTAATGTGGGGAGTTAGACTGTGTGAGCATGAGGTTGGGTAGTTTCAAATTATTGAGACTAGAAATAAATTTTATGTTTCATTTAGACATTTATAATGTCTAATTTGTTGGCTCTGCTATCAAGCAATATATCTATCTATCCGCATATCTGTATATTAAAAGGCTATGCTGTAGCCTTTTGTACTCTCCTGCCTTGGTAGCCTTGAAGCTGACATACATTGTCTCATTTGTAAAACTGTCAACATTTTACCAGGTCACTTATGGGTCTCCCAGGATGTAACCAAAAACATAATTCCATTTAAATAAGACTCTTGTGGAAGACAAAGCTTTAAAATATCTTAATGAGACCTAGGCTCTTGTCTCAATATGTCTTGTGCTTTCAAATGTGACATCTCAATTTACAGTTCTGATCCCTAACTAGTAAAAAAAACAAAAACTGACAACTAATAAATATGCCTTTTGTTTAAGGGCAGTTTGAATTATTTTTAAAAAAATTCAGAACAGGCTTTTTATTATTTATTTTTCAGCATGAAGGTCACGCAATGAAGGTCACTCAATGAAGAAGAAGAAGAAGAAGAAGAAGAAGAAGAAGAAGAGGAGGAGGAGGAGGAGTTTGGATTTGATATCCTGTTTTATCACTACCCGGAGGAGTCTCAAAGCGGCTAACATTCTCCTTTCCCCCCCCCACAACAAACACTCTGTGAGGTGAGTGGGTCTGAGAAGTCTCTCAAAGAAGTGTGACTAGCAGCTGCATGTGGAGGAGCAGAGACGCGAACCCAGTTCCCCAGATTACGAGTCTTCCGCTCTTAACCACTACACCACACTGAGCTCCATGGCTGAGTAGGGATTTGAACCCTGGTCTCCTAGCACCTACCCCAACACCCTAACCACTACATCACATTGTCTCTCATGGCCCTATGGTGAGACGAGACACACACACACCCTTCTGGTTTATTGTCTTCTTTTTAAAATAATTGTTTGTTGAGTGCCCTTGACATCAGAGGTGGGGTTACAAGCATGAACTCTCTACAGTCTGTACTTGTGTTAGACCTACACATGAGTATTGCATGCAAAGGTATAATATGTAACTTTCACACATTACACAATTGACCTCAGTTGGTGAGGCAAATTTTGGTCAGTTTTCCTTTCCCTCCACGTGTGAAAACATTTTTCTGATTTAAGACGTGGTCAATTTAAAGCTAAAGCTATGGTTAAAGCTATGGTTTTCCCAGTAGTAATGTACGGAAGTGAGAGCTGGACCATAAAGAAGGCTGATCACCGAAGAATTGATGCTTTTGAATTATGGTGCTGGAGGAGACTCTTGAGAGTCCCATGGACTGCAAGAAGATCAAACCTATCCATTCTCAATGAAATCGGCCCTGAGTGCTCGCTAGAAGGACAGATCCTGAAGTTGAGGCTCCAGTACTTTGGCCACCTCATGAGAAGGGAAGACTCCCTAGAAAAGACCCTGATGTTGGGAAAGATGGAGGGCACAAGGAGAAGGGGACGACAGAGGATGAGATGGTTGGACAGTGTTCTCGAAGCTACTAACATGAGTTTGGCCAAACTGCGAGAGGCAGTGAAGGATAGGGGTGCCTGGCGTGCTCTGGTCCATGGGGTCACGAAGAGTCGGACATGACTGAACAACAACAACAATTTAAACCTGACAGAAAAATATATTCCTCTTTTAATCCTTGTTTTTAATAAGCTGCTCGGCAGCCTCAATAGAGAAATATATCCATAATCATTATCATTCCTGACACGAATCTTTTTTGAAACATTTTTTTTTTATTCAAATGGCTACATGGTAGCACATAAGCCATGAATAATCTCTGCTGAGCAGCAATGTGCTTTACAGTCTTTGGAATTTTTGCAAAAGTGGACTTAAATCTCTCTGGAAATGATAGGAACTGTATGCTATAAATTCCTCTAATGCCGGAGCTATAATTTTTACTTTATGAAGCCTGCTCCTACCTTTGCTTTACAGCTGACTCCACCTGCACTCGTTCTTTACCGTTTTCACATATTACTTGCATTCAGAAGGTGAAAGTCTTTGATGCTTTCTTAATATGCACAGCAGCTGAAAATCACTTCAAACAGAGGGTTATTAGAAAGGGTTTGAGGAGCCACAGTTCACCTGAAGCTGAAACACAGTCCGTTCTAACCATGCGCATGATGAGCAAACAGAAGAGAGAAATTGTGAGAAACTAACTTGAAATATGGTACAGTGGTACTTTGGTTCTCAGATTTAATCCGTTTCGGAAGTCCATTCCAAAACCAAAGCGTTCCAGAACCAAGGTGTGCTTTCCCATAGAAAGTAATGCAAAACAGATTAATCTGTTCCAGACTCTTAAAAACAACGGCTAAAACAGCAATTTGGCATGAACTTTACTATCTAACAAGACCATTGATCCATAAAATGAAAGCAATAATGTACTGTACTATAAAATAAATAAGACAGTACTGTAGATGATAAAAATTTAAATTACCTTCTTTTTTACCTGCACTGATGATAGTCATTGTTCGGATGGGGGGCTTTTATCCATTTCCGCAGTCACACAATCAATCAATCAATCAATCAATCAGTAGCTGAACTGGGTCCAACACAGTCACAAAAACAAATTAACTGGAAAAGCCTCACAAACAAAAACACAAAATAAATAGAAAAAAACAAAAGTGCCAAATTTAATCTGTTCCGGAAATCCGTTTGACTTTCGAAATGTTTGAAAACCAAGATGCAGCTTCTGATTGGTGCAGGCGCCCCTGAAAAAATAGCCGACAGCTGCATCATATGTTCGGCTTCCAAAAAATGTTTGAAAGCTATAACACTTCTGGGTTTTTGGCGTTTGGGAACCAAGGTGTTTGAGAACCAAGGCGTTTGAGAACCAAGGTGCCACTGTATATTAATCTTTCTAAGATTCTGTCAGATTCCCCCCATATTAGTTCATACTCTCACATAATCGTGACACAGAACCTGTTGCAGAGCTAAACAGGAAGGAGCTCGCAATGGCTATCCTTACGTTCTCTACTACAGTGGGTGATTCTGTCAATTTTGGTTTTTCTCAGTTCCTCATTTTCCCAATCTTTCATTTTCCACATTTCTGCATCAGTTTGCATCTTCTTTTAAAGTCCTCCTGAAAATTCATTAGCATTTTAGTGCAAAGTTCTAATACACATTTCGTATGCAAATTTGCCTGATACGCATATTTAAAAAAACAATATCCCCCTATATTTTGAATAGTGTTTTCACTAATACATGCATTTTTATGCACACTCACCCTAGCATACACATTTTTGTACACATTATTCGGTTGGAGTACTGCATTGCAAAATTCAGAGATGTGTGGATATTGAAGGTGTTCATGCATTGTTTCAGAAAGTGAAAATTAAGGAGGTTCACCTTTAAATGTGAACTGATTTGAGTTCCCCTCTATCCCTAGTTCTATTGGACAAAGTAAAGAGGCAGCAAGCAGAAAACCAGTAAACAGATCTGCTTAAGATGTAGCAGGTAACAGTAAAGGGCTGCAATAAAATATTTAGAAGTTGCTTATGAAAATTATTTTAAAGGACGATGCATCTAAAATTAAATGGGCATCAGAACTTGGTATTCTAGTAATGGAGGAAGGTTGGGAAGTGGTTTATGATTCTGATAGATAATTTCCCTTGACAATGAACAGGGGGGAAATACAATATAAAATTGTATATATATGATTGGTGTCTTACACTGCCAAGATGGAATAGGGCTTATAAAATGACTGAGTTAAAGTACTGGAAATGTCAGCTAATGCATACCAATTTTATGCATGTGTATTGCTATTTCCCCTTTGTTGTGAGCAAAAAAAAGAAGTTTGGAGGTTTTATTTTTCTAGTAATTCAAATTAAGATGAAAAATGAACTTTTGTGATTTTCGTTCATTGACAAAAAGTGAGCGAAATGCCCCTGCTGCAGATGTTAAGATTGTGATTACAGTGGTACCTCAGTTCTCAAACGTCTCTGTTGACAAACGTTTCAGAACCCAAACGCCGAAAACCCAGAAGTAAATGCTTCCGTTTTCGAACGCGCTTCGGGAGTCAAATGGCTTCCGCTGCATGTTTTTCAATTTTCTCAATTGAATTTGCAGACAGCCCTTTACACCTCGGTTTTCAAACATTTTAGAACTCGAACGGTCTTCCGGAACGGATTACGTTCGAGAACTAAGGTACCGCTTTAACTAATTCTAACGTTGTATCATTACGTTGCTGCACTCTGCCCTTGGGCTCTTAGGGTAAAGGCAGGTAAGAAATCTAATAAATGATCATGTCCCCATTTCCACTTGCCATTGTCCCCTGAAAAACTTGAGCTAAGTCCACTTCCTTATATTTTCCTGTAGATTTTATACTATAGTGTCATGAGTCATTTCTTTCTCTTCTCCTCATTTGGTAAAAAAGAGGAGGTGCCAATACTCATGTACTGATAAAAATGCAGTGTAAATAACCCCCCTCCTTCTCTCAGTACCTCAAAACTCTGTCCTGTGGCAAATCAGTCCTGTATCTGTCTCTTCTTGCAGCTACTGAAGGGGGGTTCTTCCCACTCCCACTCCCACTCCTCCTCCGAAAGAGGCAGGGGAGAAGGAGAGGGCATTTTGCAGCCCCCCTCTTCAGACCAGTCCCTGACACTGGTCTGCTAAAACTGCTGATTCTGGCATGGATCCTCAGTCTCACCAACTTGTTACCCAGGTATAGTCCCTGAGCTGGTCTAGGACTTCCCACATGACTGCCTCAGCTATCAGTCTCCAGACCACCAGCCCTGACAGTAAGTCAACCTGGACCCCTTTTGGAATTATAATTGGTGCTTTCTAAATGATATGATGATTTGTATCAAATGCCAAACCAAAGCTGCTTTCTTCATAAGAAAGAGCTTTCACAGAGGTGTCATTATTATTGCTGGCTTTGCGAGGATGTTTGCTCTTTAAAAATAAAATAAAATAAATTCCTCCTTTGAAGACAAGTGACTTTCCTGAACAATAAAGGACTTGAAAAGAAGATTCTGATATTTTGCAGTAGACTAGAAAGCTCAGTGTATTTGGGGAATTCATAGCAACATAGATCCACTTAATTAATACTGAATTACAGTGAAAATCCTATTAAAGTACATATGACATTCACATTAATACCAAATGAGATCATCAAGAATAATGTTATCACAAGAAACACGGAGGGAATTAATAATGGCTACACAATTAAACTGAGCTGTTCAAGCCACCATAGCAGAAGTCGGTTCAACTGAACCAGGAAAGTGAACCACAGCAAGTGTTTTGACTTCATTTTAAGGAGGAACAGCATGGATGAATCAAATTTTCACGCATGGCCGTGTGAGCTGGGATCCAAGCAAATCCTAACATATGTCTCAACCATCCTTCTGCAGCCGAGTGTCTAATGTGGACAAAATGGTGTGTTCTGTCTATAGTTACAAATGAAACTTTGGGGTTCAAAAGCAATATGTTTCTGGTTACCAGATAGATAATGGGGGCACATATCAGGGGACAGTGAACAAATTCAAGTTCCTTTTGCCAGGAAGAGTCCCTCACAGAGCATCTAACCCCCAGTCCTGTTTATTGCTACTCCCCCCCCCCATATTTTAAAATGCACACTGATTTCTGGTGATGGTGACAATGGAAGAAAAATAGAAGAAACATCTTTCCATCTCTAGGATAGGAGAATCCGCCCAGCTGTCACCGCATACATAAAAAGACGACTAAGTCCCAATCAGAGTGGAATGGCAGGTGAAGTTGATGGACTCCGCCGAAATGGCAAAACTGACTGGGAAAATTAGAAACCAGGACGATCAAAATTTTAACAAGGAATGGGGAAAATATATAAGTTACCTATAAACAGTTTAAATCGTTAGCGGGATTTTAACAACGCTTGTAGTGTAACAGGTACTATGATTGAAATGGAAATTCAAAATTTTAGATTATTTTAAAAGATGCAGTAGGAAAGTTATAACCAATAAGACCCACAAAGCAGAGGTGGTATGTCCAAGGGATCCGAGGGAATCCTGTATGTAGATAATAGGATGTGTTGTCCAGGCCACCCAGTCACTTGTCCAGGTCACGAAGAGTTGGACACGACTCAACGACTGAACAGCAAATGAATGTAAACTTCAATACAGAAAATCAAATAAATATATTTAAAAGAGAGAGAGAAGAAGAAAAAGAGAAGAAGCAGGGCAGTACATGTGACCAAGGTTCCAGGGGAGGAGGGTGACACTTGGGCCACCCCCTACCCGCCCCGCCCCACCGGTGGGCCCCGAGCAAGCTGCGGAGCGAGGCAGCCTTGCCCCACAGCCTGCTCGCAAACCTGCTTGGCAGCCTATAAGCAAGCCGCGGAGTGAGGCCGCTCTGCCCAGCGGCCCGTCCGGGGCCTGCCCGCCAGCGCCGCTATGGGGCTGCCGCTGCTCCCATGGTGACCTTGCGAGCCGCTGAGAGATCGGCAGCTCGTGGGGTTGCTGAGTGCGAGCAGTGGGCGTAAAGCATGCTGCTTTTCACGCGCGGCAGCCCCACGAGCCACTGATCGCTCAGCGGCTCGCAAGGTCATTGCGGGAGCAGCGCATGCTCACTCCGCCGCCAGGCCACCACTGCTGCTCCCGCAATGACCTTGCAAGCCGCTTAGCACTGCCCACCGCTCATGTTCAGCAGCCCCACAAGCCGCCCATTCCTCAGCGGCTCGCAAGGTCACTGCGGGAGCAGCGGTGGCGGCCTGGCGGCAGAGCATGCATGTGCAGGATTTCACGCATGTGCACTCCGTCGTGATGTTGCATCATGATGTCACTATGCAACGTCATGGCGCCCCGCCCCCAGGGGGTGCCTCCGTTCACCGCCCTGGGTAGCGTGGAGGCTTCCTCCGTGCCTGCATGTGACAATGATGAGGAGCACATGAAGGCTTGTTTGGGCAGCCTCTCCCAGTTCCTGATCACTCACTCCTCTAGACCACTCACCCATTCACTTGTCCAGGCCACCTGCTTGAACCCTGGTCTTCCTTTGCTTTTTTGTGCACACATGCAAGTGAGCGAGGAAGCAGACAGGTGGGTAGTGGTAGCAGTCATGACACAAGGAACATGGGAAGGCTCATCTGGACTACCCACCTGCTCACTTGCTCTTTTTGCTGGCCTAACTCATATCACCCTCCAGCCTGCTTCACTTGCTTGCTTGCTCTGCCAGCTGTTGTCATTTTGCAGTTCGTGTGGCCACCTATTGGTGGCCACACAAACTACAGCATGATGACCTTATTATTGCAAAAATATTATATAGTAAGATAAGAAGAGCCCTGCTGGATCAGACCAAAGGCAAATCTAGTCCAGCATCACGTTTTCTTTTATATAGATTTCGTTTATATTAAATCTCCAACAATTTTTCATCATATTTTTTTTTAAGCACACAAAGTTTCTTCTTGACTACCCACCCCGCCTTTTCTGATGTTTGTCTTTTACTCCCTTTTATTATCTGTTTTATCACACATATATTTTTATTATCTAAATCTCACTACCATTAAATCTTTGAGTAATCCGCTGCTTATATTTTAAATCCTGCCCACGACTTCATATATTGGTGATATTTTGATAGGTAATCCATCAGTGGTCTGCATTCCTTCTCAGCATCCTGTTTCCTACAGCGGATGTCTAGATGCCTATTAATCCCCCCCCCCCCCCCCGTTTTGGGTTTACAAGAAGTTGAACTGAAGTCTCCTTAATCCAAAGCCAAGACGACCAGGCAGAGGGCCTTCTCAGTAGCCATACCCGCCCTGTGGAACACCTTCCAATCAGATGTCAAGGAGATAAACAACTATCTGACTTTTAGAAGAAATCTGAAGGCAGCCCTGAATAGGGAAGCTTTTAATGTTTGATGTTTTAAAAGCTTTTAAAAACTCTCATTATATAATGCCTGCTTCCCTACATTTTTGCACCTGGTGTAAAAGGCATGTGCATTAAACAGGAGATGCCAAGTTAAGGCCTTGGGTCTCCCCAGCTAATGAGGCACTGGAGGTACATGTGAGGTTGCTTTCAGCACTAAGTATCTTTTCTTATCTATCAAAGGAGAGGTGCCTTCCATTTCAATCATGCTGACTGACACTCCTCAAAGGCGAGAGATATTGACTTTTTATTAGTCTTTTCTTGCTTTTAGATTTTCCCATCTCAACCTCCTCAGATAAATTGCTTCTATGAAGAAAGTGGGGGGAGGAAGAGGAGGAGAAAGAACAGGGAGAAAGCACCAAAGTGTTTTGTCTTAAGGCCTTTATGACAAGAAGCTGCATTGAGTGTAGTCATAAAGTGGATTTTTCAGCCGAGGAAGAGTTCACAGCACAGGCCTAATTCCAAAGCGCTCGGAAGAATGAAAACACTCAGATGACAAATAGAGGAGGCAACCAAATGAAAATTGCATGAGCAGTCAGGCAACTACCAACAGAAAGGGGGTGCATTTTATTAGCAGATCTGTTTTCCCCAGACATAAAATGTTTCTGGGAAAGCGCAGGTAAGTAGGAGGCGGCAATTCCAATGTTCTTTTCAGTGACACGTTGGAGCATTTAACAACACAGGGTTGTTAACACTTTTGGGTGTGCAAGGCAAGGCACCCAGGCTTCACTGAATGGATCCCAACCCAACACCCCCCACTACAGTCCCCTATGACATCTCTGATATTGTTATGATATTGTCAGCCAATGCCTGTGTAGATAACGTTGGGGTGTGGGTTGCGCTGTGGTCTAAACCACTGAGCCTCTTGGGCTTGCCGATCGGAATGTCAGTGGTTCGAATCCCCATGGCGGGGTGAGCTCCCGTTGCTCTGTCCCAGCTAACTGCCAACCTAGCAGTTCGAAAGCACGCCAGTGCAAGTAGATAAATAAGTACTGCTGTGGTGGGAAGGTACACGGCATTTCCATGCACTCTGGTTTCCATCATGGTGCTCCGTGCGCCAGAAGCAGTTTATTCATGCTAGCCACATGACCCAGAAAGCTGTCTGTGGATAAATGCCGGCTCCCTAAGCCTGAGAGTTAGATGAGCACTGCAACCCCATAGTTGCCTTTGACTGGACTTACTTGGAGGAGGAGGAGGAGGAAGAAGAAGAAGAAGAAGAAGAAGAAGAAGAAGAAGAAGAAGAAGAAGAAGAAGAAGAAGAAGAAGAGGAGGAGGAGGAGGAGGAGGAGTTTGAATTTGATATCCTGCTTTATCACTATCCGAAGGAGTCTCAAAGCAGCTAACATTCTTCTTTCCCTTCCTCTCCCACAACAAACTCTCTGTGAGGTGAGTGGGGCTGAGAGACTTCAAAGAAGTGTGATTAGCCCAAGGTCACCCAGCAGCTGCATGTGGAGGAGTGGAGACACGAACCTGGTTCACCAGATTACAAGTCTACCATTCTTAACCACTACACCACACCTTCCAGTATAAATAATAAAGTTGTTGTTGTTGTTGTTGTTGTTATTTGGGATGGAACAAACTCCTGTGAGAAATGTTGCTGGTTTTTGTCCTATGTCTTTGGGCTTTTCTCAGATTCCTCAGATGTGTCACCTGAGAAGGAACTCCTGAGTTTGAGCATGTTGTTCAGTCGTTCAGTCGTGTCCGACTCTTCGTGACCCCATGGACCAGAGTACACCAGGCACGCCTATCCTTCACTGCCTCTCGCAGTTTGGCCAAACTCATGTTAGTAGCTTCAAGAACACTGTCCAACCATCTCATCCTCTGTCGTCCCCTTCTCCTTGTGCCCTCCATCTTTCCCAACATCAGGGTCTTTTCTAGGGATTCTTCTCTTCTCATGAGGTGGCCAAAGTACTGGAGCCTCAACTTCAGGATCTGTCCTTCTAGTGAGTACTCAGGGCTGATTTCTTTGAGAATGGATAGGTTTGATCTTCTTGCAGTCCACGGGACTCTCAAGAGTCTCCTCCAGCACCATAATTCAAAAGCATCAATTCTACGGCGATCAGCCTTCTTTATGGTCCAGCTCTCACTTCCGTACATTACTACTGGGAAAACCATAGCTTTAACTATACGGACCTTTGTCGGCAAGGTGATGTCTTTGCTTTTTAAGATGCTGTCTAGGTTTGTCATTGCTTTTCTCCCAAGAAGCAGGCGTCTTCTGATTTCGTGACTGCTGTCACCATCTGCAGTGATCATGGAACCCAAGAAAGTGAAATCTCTCACTGCCTCCATTTCTTCCCCTTCTATTTGCCAGGAGGTGATGGGACCAGTGGCCATGATCTTAGTTTTTTTGATGTTGAGCTTCAGACCATATTTTGCGCTCTCTTCTTTCACCCTCATTAAAAGGTTCTTCAATTCTTCCTCACTTTCTGCCATCAAGGTAGTATCATCAGCATATCTGAGGTTGTTGATATTTTTTCCGGCAATCTTAATTCCGGTTGGGGATTCATCCAGTCCAGCCTTTCGCATGATGTATTCTGCATATAAGTTATGCAGGGAGTTATGCAGGGAGACAATATACAGCCTTGTCGTACTCCTTTCCCAATTTTGAACCAATCAGTTGTTCCATATCCAGTTCTGACTGTAGCTTCTTGTCCCACATAGAGATTTCTCAGGAGGAAAATGAGGTGATCCGGCACTCCCATTTCTTTAAGAACTTGCCATAGTTTGCTGTGGTCGACACAGTCAAATGCTTTTGCATAATCAATGAAGCAGAAGTAGATGTTTTTCTGGAACTCTCTGGCTTTCTCCATAATCCAGCGCATGTTTGCAATTTGGTCTCTGGTTCCTCTGCCCCTTCGAAATCCAGCTTGCACTTCTGGGAGTTCTCGGTCCACATACTGCTTAAGCCTGCCTTGTAGAATTTTAAGCATAACCTTGCTAGCGTGTGAAATGAGTGCAATTGTGCGGTAGTTGGAGCATTCTTTGGAGTTTGAGCATATTATATTTTAATTTAATTTGATTTTTTCGCAATGGTATGGGATAAGGGAGGAGAGCAGGGGCCCATCAATAGCACCTAGACAGTGAACTGAGCTGGCACACATCTTACCTGGTCACAGGAGGAGCTAGAGTTCTCTTTTAAAATTATAGCAATTGTTTCTAAATTTGTCTCTGTATGCATCAGTTAGCTCTGTGAAAAGTCATGCAGATCTCTGTCTTCTTGTGTCTTCTCCTTAGATGCTGTGATTTCCTTTTTGGGTGGGGGAAGTAATGCATAAGTGGGCCACCCTCCTGCCAGTGGTGGGTGCAAAGAGCTGGTCTCAGAGCAGAGGATTGTGTTGCCCTCACTATAAATGCATCTCCAAGTGCAATCCTTAATGGCAACTATCTGCATGGTCTCATCTTGAACATAATGTGATTAGGAAACAGGTTGTTCTGTTTAAATCAGCATACTTAATAAAACTGTCATTTAACTATACCAAGTACAATTTGGAATCAAATTTTCTTTCCCTCCCATTCCTTCCTCCTGCTGTTCTATACTTTTTAACCTGGAGATGTTTATATTTGCTATCTATCCTCCTTCACGGGAGAGCAATTTTTATGTTTTATTACTAATTTATCTTATAGCATTTCACTCTGCACAACAGGGTTTTAAGTGCTTACCAGATGCTGGTACACATGAATTACAATACTCTCTACTTTTAAAATGATTTTGTACTTTAGCAGCAGTGAAACTCTGTAGTTGCTCTGCGATCTCTCTGAAGACTAAGACTTCCAGAATATAGGAGCTACAAAATATTTCTCCTTGTCTTGCTCTGTGATAAAAAATCTGTCCCTTATAGAGAAAAGAATGCACTGGGTCTCTATGACACTAAATCCATTTAAGTGCTTTGGGGGATGGAACCCATAGATATATGATGCAATCCTATGTATATCTACTTGGAAGCAACTAAGAGGGATGTTCTGCTGAATAAGCAGGGCTGTCTTAAGCATATGCAGCGCCGGGGTGCAAAGATCCGCCTGCCCCCCGGATGCCCAGTCCCAGGCACACAGGAGTGGTTGTTTGCTGTGTTCTGGTGGGTGAGTGATTTTCGGCATCCTCCCCCAACAATCAAGCGGACAATCGCCGCTTAAAATCTTAGGCTCTCGCGAATAAACCATTCGCCCATTCCCCCATCAGCACTACCCATGTATAAGACGAACCTAAATTTTGAACCTCACCTTTGGGTCAAAAAAGCTCGTCCTATACATGGAAAAATACGGTAAATGTATGGTGTGGGTTCAAAATGTTACCAAGCTTCCCATTAAACAAGAAAGGAGAGATAAGAGGCTACCATCACTGAAGTTTGTTCCCAACTCACCTGCAATCATGAAAATTTCTTCCACTTTCTCTATCCCAGAAATAGGAGAAAATGCCAGTCCACTTTGAAAGCCAGCAAATGAGACTGAAGTGGGCTGGCATTTTGGTTGTGCTATCTGAAACAGTGTGCCGTTTCCCATAATAGCCACAGTAATCACCGCGACAGAGACAGTAAGGTCACCTTTTTGATTTCACTGACCTTTATATTTTCTTGTTGTTTCCACATTAATTAGCTCCTGGCTCCTCAAGTACCATTTCTGAGAGCTGATTTGAAAAAAAAGGGGTTGGCATTTTAATAAACTGTTTATTTTACTTTGCTCTTGGGTTGATTTTTGAAGGGAAACAAGGGAATCTCATGGACATATACCACAGTTGACATGGCTGACCTCTTTGAGAGTTGTCACAATGACGAAGTCATCTAAATTTGTCTGTGAGGCACATTTTCCAATATGTAAAAAAGAGGGGGGAAGGGGGATATATTAACACGAGTCCCGAAAACTAGGGTGCTGAAAGAATATACAGTACAAGCAAGATTACCACAGAATACAAGTAGGAATGTAAAACCAGGAAGAACCACCTTGAACGGGAAAATGCAGAAAAAAAGCCTCCCATGATATTTTAAGACATCCAAACACTATTTCAGTTATTCAGAATTCAGTACTGAACACAGAATATAATTCTGAGCAATCTTCACCACCATTAGGGTGGGGAAAACCAGTTGATAATCTCACAACTCGTTGCATTATCAACACAATCATCAGATGAGATATGAAGAATTAATAGCTGCCAACAGTGATGGGTGTGGGGACTCTGTAACAGTTTCCATTTTGTCCTCTCTACTGTTCATCAGACATATGAAACTTGTCATGGGCCAGGAGTCGGCTTCACCTGCTGAGCCTGAAGGAGCAGGTGAAGGAGCTTCTGAAGGAGCAGAAGGCAAAGTGATTCCACCTGCTGCTGATTGTGGGAATGATTAGGAACGTGGATGAGGATATATTGTCAGATATATGATATCCCAGCTTGTGTTAGCAAGCTCCAAACTTAGGAGAGTTTCATTCCCTTTTAAATCACACACACAGCAGATGCGCTTGCACAGGCTTGCTAAAGCCTAAAATAAGTCCCCTATATCCTTCTTAAAAGACTGCACACGACACAATGTATCTTAAATGAATAAAAAGAGTTTACTCACATACTTCCTGAGTTACACAGCATTTCTCAGAAGGCAGGCATGCTTAGTAAAAAGTATTTACATGTGGTTGCTACTTCCATAGGGAAAAGTAGCTGCCTTTGTTCTCTTGGCTGAGAGCCAGGAGAACATGCTTGTTGCTCCTTGGATAAACGAGGAGAGAAATGGTGACTGGTCTTGGGATCTTGTTCCCAGGTGAGACCACACCTACTTCTGGTTACAGAGGAAGTTAACTCAGTCCAGGTAGCAGGAAGTTATGACTGGAGGACTGAGTTACCTTCATGTCCACTCTAGCAATGTTGTGTTTTGAATGCTCGGTGTTTACATCCCACACTGATCAACCTTCTTGCTCCTGATGAGAACCAGCTTTTCTCCAGCTTTCTTGAGCAAGGTTTCCAGCCTCAGTCAGTTGCTGGAAACAACATTTGTCTTTCCTGGTCAGACCTTGTTTCTCCTTGCTTCTTGTGACCCTCGGCTTTTTTGGCCACCGGATCGTCTGACTATATGACCTGAGATACTCCTGACCTTAGGACAGGACTGGACTGGACCTTGTATATGGACTTTGCCTCCAGGCAAGTACCCCCCCTTGAGACTTGGCTGGTTGGCTGGTTCTCCCTCCACTGAGATCTTCCATGGCTGGCAGCACAGGATTACGTCAAAACCCTTGGGTAAGAATAGATGGAAATACGAGTCCTTGCTCCCACACCCAGTCTCATTATTGCTGTTGGACTCCTTGTCTTCACTTCTGCATGCGTGAACGTTCTCATGTAGGTTCAACCGATGATTTGAAACTCTGATCTTGCACAGTTCTAAATCATTCAAGGAGTCTCCACCAACAAACTAGGCTCCCCATTCAGTCTCCAATGTGTGGACGGGGGGTGGTGCTGCGGAGGGGGAGGAAGCTGGTGTCAGTGATGCAATGGAAGGGGTGGGATTGGGTGGATGTTTCTGCCCTCACACTTCACATAGTGGGGGTGGAATACCTAAAATAGGGCTGCCTTGTAATAATAATTTATTTATTACGGTCAGAGACCAGATCATATAACACAATAGTGACAGCATTCGTAAAGATAAAATATACAATTAAAGTAGATTGCAGCAATAGCTCATGAGTTAAAATTGAAATATATACATACATCCGTACGACTGAGATTTGGGCTACCATAAAAACTGATCCTAAGGTGCCCCAAAAGGAGCTTCGGCTTTTCCCTAGAAAGCTATTCTATTCTAGAGGATGATCTGAGCTTACAAATCTGGGCACAGAATCTGGCTACCAGCCAGGTCATTTTATAATCTTTGCCTATGAAGAGAGAATTTAGTTTAGACTTGTCTGTAAGATCGACAAGCCTCTTCAGCAAAGGATTGATGGTTTCTCTACAAATCTCAGCATAAAGAGGGCATATGAAAAATATATGTTCGGGGCTTCCTATTTCCCCTAATGGGCAGGTGCAGAGTCTGTGCATATGGGACTCTTCCATAGGAGCCTTCCAGAACCGGTGAGGGCCACTTCTTGCCATAGTGAAAGCCCTTCTTGGATTTCTGGATGTAAGGAAATAGAGATGTGTTGCTGGAACGGTTACGTATCTCCTGTTTTCTATGATTTTATAATCGGGAACCCTTGCACAGTCCTGTTGTCTGTCTATATCCAAGATTCTTTGCCTAACCACAGATCTAGCTTGGCCCAAGCCCATAGTTAAGAGGGTTTGGGGAACAAGGCCCAGTTTCTGGAGTGTGTTTAGGACTGCTATCTGCCAGCCAGATTGAAACTGGTCGCTCAGAATCCATGGGGCTATTCCTTGGTGGTGGGGGCGGGGCTGTCTTGTAGTATCGAAGACATACAGCTGTGCTTTCCAGTAGCATTTGATCTTGCTCCAACAGTCAGACCAGGTCTGCTTCTGAAAATGTGTCTTCAATGCAGGTGGGTAAACTGTGCCCCCCAACCTCATTCTATGAAGCCTCCAAAACCTCTGGAAGTTGTTCCCATTATTCCACCCTGTCAGAGTTTCTTCTTTCCTGTGTGTTTCCTTGCCTTTAAAAGAGCTGCTGGACTCTTTTGACATCACTTCAGAAGAAATGGGAGGAACAGCATTTTATTTGATAAGAAAATGGTGGCTGGATGGTGGTGCAGGTTTTACTATTCCCCTTCTTATATGGCTTAGGGAGCATAAGTTTCCCTTCCAGATGTCTGAGAACAAATAGCTAGGCTTGTACTGCATACGTATGATTGAGAGTAACCGTAATCAGCAATTTTGTCTTGGAAGGAAAGCTATTTTTACTAGTTGTGAAATTACCAATGTGATTGTGTGTTTCTTTTAATATTGTAGCCGGAACCTTTCATAAAACCAGGGACTAGGGCTTACATTCCATTAAAATGACAAAGCACATCTACACCTGGATGAATTATAGTACTTATAAATTGTGCAGGTCCAGTATTGAAATACTAAAGGTATGCCCCTTCCCTTTACACAGGCAGCATGGGGGAGTATTCACAGAACTTACCAAAATCCTATTACTACTATGCCCCCTGTAGAAAGCTTATCTGATTGCATGAAAACTACTAGAGAACTCTCTAGAATTCAGTTACGAACCAAATCTAAACATATAGTAATGCATACAAGCATTTACAATTTCATTGAATTGCTATACAGTGGTACCTTGGTTCCCAAATTTAATACGTTCCGGAAGTCCATTCCAAAACCAAAGCGTTCCAAAACCAAGACACGCTTTCCCATAGAAAGTAATGTAAAACGGATTAATCCATTCCAGGCCTTTAAAAACAACCCTAATGCAACAATCTAACATGAATTTTACTATCTAATGAGACCATTGATCCATAAAATGAAAGCAATAATGTATTGTACTATAAAATAAATAAGACAGTATTGTAGATGATGAAAATTAAAACTATATTTTTTCTTACCTGCACTAATGATAGTCATTGTTTGGATGGGGTTTTTCCTCCATTTCTTCAGTCACACAACCAATCAATCAATCAGTAGCTCAACCGGGTTCCACACAGTCACAAAAACAAATTAATCGAAAAAGCCTCAAAAACAAAAACACAAAATAAATAGCAAAAACAAAAGTGCCAAACTTAATCCGTTCCGGAAGTCCATCTGATTTTAGAAATGTTCAAAAACCACAGCACTTCTGTGTTTTCGGCTTTTGAGTACCACCGCTTTTGAGAAACCAAGGTACCACTGTACATAGCAGGGAGCAGCAAAAAGAGACAAATGTACCACGCTCAGTGACTGTCGGCCACCATTTTATTTTTCTTCCAAGGAGGCGGAACAAGTGCAGGAAGCAATCTCTTCAGGAGGTGAGCTCAAAAGAGGATTTGTGAAGCTTCGTGACCTCTGCTTTTGGCCAAAAATGTCCAGCTCAGTTCTAGACAAATCCCCTTCATATGATAAATCAAGGAACCCATTCTTTCTTCCCACAGCATTGGCTACGGTTACTCTACTCCTGTTGACTGTCCATAAAACATTAGGAGCCCATAAAACATTCTTGATAGCCAAGAATTGGAAGACAGAAGAATTACCAACAATAGAAGAATGGCAGATGAAAATGATGGACTGTATGGAGCTTGCAGAAATGACCGGGAAACTCCGGGACCAGAGAGACGACGTGGTGGAGAAAGAATGGAAGACTTTTAAACTATATTTAAAAGATCATTGTATGATTGAAATATAGATATAACCTGAGGATAAGATAGGTTGTAGAGTAGAAGATAGATGATTAAATTATAAGATGATAAGGATTAAGGTAAGATATAAGTGTGAGTAATTAGGCAATGATATAACAAAAGTTAAGAGGTATGAGATAGCAATGAATTTAATGTTACATAAAAGGTATACACAAGGGACGCAGGAGGAGGAGACAGGAGGAAGTCCCATGATGATGTGAGGAAGGATAATAATTTATTTATTTTTAGAAATGTAATATGTTGCATTTTTGTCTATATGTTTTTATTGTAGTTATGTTTTTTTTCTTTTTTGTATGTTTTTTGTTAAAAATTTAATAAAAATTATTTTAAAAATAAAATAAAATAAAACATCACAAAACCCTTTCCATTAGGGGTAGCACTGCAAACTTGGCTAGTCTCATACATGGCTATGCGCATACTATTACAATGTTTTATTCCACTCATACTGTCTGTCCATAAAACACCATAAAACTCTTTGAGTTAGGGCTAATAGTGTGAACTTGGCTATTCCCATTCATGCAACAATGAAGTCTACCCCCCCCCCCCAAATCATTACATATTTCAGTACTGTTATATGCCATTGTGAATTTGCATTTACCACCCCTCATTCACTTTTACTAAGCAGTAGCATTCGTATATTAATCCTGCCAGGATTCAGCCAATGGGAACGCACTCTGAAAAAGCAAAGCGTTCGACATTAAAATTCTGTGTGATGGGATTTGAGGTTCCTTTCATCTCAACAAAGGAGGTCAAGATTTTGTCAGGATATTCCGTCTTAGATAACTTAATTTTGACAAGCTTCAATACTTCTGAAAGCTTCCTAGCCACACTTCTTAAAAAAAAAAAAATATATGTTGGTAAGATAATAATAATAAAAAATACTGAAGATCTTAGACTTTTTAAAAATGATCGCTTTCATCCCTGCATTCCCCCGCTCCAAATTGTTGCCCATTAAATTAAGTATGTGAGTCAAGATTTGCAAGATCTACTTTACTGTATTTGTTATGTAATTCAATTTGCCCACTATTTACATGTTGGTAGCATTTATTCTCCTTCTACCATATTTCCTAAATGAGAAAAGACCATTAACATATCTTTAGGCGTACAAAGCCAAAGGAGGAGAGGAATGGATCATGAGAGCTCTGAAGCTCATCCAAATTATGCTAAGCTATACAAATCAAGCAATTTTCTCTATTCAGACTCAAATGAATAGACACACATTTCAATATGTGGGTTAAAATTCAGCTTTTTTGTGCTGGACTCTTTCAAATTCCTCTGAAGGAGGAATGTATCACAATTACTAAGATACTGCTGATAGTGTGGTATTGAAGTGTTTTCCAACTGGTTTCTGAACATCGCCCTTATTTTGTCCTGTGTGGAAAGCAGAGGGGATTAATTAAAATGCCAGCAGAAACTCTTCTTTATTAAAATATACCTGTATATTTAAAACTTCTTATTCAATTATCCAATATGCCAGATCCACCGTAGCAGTTCTAACAAAAAAAAGAAAGAAAGAAAAAGAAAAGGCATGGGTTAAGTGTGATCTTACAATAAACCTATCTACATCCTAGGGATGACCAAACTGACCACTAGCCACAGTGGCTAGGCTGTAGCTCCATTGTCAGAGGAAGCATGCATTTGAATGCCAGTTACTGGGAATTTCGATTAGAGCTGATGTGCTCAGGAACTGTTTTGGGGCTTCCTGGTGGTGCTGTGGGTTAAACCACAGAGTCTAGGGCTTGCTGATCAGAAGGTTGGCGGTTCGAATCCCTGCCACGGGGTGAGCTCCCGTTGCTCGGTCCCAGCTCCTGCCCACCTAGCAGTTCGAAAGCACGTCAAAGTGCAAGTAGATAAATAGGTACCGCTCTGGCAGGAAGGTAAATGGTGTTTCCGTGCGCTGCTCTGGTTCGCCAGAAGTGGCTTTGTTATGCTGGCCATATGACCTGGAAGCTGTCTGTGGACAAACGCCGGCTCCCTCGGCCTATAGAGCGAGATGAGCACCGCAACCCCAGAGTCGGACACGACTGGACCTGATGGTCTGGGGTCCCTTTACCTTTACAGTAATAATAATTTATTATTTATACCCCACCCATCTGGCTGGGTTTCCCCAGTCACTCTGGGTGGCTCCCAATAGAACACTAAAAACACGATAAAACATCAGACATTAAAAACTTCCCTAAACAGGGCTGCCTTCAGATGTCTTCTACAAGTCAGATAGTTTATTTCCTTGACATATGATGGGAAGGCGTTCCACAGGGCAGGCGCTACCACCAAGAAGGCCCTCTGCCTGGATCGCTGTAACCTCACTTCTCGCAGTGAGGGAACCACCAGAAGGCCCTCGGAGGTGGACCTCTGTGTCCGGGCAGAACGATGGGAGTGGAGATGCTCCATTAGTTATACTGGGACCAGGCCATTTAGGGCTTTAAAGGTCAGCACCGACACTTTGAATTGTGCTCGGAAATGTACTGGGAGCCAATGTAGGTCTTTCTACATCTGTTTGACCATT
Organism: Lacerta agilis; assembly: GCF_009819535.1. NCBI lineage: Eukaryota > Metazoa > Chordata > Lepidosauria > Squamata > Lacertidae > Lacerta > Lacerta agilis. The sequence goes on along the minus strand of NC_046315.1, from coordinate 88,276,967 downwards.
ATGAAAACAGGATGCTGGACTAGATGGGCCATTGACTTCATCCAGCCGGTTTGTATTTTGTTGTTATGTAACTGAATAAATGATTGACATGATCGCACGACGCACCAATGCCTGTTCCATGCTCATGGCTGAAACCACCCGTCACAAAATGCAAGGGGATGCACCATCATTTTATCATAGATTTGAAAGGTGCTCCAAGGGTCATCTAGACAAACTCCCTGAAATACAGGAATCTCAACTCAAGCATCCATGACAGATGGCCATCCAACCTCTACTTTAAAACTTCCAAGGAAGGGGAGTCCACAACCTCCCAAGGGAGACCATTCCACTGTTGAACAGCTCTTGCTGTCAGACAATGTTTCCTAATGTATAGTCATAATCTCCTTTCTTGTAACTTGAAGCCATTGGTGTGACTCCCACCCTCTGGAACAGGAGAAAACAAGCTTGCTCCACCTTCCATGTGACAACCCTTGAGATATTTGAAGCTATCATATCTCCTCTATGTCTCCTCTTATCCAAATTAAACATACCCAGCTCCTTTAACTGTTCCTCATACGTTTTGGTTTCCAGACCTTTAGTCATCTTGGTTGCCCTTCTCTTCACACCTTCCAAACATTATGTTTGCCCTGACTCTGGTATGACTGCTGCTTCCATAACACCTGCAGACTCATATGATTCCTACTCTGGAAAACTATTTTGAGAAGTATAGGGTGTGGTGAGAAAGAGAAATGTTGGTTGCTTGAGCTTCCTCCTCCTCTTGAAACCTAGGATTGCCATACTCCAGGAAAATTCCTGATATGTCCTGATTTTCAGGTGTAAAAATGTCGCCGGGGGGAATTTTGCCTAATCTGCAAAATGTCAGGGACAACCTGGATGCATGGCAACATTCTGGAAAAAGCAACGAAAACAGCTCCAGACCCTCAACAATTTGGGTGTGTTCCCCCAAAAAGCTCAACAATTTTGCAGGTTTCAGGAATTTTACTTTTTGAAATATGGCAACCCCAATGCAACCATTGTTGCAACTCCAAAATTCTAGTATAGTTTTCAAAACTGAGAGGAAAAAGCAGCAATATAATGAGGGAGGCACAGGCACAGAGTTCCGGCCAACTTTTTTTTGGGGGGGTGCACGACTGTAGGTGGGCCCAGTAGGACCCATCGAAGCCACAGGGAGGCCCGATGGAGCCTGTTGTGGTTATAGGTAGGCCCAGTGGGGCCTGCCACAAGTCTCAGAATATTGAGGGGGCCCAGCCCCCTCCCTGCAATTTTTGGGGGGCCTTCATTCCCCGTGTGCAGTCATGGGTTTATTGTCTATCACATGACTGGGTATGTGTTTAGATTCCACAGCAATGGGATGTGACGTAAGCAAGATGTTTGTCTTACTGTGTCCCCTGAAGTGGGACTGTTGTCTCTTGTTCTTTCTCTTTGCTGTCTGATGCTAGAGAGAGAGGGAGCTATGATGGAGTGCTCCGCATGTGTTTTATATGTAAATAAAGTAGATTAGCCTACATGCTGAGTTGCTGTGGTCTGTCACACAACCTGCAAAAACCTCTGCGGATCCGTGAGCGTGCTGATGTCTTCTTACATCAGTCGCAGTGATGTTCGGGCTGAGGAATGCTTAAGAAGCTCCCGAATGATCGCCCAGGAGGAAGGAACCATGCCAGTTGGGCATGTGTCTCTGCCAGGGTCCTACTTGTGAGTAGGCCGTTTCCTGACAAGATGGCACTCCTGGAGCGAGGGTCGTAGAGCAGTGGGAGAAAATCTGCTTTGCATTAACATTCTCTGGTACATCCAGGTAGTACTGAGAATGACTCCTGCCTAATGCTCTTGAAATCTGCTGTCAATCAGTGTCGACAGTTTGACAATGTTGAGTCGAATGAGCTACTAATACATTATCAGGCAGTTTCCTATGTCCCTATATATACAGAGCATCTCCTACGTTGGCAATTCCCTAACAATCATGTGGTTTTCCTATGCAGAATCTGAAAGGATAACCCAGCAGGGTTTTAACACGCTGATCCTTCCGGCAGCCTTCACATTTCCACTTGCTGCCGTCCTTTGGCTTTGCTCTGCCCTCTTATATATTCAGCCAGCAGTCGGGTGATGGATTTAAACATCAGTCTGGATTGCTGCTTGTCTAAATACTACACACTGCCCACTCTGTCTCATAATCTGTTTATCGGCAGACTGTGTGTGTTGGCATTTTGTGGCTTTTGGATAGGGCTAGTGGAAATATTTGCAAATATTAATATATCAATCATACTTGCTTATCCAGCATGAGGGTGAAGTATTTGCATTTATAGGCAAACAGTGGTTTTAACATATAACCTTTCCAGCTTTCCTGTTCTACATATTTATTAAGATCATTAATCATTTGCCAGCATTTTTTTTAAAAGGTCACATTCAGTCTTATACTTAAAAGGACATTGGAGATATATATATATATATATATATATATATATATATATATATATATATATATATATCCCCCATTCTGTCAAATTCTGAAAGCAACACATCCAATATCTAGAAATCATTAATTGATATTATCTCCACTGAGAAATACCAAGCAAAGTTTGCTATATGAAGGAATAGTTAGCTTGGCATAGACCTGGGAGCTAGATCTGACTCTGGAACAACACATTAGTTAATTTAAACATTTATGTCCTCAAAAGTCTCAAAACAATAACCTTGTGGACAAGATTAAAAGTAGAATCCAAACCGAAAAAACTCAAATACCAACATAGAGAGCATACAAAGACATTCACAGACAGGTAAAACACCACCATTAAAATGACTACATACTAGAGTAAAAGATTATTATCCAACAAAACACTTTTAGCTGGCCTCTGATTGCCCTGTCAAATTTCAAGAAACTTGGGGTAAAATGTTTGCATCATAAACTAAAGAAAATTATGATTTAAGTAAGCTAAAGGACTGTCTGATTGCAACCATTATTTTCAGATGCCTTTCTCCAAGAATGATGGACTTTAGGTGTGTTGATTAGAAGAGAATCTTTTTTAGCAGCAATGAAAATTGCTTCTTCGAGCTGCCATTTGCACTGGAAGGAAAACTCCCATTGGCAACAGCAGCTTTGGAAGAGTGATTTTTCATCAGGACCACATTATGGGTGGGAAAGAGTTAAGCTCCCCCTCCCTGTCTTGTTCATTCTCAATAATGACCAGCCTCCTGGCTGCTATTTGCATTTTTTTTTTTTAAAGAGCATGTTAAAAGCACAGCAGAATTAATGAAGCTTTGTGTGCAAGTGTTTTGATAGAGAGCGCAACAGAAGTCCAGCGAAAACTGAATGCAAAAATTGAATGTGTTCCAACCGAAATAAAGAGAATTAAATTGCTCCTTTCAATTGGGCACACTGATTGAAGAGAACGCTTACCAAGCTAGCATTTTCTCTCAGAAAACAGACACTGCTAGGTTGGGTCAATAGTTTCTGAACTTGCCTAGCAAATCTGATCATTTTAATGCTGCAAATGAACTGTTTATTTTGTGGCAATGGCAAAATGTGCAATATGAATTTAGGCATCTCGCCATACCTAGTGAATCAATGTTGGTTTGGAAATTCTCAGACTTCTGTTATCCTTATAATCTTCTTGAGTGGGTCTCTCATGCATCTTTGCATATCATTGCACACCTTCCAATCATGCACCACAGAAGACTCCAGGAGAACAGCAGAAGAGTTGCTATATTAAACATACAACAACAACAACAACAACAACAATAATAATAATAATAATAATAATAATAATAATTTTATTTATACCCCACCCTCCCCGGCCAAGACTGGGCTCAGGGCAGCTAACACTGAATATAAATACAGTAAAAACATTAAAAACAAAACAAAACAAAAACAGTTGATTAAAATATAAGTTAGAATACAGTTCAAAATGCAGCTTCATTTTAGTGGTAGCCTATAGATCAAAGCCAAAAGGGCCAGCAAAAAGAGCCAAGGTAAAATTTATATACAAATCCCATATAAGGGGTTCCATCAAATAAATAAATAAATAAATAAATAAATGGGGGGGGTTAGACTGAGTCCAGCCCAAAGGCCAGGCGGAACAGCTCCGTCTTGCAGGCCCTGCAGAAAGATGTCAAACAGCACCCTGATCTCCTGTGGCACCCTGATCTACACCAGGCCGGGGCCAGAGCTGAAAAGGCCCTGGCCCTGGCTGAGGCCAATCTAACCTCCTTGGGGCTCGGGCATTCCAAAGTGTTGTTATTTACAGACCTTAAGGTCCTCCATGGGGCATACCAGGAGAGGCGGTCCCGTAGGTACAAGGGTTCTAGGCTGCATAGGGCTTTAAAGGTCAAAACCAGCACCTTGAACCTTAAACCTGACCCTGTATTCCACCAGGAGCCAGTGCAGCTGGTAAAGCACTGGATGAATGTCATCCCACGGCAAGGACCCCGTAAGGAGCCTCACCGCAGCATTCTGCACCCGCTGGAGTTTCTGAGTCAGCTTCAAGGGTAGCTCCGCATAGAGCGAATTACAATAATCAATCCTGGAAGTGACCACTGCATGGATCACTGTGGCTAGATCGGGGTGAGAAAGGTAAGGGACTAACTGCTTAATACGGCGGAGATGGAAAAATTCTGCCTTTCCTGTAGGGGCAACCTGCGCCTCCACAGAGAGGGGGGCATTGAAGATTACACCCAAGCTCTTAACAGAGGGCACTGGCACTAATTGAGCCCCTGCAAGAGATGGGAGTTGGCCCCCCAACCCCATGTCATCCCGACCCAGCCAGAGGACCTCTGTCTTTAAAGGATTTAACTTCAACCGGCTCCCACGCAGCCATCCAGCCACAGCTTCCAAGCATCTGGTCAGTGTGTCCGGGGCTGAGTCAGGATGACCGTCCATCAACAGATAAAGCTGGGTGTCATCAGCATATTGATGACAACCCAGCCCCAAACTCCGGACAATCTGGGCAAGGTGGCGCATAAAGATATTAAAAAGCACTGGGGAAAGGATTGCGCTCTGCGGCACTCCACACACCGAGGAATGTCGCGGCGACAACTCCTTCCCTAGTGCCACTCTCTGTCCCCAACCTGAGATAAAGGAGCGCAGCCATTGTCGGGCTGTGCCCTGAATCCCCATGTCGGTAAGGCGGTGGTCCAAAAGTTCATGCTTGACCATGTTGAAGGCTGGTGACAAGTCTAGAGGAATCAGCAGTCCCGACCTGCCTCAATCCAGCTGTCTGCGGAGATTGTCTGTTAGGGCAGCCAGCGCCATCTCATTTCCATAACCAGGGAGAAAGCCAGACTGAAATGGATCCAAAGCCAATGTTTCATCCAGAAACCTATCAAGCAACCGCTCTCTCAATCACCTTACCCAGGTACGAAAGATTCAAAGTAATTGGATAGATCTAAAGGATCTAATGATGTTTTCTTTAAGACAGGACGCACCACTGATGACAGAGACAAGGGGTGCATTCAGACATGGAGATTACTGCCTTCATATTCCTGGTAGGGCTACAAGAGACTCTAGTGTGAAACCCTCAGGAGCTGCTGCCAGTCAATGTACATTGACTAGGCCAATGGTCTACCTTGGTAAATGGCTGGGTTGCATGGCAGAACAGAATTCTAAACAAAGACGTGCTCTCTCAAGCCCACAGTCCCAGCATGTACACACTCCTGTCTCAGTGACATCTGCACTGGCTTGGTCATATCCACAAAATAGAAGATAGCAGGATTGCCAAGTTCAAATTATATGGGGAGCTGGCTTAAAGCACTAGGCCTGCTGGCAGAGCAACTCTGTGTTACAAAGATGTCTGTAAATATGACATGAAGGCTGGCAACATCAAACCTGCTATGTGGGCATCCCTTGTAGATGTCTGCAGTGCCTGGAGACAGGTAGTCGAGTCATGTATCCATCATAGGGATGTGGGTGGTGCGGTGGTCTAAACCACTAAGCCTCTTGGGTTTGCCAATCAGAAGGTTGGCAGTTCGAATCCCCACAACGGGGTGAGCTCCCATTGCTCTGTCCCAGCTCCTGCCAACCTAGCAGTTCGAAAGCACGCCAGTGCAAGTAGATGAATAGGTACGGCTGCAGTGGGAAGGTAAACAGCATTTCCATGCACTCTGGTTTCCATCACGGTCCTCCGTGCACCAGAAGCGATTTAGTCATGCTGGCCACGTGACCTGGAAAGTCGCCTGCAGACAAACACCGGCTCCCTCGGCCTGAAAGTAAGATGAGCACCACACCCCATAGTTGTCTTTGACTGAACTTAAGCTTTTCCTAGTAGGGATTAGAGGAGACATGACCACTGGGAGGAGCACAGAGAGAAGATATACCATGGTGCATCTGCAGCAGCACAACTGGGCGCCTTCATCTGCCCCAGTTGCAACAAAACATGTCTCTCCTGCATCTTTCTCTACAGCAACAGCGGGCGCTAAGACCTTCCAACAGTTTGACCTCACCCTCAAGGGCACACTCCTTCATTGTCTCCCGAGACAGACAGGTGCCAATCTATCAGTCATGGAGTTCTATGTGTTAGTAGCTAATATTGTAATGATAAACAGCACCTTTCATTGGGCATGAAGGATTAGGGAAAAGACAACTTGATGAATTAAAATATCTAGAGACCATAACGTATCACAAGGGTAACTCTGGTCTATTTGGCCGATTGGCAAAATCACAAGCACAGTTGATCCAGATACTGCTCGTTATTTATGTAATTGGCAATTTCTCTTTAAACTACTTGGCACTCCAAAGGCAATTTATTTTGAAATCTTGGCAGACATTACAATCCTAATACCCAGCACTGGAACAGAGTTTGCTTGCACAAGCCAGCCTTGCAGATCCTATTCAATATTTTCAATGAATGTCTCATCTTTTTTTTTTTTTGTTACTGGTACTAGCATTCCATATTTCCTTTATTGAACTCCAGTTAGTAGATTTCGCCAGCCTGTTGCTTGTTTAAACATTTACACAGCAACATCAACAATGAGGTTCATTTGATATCTATAAACTTTATCAATCATATTTTTTGTGCAAAGTGTGTGTGTGTGTGTGTGTGTCCGCACGCGCGCACACACACACACACACACACACACACACACACACAAATTTAGTCTTTTAAAATGATAAAACTCCAAAGACATAAGTTGCCTTTGATCTTTAAGGCTTCTTAATAAAAGCAATATATTTAGAGAGATGCTTATATATTCAAAGTTTCTGACTATCTGAATTGAGTCTCAAGGCAATGAGAATTTGCATAAATGGTCTGAATTTCCAGAATCTCTAAGTAAACACCAGCCTCTTGAAGATTAATTAGAACCTGAGTGACACCGGGGAGAAGAAACTCAAAAGTTTAATAATTTAAGCATGACTTCCTTTTTTAGCCAATGAGATGACTCATACATAAGAGAAAGTCTTAGAGTAATATGTGGATTTAGAGAGCTGACTCGAGGAATTAAAATAGCTTAAAAGATAGCATTTGCTCTTCAAGAAGAAGAAGAAACTCGGTAATATACCATGACTGACTTCATATCCATCTGCTTACTGGGTCACAAGTCACAAATATTTCTTTTCCTCCACATTCTGAAAAAAAGCAAACATGAAGTGCAAAGGGAATGAACCTAAACACGTTTTCTATTTTATGTTTGTATGGCAAATAATATATTTTGGTGCTTTAGAAATAGCTACGCCAGTCAGCAAGGGATGCCTGAATACAAACCCATGCGGGCATTAGCATCTAAAGCCAGCTTTCCATCTTCTTAAACGCGATGCTTATCTGAGCCTTCCTGGACTGGCTGGATGCATCTTTTGATGTAAACAGGTGATGTGGCCAGGCATTTGTGGCCGCTAGTTGTTAGGCAAGCCATCTTGACTGCAGCTGGATTAGACCCTGCAGTGACAATGGTGCACTGGAGCATTATCTGGCACCTGTAAGGTAACAGAAGTTGCAGCAAGATGGGGAGAGAGAGGCAATCTCCTGTGGTGGTTATTGTGCCTCTCCCTACCATACATATAAGGCCACCTTAGCATTCATGCTGTCTTGTATGTCACAGTCCGTGACACTTTCGATTCTCCTTTGAAAACTCCTTCCTCTGTTGGCTATATACTTTCAAAATCTCCCCCAGCATTCTCTTGTTCTATATCTTTGAAAAGATGAAATCGTAAACAGTAATGGGCACAACACGGCAATATAAAATACAATATACTGGGGCAGCAACGCTCAGGCCATTTATTCCAGAATAGACCCATTGGCGTTAGTGGGACTGTTGGAGAAACTCTCGTGCATGGATTGCTGGTTCTGCACGCCACACATCAGTCTGGGATTGGAGAAATCTATTTACCAATCAGTTGATTCTCTCTTCCGAATGAATGCCCCAGCCCAGAAAAAGCTATATATTCCACTATATATTCCTTTATATTCCACTCTGCTTCCAAAGAATGGAAAGTAGTTAGAGTCCAGTTGTCAGGGGCAATGAACTCAGCAATGCTAACAGTGAAAGTAACAAGTGTTTTGAGTTTTGTTTTTTCCGACATGCTGGCAGCTTAGCAAGGTAATGATTACCAGAACATGTTAATTAACCACAGCGTGTTAAAATGGCAAATAGAAAACTCTATAGGGAAATGGCCCACAGCTTAATAAGCGGTGATCCAGGGGGGGGGGGATTTGTTTATCGTTTATTTCCAAACTTTCCAGTAACTCACAAAGTGACTTATTTTACAAAGATGTAAAATAATCCAATACAATATAGCACCATAAAAAGAGGCCAGACCAAACTAAACACCTATCTGATGTGCTCTTTCCCACAGTAGGCAAATGCACACCTTCAGAGATCCCATATGCAGGGCATAGAATCATAGAATTGCTGAGTTGGAAGGGTTATCTAGCCCAATGCCCTGCAATGCAGGAGCCACAATTAAAGAATCCCTGACAGATGACCATCCAAACTCTGTTTAGAAACCTCAAATGAAGGAGCATCCACCACCTTCCAAGGTCAACTGCTCCACTGTTGAACAGCTCTTACTGTCTAAATCTCCTTTCTTGTAATATGAATCCATTGGTTCGGGTCCTATCCTCTGAAGCAGGAGAAAACATACCTGCTCCACTTCCACATAACAGCCTGTCATATATTTGGACGTGGTTATCAAATTACTTCTCTATCTTCTCTTCTGCAGGCTAAACATACCCAACTCACTCAGCTGCTTGTCATAAGGTTTATTGACAGTGCCAAGACTTTATGCGGCTCAGAAAAGGAGAAATGTTTCTCCACTGATGCTTAAAGACCAGCTAGCTTTGTTTTTGAAAACAGCAGAGATGGCTAAACTTAGGGAATGTGTATATTTGAGATACAGCCACCATTGTAGCTGTGAGCCCTGGAAGACCTGCTCCCTGCTTTGCTGGCCTTTTCCCACCAGGCCTGGGAGGGCAGGGCCTTGACTGACTCCAGCTACAAAAGCTGAGATTGCTGAAGAGGCTGGAGACCATCTTGGTTGTGAGTCCTGGAGGACCTCCTCCCTGCCTTGCTGGCTTTTTCCACCTGGCCTGGGAGGGTGGAACCCTGATTGACTGCCCAACTGACTGACTCCAGCTACAAAAGCTGCTGAACAGACTCATGGGCTGTGGTGGTGTTTAGGGTGTTCCGTTGGCATTTTATGTTGTTATTGATATTAATCTGTATATCTTTATTTTTATATATTATGATTTATGTGGCAATTGTTTCAGTTTGGCTGTGAACTTTTTGATGTATTTTTTTAATAGTGTATAAATTTTGTAATGTTTGCAGGACGTGGGTGGCACTGTGGTCTAAACCACTGAGCCTCTTGGGCTTGGCGATCGTAAGGTTGACAGTTCGAATCCACACAACTGGGTGAGCTCCCATAGCTTTGTCTCAGCTCCTGCCAACTTAGCAGTTCGAAAGCATAACAGCACGAGTAGATAAATAGGTACCGCTGTGGCAGGAAGGTAAACTGCATTTCCATGTGCTCTGGCATTCGTCACAGTGTCTCATTGTGCAAGAAGTGGTTTAGTCATGCTGGCCACATGACCTAGAAAGCTGTCTGCAGACAAACGCCAGAGATGAGCACCACACCCCAGTCAGTTTTGACTGGACTTAACCACCCAGGGGTCCTTTACCTTTTACCTGTAATGTTTGCAATTATGTAAATTGTGCCATGTTGTAAGCCATGTTTAGCATTATGGAAAGGTGGCACACAAATAAAAGGATGATGGTGATGATGAAATACAAAGTAGATTTTTTTTTTAACCAACGACTGGCTTTCATTTATTTCACAAACAAAAAAGCAGGTAGAATCTAGACAGTGAAAAATAGAAAAGCTTCTCCCTTGCTGTGAGTTACAATTTTATAAAGCAGTGAATATAATCTTATTAGATGATGAATATACATCATGTTACTTTATCTAAACGACAGACCTTTGCTGTTAGTTATGATAGTACAGTTTTAATCATTAGTTTGATTCTTCTCCCTCATATGCTAAATTTACAATAAAACCAGAGACTTTTTTTTAAGTGGACTTATCAAATAAAGGCTACCATAGGAGAGAGAATTTGCTTGGATGGTTTGAGATAGAAAAGCTATTCTAGGCCATGGGAAAAAATGTTTTCGAAGACAGGCTGCATTAAAGAGCTGTAATTTGCTTGGATGATTTGGGATGAGGAAAGTATTCTAGGCCAAAAAAAGAAATGTGGTTGAGGTCTTGGAAGATGAAATACGCCCACTGGAAAATGCAATTGATTATTATCAGTTACATATAATCTGAGGAGGCAGGTTTAATTCATATGTTCCTTTAATTTTTAAAATAATTACAAAAGAAATCCACGGATCACAGTAGGATAATCTTTAAAAAAAACACCCCTATGAATTTAAAGCTTAATCATCCTGCAGGGGGGGAAATGCTAAATACTTGAACCAGTCCAGAGTTTGACATGCATTCAGATGCTCTGTGGGTTTTCCTATTCATGTGGATAGAAGATGTGTTCTTTGGAGTTCCCACACATTAGAAATTGTTGGGTTGGGTCAAGTGCCAACAAACGTTGGCCAGCCAGACTATTTGCCAACAAGCTAAGTATTTTCCTCGAAACTTACTACACCAGTGGAGGTAATAGCTCTTGTGATCCCTCTTTGTGTATAAATTATAGGAAGCCCAATGTACCTCTGAACATTAGATAGCCAAACGTGGCCAGATGGATGGTCCTATTACATTGTTTCTAAATAGGAAGGAGTGGTCACTTATTAAATTGCAGTCAATAAAAATGGCACAATGCAGTTTTTGTCCCAAGCACTGAAAGCTGGCTAAGTTGAGAAGAGGATGGCGATGCATTATGGAATGGCTCGGGATCAATGGCTATTAATTTGAGAGCGGAACACGAAACAGTTTATGTTGTTATGTGGGATAATTACCATTTTCAATTAACTGACATTTCGCACAGCTTGGGGACTATAGTGAGACAATAACCCTCAGCACCTAATCTCAAGTCTGCTGTTAGCCGAGCCTTTTGTCAATAGTGCTGTGGTCTTATTTCAATGCCAAACCCAATATCCTGTGAGCAATTACTTCCATTGTCATAAAACACCGAGAGCTATACAGGAACGCGGTTCAAATTAAGTTCACACAAGGATCACTTTGACAAATGGAACTACTCATACTAACTTTTCTTTAAGAGTGAATATCTAGGACCCTGGATGAGGAGGGCAGAGCCCTTCAATGCAATAGCTAATGTGTAGGAGGAGATAATTGAGGCTGAAAGTGAAAAGACCAAGCTCCAAAGTTTGAGCTTCTAGTTCATTGTATAATATTTATGAACTGTGCATTTCAGTGAAAGTTGGGGTCTCTTTTGGACTAAATTTTAAATTTAATACTGAATGGCCTACAGCACCCAAACATTTCTGGGGTATACAATTAATATGTTACATGTTGTCTTGCTCTGGGTTAATTTACTGACATTTTACTGGCCAAATATAATTACATATAACAATAAAGAGACCAGATATATATCAGGTCAGAAATGGAGAATGTTCGTTTTTCCAAGTATACTTCAGTGCTTGTCTTTTTAGAAGACATCTGAAGGCAACCTTGTATTGGGAGGTTTTTAATATTTGATGTTTTATTATGTTTTTATATGTGTTGGAAGCTGCCTAGAGTGGAGGGAGCAACCCAGCCAGATGGGTGGGGTATTAAAATATATTATTATTATTATTATTATTATTATTATTATTATTATTATTATCCCAAACCCTTAAGATCTCTCTCTCTCTCTCTCTCTCTCTCTCTCTCTCTCTCTCTCACACACACACACACACACGGTGATGATGCTTCAAAATCATTATCATATTAAAAATATAAAGCTATACAGCCAAACAATGTTAAACTCATGGTTTCAATTGGCATGCTTACTGAAATCAGTGAAGTTTTAAGGCAGGAATGCTATGCTCACTTACCTGGGACTAAGTTCCATAATGAACATCATGGGGATTACTTCTGAGTACGTACATAGGCTTGTGCTGTAAAATAAGTTAACTTAGATTGGATTCTGCCCGGGTTTTGAAAGCAGTTGTTGTGGTAAATACAGTATAAAGGGCCCATCCAGACTTCATTTTGTGTTGCATTTCAAGACACAGTTCTGTGTTTTAAAGCTTTCCCCCTCCCCCAGCAATTTCCCTACAAAAACTCACTCTTTGCAATTTGCTCCAATTCAGTGGTAATCTGCAGAAAAAAACAAATTTCCATTTGTTTTGATTCAGTGTTTTCACAGGGAAAGCACCAAGAGAGAGAGAGAGAGAGAGAGAGAGAGAGAGAGAGAGAGAGAGAGAGAGAGAGAGAGAGAGAGAACTCGGACATGGTGCTTTCAAGCACAGACCTGTGACTAAAAAACACGGGGCAAAAGTATGGATGAGCCCAAGCTACTACTATGGCAGATCAAATAGCAATGGTGTGGAACACAGCAGAGATTGCAAAGTGATGGATGTAGAATCATTCCCATAAAAAGTGAGAAAATCCATCTCTTTTCCAAAAGGTTGGTAACTCCTCTCTCTCTCTCTCTCTCTCTCTCTCTCTCTCTCTCTCTCTCTCACACACACACACACACACACACACACACAGTAAAACAGTTGTATTTGAAAGTGTCGTCTCTGGGGCAGTTCAAACTTGCATTGCGTTTGAACTTGATTTTAGCCTTCATCTTGTTTTTATTGGCTTTTGGGATTTGTGCAAGCAGAAGCTGCTCATGCAATGAGGTTTCCCCATCCCTCCTCCCCACTGCAACCTCTTTTGCTTCCCGAAAGCTTTGCTCGTTGCATGGGGGAACCTTCCTGAAAGGTTTGGGATGCTGCAATGGCAGGCAGGAATTAGAAGGGAAAGGGCGGGGGGGGGAATTGGCTGGGGCCATTTGCTCAAGATTAATCCTGCACACGTACACACACCTATGCCACTGTGCAGAGATCTGTGTTTAGCTCCTTGTGACCCAAGTTGAATTGAGCAACGTTCTTTTCCTTGTCAATGCTTTGCTGGAATGTGCTCCCACCTTTTGAGTTTGCGAAGGCCCTTTCTACACTCCTCCTGTTTCCTGCCAATTTATGCAGTTCTGGCTCTCTCTGAGGTTAATTGCTGCCTGTTAATTTTCCAGTGTATTTGCAGTGTTCTCGGCGGTAGCTTTTCCTCAAAGGATTTCTACATTTGCATTTGTATTCAAGCATTTCATTTCCCCCTATCTGAGTTCCTATAATTTATTTGCTGCTTGTTATTAATTGCTACTCCCCAGACCTGAACACATTATGGCTTTCTATCTGCTACTGTTTTGCTTGTTTTCTTCTTTCCACCCCTAGGTATATAAAGCTTCAATCTTTCTTCCTTTTACAGTTTTGCTCTCTTTCTCCAATAGCAATATTATTACCGTATTCTTCCTCATGGACTTTATTGCCTATCTTACCTTCTTTGGGGGATTTTTTTCACCTTACTCATAGAAATTTGTCTGTTTTGGTGTATCTTCTCTCGCAAAGTCTATACATTTTTATTTCCATATACCTGTCAAACAAACTCTCATTTTCCCCGTGTTCTAATAGTTGCTCTAAGTTTTGCCTTTAGCTACAAATGGTAACAAAATTTGGTTGAACAGAACTTGTTAAGTATCTTTTTATTACTGGTATAATAGCTACAAATAGACTGCATAAGAGAGCTAAAAAGTATGGTTGTGCACACACACATACACCTCCTGATCCAGTTGTTCAATTAATTACTTAACCCTAATTAAACATGCAGTTAGGAAGGTGAAACAGAAGGAGATGCTGCCCAAGCAAAGAGGTAAATTCTGCTCAATACTGCTTCACCAGCATCTTCCCAGGTGAAGCAGCCCCCACCCTCCCTCACCACAACTGCCTGATGGTCCTGCTTTTAAGCAGCCTTGAATTGCTCCAGGTGGGTTGGCTCAATGTGGGGCAATTCACTGCTATCTCATTTCAATCTGGTTCAGTATCTGGCCTTTGGCCAAGATTGGTTGCAAAGGTAAAAGGCAGTCAAAGGACCCCTGGATGGTTAAGTTCAGTCAAAGGCGACTATGGGGTTGTGGCTCTCATCTCACTTTCAGGCTGAGGAAGTTTGTGTTTGTCCACAGACAGCTTTCTGGGTCGTGTGGCCAGCATGACTAAACCACTACTGGCGTACAGAGGACCGTGATGAGTGCTAGAGCCATTTACCTTCCCGCTGCAGTAGTACCTATTTATCTACTTGCACTGGCATGCTTTCAAACTGCTAGGTTGGCAGAAACTGGGACAGAGCAACGGGAGCTCACACATGGGGATTCGAACCACCAACCTTCTGATCAGGAAGCCCAAGAGGCTCTGTGGTTTAGACCACTGCGTCACCCACATTCCTAGATTGGTTGCACTACACCAATAAATAGACTGCACTGTTACAAATCCTTTAAGAGAAGTAGCATTCCCTTATGTTTTCTTCACCACATTTTTAGTTGGTTTGTTATGGATCACAGATTCATGTGGCATGTTGATAAGATGTCGTCATCCATACACCTTGAGCCAGAATAATGGGTAATTAGTCTTCTTTAATATGCATTAAAGAACACTAATTACCCATTATTTATCTAGCATTAGAATAAGTCGCTCTGAATCTGCTGCTCTAGGAAGTGTTTGTAGAGTCAGTGCAGTGAACAATGACCCTGATATTGTGAAGTGATTGATCACGTTCGTAAAATTAATTCTAATTTCCTTTTGATGGTGCAAAACAGTAATGTGATGCTTTTTAATAGACAACATATTATGACTCCTACAAATTATTATTAGTTAAATAGCTTTTTCCTTTAATGAAGGGATACCACACTTATAGGTTAAAGGTATATTTAGTTTGGACAGCAGTTTGCTGACTACGGATAGCCGATACACTGTAAACTACAACTGGAATAAATGGATTTGAGCAACTTCCTATGTTCACAACCATCTTTAACTAGGACTTTCCCTATGTCCTCATAGTCCTCTGCACATCTCCAATCTTAGTTACCTGTATTTCAGTGCTGTATTATAAACCTGCATTATTAGCCCCCTAATAGCTCAGTTGGTTAGAGCGTGGCGTTGATAAGGTCAAGAGTTCAATTCCCATATGGGACAGCTCCATATTCCTGCATTGCAAGGGGTTGGTCACCCCCCCCCCCCCAAAAAAAAAGCTCAACAATTCACAGCCAGTCTTTTTATACTGTGAGTAGATCACAGTCTCTTGGGAGCTGGACGTGCCTGAATTAGATGATTCTTGTGGTTCTTTCCAGTGCTACAGTTCTATGATTCTGATTCAAAAAACAGATTGAGTGCTCAGGCTGATAGAATTTTGGCTTGTCTAATGCTGTCTTCTGAAATCGCAGTTTAGCTATGAATTCACCCAGCTGACAGCTCTGTCTTGCAATCATTACAGTATATTACCCTTTATTATATGCAAATTGGGGAGGAGGAGTTTTCTGAAAATGCTAATACGCTGTGTTCAATACAGTATAATATATGGCATTTGCAATTGGGGTCTCCCATGTTGGCAATGAGACATGAAGCAAAGCATATTCTAAGCCGGGAAGTAGGAGTAAATGTGCAAATGCAAGGTTCCCAGAATTGGAATCACGATGTTTGCTTTACACCTTATTAAAGCACGTCTTATCCAAAGTAGGTTTTGATACAAAATGTTCTGTTGAAATCTCTGCCTGAGGGAGCTGCAGTCTAACAAGCAAAATGCTGTGAATTGTTTGCCCACCCTCCCCGCTTGACAATGGGCAGAACTGCCACTTGCAACAAACAGCCTTTTTATGTTGTTTGATATGTAGCTTAATTGGTAATCATTGCTTTACAGGACGAAGGCATTTTTTATAATGATGTTGATAAATGTTAACACTTATCTGGTGGCTCAGCATACTCGCTTTTTAAAAATGAACAATTAGGAACATAGGAAAAACTGCCTTCTACAAGCTGCCCATCTTGCCCTGTGCTGTCTTCTACTCTGCCTGGCAGAAGCTCTCCAGGGTCTTTCTCGGCACGTGATACACCTGATCCTTTTAAGTGGAGATGTAAGGGATTGAACTTGGAAGCATATGCTTCATTGGAGATGACAAGGTAGCATTACACCCTTCCAGCAGAAGGAAACAGACGAACAGTGTGTGAATGTTGATGGCAGCATACAACAGACCTGGCTGCCAGTCCATATTTTCTCCCACTGCTTTAAAGTTGTTGTTGTTGTTGCTGCTGTTCAGTCGTTTAGTCGTGTCTGACTCTTCATGACCCCATGGACCAGAGCACGCCAGGCACCCCTATCCTCCACTGCCTCCCGTAGTTTGGCCAAAATCATGCCAGTCGCTTCGAGAACAAAGGCCTTGGAGATGCCTTCTGAGATCTCGGAACCTGAGTTCTGGTGCCAGCAGAAGTCAGGTTCAGAAGTCTTGGAAGGTCTCGGACACCATCTCTGAGCTCTCCTGAGGTCTCAGAACCTGACTTATGGTACCACTGGAAGTCATGTTCTGAGGCTGAGGGCCGTGAGTAAAGTCATGGCATCACATTACGATATAGCTAGTTAGGCTCCAATTTCCATCACCCTCAGCCAGAATAATGAAGGATGATGGGAGCTGTAGCCAAACATTTGGAAGGACATAGTTCACCACCCTAGGCCTAGAAAACTTTTCTTATCTAAAATCAGTTGCATTGCCTCAACTGCTTCTTATTCTGGAGCTTCTTCAGTTAACAAACACGTTAAAAAATGTACCAGACAAAAGATACAATTGACACATTTTGTTAGTTTTCCTGGTTGTAATGCTTCTGTCCTGTTTTGTTTTGTTTTGTTTTGTTTTTTTAACATTCCTTTGACACTGCATTAACTGTTGCATTATGGGGACTGTGGCTTTTTTAATTGCTAAAACTGTCTTGATGTGCTAGATTTTTTTCTCACCAGTGGGCATGGTGTAACCCAAAAGTGGATGTCATCGGACACCAAGCGTCCCGCCTTGCCCCTGTGTCTGAGGGGGCTGGGGCTGTGTGACATGTACACACCACCCACACATGCCACGGGGCATGCTGACATCACACACTGTGGGGTGTGCTGATGTGTCGTGCGCATGGCGTGCAGCTTTCGAGCATGCCCTGCAGCATTCTGCATGGCCGCCATGGGATTTTGAGGCGATCCGGTCCCCTCCTTGAAAATTTGAGGGGGCCACAACCCCCTGCCCCCCCCCAGATTAACCCCTTTGTTGGACACACTTATATGCATGCATACTTCTTTCAGTTTCCACATGATTCACCCAGGAGAACACTACCCCAACACTGATCTAGCAAAGCAGCAGAAAGTGACTTTTGCGCTATGTGAAATATTGCATAAAATGTGAAAGTTATCAGGTAGGGAAACTTCAGGAAAATGGAACAAAGTGATGTCTGAATGCAGCCGATTAGCCAATCGCAATAAACAGCAGCAATATGCCATATACAGAGGTGGTACTTGTTCACCTTTTGTTCTAGGGCACCTCTTCTTTTAGCATTTGAAATGTCTAGAACACCATAGTTTCTGGATCTGGTATTTCTGTAGAAAATATTAATTCCTAACTGAACTGATACCATGGCATAACATCTGAGCCTTGGCATTAATGAATGTCAACCCGATAATGTGCTAATTTCAACTCTGGCATCATGAGGTTGGCAAGTCAAAGGGTTAATAGCTCAAATATAAAAAAGAAGCTATTGCAGCGTTAATAGGTAGTATTTAAATAGATGTTTAATCGGGGCAGTTATGTGGTAATGGCACCAATTAATCAAGAAGCGAAAACACATTCACCTTAAAACAAACCCAAACCATTAAGTTCTGAAGGAGATTAATTGTGTTCATCAAAAACAACAGCGGAATCAAATTATTAGCAGGGCAATGTCAAACTGTCTCTCTTCATAGATGAAGTCTGTCTCCAGTTGTATTAAGATTTCCCCTTCACTCAATAACATGGGCTGTGGGCTGGGTGGCACTGTGGTCTAAACCTCTGAGCCTCTTGAGCTTGCTGATCGGATGGTCAGTGGTTCGAATCCGTGTGATGGGGTGAGTTCCCATTGCTCTGTCCCAGCTCCTGCCAACCTAGAAGTTGAAAAGCATGCCAGTGCAAGTAGATAAATAGGTACCGCTGTGGCGGGAAGGTAAAGGCATTTCTGTGAGCTCTGTTTTCCGCCACGGTGTTCTGTTGCACCAGAAGTGTTTTAGTCATGCTAGCCACATGACCCGCAAAGCTGTCTGTGGACAAACGCCGGCTCCCTTGGCCTGAAAGTGAGATGAGCACCGCAACCCTATAGTCGCCTTTGACTGGACTTAACCGCCCAGTGGTCCTCTACCTCCCCCTCCCTTTTAAACATATCTTAGCTGTAAGTTGTGACTTAAATGCCTCATGTTTTCATTCTAATGCAAGGTGATCCCTCAGCTGGTAGTGTCCAGAGGCGTAGCAAGCCCAAGTGGTACCCGGTGCAGATTTTTTTGTCACCCCCACATCCTCCCACACCCCTTCAAGTCACAGTGAGTGTTTTGCGTTCCCCCACAATGCTTTGTGGCACCTCATTTGCATACATGCCCGTCGCCCCACCCCCAGCGACACCCCTGGTAGTGTCCTTTGGGGACTGTACCATTTAACAATGCTGTGTGTGGTGGAAACTTAACAATTGTTCTCCCACATTTTTTGTTTTTGTTTTTAAAATACCTGCACGTAGGAAACCAGTATATCCCTGAAGTGCTAGTGTTCTGTGTGCCAGAATTTTTTTCCTCTTTTTGCATTGGGAAGAGGGAGTGTCTTCACCTTCACCTGAAACCAGAAAGCCTGTGTGCACATTGGAGCACAGCTGCTGAATGAGACCCAATGTTTCATGCATTAAAATATATATATATATATATATATATATATATATATATATATATATATATATATATATATATTGCAGAACTGTAGCAACGTAAAGACCAGGGTTCCCCCCCTGACAGAACTCTCCGGAACTCAGTTCCAGCACCTCTCAGTTGGGCGCCATTGCCATTATAAGAGAATAAGGGAGGCATTCATGTTGAGTTCTGGCACCTCTTTTTCAGAAAAATAGCTCTACTAAATACTCTTGGGACCAATGTTTTGATGTGTGAAAGTATAAAAGCATATTTGGAAGTACATTTTGTGTCAAAGAAATCCTTGTGCAGCATTCAGCACAGACTGAAATTAAGCTTTATAAGGTACAGCGTGATGGGCACAGATGGAACTTGGGCAAGAACAAGGAGCACAAAAGACCTTACTTAAGACTGGAGAAATTGGTGCCTGTATAATTGCAATAGCATTTAGGTTTTGCTGTGAAAATTCTTCTTTAAAAGCACTAGTACAAATTATGCCTCGCCAACTAAGGTTTATTGTTTGCATCGATTCTCTGGAGAACTCACGTCTAACGTTTCCCCCTTCTGCGCACATTAGAGAAACATTTTAATATAAGAATATATTGGTTTTGCAATAGTCCTTCATTGCCATGCTAATTTCTATCTGGAACAAGTTAGAATTGTGTTTGGGAACACTAACAACCAGCAGAAATGGGAGCAGAGACAATAATAATTTTGTAAAGACAATATGAAACGCTGCCTAGTCAGCTCAGTACATATTGTTGCAGACCTGGGGTAACAGATTTTGGGGGTGCAAGGGCACCCCAAACTGCTAGTTAGTGAATGTTAGAAATTTATAAAGGGGTAAAATTTAGCTGATTTTTGGAGTATGAATGGAAGATGCCAATACCGGCTGATCTAGTTCTCCTGTTCAGGAGATTGCTGATAGCAATACCATTAAGAACACAAGGTAAAAAAGCTAAAGGTAAAGGACCCCTGGATGATGAAGTCCAGTCAAAGGTGACTATGGGGTTGAGGCACTAGGTTGACAGGAGCTGGGACAGAGCAATGGGAGCTCAGCCCATTGTGGGGATTTGAACCGCCGACCTTCCAGTCGGCAAGTCCAAGAAGCTCCTATTTTCCAACAGAAGCACAACCTTGGTTGGGTACCTGAAACTACTTGGAATCTTGCTGCTGCTTGGCAGAGACTGGGGATGGTGTGCAAACTCAGTAGTACTAGTGTATTTTGAGTCAAAGAAATCCTTGAGCAGCATTCAGCACAGATTGAAATTAAGCTTTATAAGGTACAACGTGATGGACACAGATGGACCTTAGATGGAACACAATAGACTTTCCCTAAGACTGGAGAAATTGGTGCCCATATTATTGCCAGTGCGGGTGGCGCTGTGGGTTAAACCACAAAGCCTAGGGCTTGCTGATCAGAAGGTTGGTGGTTCGAATCTCCACAACGGGGTGAGCTCCTGTTGCTCTGTCCCAGCTCCTGCCCACCTAGCAGTTCGAAAGCACGCCAGTGCAAGTAGATAAATAGGTACCGCTCCAGCGGGAAGGTAAACGACATTTCCGTGTGCTGCTCTGGTTCACCAGAAGCGGCTTTGTCATGCTGGCCACATGACCCAGAAGCTGTACGCTGGCTCCCTCGGCCAGTAACGCGAGATGAGCATCGCAACCCCAGAATCAGACATGACTGGACCTAATGGTCAGGGGTCCTTTTACCTTTACCTTTATTATTGCCATGACATTTAGGTTTTGCTGTGAAAACTCTTCTTTAAAAGCACTAGTACAAATTATGCCTCACCAACTGAGGTTTATTTTTGAGTTGATTCTCTAGAGAATTCACATTTAATGCTTTCCCCTTCTGCACACAATAGAAAAACATTTTAATATTAGAGTATATTGACTTTGCAATAGTCCTTGATTGCCATGCTGAGTTCTATTTGGAACAATTTAGAATTCTGTTTGGGAATGCTAACAACCAGCAGAAATGGGAGCAGAGACAATAGCAATTTTGTAAAGACAATATGAAACGCTGTCTAGCCAGAATACGAAGCCAAACATAAGTCACCAGGAATAAACCATATAAACATTTCAATGAGAGAGAGAGAGAAATTAACTAATTGATATTAGCCAGGAGATAATGTGAACAAGTGGCCATGTGTGGCATAACCTGTTTACAGTATGCATAGTTCACCCACACCAAAATCTCATGATGTGTAGCAAAAGTATCGGAGGGAGGCATGATGCCTCTGAATTCCAGTTGCTGGGGATTGCAGGTGGGAAAACAGGTGTAGAGCTCATCTCCAGCTGGTGAGATCCCACAGGCATCTGGTCAGCCACTGTGAGAACAGGATGCTAGACTAGATGGGCCATTGGCCTGATTTCCGGGCTCATCTTATGTTCTAGGAAGAGAGATAGGATGAAAATGCAAAACAGAGTAACATTCCATCAAATTAAATTCCATAGAAATATCACTACCCTTTGCCCAACTTAACCCTGAGTCTCAAAGACCAGCAGAAATAATTGTGAAAGGCACAGCATCCTGCAAACCTGCAGCAGAAGGAGGTTCCATAACTTGAGGGAGGCGGTGGAGAAAGATCATTTGGAGATATGGTTCATTTGGGCAATGCCCTAAAAGCCACAGTTTTCCCTCAGCCAGTTCACACCTACTTACCTCCTTACAACCAGTCCAGTGGGTAAAGGTAAAGGTAAAGGATCCCTGGGTGGTTAAGTCCAGTAAAAGGCAACTATGGGGTGCAACACTCATCTCGTTTTCAGGCTGAGGGAGCCAGCATTTGTCCACAGACAGCTTTCCGGGTCATGAGGCCAGCATGACCAAACCGCTTCTGGCGCAACACCATGACAGAAACCAGAGCTCATGGAAACACTGTTTACCTTCCTGCTGCAGCACTGGTATGTTTTCGAACTGCTAGGTTTGCAGGAGCTGAGACGGAGCAACAGGAGCTCACCCTGTTGTGACCCCGACCTTCCGATCGGCAAGCCCAAGAGGCTCTGTGGTTTAGACCACAGCACCACCTGCGTCCCAAAGTCCAGTGGGTAACAGTGGCCTTCAGCTCTCATTCAGGTTTAGCATCCCTTAATTATCTGCTTTGCCAGGAAGCTAAGAAGGAGCTACCCACAAGAGAGTGACAAACCATTTTTAATCTACTTTTCAGAATGGCAATAAGAAGTATATTTAATTTTTCTTCATGTGCCCATTTAGGAATGTGATCTGAATGGATACTGGTGTGTGTGTGTGTGTGTGTGTGTGTGTGTGTGTGTGTATCCAGGTGTGGTTGTCCTTAATAACAATATGGCCACAAATGAATGTGGAGTTATGTGCACCTGCTGAAATATGTGCTAGATTGTGGCTGTTATGTTTTCTAAAATATATTCAATTGACACAGGGCTCCTAACAAAATGGGATGCATATTTCACAATATTATTGGCCAAAAGCCTGCTGAATGTTCCTTGTTTGGTGGGGCTGCCACACTTCCAACTTGGTCATCAAAGACTTTAACGGGACGTTATTAGGCATGTTTAGGAATTCACCTTGAAAGGCTTGTATCACTTAACTTTGGTAATCTGCATTGTGCTTTGTATGTTCAGAAGCAGTGCTGGCAATCCAACATTTTTGTATTGTCGTGCTCATTAATTTCAATGGGTCTGCTCTGAGTAGGCGTTAGTCGAAGATACCCCTATATGTTCATTCTGGTGCCTAATCAATGAAATGGTACATCACAAATTTGTATGTTAAACAGACATATATATTTTTAAGTGGAATCATTATCTGTTTATAGTGATCACGTTCCTTAAGCAAGTAATAACTTTCTTAAATTACCCCTAATCCCATTTAAGTATCTTCTCATACTCAAACCATAGTAGCAAAGGGTGTAAAATGGCATGGTGGATGGTCAATGAAAATTGTTATTATTATTATTATTGAAGATATTTTAGAATTGACTTCTGCTACTCTAAATTGTTTTTCTCTACTCAGTATTGTCCTTGTTTTTTCAGCTGCTAAGTTTTATACTAGGGGTGTGCACTGGCCACAAGATGTCTATATGTAGCATCTGGAAGCAACCCAATCTGTTTTGCCAATTTGATTTGTTGTTTTGGTCCAAATCACATCTGTGAAATCCAAAACTTTGTCCTCTCCCCACACCTACTGCAATGGAGAGCCAGGCAATGGCTACAACAACACCCCCCTCTTTTCACAGAAGTAAATGAAATTTGCAGGTAAAGGAGCCTCTCAAGAATAAAATAAGCTTGCCAAATTGCAGGCAGATCCATCTAGACAGTTTTATGGAAGAAACTGTTGAAATAAATTGCTAAGATGAGCCTCTCTCTCTCTCTCTCTCTCTCTCTCTCTCTCTCTCTCTGGTCAGAATTGGATGAAATGTTCAGGTCTGCATGCCCCATCTGAGGGGATGAGATCTGTTGACTTTAAGAATGGTAGCTGCAGTGGTCCTAACACAAGGGCAGGCATTAACATTTGGGAGAGGATACAATAGAAACCATAAAGAAGACTGATCGCCGAAGAATTGATGCTTTTGAATTATGGTGCTGGAGGAGACTCTTGAGCGTCCCATGGACTGCAAAAAGATCAAACTTATCCATCCTTAAAGAAATCTACCCTGAGTGCTCAATGGAAGGGCAGATCCTGAAGTTGAGGCTCCAGTACTCTGGCCACCTCATGAGAAGAGAAGACTCCCTGGAAAAGACCCTGGTGTTGGGAAAGATGGAGGGAACAAGGAGAAGGGGACAACAGAGGATGAGATGGTTGGACAGTGTTCTCGAAGCGACTGGCATGAGTTTGGCCAAACTACGGGAGGCAGTGGAGGATAGGGGTGCCTGGCGTGCTCTGGTCCATGGGGTCATGAAGAGTTAGACATGACTGAATGACTGAACAACAACAACAATAGAAATCACATGATCTTCCCTAGTGTTTTGTGGGCAATCAGTCTGAAAACTGGTGACATGAGAGAGACATGCTCCTGGCTACATGGGTAGTTATAGGCTATCAATGAGAAACAAAATTGGGAACTAACATTAAGGGATGTGCAGTCTTAGATGATGATGATGATGATGATGATGATTATTTTCCTCTTCTCTACTCTTGCTTTGTCTACATGATTTTCTCCTACTCCCTCCTATATCTTTTTCTTTTTGCATATCAATGGAGAAGCTAAAGATTGCAATCAACGTAGCTTGCCTACCTATCTAACAAAGGAAAACTGACCTGAATAGTATCCCTCTTTGCTTTGATTAAAGGGACAGTTTAAAAAGTGTGTGTTTGTATATATTCCTTCGGGACTTAGAAGACAGATGTATAAGAAATCTAGTACATCAGAGACAAAGAAAGGGGGGAAAGTAGAAACCGAGTCAATAGTGCATGAGCCAGCAAAGTTCTGATATGTTACCTAACAAGGATGAAAGAAATCCTTTATACCTTCTGAGGACTATGCAATTTCTTCCCTCAAGCAGCAAAATACACATATACACTTTTAACCTAAATGACCTGCTTGTCCTCTAATAACTGTATCATTTTTCTGTGGAATAATATGGTCCAAATTGCTTCTGAGAAGCTGAGCTATAATATTAATGCTGAAAGTATATTGAGAATCCTTCTTATTCCCAAATGGGACTGGTAACAGCAGGGTGGGGGGATTAAGTTAGATTTTTGCACTTGTTAGATTTTTGTCCTGCAAACAGTTAATGTTAGAACTTGGTGCCACTACATCAATTCAGTGTTTCATTTATAACACAGTTTTAACAAATGGTTCATTGCCTCTTTGATGTTGATATTAGGATAGCATGTACTGGAGAGTTGATAACTGTGAGTCATTTGTATAATTTTTCTAGCTGTAGGTGGCAATGGAATTGTTGAAGTCAACTTGAACTTCCATGGTGTTTAAGCACAAAAAATAACCCTTTGTTTCCCTGAGCAGCACAATCATTTAGAGGAAGTGAAATACCTAATTGGTTAGCTGTATACAAAGAAACAACCATGAAAAGCTGATAAGGATGTGGAGAGTTCTGTCAGCTTGCATTTCTTAGCGCCGAAAGTATTGATCTGATCTTTCCTATTCTATTTAATTCAAGAGGGTTCTGGAAGCTTCTGGAAGCTTCTCTGTGTGAAAGAAACAAGCAGAAGGTTCATGATGTTTGGGTTATTCTTCAGAGAAGCTGAGTACAGCTGGCTTAAACTGGTTCGGTTATTCCTTTCTGTCAAGGTCATGCTGACTGTAAAAGTAAGGCCAGAAGGAGCCTGGGTTTCACTTTATCTATTTATCTTCCTTTTGGTGTGGGGTTCTATATATAGTGTTAAGGTTTAGACTTATTATAAGTTATTCCTAGTTTAAGTTAAGTCTGCTGTAAGTGGATTTCTTATGGACAGTGCCAATCCTGAATGTATTGGATTTGTGATCATTATGCTCATTTGCCTTCAGTAGCAGTACAGCTCTGTTGGATGAAATACAGTTGTCTCTGTTCTATTTTTGGGGGGATCCTGCAACGTGTTTAAATTGTTACTTTGCTAACTAAACATTGGAATCTATTCTGGATCAATATTGAGTAGAATTACATGACAAGTTCTGCCATTCTTTAACATATAACACTGCACATTACTTGTTCTTGTGTCAATTCAAATTCTTCAACTGCAGAACAGCAATGAGACAATACATTAAACATCTGACATGATGTAGTTAAGGAACCTAATCAACTGGAGTCATAAGTCAGTTTGGTAGGGATCCCACAAACGAAAGCTAGAACTGCACATTATAATGGCAGCTACGCTTGTAATACTTCTGTCCATAACTTCGGGAATAACTTACGTGTTTCATGATTTGGTGTTCCATCCCTGCCAGCAAGACTGGGGCAAAGCTAGGTAAAGGTAAAGGGACCCCTAACCATTAGGTCCAGTCACGGACAACTCTGGGGTTATGACGCTCATCTCGCTTTACTGGCCGAGGGTGCCGGTGTACAGCTTCTGGGTCATGTGGCCAGCATGACTAAGCCACTTCTGGTGAACCAGAGCAGCGCATGGAAACGCCATTTACCTTCCCGCTGGAGCGGTACCTATTTATCTACTTCCACTTTGATGTGCTTTCGAACTGCTAAGTTGGCAGCAGCAGGGACCGAGCAACGGGATCTCACCCTGTTGCAGGGATTCGAACCACTGACATTGCGATTGGCAAGCCCTAGGCTCTGTGGTTTAGACCACAGCGCCACCCGCGTCTCTCCACAGTGCCACCCGCAAAGCTAGGGAACTGCATAACACTGTGATATCAGGACTCAGGATACTAGATCCTATGCTGTATGGATAAAGAAAAACAGAGGCTGTCACAAAAAGTTAAGGGTCAGTGCCCTTGTACCAGCACTCTGGAATCTGAGTTCCCCAGAGGCCTTTTTTGTTGTTTTGTTGTTTAGTCGTCTTAGTCGTGTTCGACTCTCAATGACCCCATGAACCAGAGAATCCCTTGGAAACTCTCACTTTCTTCTCAAAGCTACTCATTTTTTATGTCCATGGAGTTTTCTTGGCAAAATACTGGAGTGGTTTGCTAGTTCCTTCTCCAGGTGCATCACATTTAGTCTAAACTCTCGGGTATGACCTGTTCGTCTTGGGTGGTCCTGCATGGCATAGCTCATAGCTTCTTGGAGTTATTCAAGCCCCTTCACCACGACAAGGCAGTGATCCATGAAGGGGCCAGAGTCCTTTATGTTATCACAAAAGGTTCTGGGACATCTTGGCACTTTCTGCTGTGTGGTGCTCTTTCTGCCAGGTGTGAAACAAGGTGGAGTCTCTTACAGGATACATTTGTTTTAGAAAACCCCAATCCTGACCAAGTTAACACCACAGAGGCTAAAAGCATCACATCGGTGGAGAACATAAAAAATTAAGGTGTAGGATAGGTTCATGCCATGGACCACAAGCTGACCTCCACTAAAGAAGAACGCCCTTCCCAATTTAGCATCTTCCAGATGTTTTGGATTACAGCTGTCATAATCTATTGGCCATTCAGGTAGGGACTGATGGTGACTCATAGAGTCCAACAACATCCACAATGCACCAGGTTGGAGAAGTTGATGTAGCAGAGCGTTGGTTTTCAACCAGTGTGCCGTGGCACCCTGGGGTGACTTGAGGAACATTCAGGAGAGCTCCAGGGAGCTGTCCTTTCATAAACTTGCAGTCCATAGCTTTCTGCAGAATGGGGGAATCCCCATATTTGCAGTCTTGTAACAGAACCCCAAAGTAAGTGGCTTCCACAGGGGAGCAGCAGAAAGAATGTGGTTGGTCAAGGGAGCGATGAACTCAAAGAGGTTGAAGTAGAGAATCCCACTCATAAAAACTGCTTCTTCACTTCACAAGCCTTGAATACTGTAAATGTAATAGAAAAAGTTGTTGTGGTGCACAGCTGAGTTTCGTTCCTTATCGCCTACCACAATTTAACATTTAGACATTCTCTCTCTTTTTATAATATTTTTCTTACCTTTTATAATCTTGAAAACTCCAGTTATGGAACAGATGGTTAAGACATACTTTACCAGCTGATTGTGATAGCTATTCATTCACTGAGGTAGAAAATTATTGTACATCATTCATTTTCATTGCGAGAAGTCATTTTAAGCGCATGGACATAATACATTACTGCAAGAACAGCTGGAGGTTCTGTCAACTAATACCCCGTACTATTTCTACACAAGACTTCCATTAAATGGCTTTTGCATAGAAAAATAGCTGGTTTTTAATACTTCCTCTGGGAATGGGAATGCTTTGGCAGAATAGAATCTAAAACAATGGTAGCTTTATAAATGTTAATAGGATATTGTCATTTTTTATGATTGGTGAACTGAATTCTTTTATCTAATATCTTGCACTTCAGAAATATCCTTCTGGCATCTTAAGTGATCTTATTACCAAACTGACACACATTGTAGGAGGAAGTAAAGACGGAAGCAGCCTACTGTTTGCAAATGAACAAGACAGCAGTCTCTAAATTTTCCGTGCGTGTTCCTCACATATGACTGCAACATATAAGGAGGATTTGCTTCTTACACCACTGATAGAATTCCCAAGAGAAAGACTGCCCAATGGATGTGCTATTATAGTTGCTGTGGGCAACTATTGGTTAGCATCTGTGAAGATGAAGATATATGTACATTAAAAACCACATGAGGCTTTTTAAAGAGGAGGAGAAACATATATTTCTATTGACATTTTAAGACCGTTTCCCCTGATTCAATGCTAGAAGAAACATCATCTTGGTGTTAAATGTCCCGCCCCCCCACCAACACTGTCTACCATGAAACAAACACAGGTTTCCTTCTCTTTTATGACAATTGCTTCATTC
Source organism: Lacerta agilis (assembly GCF_009819535.1). Taxonomy (NCBI): domain Eukaryota; kingdom Metazoa; phylum Chordata; class Lepidosauria; order Squamata; family Lacertidae; genus Lacerta; species Lacerta agilis. Next base: position 88,248,272 of record NC_046315.1, on the reverse strand, counting down.
ATCATATGAGCAGTGCTGTTTTTCTAGAAAATGAGGTGATGGAGCTCACCATGAACTTCTCCCTTGATCTCTTGGAATGACAATGCTGCCCACGTGAGAGGTGCTGGAGCTCAGCTCCTGCTGGAAAAAAAAGCCTTGCATATGAGAGAAATGACTCTGAAAATGTTGCATATTATGGGACAAGGACCACAGGTCAAGGGGAAGGGCTTTAGGTTGGTGGTACAGCATCAGCTTTGCCTGCAGAAGGTTCCAGGTTCAATCCCTAGCATACTCAGGAAATGCTGGAACAGAACATTTTCTGAAATCCTGGACAGCTGAGCCACTGTCAATCAGTGTAGACATTCTTCTTCTTATTCTTCATATTCTTCTTCTACTTCATCTTCTTCTTCTTCTTCTTCTTCTATCACTCGTAGCTGAATAAGATTGTCTTTCATATACATGGTTTTAACAGTAAGTCCATAAGTGACTGTGAAGGCCAATTCTGGATCCACACATCCTTCCACAGTGGGGACATAGGTTTCTGGGTGGAAGTTGATCAAGGTGAAGGTTTGCCAAGCGCGTCTTCCTCTTAGCGTGTTTCTCCCTTTCGTCCTGAGTTTGAGCATCTTCAAAGCCCATGACACCTTTGGTAAAGACTGTTCTCCAATTGGAGTGCTGGCAGGCCATTGTTTCCCAGCTGTCGGTGTTTATACTACATTTTTAAAGATTTGCCTTGAAAGAGTCTTTAAACCTCTTTTGTTCACCACCAGCATTATGCTTTCCATTTTTAAGTTCTGATTAGAGTAACTGTTTGGAAAACAATAATCAGGCATACACAAAACATGACCAGTCTTCAACCAGTTGATGCTGAAGAATCATTGCTTTGACACTGGTGATCTTTGCTTCTTCCAGCACACTGACACATTAGTGATGTGTACATTTTTTTCAGAAACACCATTGTTGAAGAATCATCGCTTCAACACTGGTGACCTTTGCTTCTTTCAGTACACTGGCATTAGTTCACCTGACTTCCCAAGTGATATGTAAATTTTTTCGGAGATACTGTTGATGGAATTTTACGATAATATTTAGCTGGATGGTCTAACTCCATACAAGGCAACTTCCTGTGTTCTCGAACAGTTTCCGACTATATCTTGCTATAGTAATAGTTTTCTGAAAGTGCACTGCTGGCCCCAGTCTAAGAATCATTGAGATTCAGAGAAAGGGTAATTCAGGTAGGATGAAATAAGCATATGGAATGTCAAAGTAAAATAAAAAAATAGATTGCTAGGGAAGAGGAGGTAGTCTTGTACAAGAGTCAATGTGTCAGCTGATGGGCCTACTGGGATAGTATGGAGGCCCCAGCTGTATGAACAGTAGACTTCACTTGTTGATGGTGGTGTTCAGACACAATGCTGTCAGCATTTACATATCACATCTGGCCTTAGCCCCATAGGGGAAGGGGCAGTAGGGGAAGGGAAGTAGCTCAGTTGTCATGAACTGGCAAGATGATGGGCAGGAGGAAGTGATGGAAGAGGATCCTTGTGAGGAGTGTAGCTGGTATTGGGACATACCGGGGCAAGCAAGGGGATGGGAAAGGAAGTATTCACACGGTGTTGGAGAATGGAAAGGGGATGGAGGTCAATGCACAGGAACCAGAGCAGCAGGACCCATCACCAGAACCAGAAGGGCTCCTGTCCCCACAAACATGGCAGGCTTTGAGGCATAGATAGCAGTGGGAATGGCGCTGTAGGAGGCTGAGGCAGGCAAGGGCCCAGCTCCCTAGCTGAGCAGGTGGGACTCGCTAGCTCTAGGAGGTGGTGTGTGGTTCCTCAGCTGGAGTAGGTTCAGAAGAGGTGAGGGTCACCTGGCTCATCAAGCCTAGATGCTGCAACCAGTATGCAAAGTTCAAAAGGGAAGCGGAACTGAGGTGCTGGGTCTGCCCATGTTGATGGACATTGGCTTGGATGCTCCTGGGCCATTGTGGAACTGTGCTTTGTGGTTGACTCTGGAATGTATTCTGATTGCTGGACTTCAGACTTGGCTTCTTGGATTGACCATGGACTGTGTTTCCTGACCTTTGGACTTTCCTTGTGTGACTTGACCCTCCGGACTTTGGCCTTGACATATTGACTTACTGCCAGGTAATCCAAAGGATTCAAGGTGTCAGTGGAAGAGTATCTGCATGCAGAGTTTCCCAGTTTCAATAATAGAATCATAGAATTGTAGAGTTGGAAGGGACTCTGAGCATCATCCAGTCCAACTGCCTGCATCCATCTGTCTACTCCCTACACGTAGGTGCCCATTCATAAATCAATGTTTCCATATGACCACAGCCAGGTCACAAGCCCATCAACAGCCTGCTAGATGGTCTGCCAGCTGTTAGGAATCATCTATTACTTTCATGCAGATGCCACCAAAACGATACTATTAATTCAATGAAAAGACTGTGATTTCCATCCGTACTCCCCCGAAAAAAAGGCTTCTGTGCCATTGCTTTCAGAACACTGGAGATCTTTATGGGAGAAAAACAATCTTGGCTACTGTTCCCTAGTGCTTAAGCAGCAGTTAGAAATTACAATAATAAAGTGCTTGGTAAATATTTGTGCTCACTCCAGTGTGAAACACCCAAGCTGTATGATTTAAGATGAAACACATTACATATTTTAGAAAAGCTTAACTTGTCAGTGTGGCTGCCCCCCCACACACACACACATAGCAAACTGTTAGGCCTTCAGTCTGTGGGACAGCACATCATCCTTTTCTTAAAAGTTCAACATCCCTATCATTTCTTGTCCACAAACTTCAGAGCAAATCTTATCATTAGGCAAAGTGAGGTGATGGCTTCAGGTGGTAGGTCATTTGGAGCTGTGGTGGCAGCTCCTTGCCCATTATTTTCTTTGGAAGACATAGCCTGTTCTACACCCCATGAACTCACCTGCTGCCCTCAGGTGTAATCCCATTGCCAGCTTTGCAGGAGTGGTCCATCTATCTAATACAAGCTTCCTCAAACTTGGCCCTCCAGATGCTGCCCCAGACTTTGAAAAGCAAATTATGCAAAGTAGCATTTGGTAAGATGCTTGCCAATAGAAGCAAGGAAAGGCATCTTGTTGGAAACGTCTGAATATATGTTGCAAGAAGTCACACATTCAAAAGTAAACAAATATTTACGAGGCAAGTGTGACTGTCAAGCAGTACAATTCAGCAGCCTGGCTGTGCAGCAAACAGGCTTATGGGCTTTCAGGTTTAGCTGGGAGTATGTGTTCGTTTTCCTGCTGCATTATTAAAAAAAGAAATGTTTGACATATTTGAGAACAGAGATTTATATGTGTTCCGAGCAATAGAAAGATATATCACTGGAATCAATCTGCAGAGTTCTCTCCTGTCAGAATATGGGGACGAGGTGGTTAGAAAATGCAACTTTGAGGCTAGAACGAGACTTTATCGAGTCTGGGGGATGTGCAGGCTGGCATTGAAAAGAATGGATGATATTGCTTATGTTTAAAATTGAAAAGTGCATGGTAGAAACATCCCTGTACAGTATTGGAACTTACAAGCTGAGGTGACATCTCTCTGAAACTAAGGCTCATCGTGAAATCAGGTTGGCACCAGCATGGCCCAACATTTTCCTGCTGAATGAATCTGGTAATGGCAATAAGGAGGGATACCCAGCTGCAGCCTTCATTAGAATGTCACTTTGTTTGTTTGTTTGTACGTACGTAAGTACATGCCGTATTGCCCCGAATATAAGCTGCACCCGAATATAAGCCGCATCTTTAAAATTGGAGAGGGGGGTAGGAAAAGGAAAAGAAAAAATACCCTTCCTTGCTGCTCCTGGCTGCATACTGGTGTGGGGGTGGGGGGCAGTGCTGCGTTGCTGGTGGCCTTTCCCCTTCTTTGCACTGTCCCTTCCCAGCCTAGGGGGATGGGATGGGGGACTACGCACAGGGGAGTAGCAACGTGGGGGTGGTGGGGGCGGAGCGCTCCCTGTGCCATGTATCCAGGGGTGACAAGGCATGCGGTTTGCCAGCGGCGGTGCTCCAACGTCGTACGGACGCTGCCGGGATCCTCTGCTCACGGCTGCAGCCGCATGTAGAGGATCCTCAGTTCGCGCCTGCAACCATGAGCACAGGATCCCGGCACTGTCCGTACGGTGCTGGAACGGCGCCACTGGCAACCCGCCACATAGCATGCATGCGCGGCATCACTACATACGGCGCATGTGTTATACGTAGCGACGCTGCGCATGGACGCCACGTAGCGATGCCCCGTCCCCGGGTGCACATCATGTTTGCCACTCCGGGTGCTCAAGTGGCTTCCTACACCTCTGACTACGCACAGGGTGGGCACGGCTTCGCCGTGCTCCTGGCACTGTTTGCCCCGCTCTCCTAGCCGCATACCATAAGGTCTCAAATATAGGCTACACTTTAACTTTTTATGGTCGGAATCTGGGGGGAAAGTGTGGCTTATATTCGGACCAATATGGTGCATACATTTTCCAGGGCTCCCCCCCCCCCAATACATTTGTCATCTCATCATGTTTCTACACAGACTTCCCAACCTATCCTTCATTGACATCCTGGTTCAAACTCTTTGGTTCACTGCCTCAACATTATTTCTCCACCCTTTTCCATCCCTTTGATTCGTCTATTCATTCCCACTTGTACGTTAAGCTTAATGGCATCTCTTTTTAAATGTTCACCAAAACAGTCCCACTCGCTTCTTATCTTCTTTTCATCCCGTTTTCTTATTTTGGCCTCCAAGCTCGCTAATTCTACAAATTCTATTAATTTATGCAACCATTGATCTTTTGTCAGAGTAATTTTTTTCTTTCCAGCTCCTTGCATAGACTATTTTTTGCAGCCGACAGTCAGATCATTATAGGCCTTTACAGCCTTCAGAAATGTACTTTTCCAGGTCATAAGAGATCTTAGAAGGAGACTCGAGAAATTAAAGCTCCCATCAGCTGTTATACTCCTCAATGGTGCTCATGCTATCTTCTCCATCTTCTGGGGTAACTTCCCTCCCTGCAAGAAGTGAGGTCACAGGGAACCAGGCAGAGGGCCTCCTCAGTAGTGGCGCCCGTCCTGTGGAATGCCCTCCCATCAGATGTTAAGGAAATAAACAACTACCTGATGTTTAGAAGACATCAGAAGGCAGCCCTGTTTAGGGAAATTTTTAATGTTTGAAATTTTATTCTGTTTTTAGTCCTGTTGGGAGCGGGAAACCCAGCCAGATGGGTGGGGTATAAATATTATTATTATTATTATTATTATTATTATTATTATTATTATTATTATTATTATTCTGCGATGGGGAGCCTTTTCTACCCCTGAAGGATCCTCACATGATTAAGAACTCTGATCTTCCAGGTTCTAAACCTTGCATCAAGTCTAGCTGAACCATGACAGGTTCTAAAAAATTTAACAAGTCAATTTTATAGACATTTATTATTGGCTCTAATAAATATATATTCGAAGTCAAAATAAATCCAGCAAGAACATTTTCAATGGCACTGTTAAAAGTCACTGTTTAATTTGTTTCCACACAGGGGCGTAGCAAGGTGGGGCAGACCGCCCCAGGTTCCATAATGGAGGGGGTGACAAATTATCAAGGAACAATTACTGCCCTACTAGGGCGGTTCATAAAAAAAAAACTTTTTTAAAAAAAATGCCTGCTCCAAAGGTCTTATCGTACTATACTAGGTATTATACCTGTATAGCTATATATGAAATTTCATGCATATCGGTTAATATTTTGACCCTCCCCCACCAAAATAGCTCTTTACTTGGCTGTTTTCCTATGTCATGAAGGCTGAGATTTCAGTTCAGTGGAGCACTTACTGTTCCCAACCCTAACCCTGTGGAAAGCCATCTAATTTGACTTTAATTTGATTTTGAGATTTTTTAGGAGGTAATTTAATTATTGTTTGATTTTATACCAATGTTATATATCTGATGTTAGCCACCCTGAGCCCGACTTCGGCCTGGGAGGGCAGGATATAAATAAAATGGTTTATTATTATTATTACTTGTTATTATTTTTTTGTAAGAAAATATGAAATAACGTAAAACCATTCTTGCAGGGTGTGTGTGTGGAATCAATGGGGGGGGGGGGGTGACAAGAAATTTTACACACCGGGTACCACCTGACCTTCCTACGCCTCTGTTTCCGCAGTTTTTGCAAATCTTCACTTTATTTAAAACAAGTGATAGAACAACACATCTTGGCTGATTTCAGTTTTTCATCTAATCTAATTCTGATATAGACAGAAGAAGTGGTAGTCGATGCATGCAAGCTGATCCTCCATTTCCCATTTCTCATCCAAAATCTTGTTTCTCATTAAAGAGGTAAACACATTTGAGCATTTGATCTGCACTGATGTCTCATGCTGTGTAACTGCATTTTCTAGCATACAAACAGACTTTTAAAGGATTTGTAAAACAGCCACTTACATAGGCTTCCAAAAACTAATGAGAGGATGGCACAACATAAGCATTCTCTGGATAGATTATTGTATATCACAGAATGAATTAGCTCAGATGATCCCTGTGCAGAGCCGATTTTTAGAATGTATAACTGAATACAAAGAGAGATGGAAAAGACATGGAATGCCATTCCCGGTGGCTAGCAGAAATTCAAGTCCTGTAGATGAAGATCAGAAGCAATAGGTGAAATTTGGGGTGGGGTAGATTATCTAAAAGGAACACTTTGCTCTGTTTTAAAATGCAAGAACATACCCTCCAACATTTCTCCAGTGAAAATAGGGATATCCTATTCCATGATGATGATAGTTTTACTATTTATATCCCACCTATCTGATTGGGTTGTCCCAGTCACTCTGGTCGGCTTCCAACATATATAATGTACAGGGCTATACAGGGCTGCCTTCAAATGTCTTCTTAAGTTTGCATAGTTACTTATTTCCAGTGCTTTTTTTTCCTTAAAAAAGGTTTAGGGGTACTCTCATTTCCCTACTCATATTGAAATGAGGCCAAACTCAGATTCACAAAATGTTTAGGGGTATGCGTCCACCCAGAAAAAAGCACTGCTTATCTCCAACATTTCTCTGATGAAAATAGGGACATCCTAAGGAAAAGTGGCACATTCTGGGATCATATCAGAAACTGGAACGGCTTCTGTAAATTTGGGACTGTCCCTGGAAAATAAGGGACACTTGGAGGGACTGCAAGAATACATGCCATCTTTCAGTTCAAAGTAAAAACAGGTGTCTCAGACCATGCATGGTCAATGACAATTTCACATGTGCTCATTCATAAATTCGTTAAATACATTTAGTGCATCGATGAGCATTTAATTAAAAAAAACATATGGAATTTGTATTTTTGATAAAATATGATAAAATGTATATTTCAAGAAGTATTCTGTCTCAGAAAAACACATTTCTAAACATATTTCACCCTAAAATATTCCTTTCTATATGCTTCAGTGCATTTTTTTTGTTTCCATAACTCCACTGTAAGATTTGGAGAAGTGAAAATCTGAAAGATAATTGCAACCTTATTTATGTACCGTATTAGTCAAAGTGTTGCAGATTAGGTTGTCTCACTTAAAAGTGCAGACTGAATGAAATTCACCTACACCCCCAGTTTCAGTCTGCTTCATATTTATACTTTCCCATCTAAGATGGGGGACCTATCTACCTACACTTTTATCAAATTAAAAGCATTATGTGTTCCATTATAATTCCTGAAAAGGCCAATATGTTTATTCAAGATAGATAAATTGTGCTCATTTTATCTTGGATACAGATCAGCACGTACAAAGCCAGGGGGCGGGGGAAGAGAGAGAGAGAGAAGGCAATTCTTAGTCCCTTTCACTGACAAATATCTAATAGAACAGCAGTAGCTGTAAGTGCCAGTGGCCTTGCCTCTGAATTGAAATGTCAGAAGAAGTCCTGAAATGGAGCATTTATCTGTTCAGGCACTTCAGAGTATGAAACCTTAGTGCTGTCATTATAACAAGATGCCTTAACATTTGTCAGCATACAGAGGAGGAGGGAGCAGAGAAAATGTAATGGCACAAAAATATTAAGAATCATTCCATCGGAGCGGAATGTTTAAAGAGTTTCTGTGAGCCAAAAAGTTAGCTATATCAAACGTGCAATCCCAGAGGGCAAGAGTTTAGACATGGACCAAATTTATGCAAATTGGTAAAACTTTTCTTAAGAGGATTGGGGGTTTTTTGGGCCTCCCAACATGGAAGGAAGAAGGGGCTGAAAGTAATTACGATAGGAAATGGGCATACGTCTGTTTATTGGCATATAAAGTGAAGCACTGCTCTAGGGAAAGCAAAAAGGGAGAAGCATTTCAGCATAATTTCTTTAGTATTGCTTCACCACATACTTGTGTCGAACAGAATCCCTGCTTAGAAAGCAGCTATCTGAAAATAACTACCGGTACACACTGATCTCCTACATAAACATAGGTAACTGCCAGACCATAATAAGACAATTTAAAGCCATTAGTCATGCGTGTGCACTTTCTCTCTCTCTGGAGGAAATAGGTACTGAATTCACAAAGGATGACCAGGACACATACAATTAACCTCAATGTATTAATACTGCTACCTGCTTGCTTACATTTCACTAGTCAGTTTCTTCATGGGATATACATTTGCTGAGTAACCTCACAATCCACCTGCCAGCTATTAGATAAATGTTCAGCTGGTGCATGTGTACTGAAGAAGCAAAGATCACCAGTGTCAAAGCAATGATTCTTCAATATCAACTTTGTTGGTCTGGTCATGTTGTGTGGATGCCTGATTATTGTCTTCCAAAGCAACTATTCCAAACTTAAAAATAGAAAGCGTAATGCTGGTGGTCAACAAAAGAGGTTTAAAGACTCCCTCAAGGCAAATCTTAAAAAAGTAGTATAAACACCAACAACTAGGAAATACTGGCATGTGAGCACTCCAGTTGGAGAAGAGCCTTTACCAAAGATGTCATGGACTTTGAAGAAGCATGAACTCAGAACGAAAGGGAGAAATATGCTAAGAAGAAGACACATATGGTAAACCCTCACCGTGATTAACTCCCATCCGGAAACCTATGTCCCTACTGTGGAAGGACGTGTGGATCCAGAATTGGCCTCCATAGTCACTTACGGATTCATTGTTAAAACTGTGTTGATGGAAGACAATCTTACTTGACGAAAGAAGAAAGAAGAAGATGGAAGACATGTTTGCACTGGCTCTTTTCAATCAATTAGGGGAGGGGAGGAGAGCCTCAGTTCCATGCCTCTCTATTTGGGCCTCAAGGTGATGTTTTTGCTTGGTTAGAATGTGTCCTTGAACTGTAATAAGACTTTTTCATAGGACTGTAGAGCTGGAAGGAGCCCCCAAGGGCGATCTAATGGATGGAGAGGTATGTTTGTGTGACTTTTGCATGGCTGGTCATTTTCAAAGCATAGTGGGTGTCTATCACATCCTTCCTCTACTGAGTCCATACAGGAACCAGTGATCATACAGATAGATTGGTATTTCCCAAACTTGGGTCTCCAGCTGTTTTTGGACTACAACTCCCATCATCCCTAGCTAGCAAGACCAGTGGCCATGGGTAGTGGGAATTGTAGTCCCAAAGCAGCTGAAGGCCCAAGTTTGGGAAAACACAGATACCGATCAAAAGCCAGTTCTAACGATACAAGAGTGCCATGGTGGCCATCCAAAAAGATGTCACCATTTTGGGAAACCGCATCTTGTGGCCAGATCTGTACTCGGAAGACATGTCTTTCAGCAGAATCACACAGCGTGTCTCTGAAACATCAGGCAGATGTGGTGGCGGCAAAAGCATTGTTCTTACTCCACTGAAACAGCTTTTCTACAATGACAAATCACACAGATAGCATGAAAACTGTCTCTGGATTAGGAAATATGCTTGTGACCCAGACACATTGAACAAGAAGATTTTGTCACGTATAAAGTCAACCAGGGCGGCACATAAATAAATCTAAGTAATTATCGAAATGCTTCCCTCTCCATCAGTTTCAGCTGTCTGTTGAGACACCTTCCTTTTTCTTACCTGATATAAAATGTTGTTCTCATCAAAACATCCACTTTAAGCATTTGTTTGCCTTCAGTTTATGGAAAACAATGCCCAGCTGTAATTGAGGTCAAGATACCACTACGAACACAATCAATGCCGACAAAGAGATTTGAATAGCTCATATAAGCTGAAGAGATGTACACAATTATGGTAATCTATACTTTAGAGTTAAACTTGGCTACTTTGGAAGTGCCAACAGAGGGTATACCTTTTGTCTGTGCTTTATTGCTGTGTACGCAATGTACACTCGGCATTTTATTCTAGAATCGATGGAGACTGAGAAGCTGTCTTTTCTACATAGTTCAATTGCATACTTTTTGCCCCTGAAAAGCACTGCTTCCCAAACTGCCTTCATGCCAAAAATAAAAGCCCACTGCGGATTGATTCTGAATTATGCCACAGTGCATCCATTTGAAAACAGATGTAAACAAATGGGAGGGGTGTTCAAATCTGCACAATGATGTAGTGAATGGGTGTAAGCTAATATTGCAATCCCCACTTCCTCTTCATGGACTTGGGGCATGTGCAGGGTGGGAAAGGCATAGATAGCCTAAACCAAGGGTGGAGAGATATAGTATCTCTCATATATATATATATATATATATATATATATATATATATATATATATATATATTTCAAATTCCAAATTTGTACATTTCATTAGTTTTACAATCAATTTGACATTCCAAAATTTGACTTCCCTCCCCCTCTTTCTGCAGTTTCTTAAATTCATTTATTAATACCTTCTGCATATCCAGCTTCATTTAACTTGCTTATTTAATTATCTACTGTAAATATATACTCTTATGATACTGCAGGTTTTAACAATAACCCTGCCAGTGTTTTTATCTGTTCACAATTTATCTGTTAATATTCAATAAACGTTTTCCATTCTTTTATAAAAAGTTTGTTATCTTGATTTCTTATTCTTCCGGTAAGTTTCGCCATTTGTGAATATTCCATAAGTTTTTGTATCCATTCTTATTTCACTGGGACTTCTGCTTCTTTCCATTTTTGGGCAAGTAACATTCTCGCCGCTGTAGTCACATAAATGAATAAATTTCTGTGCAGTTTGGGAAGTTCTGTCCCTATAATTCCCCAAAGGAAAGCTTTTGTGTTGTTGTTTTTTACAAACATTATTTTTAACATCTTTTTCAATTCATTATATATCATTTCCCAATAAGCCTTAATCATACTACAAAACCACTACATATGATAAAAATACCTTCTTTCTCTTTACATTTACAACACTTATTTGATTTAGATTTATACATTTTTCCAGTTTACTCAGTTCCAGTTACAGGTAGGTAGCCGTGTTGGTCTGCCATAGTCAAAACAAAGTAAAAAATAAAATAAAAAATCCTTCCAGTAGCATCTTAGAGACCAACTAAGTTTGTTCTTGGTATGAGCTTTATCTGAAGAAGTGTGCATGCACACGCAAGCTCATACCAAGAATAAACTTAGTTGGTTTCTAAGGTGCTACTGGAAGGAATTTTTAAATTTTTTATTCAGTTTACTCAAGAGATAGAATCAATCTACTGTACATTGAAAGCAGTACAGTCGTGCCTTGGATCCCGAACGTCTTGGTACTCAGATGTTTCAGCTCCTCAACACCGCAAACCCGGAAATGAGGGTTCCAGTATGTGAACATGCTTTGGAACTCAAACGTCTGACACAGCTTTTATGGCTTCCAATTGGCTGCAAGAGCTTCCTGCAGCCAATCAGAAACCATGCTTTGGTTTCTGAATGTTTTGGAAGTCGAACGGACTTCCGGAATGGATTCCATTTGACTTCCAAGGTACAACTGTATGTTGGGACAAGCATGAACAGTTCTGGATCAAGGGGAGTTGTAGTTGTGCTCCAGCGTGGCTGCAGTGGCAGGGCGATTTTCCAGCTTCAGTGAGGCCAATGGAGTATTCCACTTCCTCCTCCACTGGTTGCTGGGGCTCGCCTGTGGTTGCAGCTAATCACAGGTGAACTTGGGTTTATGGAGTGGGCCAGAGGGAACCCAACCATGGCCAGCATCAATCCTGGATTCACAACCCACCCCACTCTCTATGAGTAAGACTGCCCAAGAGTAAGCAAGCAGGCCTGTATTTGGGGCCATGGAGGAATTTGTCTGCAGACAAACTGGGCTTGTCAGGTTGTTTTGCCTTCCTCATAGCAACTGTATGGCAGATAAGGCATTGGGTTGAATCCTTAGTCTGGGTGGATGGAGAGGTCAGGAGCTGTCAGGCTCCGGAGACTTGGCTCCCTCCCCACCCCCCTTTGGCTGTAGGTAAGCAGGACGAAAAGAGTCAGTCCCTTACCATTTAAAGAGTCTTTAATGATCACAACAAAAGGACAAAGCATCCATTCTCGAAATAAAGGTGCTCCCAATTAAGCTTCCCTCCTACTACCCCCCCCCCCAAGTTATCTCCATCACTTCCCCCTTCTTGCAATGTGATCTGGCAACTACTGAGCCTTCTGCATAGCAACCTTATCAGCTCTCCTTGCCCTTGGAGATATAGGCTGGACACTTTCCAGCAAAGGGGAATCAGTTAACTCTCTCTCTCTTCCTGCTCTGCTTCTCCTAGCTGTTCCCCACTCAGCTCTGCCCAGCTGTTGTTTTCTGAACTATGTCCCTCTGCAAACCAAGTCTCTAAATCTATACTGCTCCATTGTTCCTGGGCAGCTTCGGAATCCTGGTCAGGAGGAGGAAGAGGAGGAGATTCCCACCATTCCTCATCGGAGCTGTAATTCTCAGACTGGTCTCTGACAGGAGCCTGACACCAGTTCAAGGACTCCGTGCTAAAGGGATCCAGGGGGTGGCACACCCCCAAAAGTGTGATTTCAGAGGGGGGTCACCCTGATTTGATGTACGTCAATAGGGCAAGTTATTTGCCAGATGATTAGGAAGAACACAGAACAGGGAATTGCCCCTTGATGAGCTCTATAATGGGCTAATCCAAGGCTGATTACAAAGAAAAGTAGAAAATGATTGTTTTGTAAATCTTAACTGCCAGCTCAACTCTTTGCAAGTCAATATTACATATACGAAATTCGCACACACACAATTATCTGCATCAGTAAACATCAAGGTTGAGCAAAAGTTGCTTCTGCAGCATCTATTTCCAACTACTGGTTATTGAATCAGAAAGGACAATTACTTTCACATCCTTGTGCTTTGTACAGATGAAATAAGTTATTACTCTTGCTTTAATCTTCAAAGTATGGCTGGTGTAGCTGCAGTGACATAATTGTTCACACTCAAACACAAACAAAAGACCTAGCAAGAATGATATAGAAAATAAACATGTCAGAAACTCGCTGCAGCAACACACATTTTTGTGTGTGACAGAACGTCAGTGTCTGCTTCATCTTTGTTGTGTGCTTGCAAAATACTCCTCTCCTCTTTTTTTATTATCCCAGGGCAAAGATTAGTATTAAATCTGAAATGTGGTACCAAACTAACCCATTTTCATGACAAAGAACATAATAAAGGACAGAGGAAAGCACAGGCCTTTTCATCCTTAGAGTGACAGGCAGATGAGAAATGCATTCAAAGGGGGAGGTCTGGACTCTGATAAAGATTATGACAAAGAAAAACATGGCAGTATTAACCCAGTTTCAGGAACATCACTGCATCGCAGTCTCATGATACTCTCCTTAGATAAGATGCCAGGCTGCTGCCATCCAAGGCACTAATAATTTATTTTGCTCTTTTATCTGCTTAATACAGCAGTGTCTTCCCACAGTGGGCTTAGACTGCCTTGGGACATAGAGAATATCTAAGAGGACGCACAGTTTCCAGGGTGGGAGAGGATTCCGGGCAAGTGGATTTTATCTTTTCTTAGCAGTCAGTTAGTGGAGAGTTCAGTGGAAAGTCTTCCATCACATTAGATATGTGGTGGCAATTTCTCCACTCCTTGCCTCATCATTTCAATGTGATTTCAGAAGAGCTACAGCTTCATTCTTCTAGTATCTCTCTGGGTATCATATTTTTATAAGGTTTTTTGTGGGGGGGGGCCTCCCACTAAACCCTGGGAATGAATAAATGCTAGGGTTGTGATTAATTGGGGTACGGATTAGAACATAAATTTCAGAGCTGTGCCAGACAGGGGATTCCTGAGCTGGCTTATGCAAGGCTATGGCTATCAAGAGAACAGAGTGTTTGAGGACTGGGACATTTGCAGGGAAACCAAAATGCTTGTTTACAAAGCTATTATACTACCAACCTTAATGTATGCTTGTCAATAATAATAATAATAATAATAATAATAATAATAAATTTATTTATACCCTGCCCATCTGGCTGGGTTTCCCCAGCCACTCTGGGTGGGGAATTTGCTCCCCTTACCCTCGAAACTGTTACATCTGGTTACAGGTAGCTGCACTAACTGCTCTGAAGGAGAAATTGCCCTGGCTTGCTTCAATGTTAAAAACTTTGCAGCAGGAAACATGGTTTCACTGGAACCAAAGCAGTGTGCCACTTCATAGTGAGGGACATTTGTTACGCTAAGTGCACTTTGTATGCACAAATATGCACAATAATGCTTTGTGTGTCCAAACTTCCATTGAACAATAATATCTGTTCTGACTGATCCTTGGAACAATAATATTAAGATTGGGAAATGGAACAGCGGTAATAAGATTGATAGGTTTCAAAGAGCAATTTTTTAAAGTTTGCTATGGGCTTTTGAAGAATTAAGTAACAAAAAGTGGAAAGAAAGCTTAAAACACTGTTATTTCATTGTCTGCCTCACACACAAAAACCTCTGAAACAGAATACCTCTGGAGCTAAGGGCTTCTCCTGCTGAGGGATTGTCACTCATACGATATAATGAAAAGAATAATCACATTGCATTAGTTTCCTTCCTAACAAAGATAGCAACTTTTACTTATTTTAATTCAATAGCACAAATGCAAAGTTTCCAACAGCATGTCCTTGGCTTTAAACAAAGCCATTGATCATGAAAATCAGCATGAACTGGGTCCCAGTTTGAGGTTCGGCTTGATCTAAAAGCAGCTGCAGTCACTGACAGAGTATTGGAGATGCTACAATTGCCACCCTTGGGTTTAGTATATTGGAGATAAATAAGGAATCCTATGAGAGAGAGAAAGAGAGAGGGGGAGGGGGGTCCAGATTTTTTTAAAAAATAATAATATGTGGGTTAGGCCTCAAGACCCACTGCAACCCACTGTCATCTGCGTTTGCAAGTGTGTAGGACAAGGTAGGCAAACTAAGGCCCGCGGGCCGGATGCAGCCCAATCGCCTTCTGAGTCCAGCCCGCAGATGGTCCAGGAATCAGAGTGTTTTTACATGAATAGAATGTGTCCTTTTATTTAAAATGCATCTCTGGGTTATTTGTGGGGCATAGGAATTCGTTCATTCCCCCCCCACACACACACACACAAAATATCCTCCGGCCCACCACATGGTCTGAGGGACAGTGGACCGGCCCACGGCTGAAAAAGGTTGCTGATCCCTGGTGTAGGATATTGAAATACAGTGGTACCTTGGTTCTCAAACGCCTTGGTTCTCAAACGCCGAAAACCTGGAAGCAAGTGTTTTCAAACGTTTTTCGGAAGCCAAATGTCTGATGCGGCTGTCAGATATTGTTTCCACCAATCAGAAGCTGCGCCTTGGTTTTCAAACATTTTTGAAGTCGAATGGACTTCCGGAATGGAATAAGTTTGCTGCTTTTGTTTTTGCTATTTATTTTGTGTTTTTGTTTTTCAAGCTTTTTAGGTTAATTTGTTTTTGTGACTGTGTGGAACCAAGTTCAGCTACTGATTGATTGATTGATTGATTGATTGATTGATTGCGTGACTGCAGAAATGGAGAAAAGCCCCCCCTCCCCCATCCAAACAATGACTATCATCAGTGCAGGTAAGAAAAAATAATATTTTTTATTTTTATCATCTACAATACTGTCTTATTCATTTTATAGTACAGTACATTAATTATTGCTTTCATTTTATGGATCAGTGGTCTCGTTAGTAAAATTCATGTTATATCGCTGTTTTGGGGTTGTTTTTAGAAGTCTGGAATGGATTAATCCATTTTGCATTACTTTCTGTAGGAAAGCACGCCTTGGTTTTGGAACGCTTTGGTTTAAGAATGGACTTCCGAAACGGATTAAGTTTGAGAACCAAGGTACCACTGCTTTGGTTTTGAACATTTTGCACGGTCAATCCATCTTCAGAGCTTTGTGTGTGTGTGTGTGTGTGTGTGTGTACAGGCAAAACTCGAAAAATTAGAATATCTAATTTGCCTGGGTTGTCACAATTGTCTTGGCAAATGCAAGGTGGTTCTTTCGTTTATGAGATCCAGAGGCAATACAAACACAAGTGAGTGAGAAGATTAAAGATTTCATTCTAAACAGCAAACATTATATACAGGTGAAACTCAAAAAATTAGAATATCATGGAAAAGTCCATTTATGCAAGCAATTGTTTTCATTAGCTATTGGAGTTTAATATATGAGATAGACTCATGAAATGCAAAGCGAGATATGTCAAGCCTTTGTTTGTTATAATTGTGATGATTATGGCATGCAGCTGATGAAAACCCCAAAGTTGACGTATCTCGCTTTGCATGTCATGAGTCTATCTCATATATTAGTTTCACCTTTTAAGTTGAATTACTGAAAGAAATGAACCTCTCCACGATATTCTAATTTTTCGAGTTTCACCTGTATATATATTCACAAGTGCTGTGCTCAATCCTTGAAAATGAAATTCAGTCAACACCACCTTCTGCTCAGAGACACAGAGTGGGGACCTCTTTGGATTAGGGTTGGCTGTCTGCTGCAGAGACCTGTCTGAGAGAATTGACAGAAATGAGTGCAGAGCTTCTCTGAGTTCAGCATGCAGGTATAAAATGTGCGAGACACAGGAGATCCTGTGTGGCTTTTGAATTCTGAGGGAAATCTGGAGGTTCTACTGGTTGTAGTTATTTCATGTACAGCACCATAACTCTACTTTTTCATGATTTTGATTTGTTTTTTAATGTTATTTCTGCTTCTTATGCTTTTCAAGTTTATACATTTCACTAATTTTACAATCATTTTAACATTTCAAAACTTGATTTCTCCCCCCTTTCTGCAGTTCCTTAAATTTATTTTTAATATCTTCTGAATATCCAAATTAACTTAATTTGCTCATTTATTGCTCTACTATATATATATGTATATTTATTGCTCTACTACATATATATATATATATATATATATATATATATATATATATATATATGCATGTTATTACAATAATCCTGCCAATGTTCTTATCTGTTTACAGTTTGTTTGTAAATATTCAATAAACCATTTCCATTTTTAAAATAAAAAAGTTTGTGTGAGACACAGGAGATACAGCAGATTCTGTGTGGCTTTTGGATTTTGAGCGGATTTGGGAGGTTATTTCATGTACAGCAGCACAACACTTTTTCATGATTTTGGGTTTTGTTGTTTTTCTTCCCCACCTTGACATGGTTGCTATAGCCAAGTGATTTCATGGTATGCAATTTCATTTTCAACTGGCTGCCATTCTATGTATGAACATACATATTGGGCCATGAACCTATCATTCACTTAGTACAATTTGCTCAACTCTGAACTATCAGACAATTTGATTATCTTCATTTAGATTTCCAATCAGAACTCAGAGTTTGTGTTTTAGTAATCATATTTTTATTGGTTTTTTAGTTTATGATAAACATCTTACTTTAATTTATCATTATTACTTTGTAAAAATTCTCTTTTCTATTTCCATATCATTTTCTTTCATATACATTATTTACAGAAATCATTCAAAGGCAACTACCGTGCTTAGATTACAACTACTTTTCAAATAAATCCTGGAATTATTCCATTCTAAAATGAGCTCTTGTCTGGGCTTGACTCTGATTTTTTCGGAGAGAGAGGCTAATTCCGTGTATTCTGTCAGTTTGAGTAACCATTCAGCTTCTGGTTTTTTAGGGATATTTACCTTTAACATTATTTTAAGTTCTGATGGAAGGTCAAAGAGTTCTGGAATGAAAAACATTCCAGATCAGATTATATTTTTATTCTGTGAATTATCATACCACGATTCTGGATTTGTTGGTGATTGGAACCTTGAGTAAATTGTGTTGTCCGGAATTGCGAATTGGATTTCATGGTCTTTAATCGTATTTCATTGGTTGCCGAGTTTATTGGTTTCCTCCTCAAACACATTGGATTACATGCATGAGTAAAGTATACAGAGTTTGGCCCACCATCTGTAACTGAAGCCTAAATTGCCATTAAGAGGCTTCTAGGATGAAAAAAAGCTGTTGACAGAGAGCTGGAAAACTGCCTACATTGATTTCTCTACTCAAGTGAAACGTCTACTACTAAATAATACACACACAAATCCAGCAAATATAATATTTTAGATTGGAAATGAACCGACACTGCTATGAGAGAAAGATAACTCTGCAAGAAAAAGAGCTAAGTGCTTTATAGTGGTGTCAATCATTTACTGTATTACAAAAAGCACAACTTTAATCTGTCTCGCTCTTCTTAGTCTTGCGGTTTGTGTGCTGTAACAATGAAATCCTATCTCCACAATATTGCTAGCAGTATGCTTTCTTAACTTCCCATGAAATTTAAGGCAAGAAGAGCATGCTACTTGACCGCATTTCATAAAGGTAAATCTAAACAAATTGCTTTCGTCTTCACACAGTTCTTCCTCAAGATATATTTAGAGCTTGGCAAACTCCCTGAGACACAACTAGAAACTTTACTTTGGGCCTTGCTGTCAAATTCAAATATCTGAAGAAGTGTGCATGCACACGAAAGCTCATACCAAGAACAAACTAGTTGGTCTCTAAGGTGCTACTGGAAGGAATTTTTTGTTTTATTTTGTTCAAACCACAAATGTTTGCCAGCATTCAAGCTTTGTTCTACACAAACCTGAGCCAGGCTGTGGATTTCCTTTTTGCATTACAAAAAGCGGAGTATTTGCACATGAGCATAGAACAGTTCAGTAAAGGATAAAATTGAATTTGTCTAGTGTGTTTTGCTGCTAAAAGCAAACCTGAGTAATATATGAAGAAATAAACTGGATGGGAATGTGAATTTGCATCCCAGCTAGAAAAGAACGACTCTCCTAGCAGAACAAAAAGTTTGCATTCAGATAATACAGGAAAAGGACTACTTGTCAGCTATCATGGAATGACCTCTTACATAATAATAACAACTCTGGGTGGCTCCCAACAGACCACTAAAACAGAATAAAATTTAAAACTTCCCTAAACAGGGCTTCCTTCAGATGTCTTCTAAAAGTCAGATAGTGGTTTATTTCCTTGACATCTGATGGGAGGGCATTCCACAGGGTGGGCACCACCACGGAAAAGGCCCTCTGCTTGGTTCCTTGTAACCTCACATCTCGCAGTGAGGGAACCACCAGAAGGCCCTCGGTGTTGGACCTCAGTGTCTGGGCTGAACAATGGGGGTGGAGATGCTCCTTCAGGTATACTAGGGTGAGGCCGTTTAGAGCTTTAAAGGTCAGCACAAACACTGAATTGTGCTCAGAAATGTACTGGGAGCCAATGTAGGTCTTTCAAGACCGGTGTTATGGGGTCTTGGTGGCCACTCCCAGTCACCAGTCTAGTTGCCGCATTCTGGATTAGTTGTAGTTTCTGAGTCATCTTCAAAGGTAGACCAACATAGAGTGCATTGCAGTAGTCCAAGCGGGAGATAAACAGAGCATGCCCCACTCTGGCGAGACAGTATGCAGGTAGGAAGGGTCTCAGCCTGTGTACCAGATGGAGCTGGTAGACAGCTGCCCTGGACACAGAATTAACATGTGCCTCCATGGACAGCTGTGAGTCCAAAATGACTCCCAGGCTGTGCACCTGGTCCTTCATGGGCACGGTTATCCCATTCAGGACAAGGGAGTCCCTCACACCTGCTTGCCCCCTATCTCCCCAAAACAGTACTTCTGTCTTGTCAGGATTCAACCCCCAAACTAGTTAGCATCTGTCTGTTTGGGGAGACAATGGAGGAATGTGCCTTTGGGGTTGAAGTCAAACCATTGGATAGTTACAGTGCCTGCTGTGGCTGTAGAAACTGATCCAGGAGATACCTGTTTTGTTGCAGCTGGGGCAGCTTAGGGTGTCCAGTTGGTTTGCTGCAAATGCAATATGGCATTTCTTCTCCCTGCGCTATTCCAAGTGGTCATTCCTCCTGTGGTTACTGCTATGGATGCACTTGACTGTCTGTCTCCAGTACGAGTTCTAAAGTGCATACTTGACATTCAGAAACCCCAAATCCTTCTCTACACTGTTCCTATAATATTATTCTCTTCTTCTGAAATTGTTTGTGACCTGAGTGGTGGAGCACAGCTATGGAAGCACTCTCCTGACACAGGTGTTGCAGTGGCAAAAGGCAGCTGCGAGCTGCTGCCCTGCACAGATCTCTTCAACTTAATTTGCAGCGAGGCCAGCATTGGGAGGGGGGATCCCCAGTTCTGCCTCTTTACTGACAAGGGGCCTTTTGCCAGAATGTGGCATCACACTGGACTGAATAGGATGGCGTATCTTCAGTGAAATGGTAGGGTACCAAAAAACATGGGGTTTTCAGCCCCAAACATTCGGGGGGGGGGCTTTTACATGTGTTTCGAGGCACTTTGTTTACTTTTTGACAATGTTGTATTTTTGGCGGAACCAGGAATCCGCGGGTTAGGACGCACCATGAAATGTGGAGTTTTCACACCCAAACATTGCACAGAGACTTTTGTCAGTGTTGGTGAATCAGCGCCCCGAGGGCTCATTTTCTGGAGTGCTGTGAAACAGGAGAACTTCACTGGCAAATGCTCCAGGGGGTCATTTGCAAGCAGTTGGCGCTGCCTTAGAGTGAATCAGATGAGGCCAGATTTTGGGCAAAACCAGAACCGTGGGCTCATTTTGCAACCTACCATGAAATTGTCACAGGGGGCAATTTGCGGGTGTTTTGCACCCTTTTCAAGTGAACCGGACAACCTCGTTTTGTTGGCACAAATGTGACCGCGCGGGTTAGGGCGCTGAGGGCTCATTTTTCTGGCCTACCGTGAAACGTTGCTTTTGTACCACCCAACATTTCAGGGGGCAATTTGCATGTGTTTGGCACCCTTTTCGAGTTAACTGGACGCTGTTGGAATCTTGGCGAAAACCGTAAGGGTGCCAAGGCCTCATATTATGACCTACTGTGAAACACTCTGTTTGCACCGCCCCATTTCGCCAATATCGAGGGAATCGGATGATGTCTGGTTTTGGGTGAAACCGTGACCCCTCAGGTTAGGGCACCGAGGGCTCTTTTTGTGGTGTGCTGCTGGGGGCGTTTTACTGGTGTTTGGGGCCTGTCCTCCTAAGACATCCTGGTTTTGCCAAAAATACAACGTTGTCAGATTCGACAATGTTGTATTTTCAGCGAAACCAGGATGTCTTAGGAGGACAACCTTTTTTAGTTTCAGTCCCTTGGGTGCAATGAATACCAGAGGCCACAATGCTCTCATGATGACTATTTTTTTTTACAAGCATACACATTGATCCCAGGGTGGGATGGGACACCCAGAAACTGCTTGTCTGTCACACAGAATCCCTTCTGCCAAAAGCAAACAACATATTGTTGGTGGCTCCATTTCCATGCCCATGCCAGCTGCACCATTTCTCTCTCACTAGGTACATGCCAACTATGCTGAGCCAAAGCTTTGATTCTGCACATTTTCATTTTTTAGTCTTTCAGAGAAGGAGGCAGACTTCTCTTTAATGCTGATCTTCTTCGTTTGATCTCAGGTTCTGACATTCTCCACCCTGATTGGCTGCTGCTGAGAGCCTCTTATTTAAACTAAAAATGTCTTCCTGAAAATAATGAAGTTGCCATGTAGAGATAGCATTGGTTGGCTCTGTGTGTCCCCTGAATAATGAGGCGAATTGGATGCATTTGGGGAAAATTCTCACATTTCTGAATCAGATCATGCCTGAATGCTGTGATGGGTCAGGGAGTTTATGCAAAATGATACCAACTTGATAAGAGAAAATGCCCAGAGCTTGACAGAGCAGAGGATGTAGAGGAGAAGGGAGGGGTAGAGAAGTGGATGGATCTTCCTTTTTTCTTTCTTTTTTAAAATAGTTTTTATTTAATTTTACAAATTCATTCATTCACACCCCCGAACCACAAATAATAAAGATTGCACAAGATTCTTCTGAATCTCGATACTTCCCTCCTCCCCTCCATGGCTACTTTAGGTAACTTTAAAAACTGCATATTATAAGTCTTCCATTGTATCCAAAATTTACCCTGTTTCTCCTAAAATAAGACATAGCCATAAAATAAGCCATAGCAGGATTTCTATGCATTTGCGAAATATAAGCCATTCCCCAAAAATAAGCCATACCCCGAAAATAAGCCATAGTGACGTGGTACCTCCCATTAAAACAGCCTGGGGAGGCGTGGCTATGCAGCGTACCGATGCGACACAGTTAAAATAAGACATCCCCTGAAAATAAGCCATACTGTGTTTTTTTGAGCAAAAAAAAAAAAAAAGACGGTGTCTTATTTTAGGAGAAACACGGTATGTATCATTGCAAGATTTTCTTAAGACCTGCCAAAGACTTCAGGTGTTTATGGTGGTCTTTCAGATACAATGTAAATTTGTCCCATTCTTTGTTGAAGTTTTGATCTTCCTTCTTTCTGATTTCCCTGGTTAATCTTGCCATCTCTGCATAATCCAATAGTTTCATCTGCCAAATTGGATCTTCAAATTTGATGGACATAGCTATCTTTTAACTTCAGTGAATTGATTTCCCAGGGCATCCCAGGATATTATTATATTGCATGTTAATTGTTTTAATTGGCATACATTTTATCAGATCCATCAGTATGCGTTACTCAGCCAAGCCTGATGCAAAGCAAACAAAGGACACTTCATAAGAAAGTATGCCATATGAAAAGCAATTCTATTTGCCAAGTATTAAAGGTGGGATGTGCAACAGATTTTGACAAATCTTGAATCAAGAATGAAAGCAGACTGCTTTGGACAGATTTGGGGCTTGTCTGACATGATTTGGGAACTCTCCAAAGAGCCTTGAATCAGAATGAGGACCTCCAAAGAAATTCAGGGGAATTTGGAGATTTGGGTGTTTTTTGCAAAAATTGAAATATTTCTTCCTAAACTTGCCACCTAGGAAAAATGACAGGGAGAATGGGAAGAGAGATTGACAGGTATAGCTTTGAATCAGAGGCAATAATTTAATCAAGACTTATCAGTCACAGTGCTTGCTCTTTTCTAAAATGGCAGAAAACACATGCAAATTATGATCAGTTGGGATCACTGTACATCCACATTGCTCACTCTCTCTTATGAGAAAAATGCTTGTCACTCATCATGGTGTCTAGAGAATACAAACATGTTGTCAGAAAATGAAACAAAATAAAAATCCAAACAAAATAAGAAATCCTTCAAGCTCCATTCTAACATTTCCTTGTAGCATCTAGCTGGAAAAGGGAGAGCCCATGTATCTTTTGCCAGTCTAATGTAGCAAACTCATTTCTCTGTAGCAACTTCTATTTGATCCTCTAAACTGTATCACCAATTAGAAATTTGTTACCTTCCTCAGCTCCTGGGAAGAAGAGGCAGACATATTGATCAAAAAGTTAGCAAAGCATCCCTTGGCAAGAGCATTTGATTGGCATTTCAACTCTCTCTCCTTTCCAAAGGTAACTTTTGGCGCAGCTGTCTAGTTATCAGAAAAGAAGCAAATTTTTCCTCCTTGGGTCAGAGAGTTCCATCGGAAATGGAAATACGAGTGGAAATTGCTGCAATTTGCCTGAGGTCAAGAATGGAAATCACACAAGCAAACACAAGTGGTATTTGCTATCTTTGTGGTTTTATGTCCATGGAGAGAGAGAGAGAGAGAGAGAGAGAGAGAGAGAGAGAGAGAGAGAGATTATTTTCTGCATTGTTTCTGACATTTCCCTTTCATTGGAACCAGGCGTGTCAACCCTGGTGGGATCAAGGTGTCTTTGGCAATAATAGTAAGGCCAGAAGGAGCCTGGGTTTCACTTTCTCTTTCTATCTCTCTTCCTTCTGGTGTGGTGTTTTGTATATAGCGTTAAGGTTTAGACTTATTATGAGTTATTGTAAGTTTGAGTTAAGTCTGCTGCAACTGGATTTCTTAAGGACAGTGCCAATCCTGAATGTATGGGATTTGTGACCATGATACTCATTTGCCTTCAGTAGCAGTAAAGCTCTGCTGGATGAAATACTTATTTCCTCTGGTCTATTTCTACTTTTATTTTTATTCAAATCCTGCAATGTGTTGAAGTTTTTACTCTGCTAACTATATGCTGGAATCTGCTCTTGATCATAGAATCATAGAATCATAGAGTTGGAAGAGACCACAAGGGCCATCCAGTCCAACCCCCTGCCAAGCAGGAAACACCATCAAAGCATTCCTGACAGGTGGCTGTCAAGCCTCTGCTTAAAGACCTCCAAAGAAGGAGACTCCACCACACTCCTTGGCAGCAAATTCCACTGTCGAACAGCTCTTACTGTCAGGAAGTTCTTCCTAATGTTTAGGTGGAATCTTCATTCTTGTAGTTTGAATCCATTGCCCCGTGTCCGCTTCTCTGGAGCAACAGAAAACAACCTTTCACCCTCCTCTATATGACAGCCTTTTATATATTTGAACATGGCTATCATATCACCCCTTAACCTTCTCTTCTCCAGGCTAAACATACCCAGCTCCCTAAGCCGTTCCTCGTAAGGCATCGTTTCCAGGCCTTTGACCATTTTTGGTTGCCCTCCTCTGGACACGTTCCAGCTTGTCAGTATCCTTCT
This sequence comes from Lacerta agilis, assembly GCF_009819535.1. Lineage (NCBI taxonomy): Eukaryota > Metazoa > Chordata > Lepidosauria > Squamata > Lacertidae > Lacerta > Lacerta agilis. The sequence continues at coordinate 88,223,403 of NC_046315.1, read as the reverse complement.
TGAACTGTGGTGGCCAGAACTGGACACAGTATTCCAGGTGAGGTCTGACCAGAGCGGAATGCATTGGTACTTTTATTTCCCTTGATCAATATTGAGCAGAATTTCAATGACACCCTCAGCGCCTAAGAGTTGGCTCCTATGCTATTGCACCAAAGTGACCAAAATTTTGATTTGGTCCAAAGGACAAGTTCCAACGGATTAACCATTCAAAGTACCTGTAGAAGTAAATTAGGCTGCAATGCTACATACATGTGAGATCAAGCCCCACTGAACCCAGTGAGACTGTTTTCTAAGTAGACGTTGCACAATTTTGAACCATAAATATTGTTTCCCCTGTATGTTACAGTACTGTAGCAAAATCTATAAATCACTATCTTCATTTATTAAGTACCCTTAGGCTATAATTTGGCACCTGGTGACTCATCTAAAAGTCCTATCAAAGTCAGTAGGATTTATGGCACATAGCAGATGGCTAGATTTCACCCTTCCATTGCATCCTAGTTAACAATCCTTAATTTACACAAAACCCTTATGGTGTCAATTGCAAATTCATATGTGGCTGCTTTAAATTTCACCAGAGAACACTGCATAAACACATTCTAAGCAGGAGGTGGATGGAGATCAAATGATCTCTTCTAACAGACAACAGGGTTGAAATTATGAAACTCACTACCATAAGATGTGATGATGGCTGTCAATTAAAAAGTATTAGATAAATTAACATGAGATATAACAGCACCTGAAGCTGTGACAGTATCCAAACCTCCTGTTCCCCTAGTGCCAGAGACTTGCTCTAGCAGAATCAATTTCCCCCCCTCCTCTCCCTGAAACCTCCATTCACCATTCACCAAGGGGAATTGGGGACCCTCCAAAGAAGATTTGGAGGGGTGTAGGTAGAGGAGCTTTGGATACAACCCAGTATTACCTCTAAGTAGGTAAAGTTAAAGGAAAGGATCCCTAGATGGTTAGGTCCAGTCAAAGGCAACTATGGGGTACGACACTTATCTCACTTTTCTGGCCGAGGGAGCTGGAGTTTGTCCACAGACAGCTTTCTGGGTCATGTGGCCAGCAGGACTAAACCACTTCTGGTGCAATGGATCACCATGATGGAAGCCAGAGTCCACAGAAATGCCATTTACCTTCCCGCTTCAGCCATACCTATTTATCTACTTGCACTGGTGTGCTTTCAAACTGCTAGGTTGGCAGAAAGTGGAACAGAGCAATGGGAGCTCACCACCATTGCACAGATTCGAACCACTGGCCTCCCAATTGGCAAACACAAGAGGTTCAGTGGTTTAGACCACAGCACCACCCATGTCCTCCAACTTCTAAGTATCAGATGGGGATAGACCAGAAATTGATATTACAAAGTAATATTATACAAAATGATGCTTTGTATTTGAGGAAATTGCTTTCCAAAGTGCCTTATTAGGCAAGATTACAAAACATGCATATATTAGGAGAAAAGTACAGTTGTACCTTGGTTCTTGAACATCATCCATTCCAGAAGTCCGTTCGACTTCTGAAAACATTCAAAAACCAAGATGCGGCTTCTGATTGATTGCAGGAGCTTCCTGCACTGAAGTTGAAGCCACGGAAGCTGCATCAGACGTTCGGATTCCCCAAAAAAATTCACAAACTGGAACACTTACTTTCGGGTTTGCGGCATTTGGGGTCAAAATTTATGAGTACCAAGGCATTTGAGAACCAAGGTACAACTGTGCAGAAAAGTGTGGATGATTTTTATGCAGTCTTTCTTTAAAAGCAAACGCAAACTGATGTAGAAAGGAGGTGAACTCAATTTAAGAAAAGAAAAATGAAAGAAACCGAAAGTGGTAGATTTGCTCATCTCTAATATCGGATGTTGGGGTTAAACAACACGGGGTGAGTGCCATTGGCATATGTGGTTGCAAGTATCCTAAAGATGCATTTGATTGGTGTCTGTTAGTGCCAAAGCAGTAGTAGACTAGATGGAATAGTCTGATACAGCAAAACAACAATGTTCTTTTGACTTCAGTTTACCTCAAAATGATATTTCCCCACTAATATTAAGCTCCTTATAAGATGGTTAATTATCTTCTTCCCCACACTGGCTGATTTGTCAAATACCTATACAAGGATGCAAATTAGGGTTGCCATCTGTCCTGTATAATATAGGATTGTCCTGTATTTCAATATAAAATGCTATGTCCTGTATTGATTCAATATGGCAAGCACTTTGGCCCGTATTTCATTTTGCTGATTCTCTCTCTCTTTCTCCCATACCCTCCAACATTCTGAAGCCAAAATCTGGGTCACTATCTTGCCAGATGACATCTTGCCGTTTTAGAGATCATTTTGGTTGCCACGATCACTCACCATTTCTCACCGCGCTTCTCCCAAAAGTGCTTTTCCACGCACAGCACCCACAAATGCACGTTTGGGGCACTGCATGAAATTGCAGCGTGCAAAAAGCACTTTTTCGGTAGGAAAATGCACCGCAAAATCAAATGAGATAATGGCAACCAAAATTTGCCATGGGATATCCTGATCCGGGACACTTGTGGGGAATGCAATCCCCCCACCAAGTCCTGACCTGTATTTTGCCAGACCAAAGGTGGCAACCCCATTGCTAATTAAGGTTGCAATCCTAAACATGCTTACTTGGGAGTAAGTATATTGAATACTATGGGACCAACTTCTGAGGAAATTTGCATAGGATTGTACTGAACTTGGGGTGTAATGTAGTGCAGCCCAGGAATGGAATTCAGCCTTCATTAAATCCTTCTAATTGATATGAATTAGTGAGTTTTCTTTATTAGGTTGAGAGGGAATTCAGCAGTATGCTTGGAACACATGGCGATGTTTAAAAGATAATGCAGGCAAGAGTTTAATTTTTAACAAGTAATATCAATGAATCACACATTAATAGTAGGTATAAACCGTTCCAATTCTGTTATTTCCTTTTGCAAGCCAATTCCCTATCAGATGACACTGCTGCAAAGTACACAGTATAGAAATATTATCTCCCCTCGTATTATTTTCATGCATGAAGTCCAAAGATCTATTTGTACCACTTGAAATTCAAAGACAGACATCCCACTTGATTGAAAAGGGAGAAATAATGGTTTAGAAAGATCAATGTACTCCTGTGATTAATTTCACATTTCATACCAAGATTATCATAAAGTTCTTTGAAAAGTAAAGAAGGAACTACTGATTGAAAAACATCTGCTTCTATAATTGTCCAACAAGATGTGAAACATTATAAATATCAGAGGACAGGCACATTTCAATTTATGCAAGATTGCTCCTCTTCCTTTAAAATGTGATGTGTGTGAAGCTGGTGTAAAGTTACACCAGATCCAAAATTAGTTTGGCAGTGAAGCTAGTGTGGCTGAGCTGGCCCAGGCCCTTTGAGCTACACTACCCTCTTTTCTGCCTGAATTTATGCTAGGTTTCCAGGTCACATGACTGAGCTGAATGTGCTTAGGATCCAGTTTAAGCCCCATCCCCACTGCTTTGCTTCCATCCCTGAGCTCTGTGGGGGGTAGCTTTTCCCCGATTGAAGTGCAGAGTGTTTGAGGACCAGGGAAACCAAAATGCTTGCTTACAAAGCTATTGTACTACCAACCTTACTGTATGCTTGTGAAACATGGACCACTTATAAACGCCACCTCCAACTCCTTGAAAGATTCCATCAATGGTGTCCCCGAAAATTTTTACACATCACTTGGGAAGACAGGCGAACTAATGCCAGTGTACTGGAAGAGGCAAAGATCACCAGTGTTGAAGCAATGATTCTTCAACTTCAACTTCATTGGGCTGGTCATGTTATCGTCTTCAAAAGCAACTACTCTATTCTGAACTTTAAAATGGAAAGCGTATTGCTGGTGGTCAACAAAAAAGGTTCAAAGGCAAATCTTTAAAATTGTAGTATAAACACTGACAACTGGGAAACACAGGTCTGCGAGTGCTCCAATTGGAGAAGAGCCTTTACCAAAGGTGTCATGGGCTTTGAAGAAACTCGAACTCAGGACAAAAGGGAGAAACGTGCTAAGAGGAAGGCACACTTGGCAAACCCTCACCATGATCAACTCCTGCCTGGAAACCAATGTCCCCACTGTGGAAGGATGTGTGGATCCAGAATTGGCCTCCACAGTCACTTACGGACTCACTGTTAAGATCGTGTTTATGGAATACAATCTTACTCAGCTACAAGTGATCGCAGAAGAAGAAGAAGAAGAAGAAGAAGAAGAAGAAGAAGAAGAAGAAGGTTCCACCTCCCTAGGCCCATAGAATACTCATTTTTTCAGAGATTATGCTGGTTTAAGATTAGAGAAAAATGCTCCTGGGTGTACCTGCTGGTTCAGCCAGAAATACACTAGATGCTATTCCACTCACCCCAGTTGATCTTACTATAGAATTGATTCCTAACACAGCAATCTGTTCATTCCTGCATTCCTTTTATTTGTATGCTGCTTTTCCACCAAAAAACACCAAAGCAGCTTACGACAAAGAAATATGGATGAATTTCAGACCAACGCTACATAAACAATTTCATAATGACTTCGCAAAACAATAGCATAATCACCATTTCAAAATAGCGTAGCCAAACAAAAGTATAATAATGTACCCCCCCCAAAAAAAACCACATTCCAACTCTATAAATAAACAAGATTACTTAAACAGCATGCAGCATCCAGTAGCAAAAATTACAAGGGAGCACCAAAGTTTTGCCTTAGTCCTTGAAAAACCCCTCCCATAAAGTTGCTCACCACCCCTCTTCTGCAGCTGCTTCTTAGAAGGCTTCCAAGGGCAAAGGGTGGGATGACTGGCCGACATTGGGGTCTCAGATTTCAGTGGTGCCTTGACACCAAGATTCAGCGCCCCCATCTCTTCCACTTATTTTTAAATAATAGTTGCAGCATCTCCTGTAGTGCCCCCGAGGCTATGCGCCCACAGCGACCAAACTGGTCACAGTCCCCTAAATCCGCCCCTGCTGAAACATTCCTCCCACTGATAAAGGTAAAAAGGAAAAGGACCCCCAGACAGTTGAGTCCAGTCAAAGGTGACTAGGGGGTGTGGCACTCATTTTGCTTTCAGGCCGAGGGAGCCAGCGTTTGTCCACAGACGGCTTTCCAGGTCATGTGGCCAGCATGACTAAACCGCTTCTGACACAACAGGACACCGTGACGGAAACCAGAGCGCATGGAAACGCTGTTTACCTTCCCGCCACAGCAGTACCTATTTATCTACTTGCACTGGTGTGCTTTCATACTGGTAGGTTGGCAGGAGCTGGGACAGAGCAATGGGAGCTCACCCTGTCGCTGGGATTCGAACCGCCGACCTTCTGATCGGCAAGCCCAAGAGGCTCAGTGGTTTAGACCACAGCACCATCCGCGACCTTTATGTTGCTCCAAACTATAGTTGTAACTCATGTTCCAAACTACATTCAGGAGTGGAGTTGCCTCAACTCTGATAGGAGGAAAACTAGCCTTGAATGTGACCTTCACCACCCTTTTTGCTGGTGTAACCTGCTGGGTCAGTAGGTGATGTGACAGCACTGAAACAGAGGTACAACTGCCTCTGTGACATTCCCTGGAATGGTCCTTTCTTGAGATTTACCCTAGTAAATAATACAGAAAATAGCATTAAATATTTAACTGGTGCTCCATAACTATTTCCGCATCAGGGATTCTATTAGGAGATACAAGTTTCCTTTGCATTGTTTTAAGAAGCCTGTTCTGTCATAGAAATGCTTTCGAGACAAATGTGGCCGCGGTGCCTAGCGATTGCATTCCCCAAATGTTAGTGAAAATTAAGTGGCCAGCTGCAGTGATAGTTGAGATGGAGAAATGCAGGTGCTTAAAAGGCTAGAACATTGTCAGAATAAATTATGGGGATAACATATCTCATTAGTGCATACTGTAACTCAGCATTTTAGTAGGCTAAAGAATGCCAGGCCATAGATATTTGATATGAATACTGTATGAGCTTTAAAAGCACAGCATATTTCCAAAAACTGTAAGCAGAACGATCCTTCCAAAAACAACTGCTTTCTATAGTTAGAGACTGACTGTGTGAGATTTTAAGCTATAAAATCACATTACACTGGTAGCATTATGCTTGGGGTAAGATTTTCCATTTTCACGACGAGATAGGGGGTTATGCCCTGCTCTCTTGGCTGCTAGTTATATTTCCTTTTATTGTTTTACGTGTCTGTCTATGTGTTGTGTATTCCTATATATCTGGCTGCCTATGAGTTTCTGGGCCTAATTCAAGTGCTGGTTTTGCTCTATAAAGCCTTAAATGGCTCAGAACCACAATACCCAAAGACCGTATCTCTCCATAAAAGCCTACCCGGGCCCTGAGATCATTCTCTGAGACCCTTCTTCATGTGCCTCCCCCACAAGAGGTCCAGAAGTTGGTATCACAAGAACGGACCTTTTCTGCAGTGGCTTCCCATTTGTGGAACGCTCTTCCTGGGGAGTTTTGCCTGGTGCCTTCATGATGTGCCGGGCAAAAAATGTTCCTTTTCAACCAGGCCTTTGGCTGATTAACATTTTATAGCACTTTTAATTGTGTTTGTGGGAGAGGGTGGGAGGTTATTGTTTTCTGTGAGTTTTGTTTTTCTTCTTGCTTTTTATTAGGCATTTTTATCTTGTATTTTTAGGCTGTGTGAATCACCCAGAGATCTACAGCGTGGTGTAGTGGTTAAGAGTGGTAGACTCGTAATCTGGTGAACCGGGTTCGTGTCTCCGCTCCTCCACATGCAGCTGCTGGGTGACCTTGGGCTAGTCACACTTCTCTGAAGTCTCTCAGCCCCACTCACCTCACAGAGTTTTTGTTGTGGGGGAGGAAAGGAAAGGAGAATGTTAGCCGCTTTGAGACTCCTTCAGGTAGTGATAAAGCGGGGTATCAAATCCAAACTCCTCCTCTTCTTCTTCTTCTTCTTCTTCTTCTTCTTCTTCTTCGAAAACAATATGTGGGCCGAAGTTACAAGATAGGTTTTAGGGCAGGGATGGTGAACCTGTGACATTCAAGATGTTGTTGGCATCCAATGCCTAAGCAGGCTGGACCTGATGTGAGTTGGAGCACATCATTATTGGTTCTCAATCCTGTTCTCATAAACATGATGAACTAAAACTTGACATACTAGCATATGAAAGATAAATGAGAAGCTGGTACCCATCACAAATGATGCTGTTCCTCAAAGGTTTTTTGAAAGCTCCTTCCAAAGCTCAGTCTCCTGTTCCATCCATCCAGGCTTGCCTCCACGTACCACACAATTTTTGCCTGCCCTGCATATTTTGTAAAAATGCTATGTTCTCAGACCTTTCAAGTGTCCCTATTTTCCGGGACAGTCCCGGATGTACAGAAACCATCCTGGCTTCTAATTTGATCCCAGAATGTCCCGCTTTTGCTTAGGACAATCCTAATTGCATTGGAGAAACGTTAGAGAGTATGATGGGATATCCCTATTTTCACCGGGAAAAATGTTGGAAGGTATGGAAGAGGACATCCCCATGGCTTCCCCCCCTCCAGCTGGAACACATTGGAATTAAGTTCCAGCATCTCTCAGATGGGCACCATTGCCATTCTAAGAGAATGAGGGAGGTGTTCATGGTGAGTTCCTGCACCTCTCTTTTCTAGAAAAATACCACGGAGAAATATTGGAGGGTATGCATGCTCCATTGTACAGGTGAGGCATGCTTTAGCGTGGCTGGTATATACAAGAGCCAATGCCATGGAGAAGAAGGTCTAAACCAGATTGAAGGAAACATACTAAGAATTCACAAGGATGGCGGAAGGACAGGCACAACATGCGGTATCAAATAAACTGTATATGAGTGTGACTTGAACATTCAAGGACCCAATCCCAAGACAGTTTGCAGAGCTTCAACTGGAAATCAGGCCTTTGCAAAGAAGCTTGCCACAAAACGAAAAATACAGCCCACTTAAAAATTTGAAGGTATACCCCCAGATATGTGGTAGTCCTACACACACCAAACAATGGGCATTTCAAAAACCAGCTCATGCTGTGTGCAAAAAGTTTGCAGTGACATTAACCAAGATGATTGTTGCTGGCAAACCAACAAACCCTCATCAATGTGACATAAGTCTTGCAGGGCTGACACTTGTTTGTACACAAATATTTCTAACCAACTCATAAAGAAAAATAAGTTGGCCAAGTGAGAACTGATTTGATAAATTGTACAGGGATATAACAATGGTCCATTCATTTCATGAACTGCTTATGTTGCAGTTTCCACAAATTACCTTTGGCTTTTCCTGGTAGTTCTCTAAAGAGCTAAGCCGGTTAGCCCATGCATTGACAATATCACTTTCCCAAGTAGTATGAAAGCAGAAAACAAGACTGATGCAAGTTGGCAAAATATTAAGCGAAAGGGCTTAAGGGGTTTATCACCCCATCAACTTTGAATCAAACTTTCTCAATCTGAATATTGTCTGAGTGATTGCAAGCTAATTGTTTTAATGTCCTTCACTTATGAATCACTATTGCCTTTAAATGGCAAGTACATATGTGTATATTATCTCCAGTAAAGGGAGAGCAGGACACCCTAAAAGCAATTGTTTAATGCAATTGATTTATAGGCTCGTATCTGATTGTGACATAATCAAATTTAGACATTAGCTATACAAAGATAGAACTGCACATGGCAATGCATTTGCCCCAAAGGAGTGTGGACATTCTCTCCTTTTACAAGCAAAGCTCCAATCAAATGACACATGGGAGGATGCACTATTCTCAGGAGCCTATGATTTCTGGGGAGACAGGTAAAAAATGGCTCTAGAGGATTTTCATTGACACTAAAGGCTTGTGCACAGATCCTCTTGTTCCACTGCTTTCCCCCAGGGAACCACTATTTAGGACTGAGTAGCAGGGACGCGGGTAGCGCTATGGGTTATACCACACAGCCTAGGGCTTGCTGATCAGAAGGTCGGTGGTTCGAATCCCCACGACAGGGTGAGCTCCCGTTGCTCGGTCCCAGCTCCTAGCAGTTCGAAAACATGTGAAAGTGCAAGTAGATAAATAGATACCGCTCCGGAGGGAAGGTAAACAGCGTTTCCGTGCGCTGCTCTGGTTCGCCAGAAGTGACTTAGTCATGCTAGCCACATGACCCGGAAGCTGTACGCTGGCTCCCTCAGCCACTAACGCAGGATGAGCGCCGCAACCCCAGAGTCGGACACGACTGGACCTAATGGTCAGGGGTCCCTTTACCTTTACCTAGGAGCAAATTGCAATCAGATTGTTCCAATTTAGAGCTAAGGAGCAACTTTTCCCTGGGAAAGGAACAAAGCAGGGGGAAATCCCCTTGGACCCGTGCTTTCTAGGCATGGGACAAACAGAAGTGTGGACGATCCTGAAGAAACCAAAAGACTTTAGAGAACTATACCTATCATTTTAAACTCTATTTCACTCTCTGAAGAAGACACCAGTGTAAGATAAGGAACAAAGCTTCTGTCACAGTAAGTTTTAAGGCCAGCTTGAAATCATGAATTTAAAGGTGCTGACCTTTAAAGCCCTAAACGGCCTCGGTCCAGTATACCTGATGGAGCGTCTCCTGCTTGCAATATGGTTCATCTAGGATTTCAGAACTGCCCTGCCTCTGTGGCTATGGATGTAGAATTAGATTCCTCCTGCAGGATTGTACCTTAAGTCAATCCAAAGGCATTGCTTCTCTGCAGCAATTAATATGTATTTCCAAATAGACAAAGTTTGCCTGATAATAGGTCTTTCTGAAACCAATTTCTAAACCGGAGATATGGAAAGCATTTTGAAAGGCTAAACTTTTAACGAGTTCTCTATCCAGTGCTTTACTCAAAACTTTCCATTACAAATACAAATCTGCTGAGCTACATATGTTTCCTGAGGGGAGTGGGGGCAGGAAATCAAATTTAAGGAATATCTCTTTGTGAAGATGTGGCAAACAAATAATTGTCCTCATTCTGTGGAAATGTTTAGGGACTGCTCTGTAGTGGGCATAGCTACCTTGCATGCTGAAAAGGGTAAGAGAAGTGTTAAGTATAGTAATTTAATTCACTGAAATTGTAAATGTTTGTATGCATTACTATGTTTTTAAATTTGATTGGTTGGTAACTGTTTTCAAGAGAGTTCTCTAGTAGTTCTCATGTGATTGGCTAACATTGGTCACATGGGAGGTATTTAGTAAAGAAGAGACTCCATTTTATGTGAAGCAAGATGAGTGTTTTAGAATCCACTGTGAACACTGCTAAATTGAATAGAGTGTTGGAATGCTTCTTCTCTGCTTGGAAGAAAGAGAACAAAGCTGCAGGAGAAAGTAAACGTGGAAATCTCTCATAGGAGCTGCAAGGCATGGCCTAATTGAGATACAGAAGGCTGAGTTCTAAGCTCTGGAAAGAGAGGAAAATACAGTTGTTTGGAAGTTAGAAGAGACTGTAAGCCAATGCTTATATAAGCATGTGACTGTAAATATTATGTTTTAATTCATCTATAACTAAAGTTTCTACAAGTAAAGTTTTTGAACGTTAATGTCTGGACATTGGTTTAATTTCCAAAGAACAGTGTCAGTCATATATAGTGGTACCTTGGTTCCTGAAGGGCTTGGCTCCTGAACAAATTGGCTCCTGGACCTCACAAACCCAGAAGTAAGTGTTCTGGTTTGTGAACATTTTTTGGAAGCCAAACATCCGTTTCGGCTGTCAACATTGTTTCCGGGGCCAATCAGCCAACCAGAAGCCACGCCTTGGTTTGTGAATGTTTGGGAATTTGAACGGACTTCCAGAACAGATTGAGTTTGAGAACCAAGGTACCACTGTATATGATTTGAGCTTCTGAGCTGTGATTTCACTACTCATACTTCAACAAGAAGGGCCATCATGAAGAAGCTACAAAAATCCTTCTTGAACACCAGGAGTAAGAGGAGCTTACACCTGAATTATCTTTGTTGTTGTTTTTACTAGCACACCACTAAGCAAAGGGGCCCCTGACCATTAGGTCCAGTCATGTCTGACTCTGGGGTTGTGGTGCTCATCTCGCTTTAGTGGCTGAGGGAGCCGGTGTACAGCTTCTGGGTCATGTGGCCAGCATGACAAAGCCGCTTCTAGTGAACCAGAGCAGTGCACGGAAACGCCATTTACCTTTCCGCCGGAGAGGTACCTATTTATCTACTTGCACTTTTGACGTGCTTTCGAACTGCTAGGTGGGCAGGAGCTGGGACCGAGCAACGGGAACTCACCCCATCGCGGGGATTCGAACCGCCGTCCTTCTGATCAGCAAGCCCTAGGCTCTGTGGTTTAACCCACAGCGCCACCTGCGTCCCACCACTAAGCAGAGGCAGGTACAAAAAAAAAAAAGACAAGGAGAAAAGGAGAGAAACCAAAACTGACAGATTTGCCCATTCTTAACTCATTAAATATAACATGTGAAGGGGTGTGTGAACAATACATGATAGGGGGTGGGCAGAAACACACTGACAGACAGATGGGGAATTCTGCAGAAGCAAAGGCAACAAGCCCAAAGCACATGGAGGAGCAAAGCACAATCTGTGAATGGAAAGGTAGCTAGAGACAAACCAAGCAGTAAGATGATGCCAAATCTGCAGACCTAACTGCCTTCTGATATAATTGTTTGGATGATGGGTAGGGAAATCTGCAGTCTAATTAAAGAAAGAGACCAGGACATGTTTCTGCCTTTATTTCAGGTCAGCATTTATCACAGAATGAAACTTCCTGCCTCAGTCAATCTGGAACTTATTAGCAGTCCAAATAAATGGCTTATCGGAGAACAAATCTTTGCCAATTATGGCTAGATTTCCATGGACTCTCCAATAAGCCAGAGCCAAATAAATAAAATTAGAGAGCACCCAAATTACAGCTCTCAATTAACAAGATGAAATTGGTCAGGAGACAACTTCTAAACCAAATTTACCTAGCGGGTAGGAAATGTTTACGCTAGACTCAATGAAACAAAACAGGGAGTTAGTTGCAGAAGCTTGCAGCTAATAAGTCATGAGGCGTTTTCGCTGCTTCTTTTTTCCCAGTGCAAATTTTAAGAATGCCGAGATGGCATTCTGCTGAGGAAGAAAGAAAGAAACTGGTCTTGCAGAAAGGGACTGGGAGTGGTATAGATTCCTGCCTTCCCTTCTTCCACCACTCAAAGCACCAAACCCATCTCCACTGTGGTTTCTTCATGTTCCCTAGTGCTTTAATAGCACTCTAAGATGGGAGCAGGGAACCTCAGGTCCAGGAGCCAAATGCAGAGCATCAGTCCTATCTGTTGGGCCCTCAGGATTCTTCCTATGCCACATGCACTCTCCATGCCAAACCTCCTCTCTATAGGTCACCAGACCCTCCAAGTGTCCATATTTTCCAGGGAGAGTTCCATATTTACAGAAGCCATCCCGGTTTCTGATTTGATCCCGAAATGTCCCAGGTTTCCTTAGGATTCCCCTATTTTCATCGGAGAAACGTTGGAGGGTCTGGAGATATGTAACCTCCTGAGCCAAGGAGATAAGTAACTATATAACCTTTAGAACGCACCTGAAGGCAGCCCTGTCTTAGGGAAGTTTTTTTTTTAATGTTTAATGTTTTATAATGTTTTTATATATGTTGGAAGCTGCCCAGAGTACCTGGGGCGACTCAGTCAGATGGATGGATGGATGATGATGATGATAATTGTTGTTCTGTACCAAAAAAGACGAGGAGGTTTTTTTCTATACGCCTCAGCAGCGGCAAAAGTATTAATAGGGTCTAATTGGAAAAGTGCAATAATACCTAGTAAAAAAGAATGGCTTTACAAAACTCTAGAATATACAGAGCTGGCATATCTTTCAGAAAAGGTAAAAGATAATGCGAGGAACAAATTCATTGAGGAATGGGACAGCTTTTTGTGCTATCTAAAAAAGTGGTGCAACACCAATACAGTTATAGCTTTGGAATGACTCTTGTTATTTTTAGGAATGGTATAGCAATCAAAGGATATAAAAAATTAAAGGAATGATGAAATAAAGACAAGGTAATTGAGGCCTATGTCATATTTTTATGTGGTTTTTTTCTATTTTGATCAATCGTTTTTTCATAATTTAACGAAGAGATGGTTAGGAAAGTCAAAGAATAAGGTTATCCAACAATTTAGCCTTACTGTTGTGAACGGATGGCTAAAAAGTATGAATATATATTTCTTAATTATTCAGTGTTATAAAAAAGATATTTTGTTAAGAATGAGTATGGAAGATACGGATGGATTTCTGTAAGTGTTTTGTATATGTATTGTGTTTTGTATATGTATTGTATGTGTACGTGTTTGTACTTTTGTAATATATATATATTTTTTTAAAGGATAATTGTTGCTCTGATTTGGATGATTTTGCCTCTCTTGGATGTGTCAAACTCTGGAAGCGCCTGTTGGTTGCCTGGATGGAGGAGGATAAAGGGGTGTGTGTGTTTGAGTGGAAGCTAGCCTACTGTACAAAGGTAGAATTTTCATTTGTTGCACTGTCTACTTTTGTCAGTGGCATGCACTGGTATACAGCCCTGCCTTGGTGGCAAAAGGCTCGTTACGTGAAGCAGACAGTGATGTGACACTTGGCTGATCCTGTCAATGACCCAAGAATATTAGGACTATTGGGATTAATTGGAGGGATGGCAATTCCTTCTCTTTTGTATATATAATCCAAGCTCCATTGCTTATCCCACAGCCATGCGGTTCCACTGTATTTATTGGGAGTATTTTATATTCATGCTGGCGTAAACACAACTTGACTGATTGTGTCTCTAATATTTAGATACGGAACACCATTACATTTAGCAGATATAGGAGGTGGAATATGAAAGTAATTGTCTCCAAATTAGTTTTCGGCTCTGTGGATCTTTCGGTTTCATTAAAAAACGGGGGAGATGAAAGAAAGAAGAACCATCTTCTCTTTTAGCGTTCCATGAATGTGCTTAATATTTACATAATGATTCCACTCCAAAGATTAAAAAAGTATGCCTGAGCAACAAATAAATTTTGACCTCCTCACATAAAGACACTACCTCTAGAGACTGATTGCTGGAGATATGCTTGGCTGAATCCAATATATCAATATTTATTAAGCAGGCAGAAAGTCAATTTCACTATAACTTGCTTCTCACTAGGTAAAGAATATGTCTTTTAAAATAAAATGCCGGTCCCCGTTTCACTGGGTTCTATCAATGTTATTAGCAGGAACAACTTTTAGAGACAGCAATGAGAAATCAGCATAGCAAAAGCAAGGAACAGAAGAAAGAGAAGACTAGGCTGCTGGACCTCTGTGTAGATTAGTGCTGCAGGATCTGGTGTCCTCTAGATGTTGTTGGACTGCAGTGCCAACACCAGCCTTGCTGGCTGGGGTGAATAAGAGTTGAAATTTGACCACATCTAGAGATCCACAGGTTCGTCCCCCCGGTGTGGATAGAAGGCTACCTGAAGGCTACTAGAAGAGGTTGGTTGTCCTTGATATAAACAATAGTCCTCTAGTGTCTGTTTGGCACACAGAGACGCTTGCACACTGGCTCTTGCACTATCATTTTCACAAATGTTTCTCTATTGTCGTTGCACTAGTTAATGTTCTATCAGCTACAGCAGAAGGAGACATTTCAGGGTCTCTCCATAAGCTCAGCTGAGAGTAGTGTATCAATAATAATAATAATAATAATAATCATCATCATCATCCGTGTTTCCCCTATTTTAAGACGTAGTCATAAAATAAGCCATAGCAGGATTTTTTCGCATTTGCGAAATATAAGCCGTACCCGGAAAATAAGCCATGGTGATAGGCGCAGTTCTGGAGGGCACAAAGGAAGAGGCAGGGCTGAACACGGTGCCTCCCTGCAACATGTTGCTCCAGCCTGATCCAGCTTCTCATGTGCTTACAAAGCAGTCTGCCTCCACCCTCCGCTCAATTTCCTGTTAAAGGCACAGGTGGCGCAGCTGGGCTTTTGTTTTTTAAAGTTGGCATCCTCCGCACCAACTCTGTACTTTCCAATTCTGACTGCATACGGCTTGGGTTTTTTTTCTTTGAGCAGCACCTCTCCCCACCCCCAAACCAAAGCTCTCTCCACTGCGTGCATTGAGCAGGGCACACGTAGGATGAAGCGCCACCAAAGATGCGTGACTTTGGGGAACAAAAAGTGAGCGGCCAGCCGAGAAAGCACGCACCTGCCTCCCTCCCAGGAGAGCCGTGCCTTTAAATGCTGGGGACTGAGCACCCACCGGGGACTCCAGTGCCCGCCTCAATTTCTCCAGCCACCTGCTCTGGCTCCCGCTTGTTGCTCAGGCCGGCTGGCGAGGCAGGCACACAGCACACAGTTGGAGCGCACAGTGCAGTGACGATGAGCAACATGCGGCCGGGCTGAGCTGGAGGGGGGGAAGCCACAACTCTCTGTTGGCTGTTGCTCCCCCCAAGAGGGGGACGAATAAAATCCCTCCAGCCTTCAGGGACAAGGAGCCTGGAGCCTCGCAGCAGCGCCGTCGCTTGGTAAGTGCCGTCGTTCTGTGCGTGTCCTTACATAATAAAAATAAGACATCCCCTGAAAATAAGCCATTGTGTGTTTTCTTGAGGGGAAAAAAATAAGACGGTGTCTTAAAATAGGGGAAACATGGTATTATTTGTACCCTACCCATCTGGCTGGGTTTCCCCAGCCACTCTTGGCCTCCCATCACCATCATCATCAAGTGATAAAACATCAAACATTAAAAACTTCCCTAAACAGGGCTGCCTTCAGATGTCTTCTAAAAGTCAGATAGTTGTTTATTTCCTTGACATCTGATGGGAGGGTGTTCCACAGGGTGGGCACCACAACCGAGAAGGCCCTCTGCCTCGTTCCCTGTATCTGAAGAAGTGTGCATGCACACCAAAGCTCATACCAAGAACAAACTTAGTTGGTCTCTAAGGTGCTACTGGAAGGAATTTTTTATTTTTGTTTTGACTATGGCAGACCAACACGGCTACCTACCTGTAACTGAAACCCTGTAACTTGGCTTCTTGCAGTGAGGGAACCACCAGAAGGCCCTCGGAGGTGGACCTCAGTGTCCGGGCTGAACAATGGGGGTGAAGATGCTCCTTCAGGTATACTGGGCTGAGGCCATTTAGGGCTTTAAAGGTCAGTGCCAACACTTTGAATTGTGCTCAGAAAATACTGGAGGACAGTCCTCTGTTTAAGGGGCTATCAGGGGACTGTTTTGCATTTGAATGTGTCCTCAGTTTGAAGAGCTACCCGAACCGCATCTGGCTAAAGATGAGGAATCATAAGAATGGAGAGCAGGGTCCTTGGATGGACAGTAGACTGAGGTGGCACACATTCCACCTGGTCATGGTCTTTTCCACTATGGTGAGACATATTTCGCTTCTATTTTAATTCTAGCAATTATTTCTAATTAGCACCTATACATATAAATTAGCATGTGCACATTTTATGCTGGCTTGTGTATTCTTTTAATTATGTGTTAATGGCCACCCGATGTAGTGCAATAGTTAGCATGTTGGAGACCTGGGTTCAAATTCCCATTCACTATAAAGTTCTCTGGTTGTCCTTGGGCCAGTCACTGTCTCCTGACCTAGCCTACCTCACAAGTTTGTTGTGAGGATAAATCAGGGAGCGGAGAAGCACATATACCACCTCTGGATCCTTGGAGGAAAAGGTGATATATAAACACAATAAAAATAAAATAAATCAGAGGCCAGTAACTTTTGGCTAAGACCTAAATTGGCTGTGCCACCACTCCTTCTAAATCTCCTTTCCATTTTTAAAACTGTGGGCCCCATGACAGTTTTATTGTCAAGGCTTGTAAAGTGCCCTGGCAGCCTTTGGTGGGAGTGGAAGGGGTAAAAATAACAATAATACTTTAAATGAACACAAAGTAGGCTGCAGCAAAGCCAAAAAGTAAATAGTAAAAAGGTATGTGACGGATTGGCCCTAGGGTGGAGGAGGTATTACATCCCGGCTCAGAAGGAGTTAATCCACCTTCATCTTGACAGATAGTTCATCCTTTGGGGGCAGGACAGTCCCCGGTTTAAAAGGAGGGAACGGCTGTTTTGGCAGTTGAGAAGAAGGAGGGTGTGTGTGGAGGCAGGGAAGAAGAGGGGTGTGGGGCCAGGATAGTGGTGGTTAGGCTAGGATAGGATGAAGATCAGCCGGTTATACTGAAAGAGTTTATACTTTAGATATAACTAAGCTGGTGAACTATTGAAGTACTTGAAACATGATGTTCTGAAATAAATGAAGACTTGTTTTTGTTGAGCCAAGAGAAAAGAGGCATTTATTTGGTCCAGCGATATATGGATGCTCATGAGGAGGTGAACTCAGGGAAAAGACAAAACTGACCTGCAGGGTGATAGTTTGTGTCTTGGAATTTCACTCAGGAGGGGCAAAAGGGCAGAAACCTTGGTAAGGCTACACAGTTGCTAAAAGGGGGATCTAATGAGAGAGAGACCCAGAACTGACAGCTGAGAGGTATTCTTAACCCAAGAGCCCAGAGCAATATATATATATAACAGGCCACGGAAGCTGGACAAGAGAACCCCGTTACTAAGTTATCCCTAGTTATAATAAAAGGGGATTATCCACACAGGCGGACCTCAAGGCATTGAGGTGGGGTGAAGAGAAAAAGTGACCCGGAACACCTCAGAAGTAATACACTTAATAACAGAGGGGTAGAAAGCAGGGAGGTTCGTCACAAGGTACCACTGCGGCGGGAGGGCAAACAGCGTTTCCGTGTGCTCTGGTTTCCACCACGGTGTTCCATTGCAGAAGTGGTTTAGTCATGCTGGCCACATGACCTGGAAAGCTGTCTGTGCATAAATGCTGGCTCCCTTAGCCTGAAAGCGAGATGAGCGCGCCAACCCCATAGTCGCCTTTGACTGGACTTAACTGTCCAGGGGTCCTTTACCTTTACCTTTTTATAGGAGGACACAAATGCACCCTGTTTTTCTGAGGAACATAGGAAATTGTTGTATGCTGAGTCAGGTCATTCTCCCCTCTAGCTCAGTAAAAAGGGTAAAAAAAAAAGGTAAACGACCTCTGCATGGTTAAGTCCAGTGAAAGGCGACTATGGAGTTGTGGCGCTCATCATGCTTTCAGGCCAAGGGAGCTGGTGTTTTTCCACAGACAGCTTTTCTGGGTCATATGGCCAGCATGATTGATTCCATCCTTAAAGAAATCAGCCCTGAGTGCTCACTAGAAGGACAGATCCTGAAGTTGAGACTCCAGAACTTTGGCCACCTCATGAGAAGAGAAGACTCCCTGGAAAAGACCCTGATGTTGGGAAAGATGGAGGGCACTAGGAGAAGGGGACGACAGAGGATGAGATGGTTGGACAGTGTTCTCAAAGCGACTGGCATGAGTTTGGCCAAACTGCGGGAGGCAGTGAAGGATAGGGGTGCCTGGCGTGCTCTGGTCCATGGGGTCACAAAGAGTTGGATACAACTGAACGACTGAACAACAACAACAATGGCCAGCATGACTAAACCCCTTCTGGAGCACGGAACTCTGTGATAAGTGCCAGAGCGCATGGAAGCACCATTTACCTTTGTGCTGCAGCAGTAGCTATTTGTCTACTCATGCTTGTATGATTTCAAACTGCTAGCTTGGCAGGAGTTGGAAGAAAGCAACAGAAATTCACCCTGTCGTGCGGATTCAAAGTGCCAAGTGGCTTGGTGATTTAGACCACAGTGCCACCCGCATCCCTTCTAGCTCAGTGTAGTCTACTGAACAATGATGGACAACAGATCTTCAAGGTTTCAGGCAGGGAACATGCCCAGCCCTTCCTGGAAATGCCAAGGATTGAGTTACGGTTCTTTCCTTCCCTTCAAACCCACTAATCCAAAAAGCATTCCCACAGTCCAGTACAAGGAAAGTCACACTGGAGCTAAAAAACGAAAACAAAATCCCTGTGAAAGTGTGAATAATTTCAGCTGCTGGCAGCATATCAGAAACTTCCATTTTGGAATCAGAAAGGAATAATGAAGACTTTAAAAGCATAACCTTTATAGATATGCACATGGATTACAGTCCACATAAACCTATGCCATAATAAATTGGTTAGACCCTAAAGGTTCTACAAGACACCTTGATTTTTCACCACCAAACAGGCTAATGTGAGGAAATGGAAATGTATTACTACATTCTTTGCCAAAAAAAAAGTGCATTCCTGCTTTTTTAACTCTTCAGGGATAACATCTTAAACAACAATAAGGAAAATGCTTTTCAACTGAAAAAAAAGCTAATATTCTCATTGAACATCCCATCTGAAAATAGATGGGCATAATGGTAAATGTTAATTGTTCTTCAAAGTCACCTTTCTGTGAATTCGTAATGAAACACCAGAGGCCTGCTTTTCAACACAGCGGCTTCTGTCAAGAGATTTTCATTTACTTCAGACCTTGATTAAACTACCCACAAGGCTTACCATGCTAAAATTTGCTTTGATGTGCTGAAGAGGTTGTCCTTTAATAGTGGCTTGTAATAGCAGTGTTTGTAATGGCAAACATCACTATTACAAACTGTGAAGAAGAGGGTGGGTGGGTAGGAGCAAAGACTATCATCCCGCCATGCACCTTGACCAAAGTTTAACAGTGTGATGTACATTTCTTTTTTATGTATTTATAGGCACTGACAGTTATTTGCCTCACAACTCCCCCCCAAAACCAAGAGAATATAGCTCCAAAGTGCTAGCCTTGTATACTTTACCCATAACTCTTGCTCACAATGTCTAGAATTGATACATCTTAGAAGTCATAGCCACCATCAGCTCTGAAGCAGAAAATGTACATCTTGCACTTACTGATCACTTACAGTCATTTTTATTTTATAAAATTCCATCCATATCGTAATGTCATTGATAGTCAGGATGCTGTCAGCACTCCCGGCTGGTTGCGCAGGAATGTATAAAGACAAGGAAAAGTCTCTTACCATCCTTTCCTGTCCTGAATGAATCTCCACCCCCCGTATCTCCCACTTCTTCATTCATCACTTCTTACAGGTGCTGCTATCTTTGAGCTCTTTGCTCTCCTACTTTCAAGGCTTGCCGGGTTCTGGGAGATGGAGGGTCTGAAATACTTTCTAGTGACAATGTGTCACCCAGCTGCTTCTCTGCCTCACTCATTATTTCCCAACTTTGCCCCTCATCTGCCTCTGAGCTGTAACCTCTGGAAAACCCCTGTTTTGCCCCAGCCACTCAGAGTGGCTTCCAATATACAGTCATACCTCAGAAGTCGAAAGGAATCCGTTCCGAAAGTCCGTTCTACTTCCAAAGTGTGGCTTCTGATTGGCTGCTGGAAGTGTGGCTTCTGATTGGCTTCCCCAATGTTACCGCAATATGTGATATGTATTTAAAATAATCCCAATAAAGATATAGAGTTCATTCTTAACATTGAGACCCTCCTTCCTTCCCAAAACCCAATGCCGATTCCCAGTTTTTACCCCATGCAAGAGAAATCTCTCTCCCTGCTGTACTGAATGAGCAGTAGTTACACACAGCATAGAGTTCCTTTATGCTTTGAAAGCCAAATCATCCTCCCCCCCTTGATATCATTCCTTAGATCTATGAAATGCAATCCTTTACCTACCCAATGAGTGCACATTTGTGCTCTCATGACAATCTTCAGACACTGAAATTGTGTGCATCAATATTAATCACATTGCCGTGTTGTGTAAATGTGCCTCCAGAGTTGAACAAGTTAACTAAATGCAAATAAATAAGTAAACAAGCACACACACACCCAGGGGCATAGGAAGGGAGGGGCGGAGGGGGTGGTTCGCCCTGGGTTCCACTCTGGGAGGGGTGACAAGATGGCCCCGTCTCCCCCCAGCTGTTGAGGGTGCACGCTCACGTGGCGTCTGTATGAGCTGCGCCACCCCGGGTGCTGGAGAGGGTTCCTCCGCCACTGCTCCCCCCATAACACACAATACAATTAAAAGGACAATTCTTTGTCTTTGAAAAGCTTAGCTTTCATTGGCCTGTTTAAAAACAATAGCAGTCATTTTACAGTGTGTAGGATTTTCAGATGGGCTCCTGCAATATTAGCATCCAGGAAGTTTGAAGTGGGCTCTGATTCAGGATAAAGTTGAACAAACCTTTTCCCTGCAGGGACTGGATATCAGGCGATAAATGCAGTCCTATCCAGGGAATCACTGAATTCTTTCTAGTGCTTTACTTACAGGGAAAAGTTTGAAGGATAGAACCAAACTAGGAAACTCACTCACTTTGTGAATGAATTTAGGCCTGTTTTTTATCCAGCGCTGTCCTTATGCAAGCAGAGCTACATTTTCCTTTGCTCACTTCCTTGTGTGGCCCCCAAATCTGTTCTGGAGAATTGGGGGAATCCCTGGAGAAGATAAGTGGGTGCAGGAGAGAGAGAGGAAGGGGGACTTCCATTGCACAACAGGAGTCCTTTTGTGCAATGTTGGATACAACCAGTGCTTTTTTTCAAAAAAAAAAAAAATGTTTAAGGGAACTCTAATTTTGACTCAAGAAAACTACCATCTTATAGTTCAAATCAGGAAAATTAAATACAGTAAATAGACAAAAGTACAAAGATTCACAAAATGTTTAGGGATATGTGTACCCCTGTGTCCCTCCAGAAAAAAAGCACTGGATACAACTCTGTTTTTGTGTGTACATATTCAACAGCAGCCTCAGGAGAAACCAGTCAAGATGGTGATGGTGATGAATACAATACAATACAATACACACACACACACACACACACACACACACCACACTCCATTCATTCCCAGATCTTTGAAATTATTATTATTATTATTATTATTATTATTATTATTATTACTTTATTGGTGGACTTGTAAAAGAGTATTGGCAAATGATCCATAATGAATTAAAAAAAAAGTTTTAAAATACTTTCCAAGAAAACCCCAGAGTCCTTTCTGTTGCGGATAATTCAGACTGGAATTCCCAGGTGTCGAAAAAGGTTATTTATGTATGCCGCTACTGTGACCTGGGAATTTCCCTTTGAATTATCCTCAACAAAAAGGACTACAGCATGTTTCTTTTAACCCGCTCTCATCCAAACGCACAGAAAACATATTCAGATGCACAGAAAGCATACGGGGTATGAAGAATCTGTCGGAGCTATAAGTATGAAAAAAGGAGAGTGAATTTTGTTGCCTAAACACAACAATTGCCACCCAGGACACGCTGTGAAAATTTAGAGTGAGAAGGGTGACTGTGGAGCACAGATTATTGAACTTTAATTTTTAAATGAGCTCAGACATCTGTGAAATTTAAACCCCAGGGCCAACAATTTATGTGACACTGTGTTAAAAAGGGAACAAAGCTTTGACATGCAAATTCCAAGCCTTACATTGCATCAGAACAGGTAACCTTGCAAACAACCTTCACACACATACACACACAGCCCTGTTCTCGTCTGTCTGATGCCTTACATATGGATCTGTTCTTCCTCTCCCTTTTCTAATCAAGTTGACAGCACTTCTCAGTTCATTTTCTACCAGGACTGCTAAAAAGCCAGGCTCGTCCTGTTATTAACCTATCTTGCACTAGTGTTACCCATATTTTCTCCTTTGAGATAAGCTGCTACACTGCATGATCTGATCTTTGCATATGGGACATTATAGCACACACAAAAAATAGGTATTGCAAATGTCAGCCCATTACCGGGTCATTAAAGTCAGGGCATGATATTTCTGAATTTGATGTTTTTAACCTTTTCAAGAGTTAACCAACACGCATTAGACATTTATTCATTCTTGCTCTTAGAGGAGTTTTGTTTATTCTTCAGTATAGGCTCACATACACACTATGCCATAAAATTAGGTCACATTGGATAAACTTTGCACTCAATATTAACAAGTGCTGCTTGAATTTTTCTTTAATTCAAATGAAGAGCTTTTAACATAGGTAAATATCCTGATTTTATACATTACTGGTCAGAGATTAAAACAAAGAGAATCAACCTTGTAGCACAATCCAAACTATGTCTTCTCAGAAATAAGTCCTACTGAATTTAATCGGCTCCACGTAAGTGGAGATGGTTCCTTCTACCCAAATGAACATTTGTCTTTGCCATTTGTCTTAGCCGAAAGGCTTTTCTTGAAATAACGGGTCTGATTCATCAATTCATAATTTTAATTTAAAATATGGCAAAACCTCAGTGAAAGTACCTTTGGGAAGATCTTGAAAGCAATAGATGATTTTAAGTGAAGAAATTTATTGTACTTCTCATTTACTAAATAACCAGAGAACATAATTTAAATTGTAATTCCAGGTTTATTAATAGGCGTTTCATTAATCAGTGTTTCATTAATTATTTATTTTATTTCATTTTAAGCCACTTAATCATGTTTGTAAATTTAAGATTAGTCTCTGTCCAGTGTTATGACTGAAGATCATTTTCCATCTCACGACAACCTTTCCTAGGCAGCAAAACGTCAAAGGATGAGGAAGCCGAGCAAAAGTTCACAGATCTGTTAAATGAGAAGGCTTTTTTCCCCCTCGTAGCCTTTTGTTTTGGTAGTGTCTGACATTCCTTCATTGCTTTTTGGAATGTCATATTTACAGGCCAAGTTCTGTGCTCCTCTTTTTGACTTTGTTTGTACTTTGGCTTAAAAAAAAAAGTGTCAGAAATCCCAGGAGAGCCACCCTCCTTCTGAATTACAAGCCCTTTCGGCTTGTGCGAGGTTTGAAACAAGAAACAAGAATAGCCTTTCTCTTGGGAGCTTGGCGCTTCAGTTGATTTTGGTCCTGGCTGACACATGGAAATGCAGAGCAACGGTGAATTAGGTTTCTGTGCCCCGTCCATGTGTCCTGTGCACTCTGAGCTAACAAAGACAGGAGGAAGGAAATCTCAGGGAGGGAGAGGAGAGGAAGAAAATTCACATTAAAAATGTGTCAAAATAGAGAAATGAAAGGGCAACTTTCAATTTGGCAACATGAAAGGGATGTGAATTCAGATCAATGCACTCATCTTTTGTAAAGGTGCAAATCCACAAGGGAGATCCTTGAATCTTAACTAATGCCCAGCGGGGAAGGGTGCCAAAGGAAGAACAAAATTCTGCTAAATAATCATGTTTATTATACATTCTGGGTGTGGGAAAGTGACTGTCTCCACTTTTCCCTCCATGAAAATATGAATGTACAGGGTTGAATGGATTTTCAGTTGCTTGAAACTATAGCTGGAACAAGACCCCCAGCTTCCATGGATTTCATTAAACAGCTTGATCCTATGCAGACTTAGATGCAGCTAACTCCAATGAAATCAATGGCATGTGACTGCAGCTCTTATGTATGTAAATTATCGATTTAATTTAGAATTGCATTTCTTGAAAGTTGACCTGGTTTTACAAAGAAGGGTAAGAAACATTTGAAACAATCAATTTATTTTGCAAACAATGGGTTGTCCAGCTCCTGCCTTGCCCAAGCCATTTTGTTCATTGTACAGAGTCTAAGAGGAACACATTTTTTTAGTAATTGCAATGCTAGTAGATGATTTTGGACACCATAAAGGCAAAATATTTCTCTTCCATCCTGTAGCAGAATTAATTATCTTCAGAGAAGGGGAGTTGAAGCAGCAGCTTCTTAGTCAGATGGAGTTTTATCATCACAGTGCAGATATTTGTGCTGCAAATAAATTTGCTTAGAAATGTGACCTCACCCTTTCTATTGTATTATTATTATTATTATTATTATTATTATTATTAGTTTGTATAATTTTCAAGAAGAAAAGGCCATGTTAAATTGTGAGTGCTCCATGATATAGACAGGCTCATTATGATATGGGCCAATTGAAATGAGCTAGTGTAGCTTAGTGCATGGGTAAGAACTAAATATGGCCAGTGGACCAGATCTTTACCTCCCCCAAGGGCCAAATCGGATAGGGCCACCCACTTATCCATCACCTGGCATCATTATGGCATCAGGCAATAATTTCAAAGGGACTTGTTCTCAACACCAACTAAATGATTGGCAATGACAGTGCACATTCCAATGGCATGCTATAACCATCAAGCAGCTGATTGCCATAACTATGTAAGAATATATCCCCAGGAAAGACCCATTGAAGCTTCAGGAGAGCCAGCATGGTGTAGTGGTTAAGAGTGGTAGACTCGTAATCTGGTGAACCGGGTTCATGTCTCCACTCCTCCACATGCAGCTGCTGGATGACTTTGGGTTAGTCACACTTCTTTGAAGTCTCTCAGCCCTACACATCTCACAGAGTGTTTGTTGTGGGGGAGGAAGGGAAAGGAGAATGTTAGCCGC
The DNA here is from genome assembly GCF_009819535.1 of Lacerta agilis. NCBI lineage: Eukaryota > Metazoa > Chordata > Lepidosauria > Squamata > Lacertidae > Lacerta > Lacerta agilis. The sequence continues at coordinate 88,198,160 of NC_046315.1, read as the reverse complement.
TTTGAGACTCCTTCGGGTACTGATAAAGCGGGATATCAAATCCAAACTCCTCCTCCTCCTCCTCCTCCTCCTCCTCCTCCTCCTCCTCCTCCTCCTCCTCCTCCTCCTCTTCTTCTTCTTCTTCTTCTTCTCCTTCTTCCTCTGGAAAGCCCATTTTGCCCCAGTGGCATCTTCCCTCCTCAATACATACAATATAAAGATAATATGCATGAGCAGTTGTAATGGTTACTGAGGTCCAAATTATGCAACCATATAATACTGGTCCTGAAAGACCTACAATGGTCCCCAGTACGTTTCTGAGCACAATTCAAAGTGTTGGTGCTGACCTTTAAAGCCCTAAACGGCCTCAGCCTAGTATACCTGAAGGAGCGTCTCCACCCCCAGTGTTCAGGCCGGATGCTGAGGTCCAACTCCAAGGGTCTTCTGGCAGTTCCCTCACTGCGAGAAGCAAAGCTACAGGGAACCAGGCAGAGGCCCTTCTCAGTAGTGGCGCCCGCCCTGTGGAATGCCCTCCTATCCAATGTCAAGGAAATAAACAACTGTCTGGCCTTTAGAAGACATCTGAAGTCTTCCCTGTATCGGGAAGTTTTTAATGTTTGATGTTTTATTGCATTTTTTATATTCTGTTGGGAGCCGCCCAGATGGACCGGTTGTTGTTGTTGTTGTTGTTGTTGTTGTTGTTGTACTATTATTATTATTATTATTATACTGGAGATTCATTGCTGGATCTCCTTATATTTCCCTTTTCAATGAAATACAACAAGATATTTCAGTTTGATTGGGGCACCTTTCCCTCTCTCATTTTATTGTGTTGCTGTTTGCCCTACAAGGGAAAAATAGCCCATTCACAACAGGTGAACTGCTCAACACAAGTAGGAAATGCCCTGAAAGGCAAAGTAAAGGTTTATCCCACACCCTGTGTTCATCTATATGAGTAATGGCACTGCTTTTCCTGCCTTCTGCCTTGACCTTTTTGACCTTGTCATTTGCATGGAATCCAAAATTTTGATGAACACAAGAAATGGAGAAGGAGTGGGACTAATGACTTTAAAGCTCTTACTGTGCCCAGTGCCTTGTTGTAGTTTGCAGGGCAGAAGAAGACCCACATACACACACACACACACACACACACACACACACACCTAATTCATGCACCATATACCAGGAGAATCTGAAATAAAATGCTAACCTATAAAGTTGGAATTCAAGCTTGCAAAGAAATTAAACAGATTACACAAAAGTTGGACTTCACTGTCCCTCGCCACATCTTGCTACCAGAAAACTTGTCTTATCACAGATTTCAGAACAGGTGCAAAGGTAACTGAAACCCATTATGAATATATTTAGTGATAAAACCTCCCCAATAGCAGCTTACTGTGTCTGTCACAGTAAATAAGCATACTTGGCTGAGTTGTCTTCAAGATTCAGCTCCATGTATCATAAGGGATTTCTTCTTTTAATTGTCAACATGGACTTTTTCCAACGATAGACCCAATTAAGTAGCCTCCTGCTTCTCTCATGTCCCCTGACAAACACGGAGATAATCCTGAGCATGCACATTGAATCAGCCACAGATAGGAAATGCAAATATTTTATTTGGCAAGGGAAATAGGTTTGAAAACACTCTGAAAAACTCTTAGTATTTCACTCTGTCAGTTTTGATTGCTCATATAATTCCTTGCATATGCTGAGGGATCTTTGTTACATATGATCTCCAATCTGCTAAGGGTGGGTCCATCGACTGGAAATGCTTCGTCAAAATGGAAATTGCAAGGTCTGTTCTGCCTGAAGGACAACTGGAGAGGAAAGAACAGTTGGTAGTGCGTATGGCATGGGTGTCTGGGAAAAGGGGGTGACAATAGTTCTGCAATAATAGTGGATAAAATGTGAGCAAGTGTGCTTAATATTTTATGTGGCTATGTAATTACCAAATTACCCTGTTCCTTAGGGCACAGGGAAGAGCAGAAACCGGCTGAGATATTTTCCTGTTCACAAAGGTGGCAGTTGAGTTGGACATGAGCAAAATTTGGCCTCCCACCATCTCACGGGGCTGGAGAGAGAATCCTTGAAAAATCTTTTGGATCCGGTGTAGCCAACATTTGGACTAACCCTCCCATTAGCACCAGCCAGCATGGCCAATGATCAGGCATAATGGGAATTGCCAGTCGATAACATCAAGAAGGCACTATGATGGCTACATTGATTGAGACCAGCTTCCCAATACCAATACTGTAAAATCCCCATCCCTGAAAACTGTTGCTAATCTTAAGAAAATTATTTGTTTTGTCAACCTTCTGGCAGGTTACTTGTCTTTGTGGATCTTGGATTTTCTTTTGGCTGATTCTCGATGCCAACTTAGAAAAGTGCAAAGCGATCCTAAGATATTTTTTTTTTTAATCTTACTAAAAACAAGGTGTGTGGGTGTGTGGATTGCCTGCGCTTATGCTGGACTTAAAAAAAAAAGCCAGCCAAAATTTATCAGATAATCTGGTTTATCAGGCTGCTTCACTGAAAATTGTATGCATATTTAAAATATAACCGACAGTGGCAAACAAGCAAAAAAAACTCGGACGGCAGTGTTATATTGGTGCAATGACCGTTAGCTATGCAATGTGACTTTCCTGCCTTCTCCTCTCCCTTCATCCTCCCTGAATGCCTCTTAAATATGCTTTGGGGTTTATCCCAACCCTCCAGAGCAGATTTACAGGGCACTCAGGGAGAGGATAGGATGGGAAAGTTATATTGTGCAGCTAAAAGGCATTGTGTGCTAGTGTAACTGTTTAGTTGAATATTGCCCTAAACTACTAACTTTCCTTTATTTTCTAGACTACACAAAACTGTGATTCTGCAGCTAGCTAACCTCTTATCAAACATTTCCCACTGATAAGCACTTGGACCAATTCTGCTACATTAAGACACAACATTGCAAACTATCCTGGCTGAATTTGGGTTCCAGTCCAGGAAACGGGAGAGATCTCTTGTTGCATCTATGTGAGGGGAGGAAATTGCAGCATGCGAGAGGAATGACGCAGGCAAGGAAAGGGTGTGTGTGACTAGACCATCCATCAAGAATAATTTGCCGTGCAGTAATAAAGTTTTCTTTAAATATTTGAAAGCCAATTTGCATTGAAAACTACTGTGAGCGCACATCTTGGCAGGCGGGTACTGCTGTTGAATGGTATGTCTTCTGCATACATTAATTTCTCCATGCATCATGAAGATGCGATCGTTCCAATGGCTTGCAACTGAAGAGCTAAACAGCTGGCTGTATTCTGCATTAGTGAAACAATGTTTGACAGAGAGTAGTGATGCAAGAGATGCCCTGACACTGTATTCCAAAAAGAAACACGTTTGAATGCAATATGGCAGGACGACACTTTAAACAACTAATTAATATTTAAATCCTGTCAAGTTTCTAAATGTGTCAGACCTTTAGTAAAGGTGGAAAAAATATATGCCAGCTTTTATGAAAGGGCACCTTAGCCCTTACTTCTTCCCTGTTTCCTCAACATACAGTCTTGGAGGAAAAGAATACAAAAAAGTATAGTTGGGGTGCTCTTGCCTAATATCTATTTGAAAGAATTAATCAGAATTGGTCTATTTTTATTATTTCCAATTTACAAATAAAAATAAAAACTTTGAAAGAAAGAGGTTAACACTTATTGTCATCACTTTGCCTTGTTACTGTTCCATAACTCTTTACAATATTATCTTATAGGAAAACGTCTATATTACTTTAAATAGTATTCGAATAATATTTACCATACATCAGTTATCTTTAATCCAAACATAAGCATACGGCTACCCACCTGTAACTATAAGCATAACATCGTTCACTAGGCTAGAGAGAAAATACATAAAAATAACAAATAACAAAAAAGGAAAAGAAGACAGACTTTACATTCATCCCCCACCACCCCAATTTAAAAAAAAACAACAGAAAAAAGAAAAAAAGAAAACAAAAAAAAACAATACCAACAAATGATCCAAACCCATTTGACTTCCTGTCCAACCCAAACGCATAACCCACTCTTACTTGTGAGTGTATGTCGACAAGTCTACATATCTTCATTACTATCTTTGTTTCACTGCAATATGAACCAGTACCCTGTTGTCACATCAGCATTTTCTTTCTATTTCCAAGACTATTGAATATCTACCGTACAGTTCTGTAAAATACTGTGTAAATGACGAGAAAAGAAATAAAATTTTATTACAAAATTTTTTTTATTATTATTTCCATTATTTAACCAACATAGAATCAACTGAGGTCTGGTGCATCTGGTTCTACTTACCGTAGAACAGCTACATCTCAAATATACTCAATCATGTTTGCTATCTAGACAGGATTCAGGTGAAACGGAGAACACCTGTCTTAAATAGTTATTCACAAATCGTTTATATTGCACCACCACAAAATATCTAAGCAGCAAACAATGTCAGTTTCTCATAAAAGCAATATGAATCTGATTGGTTGCTATGCACAATAACATACTCGAGAACTCCATACACTCCAACATTTCTCCGATGAAAATAGGGATGTCCTAAGGGAAAACAGGAGATTCTGGAATCGAATCAGAAACTGGGATGGCTTCTGTAAATCCAGGACTGTTCCTGGAAAATAGGGACACTGGGAGGGCCTGCATGAACAGGGAAAGCTTGTGCGGTTTTTTTTTTTTTTAAGTTCAGCAAGCACCTAAAACTTAGAATCATAGAATCATAGAGTTGGAAGAGACCACAAGGGCCATCCAGTCCAACCCCCTGCCAAGCAGGAAACACCATCAAAGCATTCCTGACAGATGGCTGTCAAGCCTCCGCTTAAAGACCTCCAAAGAAGGAGACTCCACCACACTCCTTGGTAGCAAATTCCACTGTCAAACAGCTCTTACTGTCAGGAAGTTCTTCCTAATGTTTAGGTGGAATCTTCTTTCTTGTAGTTTGAATCCATTGCCCCGTGTCCGCTTCTCTGGAGCAGCAGAAAACAACCTTTCACCCTCCTCTATATGACAGCCTTTTATATATTTGAACATGGCTATCATATCACCCCTTAACCTTCTCTTCTCCAGGCTAAACATACCCAGCTCCCTAAGTCGTTCCTCATAAGGCATCATTTCCAGGCCTTTGACCATTTTGATTGCCCTCCGCTGGACACGTTCCAGCTTGTCAGTATCCTTCTTGAACTGTGGTGCCCAGAACTGGACACAGTATTCCAGGTGAGGTCTGACCAGAGCGGAATACAATGGTACTATTACTTCCCTTGATCTAGATGCTATACTCCTATTGATGCAGCCCAGAATTGCATTGGCTTTTTTAGCTGCTGCATCACACTGTTGACTCATGTCAAGTTTATGGTCCACCAAGACTCCTAGATCCTTATCACATGTACTGCTCTCAAGCCAGGTGTCACCCATCCTGTATTTTCGCCTTACATTTTTTTTTTTTTTTGCCCAAGTGTAGTACTTTACATTTCTCCTTGTTAAAATTCATCTTGTTTGCTTTGGCCCAGTTCTCTAATCTGTTAAGGTCATTTTGAAGTGTGATCCTGTCCTCTGGAGTATTAGCCACCCCTCCCAATTTGGTGTCATCTGCAAACTTGATCAGGATGCCCCCAAGCCCATCATCCAAGTCATTGATAAAGATGTTGACAGAGATGGTACTTGCTTAATAATCACAGGTAAGGAATCCTACAGCATTGGTGCCACAGCCCTAATTGACCTGTTCCTAAATGTCATGGACTAGACATCATGCATCATTGCATTACGTAGGGCTGAGTGTGGCAAAAGATCCAATTTGGGGGCCTATTCAGTGCTTCATAGCAGCACCGGTCTGACCCAGGATTATTTGAGGACTTTGCACAGTCATTGTCATGAAATTCTACTCAATATTGATCCAAAACAGAACTCCGACATATAGTTAGCAGAGTAACAACTTAAATACGTTGCAGGATTCCCCCAAAATAGACCAGAGGCAATTGTATTTCATTCAGCAGAGCTTTACTGCTACTGAAGGCAAATGAGCATAATCCAATACATTCAGGATTGGCAATGTCCATAAGAAATCCAGTTGCAACAGGCTTAACTTAAATTTACAATAACTTATAATAAGACTAAACCTTAACACTATATACAGAACCCCACACCAGAAGGAAGAGAGATAGAAAGAGAAAGTGAAACCCAGGCTCCTTCTAGCCTCATATTATAGTCAGCATGACCTTGAAGAAGAGATAAGAGAACTAGTTTAAGCCAGCTGTTGCGCGTCGAGGTCCTCAAGCCACCCCCCAAGAATTAAACACAGAGACATAATTTTTGTTTGGGTTTTTGGCAAATAATTTAGGGCCACAACTTTATTAAAATACAAATTTGGTGAGTGGTTGCGTAGGCATTGGTTCAGACTATCTGTCCAAACGGGACAGCTGCTGACTTCAGTCAGCGTCGGGAGAATGCAGCTGGGGAGAGTTAAGGAGGCTGGGGACGAAACCTCCCCCTCACCAGCGGTCCCGGGGGCTCTGCCTATGGCCCTAGCCCCAGACCTGGGGTTCGGACAAAGCAAAAGAGCCGCCGGATTCCTTTAACGGAATTCCCTGTACCAACATAAACATGATTGTGGAGGTGGGGCCTCACCATCCGAGCAATCCAAAACATAACCAATGCCTAACCGCCAACCTTACAAGTTGTGACAAGTTGCTACTGCAGTAGGCAAAAACCATAAGGCAACCACTAATCAGCCAGATGGAAAAATTCCTACTGGGCCCCTGCTACAAAGCAGACGACCCCATGACAGGCAGTTGCAAGGTCAAAGCAGAGGCCTAAGAAAACAATGGGGGGGGGCGGGTGGGTGATCCGAAGCTCGAAGCCAAGAGAGGGATCACCCTGCGTGCAGAGGATAATAAAGGACGCTGACCTGTCCATCACAAATTGCTACATCTCACTTTGCCCAGTAACTCTGCCTGACCAATCCTGACTAAGGCCAGCGTCCAGCCACTCCCTACAGGTCAATTTAGTGTCTTGCCAGGCCCCGACCGCAACACGTGCTCTTACTCAGGGTAGAACCCGATTTGCGCGTCGAGGTCCTCAAGCCACCCCCCAAGAATTAAACACAGAGACATAATTTTTGTTTGGGTTTTTGGCAAATAATTTAGGGCCACAACTTTATTAAAATACAAATTTGGTGAGTGGTTGCGTAGGCATTGGTTCAGACTATCTGTCCAAACGGGACAGCTGCTGACTTCAGTCAGCGTCGGGAGAATGCAGCTGGGGAGAGTTAAGGAGGCTGGGGACGAAACCTCCCCCTCACCAGCGGTCCCGGGGGCTCTGCCTATGGCCCTAGCCCCAGACCTGGGGTTCGGACAAAGCAAAAGAGCCGCCGGATTCCTTTAACGGAATTCCCTGTACCAACATAAACATGATTGTGGAGGTGGGGCCTCACCATCCGAGCAATCCAAAACATAACCAATGCCTAACCGCCAACCTTACAAGTTGTGACAAGTTGCTACTGCAGTAGGCAAAAACCATAGGTAAAGGTAAAGGTAAAGGGGCCCCTGACCATCAGGTCCAGTCGTGTCCGACTCTGGGGTTGCGGCGCTCATCTCGCTCTATAGGCCGAGGGAGCCGGCGTTTGTCCGCAGACAGCTTCCGGGTCATGTGGCCAGCATGACAAAGCCGCTTCTGGCTAACCAGAGCAGCGCACGGAAACGCCGTTTACCTTCCCGCTGGAGCGGTCCCTATTTATCTACTTGCACTTTGATGTACTTTCGAACTGCTAGGTGGGCAGGAGCTAGGACCGAACAACAGGAGCTCACCCCGTCGCAGGGATTCGAACCGCCGACCTTCTGATCGGCAAGCCCTAGACTCTGTGGTTTAACCCACAGCGCCACCTGGGTCCTTGGGCAAAAACCATAAGGCAACCACTAATCAGCCAGATGGAAAAATTCCTACTGGGCCCCTGCTACAAAGCAGACGACCCCATGACAGGCAGTTGCAAGGTCAAAGCAGAGGCCTAAGAAAACAATGGGGGGGGGGCGGGTGGGTGATCCGAAGCTCGAAGCCAAGAGAGGGATCACCCTGCGTGCAGAGGATTATAAAGGACGCTGACCTGTCCATCACAAATTGCTACATCTCACTTTGCCCAGTAACTCTGCCTGACCAATCCTGACTAAGGCCAGCGTCCAGCCACTCCCTACAGGTCAATTTAGTGTCTTGCCAGGCCCCGACCGCAACACGTGCTCTTACTCAGGGTAGAACCCGATTTCTCAGCTTCTCTGTAGGAATAACCCAAACACCATGAATCTTCTGCTTGCTTCTTTCACACAGAGAAGCTTCCAGAACCCTCTTGAATTAATTAGAATAGGGAAGATCTCTTCACATCAGATCAATACTTTCTTCACTAAGAAATGCACACTGACAGCCATGTGGGGTGTGTGTGTGTGTGTGTGTGTGTGTGTGTGAGAGAGAGAGAGAGAGAGAGAGAGAGAGAGAGAGAGAGAGAGATGTTTAAGAAGGAGAATATGCACAGAAGAAGGAGATGCAGTTTGGCTGTGTGTCTCCCCTTTCCACCCCTCTCCTCGCTGCCATACCACCACCCCTTTTTTTGAGAGCCCCAGGTTGCTCCAAGTTTGACCCAGGGTGGTCCAGGGCTGATTCTAGCTGATTCAGCCAAATCCCAGGTCAATCTGAATTTGGTTCGTCATCTGGGATTTAGCCAGATAAGTGTTTCTCCTGATTATCATAAAGATCAGCCAGGAATATATGGGGCAAGGAGGCTCCTCAAATAAGTTGTTTAGAGCACTGTGTACTAACAACAAAATGTTGTGTTCAGACATGTATGATAGAATTTTTAAAAGCAGAAAGCATATTGTGTTATACAAACAAAATTGTCAAATAACGCAGTGCCATACTTGGAGTCTAATGACACAGGGCACTAAAACGTGTTGCTGTCAATCAGGGTTTTCCATTTCTTTAATAACAAGCACCGGGGGATGCCGACACACCTCAGCAACAGCATTTTTGGAAGAAAAAGTCATTGATTCATTCTTGAGGGGATAGATATGCAGTTAGGAAGCTCCTGGGAACTTCTGGAAGTTCCTAGAAGCAGCTGGAATATTCTGTTTTGTCAAAATCCAGGTTGTCTTAATTAGAACTATTCTTCTCTAACTTACTCTTCCTAGACAGTATCTCATTATTTCTGGCAATTAGTTGCAGCACCTGGTATAGATGGTTCCATCTTTGATGACAAATTATGTCTTTCATGAGAGAACAGGAAGTATTAAATGTTGATTTTTTTTGGCAACCAGACTAATGGGTAACAGTAAATGTATCCAGTAAAGCAGAACCTAAAACTTTGGGCAGGAATCCAGAAAAGATGGATTTATTATCAAAGTACACCCCACTGTAGAATGATAGAGTTGAAGTGGATCTGTCTAGTTAAGTCCCTGCAAAATGCAAGGAATCCAGAAGAAGACCATGCAGTGAGGGAGAGCTGCCACCACCACTGGTACATAGGAAGCTGCCTTAAACTAAGTGAGACAATTTGTTCTTCTAGCTCAATACTGTCTACATTAACTGACAGCAGCTGTCTGGTGTTTCAGACATGGGTCTCTCCCTGCCCTACTTAGAGATGCCAGGAATTGAACTTGGAACCGCCAGCATTGCAAAACAGATGTCAAAGAGATAAGTAACTATACAGCTTGCAGACCCTCCAAGTGTCCCTATTTTCCAAGGACAGTCCCAGATTTACGGAAGCCGTCCCAGTTTCTGATTTGATCCTGGAATGTCCTGTTTTTACTTAAGACATTCCCATTTTCATTAGAGAAATGTTGGAGGGTATGGTAGGCTGTCTCTATTGTCATCAGAGAAATTATGGAGGTTATGGAGCTATGTGACCCCCCAAAACCAAAGAGACAAGTAACAATATAAACTTTAAAAGACACCTGAAGCTTCCGGGTCATGTGGCCAGCATGACTAAACCACTTCTGGCAAACCAGAGCAGCGCATGGAAACGTCGTTTAGCTTCCCGCCAGAGTGGTACCTATTTATCTACTTTGAGGTGCTTTCGAACTGCTAGGTGGCCAGGAGCTGGGACCAAGCAACGGGAACTCACCCCGTTGCAGGGATTCGAACCGCTAACCTTCTGATCGGCAAGCCCTAGGCTCTGTGGTTTAACCCACAGTGCCACCCGCGTCCCAGTGGAAAGGGACAGGGAGCGCTAAATCTGAAAGTTTGTTTTTCTTGTGATGGGGGAAAGTGCTCTCGGAGATCAGAAGGAGAGGATGAGATGGGAGACTGTTGCTTGGATTTCCTGCTTCATTCTCTCTCCTTAGGTAAAAAAGGTAAAGGTAAAGGACCCCTGACAGTTAAGTACAGTTGCATACGACTCTGGGGTTGTGGCGCTCATCTTGCTTTACGAGGGAGCCGGCGTTTGTCCGCAGACAGTTTTTCCATGTCATGTGGCCAGCATGACTAAGGCACTTCAGGCGCAACGGAACACTGAAACCAGAGCAGTGCATGGAAACGCCGTTTACCTTCCCACCGGAGCGATACCTATTTGGCTAATTGAACTTTTTGATGTGCTTGCAAACTGCTAGGTTTGCAGGAGCTAGGACCAAGCAACGGGAGCTCACTCTGTCACAGTGATTCGAACCGCCAACCTTCTGATCGGCAAGCCTAAGAGGCTCAATGGTTTAGACCACAGCGCCACCCGTGTCCAATTCTTCTTAGGAAGGGTGGTATATATCAAGAAAAGAGAGAGTGGTTGAGGTGGAGACAAAGTCTGTCAAGCCTTGTGTCTACATCATGGGTAGGCAAAAGGTCAGTGCAGAGGAGTAACTGCACCCAAAAACATCGTACATCAGGCAGATGCAAACAAACTTGGGAGAATCACAGGATCAGCTCTGTAAAGTTCACAGCCTCTTAAGGCCTGTCTGAGACAAGATGCTTCAGATGGATAAAATCGTCTGCTTACCAATTCTGTAAGAAAAAAAGTTTTCCCACTCAAACTATACAGTTTAGGCTCTGTATTAGAAGGCCAACCTTTCTTTTGGAAGGAAGAAAACAAGTACCTTTAGCCTCCCAGCTTTAAAAAAAAGAAGGTCAACATTGGAATGGAAGCCACTTCCTAAAACCACTTAATGGACAGATTCCAGAGTCTAGCATTTTTAAAGGTAAATGTAAAGGGACCCCTGACCATTAGGTCCAGTCGTGTCCGACTCTGGGGTTGCGGCGCTCATCTCGCATTAATAGCCGAGGGAGCCAGTGTACAGCTTCCGGGTCATGTGGCCAGCATGACAAAGCCGCTTCTGGCGAACCAGAGCAGCACACAGAAACGCCGTTTACCTTCCCGTCGGAGTGGTACCTATTTATCTACTTGCACTTTGATGTGCTTTTGAACTGCTAGGTGGGCAGGAGCTGGGACCGAGCAACGGGAGCTCACACCGTCGCGGGGATTCGAACCGCCGACCTTCTGATCAGCAAGCCCTAGGCTCTGTGGTTTAACCCACAGCGCCACCCGCATTTTAAGGGCATAGCAAAAGCTCATAACTGATCAGTTCACAAATAACAGAATTTGCCTATATCCTATATTTAGATGTCTTTTCCTGCGAAAGTGCTTTCTTTTTACATTGAAACCACAACACATTGAGACCACTGCCACTGCTATTATGAGGGCAAGACAGAATACTGTTAGAGTCAAGTGACACACAGCTCCTTTCCTCTCATTTCTACAACATTTTGAGACCTTTTGAAATCTGAGTTTTGCTATTTAAAAAAATAAATGTGTTTTTTTTTAATTTTTATTGAAATTCTAAATTAAAACATACTAATCAATCAGACACATAAAACAAATCTAAACAATCAAACAAACATACAGATCTAAATCATAGCACATGTAAAGAATCTTTAAATAAACACGATCATCAATCTCAACATTGTCACATTTATCACCTAGTTGATTCTCTTAACATATTTCTAGATAGCATTAATAAATCATTCAACACACATCCATTACTCGTCACCAATCCTTTGATTTCCGTTTGTCGTCCTCTCGGGTTACTAAGATTTCCCTGTTTTACTGCGTCAATATCTCTTATCCCTAAGATTTGCGCTTTATTTCCCCTTCTCACATCAAATTTATATTGTTTTTCAATATGGAATATTAGAAGTAGATCCAAGATTTCAGTGTGGGGCAGTGTGTTTCAAAGGCTTTGGTAGAGATGGCACTTCTCTGCTAGACCGCTCAAGTGTGAGAACATTTACGCAGCCATTGTACAGACAGCTTTTTAACAAGTTTGTGGGAAAGAAATGCAGGTCTCCCTAAAGAGTGGGACAGACTGCAAATAAAGAATGCCTATGCAAGTAGAAGAGGCTGGCCAAAGCACCACACCAGCCCAGGTGAGACCCAGTCATGCTGATATTATTTGCATACTCAAGTAGCCTACCTCTTTGACACTGATGCAGAGAGACAGGTATGATGCTTCGGGGAGAGAGAGAGAGAGAGAGAGAGAGAGAGAGAGGGAGAGAGAAGGCATCGCTGAAAATACACGATTGAATGAAGCTTACCTCTGGTCTTGTTAGCCAATGTTGCCCCTGACGGGGATGCACAATATGTCAGAACAGCAGTGTGCAACATTGCTGCATATCAGGATGGGGAAGGCAATGATCAGGTCTCCTCAAGTCTCCAATACAGTTTGCTGTAATGTTGACATTGTTCTCTGGTGTGTTGTTCAAAGGTCATGGCTTGGTGATCTGTCAACCCAGGTCAAACATGTTTCTGTTCTCTCTATCAGAAGCATCTCACTGTGTCCTTCCTCCTGACTCCACCTTTGTGAAAGCCCTTTCCCTTCCCTTTTCATTTTTTCAATTGGGTTTTATATTTATAAAAAAGAGTAATGTTATTACAAATAAGTATACCAAGTTTTCTCATGTCATTTGTACAGTATATCACAGAAACAGCATAATAAATGTGGAAAAAATTATCTACAACGTATGTTTCATTAGTGGTCAATGTATAAGTTCTTGGATCATGAATTGGTTTAAACAATTAGGAAGAAGAAGGAGGAGAAGAAAGAAGGAGAAAAGGGGGGGAAAGAGGAGGAGGGGGAATGGCGAGTGGGGTTGGATCAGATAGCTATGCTTCTATTCTTCTACTTAGTGTGTGTGAAGGGTTGTGTCGATGTTACTTGTATGGGTTCTCTTGCTATTCACTTGTATTTCCTTGATGGTGAGAGAAGTTGAGTGTGGCTTAGGGTGTGGTTGGTTGTGGTTGGTTGGGTGTAGTGAGAATCATTTTTGTGTGAGAGTGGGGTTTGAGTGTGCATTTTTTATTCAGGTTAGCCAGATTGATTTGTATGCTGTCGGGGGGTCCTTATTGCTATCTTGTTGGGCTGTGTATGTGATAAAGGGGAACCAAACTGGGGTCTTCTCCTATTTGTCCCCATGTCAGTTTCAGTTTATTGATTAGTTTTTTTCTAATAAGGTTGTTTTCAATACTATTTAGTACCATTGGTCCATGCTTACTCCTGACAGGTCTCTCCAGTGTCTGGCTATGATGTTTCTGGCTGCTGAGAGTAAGTGGGTTATGAGCTCTTTGTGGTGTGAGTGGGCATTATTATCTTGGAAGATGTTTAGTAGGGCCAGTTCTAGGGTGACTTCTAATACTTGTTTAGTTATTTTGCATATTTCTGTCCAGAAGAGTTGGATTTGGGGGCATACCCTTTGCATTTTAAAAATATTTTTGTTCCTTAAATTTCCCTTTAGATCCCACCACCCAAAAATACATTATGAATAACTGTATTTCTGTACATCAGTAAATCACATTCTTAGTAAGTGATCCAGAAGTTAGTATAAATCATTGGAACTGGTCATTGGTTTCCTGGAGTATTTGTGAATGAAATAAAGCTCCACCAATCTCCAGTGTTGTTGTGCTTTGTTACTCTTGGCAATTTTAGAATCTTAGAATTATAGGATTGCAGATTTGGAAGGGACTCCGAGGGGCATCCTGTTCAATCCCTGCAATGCAGAAATTTCAACTACAGCATCCATGGCAGATGGCCATCCAACCTCTGCTTAAAAACCACCAAGGAAGGACATTCCACCACCTCTCATTGGAATCCGTTCCACTGTCAAACAGCTCTTAATATCAGAAAGCTCTTCCTGATGTTTAGTCAGAATCTCCTTTCTTGTAACTTGACTCTATTAGTTCAAGTTCTAGCTTTCAGAGCAGCAGAAAACAAGCTTGCTCCATCTTCCATGATATTTGAAGATGGCTACCATATATCCTCTCTGTCTCCTCTTATCCAGGTAAAACATACCCAACTGCCTCAACCATTCTTCATAAGGCTTGGTTTCCAGACCCTTGAACATTTGGTCACCCTCCTCTGCACACGTTCCAGCTTGTCAATATCCTTCTTAAACCCAGAACTGGACACGGTATTCCAGGTGTGGTCTGACCAAGGTAGAGTAATTTGTCACTCAACTTTTTCATAAGGACTATACACTTTACTCTCTTGTACCAAGCTTGCACCTTTTAAGTCCTTCCAGAACTATAGCCATACGTTTTGCCTCTAAGATAAATCCAGTTAGTGGTTTATTCACCAAATTCTGAATCTCATTTAAGTACAGATTCATGAATGCAAGCTCTGGAGACTTTGTGGTGTGCTGGTGAGTAATTTTACTTACCGGTATCTCATTAAGTACTTGTTTCCCCAAATTTGCCATGTCTGGATCTGTTCACCACAGGCACCTATAGCTGCCTTGTTCCCACACCCACACCAGCTCATAGATGAAGCATGTTTACGTTTCCAGAGGGTCTTTGCACTGTGATATTTTGCACCAGTGCTAATGCTAACCGTGGTTAGAGACAAGCAAGAACTTGCAACCATGGTTAGAAGCAGGTCCACAAACTCTGATTTCACTTAACTGCATTGAGTATTAACACTGGTGGAGATAGAGCTCCAAAAAAGCCATGGGATTTCTTGTGCGAGAAGAATGGAGAAGAGATCAAGACTGTGGGGACTTCTGATTTTCTAACCATTGTTAGGAGGTCAAGAATGTCTCATCTGCACAGGACAATAGACTCTGTGTCAGAAGAAAGCTTTTCCGCCATGCCTCTCAAAAACATCTGCCTTGATTGACTCACCAGACTTCTTGTTCCTTTAATTCTGTCGGCTTGCAAAGTTTGCTTTCCATAAAAACAGAGTACAAAAAGCTTTTATCCCTTTTGCTTAAGGCCCAAAAGAATCTATGTAGCTCCCCCCCCCAAAAAAAACCCCAGTTTGTCTTATGCTCAGATCGGATTGGATTGCAGCGCTTTTTGGTCTCTTGTTGTAACCGGGGACGATTCCTCTCCCCGCCCCGAGTATGAGCTCTGACTTCAATAGTCCTTTAGGGGAAATTGCATCCTTTGAAGAATGTAGAGAAATAAGGGACAGAAAAGCAATCCCTTAGAGCAATTTGCTGAGAAAAGAGTCTTCTGAGGGCACACTGTGTGCACAAGGACTAATGCCAAGCAGCTCTGAAAAAGCCAGTTATGCTAAGGCCCCCCCCCAAAAAAAAAGAACTAAAAGAAAATTTCATAACACAGCCATGAAAGTAAGTGAACTATAGGGATAACACTAGTTGTTGGGTCTCTTTTCCCTGTCCTGATTCAGCAGGTAGAAAAGAATATTCCCTGTAGTTCTTCATTCAGAAACGCAAGCAGCATTAAAAGACATTTCTAAACGGCAATGCCAAATCTCATGGGCTGTGCTCAGTGCTCCACCAGCAGGGTTTAGCTGGCACAAGGGGACTTGTCTCATCTCATCGTCTCCATGTAACCCCAAAATCTGCACTGGAGGGTCCTCCAATAAGGAATGGGTGGATATGTCAATTTTGGTTCTTCTTAGTTTCTCACTTTTCCCGTTTTAATTTCAGTATTTTGCATTACCACAAAAGTCTTCATATATGTACATATCTTCATGACCATTCATTGGCACTTTAGTGAAAATTCATTCTAACAGACACCTATTTGTTTGCCTAATATACACATTTTTGCAAAGCTATTCCTCCTAACATGGGACCCAGGTGGCGCTGTGGGTTAAACCACAGAGTCTAGGGCTTGCTGATCAGAAGGTCGGCGGTTCGAATCCCTGCCACGGGGTGAGCTCCCATTGCTCGGTCCCAGCTCCTGCCCACCTAGCAGTTCGAAAGCACGTCAAAGTGCAAGTAGATAAATAGGGACCGCTCCAGCGGGAAGGTAAGTGGCGTTTCTGTACGCTGCTCTGGTTCACCAGAAGCGGCTTTGTCATGCTGGCCACATGACCTGGAAGCTGTTTGCGGACAAACGCCGGCTCCCTCGGCCTATAGAGTGAGATGAGCGCCGCAACCCCAGAGTTGGACACGACTGGACCTAATGGTCAGGGGTCCCTTTACCTTTACCTTTCTATTCCTCCTATCACCATGCATTTCAGTACTATGTTTTCATGAATTTATGCATTTTAATGCGCACTTCACCCTAGTATGTGCATTTTTGTACAAGTTACTTGGCGGGGGAACTGCACTGCAAATTCAGAAAAGTGCAAAATTCAAAAGAGATGGCTGTGTTTCAACATGTGTATTGTTTTGGGATGTGAGAATTAGGTAGGTTTATCTTTAAGTGCGAACTGAATAAAATTTATCACCCATGTCTACCTACAACACTTTGGAGTTGATTTTCAGGGCATGTGAGGAGAGGGGAGGAGGGGGCAGGAGTGAAAGAAGAAGTTCTGTGGCATTCACGGAAGTCCCTTATGGAGCTGCCACAGCAGACACACAGCCCATTGTATTTCACAAGAAAGGTTTATCTATATTTTAAGAACTTGGAAGAGCTGCCAAACAATGACAGCAAAAGGTGGAGTGAAAAAAAAAAACCCCAAACAAACCTAAATACTAATCAGGAAACAAGTAAAGAAAAAAACAAGGTTTGATTATTTCCGCCCTCCTTTCACTGTTCAATTAATGTATGTTAATCTTAGAAATTAAGGCTCTATTAATTTGTCCCTTGGGCAAGGAAAGTTTAAAATATGAAACAGCTGCTTCCTTTGAAAAAGTGCTTTACACAGTAAATAACCTGCAGGCAATCCACAGGGCAATGGTATAAAGAGCCCCAGAAGAGATCGAGCATATCTATCTGCATTTTTAAAAAAAGATGGTTCATGCATTATTTTGTAGAAAGGAAAGTGTTCTTCAGTAGTGGAAGGAATGCCTAGCTTTGAGCCATTTATCAGCTGCATTTTGTTGATTTTATTGTAGGAATAATACCTTAGAAAAATAAAGGTGGTATTTACTACACATGCTTTCCTTTATTTCTTTTTCTTATTCCCTGGTACACAGGCACACATGAGCTGCCCTCTCCACTCAATACATTCTTGTAAAGTTGTGGCGACTTCAGGACTCCCAGTCTTATGAGTAACTGTTGGGGTTATTTAGCAGATGACATCACTCCAAATCCATTTCTACGGCCTATCATTACTCAAGAAGAAACATAGATGAAATTAGCAGTATCTGCTGGAGAATAGCATACAGACTGTTGAGTCTGACTGTTGGAGCTTAGCTAACCCCCTTTCCGATCCCTCTGAAAATGGATTAATGGGAAGCATGAATAATGCCATAAAGTGCATGGCAAAAATTGGTTCCAGTTGGTAGAGTTTATCTCCCTAAAACATCACGTCTGACTGCATTAGATGCAATCAATGCCAAATCGGACCATTTAATATGGTCATAGGTAAAGGGACCCCTGACCATTAGGTCCAGTCGTTTCCGACTCTGGGGTTGTGGCGCTCATCTTGCATTACTGGCCAAGGGAGCCAGTGTACAGCTTCCGGGTCATGTGGCCAGCATGACAAAGCCACTTCTGGCGAACCAGAGCAGCACATAGAAACGCTGTTTACCTTCCCGCCAGAGCGGTACCTATTTATCTACTTGCACTTTTGACGTGCTTTTGAACTGCTAGGTGGGCAGGAGCTGGGACCGAGCAACGGGAGCTCACCCCATCGTGGGGATTTGAACCGCTGACCTTCTGATCAGCAAGCCCTAGGCTCTGTGGTTTAATCCACAGCGCCACCCGCATCCCAATATCGTCATAGCCACAACAATGTTCACTGTTACGTATAGCTGGCATTGGTATCAGAAACGTATTTGATACTTCTTTATGCTGGGCTTACAACAACTATAACAGGAAGGAGATACCTAATAAGAAGATTGCTAGGGAGTGATGTCATTAACAGCTGGAGACACAAAAAGGCTGAGTAAGAGACTAGCAGGGGAGAGAAATCAAAACATCTCAAAGTTGATATTGCAACGAAACGTATCCCTGGGATAGGAAGTTCCCTTGTTAATCTTAATTGTCTTGGGCATTGTGTCAGCTACAACTGTGTTGAAGAAAAAGAAGAGACTAAACCAACATATGCATCACTTGATGAGCTGTGGGCCACCCCAGAAGGAATGAAATTATCCCTACAGGTAGTAATGGAAGCTGTCTGGAATATATGATGCTGATGCCAACGTTGTTGATAGAAAGGGACTTTCAATAGCGACAAGGAGGAAATGAGCTCTCACGGTTTCTGGCTTACAACTCGAACCATACAAGATGAGACAAAGAATATTAAGGAGAACAGTTGTGGCAAAAGGTCTGTGATTCCTGCATTCGGCACTGCAGATCCTGCACTGAGCTGGGAGTTAAACTAGTTGGCCTCCAGATTCTCTTCCAACTCTGTGATTCTATTATTCTTTACAGCACTCATTCTGTTTGATACTACATGGATGTCGCTGGCATCTAAGTTGGGGGGAAATCCAACACGGGCAGATTGGGGTTCTGAGGTTTTCCCAATCTATTTCTCACAATTCAAATAGTCTTTAATATTACTAAAAATTGTGGAAAGAGCAATGGGAAGATCCCTCAAAATAGCTGAGGCGTTCCAACTGAAGCACGTTATTGTGAAATGTGACATGGCCCATTGGGAAGGTTGCAACACAAGCTGACAACAAGCCTAAACTTGACAAGTTGTTCATAATGCTTGTTGGATTTCACACCTGTCTTGCATATTTTGCCACATAGCCTAGGGCTTGCAGATCAGAAGGTCAGCAGTTTGAATCCCCGCTATGGGGCGAGCTCCCGTTGCTCAGTCCCAGCTCCTGCCAACCTAGCAGTTCAAAAGCACAAAGTGCAAGTAGATAAATAGGTACCTCTCTGGCGGGAAGGTACACAGTGTTTCCGTGCGCTGCTCTGGTTCGCCAGAAATGCCTTAGTCATGCTGGCCACATGACCCGGAAGCTGTACGCCGGCTCCCTCAGCCAGTAAAGCGAGATGAGTGCGGCAACCCCAGAGTCGTCCATGACTAGACCTAATGGTCAGGGTTCCCTTTACCTTTACCTTTACAAGTTGGAAAGCTTTCTAAAGGACCACATAATGGCTTCATGAAGTGTGCTCACTGCAACACATCCCTCCCTTAGTTGCAACTGTGGAAATCTGACACTTCAATAAATTCTGTTCCCATTTTGATGTCCCTTCTGAGATAGTTTGTGTAACATACATTCAGCCTCCAGAAAATAAGAGCTAACTGAGGAACTGTGGAGTTTTCAAGGAAAGGAAAACTGTGTCAGCTTAACATGACACAATATAGTTCACTTATTTCAAACTCATTTACCTGTTTCACAGGTTTTCCCACAGCATATACAACAGCAAGTACTACTTACTTGTATGCTGCTTTTGATCAGATGTCCAGGATGTTCTTTGTCTTCAGCCAGACTATGTGAGATTGTTTGTCTGACTGCAAGATAAGAAGCTGAAAATGAAAGAAACTCACCCTGGCATTACAAAACAACTCAAACACAAATGGAAGCGCTCTGTCACCATGCAAGTCTTGTCATCCAAAATAAAATAAAAACTGCAGACAAATTTCATTTGTGGAATCTGGAACCAAGCTAAGCTCCTGGGCTGTGAATTGCATGGGGAATGTCCATGAAAATAACAGGCTCCCCATTGCAGAGGCACATTTGCACTTCCAATGTGTAGAGGATGATGGGGCTTAAAATGAAGATGGCATGGAGGGGGCAGAGCTAGCTACCACATTTTCACTCTCCCCTTAAATGATTCTAACCATGTGAGAAGAATGCCTGCATAAGTCAAAAGGAAGCCTCTCTTGTCCAAACCAGAGGACCATGAGCAAAATGTTGAAAGTGGTCACCCAAGTTTCCTGATAGGGATCTATCTCTTGAAGTGTTTCCAGTATGCAGATCATGAAACCTCGGCCCGTAAAAAGGATGAAACGAAGAAACACACTTACACTGATGACATAAATGACCACATAACTTGAGAATGAAGATTAATAATTTGTTTAACCCTGTTGGTGTTTTCACGTATCATTGCCTTACAAAATTATTTAAAAACTGCAAAATTGTGGCTGAAGTATGGTGGGGAATTGGAGTTGATTTTGTTGTTAGGAGAGGGATTGTATGTTAATCTCTAGTGTTCACATAACTTTTTAAGCATATTTATTCCATAGCAAAATAAAAAATAAAAATAAAAATTCCTTTGGCATTATTGCTTAGACGAGTCATGATTCCAGGAGCTCCTCAGTAGTCTTGTTGTCTAGTAGGTGATGGCCAAAGAATGACACCAGGGAAGACCAATTGCAAGGTCAGGAAATGCTGCCTGAATAGCTCTGGCACCAAACAGACTCCATGATGGACACTTCGTACTTCTCCTCTGTTCAAAATGAAAGGCAATGTAAATTTCCTATCCTTGCATCCAATGAAATGTGGACATGTTTAAGGAGACATGCTCAGTGTAGGAGAGACTGAACCAATGCAAACAGGAACTGAGCACAGACAGCAAACAGTCTCTTGTTCATTGTGGATTTTTGAGGGAATATTTATTGAGGTAAGGTAGTTAGCAGTTAGAAAGCATGTCAAAAGTGCAAGTAGATAAATAGGAACCACTCCGGCGGGAAGGTAAATGGCATTTCCGTGCGCTGCTCTGGTTCACCAGAAGCGGCTTTGTCATGCTGGCCACATGACCTGGAAGCTGTACGCTGGCTCCCTTGGCCAGTAACATGAGATGAGCGCCGCAACCCCAGAGTTGGACACGACTGGACCTAATGGTCAGGGGTCCCTTTACCTTTACCTTAAAAAGGTAAGGGACTCTTGTACAGTTAAGTCTAGTCAAAGGTGACTATGGGGTTGCAGCACTTATCTCACTTTCAGGCCGAGGGAGCCAGTGTTTGTCCACAGACAGCTTTCCGGGTCATGTGGCCAGCATGACTAAACCATTTCTGGCGCAACAGAAAACTGCAATGGAAACCAGAGTGCACGGAAACACCGTTTACCTTCCCGCTGCAGTGGTACCTATTTATCTACTTGCACTAGTGTGCTTTCGAAATGCTAGGTTGGCAGGAGTTGGGACAGATCAACTGGAGCTCACCCCGTCACGTGGATTCGAACCGCTGACCTACCGATCGGCAAGCCCAAGAGGCTCAGTGGTTTAAACCACAGTGCCACCCGCATCCCATTGGCTGCATTGACTGGTATAGGGATCCACTGAGTTGGGGTTAAGCTACACAGACAATAACGTATCCAAGGCCATCCTACTCTAATTAGGCGTGTAATAATGATTGTTTTTTCTTGCCCCCTGTATTTTCTCATGCAACACTGTTTCCATTCCACTGCTATTCATCTTCTGCTAAAACTATGTTTGTATCGCTGTCCACTGTCCACTATCATTACATTGTTCCTTCTGATCGGCCAGCCCAAGAGGCTCAGTGGTTTAGACCTCTTTGTAGGTACCATAGGTGGTAGTAGTGGACACACTGTTGCCCACGGGAGCTGTGTTGCTGATCCCTGAAGTAGCTATCGCTGAGAAGATTGCTGCTCTGAGGACGGTCATAGCACTGCCTTGCCTGATTTATCAGCTGGGATAGGATCACAGCACTAGGTGGCGAGTCACTTTTTGTTTGCAAAGAGATAAGACATTCATTTAACTTTCTCTACACTTTGGAGGCTGACAGACCTCTTAAAGGATATAAGGTGGCACTTGTGAACAGCAGGCTTTGCAAGAGGCATTCCCTGGAGGATGCTAATCAAAGTAATGCCCTGAGCAAACCATTTGGTTTTCTTATATTACTGCAATGCCAGATGGTGTGGCGTCATGATTGCTGTCTCTCGTCTTAGAATGCACAGGGTGGATGCTGTTCAATCCATTGCTTTTGTACATAGCACCTTAATAAATAAAACTGTATGTGCTCATTTGCATGGTCAACACACAACACCAAAGGCATTAGAATCTATTAAGGATCTTTTGGGTATGCTTCAGTGGCACACAACCAGTAACTCCAGCTCTCCATGTTGAACCTTTTTTAAAGACTCCTTCTAGGTTTTAAGTGACAGGTTATGAGGTGCCATTGAAACATATGTGGGGAACCTTTGGTTGCCTGACTAGTTGCCAGGGGTGATGGGAGTTGTAGTTCAGCAACCTCTGAAGGCCAAAAGGTCCCTCACACCTGCATTAAAGGGCAGCAAATTGACCACTATTCAGATAATTACATTTTCACTATCACATAGGCACCATTTGGATTTTCGTCCTCAGGCACCAACATGTATTGATTTTTAGCTATCTGGTTTTGAGCAGCTGATACAATGTTTGTGAAGAAAGTTGCTTAGCACGTCAGTGTAAGGAGAAATACACAAGCTGTTTCAGGATATCTCCTTCCTTTTCAAATGCTACCCAGCCTGCACAGGAAGCACAACTCACTTGCTTTTTTCTCTCCCACCACATCTGTGGAATGTGTAATACTTCCATGAGGTAACGGCTGTAACTTTTTGGAGCAGAGAGTTGCATTCTCTCTCTCTCTCTCTCTCTGTTTGGTTGGATGAGGCAGCTGCTCACATGCCGTTCCTGTTTTTCCAGGTGGTAGCAATGGCAGGAGAGGAACTTCAGAGGCTTACAAATATCCAAGTTTTATGTAAGACACATGCTTCTGACTCAGTGACAGTTATCTATAAAATAATAGTTTATTGTTCCCTCCCCCATTTTTTAGCTGCTAATATTAACTGTTCAGTCTTTTCCAGTATGGAGACAGCTCATTCCACACAATTCCTTTCACTGCCAATAATCTATCAGGAAGAGTTTTAGACAGAGAGAAAGTGAAATGCTATAGTTTATCCTCTGTACCAGTGCTGTTTAACCTGTAGCCCTCTAGAAGTTGCAGATGGACTCTATTTCCAATCAGCTCCAGCCAGCATTACCAATGTTCAGGGATAATGGGAGTTGTAACCCAACATTATTTGAGGGGCACGGGTTCCACACCCACCTCCACTTATAAATGCCATCTCCAACTTCTCAAAAGATTCCATCAACAGTGTCTCCAAAAATGTTTACTCATCACTTGGGAAGAAAGGCGAACTAATGCCAGTGTACTGGAAGAAGCAAAGATCACCAGTGTCAAAGCAATGATTCTTGGACATCAAGTTTGTTGGGCTGGTCATGTTGTGTGCGTGCCTGATGATTGTCTTCCAAAGCAACTACTCTATTCCAAACTTTAAAATGGAAAGCCTAATGCTGGTGGACAGCAAAAGAGTTTTAAAGACTCTCTCAAGGCATATCTAAAAAAAATGTAGTATAAACACCAACAATTGGGAAACACTGGCCTGCAAGCACTCCAATTGGAGAAAATGCTTTACCAAAGGTATCATGGACTCTGAATTACAGGTAGGTAGCTGTGTTGGTTCCAGAAAAACATCTACTTCTGCTTCATTGACTACGCAAAAGCATTTGACTGTGTTGACCACAGCAAACTATGGCAAGTTCTTAAAGAAATGGGAGTGCCGGATCACCTCATTTGTCTCCTGAGAAATCTCTATGTGGGACAAGAAGCTACAGTTAGAACTGGATATGGAACAACTGATTGGTTCAAAATTGGGAAAGGAGTACGACAAGGCTGTATATTGTCTCCCTGCTTATTTAACTTATATGCAGAATTCATCATGCGAAAGGCTGGACTGGATGAATCCCAAACTGGAATTAAGATTGCCGGAAAAAATATCAACAACCTCAGATACGCTGATGATACTACCTTGATGGCAGAAAGTGAGGAGGAATTAAAGAACCTTTTAATGAGGGTGAAAGAGGAGATCGCAAAATATGGTCTGAAGCTCAACATCAAAAAAACTAAGATCATGGCCACTGGTCCCATCACCTCCTGGCAAATAGAAGGGGAAGAAATGGAGGCAGTGAGAGATTTCACTTTCTTGGGTTTCATGATCACTGCAGATGGTGACAGCAGTCACGAAATTAGAAGACGCCTGCTTCTTGGGAGAAAAGCAATGACAAACCTAGACAGCATCTTAAAAATTAAAAATTGAATTATGGTGCTGGAGGAGACTCTTGAGAGTCCCATGGACTGCAAGAAGATCAAACCTATCCATTCTCAAAGAAATCAGCCCTGAGTGCTCACTAGAAGGACAGATCCTGAAGTTGAGGCTCCAGTACTTTGGCCACCTCATGAGAAGAGAAGACTCCCTAGAAAAGACCCTGATGTTGGGAAAGATGGAGGGCACAAGGAGAAGGGGACGACAGAGGATGAGATGGTTGGACAGTGTTCTCGAAGCTACCAACATGAGTCTGACCAAACTGCGGGAGGCAGTGAAGGATAGGCGTGCCTGGCGTGCTCTGGTCCATGGGGTCATGAAGAGTCGGACACGACTGAACGACTGAACAACAACAACAACAAGCCGTGTTGGTCTGCCATAGTCAAAACAAAATAAAAAATAAAAAAAACCTTCCAGTAGCACCTTAGAGACCAACTAAGTTTGTTCTTGGTATGAGCTTTCGTGTGCTGAAGAAGTGTGCATGCATACGAAAGCTCATACTATGGACTTTGAAGACACTTGAACTCAGGACGAAAGGGAGAAATGAGATAATAGGAAGGCATGTTTGGCAAACCCTCACCGTGATCAACTCCCACCTGGAAACATATGTCCCCACTGTAGAAGGACATGTGGATCCAGAATTGGCCTCCACAGTCACTTACGGACTCACTGTTAAAACTGTGTTTATGGAAGACAAGCTTACTCGGCTACGACTGATCGCCAAAGAATGATATTAATAGCAAAGGTCATATCTGTGTATGGATTCTTATGCAGCTAAAATTGTGCTGTCCACTCACAAGAGTGAGGCATGTACAATATTTTTAAAAAAGAGGGGGGGGACCCCTTAAGGGAATCCCCCAAAAGAGCACTGAGGTCTGAATATTCTCTGTGGTCATGCAATGCTGATTGCTGGTAGGAGGAATGGAATATTCTGGAAACGGGTATGGCTGGCTGCCACCTTGAGCAGAAGTTACTGCTCTGTGCATCATTTTGCTGCAGATTCCACTATTTTAGTCTGCAGCATATTATTCTATGACTAGTGCTTTAAACCCGTTAACTTAACGGGCGCTAGAACATATTTTCTATTCTTTGTCTTTTGGCGCCATGTTTTCGCTAGTAAAAAAGGGGGGGCTTAAACGCCGGAGGGCAGTCGGTGGCCACGCTTTCCCTTGGCCCAGGAAGTAAGCAAGCAAACACCTTGAGGGGGAAAGAGACCGACTATCACTTGTTGCAAAAAGGGGACAGCCCTAAGCGGCATGGGAGAATCCGGCTCAAATCCCCGCGAGGCAACAGCCACCCCATCACCCAGCCCCATCATTTTATTTAGAGCAGGGACAATAGCGAGCTGCCTCCCGGGGCTCGATGGGGACACGGAGGGTGTCTTCTGAAATGCAAGCGGGGCACGCACACAACCCCCCACCACAGATGCCGCCTCTGAGGCGCTACTCCCGCCAGCTCCCCACATGGCTCTCCCCTCGGCCTCACGCCTGGTTCGCCAACGGCCTGTCACGAACCTCCCTGCCACGAGGAGCACGGCTGCGCCTGGGCTGAAGTGGTTCCGGGAAGCCACCAACATGGAGCATTGGGGGCCCGCAGGGCCTCCGGGAAGCCGGTGAAGGAAGGCAAGGGGCAGCCCGGGCAGGGGGACCCTGCTGCTCATCTGGTTCTGAGGCCGTGAGAGGGGCACGCGCGTGCGCACAGCCGGAGCCCCGCGGAATCCGCGGCAGCGTCTCTGCATTCCAAGTCCCAACGGCTGTCTGTGGAGCACATGCAAAGTAGCGCAATCCCATGGACACAGGGACTGGACGCAGAGACACTTGCATTTTATTAGTGTAGATGTCATGACTCCAGCGATGCAACCCGGTACTTTCCTGTCTTCTCGGAACTTTGGCCCCACTGGTTTTGATAAGTTGTTGTTGTCTGTCTCAAGGGACAATATAATGTGCCTCTGGGGGTAAAGTCAAACTTCTGCATTAGCAGCACTGAACTGACCTCCCTGGGGTGCAAGCCAGGGCAGTGTGTATGGAAGTCCTGGGCTGCCCAGACAAAAAGACGCTCCTCTCAGCCTCTCTGGTGGAAATCAGTCTCCAAAGGAAATCAAAGTACCAGCTTATCTGCAAGAGTTGGCAGAAGGAGACAAAGGAGATTCCATCCAACCATTTTAGGGACTCCACTCTGTATTTGTGTAGGGTTTACTCATTGGCCTTTATCTTCTCCTGAAGATGTCCCGCAAGGCAGAGGTTGTTGTTTTTCAAAGTATTTTTTATTAAAGATTTTCTTGATTTACAAAGGTAGTGTAATGTCTCTCTCGTATTTTTTTCCATGTGACATTTTTACAAATCAATTTCGTTTGTTGAAGTATGCTAAAGATAAGTATTCTTGAAGAAGAAAAGTTTATTAAGTGGTCCACCAAGACATCTAGCAATTTTCAAGCAGTCTGCAGTGGCGGGGGAGAGTTTGAGAATCACTCATCTTAGGAATTAATAGGTCATGCTTCAGATGAGAGCTGGGAGGGAAGCATTAAAATTATGCAGTGCTAAATACAGAGAACAAGGACTATGAAATCTGCCTCCCTACCTTAACGATGTTTTGATCCTACACATTTCTATCTAAGCACACTGAATGTGTTAAAGAAAGTTCCCTGAGTTGTTGTTCTTTTCACTTGCGGGTGGGGGTTAAATTTGCTTAAACTGTCAAAATGAAATGGTTATCAAAATGGAGATGAAAGCACTGCACAAGGTTGTGACCATTTATTATTCGTACAGCCAAGGTAAACCTTGTTCTCAAGCTCTTCTCCATAGTTATCAGTATTTTGAGGCTAAAGTTGAGTGGCATCAAGAAGAAGAAGAGAAGAGTTTGGATTTGATATCCCGCTTTATCACTACCTGAAGGAGTCTGAAAGTGGCTAACATTCTCCTTTCCCTTCCTCCCCCACAACGGACACTCTGTGAGGTGAGTGGGGCTGAGAGACTTCAAAGAAGTGTGACTAGCCCAAGGTCACCCAGCAGCTGCATGTGGAGGAGTGGGGACGCGAACCCGGTTCACCAGATTACGAATCTACCGCTCTTAATCACTACACCACACTGGCTCATCAAACCTGCCATTTCTTTCCCCTCCAAAATAACCAGCTGATTACTGTCTGTATATCCCCCCCACTTGTTATTTGTCTGAAACCGCCATAATTCCCTTTTGAGCCTACCATTATTTAATAGCTCTTCTGCTGTTAGAAATTTGAAAAGGTCTAGTTGTGGTTGACTGTCCTCTTTGGTCCAGCAAAAAGATTCAGCCGGAAAATTTCTCGGTTGATAAAAGGGATTTTATATCTACCGGAACACGGACTGATGAACAACTATAAACAAGTCGGCATATTTTTGCCTTTAGTGAGAAGAGCTTTGTAGCGTAGCCATGGCTTGGAAAGACTACTTGTTGTTTCCCAACAATAAGAAAATCAGAAAAATCCTGATGTGCAATAAGAAAATCAGAAAAATCCTGATGGATTAGGAAACAGGCCAATGTAATCCAGTGTCTTGCTCTCACAATAGCCAACCAACAAGATGCCTGTGGGAAGC
Source organism: Lacerta agilis (assembly GCF_009819535.1). Classification (NCBI taxonomy): domain Eukaryota; kingdom Metazoa; phylum Chordata; class Lepidosauria; order Squamata; family Lacertidae; genus Lacerta; species Lacerta agilis. The sequence continues at coordinate 88,170,226 of NC_046315.1, read as the reverse complement.
TCACAAGCAAGGCCTGAGTACAACAGCTCTCTCTTTTAAAACATTTGATGTGTTTGAATTTAAATTGTGGAATCCAATAATGGCATTCCATTTAGAACGAATGCACTGCATGCAGTTTGTACAGAGAATAATGACATTATCTGACCTGTTCCACAAAGTTAGGATTTTGCCAAAATATCACAACCAAATAATTTTGCTTCGTGTTTCCTGAGATCAAGGAGCAGGTTTTCATCTGTGCTTGGATAACATTGGAAACCATGCTGAATCAAGACGGCAGACCGGACCTTTAAAAAGTGCACTGATTTTAACCACTGATTTCAGGATTGCACTGAATTTTTAGAATTCTCAAGCAGCATCAGACATGAGGCTGCTAGTATACTGCAAGCCCATAATGATGCAATAGTTAAAACAGTATATAAAAAACTAGTCTACTTCATCAGAACTTCAGTTTTTTTTTTAATCATAGCAAATAATTAACAATGTGGCAAAGCAACTGATTTTACTATTTTTTATAGTCTTCCAAAATTCTACAAGAGGTTGCCACTCAATCTTTGGTTTTACTTGCTTCTGTCTCCCATCTCTCAATCTGACAATTTCACTCAATTTAGCCAACTGCATTGCCTGGCAAACACTTATTAATCCACACACTTTATAGCGGACCTCTGGAATTTTCCCCATTCTTAGCAATAAGGTAAAGAAAAGTAAACGACCCCTGGATGGTTAAGTCCAGTCAAAGGCGACTATGGGGTTGCAGTGCTCATCTTGCTTCAGGCTGAGGGAACCGGCGTTTGTCCATAGACAGCTTTCCAGTCATGTGGCCAGCATGACTAAACCGCTTCTGGCACAATGGAACACTGTGATGGAAACCAGAGCGCACGGAAACGGCATTTACCTTCCTGCCGCCATCATACTTATTTATCAACTTGCACTGGCGTGCTTTCGAACTGCTAGGTTGACAGGAGCTGGGACAGAACAACGGGAGCTCACTCTGTCGCGAGGATTCGAACCACCGACCTTCTGATCGTCAAGCCCAAGAGGCTCAATGGTTTAGACCACAGCACCACCTGCGTCCCAACACCTATGGAGTGGTGCCTTACCTGTGTACAAGTGTACATGCATTTATAGGCCATCTGCAATAGATGTCCAAGAAACGTGTTGTGCAGGTGGATGCAGACTGATGTTAACATTTCTTTTAAAAAATAATAATAATTGAATTTTCAAAAATGCAGAAATTCAAAGAAGTTCCTCTTGAGTTGAGAAAGCAAAAGGTTAACGTACAAAACAGAAGTTAGCACTCACCACTTCCCCCTTCAAGATACTTATTTATGCAACGTAGCTAGAAGTAACTCTGAGATTGTGTCCCAGAATATTTGTGGGTCATAGAAAATTACCAAACCAAGAGATGATACAAATCAGATTTCTGGACCATCTTCAGTACTTAATGCCTTTGTCTGATTGCAGTGCTACTGAAGGGGGAGGGGGGATCCCATGCTGTCACCAACATTTAGACACGATGACTAAATGGGCTGCACTTAGTGTGCACTCAGAATCTTGGAAAGACAGACTCCGCAGCCGGCTTGGCGACACAAACCCTTTGATCGAGTTATTAAAAGGCAAGCGAGCTACTCTCCTGCCCTTGCCTCCCACAACACACTTTCCCTTTAGGTTTCAATGGTTTGAGTTCTTGTTTAGGCACCACATTATCTCCTGGGGCTAACAATTAATTAATAGGGAGCTTGTTCGAAGGATATGCTTTTAGTGAAGCATCTTCCTCTTATTGTATTTCTTTGTGGATAATCAATTTAGGCCTTTTTGGCTGTCAATAAGTCTGTTCAGTCACCTTCTTCACTCTTCTCCTCTGTCATTAGTAAGTAGTGTTGCCGCCAAGAGGTAAACTATCTGAAGCGCTTAAAGCACACAGAGAGGGGTGGGGGAAGGGGAGAGAATAGGGAAACAGAATCCCCCTTAACAGAAGCCTTTTGGTTCAGTTTTCTATGGGAAGTAATTTTCAGCTGCCCTGACTCTGAAGGGTCTCTAACTGTGGCCATATTGTGGTTCTCAGTTGGGCAAAATTTCCTTAGCAGGGAAGCAAGATTAACAGGAAGGATCAAAGGCCTGCTCTTTGATATTCCATAAGGAAAAGCAAGGCATTCTGGAATCAAGTCAGAAACCAGGACAGCTTCTGTAAATCCCTGGAAAATAGGGGCTCATGGAGGGTCTGATATTCTTAAATTGCAAACAACAACAAAAAAAAAAAAACACACACACACACACGCACACACACACACACAACCAAAACAGTGCACTTAAGATGTAGTTGTGTTTTAATACATCCCAATTATAAGCATTGCTCTCCATGCAGTGAAAACAGTCTATGAAGGGATTGAGGCCTTGAACTTAGGTACAACACAGATCCATTTAACTTTTGGTACCATTTCACTCTGGGCCAGTTCAGATCCAAGTATTTTATTAGGTACAGAATAAATACCAGGCTTGCATAACATCCATTCCTTGCTCACCCCCACCAATCATCATGGCACTGTGATTTTGGTCTCTTTAAACCAGTGTTGCCTGTTATGTCCAAATTGGTGACCTGTGTGTTTAATGTTGGTTACTACTGGCCCAGAGATGGAAATAAGATTAAATCCCGACCAGAGATGAATGGCTGGTGAAGATGATGGACTATGGCGAAAATGACCGGGAAAATCAGAAACCAGGAAGACAGAAACTTTAAGAAGGAATGGGATTTTTTAATATAATTTACTTAAGATAACACTGTAAACAACTAAAAACTTGGGCAGGATTTGAGTAAAGCTTGTAATGTATTAAAAAACTAAGGTAAAATGGACTGTTGAAAGAAAAATAGAGCAATTATGCGTATAAGACTACTTTTTAATCCAGGAAAATCTTCTCAAAAGTCGAGGGTCGTCTTATATGCTGGATGGAGAATCTGTGGTCAAGTATATCTCAAACTCTATATTTTAACTGGAAAAGTTGGGGGTCGTCTTATATGCCCAGTCGTCTTATATCCCGGAAAATACGGTACTTTACTCTCTTCTTTATGAGATCTCTTTTCATGTACTCCCTGGGAAGGATGAATGTTAGGTCTAGAATACGGAGTACTTGTCACAGGGGCCTGTTTACCAATAATTTTTACATCCCGTTGATGCTTCATCAGTGCTATTTTTCTACAAAAAGAAGTGCTGGAACTCACCATGAACACCTCCCTTGTTCTCTGAGGATGGCAATGGTAGCCACCTGAGAGTTGCCAGGACTAAGTTCCGGGGAGTTCCAGTGGGGGGAAAGCCCTGAGCTTCGTGAACCCTGGAGCCCTGGAAACACCAGACCACACAAAGCATTTGTTAAACTTCATCAAAGTCCAAATAAGAAAAGTTTACATGTTTGTAAAACTTCTAGTTATCTGGGGCATGGTTTCCAAAAGACAGGCACCCACAATAGCCTGAGAGTCAGATAGCAAGGTAGGTCTGGCTGGACAGCAGCTGAAGGAACATATAAAGAACAACTTGACCCTATAGATTATTCATATCTGATACTGCAAAGTATGAATATTTGTAGCATGTCTAAAAACATACTAATTTATATTTTTTTAAAAAAATCCTTCCAGTAGCACCTTAGAGACCAACTAAGTTTGTTCTTGGTATGAACTTTCTGAAGAAGTGTGCATGCACGTGAAAGCTCATACCAAGAACAAACTTAGTTTGTCTCTAATGTGCTACTGGAAGGAATTTTTTGTTTTTTATTTTGTTTTGACTATGGCAGACCAACATGGCTACCTACCTGTAACTGATTTATATCAGTCCTCCCCAAATTTGTTGGGCTGAAACTCCTAACAGCTCTAATCAGCATGGTTAATGGTTTGTAATTATGAGAGTTGTAGTCCAAAATGCCTGCAGGGTAAGGTAAAAAGTAAGGTAAAGGACCCCTGGACAGTTAAGTCCAGTCAAAGGTGACTATGGGGTTGTGGCACTCCTCTCGCTTTCAGGCTGAGGGAGCCGGCTTCCAGGTCATGTGGCCAGCACGACTAAACCACTTCCGGCACAACGGAATACCATGACGGAAGCCAGAGAGCACAGAAATGTCATTTACCTTCCCGCTGCAGAGGTACATATTTATCTACTTGCACTGGCGTGCTTTCGAACTGCTAGGTTGGCAGGAGCTGAGACAGAGCAATGGGAGCTCACCCCGTTGCGGTGATTAGAACCAACGACCTTCTGATTGGCAAGCCCAAGAGGCTCAGTGGTTTAGACCACAGCGCCACCCGCATCCCTACAACTGGTCCCTGCAGGGTGCCAGGACTGGGGCATCTAATTTATGTGATCACTGACAAGGTTATACACAAAGGCTTTTTTTTTTTTTCTTTTACTTTTACTCCCTAAGAATTACAATGTAAAAATAAAGAAATTTCATTTTTGGCTTTTTAAAACAACGCAGAACCTCAGCAACCTTTGCTAGAAACTGTAATAGCAGCTCAGACGGCGTCCCATCGGCTGCCACACACAGCCAAACTGAATAATGCAGTTGTCAGTGAGTGCTGCAGTGGCACCTTCTGGCGTAGGGAAGAAATGGTTGCCTTTTCTCCGTAAATGATCACTCAAAGCACGTTACGAACCGGTGAGTCGCTGGCAATGCATTGTAAGCGGAACAAAGTGAAAGCAACAATGGACAGTCAAATGTGGACATAAATTCAGAAGGTTACACAGAGGCACACGAGGTAAGAGCACATGGGGGAAAGCAGGTCAGTGTATTGGAAGTTCAGTGACAGAGCAAGTATTCTGAGCGCAGAAGGTCTCCTGTTTCATCCCCTGGCCGTCCAGTTAAACTGATCTCTGATGTTGCAACACTAAAGAAGACTTTGTAAGTCTCTAGGCTGGCAGAGGAAGTAGGATTGGAACAGAGCAGACATAGGGAGCTTCCAGCCAGCCACCAGACATTTCACTCACACTCCTCCCCTGCTTTTCATCCCTAGCATGGTGAACTTTTATTATTTTATTCAACATATTTTGTTATGTATTTTGTGGTTTTATATATTGATTTTATTTTGTGAACTGACCCCCGGGCATAGGGCTGTATATAAATTCAACTACTACTACTACTACTAATAATAATAATAATAATAATAATAATAATAATAATAATAATAACTGGGCAAGCAAGATAAATAAAGCTGGTTCTTCTGATGGAGGCTCAGCATGGCAGATTGTGATTTTTGTGTGTGCTGTTTTTTAACCCACAATAAACAGGGTGGAACAGACATACCACTGAAAACATGCAAAACTGATATGGTAAGGAACCATAGCTGTCGACTTTTTCCCTTTTCTTGCGAGGAATCCTATTCGGAATAAGGGAATTTCCCTTTAAAAAAAGGGAAAAGTTGACAGCTATGAAAGGAACGTCATTTTCTTTTGCAAAAGCAATGATGATGATACATGATAGATAAATAGATGATACACACACACACACACAGAGAGAGAGAGAGAGAGAGAGAGAGAGAGAGAGAGAACAAAAATACAACAAATGGAAGTTTCAAATAGCAATAATGCAGTATAAAAACGACAGCCAGCAATAAAAAGATACTTAATAAAATAAAAAAATGGACAAGCTAGCAAGTAAGCAGCCTGCATAAAGCACATCGACAGTTAAAACCAAATAAAATGACCACTCATTAGAAGCCTGTACGAAGATAAGAGCCTTAAAAGGGAATGGAGCAGGTGGACCTCTCTAGGGAGTCGTTTTAAAAAGCTTCGCTTCTGCTGCTACTGCTCACACCTGTGGCCCACAAAGCCCCGCAGTTAAATGACATGGGTGCGATCTAGTGAAAGTTAAGCAACTCTGAGCCCCATTGACTTCAGTGTACACATCAAGCAAATGCTTAGCCACTGTGGGTGATGTGTGGCTTGAAGGGATATTTTGACCAGCTGTTAAGAGTTCGTTTACATCTTTTCTCTTTGGGTATCAGATTGGGCTTCCTTTTGGAGAAGAGATCACTCAAGACACCCCAGCTTTTTTAAAAAAGAAAAAGAAAAACCCTACAAATATACATGGTTTAAGTGCGCCTAGCACAGATCTCTTGTCGCACATCAGAGAGAGGTTCGCATGCCACCCCCAAGTGACTCCAACTCATAGTCCAGATCTTTTTCTGCCTGCAAGTGAAAAATGTTGTCAGTTATTATGATCCTTAAGTAAGAGTGGTGTATGAGTCAGAGCAAAAGAAAACTGGATCTGGATCTGGATCTGGATCTGGATCTGGATCTGGATCTGGATCTGGATCTGGATCTGGATCTGGAAGCTTTAATTTGGTGTGCTGTGAATGTTTCCCTCTATAGGTGAAAGACAGTTTGAGGACACAGCATGTCTGTCTCAAGAGTGTGTGCATGGCGGCAGGTAACTTAGACAGGTTTTCCCCTCCTCCTGGGAAGGGACAGTATGTGATTAACAGCTGCAAATGAAACACCATTGATATATTGATGGCTTACGCAACCACTGAAAAATTAATACCACATACGATGCGATGGAAATCAGCCAACGTTTAACTAGCAATAAATACCTTTTAAATCTCAGGCCTTCCAGAAGGTTTTGTGCATGATCGATACTGCTGTCTAGTTTTCAGTTTTTCTGCTAAGAGTTTTTTCCAGCAACGGTTTTCACCTTAATGGCCCACCTCCTTTCGCTGCTAATGGTCTGGATGTTTTTTCTCAGTAAGAGCTTCTGATCAATCTACTAGATGTGAAAAGAACATCTGGCATCATCTTTAATTTTGTTGTGTGTTTTTTTATATAAGAAAGAATGAAATACAAAGTTCCATTTTTCTACTAGGTGTCTGGAGGTAATGTGTTTTATGAAGCAAGACATATGAAGAATATTTGATTTTGGCACAGCGTCACAACCCCAAAATTGGAAGGCTTATCCCTTTTCACCTCCTTAAGAGTTTTCTGTGAATTAAAACACTTCATTGTAGTGGATTTTTCTCCGAGGTGATCAGCTATGGGTGGCAGAGTTCTGTAGAAGTAGTAGAAGAAGAAGAGTTTGGATTTTATATCCCGCTTTATTACTACCCGAAGGAGTTTCAAAGCGGCTAACAACCTCCTTTTCCCTTCCTCCCCCAAAACAAATGCTCTGTGAGATGAGTGGGGCTGAGAGACTTCAAAGAAGTGTGACTAGCCCAAGGTCACCCAGCAGCTGCATGTGGAGGAGCGGAGACACGAACCCGGTTCACCAGATTACAAGTCTACCGCTGTTAACCACTACACCACACTGGCTCTCAGTTGCATTTAAGCTTCAGTGCAGCCTATTTTTGGATGCAAAACTGCCAACTCCTAGGGGTCGAGGGGTCTTTACCCCCCATATAATATCTGAAACGACCAAGCCCCCCCCCCAAGTTGATAGGCAATGTCATTCAAGTGGTGTGCATGCACAGCATCATGTGATCAATTTTGCAGGGTGGGGCTTACCTGGGCCACCCCCCAATATTTTTTTTCAAGTTGGCACCTCTGTTACAGTGCATCTTCTCTCTGACAGTGAGCCTACCTTTCTCCTAGTTTTGCACTGCAAACATCGTTCCATGCCCCTTGCTTTCATCATGTTTTTATGTGTTGTATATACAGGTGAAACTTGAAAAATTAGAATATCGTGGAAAAGTCCATTTATGTAAGCAATTGTTTTCATTAGCTACTGGAGTTTTCATATATGAGATAGACTCATGACATGCAAAGCGAGATATGTCAAGCCTTTGTCTGTTATAATTGTGATGATTATGGCGTGCAGCTGATGAAAACCCCAAAGTTGAAATTGTTAATTTGGGGTTCTCATCAGCTGTACGCCATAATCATCACAACTATAACAAATAAAGGCTTGATATATCTCGCTTTGCATGTCATGAGTCTATCTCATATATTAGTTTCACCTTTTAAGTTGAATTACTGAAAGAAATGAACCTTTCCACGATATTCTAATTTTTCGAGTTTCACCTGTACACTTGGCAATGAAATTCCAGCTGAATATTTGTCTCCTTTGAAATAAACATGTATAAAACATTTTTAAGTGTCTTAATTGCAATATTGGGAGGGAAGGAGAAGTGGTTTGTACAAATCAATGGCGTCATCAGTTAGATTCCCATGCAAACACCAGGTTTTGCTGCACTTAGCCCTGCAGAGAAAATTGTTCATCCTACCAGAGCATGGTGAATTTGCTCCCAGGGCTGCTTTGATGCTCAAATAATGCACATCTGTAGACATCCTTAGGCTGAGTGGAAATGAAAGAAATTGAACACAGTGTGGCTGGTGCAAACAGAGAAAAAGCACCTGTCTGGCTAATAGCCAGGAGTGAAAGCTTCAACAGCGAAGTGACTTCATCTGTTGCCAGTATCTTCACTTTCATTTAACATTGCATTACAGCTCAAGGGTTTGACACACTTTGTTTCTATGACTCTCTTTTCTTCATTAACCGAATCAGCGGGTTTTAATATTCCACAGCAATCCATTTGGAATCTAAACTGAGTTCTGCTGCAAAGTGAAAAGAGCATTGGGTGGTTGAAGAAAAAGAATTGACTGGTTAGTTCAAATCAAGTATGTGAAATTCAGCCCTGTGGTAGCAGCTCAAGGCATTTGAGGTAGGAAACAGAGCTCAAATAGTGTCAGCCCACCACCTGAACCAATACTATATATATATATATATATATATATATATATATATATTATATATATATATATATATATATATATATATATATAGCATGATTGACAGAATACCTCTTCTCTTATATTTGAAGCAGATATTGTCTAGACCAGTGTTTTTCAACCACTGTTTCGCGGCACACTAGTGTGCTGCGAGATGTTGCCTGGTGTGCCGTGGGAAAAATTGAAAAATTCGAAAGATTTTTTTTTAAAAAAAATGTCTTTTGCATCTTTGCATCTTTGCATGTTGACGAAGAGCTACGTGTGTGTCTTTCTTCGATTCCAGCCAGAATATCAGCTTTGTGTTCAGCCAAACAGGCCCTGGTTGCGCACTGAATAAAGTATTTTATAATTTTTCATATTTCTGTTTACTTACTATTTCATAATAAAGTAATTATAAAATACTTTCTTTGTGTTTATTTGATTCCTATTCAAGAGAATTACTTTATATATAGTCAATATAGGCACAGAGTTAATTTTTTTTAACATTTTCTAATGGTGGTGTGCCTCGTGATTTTTTTCATGAAACAAGTGTGCCTTTGCCCAAAAAAGGTTGAAAAACACTGGTCTAGGCTGAGGGTGGGAAGCCTGTGGACCACCAGGTGCTGTTGAACCCATCATCCCTGACCAATGGCCATGCTGGCTGGGCCTGATGGGAGCTGTAGTCTCTGGTAGATGACAGGATCTCCATCCCTGCTCTGGAACAAGCAACTGGGTGCTCCCTGGTCATTTTAATAATAATAATATAATAATAATAATAATAATAATAATAATAATAATAATAATAATAATAATGTCCCACCCATCTGGCTGGGTTGCTCCAGCCACTCTGGGCATCTTCCAATACATATAAAAACATCAAAGATTAAAAACTTAAGGGTCGCCTTTAGAACCCTTAAGTTGTGAGGTTCTTTATTTCCTTGACATCTGATGGGTGTTCCACAGGGCGGGCGCCACTCTCGAGAAGGCCCTCTGCCTGGTTCCTTATAACCTCACTTCTCGCAGTGAGGGAACCACCAGAAGACCCTTAGAGGTGGACCTCAGTGTCTGGGCTGAGCAATGGGGGTAGAGACACTCCTTCATGTATACAGGGCCGAGGCCGTTTAGGGCTTCAAAGGTCAGCACCAACATTTTGAATTATACTCGAAAATGTCACCCGTCTTGCTGCCACATTCTGGATCAGTTGTAGTTTCTGGGTCACTTTCAAAGGTGGACATACGTAGCACACATTTCAGTAGCTCTTTCCCTGCCTCCTATATTCTTCCAATAGTGCACAATCCCATTCATACATTTTTTTTATGTTCTTTTCACTAATGTGTTCATCTGAAGCACACTCTCCCCCTCCATATATATGTGTTTGGCCAAACTGCGGGAGGCTGTGGAGGATAGGGGTGCCTGGCATGCTCTGGTCCATGGGGACATGAAGAGTCAGAGACGACTGAACGACTGAACAACAACATATATGTGTGTGTGTGCATTTTTTGGAAAACATTTTGAAGAACTGCATTGCAAAATTCAGATAAGTGTGAATTTTGCAGGAAGGCTCTCTTTTGGTCCTCATACCACCTTGAAAAGTTCATATTTGTTAGCTTCACCTTTACACATTAATAGAATCCGATTTCTCCCCCATCTCTACTCCATAGTTAATGTGCTCAGAAATGTAGCCTAATAGATACTCTCTGTATAAACTTCTCCTCCATTATTATTATTTTTTTAATCCCTCCTTCCGGACCAGTAGTCATCACCATATCTTATGGTAGGCAATTCCAGAATTAGCTACATGTGCAAAGTATTAGTTGAACCTGAGTTCTGTTATTATGAAAGAGGAAGAAAAATGTATCTTATTTCATCCAATTCATAACTTTGTAAATCTCTATTATGTCTATTAATGCATAGATTTGTTTTCTCATATTGTCACGGAAGGTAACTTTACGAGAGCAAATATCACTTCTTTCAGCAGAGGAACTTGGATTGTGAACGGAAGCACAGATGAACTCTGAGACCCTCAAAACATTAGCTTTACATCTCTGAAATATTTGCCACATTTATTAACAATAATAAAAAGGCCGGGAGGTTTTTGTTCTTCTCTAAAGTTCACAGCACGCTCCCTTTGCTGCCATGAGCACTTTTATTTAAAAAAACACAGAGTCTTAAAGTGGCCTCCATTCTACATCTGATCCCCCAAAAAAGAAAGCCATAAAAGCCACAAGGATTGCAAGGAGAAAAATGAAATTATACACAGGCAGTGAGTCACAGAGCCCCCAAAATAACACAAGAAGCTGCCTTCTATCTAGCTTAGGAAGCACTCCCTCTACTTACTGGCCATGGCTCTACAGGGTTTCAGATAGCAGGCATTCTCAGCCTTACCTGGAGATGCTGAACCAGGTACCACCTGCAAGCAAATGAACTGCAGCCGTTCCCCAATATATCAGCTATGAAGAACATGAGAGAGGCGCACGGAAATGCCATTACCTTCCCGCCGGAGCGGGTACCTATTTATCTACTTGCACTTTGACATGCTTTCGAACTGCTAGGTGAGCAGGAGCTGGGACCGAGCAAGGGGAGCTCACCCCGTCGCGGGGATTCGAACCACCGACCTTCTGATCAGAAAGCCCTAGGCTCTGTGGTTTAACCCACACTGCCACTCGCGTCCCAACCATTTTCTAACCCGTGTCCAATTAATTGAACCATCTTCAACTGTCTTAGACTATTTCAGGAACAGTTTGAGACTATTACCATTCGCCTCCAGAATGCATATGAAAAACAAAACAGCTCAGGCAAAGCTCTGTGGGGACCACTGTGTTATGCACTGCCCCCTATCACAGCTTTGTGTATAGAGTTGCAGCATGGGTCACCCTCATAACAGAGGTCTCAACGTTTAGTAGCTTGCAGGTCTTATTGTAATGCTTAATGACTAGGTGGGCCGCCGCTGGTCGAGTTTCAAGAAGCAGTTCTTATGCTCTCTGCTAAAGAGATAAGACGTACAATGATCTGAAAGCACAATCAAAAAGAGATTAGTCAAGGTTATGGAATTATAATTACTGATAGTGATAGATGCAAATGGAAAAATTAATTGAAGTTTCTAGTTACACAGTACAGGAACCCTCCTGGAGGTCACGGTACTTGGTTATTTAAAGAACACAGAGACAGCTATGTGAGAGGAAGAAGAAAGCTGGCTTTTAGCATGTAGCATGTCTTAGCAATTGCCCCACTTTAAAAACTGTTTTGTTGAAATGTGTATGTATAGATTTTATCACTGCTGTTACTGCTGTTTTATCTCATTTGTATATCCTCTTCGAGGAAATTGCAGAGTGGCTTAAAAGAGAAAGCATTTGGAAAACTGAAGAATTACCAACATTGGAAGATTGGCAAATGAAGATGATGGAATATATGGAACTTGCAGAACTGACCAGGAAGCTCCGAGACCAGAGGGAAGAAGCGGTGCAGGAGGATTGGAAGAAGTTTAAAGACTATTTGAAACAGCATGTAAAGATTGCTATCTGAGAATGGAATCATAGGACTTATAAGGTTACAGTTATGAAATTAGTTAGTTTAAGATAGGAGACAAGATTAGGTAATAGAATTTCTTTTTAATGTGATATAAGATTAAAAGAGAATGATGGTTATATGTTTTGAAATTACTAAAGAGGATACGCAATGAACGCAGAAAGAGAGGATGTGAGGAGGTCCCCTAATAATGTTAAGTAATAGTATGAGTATATTAAATAAGTGTTTTTGTTTTTGTTGTGATTTTTGTTTTTTGTATTTTTGTATTTGTATGAATTGTATTTTGGTTTGGTTTTGTAATTTTTGTAGTGTTTTGTTTTATTGTATTATCAAAAATTTAATAAATTCTTATAAAAAAATAAAATAAAAGAGGAAAGCATTAAAAAATTAAAAAGCATTAAAAAATAGTCAACATACCAAGTACAAGATATTCCATATGCAGCTCATTGTTGTAAGGGGCAATCTATCTGGAAGATATTTGTATTTCGAGGAGTTTAGTGATCTAACTCGGTTGCCCTCTTCCTGCCCCCTGTTCCTCCCCCCCACAAGCTCTTGGATGGCTGAAGAACAGCCTTTAATGGCCTAATGTGTTGGAAGGAAGTGATAGTGTGGGGTACCTTCTGACCTTCTTTGATGTTAGACACTGTTTGGAGAACATGAGGCATGGGTGATGTGGCTAATGAATAATCCGTATGCAGCTAGTAGCACGCAGTCAGTCAGGCAAAACCACACAGGCTAACAGGTTAGCTACCTATAAATCAGATGGTGTTGGGCCAAGTTCTTTGAAGCTCGTGCACAGACTGATGGCCAGAGGGTCATGCAAACAAAGGCTACCTAGGGGGTCACGTCACCACTTCTTGAGGGCTTCCAAGTGGCAGATTGAAGTGCTTGCTTGTTAATGTACAGGTGAAACTTGAAAAATTAGAATATCGTGGAAAGGTTCATTTCTTTCAGTAATTCATCTTAAAAGGTGAAACTAATATATGAGATGGACTCATGACATGCAAAGCGAGATATGGCAAGCCTTTATTTGTTATAATTGTGATGATTATGGCGTACAGCTGATGAGAACCTCAAATTAACAACATTGGGGTTTTCATCAGCTGCACGCCAAGTCTCATCACAATTATAACAAACAAAGGCTTGACTATCTCGCTTTGCATGTCATGAGTCTACCTCATATATTAAACTCCAGTAGCTAATGAAGCCAATGCTTACATAAATGGACTTTTCCACGATATTCTAATTTTTCGAGTTACACCTGTATATAATGCTTGCTGTTTAGAATGAAATTTTTAATCTTCTCACTCACTTGTGTTTGTATGCCTCTGGATCTCATAAACGAAAGAGCCACCTTGCATTTGCGAAGATAATTGTGACAATGCAGGCTACATGTACCTGAGGCATATGCCACTGTGACTACCTGCACCAACCTATGTTGGGCAAAGAGCTTCCCGGGTATAGCTGTCACTTGCAAATCGAGGTGCAAAGCTGGTCCACTCAAGCTGAGAACCTGATTCTTCAAAGGGAGGACTACCCCAACCAAAGCAGGATATTTCTGCCTCTTAGCTTACCTACCTCACAGCAGGGGCATAGCAAGGGGGGCAGGGGGCGGGCCGCCCCAGGTTCCATAATGGAGGGGGGTGAAAAATTATCAAGGAACAATTTTTTTTTTAATTTTTTTTTTAAAATGGCTGCTCTTACTATACTAGGGTTATATAGCTATAATGAAATTTCATGCATAACGGTTAATCTCTTGACCCTCCTCCACCAAAATAGCTGTTCACTTGGCTGTTTTCCTATGTCGTGAAGGCTGATATTTCAGTTCAGAGAACACTTACTGTTCCCAATCCTAACCCTGTGGAAAGCCATCTAATTAGACTTTAATTTGATTCTGAGATGTTTTTAGGAGGTAATTTAATTATTGTTTGATTTTATACCAATGCTATGTATCTGATGTTAGCCACCCTGAGCCCGACTTTGGCCGGGGAGGGTGGGATATAAATAAAAGGTTTTTTATTATTACTTGTTATTATTCCTTCGTAAGAAAATATGAAATAATGTAAAACCATTTTTGCGGGGGGGGGGGGATCAATGGGGGGGTTGACAAGAAATTTTATGCACCGGGTACCACCTGACCTTCCCATGCCTAGGGGGTGTGTGACAATTTTTTATTTATTTTTTGCCCCTGGGTACCAATTTACCTTGCTACACCCCTGCCTCACAGAGTCAAGGGTGGTTCTGCTATGAAATGAAGCAAGCTGAAGCTTCAAGGTTCCTATCTCGGAGATACCCCAGATGTGACTTCCAGTCCACATTGCCTAAAACTGTGGGTCTAGTAGACCCAGTTTGAGTTGCACGACTCAAATTGATTAATTTTTTGCTGTATATATTTCAACAATCCCAAGGTTTGAGGGTCAGCAGCGCAGATGCTGTCTGGTGATCTATCACGGAACAACCCATTGGAAAAGATATGAGACCTCATTGTTGGTTGTGGTGGGGCCCCCATAACAGTTTGAGTTTCAGGGCCCCAGAAATGTAGATCCACCACTGCACAGCGTTGGATTAAATCTCCATTCATGGGCCCTCATCCAGTCCATCTATCTGCCTGCAGATTAATAGATGCAATCTGTTAGTATTTATATACAATACTCCAACTAATCCCTTTAAATTAACAGTCTTTTATTTCTACCTTCTTTTTCACAGAATAGGCAATGCTAAGCGTCTCTTAAATGTCTCCTGACAAAGACATTTAGCACATATCCCATTTCCTGCAATTTTTTGAAGACTTTCAAGACTGCATTTTGCACTGACCCACAAAGTATATTCCATAACCACTTTTCAAATCACAACTTCCCTCCCCATGGGAAATTACCTCACTAATGCTGAAATCAAAATTCACTTATGAATCTTAAAAATTGTTTTTTTTTTTTTTTAGATGTTCCCGTGTTGTATCAAATGATCAGTGCAAAGGGTTTCGGGGCATACTCTACAATCCATTTAACATATTCAGTGTTTGTTTTATTTAAGAGCCTTGCTCAATTTCTAAAAGTATGGGGAGCACATAGAGAGATGCATGTACCATTAAAGAGTAATGTTCCATAACCACATTCTAAATATTTAATACCTCAATCATATCCCTGTAGCCACAGAAAGGAAGTTTCAAATAAAACCCTACATGCGTTAAGTTTTATTGAGCTGTAAAGTCCTTTATTCTTTTCTTTTAAAAAAAGAAGAAGCAAAAGTCATCTCTCGTCTATAACAAAAACACAATACATGCCAAAATACATTTTCAAGGTTGTGCCAGCAGTGGAGAAGTTAGAAAAGACAAAAAATGGATGACGGGATTCCCCATCATGAAACATGCCACATCAATGTGACAGAGTAGAATGTTTATTTCACAAAGAAATAGGCAAAACTGAGGAATCTTTTTGACAACTCAGAATCAGTAATGGGGTCACAGTTTCCCAGTAATGCTATCAGGCTGTGTTTCCCAAAATAGTGGGCTATTGTGCAGTTGCATTGAATTTACATATGGGATGCCAGTATTTTCCATGGGGCTGTCAGGCTGTTGAACAGAGATGGGAAAGCTCAGACGCAGGGGCTGAACCCAGTCCTCCCAGTCCTCTCTAGCTGGTCCTTGGGAGTGTCCCCAAGAACCTGTCACCAACCCTGCTGTATAACCTCCTCATATCCTTTTGCATGGTTCGTGTTGGTTGAGTACAGGGTAGGGACCAAACTACCCCAGAAGGAGATACTGCCCCTCTCCAAACAACCCATTCTTCCCAGCAGAGTATGAGGGTCTGCTGGGAGTGAAGGTACCTTCCTCCTCTTTGGCGATCACTTGTAGCCAAGTCAGATTGTCTCCCATAAGCACAGTTTCAACAATGAGTCCGTAAGTGGCTGTGGAGGGCAATTCTGGATCCAACGTCCTTCCACAGTGGGGACATAGGTTTCCGGGTGGGAGTTGACCATGGTGAGGGTTGCCAACAATGCCTTCCTCTTAGCTCGTTTCTCCCTTTCACCCTGAGTTCAAGTGTCCTCAAAGTCCAAGACACCTTTGGTAAAGGCTGTTCTCCAATTGGAGTGTTCACAGGCCGGTGTTTCCCAGATGTCGGTGTTTATACTACATTTTTTAAGATTTGCCATGAGAGAGTCTTTAAACCTCTTTTGCTGACCACCAGCATTACGCTTTCCATTTTTTAAGTTTGGAATAGAGTAGTTGCTTTGGAAGATGGTAATCAGGCACCCAAACAACATGACCAGTCCATGAAGTTGGTGTTGAAGAATCATTGTTTCGATACTGGTGATCTTGCTTCTTCCAGTACAATGACATTAGTTGCCTGTCTTCCCAAGTGATACAATTTTTTTTTCAGATGAATGAACTTATAAAGTCTAGTTCACTAGATTTTTCAAGTGCTTGATATATATCACTGAAGAAGCCCGAAATTGCCAGGGAGTGCACTATCCACAAGCCCCAATAAACGGGCCCCAATGGGGGCGTAGCTGTCTTGTAACTGGTTGGACGCAAGGGCGAAACAGGTGCAGAACGCCGGCACCCGGTCTCATTCATCAGCTTCCTTCGGTCGTTGCGAACACGACAAACTTACCCATTGTTGGAATCCTCATGAACTTATCTACAAACATCAAGAAAACCAAAACAGAACCAAGCACTTGAAATATCTCGTGAAGCCCAGACTTTATAAGTTCATTTTAGTGGGGGTAATTCGTTAATTTCTGCGGCATTGTGTCAGGATTTGTCTTATAAATTCGATAAACAATGTACATTTATCTAGGTTATAATTGTTTGTATTATCTTCGCCATTGCGTTGCTTGGGTTGTTCCATTATCTTTGCTGGCAGCACAGGTTTCATCTTTCTAGTCTCTCAGGACAGGCTCACACAACATTCCTCTGAAATATAAAGGACCTCCAGCAATCTTGCCACCCACATCTCAGGGCCATGCCTTATACCAGTATACATTAAGACGAAACAAAAACTGCACTCATTGAAAATACTTTTTTAAGCTTAGAAGTCCCTCAAAACCGAGCATTTCCAATTATAAAGCACTTGTGTTGCCACCGAATTATACCGTCAGGTCAGATAATTAGCTGAGCAATAAATAGAGGTTAAACAGCCTTCACTAGGACATTAGTTTACAAACATTTAAAACAAATTCTGCTAATTTCCAGCCTTGGAAACTTTCTTCAGTACATTTCATTCCATTATCCTGAAAAAATAATCCTGCCAAGAAGATTAATTATATGACAAATGTTAAGATGCAGACACTAAAAACTAACCTTATTTTAAAGGCCTTACATTAACCGATGTTAATAATCCTACTTCTGAGCTGAAACGTATTTTGCTTAAATGATGTATCTGAGCAAGATTCATTTATGACATGATGGTGTACAGTAAGAGGAAGCTATAGTGGCAATATTGGTACAAATTGTTCTCATCTTCACCACTAGTAATCCATTAATTTACCTACAAAATTTTTTTTACAGCATTCTATTACATAGCTTCATTAAACAGTAATTAAAGACTCCATCCCTCAGACTTATGATCTGTTTCCAATGCCCAGTGAAATGTTAGCAATAAATAAATATTAGAGAACCACATCCACAAATTTGACTAGTTATTTCAAATTGTTGTGCCATTAACTTTCTCCTCTTTCAAGCCCTTGCTTTTCCATCTGTTTGGCTTAGAGATACATGCAAATGTAGCCAATGTGTTTGAGGAACCCTAGAGTACAAAAAGAAAAGAAATGTGGTTACAAACACATTTTGAGATACGCCCTTTAGCTAGGAAAATTTGTAAAAACCACATAAAATCATACATAGGAAGCTGCCTTGCACCAGTTCAATATTGTCCACACTGATTTGCAGAAGATTTCTACGGTTTCAAACCAAACTCTCTCAACTCTGACTGGAGATGGCAGAAACTCAACCTGGGATCCCTTATATGCAAATCAGATAATTTATTATTATTATTATTATTATTATTATTATTAGTGAGGTTTGGAGCTTTCAGGGTTAAAGAAGCTCAACAGTACGCCCCTCCCACAGGGAAGAGGATGTGTCATACATCTGGGTATCTGCTGTCTTACTTTCAGTTCTGACCAGAGCAGAGATGTAGTCCGAATCTCCAGGAGAAGCTCTGTGATTTATATTTGTAAATAAGCGTACTTGCTTTGAAACACTCCAGACGTTGTGGAATTTATTGCTGGCACAAGGCACACATACCATTGAACAAGAAGAAGAAGTTTGAAGTTTGAAAAACTCTGCAAAAGCACTGGAGAAGCAGGAAAACGCAGAGGAAGCGTAGCTGGACACCACTCCAAGTGCTAAACTGGGTTTGAGGCTTTTCCAGTTAAAACCAAATGCCTTATTATTATTATTATTATTATTATATTATTATTATTATTATTATATTATTACTATTTATACCCTGCCCAACAGAATATTAAAAAATGATAAAACATCAAACATTTAAAAACCTACCTAAACAGGGCTGCCTTCAGATGTCTTCTACAAGTCAGATAGTTGTTTATTTCTTTGACATCTGATGTTTGATGTTTTATCGTGTTTTTAAGATTCTGTTGGGAGCTGCCCAGAGTGGCTGGGGAAACCCAGCCGGATGGGTGGGGTAGAAATCATCATCATCACCATCATCAATAATAATAGTTACATTATACTGTCTACCTAAGCAATAGGTCATATTGGTCAGGTTCATCTCAATGCAGAAAGGATGAAGCCTTGCAAGAGATACTGACAGGTCGTGGTCAGAGAAAGTCTATTCATAATTGAGCATACTCCCTGTTACTCTTCATATGTAAACATGCACAGCTTCCTAATCAGTAAATTATCTCACACACCAGTTTTCATGAGTCCAAAAGGTAAAAATCCATTTTTTTTTTCCCTCCGTAAAACATTTCCAACCCTTTCCTTTTCCTTTCCTTTTTTTTTTCCTTCCATAAATAAATGTCCCCCTTCTGAACTATCACTTGGTCTCTCCCGATCTTTTCCCTTTAATATACCACCCCCAACCACTGCCCTGACAATGTACTGTGTGTATGGAGTTGTAATAAGAACAAATGTCAACGACAGGAAAATAAGCGTTCAGTATTCCTGGGATAAATTGAGATCCCTCCCGGCGCATATAATCTACAACCAGAGCATGCATTTAGAGCTGTGATACTACGGGCCTACTTCATATTAAAATATTCAAACACTGTGGTGCCTCAGCTCAATCTTCTTCATGCCACTCAGATCTTTTGCAGCTGCTTTATCGTTAGTGTCAAACTATATCTCAATATATACTAAGGCTGGGAATTAAACCCCAGCCTTATATGGAAACGGGAACATTCCCCGTCTATCCAATATCGTATGAGCATACTGCTCTCTGTGGTCTTCTGCCTGCTTCTCAAATATTGGAAGTCAGAAAGCAACAGAAGATTAGGCAGTGCATTGGTATTTAACATGCGGGTTTTGTTTTTGGGAGGGTGGGTGGGATTCAGCTGAAGATGGTTATACAGTGGTACCTCGCAAGACGAATGCCTTGCTAGACGAAAAACTCGCTAGACGAAAGGCATTCGCTAACAAAAGGGTGACTCGCAAGACGAATTTCCCTATGGGCACGACTCACAAGATGAAAAATTTTCGCCATTTCCCCCCCCATCAAACCGCTCTTCCCCCGTCCGTGCTTCGCAAGACGAAATTTTTGCTAGACGACAGCACTCGCAGAACGAATTAATTTCGTCTTGCGAGGCACCACTGTATTAAGAATTGGTTGCTGATTCCAGCTGGCTCTGATGGATGGTACCCACTGTGGTGCCCTTCAGTCCATTGGCGGAACTGGCTGGAGCTCATAGGAGGAGGGAGAACTTGCTCTCGTGTAACCTACGCAATTTTTCATTTGATCTTAACATTCTACTTCAAACTCTGTAAGAGAAAACTAAGAGCAGAACCACATGCCCCTAAAAGAGCACTCCCAGGTCAGGTTCTCCTGTGAAGATGTCGTATCGTGGCATCGTTCTGTTGTGCGTTCCCCAACTCCTTCCAGTGGCAGCCAGTTCCGTGGAAAGGAAAGCATGATGATGTTACTGCATACGAAAGGTGATCCTGGATTATGGCAAGAGGCAGAGATCTCAGCACAGGCATCTCGTTGACCACTTCAAGAAAATAATGCTGGGCCAGG
The DNA here is from genome assembly GCF_009819535.1 of Lacerta agilis. Taxonomy (NCBI): domain Eukaryota; kingdom Metazoa; phylum Chordata; class Lepidosauria; order Squamata; family Lacertidae; genus Lacerta; species Lacerta agilis. The sequence goes on along the minus strand of NC_046315.1, from coordinate 88,149,831 downwards.
GAGATTTTTAGTCCGATCCGGCAGGTTGTTCTTTTAACATTTGGTTTTTCAACTTAAAAATTCATAGAGATATATCAAACATAAATCATAAAAACAAGATTCCAAAGAATCTCCTGGACTTCCATCCCCTAAGTTGGTCCTATATTAATCAGTTCCTCCCCGCTCTTTTATGATAATCCAAACCCTTGACCTTTTCATTATGCTCAGAAACAACCTTAAACTACAAGTGATATTCCAATCCTACTAACAATTTTGATTGTTTAAAATGGCCTGTAAGAGAAGTTATACATTTTCCCCATTCCTTGTTAATATTTGGTCTTCCTGATTTTGGACTCTTCCGGTCATTTTTGCCATTTTCAGCATAGTCCATTAACTTCATCTGCCATTCTTCTCTGGGGGAACGTTATCTTCTTTCCATCTCTGGGCCAGTAACATCCATGCAGCCGTGGTCACATACATAAATATTCTTTTCTGCTTTTGGGGGATTTCGGCCCCAGCAGATTGTTCTTATACTTGTGCATCCCTTGATGACTTTCTTCTAAATGTGTGAATTGACTAATGAAAGGCAAAGAAAGATCTAGCTGAGCTGTTGAATGATCTGTGATCGTTCTCTCACATGTGCAAACTTGATCCTGTAGTCATCAAATGAGGAGTGTAATGCTCATTTGGGAACATCAGGCACTCATTACATACCCTCCAACATTTCTCTGATGAAAACAGGGACGTCCCATTCTATTATTATTATTATTATTATTATTATTATTATTTACTACACCCATCTGGGTTGCCCTCAAAACTTCCATATACAAGGCTACCTTCAGGTGTCTTCTAAAAGCTTGTATAGTTACTTATCTCCTTGGCTCAAGGGCCACATAACTCCATACCCTCCAACATTTCGCCAATGAAAATAGAGACATCCTAAGGAAAAGCAGGACTTTCTGGGATCAAATCAGAAACAGGGATGGCTTCCATAAATCCAGGACTGTCCCTGGAAAATATGGGCACATGGAGGGTCTACTTATAAGAGATTTCCATCTCAATATAGACCCTCTTTATGTATTTGGCAGGGACATGGGTGGCACTGTGGGTTAAACCACAGAGCCTAGGGATTGCTGATCAAAAGGTCGGTGGTTCAAATCCCCATGACGGGGTGAGCTCCCATTGCTCGGTCCCTGCTCCTCCCAACCTAGCAGTTCGAAAGCACGTCAAAGTGCAATTAGATAAATAGGTACCACTCCGGCGGGAAGGTAAACTGTGTTCCGTGCGCTGCTTTGGTTCGCCAGAAGAGGCTTAGTCATGCTGGCCACATGACCCAGAAGCTGTACGCCAGCTCCCTCGGCCAATAACACTAGATAGTGCCACAACCCCAGAGTCGGACACGACTGGACCTAATGGTCAGGGGTTCCTTTACCTTTACCTTTAGAAAATGGTTGTTGATTCCCAATTGCGTAGAAATTTATTTATGTATGCTACTACAGCAGCAAGAATGCTACTCGCCCCAAAATGGAAAGAAGCAAAAGTCCCAGCAAAGGAAGAATGGATACAAAAAATTATGGAATATGCAGAAATAGTGAAGCTTACGGAAGAATAAGAAATCAGATAACAAACTTTTTTATTAAAAGAATGGAAATGGTTTATTGAATATTTACAGATAAATAGCAAACAGATAAACATTGGCAGGATTATTGTAATAACTTGCAGTTTCATAAGAGTATATATTTAAAGTAGATAAATAAATGAGCAAATTAAGAGACTTTGGATATGCAGAAGATATTTAAAAATAACTTTAAGGAACCACAGAAAGAGGGGAGAAGGAAGTCAAGTTTTGAAATGTTAAAATGATTGTAAATTAACAAAATGTATAAACCTGAAAAGTATAATATTTAAAAAGGAAAATAGTTGTTGATTCTTAAGCCCAGGGGTGCCAACTTGAATAAAATATGGGAGGCCCAGCTGTATGCCGGATCCCTCAGCCAGTAACTCCAGAGTTGTCCACGACTGGACCTAACGGTCAGGGGTCTCTTTACCTTTTATGTATTTGGCAAAACTGGAAGGAAAGTGTTTCTGAACATTCATGGTTAGAATATAGTGACCATTGTGAAAAAGGTACCTTAAACCTGCATGTCTGACAGCGTTGAAACATTAGTCTTGACAACAGATTAACAATTCAGCATTTATTTTATTATATATTATATATATATATATATATATATATATATATATATATATATATATATATTCTGTTCTGGACAACAGTCCATTTTGTACCTACAAAAGCCTGATTACTACCAAACTGCTTTGACCTTTTTGATATTCTGTAAAGTTTTACTGACTGAATGCATTGATATCTTCCCTTGTTTACTGCTTCAATGATCTCGTGGCCAAGGAGCATAACACTGAACCAATCGAAAGCAAGAATTTTTAAAAGGTCAGCATTTCACAGCTTACTTCCTTTGCAGAATGTATAATGAATTTTCTGGCATGCTAGTCTCCAAGCTAACTGAGTGTATTAAAACTGCACTTTTTACAAATGAAATCTATTCTCATTATAAAGATAATAAAAGTGGGAAACTGAACCTCTCAGCAGTCCTTGGTTGTTCATCTAGTGTATTAATTCATTTACTGATGAGGCATGGGGGAAAAGGAACACTGCTAATTCTCTTCTGCTAAAAGCAACCTATAGCAGCCTTGCAAATAGATCAGTGCAAGTTACTAGCCCACAAAGCCTTTTTACCAATGGCATAAAAAGATAGAACATACTCTTTTCTTATCAACAAATGCTGGGCCTGGAAACTGCTTTACTTGCTACAGGCAACCAAGTGAGCTCCTATTTACATCTGGTCTAAAGATCCTTCATAGTGACATCAGGTTTTAACAATAAGTTTCATGCTAAACTGGATATTCATTCTTTTTCATATTTATGTACCACTTACAATAAGAAGTGGTCTGCACAAATTACAAACATAAATTGCAATGAAGAGGTCATACGCAATATCAAAATGCAACAAAATCCCAGTAAACATTGCGCAAAACACTAAAACAGATGCTATTCTGATAACAGTTCATAGAAAAGAAAGGATGTGAAATTTAAATTATGGATGGAGTGCCTTGGCTGTGTAGCAAAAAAGGGGAAGGCTGGGGGAAGAAAATTCACCTCCTGTTTTTTTTTACCTTATCCAAAATAGTGTTTTAAATGCATTATAAATATGCAACAGCAGATGGCGCTGTACAGCAGAAAACTTTTCTGTGCAATTGTACATAGAGGTTTTTTCCCCTCTGTTACAGCAATTTATTTTATGATTTATACATAGATTTTTTTCTGTGTGTAGATTCACCCTTGTCTCTGTAGAGGTGCTCAGTGCTATTTTGCTTCTCACTCTGCAGCTGTTACAAACAACTGGCAGTAAAAGCAAAGGACAATATTTCTTTCTAATGTCCAGTCTAATGGAACAGGAGAGGAATAAAATACACCTAAAACAAATATCAGTGGCTTTGCTGCAGCTGACATTGTCTCAAACATTCAACATTTGACAGATCTTCCCACTTTTTCCATTTACATTTTTGAATGGGCAGTTCCAAAGGAAATCGCCTACTTACTGTGCAGTTTTGAACTCAAACTCAATTGTTCACATCACTTCGAATTTTTTTATTTTGGCAGGTTTCAAATCTCATAAACTGTCAGCTGTCAAATTAATTACTGGTACATGTTATCTATCAATTTCTGTCAGATACTAAATATCTTTACACACTATTTATCAAATTATATAATATGATGGCCATATGACACCGGTTTTGAAAATCAGCATAAGACTTGACTCAGTATGATGGTTTAATTTTTAATGCAAAATCCTACTAACTTGGGAATAAGCCCACTTAAACGCAATGCTCCGTTTTTATTGGCATTCTGCTGACATTGTGAGGCATACATGTTCATTTCTTTCAGTAATTCAACTTAAAAGGTGAAACTAATATATGTGATAGACTCATGACATGCTAAGCGAGAAATGTCAAGCCTTTATTTGTTATAATTGTGATGATTATGGCGTACAGCTGATGAGAACCCCAACTTTGGGGTTTTCATCAGCTGCACGCCATAATCAATCACAATTATAACAAATAAAGGCTTGACATTTCTCGCTTTGCATGTCATGAGTCTATCTCATATATTAAACTCCAGTAGCTAATGAAAACAATTGCTTATAAAAATGGACTTTTCCACGATATTCTAATTTTTCGAGTTTCACCTGTACCTGTTCACACAGGTACTTCTTAGAGATCTGGAAAAAATGACCTTTCTTTTAGTTGCTGCATTGTTTTAATGTGATTTTCTTGTGCATTTAATTATAGATGTCTATATTTAATGTTTGAGTAACTGGCTTTTATATGTCAGAAAGCACTTGAAATCCTATTTTGGCACTTTATTCCTGTGACTATAATTTGTTTAAACTGTTTTTGATATGGATTTTCTAATTGATGCAACCCACCCTGGGACCCACTGGTGAACAGCAGGCAATACATTTAATAATAAATGATAGCAATTATTGGCAAAAGAGAAGGTGACTTATTTCTGAGTTGCTGTGTATAGGATTGCAGTCTTGGGTCAGAATATCTAAAGGAATACCACTTTCCATTTATATTACTGTAAAATATCAGCTGATAGAGATCAAACATTTGAAATCAAATATCATTGTGACAAATTCAGTTAACCGATATTCAGAGAATAATGTATTTGTGTATATATGGAGAATCTTCAAAATTCACCTTGAAATTTTTAAAGAACATCTTGGGGGTGAGAGCTGGAAGACCTTACAGGCATTTTTCCACCTGACTGGGAGGGCAGGACCAGGACTGACTCCAGCTACAAAAGCTGTGGCTGCTGAAGAGTCCAGAAAAAATCTTGGTTGTCTCTTAGTTGAAGCACCATGAACCACCAATGGCAGGATTGGAAGCAATAGCAGCAGATATGCTCTATGCGTAAGATATGTTATCATCATGTTAATTATGCTGTTTTGAATTTGATTTTATATTTGATTCCCTTTCGTTTTCTTTTTGAAATGTTTAAGATAACTTTTTTTGTTAACTTTACTGTGTTAAAAGTACATTCTGTGGTTGACTTCCTTTTGCAATATTTTACTCTGAAATCTTTAAGATAATATTTTAGTTTCCTGTTAACTGTGTTGCTTTGAGTGCATCCTTTACATTTGACTTCCTTCAGTAATTGATTGTGTAACTGTGATGTCACTCTTTGTGCCCCTTTTATTAAATGTTGTAATGTGCTGGCAAAGAAACGAATGGATTTCCATCAATGTGAGCCCTGCATTCCTAAATTTAGGCCGCTAACTGCCTTTCTAAATGCCTTTCCATTGTATGTAGCTGAGGAAATGAATTTATTTCCCTCTATTTGACATTATAATTAAACTTTACATTATAGTTTTATAAATGGAACGGCGGTGTGCTGGAAAAGACTTAGGGCCTTTTATGTTCAACTGAGGAATAGGAGCAATTTATTTATGTAAGTTATGTCCAAGAGTTATAGGGTAATAAGTTAGTGAAGCATAGAAATGAACCACAAACCTTGGAGACCACAACTGCTAACTTTGGCTACAGTATTGATCATTTATAAACATTCCGGGACATCATTTGAATCTTATTCCCTATCCAAAACGGGGAGCTAAAGTCTGCAAGTATGTTAAAGTAATACTTTTCAAACTGTGTTCCTGGAATTCCATGAGTTTCCTAAGACCCTTCGGAAAAGTTCCTCAATCTGTGGAGGCAGAAGCTCGGGCCCGGGTGTGGTGTACCGTTTTTCTCCTGTAACAGTAAAAATAAAAAAATAAAAAATTGTCCAGTAGTATCTTATAGACCAACTAAGTTTGTTCTGGTATAAGCTTTTGTGTGCATGCACACTTCTTCAGATACCCAGTGTGCCCACGAAAGCTTATACCAGAACAAACTTAGTTGGTCTATAAGGTACTACTGGACAATGTTTTGTTTTATTTTTACTTGACTGCGTCAGACCAACATGGCTACCTACCTGAATCTAGTCTCCTGTAACAGTTACAAGAAAACATTGTGACTAAGGGCATTGTACACATTAAAACAAAGCTAGGTTGTTCTGTTTTTCCTCTTTTTTCGAACGGATGATATCTGCATCAAAACATAGTGTTATGTATTGGTTTAATATGCATACATGAGTTTCACTGCTAGTTCTGTAGCTACCTTTCCTGCTCCAGGGTGATTCAAACGGGTGAGGTGACAGTTGCTATTGGTTAACTTGTTGGCACAATTTGGATTCTTACTCTGATTGGGTCCTGCCAAAATCTAAATGTATCCTTTCCCCCAACTGCTGTTCCTGAGAGTATAAAAGAAGCTCGCCCTTTCCCTCCAGTCAGTCAACCTCCTACTGCAATAAAGGAGATTGTTCTTGTTAGACTTCTCTCCTAGCATATCCTTGCTAGCATGCTGAATCACTAAAGGTAAAGGTATAGGGACCCCTGACCATCAGGTCCAGTCGTGTCCGACTCTGGGGTTGTGGCGCTCATCTCACTCTATAGACCGAGGGGGCCGGTGTTTGTCCACAGACAGCTTCCGGGTCATGTGGCCAGCATGACAAAGCCGCTACTGGCAAACCAGAGCAGTGCACGGAAACACTGTTTACCTTCCTGCCGGAGTGGTACCTACCGTATTTATCTTCTTGCAGTTTGATGTGCTTTCGAACTGCTAGGTGGGCAGGAGCTGGGACCGAGCAACGGGAGCTCACCCCGTGGCAGGGATTCGAACCGCCAACCTTCTGATCAGCAAGCCCTAGACTCTGTGGTTTAACCCACAGTGCCACCTGCATCCCATATGCTGAATCACTACCCAGAGCTGATTACACGAAGAGCTGAAATCATATAGACACTGCACCCACGACTTAACACATAGTATGTCATTTTTAAAAATGACACAAAATATACAGGAGAGATTTGGACTGTGGATAAGAATGTGTGTACTAGTCTGCTTCTCAAAAAAAATCAGAAGGAGCACACCGGATGCAAATGGGAGTGTGTTAAAAAAAAAAAAAAGGTAAAGGACCCCTGGACAGTTAAGTCTAGTCAAAGGCGACTATGGGGTTGCTGCGCTCATCTCACTTTTCAGGTTGAGGGAGCCGGTGTTTGTCCACAGATAGCTTTCCGGTTCATGTGGCCAGCATGACTAGAAGTCAAAGTGCACAGAAATGTCATTTACCTTCCCACCGCAGGGGTACCTATTTACTGTATCTACTTGCACTGGTGTGCTTTCGAGCTGCTAGGTTGGCAGGAGCTGGGACAGAGCAACAGAAGCTCACTCCATCACAGGGATTCTGATTGGCAAGCCCAAGAGGCCCAGTGGTTTAGACCACAGCGCCACCCACATCCCCAGATGCAGGGAGGAACCACCAGGGTCACCTAGTCCAACTACCTACAATGGAGGAATCAAGTGAAAAACACAAGCCTGCTTGACATACCGTGGGTGAAAGACATTGCAGTATATCAACATGCATTTTATGCACTAGAATGTGTTTTCCAACGAGATAATCCTAAAAAGCTCAGTGATGGAGAAGCAAACAAACAAACAAACAAACCACAAGCAGGTGAAGCTACAATATCGACTGCTGAAATTGTGAAGATGCAAAGGGTAATTTCATTCATTTGTTTTGCAATTAATACAGATTTTATGGCAAATTTTATGCCTTCTCCAACTTCTGCAGCAATGGGCTTTGAATCACTTTGCAGACTGTTACGAGAATAACTGAACTCTGAAGCACTTGAGTCAGCAATATGAAGTTTTTATGAGTCGAATTCTTTCCCAAATGAATTTCAGATGAGCTATGTTCATTTCATATAATTATCATATATGTATTGCTTGCTGTTGCATTTCAGGAAATTTCTGGGAATGCTCATTAAATTCATCTATGCATCTTTTTAATGGAAATATGTGGTTCGTTGTGTGCTTTTTTAAAAAAAAACAACAACTATAAATGGTATTTGGAGAAAAAAAGAAAACAAAGCCAGAAATAAACCCTTCACATTATGCTGTGTTTTCCCATTCATCACAATCCAATTACACATGTGCAAAATCCTAGCTACTGAGGGGATAATACATAATAAATCCAGTTATAGTTCTATTAGGGTCTGAAACAGAATCCGCTTTGCCTTCAATTTGACTGAGATGCCATTATTGCATGGAATGTATTTCAGCAGGAATTTCTTTCAGCAAATTGTATTTGAGCAACATAACCTAAGCACTGTATTTGACAGGAGAGGTCTAGAAGACAGCTGCCCGAGTTGATTAACCTGCATTTCAGCTGCAAATCTTTAGCATCTCAACTTTCCTGTTACATCTTCTGCAAGTGACATGTTCGAGGAATCGTGTTTTAGTAAAGGGGACGCCAAGGAGAAGAAGCACTTGGGAAACAAAAGGGGAGCACTTTGGAATTTCAGCAGGTGAGTTAGAAATGTCCCTAAAACACTCAGCCTCTCTATCCCCGACTCCAACTGCAACTAAGAGATAGCAGTTTAAACAGACAATGCAGAGCTAAAATTGTAACAGGGATAATATCTCACAGATAACAAAGCATTGGGATCACTTTACTTGGTGAAAACATGAAAGTGGCCATTGCATTGTTCATCTCTATAATCAGTAATCAGCTAGGGGAAGCAGAAAAAAGCCCCAGTAGGTTTGCCATTAACAGCTAGTTATCTCCAGTTATATCTGACATAAGTCTAGCAAATCTAGTTAAGTGTAGAGCCATTGAGTTACATATTTTGTTGCATCTTAGCATGACATATGGGTGAAGAACCTGTGTGACCTTCCAGATGTGGGGTGACTAAGAAAAGGTAAAGGTAAAGGACCCCTGGACAGTTAAGTTTAGTCAAAAGTGACTATGGGGTTGTGGCACTCAGTGGCAAAGCTGCATGCTCCGCTACCGGGGGCGGAGAGCAGGCATGGGTGTGGCTTGCACCCCAGGGGCATGATGCCCACCCAGGGAGTGTGGCATGCTGCCCACGAGGGTGTGGCGTGTGTTCTGGGGGTGTGGTGGTCCATTCCCTCCGCACTCCTGTTCCTCCACCAGAGGCGGCACTAATCTCGCTTTCAGGCCAAGGGAGCCGGTGCTTTTCCACAGACAGCTTTCCAGTTCATGTGGCCAGCATGACTAAACCGCTTCTGGCACAACGGAACACCGTGACGGAAACCAAAGCGCACGGAAACACCGTTTACCTTCCCGCCGCAGTGGTACCTATTTATCTACTTGCACTGGCGTGCTTTCGAACTGCTAGGTTGGCAGGAGCTGGGACAGAGCAACGGGAGCTCACCCCGTCGCGGGGATTCGAACCGCCGACCTTCTGATCGGCAAGCTCAAGAGGCTCAGTGGTTTAGACCACAGCGCCACCCGCATCCTGTTAAGTGACTACAACTCTCATCATCCCTAATCATTGGCCTTGTCGACTGGGGCTGATGGGAGATGGAGTCTGACCATATTCAGAGGGCCACAGGCTCCTATCCCAGATGTTACAGTTCTCAAAACTGTGGTGCATTCCACTTGCTGCTGTTTCCCCAACTCCATGGATCAATAGCCCCTTAATGAAATTTTTGCTCCTCCCTTGCCCCAGCACACACGTTCTATGCCTCTAGCCATTATTTGCCATCACTTATTCTGCTTCTGCATCATCATCATCATCATCATTTCTTTTTGAGAACGGTTTAACTGAGAAACATAAAATAAAAATAAAACGTGAAAAAAGAAAGCAAAGTTAGACTTCCGAAACTTTTGACACCCGAGGCACAATGGGTAGTAGGCAAACTCAATTGAGAATATTGAGAAATATGCCTCGGAAGCCATTCGACTTTCGAGGCGTGTTCGAAAACGGAAGCAATTGCTTCAAGGTTTTCAGCGTTCGGGTTTCCGAAATGTTTCGAGATGCTCGAAAACCGAGGTTCCACTCTACATTGCTATAAGTATTAACAATTAAGGTAGATAAAGAACTATAAAACTTTCGGAAGACATCTGAAGACAGCCCTGTATCAGAAAGGTTGCTGATGTTTGATGTTTTACTATGTTTTTGTATGTGCTCTAAGTTGCCCAGAGTGGGGGCAGGATATAAATATTATTATTATTATTATTATTATTATTATTATTATTATTATTATTCCATATATACTTATCTAATATATGGGTATTATTTTTATCCAAATAAATGTATGTTTATTTTTAACCCACTATATTTTGTATAAACGCATTCCAAATGTAATTCTACTTGTCCATGTCTATGTCTATAAGCAATCTGTTCTTAAGTTACAAGTGTTCAGGGTATCAGTCTTTTGGCCATAGTACGGGCACAAAGAATCCATTTACGTTGTCCAGCTGTCAAATCCCATAGAGTAGGAATGTAGTTCAAACGAATAGTTTCCTCTGGAAATTTTAAACATGTGTTTTAAAGAAGCATCGTGCATAATTCTGAATATGTGTGGTATTTATACCAAACGCACGGATAGCTTCTGCAAATTCGGCCAAACTTTGCCGCAATTGTGCACCCTGCAGCAACAGATTCCTTGTGCTCTCTTCTAAAAAAACACCTCTCTCTCCCGCCCCCCTTTTTTCATTTTTCAATTGAATACAGTTGTTGTGAGGCACTCCCATAACATATGTTCCCTCTGTCCCTCTGTCCTCTAAGATATCTAGCTATCAAGTTTTTGTACACTTCTGATTCCCCCTTCCACACTGTTCAATGAAGGCCTGGTGTATAATTTTCCTTTGGTGTAAAGCAATACTGTAGTTCAAGAGGTTTTTTTTCCAGTTCCTTTCCTCTTTTATCTCCCTGCTGTTTTGCTTCCTCCTCCCCAAAGGCATTCAAATTGCATGCTATTTGGTACAGTTCATTAGCCTGATATAAACGAGGGCTACCATGTGGCCAATTTAGAGTCCAATAAATAATGGGGGGGGGGGTGTTTGTGTGTTTTTGGTTTAGTTTTTTTAAATAATTCTCGAGAGCCATTATTCTAATTGAACTGCAAGTATGTAGTCACACTATGCAAATGGAAACGTCAAAACATAAATATTGGCTGTGGTGACATTAACTGCATGCATAATACGAAAGTTAACGTATTTGGAAATTCTGAATAAATGAGCTACGTTCTGTTTTTAATTTTAGGATCTTCATATTGTTGCTGTTGTTAGGCTGTTATTATTAGTCTCTTTTTCATAATCAGCTTTTTAAATTCAGCTCTGTTTATGGTAGGCTTCCTTCACTATGTCATTTCATATATATATATATATATATATATATATACACACACACACACACACACACACACATACAGTGGACGCTCGGGTTGCGAATGCGATCTGTGTGGGAGGCGCGTTCACAACCCGCGCTGCTGAGTCTCCACACACGCGTGACGCAATTTGGTGCTTCTGAGCATGTCCGAGCACCGAAACCTGGAAGTAACCTGTTCCGGTACTTCCGGGTTCGGCGCGTTCGTATCCTGAAAACGCGCAACCCTCAGCGAGCGCAACCTGAGGTATGACTGTATTTTTAAAAGCTTCTTATTCATATAGATTCAGCTAGCAGAATCTATAGCGTAATAAAAATAAGAACAAAAACAAACCAATATTTCCTCCTCCCACAACCCATTTAACAAGGCATCAGATGTCAATCAAACAAAGGCCTAGATGAAGAGGAACATTTTCATCTAGCGCCTAAAGGCGTATAATGGAGGTGCCAGCCGAACCTCCTTCTGGAGAACATTCCAGAAGCGGGGAGCCACTGCAGAAAAGGCCTATTCTTATGTTGCCACCCTCCAGACATTTCATGGAGGATGCACACGAAGAACGGCCTCGGAAGATGATCTCAGGGTTTCAAGTACCGTAAATTAAATCTATCTATTTAATTTTCCAAATTAATATTTACATTCACATAATAAGATAATATATACAAGCAAGATTCCAAAGAATCCCTTGGACTTTCTTCCTCCCCTTGGTGGGTCTTAATCCTTTCCTTCTGCATTTTAATATTAGTTTTTGTATCTCCATTATGTCCGTAGTTCATCATTACAAGTGTTTTTCCGATCCCAGTAACAATTTTAACTGGTTACAATGGTTTTAAAGATAAATCATAAATTTCCCCCGTTCCTTTTTAAAGTCTTGGTCTTCCTGGTTTCTGATTCTTCTGGTCATTTTTGCCGTTTCAGCATAGTCCATCTGCCATTCTTCTCTGGTAGGGACGGTTTCCAGTAGGTTCTTATGGAAAGAGGCGGTCCTTGAGGTCTTGCGGTCCTCCTGAGACATTTAAGGCTTTATAGGTCAAAACCAGCACTTTGAATTAGGCCTGGAAACTAATTGGCTGCCAATGGAGTCGGGCTGGGATTGGTGTAATATGCTCAAACCTGGCCACCAAATTCTGCACTAGCTAAAGTTTCAGAACCATCTTCAAAGGCATCCTTACAGTTCAAGGACACAGTCCAGCCAGAGGGAAATCATGCAGGGAGGGCATGGAACAGTGCTGGAATGGGGGCACGGTCTCGAGAGATTCCCAAGGACAAAATTAGAACAACCTGCAACGCCAGTCTGCAGCCTGGAGGTTTTGTGGTGGATTCTGATTTTTAGTATTTATAGAATACCAAATGGACTGTTAAGAGCAGGAAAGTTGTGTGGGGTTAAAGGTAAAACCCAGAGATATCACAAAGTTATCTGCATAACATCCTGCATTTAGAAACCATCAGGCCACTCGTGATAAATTCTTTTCAAAATATGAATATCTACGATGCTGAAGTCTTGCAGCATCAGAAGACATCCCAGAGCAATAGACAACTTGAAAAGGTATAATTTCATCTACTTGCCATAGAGACTCAGAGCTCATTTCATGATTTTAATTATTCTGTTTAGCTATTACAGCTTTAAAGTGTTTTGCAGTAATCAGCAGTTATTAGGCATAAAACTATAAGATATTCATTTTCAAAACACTTAATCTTAATTACATTGTAAATGCCGACATTAACAGATTACACAGCAGTTTGTTTGGCTGCCTCATTAAAGATTGTTGGGAAGTGTTTTAAATGCCATAATAATAAATGCATACTAATACCCTAGGAATCTAAAGCAAGTATATTTATACTGCAGAAAGATTGTGGAATTAAACACGGCCACTTTAAAGCATAAGAGGTTTCTGTATAGTAAAAATATTAAATTAGAGTAAAATGGACAGGAGGGTCCAAATCACATTGTATCTGGACCACAAAATGTCCAGAGGACCCTAAAAATTCATAGGTAGCTCTATGCACACGCATCGATTAACCATTACCCACCAAATTCTACCACTATTGTAACGCCATTGATTGTCAGGATGCTGTCAGCGGCTCCCGGCTGGTTGCCCAGGAAAGTCTAAAGACGGGGGGAAGTTTCTTACCATCTTCTTTTATTTCAATCCTTACATAGGATATAGAGCCCAGCCACTTGGATAATGGCATTGTCCCAAGGGAATCTCCACTCCATGTTTCTCCCACTTCTGCATTTGTCACTTCCACGGGTGCTGCTAAGTGCCCTCTGTCTCTGAGCTCTTTGCTCTCCTACTTTTAAGGCTTGCCGGGTTCTGGGAGATGGAGGGTCTGCAATGCTTTCTAGTGACAATGTGTCAGCTGGGTGTTGCTCCAGCTCTCCCATGATTTCCCAGCTTTTCCCCTCATCTGCCTCTGAGATGCTACCTCCCTCAAACCACTGTTGTAAATCTATACCGTCTTCCTATACCGTGTGGTGTAGTGGTTAAGAGCGGTAGACTTGTAATCTGGTGAACCGGGTTCGCATCCCCGCTCCTCCACTTGCAGCTGCTGGGTGACCTTGGGCTAGTCACACTTCTTTGAAGTCTCTCAGCCCCACTCACCTCACAGAGTGTTTGTTGTGGGGGAGGAAGGGAAAGGAGAATGTCAGCTGCTTTGAGACTCCTTCGGGTAGTGATAAAGCGGGATATCAAATCCAAACTCTTCTTCTTCTTCTTCTTCTTCTTCTTCTTCTTCTTCTTCTTCTTCTTCTTCTTCTTCTTCTTCTTCTTCCTCCTCCTCCTCCTCCTCCTCCTCCTCCTCCTCCTCCTCCTCCTCCTCCTCCTCCCTGGAAGGGTCAGGATGGAGAGGTGGTCTCCAAAATTCCTCCTCTGCCCAGTCCCTGACATTGATAGAGGCACATTTCCCCCCCCCCCCCAGCAACTAAATCTCTCAAAGATGACTAAAAGACTTTTGGTTTAAATCTGTGTTATGGAAACTGGGCCACACTGGGAGTTATGTCTCCAATTCCCACAAACCCCAGTCATCATGGTCAATGGCCTAGAGATCATGTGAGTTGTAGTCTAAAGATTCCTCACCCCGATCTACCTTATTAAAGCAGCAGAAGAAGAAAAATAACGGATGGGTAGGTTAGGCATGCACAATGATTATTCCTGCAACAGCAATGAACAGCAGTGACCTGCGCTAAAATGGGATAAAAAATGTCATGCCGTCCAAGTATCATGGGCAGAAGGGAGGGGAAAGAAAGCACTTTTCAGTTAGGTAGGTCTCTGTACTCACATTAGTTCAGGGCACTCGTTTCTCTGTCACCTAGGAAATCCATGCTTTATTAGCCACACCAGATTCCTGGAATGAAAACAACCCAATTTCATTTTACCACATTTACACAGACCTCTGAAGGGCCCCCTAAAAGAGGTGAAGGGCATTTAGTCACAGACATAAAGTGTAAGATCCTCTCTAGCATTCAGAATTTATTTCAGACTTTCTGGTCTAAACAGAACCATAAACTTGTCAAACGCCCAGCTGCTTGCCATCCACATAGTGTTACAGTCTATTATGTTCCCAGAAACATTAAGGCTACACAGATCAATCCTCAGAATAGCTCTCATTCCCCCCCCCCTCCGAGGAACTTCTTGGCTCCTGCCAGCAAAACATCTTGCTTGCCAGTCTCCGAGGTGGAACCCAATCTCTCTAACATCTTTAAGGAAACACATGACTAGGATCAAATGTTCCTAATCAGCAACCAGCTGGCAATGCCTCCGCCTAGGTAACTTTGAAGTCCAATTGGTAATTAAATTGGGGATGAGAACAAAACATCAGGACTTCCCACAAAATGGCATTGTGTAGGGGGGGAAACATGCAATTTTTCTCTGACAATAAGAGGAAATTATTCCGTTTAATACAAGATTATCCTTCCTTCCTTCCTTCCTTCCTTTGTTTTGTGATGCCATATCATTTAATGCAGTTCCCATTCCACTCTAGGAGCATGTCAATGCAGTACTGATGGACAGTTTCCCAAAACAGGATTGTACCTACTCCTTCTTGTGTGTTTTAGATTGCATTTTGATATTATTATTTTGCTTTGATTCTTCTTTGGCAATTACTCGTGGCTGAGTCAGATTGTCTTCCACGAACACAGTTTTAACAGTGAGTCTGTAAGTCTGTAAGTGGGCCCCATCACCTCCTGGCAAATAGAAGGGGAAGAAATGGAGGCAGTGAGAGATTTCACTTTCTTGGGTTCCATGATCACTGCAGATGGTGACAGCAGTCACGAAATTAGAAGACGCCTGCTTCTTGGGAGAAAAGCAATGACAAACCTAGACAGCATCTTAAAAAGCAAAGACATCACCTTGCTGACAAAGGTCCGTATAGTTAAAGCTATGGTTTTCCCAGTAGTAATGTATGGAAGTGAGAGCTGGACCATCAAGAAGGCTGATCACCGAAGAATTGATGCTTTTGAATTATGGTGCTGGAGGAGACTCTTGAGAGTCCCATGGACTGCAAGAAGATCAAACCTATCCATTCTCAAGGAAATCGGCCCTGAGTGCTCACTAGAAGGACAGCTCCTGAAGTTGAGGCTCCAGTACTTTGTCAACCTCATGAGAAGAGAAGACTCTCTGGAAAAGACCCTGATGTTGGGAAAGATGGAGGGCACAAGGAGAAGGGGACGGCAGAGGATGAGATGGTTGGACAGTGTTCTCGAAGCTACTAACATGAGTTTGGCCAAACTGCGGGAGGCCGTGAAGGATAGGCGTGCCTGGCGTGCTCTGGTCCATGGGGTCACGAAGAGTCGGACATGACTGAACGACTGAACAACAACTGTAAGTGACTGTGGAGTCCAATTCTGGATCCACACATCCTTCCACAGTGGGGACATAGATTTCCAGGCAGGAGCTGATTACAGTGAGGGTTTGCCAAGCGTGCCTTCCTCTTAGCATGTTTCTCCCTTTCGTCCTGAGTTCGAACATCTTCAAAGCCCATGGCACCTGTGGTAAAGGCTGTTCTCCAATTGGAGTGCTCACAGGCCAGTTTTTCCTAGTTGTCAGTGTTTATGCTACATTATTATTATTATTATTATTATTATTACCCAGAATTCAACAAAATATTTGCATGTGTACAAGAATTACTGCTCTCTCCCCCCCCCCAATGTATCTCCATGCTATCCCCAAATACACTCTATGGGGTTAAGGGAAACCCTGGAACAGATATGGGCAAAAGGGCAGAAACCTTGGTAAGGCTACACAGTTGCTAAAAGTGTTTAGCTAACTGATGCAGTGGGGGATCTAATGAGAGAGAGACCTGGCAATGATAGAGCTGAGAGGTATTCTTAACCCAGGAGCCCAGAGCAATATATATACATATAAAACAGGCCACGACAGCTGGACAAGAGAACCCCGTTACTAAGTTATCCCTAGTTATAATAAAAGGGGATTATCCACATAGACGGACCTCAAGGATCGAGGTGGGGTGGATAGAAAAAGTGACGTGGAACACCTCAGAAATAATACACTTAGTAACAGAGGGGTAGTTGGCAGGGAGGTTTGTCGCATTTTTGGTGGCAGCGGTGGGATGTCATACCTCCTCCACCCTAGGGCCAATCCGTCACAGAAGGTAGAATCATAGTATCTTAGAGATGGAAGGGACTCAAGGGTCCTCAAATCCAAGTCCCTTCAATGCAGGAATCTCAGCTAAAGCATCCATGACAGATGTCCCTCCAAATTCGGCTTGTTCCATTTCACAAGGAGAAATTCTTAATCTTAAGTGTAGACAGCACTATAGCAACTACAACCCCTATTATTCACTGGTAACCCCCTGGTTTCACTGGCATCTTATTAGGACAAGATATAAATGCAATTATTTGTTACATTCATATCCTGCCCTTCCTCTAAGCCACTTAAGGAAATGACATATATGATTCTCTCCCTCACCTGCATTTAATCCTGCCAAGTAGCTTACTCCAAGAGAGAGTAACTGGCCCTCACTCAGCCAGTTTGTTTCATGGCTAAGCAAGGGCTTTGTACACAGGTCTCCCTGGTAATAGTCCAACACTCTAACCAGTGCGCCATACTGGTCTTACAAACTCAGCTCAGACCTGAACATGTATACCGTTTTCGGATGAACTTACTTCTCTGTGCTCGGATTACAGGCACAAACTGCTCTGTCTTAGCTAGCTTTCTAGGTCACGCCAGTAGGTCCTATTTCTCAAAGTGCTTGAACTGAATAAGTTTCTAGCCATGAATAAATAGCTTTAGACCCCCTACTGCTGCAGGACTTTTCGGTATAGACAAGGACAAATACACCCAGAGTTCACGCGTGCTACTCATTCTGACAATTTATGAGTAGAGAGAACTCTGGGGAGCTGTAACAGTTGGTGAGTTACCTGAACACAATGTTTCCCTCCTCTTTGCTTGACATATTCCAGGCAGGAAAATAAGAGAGAAACAGTACAACATGAAAGGGATGTGCTTGGGTCTGCCATGTTTACTCAGACAAGCATCCCTCCGGCCTCCCCCCCCCTGCCCTGGAGGCAGAGGTTGCCTCCAGGCTATCACTATTTTGTGGTAAGGATTCAGTCAAATACCAGAAATATAGGTTTGCAACAATCAGAGTGGGTTAAAGGGCTCTGGGGCAAGAAATCCACTTATTATTATTTTTTATTTTCATGGATTTTTTTATGTGAATGTGGTCCATTTATCTAATGCTGACATATACAATTACTCTAAACCATGCCCATGGTCTCATTGCTCATTCACTTCTTAGAAAACCCAGTGTTTGCCATGGCACATTTTAAATTCTTTGAATGTACATTTGTAAACAAGGACACGTGGATGCATTCCTCAAACTCTGATCCTTTGCTCATGTTGTAATAACATGACAAGCCAGCAACATTTTTTTCCTGGATTTTCAGCATAAGGTTTTGATCTGAGGGCAACTTCATACATAAGCAATTTTTAAAAAAACAAAACTCAGAAGCTGATTTCAAGCACAAATAAACTAATATGGTAGTGTGTGGGTGATTGGGAGGTTATGGATCTCTAAATGACAGCTGTTGCTTCTGAGGAAGCTCTGATTTGTAAACTGGAAAGAGCAGAAGCTGGTCCACTGGGGATACTGGGTCACAGTCTTCCCATGAAAAATGTCAAGCAGCGTTAGAGACATTTAGCTCAATCCCTGATCTGGACCTTGGGTAGAAACAAATGAGCTTTCCAGCAAAAGATGAGTTCCAAAGCTTTACTTCAGTACAGTCTCAAATGCTAATTACAAAAGATACATGTTTCAAGGAAAAAAATACAAAGTAACACATTGCACTGAAGTAGCAGGCAACGTGGTTCAGCCCTTTGTCCTTTATGAAGTTCAGTAAACTTTCCTCTCTCTGCTCCCACAGAGAGTTCCTAAGCTTGTTCAACATTGCGGATCTTAGTGTCACCTGCCACTTCCTACTGCTAGCCATCCCTGACTTCTCAAATTTCCTCTCCTGCTGTGAGAGATCTGCAGCTTGGCTTTCTGGCTATGACTCAATGGAAAAGCACCAGTCTTCCGTTTCCACCTAGAGTAGAACCTATTGCTTAATGTACACTTCTCTGCTTTGCAAATGCAAACCATTACAGAAGTTTTAGACTTTGATGCATACAAACATTACATTTTATTCACATTAATCATTTAACGCTAACAAGCAGGGTTTTTTTTGTTTGTTTTTTAAATCCTCCTCAAAATCTCAAAGCAAAACACTCTTTCCTGTCCCACAAATTGTATACACTTCCTCAAACTATCAGCTGTCTCCACCACCCTACTAAATCTTATCCAAAATTATAGCAAAGAGGGGAACATTGTGCGACTCTAAACAGAAATAAAACTTGTGACTGGTTGGGCTGCTGGAAACTTTTACTCAATCCTTTGTTATGAAACCTGTCCAGCACAGTCATTCTAGTTGATGTGGAGAGGGTCAGGGTCAGGGTCAGGGTCGCTTTGGAAATGTGGTAGGATTAGCCGATCAGAATCGCACACTGGTTCTGAACATGGTCAGAGCTGTTTCCCTGAAGGCCAGAGAAGAAGCAAGAGATGTTACTTTGAGCAGCTTCTTCGTTTTGTTTTGTCTTGTACAGCGGACGCTCAGGTTGCGAACACTATACATGTGGGAGGCGAGTTCGCAACCCGCAGCGTTCGCAATCAGCGCCGCTGTGTCTGCGCACACATGTGATGCAATTCGGCGCTTTTGTGCATGCGCAAAGCATGATTTAGTGCTTCTGCACGTGTGCGAGCGCCAAAACCCGGAAGTAACCTGTTCCGGTACTTCCGGGTTCGGCGCATTCGTATCCTGAAAACGCACAACCCGCAGCGAGTGCAACCCGAGGTATGACTGTATTTGCTTTGTGACCTTGCTAAAGGGTTAGCTAGCTGGGTTTTTTTTTTAACTTAATCATTTACTCCCCCCCCCTTTTTTTTGAATTGCGGATCTTGGAGGGTAATTAGTGGCGCTATGGGTTAAACCACAGAGCCTAGGGCTTGCTGATCAGAAGGTTGGCAGTTCGAATCCCCGTGATGGGGTGAGCTCCCGTTGCTCGGTCCCAGCTCCTACCCATCTAGCAGTTTGAAAGCACATCAAAGTGCAAGTAGATAAATAGGGACCGCTCCGGCGGGAAGGTAAACAGCGTTTCCATGCGCTGCTCTGGTTCGCCAGAAGCGGCTTAGTCATGCTGGCCACATGACCCGGAAGCTGTATGCCGGCTCCCTCGGCCAGTAATGCGAGATGAGCGCCGCAACCCCAGAGTCGGACACGACTGGACCTATTGGTCAGGGGTCCCTTTACCTTTACCTTGTGTTGTATAAGTGTAAACAAAATATGAATTCAAGAAAGTATATCATATGGTATGGCTTAATTTCTAAATAAGAAGTATGGAGTCAATCTCATTTGAAAATTACATTTGGAACCTCTTGCATCAATGTCCATAGATGTGCAGAGAATGAATGATATTTTTTAAAGAGAGGAGGAGACCATGGCACTCTGCACATGCGAAATGGCACACTTTCCTACATTAGTTCTGCACAAGTCCTAATGTAACAAAAACAGCAAGGTGAAAAATTGCAGCCCTACCAAGTGAAAATGTTATCAGCTGCCCCTGACATGCATGTATAGTTTTCTGCCTGGGTGTCATTCATGAAAATGCAGCCTGTTTTTAGTTTGACCTTAGCATTTCAATCCATTTTGTCCCGGCATTTGTTTAGCAGCTGTAACCCAGGAGTCTATCGCTATGCCAAATTCATCTCCTCTTAAAGTTGCAAAGAACCCTCACAATTAAATCATTAATTGGCACACAAAGTACCCTCTGATCGCACATTGTTCCCTGGGGGACCTCCAAGTTTTACTGCATGCTATTCAACAGTGGTTTTAATAATGGTGTGATCCTACCCTGATCACAGCTAGTATGTCGAACATCTTAAGCACACTAAAACGATTCATTAAACAATCCCATAACTTCTCCTGCACCCATAACCATAAGCAGGTTATTTATTTTACTGCCAGAAACTTCAAAGGCATGGAAGTGTAGGTCATGCTTGCTGGTTCAATTGGTACAGAAAACTGCCTTGTGCAACAGGAAGAACTCCTGTGAATCTTAATTCATTTAGGCTGTTCGAGTATCTGGAGGCTTAACATGATTGCCATGCTATTTGGAAGGACAAATCAGTCAATCAATATTGGTGAGCGATATGTTTTTCTTTCTTCCCTGGTAAAGGTGCCGCCCTTCTGAAGGCTCCCTGTCATTTTGCTTGAACATTCAGAACATTGTAAACTGTAAATTTAACACATGAAGCAGCTGCTGCTGCTGCCGCTGTTGCAAAAGGGAGTTCAAGAGACATTTCCCTTACTTGCGGCTTGCTCCTTTGAGCAATGTAATCAGTCTTAGCATTATCACATTCACTTTACATTTACCCTTTAGGCTGATTTTTTTTTCCCTTTAGGAAAAAAAAAAAATCAAATCACAGCCACACAAGGGCGCCAGGCAGAATTACGATGACTTTCTTGCTAGTGCCTGCATTACATTTATATTAGAGTGCTCAGTCTAATCTTTCTCTCTTTACTACTTACATACTTACTGTCAGGAAGGAAAGGAAGGTTGGAAGGCGAATTGGAGGTAATTCAATCCAGTGCCCTGAACTGTGGGATACCTTTTCACCCGAGCATCCTTACCGATCTGCTCTCGTAATAGAATTCCATCCTCTCTGTATCTCCTATTTTCACCATACTCCTGTGATACTGGACACATTCAAATAAGGATCAGGAACAAAAAGTGTCAAACAGCAGAAATAATGTGCTTCCTCCCCCCCCCCATGCTCAAGAGGCAGATTAGAAACTTCCGCTTCTCATAATTTGCATTTTTGTCTGAATGCAGCCAGCTAATCATTTGGCCTCAAGATAAGAAACCCATTGGAATTGTCTTGGGGTATTTGGAATTGCTGCTCTTCTTGCAGTTTTTAAACTTTGTTATTCCTTTGTTTTGTTATAAATTGGGAGGGAGGGGGCCGAAACTCTAGAAATTAATAAACGGCGGGATTTTGATTATTTGGGATGTGAAGGGAGAACTACAAGCTGCAGATGAATCCCAGAGCCAACCTATACAAAAAGTGACCTGGCCAAGCTAGGGCCATTAAGAAGCAAAACAGGGAAATTGAGGGCTATTGGAAATGCAAGACAACTGTCATCGCCACTTGCCCTGAGGGGCGAACGGAGACTGAGGGGTTTGGAAGGTTGCCAGGGTAAATGGGTGTGAGGTGACAGGAAAAGAGAGTTTTTGGGAAGAAGAAAGACTGGGATCCTTCTTGGGCAGGCTGGCTGGGAGAGATGCCTTGGATTCCTGGGCTGCACTGCTATGGGGTAAAAGTCCCACTTGAAATGACCATGCTGCAAGATCTGGACCCCCTCAATGCAGACTGAAGGTGTAAATAGGTGAGTAAACCATATTTATTAAAGCTAGGACAGTCCAAGATAGAAGTCAATCACTGCAGGCTCACAACATGGTTGCTCTCTGTTTGCTGCATTCATAGGTAAATTTCATTTGCCCTTAAAGTTCCACATGGGGATTATTTGTGATCATTAACATCCATCGATTTGGGCCTATCCCATACCCCTACTTCTCTCCTTTTCCTTTGCGTGGGCAGGCGGAGTCCCCTAAACCCTAGGCGACCCCCGAGTGGAATAATGACACAAGACAACGTGCTGTGGGATTAAAATTGGGATGGGTAGTCTCTCCCCTTACCTGTCCAATCCCTTGGCAACACCTCCCCCAGATGGGATTGGACGGTTAACTGGGTAGGCGGAGACCCCAGGTATCCCTTCTGGGGGAAGGCAAAGCCAGTCCGAACTACCAGGTGTCGCCCAGGAATTCAGGGGGCTGCGCACGACCACGCAAACATCGTCCCCCGTTTGAAGTGGGGAGCGGTCATTGTTTGCATGTTCAGACCCAGAGACATAGCTGTCAACCTTTCCTTTTTGTGGGAAATTCCCTTATTATAGCATTGGGAAACAGCAGGGAGGGTTGACAGCTATGCCCAGAGACCTCCCCCCTAAATAAAGACACATTTGACTCAAATTTTAGTTTTGGTTTTTGGCACAATTTAGGCCACAACTTTATTGATTACAGAAAAGTGAGTGGTTGCATAGGCTCTGGTTCGACTAGCTCCCTATACCCTTGCAGGTAGCGCTGACCCAGAGCTCTATCATAGGTCAGCCAAGGGTGAACACCTGAGATAGGTGATAAGCCCAGGAACAGATTATGTTCACCCCCCAGATGCTCCCCTGGACTCAGGCATGAGCACAACCCCCTCTTGGAGGTTGACCAAACCAAGTTGAATCCCTGGACTCCTTTAACGGAATACCCTTCACATAGGGATGGCGAGAGGGTCTCCCATCCCTAATCACCTGAACCAGTGCCTATCTGCAACCTTACAAGTTGTGACGATTTGCTACGCGGCAGGCGAAACCCAAATGGCAACAGCCAAGTGGGGGAAATTCCTGTCATGTCCCTTTCCCAACAACAGACGACACACAGCGGCATAGCAAGGTCAATCGCAACATGCCCTAAAATTAGGGATAGGTGGGCGGGTGTTCCGATGCACGAGCCGAAAGAGGAAGCTCTGGGTCACGTGCATAGGTATATATAGGTCCCTCGATCTATTTAGACTGCACCCCATTGGCCAGATTCGACCCAGCAACAAGGGACCTACCAATCGGGTGTTGTGGCTAACCAATAGACCCACCCACAACCAGGTGGTCAATCTCCAGGTCTCACCGCAACACTTTTAGGGAGGACACGATTTATTTTCAAGACTTGTATCTCAAATCCCCCAATTTTATTCCTGGCTCTATGCAGAAGCAACACTTTTTTTAATAACGCAGCATAGAGGATTTTGCCTGACATTTTCAAAAATTGATTTACTGCACTTTCTACAATATATTCAGATTAGTACTAATCTTGAACCTGCAATAGGTCTATGCTGCATTGATGGTGATGATTATGCAGCCAATAGGTATGTTGCAGTCTCTTTTTGCTTTCTATAATTATGATTTATCGCCCATTTCTTGGAGAAATAACATCCCTGAGGAAATCAGGGCATGCCATTTTCACTTCTTCAGAGCCGTGTGTGCCATCTAAGCTCCACTAGATAAGTTGGAAGTAAACACCTTATAAAAATTCACCCAGGCCCAAAATGCTCAAGCTGTACATAGCAAAAAGCAGATAAGTCCTTTATGTGTTCTTCAAACAGCAGGCACAGCAAATGTGCTGGAATTTAATCACAATTAGCCTGCAAATGCATTACTAGCAACGCCTATACATAACTGGTGTATTCAAAATACACGCAGCGTTTCTATAGCCTCCTTCATATTGCCGCAGAGCTACTGTTTGAAACAAAAGTATATTATACATCAGTGACCGAAAAGCCATTAGCTCAAAAACTAACAGTTTCTCCTTTTCCTTCCTCTTCTCACAACACAATCGCTGCCGTGTTTCTGTGTGGTAAAGGGCACAGCTTTCTCAAGCAACATGTATAGCATGCTTTTAGGTCAATTAAATAGAAATCTGTTCTTCTAGAACAGCTTTGACTCTGCTCCAGAAACAAATTGCTGATTTGAATAAGAATGCTTAGCATTTAAGAGACACCTCCCCCCCAATACTGTTTTGGTTTTGTTTGTTTGTTTGTTTGTTTTAAAAAATCATCCCATTTTAATGCTCCCTGCCATGTGCACGATTACTTGGTACCCTTTTAAAGCCAAAACAGGTCCAGGCATCTGAAGGGCCACAGATTCCCCACATTTGCATCCAATCAATATGCGGTTAAAAGTAGAACTACACATTGCAATGAAATAGATTCCAAGCCTCCATGCTTTCCTTGGGAAACAAAGAAGAAGAAGAAGAAGAAGAAGAAGAAGAAGAAGAAGAAGAAGAAGAAGAAGAAGAAGAAGAAGAGGAGGAGGAGGAGGAGGAGGAGGAGGAGGAGGAGGAGGAGGAGGAGGAGGAGTTTGGATTTGATATCCCGCTTTATCACTACCCGAAGGAGTCTCAAAGCGGCTAACATTCTCCTTTCCCTCCCCCCCCCAACAAACACTCTGTGAGGTGAGTGGGGCTGAGAGACTTCAAAGAAGTGTGACTAGCCCAAGGTCACCCAGCAGCTGCATGTGGAGGAGTGGAGACGCGAACCCGGTTCACTGGATTACGAGTCTACCGCTCTTAACCACTACACCACACTGGCTCAACATGGGAGCAGAGTGAATATTTGCTTGGTATGGAGAGTGAAGATGGCAATCCCTAACTCACTGAATCCTCCTAGAAATGTTCCTCTGCCCTAAACCCCATGGAACAGATTCAGGGGCATACAGGGAGTGAGAACGAAGGGTG
Source organism: Lacerta agilis (assembly GCF_009819535.1). NCBI lineage: Eukaryota > Metazoa > Chordata > Lepidosauria > Squamata > Lacertidae > Lacerta > Lacerta agilis. The sequence goes on along the minus strand of NC_046315.1, from coordinate 88,124,650 downwards.
GGGGGAGGTCCTATTGTGCAATCAGAAATCCTTGCACTGTTACCATATTTTTTGCACCATAAGACACACTTTTTCCCTCCTAAAAAGTAAGGGGAAAATGTCTGTGCGTCTTATGGAGCGAATGCATGGTCCCTGGAGCCAGATTGCCCAGGGGCTAAAGGCAGATCCTGCTTTTTCTGTTTTAGAAAGAGCTAAAGGCTAACAAGAGGGAAAGAGAGTATTGAAAGGAACCCGCTCAACAGCTGATTGCAAGAGATCGGGGAGGGAGATAAGGGAGCTAGCTCCCTTCCTGCTCCGCCCAGGCCCCTTGCACAGTAGTTCCTTTGCGAGGGCTGAGGATCCTGGGAAATTGAGTTTTTCAGCCATTTGGGGCTTTCTGTTACTTTTCCTCTCGCTTTCTATTACTTGCTGGTGCTTACTGGTTTGCTTTCTTCTTGCTTCCTATTACCTACTGGTGCTTACTGGTTTGTACTGGTTCACTTTCCTCTTGCTTCCTATTACTTGCTGGTGCGTACTGGTTTGTACTGGTGCTTACTGGTGCGTACTGGTTTGTACTGGTGCTTACTGGTTTGTACTGGTTTGCTTTCCTCTTGCTTCCTATTACTTGCTGGTGCGTACTGGTTTCTACTGGTGCTTACTGGTCTGTACTGGTTTGTACTGGTGTTTACTTGTTTGTACTGGTTGGCTTTCCTCTTGCTTCCTATTGCTGGTGCATACTGGTTTGTACTGGTGCTTACTGGTCTGTACTGGTTTGTACTGGTGCTTACTGGTTTGTACTGGGTTGCTTTCCTCTTGCTTCCTATTACCTGCTGGTGCTTACTGGTCTGTACTCGTTTGTACTGGTGCGTACTGGTTTGTACTGGTGCTTACTGGTTTGTACTGGTTCGTTTTCCTCTTGCTTCCTCTTGCTTGCTGGTGCATACTGGTTTGTACTGGTGCTTACTGGTCTGTACTGGTTTGTACTATGGAGAGAAAAATACAGTAAGTTTTAGAAAGTTAGTAATTTTGAGTAAGTTAGTAAGTTTGAGTAAGTTTGCGTAAGTTTGCGTAAGTTAGTAAGTTTGAGTAAGTTAGTAAGTTTGAGTAAGTTTTAGTAAGTTAGTAAGTTTGCGTAAGTTAGTATGTTTGCGTAAGTTAGTATGTTTGCGTAAGTTAGTAAGTTTGCGTAAGTTAGTAAATAAGTTAGTAAGTTTGCGTAAGTTAGTATGTTTGTGTAAGTTACTATGTTTGCGTAAGTTGGTAAGTTTGCGTAAGTTAGTAAGTTTGCGTAAGTTAGTAAGTTAGTAAGTTTGCGTAAGTTAGTATGTTTGCGTAAGTTAGTAAGTTTGTGTAAGTTAGTATGTTTGCGTAAGTTAGTATGTTTGAGTATGTTAGTACTCAAGTTTGCGTAAGTCAGTATGTTTGCGTAAGTTAGTATGTTTGCGTAAGTTAGTAACTTTGAGTAAGTTAGTAACTTTCAGTAAGTTAGTAAGTTTTAGTACGTTTGAGTAAGTTAGTAAGTTTGCGTAAGTTAGTATGTTTGCGTAAGTTAGTATGTTTGCGTAAGTTAGTAAGTTTGTGTAAGTTAGTAAGTAAGTTAGTAAGTTTGCGTAAGTTAGTAAGTTTGCGTAAGTTAGTAAGTTTGCGTAAGTTAGTATGTTTGCGTAAGTTAGTAAGTTTGCGTAAGTTAGTATGTTTGCGTAAGTTAGTATGTTTGCGTAAGTTAGTAACTTTGAGTAAGTTAGTAAGTTTTAGTACGTTTGAGTAAGTTAGTTTTTTTGCGTAAGTTAGTATGTTTGCGTAAGTTAGCGTAAGTTAGTAAGTTAGTGTAAGTTAGTATGTTTGCGTAAGTTAGTAAGTTTGCGTAAGTTAGTATGTTTGCGTAAGTTAGTAAGTTTGCGTAAGTTAGTAAGTAAGTTAGTAAGTTTGCGTAAGTTAGTAAGTTTGCGTAAGTTAGTAAGTTTGCGTAAGTTAGTATGTTTGCGTAAGTTAGTAAGTTTGCGTAAGTTAGTATGTTTGCGTAAGTTAGTATGTTTGCGTAAGTTAGTAACTTTGAGTAAGTTAGTAAGTTTTAGTACGTTTGAGTAAGTTAGTTTTTTTGCGTAAGTTAGTATGTTTGCGTAAGTTAGTAAGTTAGCGTAAGTTAGTAAGTTAGTGTAAGTTAGTATGTTTGCGTAAGTTAGTAAGTTTGCGTAAGTTAGTATGTTTGCGTAAGTTAGTATGTTTGCGTAAGTTAGTAAGTTTGAGTAAGTTAGTAAGTTTTAGTACGTTTGAGTAAGTTAGTATTTTTGCGTAAGTTAGTAAGTTTGCGTAAGTTAGTATGTTTGCGTAAGTTAGTAACTTTGAGTAAGTTAGTAACTTTGAGTAAGTTAGTATGTTTGAGTATGTTAGTACTCAAGTTTGTGTAAGTTAGTAAGTTTGCGTAAGTTAGTTAGTTTGAGTATGTTAGTAAGTTTGCTTAAGTTAGTAAGTTTGTGTAAGTTAGGACTGAAAGGGAGAATCAATTGGTGCTTTGGAACAAATTTCAGTGCCAGCACCTGATTGGTCCTTATATTTGCCAGTCAATCTTGCTGGCCAGTTGGAGAGAAAAGGTTAGGGAGGTCTACAACACACTTCTCCGGAGTGCAGCATAAGTTATTCTTGGTGCTGCCCACCATTCTGACCCTGAAACATGGCCTAGTGGGCTCCAGCTACTCACTGCTTTCTTGTAGAAGAGTAAACGAGTTTTTGCTGCCATTTATCGTTGACTTATCACAGTGATGTTGAACTGTTTTGCATTAATCGCCATGTCTTTCCCACAGCCTCTTCCATCATATCACATGCGTGGAGAGGTTCAGGTTTTTCCCCTCACAGAGGTTTGCCGTGCTGGTTTGATTACAAGATTGGTTTGTGGTTTGTCCCAGCTTAGGCCTAAGTAACAGGACAGGATGGGTTTATACACTTTAATCAAGCCGATACAAGAGCTTCGAGGGAAATTTTATGCTTCGGATTTCTTCACACATCAGTTACTATGGTTCTGGTGTGGAACATGTTAGTCTTGTATCTGCATTTCTCTCCTAAGGTCTCTCCCGCTTTGTTATGTGATAGCTGAGGGGGCAAGTTGTCTTAGCAGAATCTCAAATCTCTTTATCGAGAGTATAATTTGTGAGGGTCATGTCTTCCTCTCAAACGCATCCTTCCTTCTATCTTGATCCTATTTTTCTCATCCTCCCTTAAGCTTTTTCTTTTTAAAAAATGGCATGAGCTATCTGCTGCCTGAAGAAGAATACATAAATACAATTGTAATAGACCTCTTATGCACTTGATGTGGGAACAAAAATGACATTAACGGGAACAAAGATTTATTAAAAGCGGAAAAACTGAATGGAAAAGTAAGCGCTTTGGATCTGCAGATAAGGCAGGAATCAGCAGGCTCTCTGAAGGATTTCCATGGTTGTCATTTCTGTATATTTACTTTAGATAATGTTGTTTTGTGCTCTGTTAAGCTTGCAAAAGAGAGGGTAGTGATCAGATCATGCATTTATTCATTTGAAGGGAAGAAGGGGGGAAGCAAAGTCAGGCACTAGTTCTTAGCTGCAAAGTTTTTTTTTTTTTTCATACTGAATGGAATGTCATGGAAGCAGTTCAAGGAGAGCAAGAGACAAAAGGAGCTGGTATCTCAGGAGAGACAATGGAGTGGCCTTCCTTCCTTCCTCTGACTCCACTATAGCCTTAGGGGATAGCTGCGGGGATTCTTTGCTGGAGCCTCCCGCGTGCAGGACTAGGTCAACTGCACACGGGATTCCAGTTGCCGGGGATCTGCGGCCAGCGCCTCACGTGTGTTCCTGCACGGGCGCCGGCCAAGCCTGCGAACGGGACGGCCGATAATTCCGGAGCTTAAACTCACACCGCGCCGTTGTCCGCCAGGCTAAATCTGAAGGTGCGTGAGTAGTCCGACGAAAAGTGCCTCGTAAAAGTACATGCGAGCACTTGCGACCTCCTAAGTTGTTCCCTTATGTAATGTACCCAAATAAAAGATGGCCAAAGCTACGACCAGGCAAAAGCGCCAATAGACTACGAAAAATAAAATCGAGATGAAATAAAGACAGACAATCACTGTTTCTTTTAGATGGCTTTGGCTGACCCGCATAGGCTATCACCTTTCTCTATGCCTAAACTATTCTAACATTAACCTAGGCTATCTGACCTTGAACCGCCAATTCTTCCGCAAGTTCTAGGCTACCTAAAACTAAAGCTAGCTAACCCTAAACCGCCAATTCTTCCGCGAGCTAACCTCTCTACCTCCTGCACGCGCTTCCAACCCAACCAACCCAACCAACCCGTTCCCCGAAGCCCCAACTATCTACATCTGAATCATCTGAACCCTAACTCTGACTGTCCGCCTAAAACGGGAAGCCGCAGCCTTTTATTGACAACCAAGTGCAACGTCATGATCAATATTTTTACCAATAGGAACGCTGTTGCTGCCCCCAAAAAAGGCGGGAAGCAGATTAACTGATCATTCACAAATTCAAACCTCTGGAACCAAAAAGTCTAGGCGGAGGGATCTCAGTGGCGAGGCGCCTACTGAGCCCTGCTTTCGCTTTCACTTCTACACGGAAGAATACATAAAATAGTGCATAATATTGACATTAACTTAATACAAATAATTGCGGGTTCAAAGAAACCCACGAAGTGTATTCCCACAGATAGCTGCTCTTAGGTGGTAGTTGTAGAAGACCCATAAAGCTGGTCTTTCAGGAGAGATGATGTTGGCCCTGCTTCTCTTCTGTTGCACAAGAATTTGGTTTGGTCTATTGCACCTCGATTCTTGGTTTTCCATCTGTTTCACATTAATTTCGATGTGTGTTTCTAGACCTCATAATTATGGAGAAAATCATAAAGAATACTCAGCTCCATTATCAAACCACTCAGCCAACCAAGTGTTCAATCACAGTTTACCAACAGCAGTTCCCTTTGCAATGTTTGATCTCAAAAAAACAAAAACAAAAACATATAGAAAAGCATTTTACAATATACAATTACAATCTTAATCTTCATGAACGCTGCAACTTTTGCCAAACAATTACCCGGCCAGAACTTCGTAAGGGACAAGAAAGTGCAAATGCTATTATGTAGTGATAAAACACATGCACAGCTAATGGAAGAAGAATCATTTCACCCCGAACAATGGTACAGTGAGTAGTAAAAATGTCTTGGAAATCAACAAAATAATAATAATGAAACATCAGTGACCTTAAATGGAGTTAATTTTAGGAATTACCTAGATTCTTGGTTTTCCACCTGCTTCATATTAATTTCGATGTGTGTTTCTAGGCCTCATAATTATGGAGAAAAACATAACAAGCACTCATCCTTCTGTGGGAATTACAAGTAACCTTGCCAAGCTGCTCCCAATACTGTTGTTTCCACCCAGTCATAGGTCCTCCTATCTCTACCTTAGTCCCATGGGAATACCTCCTTTAAGCCATGGTGGCTAAATGCAATGTCCATGTTCAGAATCATTGTACCCCTGGACACCAGATGATATGGATAAGCAACAAGGAAAGGGGACTTGAAGGCTTTGCTTGTGAACTTCATTGGCGTTTCTGACTGGGTGTTTGGGCGATATTGACCTTTGGTCTGATGTAGCAAGGTAGCGCGTACTGTTTTGTGCCTCAGCTACACCAAAATACCCCACATGCACTGCTCGTTGCTTTGCAGATTCATTTCTCTCTTGATTCCCTTTTGCACCAGAACACTCAGTCAAAAAAATTTCCCAACTAGACACCTTCTCCCTGCACCCATAATTTGTTCTCATTTTTCTCTTTCTATGCCCTCTCCATGTTTTACACCCATTTTACTCATCTCTATAGACTTTTGCTTTGCAGCTAAGCCTGTTTTCCCAGCATAAGCAAAGGGGTTGTAAACAGCATTGCTCATAGCAAGATACACCATTCATCAATATATACAATAAATATAGCTTATGAGACATGATTTATCTGTCTTCTTTCCTCTAGCCCTCCAGAGCTTTGGGACTTGATAGAGCTTTCATGGGTTTTGAACTTTGCACAGATTTTCCTATAAACTCCCAGCCCCCCCCCCCCGCCTGCGCACGCAAGTTACTGCAGACTTCTTAATGATACTGGCCCAATGCACTTAGAAGCTACTGAAAAGATGTGTATAATAATAATAAAAATAAAACAGGCCGCATAGGCTTCGGCTAAATTGGGTGCTGTGAGCCATTCTTCTATAAAGTCCGTCCTAATAAAAATGTGACGGCTTGAAAATGAACACCATTGCTTCAAATAGATTACAAGAAACTATATAGACGTGGGACTTTTTGCTCAATAAAATGTAACAGGGCATATTTTTTACAGAGCCATTTTTATACTCATTGGTTGCCCTATGAAACACAAGGCCAAAACCCTACGGACTCCAGCCTACCAAAATGTGCATTAATGTGGACATAAAGCACACTCTAGAGCATGTTATTGAGACTGCACAGTAATAGGCTCCTGAAATGTTCATTTAGGGGGCTAAATAGTTTTCTGAAACTTCTCCCTAAATATGGCTACCATCTCTTAGCTTCCATGATCTCCTGATAGCATTGTCTTACAAAACTAGCACCTGAGAACGAGACTCACAAAGTAGCTCAATTAGTCCTTTTATCTATCCTATAACTTTCTTGTACTCAAGCAGAGTACTTTGTTCATGCTCACAGTGTAACTCTTTTAAGCAGGATCAAATAAAGATTTATTAATGTGGTCATTTGATTGACCACTGCCAATTAACACTTAAAAGGTATTGGCCATGCTAGCTGGAGCTAGTGAGAGCTTTAATCTCAAACATCTGGAGGACACAAGGTTGGGGAAGGCTGACCTAACCCAAATGAGTTTGATACCCTGTTTGAAGCTGATCCAAGAAAAAAGATTATGTGACCTAGTTTGCATTAGTAAAGGTAAGGTAAAGGTAAAGGGACCCCTGACCATCAGGTCCAGTCGTGTCCGACTCTGGGGTTGCGGCGCTCATCTTGCTCTATAGGCCGAGGGAGCCGGCGTTTGTCCGCAGACAGCTTCCGGGTCATGTGGCCAGCATGACAAAGCCACTTTCTGGCGAACCAGAGCAGCACACGGAAACGCCGTTTACCTTCCCACTGGAGCGGTCCCTATTTATCTACTTGCACTTTGACGTGCTTTCGAACTGCTAGGTGGGCAGGAGCTGGGACCGAACAACGGGAGCTCACCCCGTGGCAGGGATTCGAACCGCCGACCTTCTGATCAGCAAGCCCTAGACTCTGTGGTTTAACCCACAGCGCCACCTGGGTCCCCATTAGTAAAGGTAGAGCATGACATTAGGAACGTTGCAAATTATCTCAAGTTGCCAGCTCCATTATCAAACCATTCAGCCAACCGAGTGAGTTCTATTGTGTTTAATCACAGTTTACCAACAGCAGCTCCCTTTGCAATGTTTGGTCTCAAAAAAGAAAAACGAAAAAAAACTTATCCAAAAGCATTTTACAATATTCATAGGTTTCGATCACCATCTTAATCCTTGTGAATGCTGCGACTTTTGTCAAACAATCACCCAACCAGGACTTGGCAAGGGACAAGAAGAGGGCAACCAAAATGGTCAAAGGCCTGGAAACGATGCCTTATGAGGAACGGCTTAGGGAGCTGGGTATGTTTAGCCTGGAGAAGAGAAGGTTAAGGGGTGATATGATAGCCATGTTCAAATATATCAAAGGATGTCATATAGAGGAGGGTGAAAGGTTGTTTTCTGCTGCTCCAGAGAAGCGGACACGAGGCAATGGATTCAAACTACAAGAAAGAAGATTCCACCTAAACATTAGGAAGAACTTCCTGACAGTAAGAGCTGTCCGACAGTGGAATTTGCTACCAAGGAGTGTGGTGGAGTCTCCTTCTTTGGAGGTCTTTAAGCAGAGGCTTAACAGCCATCTGTCAGGAATGCTTTGATGGTGTTTCCTGCTTGGCAGGGGGTTGGACTGGATGGCCCTTGTGGTCTCTTCCAACTCTGATTCTAAAAAGCTGCAAATGTTATTATGCAGTGATAAAACAGATGCACAGCTAATGACAGAAGAAATATTGAGTATCAATCAATCAATCAATAAATCAGCCTTTATTGGCATACAGAGAAGACAGCAATATATGAATTGAAACATAGAATTGGCATCTGTTCACAGGAGAAGATGATAACAATGAGTAGTAAAAATGTCTTGGAAGTCAACAAAAACAATTAAAACATCAGAAACCTTAAATGGGGTTAATTTTTAGGAATTGCATGTTTGTAAAATTATCTGTTTTTATTATCATCAGACCACTTGCTCTCTGTCACCTTATGCTTTTACTATCTGAATAAGAATGTAAGGGAAGGCAATGTAATTGAAATTATCTGATCTTTTTCATATTAAATACTATATTACCTTTGACTCATATTCTTTCTCCTTATTCAGTGCCTAGTCACAGTACCCAAATTGAAGTAGGAGACACACACAAAAGCATTGCACTGATCCATAGAGTAATTGAACTTAAATGCTTGCACTTGTTAGAAAATTGAATTCCCTTTGTAGATGGGAAAGAAATAAAAACGAAAATGCTGTGAAATCATTTTAACACTATTGCATTTCATTAGGTAACAGCAGACCTCATTAGTGACTATTACCTATCACTTTGACATAAAATGCAGCACTCATTATATTTTTATTAACTAAATGGTACAGTAAGTAGATGTCTCGCAAAACCAATTCCTCTCCTACGATTACTTATACACTTCAGTTCCCTCTGATAAACATAAAAGGTTGAAACGTCAGCAGTGGACTTTGGTTCCTTTACAACAGGTAAGTGTAGAAATGTAAAATTTCCAGAAATTTTGAAGCTCGGGAAAAAACCCAGGTTTTATTCCGGAAAAAAACGGAAATTTTCAGAAAAAATGAAAAAATGCTACATTAGCACTTCTTTTTTTCTTTTCCAGATGGAAAGTCATTCTGTTACTTTAGAAACATAAAATATAACTATGGACAATTTTAATGGGCATAAAATTATCACAACTAGCATATTATAGTGTATTATTATATAGTGTATTATTACAAACAGAATTTACTTTTAAAATATTTATTTGCATTTTTAACAAATGGAGCAACAATCTCCTGAACTGTTTACTAGTTTATGTGGAACAAAAAACAACAACTCCACAAAACATTTTTTAAAAATCCAGAAGTAACAATTAAATATTTCCTCTCCACAGTATTTAAAAAAAACATTCTCATAAAGAGAACTGAAGAAGGAAGTGGGACTAAGTATCAATGAATGGGCATGAAATTTAATCAGAATAATTTCTGAGCTGTAATTAAGTATATACTTTCAGGCCCTTTTTGTTGCTCTATATTTTCTTCCAGTGCTTTGAGGCCTAGTGAAGAGGAACAGAACCATTGCATACCACACACATGCAAAAACAAAACTGAAACCTTTTTCTTTTCTGGTGACAACAGCACCTCCTAAAGGAAGAAATGTATCTTGTTCTTGCATTGGAGAGTTCAGTTTGTAACCTAGGATTTGCTTCTCCTCACAGAAATTAGAATAATCTGATACCATACATATTTTTTTAAGAAATGATTTATAAAATATTTGAACCCCTTACCTTAAAATATTTTATTCATCATGTTAAAATAACATAATCTATTTTTTATTCTTTCAATTTTTCCAATTTTTCGGGGGGGGGGGGAAACAAAAAAGGCTTCAGAAAACCCCCCGAAAAACCAGTTTTTTCCCGGGCCTTCACATCCCTAGGTAAGACAACCAACCCCATATGCTACACAGAATGTCATGAACTCACATTTAGTCTTATATTTGCACTGTGATATGTGAGCATGTAAAACACTTAAATGCTGTTGCCTTTGGGTCAAGCTGAACACTCTCTATTATCAGATCTCCAGACCTGCTTTTGTTTTGTTTGTTACTTTAAAGCACAGGGAACGTTGAATTTGTTTAGAGCTGTGGCATTTCGGGAAGAGGGGGTTGTGTATTCGTAGCACTGCGCACGTAGAGTTCTTCTCAAGTAGTGGGGCCTCCCCTTCGCCTTTCACCACACAGCCCAAAAATCTTCTCTAGAGGGGCACTGAACCCCCTGGAACAGATGTTGAAGGCGTAGGAGAGCTGCAGGGGAGAGGACAGAAGTAGGAATTTCTTTTAACCAAGCAGAAAGTTGTTGCACAATCAGAAGTCTGTTCCGCAAAGATAACAGTGGGATCTTAAATGTCCATTTCCTATCAATGCAACTGCTCGGTTTTCTTATGACTTTTCACATTTTATGTTATTGCTTTAAAACTAAAGAAAGCCTGATCACTGCTTTTTTTTAAAAGAAATTTATTGGTATTTCAACACATAACAACCAAGGAAATTACATACCTTTCCAGTTTTTAGCAATCAAAATCCTAGCAGCTGTTGTGGCTAGAAAAATATTCTATCCTTGTTGGGTATCTCATGGTCGGTTATGCCCAGCAGAAAGGCCTCTGGTTTCTTAGTAAAAGTGTTTTTCAACACTTTCTTGAGTTCATTGTAAATTTTCTCCCAGAAGACCTTTACCTTTGGGCACGTCCACCACATGTGATAGAAGGTACCTTCTACTTGTTTACACTTCCAACATTCATTACTTAAACCATGATACATCTTTGCTAATTTCACTGGTGTTAAATACCATTTGTATATCATTTTCATAATATTCTCTCTTAATACATTACATGCAGTGAATAAAGCCTGATCACTGCTAGTCCTGTGTATATTTTGCTCATACCTCCACTTTTCACTTAGGTTATGGGTTATGGTTATGGTTCACTTAGGTTCATAGGTTATGCTTAAAATTCTACAAGGCAGGCTTAAGCAGTATGTGGACCGAGAACTCCCAGAAGTGCAAGCTGGATTTCGAAGGGGCAGAGGAACCAGAGACCAAATTGCAAACATGCGCTGGATTATGGAGAAAGCTAGAGAGTTCCAGAAAAACATCTACTTCTGCTTCATTGACTATGCCAAAGCATTTGACTGTGTCGACCACAGCAAACTATGGCAAGTTCTTAAAGAAATGGGAATGCCGGATCACCTCATTTGTCTCCTGAGAAATCTCTATGTGGGACAAGAAGCTACAGTTAGAACTGGATATGGAACAACTGATTGGTTCAAAATTGGGAAAGGAGTACGACAAGGCTGTATATTGTCTCCCTGCTTATTTAACTTATATGTAGAATTCATCATGCGAAAGGCTGGACTGGATGAATCCCAAACCGGAATTAAGATTGCCGGAAAAAATATCAACAACCTCAGATACGCTGATGATACTACCTTGATGGCAGAAAGTGAGGAGGAATTAAAGAACCTTTTAATGAGGGTGAAAGAGGAGAGCGCAAAATATGGTCTGAAGCTCAACATAAAAAAAAACTAAGATCATGGCCACTGGTCCCATCACCTCCTGGCAAATAGAAGGGGAAGAAATGGAGGCAGTGAGAGATTTCACTTTCTTGGGTTCCATGATCACTGCAGATGGTGACAGCAGTCACGAAATTAGAAGACGCCTGCTTCTTGGGAGAAAAGCAATGACAAACCTAGACAGCATCTTAAAAAGCAAAGACATCACCTTGCCGACAAAGGTCCGTATAGTTAAAGCTATGGTTTTCCCAGTAGTAATGTACGGAAGTGAGAGCTGGACCATAAAGAAGGCTGATCGCTGAAGAATTGATGCTTTTGAATTATGGTGCTGGAGGAGACTCTTGAGAGTCCCATGGACTGCAAGAAGATCAAACCTATCCATTCTCAAAGAAATCAGCCCTGAGTGCTCACTAGAAGGACAGATCCTGAAGTTGAGGCTCCAGTACTTTGGCCACCTCATGAGAAGAGAAGACTCCCTAGAAAAGACCCTGATGTTGGGAAAGATGGAGGGCACAAGGAGAAGGGGACGACAGAGGATGAGATGGTTGGACAGTGTTCTCGAAGCGACTGGCATGAGTTTGGCCAAACTGCGGGAGGCAGTGGAGGATAGGCGTGCCTGGCGTGCTCTGGTCCATGGGGTCATGAAGAGTCGGACACGACTGAACGACTGAACAACAACAACAACAACAACAACCACTTTTCACTTGCTTAAATATCTTGTTTGCAAAACAGAGCCTAAAGGAGACCAATCTTTATTTATTTTTTCCTGCTTAAAAATGATAATAAAAAGGTACATCTGTTTTCAAATAAAAGGGTACATCTGTTTTCAGATAATTCAAGCCAGCTAACTCGGGGGGGGGGGGGGACGGAGGAAGGAAGATGTATTTTCCCAATGGGGAAGAGTGACAAATTGTGGTTTGGCTATCCTTCTGAAGACATATCGACAAAGCAGGCAGGCACACAGCTTCAGATCCCTTTTCTATTAGTGTTTTGCAGGTAGAACACATACCATTGGGGAGGCTTTTAATTGAGGACTGGCTGTGCGGTAGAGCAATGCAAAAGCAGAACGCCTTCCGACTTCCACTTGCAAATTAAATACAGTCCTACGGGATCTTGAACTGGCAGGCATTTGAAGAAAATTAAATGCTAATATGTGCGGTTATACATTTTTACACCCACAGATATCAAATATATAAAGGCATTAACTTTTCCTTCCTTGCAGTTTTTGTGTGATGCATGTGATAGGGTGGAAGGTTAAATCTTATTGGTAAAGGGGAAGTTCAATATCAGATCATGCATTGGCAGAATAATGTGTGCACACAGAATTTGAGCCTTAGAATATTCAAATGGCTTGCAAACTTTTTCCTCCGTCATTTCCCCCCATTCTTGAAAATTCAGCATTGCTGCAGAATTCAGCAAGAACTTGGGATGGCTATTAGAATGCAAATTCTATCTGCAAGAAAGCAAAAATGAATTACTTGAATGATACATATGGAATGAAGTGTAAAAGGTAAAGGAGCCCTGGATGGTTAAGTCCAGTCAAAGGCAACTATGGGATTGCGGTGCTCATCTTGCTTTCGGGCTGAGGAGGCCAGCGTTTGTCCACAGATAGCTTTCTGGGTCATGTGGCCAGCATGACTAAACCACTACTGGCGTACGTGATGAGTGCCAGAGCACACAGAAACGCCATTTACCTTCCCGCTGCAGTGGTACCTGTTTATCTACTTGCACTGGCATGCTTTAGAACTGCTAGGTTGGCAGGAGCTGGAACAGAGCAACAGGAGCTCACTGCGTCAAGGGGATTTGAACTGCCGACCTTCCAGTCAGCAAGCCCAAGAGACCACAGCAGCATCCACATTGGGATGTCTACTAGAATGCAAATTCTATCTGCAAGAAAGCATAACTGAATTACTTGAGTTACAGGTAGGTAGTCGTGCTGGTCTGCCATAGTCAAAACAAAATAAAAAATAAATCCTTCCAGTAGCACCTTAGAGACCAACTAAGTTTGTTCTTGGTATGAACTTTCGTGTGCATGCACACTTCTTCAGATACACTGAAACAGAAGTCACCAGACCCTTATTTATAGTGAGAGAGTAGGGAGGGGTGTTAATCAGAAGGGTGGTGGGAATGGGTGATTGGCTGATAGGTATGGGAAACCTGTTGATGACTGTTAACGACTGCAATTGGTCTTAGAATTGGTCTTGCAATTGGTCCTGTAAGACCAATTGCAGTCGTTAACAGTCATCAACGGTTGACTGGGACTGATGGAAATTGTAACCTAAAACACCTGCAGGTTCATATTCTGAAGCCTTTCTGAAAAAGTGTGTGAAAATATAATGTCTAAATTTGGTACACATGATGTCTGAATTTTATATCTATGAGGGAGGTTGTGTGTGGTGGGTTTTTATGTGGAACCTATGACAAGGAAATTTGAATTTGGTAAGGAGATTGTGGCATTAAACATTATTTGCAATTGATACCTTTAATGTCTGTTCTGATCTGGGGAAGCTTTTTCATGTTTTAAAGTAGTACGAATTGCTTCAATCTCACATAAAATGTCATGATTTCATAGATGTGTTTTTATAAGCATACGCAAAGGAATTCAATAAAGTTACCAGAAAGCTACTATGATAGAAAGGGTAGTAAAAGAAAAAAAGTATTATGTTTTAATACATCACTGCAGAGTGCTATATCTCATAAATGACTTAAAAGAAGAATATAAATCTTTCATTTTTCACCCTATTTAGATTGCTGTAAACTGATAGGCAGAAAACACCTACCTTGAGATACAACACAGGACCTCTAATTTGTGGGTGGGAAGCCAATGACCTCCAGATATGGTTGGGCTGCAGCTCCCATCACCCCTGACCAATGGCCATGCTGGTTGGTATATATGGGGACTGAGTCCAACAACATCTGGAGAACCTTAGTTTCCTCACCCCTGCTGTTATTCAAAATGAACAAAGAAGAATGGGCAGGAACAGAAACAGAAGATGGAAAATGAGTGTCTTAGCCTCCTGGGGTGAGGTCTGTTACAGTTGCTACAAATGAAATTATTATTATTATTATTATTATTATTATTATTATTATTATTATTATGCTGCCTATCTGGCTGGGTTTCTCCAGCACTCTGGGCAGCTTACAGCATATCTAAAAACATAAAGCATCAAGCGTTAAAAACATCCCAATACAGGGCTGCCTTTCCTAATTTGGACCTTGTGCAGAATAGAAATGAATGAGTTTTCCAACACAAGAAAAGGGTTTCATATCTTTAATTGAAACAGTCTTAAAATAATTACAGATAAATGTTACAAGATGCAAAGATCTTAAACAATGACTGACAAAGATGCCACCTTTGTGCTGTTAGGGATTTCTTGATTTTCCAGTGATGAGTCATCAAGTAGCTTAAATTCTCACATGGAAAAACACCCAACCTTACGCTGCCGCATTTGCCAGAGTGAAACCTCCTGCCTAATGCAAACTTCTCTGTTTTGCAAATGCATTTCAAATACACGAGTTTTTCAAACCTCAGTGCAGACAGACATTATATTATATGTACGGTATATTAAACTTTATGTCTTTAACAAGGTCTACCTTACTGCTTGCCCATAAGCATAAGGAAAGTGTAAAGGACAGCAGAGTGGAATGACGGGTCTTCACAAGAGAGACAGCAAGCACATGCAAAATGAAAAAAGGTATAGGTGAGAACAACTAGGTAAGATGTATGCCAACTGGACCATAATTCAGTGGCAGAGCTAAGAAGGATTCCTGTCCCAAACCCTGGAGAACAGGTAGGCTCCTTGACCTCTGATGGTCAAGAAACTTGGTTTCCCTCCCTGTTCAGGTCACCCTGAAGGAATTGCATACTCTTGGAAGCCTTTTAAAAAGACTTCTTAGCTGCAAACAGCAAACCTAGTAGCTCCTTCAAGCAGCTGTGAAATGTTTTTAAAAGGAAGAAAACAGCGCTGGGATCACTAACAGCGCTGTTGCCAGAGTCACACACAGCTCAGTTCAAAAATGTACTGTATGGTCACTTAGACATCTTGGAAAATTCTACTTGGGGTACAGAAGGGTTGTGATGCAAAAATGAGTCCTTCCCTCTGCCATGCATTAAGCAGCAACCATCAGTTGCTTCAGGCATCTTATAAAGATATACCTTTCCCCCTAGGCCTTCCCTGACTCATAAAACCCATTATTTATTTGAATTCCCCAAATTCCTGTTTTTATTTGCTTTTATATGATTTTGTATGACTTAGATTACTGGTTTTATATTCTGTTTTAATAGCACTGTTTATTTTTTATGCTGTACACCACTTAGATTTTTGTTTTTGTTTTTTTAAAGAGTGGTTTAGAAACACACACACACACACACACACACACACACAAACACATATAATATACATCACGGGTAGGCAAACTAAGGCCCGTGGGCCGGATCCGGCCAAATTGCCTTCTAAATCCGGCCCGCGGACGGTCTGGGAATCAGCGTGTTTTTACGTGAGTAGAATGTGTCCTTTTATTTAAAATGCATCTCTGGGTTATTTGTGGGGCATAGGAATTCATTCATTAGTTGTTGTTGTTTTTCCAAAATATAGTCTGGCCCCCTACGAAGTCTAAGGGACAGTGGACCGGCCCCCTGCTGAAAAACTTTGGTGACCCCTGACATGGATCCAAGAAAGGGGCTAAAATGGGCCAGTTCGCTCCAAAATGCAAAGTGAACTGAATTTGTTCACTATCCCTATTCCCAGAGCAGATTGCAGACAAAAGCATCTAACCAGAAATAATAAGTACTCACATGCAGACAGTTTCAGATATGTAGCAGCTGATTGCTTCTCCTAGATCTAACATTTTATTAAATAGGCTATCTTTTGTAAACATTTACCTCAAGTTTCATAAATGTTCATTACACCCTTTTTTTGTAGGCCACGTCATTCTTTTCTACATGAGTGCTATCTAGATGTGACTTTACGATCATAGCAATTATATTTAGTTCCATTTTATGGGTCATAATTAATTCTTATATAATGTCATTGGCTATTGGGGATTTATGTCAAGGGCGTTACAGTACTGGTTGGAATCATCTTTGCACTGGAAGTAAAGGGAAGATTCTGAAGACACAGTGTTTTATAAGGCCAAAACCAATAGCACCAAACCAAGTGATAAAACAAAATTTGAATTTGAATTTAAGTTATCTTAAGCATCAAATTAATTTAGAGTTAATTATACCTTAAATCCATTTAATACCTTGTAATAAAAGATATATTGCTAATGGATGTGTTTGGTTCATTAAAACAATAACTTTTTATTGCTGTGATGAGACCAATTTAAAATGAAATTAATTTCAGGATGCAAGATAGAATTCCAATAAGCTAGATTGCTGTAGATTGACTCTATGATTGCCAAGGGCACTTCTATCAGTATGCAACATCTGGTATAACAAAGGCTGCATCCATCTCTCCTTTTTTTTCCTTTCGAAATGCACAGAGCTATCATGGCTTCTCCTAACTGCATCCAAACACAGAGGAAGCTGCATATAGTCACTTCCTCTTCTGCAAAATAATATATATATATCCTTCAAAATGGGGTGAAAAATAGTTCCAGAATACCCACTGTACAAAACTCCTGCAAGGTCAAATTGGATGCATCACTGCAAAGCTCTTCAAAATGATCATATGAATGCCAGTACCTTTTGGAACCTGAAACAGACCCACAACCAGAAGAGATGGCAAAGTAGCTGAAGTTATCTTTTAGCCTGTAGAGTTCTTCTAACATAGTAAAGCTGGAGACCTCGAGTTGCACATCCTCGTGACCAAATGTTAGAAATTAACATTTCAAAGAAGCATGCCCGTTCCTTGTCCTCTCTGTTCATTGCTTGTGAGCTCTATGAATATGGTGTGTGTGTGTGTGTGTGTGTGTGTGTGTTTGATGTAGATCAATAGCCCCATGATGCTACAAATCAAGACTAGATTGTGCAAGAGTTTAAAGTAGGACAGAGGCAGGTAGAGATGAAATATTTGTAGGGTAACCGGCCTCATATAACAAACATGTTTGAATCTAATTAGTACATTAAAGGGTTAAAACCATAGAGTAAGCTGTCCTGCCAGGCTTAGCCTATGTCAACACTTCATCTCCTTGAGAGGAAATAGGTCACCAAGGCTTTTGCTATCGCTTTCTCCATGAGGATATCAACACACTGAGGATAGTCAAGTTCAGTTATTTCAATAGGTTGGTTTTTTTTTTCCTGAGGATGACTTCATTGGATAGGAAAAACTGGGATGGATCTATGTGTTGATCCTTCAAAACTGAATGTCAGCACCCTTTAGAAATCTGAACATGTAATGGCCAAGCTAATACACACACACACACACACACACACACACACACTTTTATTTGGACCACCTACTGGGGGGAGTACACAAGACTCTGGTTTTAAAATAAAATAAAATCTTTCAGTGCAAAAACACGTACACACTGACCATAATCGATCCAAACATAAAGTAATGCATATATTAAGGTTCCCCCTTGCTTTTAATGAATTAGCCAATTAAAATAAATATCGCCATATCTCACCTGGAAGTCAATGATAATGCGAGCATATTTAATTAAAGTAAGGGTTTGTTGTTGTTTTGCTCCTGGCTGCATAACAGTTGTTTATTGCTGAATATCTTTAGTCAGTACCTAAACCCAGAAGGCAAGCAGCATGGTATGCCCATCCAAAGGAGAAACTCTAAATAAAATGTGTGTGTGTTTATTTTGTGATTATGCATCCCCAGTTTACCAGAAGGTTTCCCATCACCTGTTACTGCTGGTGACTATTGCAGTTGTTGGGGTATGGTAGTCCTAGCTGCAGCCAAAGGTGCGCCCCTCAGTTGTGGCACTACAGCACAGAAATCCTTTTCCACTTAATTTCTGGTAGTGGATCCAGAGAAGGTTCACCACTAATCAGCCATTCTGGCACCCAGGGAGGTTTTTGCATAATGAAGTGGGCCTTCAGATATGGGAGTCCCAACCATTAGGGAATTAACGGTTTAAAGGGATTGCTGTTTTTGTTTGTTACTATGTTGTGTATTTTTGTGTTTTTATATTGTAAACTGCCCTGTGATCCCTGGATGAAGGGCAGTATAATTTAATAAATAGAATCATAGATCTCTCTCTCTCTCTCTCTCTCTCTCACACACACACACACACACACACACACACACATGGGGGGTTTTCAAATTAAAGTTTTGCCATCAGATATTCAACATACATCATAAAAACAAGATTCCAAAGAATTTCCTGGAATTCCCTCCTCCCCTTTGTAGGTTCTATTGTTAATCATTTTCTCCTGCATCTTTTATAATAATCCAAATCCTTTACCTCTTCCATTATGTCCAGAATTCACTATAACCTCAGATAATACTACTGCTACTAATAAAACCAGCACTTTGAATAGAGCCTGGAAACGAACAGAGGACAGTTTAGTTACTGTATGTCGGAATACACTTCGTGGATCCGTTAAAGATCCGCGGTTATTTGTTTATTTTAATGGTTATTGAGAACTACTTTTCATATCCTTACACTTAAAAGTGAAAGTGAAAGTAAGAATGAAGAGACATCTTGCTATTAGGATTAATCCGCCTTTAACTTGTAGTTCCGGTAATGTTTCAAAGTTATCAATGAACGTTAACCTTGCTTCCCGCCTTTTTGGAGGGTAGCAACAGAGGTTTTATTGGTTAAAGTGTTGATCGTGATGTCATGCCTGTTCCCAAATAAAAGGCTGAGGCTCCCCGCTTAGGCAGGTCAGTTAGGCACGTTCTTTTACGTTTTGTTCTTTTGGGGTCTTTTATGTTCAGTTGAAGTCAAGTTTAGTTTAAGGGTTTTGGGAGCGGGCTGGATGGGTTTTTTCCTTTAGTTAGGTTTAGTTTGCGGAAGATATTTCGGTGAGATTTTAGTTAGGCTTTTAGGTTTAGCCTAGGGCTAGTTTTGCGGAAGATATTAGGTTTAGCTTTATTTAGTTAGTATCGCGGAAGAATTGGCGCGCAGGGACCGTGAGCTCAGGGAAACTTAGCTTAGGGCTAGAAAACGAGCCTATGCGGGTTTGGCCAAAGCCACTAAAGATAATTCCAGTGTCTGTCGTCCTTTGGGGAAAAGAGTAAAGGTTTTAAGAATTTTTAATTTTAATATAACATCCTTGGTTTGGTCTCCTTTATTGTTAAATGCAGTTCCGATTCGAGGCATCCTTTATTATTCGAGGCATCCATTAGTATTTGAGGCATTCATTTAGTTTTCGAGGCATTCATTCACTCACGCACCTTCGGAGTCATTTTCCGTCTTACTCAGCTACCTTCGGATTGTGAGACTTGGCCGGCGCCCGTGCTCATAAGCACGCGGAACGCTGGCCGCTTTCCCCCGCAACTGGTACCTCGTGCGTGGGTAGCTAAAACTCACGCACGGGGAGCTCCAGCACCGAACCCCCGTTAACTGTAAAATTAGCAAGATGTGTTTCAACCAACCAGTTCCAAGCAGTAAGATGTTGCCACAATACAGTACCGCAATCAGTGGCATTTTAAACTGGTGAACTTTGGTTGGATGGCAGGAAAAATAAAGTTGCATCAAATAAAAGGTGTTTACTAGAGCTGAAGTAATCCAGTGAGGGGCTGGGAATACCACCAGCCATTGTGAAATATAACAACAAGCATTTCCTCTTTGTCACTCCTGGGGTGGAAAGCTGTACACTTCTTTTGTTTTCAAAAAGCTGGGGCAGAATTGAGGAAACTGTACCTGCAAGAATGAACTGCACTGTAATCATTGTTGTTCATTCTGTAAAACACACACACACACACACACACACACACAGGTATTGTTAGGGCAGGAGACCTCACGTTGCCGCGTCAGGTTGCAGTCTAAC
This sequence comes from Lacerta agilis, assembly GCF_009819535.1. Lineage (NCBI taxonomy): Eukaryota > Metazoa > Chordata > Lepidosauria > Squamata > Lacertidae > Lacerta > Lacerta agilis. Next base: position 88,104,367 of record NC_046315.1, on the reverse strand, counting down.
AGCCTAATAATATATGTCAAAAGAAGTGATTGAGCTGCAGTAATCTTTAGCCTTTACAGATCTGACACCACACTTTTATACCAGCCTCCAAGATTTTATAATGAGGTTTATCATACATAGTCCCTATCATACATATACTCTCTCACTTCCCACCTCTCTTTTTAAAAATGTTTTTCTTCTTCACTCTTTATCCAGAGAACATAAAAGACCTTTCTTTTTTGCAGGGGCACCAAACTTCGGTGTGTGTTTTTTTATAAATTTATTTATTGGGTTTTTCAGATTAAAATTTTATAATAACATATCCAACATAGAAACAAGATTTCAAAGAATCTCCTGGGCTTCCCTCCTCCCCTTTGTGGGTCCTATTGTTAATCATTTCCTCCTACATCTTTTATAATAATCCAAATCTTTTACCTCTCCATTGTGTCCAAAATTCACCATTAAACTACAAGTGCTATTCCAATCCTAGTAACGATTTTAACTGTTTACAATGGTTTTTAAGATAAATTATGAATTTTCCCCATTCCTTATAAAAATTTTGGTCTTCCTGATTTCTTATTCTTATGGTCATTTTTGCCATTTCAGCACATTCAATCCGTTGATATTATGGATTTGAAATCCAGTTTTGTCCAGTCATGAACGACTCTGGGGTTGCGGCGCTCATCTCACTTTACTGGTCGAGGGAGCCGTTTGTCTGCAGACAGTTTTTCTGGGTCATGTGGCCAGCATGACTAAGCCGCTTCTGGTGAAACCAGAGCAGCGCACGGAAATGCCATTTACCTTCCTGCTGGAGTGGTACCTATTTATCTACTTGCACTTTGACGTGCTTTCAAACTGCTAGGTTGGCAGGAGCTGGGACCGAGCAGCAGGAGCTCATCCCGTCGCGGGGATTCGAACCGCCGACCTTCCGATCGGCAAGCCCTAGGCTCAGTGGTTTAGACCACAGCGCCACCCGCATCCCATACATATGGCACATAGAATTAGTCTTTATATTTAAATAGCTGAAAAGTGACCCTGCAATTCTCTTTCCGTTTTATTATTTACCATGGGGGATTTCGATAATTGTTTGAGGCAAATGTTAAATCTCAACATCCATAATACAATGCCTTTATAGCATTGAAATGAAAAAGATTACAGGTAGAAATATAAATCTACCATAGAATATTCCAGCGAGAACATAACAAATCTTTCACATTTGGTTTGTTTCTATCAACTATGGAAGGTGTTTTGATTACCCCAACTAATATATTGCAAACTAGCGGGATTTGACTATTACATTTGCCCCCCAAATTATCTTAGCTGTGGTTATAGCTATCTGAAATTGTTGTGGATATTTTAATTCTCATAGACACCGTGCTCCTTGTAGCTAAGCAGGGAGGTGTTCCATGGGACTCTTCCCTGTCATCTACAGTGTGGTTTTTTGATCTGATCAAATTGAATCTTTCATGCTTGGCGAGTAAACAGGTGGTGTTTTGTTACACTGTCTACCACTTGCACTTTCCCATCGTTGTTGCTGTGTTTTATGTTTTCGCATTAACTAATGCCTGCAGGGGAAAACATACTTTTCCAAAAATCTATATATTTGTGTCAACCTTAATTTGCCATTTTAAAGGCTGAAATGATGCATTTATTGAGCATTTTCAACTCACCCGCACTTTAAAAAAATTAGCCCTTAACTGTGGCTTTAAAAGCTTGCAAAGATTGGAAGGGAAGATAGATGAATTCTTGAAGGTCACCTCCCTCCCTTGCTGACCAATTAGTTTCTGGTGGAAAAGCTTTTCCATTTTTACACATGTGGAGGATAAATTCCATGCGGGTTTTCTGAACCGGTATCGCAAATGAAAGCGAATGCTATCACAGTCAGAGCTGAAAAGGGCCAAATGGCGGCAGAATTATTGAGCTATCTGGACCTGCCTTTGTAATCTAGGCTACAGAAGATCCCTGTCAGAATGCACCTGGTCCCATATGATCCAAGTAGATATGTCTACAATGAATCATAGAATCATAGAGTTGGAAGAGACCACAAGGGCCATGCAGTCCAACCCCCTGCCAAGCAGGAAACACCATCAAAGCTGCTGGGAAAAACCTGCTCTGCTGGCTTCCACCCTTGCGAGGTGCAAAATATTTTGCTAGATGATGAGCAGTGCCTCAAGTCTAGGTGCATAGTGCCCAAGATTAGCCAAGTAATTCTGGAACCTGAGGCAGAGAATCCCACAAGCACCAGCCCTCCTGCCTTGCATCTAAAATTATTATTATTATTATTATTATTATTATTATTATTATTATTATTATTATTATTATTATTATTTATTATTATTATTTTAAAATAACTAATAATTCCCTACCCTTTCATGACACCTGAAACAGTTCCTTCCCTCTGCCCAATGAGATGGCCAGTTTTGCATCCACCTTTGCCCACTCGCATAATGACTAGCGCCAAAACAATCTGTGCGGTATAGACTTTATAGTACAGGTGTCATATACTGTATTGCACGTGGGGTTGTCATTTTTCTCTGTTTTTTTTCTCTTTTAAACCTGACAAACTAATGAGCGCGGGAAGATTTTGATGACGCATAAATGATAGTGATGAGATAGAAAAAAAGAGAGCTCTGCTCTGGTATCTTCATTGTATCCGACTTCTGTGAAAGACGCAGGTGAAACGGGGGGTGGGGGGCAACCCTAGTTTATGGTGTACAGTCACATGCATTTAATGTCCACAAATTCAGCTTTATGTGACGGACCCAAATAAAAAAAAGAAAAAAGGGAGATGAGCACCCAGGAAAAAATAAATAAATAATCCCACTCGCCATTGCACTTACCTTGGGAGAGCATTCAGAAGTGTGTTTTGACTGTACACAATTTTGACTTTACATGCTATCTTTGGGACAGAACCCCTGTGTAAATTGAGAAGAAGAAGAAGAAGAGTTTGGATTTGATATCCCGCTTTATCACTACCCGAAGGAGTCTCAAAGCGGCTAACATTCTCCTTTCCCTTCCTCCCCCACAACAAACACTCTGTGAGGTGAGTGAGGCTGAGAGACTTCAAAGAAGTGTGACTAGCCCAAGGTCACCCAGCAGCTGCATGTGGAGGAGCGGAGACACGAACCCGGTTCACCAGATTACGAGTCTACCACTCTTTTTTTTTTTTTTTAAATAAGTCTTTATTAAATTTATGTTTCTTTAAAAAAAGGATTTCAAACATAAAACACAACAAAACACTAAATCTTGCATCACACAAATAATAAACATAAATTAACAATACTTTCTTTCAAATTATACATCAAATTTAAAATATGACTTCATATTGCTTCTACAATGGTTTTCTTAGCATAATACTCATTTCATTACTCTAACTAATAATTTAGTTACTCTCATTCTTACAAACGAACAAAAAAAAACCGGCATCAATATATATATATGTATATAATTTAAATCTCCCATGTGAGTAACTTAATCTAAGCAAATCATTAGTTCCGTTTTCAAACCTTCTTTTTCAAAATATTCTTCCACATATTTCCATTCTGCTTTTGTTTTCTGTTTATGTATATCTCTTATTGCAGCTGTCATCCTTGCTAAATTCATATATTCTATTAGCTTAATTTGCCATTCTTGGACTGTTGGTATTTTTTCTCCTTTCCAAGTTTTAGCTATAAGTATCCTAGCTGCAGCACATGCGTACAAAAGGATATTTTTTCTGTCTTCAGGAATATTCTCACGGGTCATACTTAATAGAAATATTTCAGGTTTTTCCCCAAATGTAATTTTCAACATTTTTTTTCAAATTTTCATATATAATATTCCAAAATTCATAAATCTTTGGACATTTCCACCAACAGTGGAAATACGTACCTATTTCACTTTGACATTTCCAGCACTTACCCGAGTTTGTTCTATATATTTTTGCCAACTTCTCTGGGGTAAAGTGCCATCTATATACCAGTTTCATCATGTTCTCTTTAATTCCAGAACATGCTGTGAATTTCATATTATTTTTCCATAATTTATCCCATTGATCCCTATATATGGGTCTCCCTAGATCTTGTGCCCATTTCGTCATTACACATTTTACTTCTTCGTCCTTTAATTCCCATTCAAGTAGAAATTTATATATTTTTGATAATGGTTTGTTCGAATTTTCTAATAGAAATTCTTGTAGTTTTGATTTTTTTTTCTACAAATCCTATTTCCTTGTGTTTTTTAAAAATATTCTGTATCTGATAGTACTGTAACCAGCTCTCTTGAGAGTTGGCTGTATTCATATTTTAATGCAATCTTGAAATGATGCAGTCCCCAACACCTAGAATACCTCAGAAGGTTCCCTCACTGCGAGAAGTGAAGCTACAGGGAATCAGGCAGAGGGTCTTCTCGGTTGTGGTGCCCGCCCTGTGGAACGCCCCCCCCCCCCCGATGTCAAGGAGATAAACAACTCTCTGACTTTTAGAAGACACATGAAGGCAACCCTATTTAGGGAAGTTTTTAATGTTTGATGCTTTATTTCTTGTTTATTATTATTATTATTATTCTGTTGGGAGCCACCCAGAATGGCCGGGGGAACCCAGCCAGATGGGCAAGGTATTATTATTATTATTATTATTATTATTATTATTATTATTATTAGATAGGGCTCTGTGTATCACAGAGTAATCAACACAACTGGGCTAAGACACATCCACATTGAAACATGCCCCACAAGCTTATATGCTGCTGATGGTAATGTGATCCTTATGACGAACATCAATAAACAGACCGGCTACTACATTATGAACCAATTACTGTTTCTGAATACTCTTCAAAAGCAGCCACATACAGAGTTTACAACAGTAACGGAGTCTTGGGATTCGATACGTCTCTCGCTCACACCCATAATTTCTCATTAACTGCCTTTACATTCAGTTCACATTCACACCCGCTGAACGTTCTGGGGAGAAGTGCAGTAGGGGAGAAGTTCATGGTCTGTCCGTCCCCCCTTTAAGATGCCTCTTTCTTTCTCTTCTGCCAGTTCTCAGCAGTTCCTGTAATAACCTGCCCTTGTTATCTCCCGCTCTTCTTGTTTTTGGAAATTCATGGAGATCTGTATAGCTCATATCTAGAAGGGGCAAGCTTTTTCTATGTTGTGTTGGGAGAGAGGGAGAGCAGGGGAGTTCTGTGCAAGACAAGAGGAGAGGGGGAATACGATTTCAGAACACAAAGCTGTGCTTTATAATTTTGTGTTCAATGCCTTTCCGTGTCTTTGCATTAAGCTTGGTGTGAGTATCTCAAAGCACGCTCCCCTGTGGCATTCTGCTTATAAATAACCGGTTGCAACCCGTCATCTCGATTTCTAAGACTGTCAATACGAACAACTTTCCATAGACCCTTCTCCGTCTCCTTCTTCCCCAGCATAGATATCAATTTGTTGAACCGCTTGAGCCTTTGACGACTTACACAACCGCTCGGCTAATGGTCTGTGCATTAATACATCTTATCAGCTGCAAACATCTGCCTAACACGCCTGTACTTCCCTGTCAAGCTCCCGGGAAAATGTGGATTTAGATGTTGCTTTTTTTGATTGGGTTTGAAACAACAACCGGAGAAAATGGAAGAAAAAACCCAGCAGCGCCTCGGTGTAAATAATTTATGGCGTACAAATTATGCTCTAGTCAAGCTTCCATGGAAAAAGTTGCCTAAATGGCTGTTTTATAACCCACACTTTAGTATAATTCTGATTAAGATTCAAAGATCACCGCGTTTCTCTGTACAAATGAGTGGCGGATTAATATTGCATAAGCTGTCTTTCTCTTCTCTGCCTAGGTAAGGCACAACATGCTGTCAACGGTATTGACAGGCAAATATACAAACACAAGAACCGAATTGAAGCCTTTCGTTGTTCAGGAAGCAATTTACTTGTTCAGCTCGTACCATTATGGTAATTCTCTGTCTTGTTCCCTCAAAGGGAAAATGTCATAATTTTTATCTTTTAGTCCAGTGCTATGTTTTTAATAGCTCATTCGGGTCACATACAGAAAGCTACCAAGGACAAGGAAGCAAACGGGAGGGGAGAGATCTTCTGCTACAGCTCCAGCATATTATAAAGCACTGCTGTCATCTCAGAGGTTTGAACTTGCACGAGAATTGTAACTCCTTTGCTGGGTAGGGTTTATAAAGAAATACAGGCATGCAAGAAGCAGAGCTTGGAAGGATGCTGTGACGTTTGTTAGCCCCTTTTATACAGAGGTAATATGAGTAGGTTTGGCGTACTTTTGAGTCGCCGTGCTCCTTAACTGTGTTTTTAAGGCCAGCTTAACCCGGGTGGCACAAATCAGAAGGTCGGAGGTTTGATCAGAAGGTCGGCGGTTCGAATCCCCACGACGGGATGAGCTCCAGTTGCTCAGTCCCAACCTAGCAGTTCGAAAGCATGTCAAGTACAAGTAGATAAATAGGTACTGCTCCGGTGGGAAGGTAAACAGGGCTTCCGTGTGCTGCTCTGGTTTGCCAGAAGCGGTTTAGTCATGCTGGCCACATGACCCGGAAGCTGTACGCTGGCTCCCTCGGCCAGTAACGTGAGATGAGCACCGCAACCCCAGAGTCGTTCACAACTGGACCTAATGGTCAGGGGTCCCTTTACCTTTAACCCGGGGTAATTGAGTCGTTTTTTCGTTATTTCACTTCAGGTCTAAGAAAGTGTCACCTGCTTAATTTCTTTGTGTGAGGCAGCACACAGGGCAATAAAAAGTAGGTGGCAACCCTAGCCAGGAAACACACACTTCACCTGGAAAATTATTTCATTTTTTTTTTAAAAAATCTAGTGATGAAATAAAATGCCTAGACAGTGTGATTAGTACATAGTTGCCACTCACCCTTCTCAAGTAGAGGGCGGTTGCAGACCTTTGCCCCATCCACCACCCCCAGCAGCAGAAGCAACATGTTGGCCAACCATTAAGCGAATTCCTTGGTTGGAAGAAGTACCGAGCAAAATTTCCCCACCAAAAAATAAATATAAAATGGGCCAATCAGAGGCCCCACTGGAGGGGCAATTCCTTGCTGCCTTGATGTTCATTGACTGTGGGCCATGCTCAGGCAGGCGACAATACATAAAAGTTGGTTGTGCATTCCTTGCAATACTAATTAGTACAAAAAACGGTATTTATGCAAGTTAAAAAAAAAAAAGGTAAAGGACCCCTGGATGGTTAAGTCCAGTCAAAGGCGATTTTGGGGTCTTCAGGCCAAGGGAGCCAGTGTTTGTCCACAGACAGCTTTCTGGGTCATGTGATCAGCATGACTAAACCGCTTCTGGCACAGCAGAACACCGTGATGGAAACCAGAGCACATGGAAATGCTGTTTACCTTCCTGCCACAGCAGTACTTATTTATCTACTTGCACTTTGACGTGTTTTCAAACTGCTAGGTTGGCAGGAGCTGGGACTGAGCAATGGGAGCTCACCCCATTATGGGGATTTAAACCACCAGTCTTCTGATCGGAAGCCCAAGAGGCTCAGTGGTTTAGGCCACAGCGCCGCCCGCGTCCCATGCAAACTTTTAACGCATGTAGGGAGCAAGGAGAATGCATGTGTCGGATCGCACATGCTCCACCTCCTGACCTTCCCATGTTGAACAAGGAGTTCTGAAGAGTACTTCTTTGTGCATTTGAGTGAACCTACTTAGAAGCCTCCTTAAGACTTTTTCATTCAATATGGAAAGGCTGGTGGAGGAGGGAGGGAGGGCATCATATGCGGGACATTGGGGTGAGTATGGAGTGTTCCCCCACATCATGTCCCTTGACCATGTTCACATTCTCTGTTCACATTTAATATCACTTGTTGATTTGACTGTAACTAACCAAGGGTTGCATTTCATAATGAGTGTATCACAAAAACAAATTGGCTCTTCTAAGACAGCTCAGAAACAACAACAAGCACAATAGCAAAATAAGTGTAACAATATGGTGTGCCGAATGGAACTTCATAACTACCTAGTGATTATTTTGACAAGTTCAGCTGTTCAATATCATGCCTGACTGCTCCTTTATGCTTGATAATTTTCCTTTGTAAGGTATGACAGGCCTAAATGAGTTTGAACCTTAGTGAATTAAAACCTAGTGATTTATTTACTTTGGCTAAAATCCCTGATGTTCATATCAAGTACATGGTGTTTTGTTTGTTTGTTTTGCTTCTACTCATTTTGTAGACGAAATATACGGTTGCATGTAAATATTTCCAGTTGTCAGTTTCTGTTCCCTAATTATGAAGAAACCCTACGGAGTAAGGAACAACAGAGCCATGATGCAAGATGTTGTCTTGCACCAGGGAATAGGCTCATTTAATCAAAGTCATTTGAACACCAAATCTAATGCAGATTCACATTTGTATTAAATATTGGAAGTTAAATTAAATGATAATGATGTACATAGTACTGCTTGTGCTCCCAAACCTGGTGAATGTATTTCAATTGAAGTAATTGTCACCCTGATGACCAAGAACAGAACCACAGAAATAAAATGGTTCAGTTCCTCAAACTGAGCAAATGTTGCATGCCCTACCTGCAACTGCCAGAATTGCTGGATCTACCTTACCCATCATACAAAGTGCGACCAGAAATTTCGGTGAATGGTCACAGAACTCAGTCAGCGAGAAATATTCGAACCTACATACCTTACAGGCCTTCAAAGTAGGCCCCCTCTGATACAATGCACCATTGACAACGTTCGTAGAACTGTTGGAAACTTCTGGCAAAGTCCTCTTTTCGTACTGCTTTCAGTTCCCTCATCACAGGAGCTTGGACTTGTGAAATGTTGGAAAATCTGTGGCCTTTCAGTGCAGATTTCAGTTTTGGAAAAAGAAAGAAATCTGGTGGGGCCAGATTGGGAGAATGTGGAGGGTGGGACAACTCAGTAACCTCAATAACGATTTCTTCCACCATCATTCAGACGGACAAACCCGCATCAATAACTCATGAACTCTGTCAACATTTGCTGCCGTTCTGCTCATCAACGGTCTGCGAGAACGAGGGTCATCAATGGTTTGCCGCCCTTCATGGAAATGCTTAAACCACTCATACACTGTCTTTCAAGTTATAGCTTCATCTCCGTACACAATTGTGAGCATTTTGTGGGTTTTCAATGCCAATTGTATGCTCGAATATTTCTCGCTGTCCGATTTCTGTGACCATTCATCCTACGTCCTGGTCACACATTGTATATGGTGGCTGGGTATGAGGGATAAATTAGATTCACTTTGCATTAAAGACAAATCTACCAGATTTGCACGTTCCACCCAAACCGAAAAGCAGCTAGCCTTCCAAATTCTCACATCTCTGAATTTTGCAATACAGTACCCTAACCAAGTGATTTGTACAAAAATGCATATGTTAGGGTAAAGTGTGCATGAAATGCATATATCATTGCAAGCAACTTTTTTCAAACAAATGCTTTATATTATGTTATATTATGTTGAGAAAAGAGCGCACATTGGACAAAACTGTATACAAAACCATGTGTATTAGGAAAGATTCACTCTAAAATGTAGAGTTTTAAAAGAATGCAAACAGTTGTGAAAATATAGAAAACTGAACTTACAACTGGGAAAAGGGGGAAACAAGAGAAACCAAAACTGAAAGATTCTCTCTTTCACACACAGCCTCATTTAAAGGGGCGTTGTGTGAACTGAGCCCTGATTGCTACATTTCCTCTCTCTAGTTTTATTTTTTTTGAAAAGCTCAATGAGAGCACTTCCAGGCTGCTGCTACACTGCCATATAATCCTCTCTCTCACGCACACACTTAGAATATGCTACAAAACTTATTTCCATTGGTGGAAATCGGTGGAGGCTAGTCATTTAGAGTGAATGGGGCTCTGCCCCAATAACTTCAGTCTGTCCTCAGCCAGACTCACCCTCCTGCCTAATTGACTCTGGCTTCACAAACTGCTGGCCTCTCTGCTTTCCACGCTAGTCCCACTGGGCATCAGTCACCATTGGCTGAAATGGTTCTGCTGAGTTGCTAGGGTCCATGCCACTTGCCATATTAGTTTTTATATAATGCTTTCTAATATGATGGTTGGTTAAACCAGCTGAGGGTAGCCGGTGGGTCTTAAAGCCTTGCTGAGTTATGGACTTCCCCTGCAGGCCAAGACAGGCTCTGGCAGACTGAGTGGAAGAGACCAATAGTGGGTCCAACGGTCAAAAAGGCGGCTTCTGCACGTGCTGTAGAGTGTCAAGGCTTCAGGAATTATGTTCCTTTCCGGTGGTAGCCAGAAGCAGAGTTGATGCAAGGTAGCAAGGTAGAGTTGATTTTATGAGTTTTATTCATTCATAATAGTGAGACACAAAAAGAACGTGGCATGCCCTGACAATGTCGTTGCTCCAACTGAGCTCCTCCTCCCTCCTTCCTAGCAACAGCACTTTCCCTCATCGTGGCCGCCCATGGCCAATTGTCTCTTATTCCTTTGTTCCTGCACTCGTAAAGAACGCCGAGTTCTAGGAGAAGGGGGGTCAGAAATATTCTCCAGTGACAACGTGTCAGCTGGCTGGTCTACATCTGTCTCCCCAGGCTCTATCTCCCCCCGCCCTTCTCCTAACACTTCCCAACTCTTCTGTTCGCCTAACTCTGAGCTGTGACCTTCCTCAAACCCCTGCTGTGCTTCAAAGCTGTGTTCCTCTTCTCCTGCAGTGTCAGGAGAACGGTGTGTGTGTGTGTGTTTATCTCCACCATTCCTCTTGAGTCCAATCCCTGACATAGAGGGAAGAGAGGGGCAGATGGGGCTTGTCAACCTGGGAAAGGAGAAGGGGGGGAAATGATCCTAAACCTCCGCTGCCTTGTAGGATATCTTTGGGAGAAGACGTCTTAGGAGAAGATATCTTAGGGGTCCCTAAGAAAGTTGGATGGTGCCTTTTTTTTGCCTCCTTCCAGCAACTCTTGCAGCCAACCTGGTGCCAAATGTATTGCTCTGCTTTCCTTTGGACCACAGAAGTGAAGCCGGGGGGGGGGGCTTGTTGGCTGGGCAGGGCTGCCCTACACAACTGCTCAGACTTGCACTTTGAGGTGGTCATATTGGTGCTGCTAACACAGTGGTTTGACTTCACCTCTGGAGACACACTCCATTGTCTCTCAAGACAGACAGATGCCAAAAACAAATGCAGCTTTATTATGTTTTATGCATTATATTTATTCTACTAAACCTCACTCTGGGATTGACTTGAATGAAGTGCTTTGAATAAATAAATAAATAAATAAATAAATAAATAAAATTCCTTGGAATCGATTTCCTTTTAAAGCCTTTCAGCTGATACACAAACCTGCTTCTCTTATCATAGAGAATAGAAATTTGGGTGAAATCACCAATACAGTGGTGCCTCGCAAGACGAAATTAATTCGTTCCGCGAGTCGTTTCGTATTGCGAAAAATTCGTCTTGCGAAGCACGACCATAGGAATGCATAGGAATTTAACTCCCATAGGAATGCATTGAAATTTTCGTCTTGCGAAACACGACCATAGAAAAATTTGTCTTGCGAGTCACCTAAAAATCGCAAAACCCTTTCGTCTAGTGAGTTTTTCGTTGTGCGAGGCATTCATCTTGCGAGGTACCACTGTATAATATCTTTTAAAAGTGCTTAGGACTATGAACCAAAGGGAGTCATGTATGGTGTATTTTTTTAAAGCTATAAATTCTATAAATTCTAGATGACAACAGGCAGGATCATGAATATATTATATGATTCTGGGGAATTTGCAAGCCCTTTAGGCAGAAAGCATTGTTTTCTTTTTAAAAAGAAGAAGATGAGTTCATGCTCTTATAGTGTGTTCCTATGCAGAAGTTGCTGGCGCTTTTAGTGTGTGGGAGTAATCACAGAGCAGTACTGGATGCAGCAAGCCATCCAGTTGCATTTACTGAACTTGCTAGACAGAGCACTGAGTGTACCTTGAACCGTCTTCTTTATAGAATTAAAGTTTGTAAAAAAATATTCTAGGTTATGGGTCGGCAAGACCCCTTGGGAAGCCATTGATCATAAACTAAGCTGCTTCTCGACAGACACAGAAAAGAAAGCACAGAACTAATAATGATCTTGTTTCTGAAATAAATGGAATGGTGAAAAAAAAATAGGAAGAAGCTGAAGATTGCAAAACAGTTGAATACAAGCAGGGTCAACAAACAAGATTCTGCCGACTACAAAGCTTTTTGATAAATTTCCAGCTCAAGTAAATGGGAATTTTTATTTTGGTAATATATTGCATCTTAAAAATGAACTCAGTTTTTATTGATTTTGAAGGCAACACTTGCAAGTATGAAAGTAATAGCTTTTTGATTGATTCAGTCAGTATGAGTTAGGCTTTGTGAATAAAAAGGGAATTAATCAGTTAGGACTGATTTAGGGCCACTTTCACAATATGGATTTCCATTGTTGTGTCATTGTTCTGTTGTTAAAGATGTGATGAAGTATTTGCACAGAAAGAAATGATTAAATGGCTCTAAGTGAAAGGCTAAAAAGTGAAGACCTCTTTCAAATAAAAAGACCTTCCTGAAGTTAAACCATCTGTTGTCTCAATTTAACCTAAATATAAGCTTGGAGTCACCCAAGAAGTCTATAAGGATTTCAGCTGTGATTGATGGTCACATGCGTTGTTGAAAGAATTTTCCAAAGCAAATTGCGAGGATTTGTCAAAAGATGTGACTCAGCTATTTGGATTGCAGCTGCAAATGGTTCAGCAATATATAAAAGCTGTTATTTTGTGTGCTTTAGCAAATAATACCCAAGTAGGATTTGGCAACTATAGGCTGGAATCTAAGCTTAGTTATGGCTGTCTTTGGTAGCCTTGGGCAAGTCAATATTTACAGTTACACTTTCCCCTTCACTCTGAATCATGGTGATCTACTTTAAAAGTGCTACTGTTAGATACTGTTAGGTTGGACAGTGTTCTTGAAGCTACCAACATGAGTCTGACCAAACTGCGGGAGACAGTGGAAGACAGGAGTGCCTGGAATGCTCTGGTCCATGGGGTCACGAAGAGATAGACACGACTAAACGACTAAACAACAACAACTGTTAGATCCATCTTACTCAGAAGTGAATTCTGTTAAATTCAGTGGTTCTTCCAGCCAGAGAAGTGTTCTATGATCGCAGCCTTACTTGGAGCCCTAAAACCTATTTTCAGTTCCTCAGACCTGGGAAACTGAAGCAGTTCATGAATTTATTTGCTTCCTTTTGCTAAAGAATATCAATCTTCCAGTCCCACCTTTCTCAGAAATAACCAGGAATATAGAAAAAAAAATATGCTAGCCACTCCAATCCCATCTTGGCTTATGTGATCACATTAGGATTGTTAGCTTAACTCAAATATGCCTCACTTTTCAGCTACAGCATCAGCCAACAAGCCGTTGCCGATCTAACACCACAAATAGATAACTGCAGTTGTTACCAGGAAATTTAGAAGAATCTGTAGATCTGTTCACCCTTAAGGGGTTTTGACAGCATTCATTCTTTAAAGGAAATTCTCTGCTAAGTACAAGCCATTTCTGAACGTGGAAAGAAAGGTATGCATGGATCCCTATTAGTGCTGAAAGTGCAACAACAGAGATCACCCTGTGTGCAGTTTAAGGGTTAAGTGTGTTAGTTCTAAAGTCATCTAGCCAAGAGAGAAATAGGTAGAGGTGTTGCTTAGCAACCAGGCAGCATGTGCCCTGACTGAGGTAGCATGTGCCCTGATTGGCTGTGTAGCTAGAAGGAGTTTTGCTCTGTTTAATTGAATGTCTTCCACTTCTGTACAAGGCCTGGGCTAGGAAAATCATGGTTTCTCTGTACCTTTCTCTTCCAACATTCTGGTGTTGTTGTTTTTTCTAGTTTCCTCAGTAAGGTGTTGCCAAGATTTCTTTCCTCTCTGGACTCAGCCTGCATTACTTAAGTGATTTTTCTAACAATTAGCTCATTTCTAATATGGGATCTCCGGGAATCAATACTCAGCAAGATAATAAAAGCGTGGCGTGTTGGTACTCAGTACTGAGTCATATTTTTCCTGTTAGCTAAAAAGAGATACCAGAGCAGTTATGAGAATGGCAAATGCAATTGTGTTTTCCACAATTTTGTAATTGTGCAGGCATGCTTCAGCATTTTTCTCTGTGGCCTCTTAAATGTGATTACATTTAGAGGTCACACTCTTTAGGGGAAACCAAAACATCCCCCCTCCCCGAGCTGTGATGAATCAGCATGTGAAGGAAGGCACGAGTCATATGACAACATTCCTCAATCTCATTAAACACCATCTGGGAAAGAAACCATATATCAATATGAAATCATCTTAGCCGATATCATAGAGCTACTTATAGAATAAGGCAGATCTAGGAAGTAGATCACTCTCCAGGAAAGACTTGTTGAGTTCTTAACTTTCTCAAGAGCCAGCAGAAGAAGCTGGGAAGACTACCCCTAGAGAGGAGACTCCAGGGACACGATAATTTAAAGGGAAATCTTGCCATACTATGGAGGAGCAAGCTGAAATCCTGGCCATTTGAGAGCTCCAGATTGCAACCCCAAGCTGTGTGCTCAATCACAGGGCCAGTTCACCATCGCTACATGAGATATACACAACCGTGCATTTAGCAAAACCCTAAAAACTCATTGAATTTCAGCCTAGATGAAATCCAGTGGCAACTCTACCCAGGGTTCTCTCCTTCATATTGAGTTATTTTGGCTTAACTGACTGATAATAGTCCTCATCTTAACTGACAGTGCAGCAAGCCTTGGGCTCAGATTATAGGCTGGGTCTTTGTTTTCAATGACCTCTGCATGAGATCGAGTCTGACGAACCATTTTGTTCCCGCTGCTTAATTTGCTAAGATCACTTTCTCCTTCAGACACTCCGTAGCGACCTCCATGACTCCCAGAGGTTAATGTTCCTAAAAACACTATCAAGATGAAAAATGCTATATGTGTTATTGTTGTTGTCAGCGATAAAAATAAGTAATGGCTGTTCCAAATTTTGCTTAGCTCAGGAAATCTTGCATAATCATAGCTCAAGGTTGTATAGCTGTGGGCAAGCTTTTGTTTCCAAGTCCATGGCACTCATCACGAATGGCTTCATAGAGTGGTTAACTATCGGAAAGGGTGTGGAATAACTTCTGTTGCAGGTAATTCATTGCCTTTCTGTCACAGGAAATGGGACATCGCATTCTCTTTCCCCAAATGCAGAGACAAAATGCCTTATGGCTAAGTAACTTTTTTGCCAAACAGTTCAGAAAGCACAGTTACCCAAACCTTGCTTAAATGCTTTTTTAAAAAATAAAAAAGCATTGTTTTAGAAGCAAAATACAATTACACCAATGCTCTGTGTTTGTTTTTTTAAGTGCTATTTTTGGCAATCTTTTAAATCTATATCTTTTTGTCATAGGCAGTGTGTCCTTTTTTCTAGCTATAAAGGACTTGCTCTTTTTTTCTTTCTGGTTTTTTTGGCAACAAGAGTTTATTCTGATTGGCTTTCAGGCAGTTCCCCTCCCCCCCATGTAACATTGTACAAGTGAGTTATTCTTTTCAATATACTTACATGAGTTAAAAGCCTAATATAAATTAACAGTTTATTCCACCTTGCCAGTAACGGCTTTGTTGAACTAATGTCGTTGGATCCTTGTTTTCTAACAAGGATTGTCTATTTCTCTTTTAAAACCGGGGCTCTTTATGAATGCTCAGAATTTTTTTTTTGGGGGGGGGGAGCAGTATCTGAATGTAAACTTCTAACAGCTAAAATGGCCTGATTTCTATCTTACATTTTAAAAATTTGTCATTCACAGTCATATATTTAAACTAATCAATGATTGTTATTGTTTCAAGGCTTTGTTTACTCGTGCAAAAGATTATTTCAAAAAGGACTAAGCTGAGAATAGCGCATCGTCTTTTGTCAGTTTTACTTACTATGCTTTCAAGGAGAAGTCAGTAACTGCAGACAGTATTTTTTAGCTTTCTGACATTTGTCTATGTGTAAATAAATAAATGCATCATATGTAAGTATTGATACTTAACCTTTATTCTTGTGGGGGTTTTTCAATTGTATTTTTATGGTGTGACCTGTCCTGAAATATACGGATGAAGGGCAGTATACAAATTTAATAAACAACAACAACAACCATAGCTGTCATCTTTTTTAAAGGGAAATTCCCTTAGTCCGAATAGGATTCCTCGCAAGAAAAGGGAAAAGTTGACAGCTATCATACACACACACACACACACACGGACTACCACTATGAAGTCTGATTTGTTTGAATAAGAGAGTTATTGTGCATGCCCTTAAATGTCTTCCACTGAAATGAATCAACTTTTGCTCATTTCTGGCTGTGGTTGTGCTGATTGTTACCACATTAGAGAAAATCAGGGAGGATTTCAAGGAGCAATCATGCAGATGTCAGGTGCGAAATGTTAGCTGGTGCAAAATGCGGTGACCAGCCTGTTCACTAGGTTATGCATCATGCAACACAAGATTCTGGTACTGAGTTGCACTGGGGTCTGAAATAATTCAATTCCGTTTTTAAGACTGCAAATTTGTATTCAGTACACACTACAGGTTTGAGATAAGCACAGTACAGCAACGTCAACGATTGACACTAGAGGGTTAAACTATATCAAGTAGCATAGTAAGAATTGTGGGATGTTGTTTTATTCATTTGTGGGCAGTCCCAAGGGGGTGAGCGGGGCCTTTAAGGTTTATAGATTTCACTAATAAAGCCAGGATCGTTATTGATTCTGGCAACGCATTACCCTCTGCAATTAAATTACCAATGGCATCTTGGTTAAAATTGCTTAGAGAGGAGCAGGTACTATTACAATCATTTTAAAAAATAGTTACCATTGATTTTAATTCTCACCCAGCTAATTATTATCTTGTTGATTTTCACCAACCACAACTTAAAAAATGTCAGCCTTTACTTTGATATTTACCTAAAGTTGTGTTGTTGGTTTGTTTTTTAAAAACAAAAAACAAAAACCTATTTTAAGCACTTTCCCCAATGCACTATTTTTAATACATATTTTAAAAACATTGCTTAATGCCTAATAGACCAGCCTCCACTTATCCCCATCATATGACAAAAACATTGAAATGTTGTGAGATGGAGGGAAGTTGCTTTCGTCTTCAGTTCTAGTTTGCAGAATTGGAGTCAGAACTTTAAAGTTATAGCGAGAAAATGAACTTTCACAAGATGGTACAATAAATGTGGCTTCTTGACTTCCTGAGGTTTGCCATCCACTTAAATATCACATTTTAGACTGAGCATTCTCTACCTGCTGTTGCTACAGCTAACACCTAAGATTACCTAAGATTACTGAAACTGAAAGAGGTCAATAGAAGAAATGTACTTCATTTCCTTCACTTTCTACATTAGGCAACACTTTTTCTATAGACCCTTCCATACATAGACATTATCCCTTTTGGATTTGCTATTTTTCACACAATAACAGGTGAAAGAAAAAATACAAAAACCGGTCATAGATAAACCATTATCAAAGACAGCCAGAAGAGGTTATGGTATCTGAAATTGCTTTCATCTGTTCAGATGAAACTGAACAAATGTTCATTCTGCAGCGTCAACTTAGTAATCTACTAGAAAGCGAGGGCTGTGAATAGGATCCGTTTCTCCAAATATAATTTTGGTAACCAGCCCTGAGCCTTTGAAAAAGGATGAAGCATACTCGCTGCCCCACATTTTCCTTTCTTTTCACAATCCAAAGTGCTGTGATCATGTACAGGGTCGGTTCCAGTATCTGGGAGGCCCTTTGGCAAGACATCCACTTGGGAAGACAGGCGAACTAATTCCAGTGTACTGGAAGAAGCAAAGATCACCAGTGTTGGACTGGTCATGTTGTGAGGATGCCTGATTGTCGCCTTCCAAAGCAACTACTCTATTACAAACTTAAAAATGGAAAGCCTAATGGTGGTGGTCAGCGAAAGAGGTTTAAAGACTCTCTCAGGTCAAATCTTTTTTTAAAAAAAATGTAGTATAAACACCAACAATTGGGAAACATTTGCCCGTGAGCGCTCCAATTGGAGAACAGCCTTCACCAAAGGTGTCATGGGCCTAGAAGACACTCAAACTCAGTACAAAATGGAGAAATGTGCTAGGAGGAAGGCATGCTTGGCAAACCCTGACCGTGATCAACTCCTGCCTGGAAACCTATGTTTCCACTGTGGAAGGACGTGTGGATCCAGAATTGGCCTCCACAGCCACTTACGGAATCATTGTTGAAACCGTGCTTATGGAAGACAATCTGACTCAGCTACGAGTAATCGCCAAAGAAGAGGAAGATACCTTCACTCTCAGCGGACCCTCATACTCTGCTGTTACTTTCCCTTTCTTGCCCATAGAGTGAAAAAGCAAATGGGCTTCAGAAGCAATGAGAAGCAACAGAACCAGAAGAATTTCAGCAGTGGGGGCCCTGCTAGGGCATAGCCTTGATCAATAGTATTTTCCTGTTGTTGTTGTTGTTGTTGTTGTTGTTGTTGTTGTTGTTTTATACCATTCTATTCCCTGGAGGTCTCAGGGCGGATCACAGAATAAAATCAAGATATAAAGCCACAAAAGATATAAAAACAACAATCCAATATCTCCCCCCCCCCAAAAGCCACATTTTAAAAGGGTATAGGATGTTGATTAGGTCAGCCTCGTTAAAAAGGGATGTTTTTGCCTGGTGCCTAAAGGAGCATAATGAAGGCGCCAGGTGAACTTCCCTTGGGAGAGCATTCCACAGATGGGGAGCCATGGAAGAGAAGGCCCCGTTCTCGTGTTGCCACCCTCTGGACCTCTCAAGGAGGAGGCTCATGAAGGAGGGCCTCAGAAGATGATCTCAGGGTCCGGGTAGGTCCGTATGGAAAGAGGTGGTCCTTGAGGTACTGCTGTCCTGAGCCGTGTAAGGCTTTATGGGTCAAAACCAGCACTTTGAATTGGGCCTGGAAACTAATCGGTAGCCAGTGCAGTCAGACCAGGATCGGTGTAATATGCCCACCCTCCCCGGCCATAGTCGGGCTCAGGGTGGCTAACATCAGATACATAACATTGGTATAAAATCAAACAATAATTAAATTACCTCCTAAAAACATCTCAAAATCAAATTAAACTCTAATTAGATGGCTTTCCACAGGGTTAGGGTTGGGAACAGTAAGTGCTCCCTGAACTGAAATTTCAGCATTCATGACAGGAAAACAGCCAAGTGAACAGCTATTTGGGTGGAGGAGGGTCAAGATATTAACCAATATGGATGAAATTTCATATATAGCTATATAATCCCTAGTATAGTAAGATAAGACCTTCGGAGCAGGCATTCTAAAAAAAATTCAAAAAAGAAATTCAAAAAAGAAATTCAACTTTTTTTTCAAAAAAAAAAATTGTTCCTTGATAATTTGTCACCCCCACCATTATGGAACACAGGGCGGCCCGCCCCCCCTTGCTATGCCCCTGCCCATCAGTATTGGCTCACATCATTGTTGTTCTTGCTTTTAAATCTTTAGGTGAGACAGCAACTTTTTAACATTGATTTTTTTTAAATTATATTTTATTAAGTTGGAACATTTTTAACATATACAATCAAAACACAATTTTGTCTTTTCTCTTATTTTTGTCGACTTCCCACCCCTTTGTCCTTGGAGTTGCTGTTTCTCCCCTCCTGCTGCACCCTATTTTCTATCTATCAAATCACAACCACAATATTATACTCTAATTCCCTCTGTTTTGCCATGGCTCAAATCCTGCTCAAATCATTGTACTTTTTTGTAAGATTATATTATAACAATGAGCAGTAATGTGCTCTCTTAGGCAGGGGTTTGAATAATGTGAACTGACAGCAGCATCCTATGAACTTTCTCACTTTTATTCCCCTTTTATGCTTATGTTTGCAATTTGAACATTTTGGATCGTCTCCTTTTCTCTTGCCACAACAGCGCAAAGTTTTGTCCTATAAAACAAGCATAATGCTTCCCTTTCTTGCCTGGATACACGAAGGATCATTATGGAGCAAATTGCTATCAAGGAACACTCTCCTTTATAGTTCTTCATAATAAAAAAAAAACATATATGCCAGTAGTCTGATGATCTGACACAGATATTTTCACAAGAGCAATTTTGTTTGCTTTTTGTTTTATATATAAAAACATTACTAGCACAGGCATGGGTTTGTTTGTTTTTGCAACCCTGAAATGATAGTTGTATTGTTCATTTTTACACTGCTTCTTTTTTACAAAGATCTAGTTGTTTATCCCTGTGTTGGCTTATTTTTGACTGGAATAAAAAAAAGTGTGATTTTTTTTTTTGGGGGGGAGACCTTAATTCCTTGCAACATTTCTTCTTTTGTGGTTCTACCATGTGATGCATCTTAACAGAAGTGACATATCTCTCTAGCCCTTTCTTGGCACACACACACACACAGAGAGAGAGAGAGAGTCTCCATTGTCCGTCATGCAGTTCCATTAGGACTCTGCTTTCTCAGTCACATTGTGAACAGCTTCCTCCCCCCACCCCCATTCATGTTTTCAGTTATCAAAATTGCCCATGAATCAGCACAAGGCAAACTGAAAGACTGATTAAGCAGTACATTCTGGGGGCTGTTCTCCGTGCCCTCTCCCCACAGAGAAAGATAAGGCTATATTCTTTTGTGAATAATAATTTCGACTATGCATAATCAAGTGTAATTCTAGAAAAGAATTCATATCCAAAATGCGTTCCCTTTCACCGTGCCTTGTCTTTGTCTGACTTATATATATTTTTTCAAAATAATTGGGCTGTATCCCAAGAAAGCTTCCACCACAATTGATGTGTTGGTTCTTAAGGTGACACAAGACTCGTTGTAAGAAAATAACCCAGGCACGCTATTTGGAATTGTTACTTTCACTGTAAAATACCCGCCGCATCTTTTTTTAGAGCCATTCTTAATGTCACTCTCATCTGGTCAGGGTGGGGCATGTTTGCTTCGCACCATATGGAAGAAACAAAAGAGGTTTCCCCCTGAGATCTTTTTCTTTGGGGAGGGGAGTCTTTGCCCAGCTGCAATGCGGTCAAACTCTGCACAACCCCATCTTTAGCCTCTTTCAGCCAGCACAGCATGCCTCCCACTCTTTTTTAACAGCATGAGATTAGCCAGTCACATATTTGGAGACTGAGTACAATTTGGAGAAGGGGTGTTGCTAGCGTGCGGAAGGCCAGGGGGGATATAGCTCTGGGCACATGATTTTTAGGGGGTGCCCCCAAGGAGGGATTCCTGACCTGCCCCGCCTGTTGCTGGGGGGTCTCTGGGCCCCAGAGCCAAACCTGGCCTCACTGCCACGTCCCTGCCCCCTTGTTGAATGGCTGCCTGGCCAGCATTTTTTGGGGAGGGGGGTTCCTGCCAAGGGCAGCATCGTCCAGCTGGGCTCCTCCCTGCATCGGAGGGCAAGGGAACAGCTGAGCCCTGCTCGGCTCCAGTGTCCAGGGCTGAACAGGCGCAGGCTCCATGAACCCTCTGCTTCCTGTGCATGCATGCCTGGCAGCATTGGCAGTAAGAGCTGGCCTGGTACGGTGTGTTCTGTTGATCCTCCATGACCTATGCCCACCTCGGCACATACGCATGTGCCCACATGCCCTGGGCACCAGAAAAGGATGCAACGCTGCTGGGTGTTGCTCAAATAAACCAGCAAGGCACCTTTGCCTACGATATACTGTTCTTGTTTAAATTTTTGGCCTATTGAGAAGTGTGTATGCACACGAAAGCTCATACCAATAACAAACTTAGTTGATCTCTAAGGTGCTAAGGACAGTTGATTGTGACAATCAGAATGTATTGAATGTATTAGGGAGCGGGTGGCGCTGTGGTCTAAACCACTGACCTCTTGGGTTTGCTGGTCAGAAGGTTGGCGGTTTGAATCCGCATGATGGAGTGAGTCCCTGTTGCTCTGTCCCAGCTCCTGCCAACCTAGCAGTTCGAAAGCATGCCAGCAGGCCCAAACAGAGGGGGGGGGGTGATATGGGCCACTTGGCCCAGGCCTCCAATTCTAAAGAGGGCCTCGGTCAGCATATTCACAATCGCTCACCACTATTTAAATGTATTTTTAAAAAAGCACTATTTTGTCTTTATATGAAGATACGGTTCAGGCCTTGAAATAAAATTATTTGTCAGCATAACTTTTGAGGAAATTATTTGTATATTTACTTATTTATAAGACTTCGGAGATCCCCAGGGTTAAAAAAGGGGGGCACGTTATCTACCTGGCCCAGGCCTCTCCCTGGCTCTGCAAGGGCCTGCATGCCAGTGCAAGTAGATAAATAGGTACCGCTGTGGCGGGAAGGCAAGCGGCGTTTCCGTGCGCTCTGGTTTCAGTCACACTGTTCCATTGTGCCAGAAGTGGTTTAGTCATGCTGGCCACATGACCCGGAAAGCTGTCTGTGGACAAACGCTGGCTTCCTCAGCCTGAAAGCGAGATGAGCGCCTCAATCCCATAGTCGCCTTTGACTGGACTTAACCTTTACCTTTTACCTATTGAATGTATTGTATGACACTCTGTGTTCTTCTTGGGAGAAAGGATAGGATATAAATTTGATGACAGTCATGATAAATGTCAATCAGGCTGGTAGGAGAATATCACCCAACTTTGGTGGATACCTGGAGGCCCCCTTTGGATGAGAGGCATTCTGCAATCCTGCCTTACATTTCTGTCTGTCCTGGGTGGTAGAAATTGGTAGAATTCTCCTGGGACTGGGTGGTCTTACTTGTGTCATACCTTCATGTTGATTTGGCACTAAAGGGCTCATGCCATGTATGGGAGCTGGGCCTTCAGCCTAGGTGTTGTCACCCAAATGTGGAGGGGGGAAAGAATTCTCCTCCTACCTCCTCATTACGCTTTGGCCTGCAATTGGTGAGTGTAGAGGTTTGGAGCTTTTAGAGTTAACAAGCTCAACCAGATTGTCCCACCCACAGGAGGAAGAGCGTCACCAGATGCTCTGTGTACTGTTGTACTTTGTAATGTGATACTTTCTGTTTTTGTTTGTCCGGAGAACGGGGAGAAGGGAGAAGCCACCAACATGGCTTGCGTCTCTCCCGGAATGTAATGATTTATGCCTTGTAAAATAAAGCTTCTAGATTAGAAAGAAGCCGGACTCTGTTGTCTGTAATATGCTGGCATGCACACACCCCCCGCTGCGTGAGAGAAGATAAGAAGATAACTCTGCTGATAGCACAGGTGAAGCAAGCAAGGAGAACGTACAGGAGAGGTACGTGCGCTGAAGGAAGCTTGCTGGACACCATTAGCGTGCAGAAGTTGGTTTGAAGCGTTTCCAACAATCAAAAAACACTTCAGGTTATGGCAGTCCCATATTTGCGCTTGTTTATGATTCTGGACTGGTTCAGGAGCGGTTCTGAAGAGTTCCAGACTGTGTGTGCAGTGCCTCCCTGGTTTGGACTGTGATGGAGCATCCAGGGAAGTTTGCTTTGCCAGCAGGAGCATTCAGCAGTCTGCTGAATGGCTCAGGAGCCTAAAACCTGCTGCCAGAGGTTGGAAGGCAGCAGGGAAGCCCAGATCGAGGGCTGCAAAAGCAGTTGTACCTCTCTGGTGAAACCCCCATCTGTGGAGCCGGGTAAGAAGCTACAGATTCGTAAGTACGCTACCCCTGGGCAAGATGGAGGGAGCCATAGCATTCCCAGCAAGGAGGAGGGAAGCTTTTGTTTGCAAGCACCTCCAGCCTCACAGCTTCAATGCAGAGGGCTGTTCCCTGAGAGCGTTGATGTTCTGGCCAACGCCTGTGAGGAGGAAGGTCTGGCCAGTGCTTGTGAAGCCTGGAAGAAGACCCTAGCCCAGTTTCACGGGGCTGAGGGACTGGCTGAAGTGGCTTTGGAAAGCTCGCCCCCAGCTCGGCTTATGGCTGTTGAGAAGCAACAGTGCCATGGAAAGCAGGAGGGGGGCCAGATCGCCGTGGGCTTTGCTCCCAGAAGAGGGGGGGCTGTTTCCAAGTCTGAAGCCAGTGTAAAAAGTTTTGACTGTGGAGCTGTGTTTTGGCACGTAGCCTGCACCTGGTCTTTTGTTGACGTGCATGGCTGAAGATAAGGCCAAGGACATGACGTGTGGTACTGGCCATGAGAATCGCAACAGCTCTACCACAGCCCAGGCGGAAGAGGATGCCTACTGTTGTGATGCAGTCACCGAGGCAACGCTGAGAGAGGCCACCCCTGGTGGGCTGCGAGTGATGAGTGCCTGTGCAGCGTCTCTTTGCATCGTCATCGTTCCTCCTGGTGGACTTGTGAGGAACTGCGAGTCTTTTTCTACAGAGCAGTTTGAAGAACTGACTGTTGTATGCCAGAGACAGTATGTCGTGTTCAAGACAGTCAAGGGACAGATCCAAGGGACAGAACTGGCGTTTTCTGTGGCTGTTGACATAACTCTGTATTGGTTGTTTATGTCAAACCTTCTGTCCAATGTTTGTGCTGTTTGTTTTGTGATTATCACCTGTTCTGATTGCAGGGGCCAGAAGATGCTTCTACGCGTGAAAGGCAGCCAGGACGGGCTGTTTGCTGTTAAGAAGCCTCAATCCAGAACAGGGGGAGGTGGCGCTGATGGAATGTTTGCTCGGTGCACCAGTGTGCCCGTGCACCACTTATGTTTGTGTCAGTGGTACCAAAGGCTGGCAAGTCGCCACTGGGACAGTGTGCTGAAGCAGCCTGAGTTCTCTGAAGGGTGCAAGTTAAGGGCATGTAACAGCTTTCTTGATTGCAGGGTTTGCAAGGTCGAGGAGTCGACATCCTGCTACCCCACGTCTGAAAGGGAAACCACGCGTCCCTTTTCCCTGGTTCATGTGGCTGTTTCTGAAGGGAAGCCAGAAGCTAACCTGGGGGGAGCGTGTTGTTCTGAGTGTTTGGCTGATGCTTTCTCTCACCACATGTGGTCTGCGTTGCTCAAGGAGCCAACTGAGGGAGTACCACTGGTGGAACAGCAGGTTTCTACTGGAGTAGGCTGTTCACAGGTCCTCAGTGAGAGGGGGAGTAAGCACAGTGTGACTAACCTGCTTTCTTCACAGGTATGTGGTCTTGCAGAGAGGCAGCAAAGGATGCTGCATGCTGCCACTGAAGACACACTCTTGGATGCAGAGTTTCCTCAAGGGTTCTGGGTGGAACTGGGTGGTACCAAGGTTCCGAAAGTGTTTTTCTGTGGGTACGAACCCAGCTTGCGTAGCTGGAGGTTAGTTAGCCCAGATAGTGACCAGACCCAGGTTCTAGTCAGCAGGAGTGCTGAATTCTTTGAGCAGAATGGATTGGAACACATCCCTAGAAGCCCTGATGTTCTGGATGGTCCTGTCAGTGATGGACAGGCAGATACGCCACCTGCTGGTGGCGGTGGTGGTCCAGGTGGATCAGCCCCAAGAGGGGGTATTGCTGTGGCTTTGGCACCTGCTGGTGGCTCGGGCCGAGTTCCCGGCCATCACCAGGGTGCAGCGCAGCTAGGGGCAACTCCAAGGCAGCAGCCTGGGAGTGCACCTGCATCTCCTATGTCAAGGACTAGGAGGCAGGCCACGCTTGGTGACTCTTTGTGTGGCAACTCTTCTCCAGGAGAGCCTGGCGCAGGTCTCGTCCTGGGGCAAGAGGGGGGTTCTTTGGCAGTGAAGCAGGAGCCCAAAGGCGCGCCAACGTCATCCTTGGGTGGTTCAGTTAGGATGCACAGGCGCAGCAAGTCTGTAGGTGAGATGCCTGACGTCAAGGATGTGCAGGTGGAGTCCAGTGCAACTGGAGCAGAGGGAGAATCTGAAGTGGTATCACAGCAGTCTGCACGATCCACTGAAGGGATTCTGCCCGAAAGGTTCACGGCCACTAGCGTGAGTGCTTGTTTGGTTCAGTGTGAACCGGAGAGCCTCGTGGAGGTTCAATGGGTATCTCAAGGTGAGGCCCAGAAATGGCAGGATGCCATGGTAGAGCAGGTAAGCTCAATGAGGTCTTTGGGTGTGTGCACAACCACGACGCTGTCAGAAGGTCGTTGGGTGTGCAGACTCAAGACGGTAGCAACTGGTGAGTTGCAGTGCGAGGCTAGGTCAGTAGCCAGAGGTTTCACTCAGGAGGAGGGGGTCCATTGTTCCGAGGTACTGGACGCGCCCTCTCTCAGAAGCGAAACCATGCGCATGCTGTTAGCGGTCGCGACTCAAAGCAGCTTTGAGGCAAGCCACTTTGGTTTGGATGCCTGTTTGGATTCCGACCTGGATGAGGAGAGGTACGAGGTACCTCCGCCAGGGTTCGAGGACAACGGGCCGAATCAAGTGTGGAGTTTGCACGAGGCAATCACTGGCTTGAAGGAGTCAGCCAGAGATTGGTCCTCAGGCGTGCAAGAAGCTTTGAGAAAGCTAGGTGTCAGCCAGAGTTGTGCTGATAGCTGCCTGTTTCTGGCAGGAGTAAGTCCAGAGCAGGAGCTAGTTCTGCAGTCCGGTGCGGACATGCTTTACCTGGCGGAGTCCAGGGGACAGGTGCAACGGTTCGCAGAGGAGCTTGGTCAGTCTTTCCAGCTCAGGAACCTAAGCCCTGTTGGTGTTTACCTAGGTGTGCAGGTAGACAGAGCCGAAGACGGTAGTGTCTTGCTCAATCAGACTGGCAAGGTAGTGCAGTTGTTGAAGAAGTTCAGAGTGTCTGAATGTGCTAATGTCAGAACACCCATGGAAACGTGTCTAGGTGAGGACAGTCAGACCGGGGAACGCTCTGAGTTCGAGAGCCCCGAGGTGTTTAGGTCAGCTCCTGGGAGGCTGTTGTTTCCTTCACAGTTGAGCAAACCTGACATAGCAGTTGCTGTGGATCTGTTCAGCAAGGTGGCTGCAAATCCCAGCGTGCATGCCTGGAATGGCATGGTGAGAGTGCTCCAGAGTTTGCAGGAGACTAAGGAGTTTTGCCCGGAGTTGTCAGCTACCGGTGAGCCCCAGCTCACGCGCTGGTGCAACGGCGGTTGGGCAAATTCTGAGGACAGGAAATCTGTGTCTGAAATGGTTGTATAGTGTGGAGGAGCTCTAGGCGGGCTGAAGTCCCAGTGCCAGAGCCTCATTGCTCGTTCTCGTGCAGAAGCCAGGTACAGTGCGTTGTCAGTGCTTTGCAGGGAACTGGAGTTCTATAGGTGTTTGGTCCAAGAGATCTGCGTTCAGAGTTGCCTGCCCGTGATGGTTTGGGAGGACAACCAACTCTGTTCGTTGGTGGCAGAGTCTGGACAAGTCAAGGCCAGACCCAAACACCTAGACGTTCTCTTTCGAGACGTGTGCGTTCAGACCGGCTTGGAGAAGCTGAAGTACTGTCCTGGTCAGGTGAACCAGAGGGTTGGGTTCACGAAGCCCAGGAACTTCCAACGTCATGGGGAGTTCTGTGAGGGTTTGTGTGAGGTAAGCTGCAAGCTTACAACGCCCCTGTGTGCGGGACAAGAGGGGGTGTAGAGGTTTGGAGCTTTTAGAGTTAACAAGCTCAACCAGATTGTCCCACCCACAGGAGGAAGAGCGTCACCAGATGCTCTGTGTACTGTTGTACTTTGTAATGTGATACTTTCTGTTTTTGTTTGTCCGGAGAACGGGGAGAAGGGAGAAGCCACCAACATGGCTTGCGTCTCTCCCGGAATGTAATGATTTATGCCTTGTAAAATAAAGCTTCTAGATTAGAAAGAAGCCGGACTCTGTTGTCTGTAATATGCTGGCATGCACACACCCCCCGCTGCGTGAGAGAAGATAAGAAGATAACTCTGCTGATAGCACAGGTGAAGCAAGCAAGGAGAACGTACAGGAGAGGTACGTGCGCTGAAGGAAGCTTGCTGGACACCATTAGCGTGCAGAAGTTGGTTTGAAGCGTTTCCAACAATCAAAAAACACTTCAGTGAGCTTGAGATTCTGTGTTCCATCAAATCCTCTAAGATTCCTGGTTAATAAAGTTGTGGAAACGTCATTCCAGGTGTGGGGGAATTGGTTTGCCCCTTCCTGATATATATATATATACAGGTTTTATCCTCCCCTAGTAACTGGGCTGCTCTTTCCAATGTGCATTGTATTAGTCAAAACTGCATAAAAAGTAAGAGAAAGTCACACTAAAATCCTGACTAATTTTACTGAGGATTGGTTTTTTAAAAATAATAATAATAATAATAATAATAATCACAAATTGGTGCAGAAATTCTGAGAGCCAAATTTAATACTGTATAAATGATAAAAAATAGAAACCCAAAATATCAGATTTGTACAGTGTTATTTGTGTCTGCTGCTTTAATGAATGTTTGTGGGCAGCAGCCTCATTTTATCCTTATAATTTTTTCACACTTGGCTGGACACTAG